>NC_046164.1:2209088-3409088 GCF_011064425.1 Rattus rattus
AAGAAAATGCCATCTCACTTGGGGAGGCTGCAATGTGCCACTGTGTCCCACAGTTTACTCTTCTGCCCCGTCGAGGGGGCGGGGATCTCCCAAGTGAGGCAGCTGGCAAGGGGCGGGGGCCTTGTTTTTTAAGATACGTTTTGGCTGTGTGATCTAGGTCTTAAACTTGTAATTCTCCTGCTTTATTCTCTGGAATGCTGGGATTATGGGTGTCTGCCATCATGCCTAGCTAAGGTTTTCTTTTGAAAATAAATGATTGGTGGGAAAATATAGAATATATTTATATTTATAGCATCAAAATTATAGACTATTGAAAACACATCAGATTTCAAAATGGATAACTGATTTAGTGGGGGTTGTTTGACGGGGAGGGTGTTAATACCTTAGCATTCCTATTAGGCTCCGCCCAGCAGTTACCTAGCAACAGCCAGGTAGGCCTAGCTTGCTATAAAATGGACTATCTGGCCTCTCTCTCTCCCCTCCCTCCCCCTCCCTCCCTCCCCTCCTCCCTCCCTCTCCTCGCTTCCTCCCTCATTGCTTTCAACCCCTCCTCCGCTCTTTCCACGAGGGCCTCTTCTCTTTCTCTGTCCCTTCTCTTTCTCTCTCTCTACTCTTCTCAACTCCTCTTCCCATGCCCCAAATAAACCCTATTCTATACTACACGCCCTAGTACCTGGGGAGGGGGAGGCGATGCCTTAGCATGGGCCTGCTGAGGTACCCTCCCCCTCACCGCACCATACATGCTCTATTAAACATATCCTTGGTTTTATAAAACATACCAGAGGGATTCCTTCGTGGACCCTTTGAGACCATAGAGCCCTCAAGCACAGTAATAGCTGGGAAGGATTGCAATATTTCCTCCGAGGCATAAGAAGTGGTTTGGCTCTATGTGATCAGATTCTTACTGGTCGGTGCAGGGCAGGGTAAGTGTGTTGTATAAGGTGGAATGAACATCATCTGTCCAGCTCTAAGAGGATTATAGCTCTTTCAGGTTGCTATGGTTATGACTATGACAACTAACGAAAACATGCAGACATGCCAAGAAGCAGGTGTAGCAACGGCCATTGCTGAGGGCGAACAAATGGTCAAGATGAGGGAGTGCCTGGGGTCCTTGGATTCCAGCAGTCTTACAGGCAGAGACTCAAAGCTATGTACAAGATGAATACCGTCTTTTTTGTTCCTCCTCTCCTCCTCTTTCTTCCCTCTTTTCTTTGGCCGGGAACTCACTACATAGCCTACTCTCACAGCATTTCTCCAGTCTTTGCCTCTGGAAGGTGACACATTTCATTCTTTAAATTTATGCAAATTCTTAAATTGTCATAACTGATTCCTTTCATTCGCCCGGGGGAGGGTTGCTGTCTGTGATTCTGAGGTAGAGAGTGAGCAGGAGGAAACAGCGTAAACCCAAGGCACCACCCAGCCGGCTGCTGCTCTCACAGCAAGCGAGGTTTTACTCAGCCAATTGCGAACTTGTGCCGGTGAAAGCAACAGCTGCTGGGTCTTACAGTATTTTTAAGTGGCACCCACTCGGGATGCTCTTTATGTCTATATATGGTCCTTCGGGCTACAGGACCTCGAGGAGATGATGGGCTTAAAAACATAGCCTCCTTGAAATGCCATCTGCATCTCTTGATCGCTGACAGCCTATCAGCAGCCTGCTTTCTGAGAACCGTCCACAAGGTTAAAAGTTAAGCCCCTTTCTGGCAAACTCCTCCATCCCCCACACCGTTTCCAGGCTTTTCTGAGATTCAAGGAGAGACTTGTTTGGTCTCCGTATATATCTGGGCTGCTTTGTTACCATGTCTTGTGCACAACGGGCACCTCAAGCAAACAGACTGGATTAAAGTAGCACACGACCCAAGCTGACGGAGTTCCCTGACTGCATGTGTTGTACTTAGCAAACTGCATCACAGCTGGTAGAGTTAATTTTAGACTTGGGGTCTTGGCAATGGCCTGCGCATTTGTGAGAGGTGACTTTGGATACCGTTGAAAGGATTCTCTTTTCTCACCTTCATGCAGCAGACTAAAGGAGTAATTGCTTTTACATCTTGTGGGGAAGACAAATTTGGGCAACGCTAAACTTTTTGACAGAGAAATAAAATTCAACGTTTACTGAAAAAAGTACAAGGTCCATTTTATATTATATTTTAAGTGCAAGTATGTGCCGCATGTGTGTGTGTGTGTGTGTGTGTGTGTGTGTGTGTGTGTGTGTGTGTGTGTGTGTGTGTGTGGGGAGAGTATATATGTGCCACAGTGCACGGGCCACAGTGCATGGGCCAGTATTAGTGTCACCAGAGATCTGGGTATCAGACTCAGGTCAGCAGGTGATGTCATCTATCCTGAGATCTTGGTAACTTTTTTTTCAGGTTTTGGGATTGATCTAGTACTTGGACTTAGTACCATTCTGGTATTGAGTACCATTCCGGCTCACGTGAAAGCTCTTATAATGTCCTATGAACTGAGATCCTCAAACTTATGCTAAAAATAGCACTTCCTAAAAAGTCCTGTGAAGCTCACTCTTGTGGGGGTGGGGAGTGGAATCAATTTCCCTGTTGTGCTTCAAAAGTGAGAAGAATCTCACTCTTTTTAACTCTTTATTTTGTATTTGTAACGTATTTTTATTTATAACATATTTTGTATTAAGTTATGCTGTTTATAAATGCAAACAGTAGTTGTTCTTTTTGTTTTTTCTACACATGGTCTCTCTTATTAGCCCTGGATGTCCTGGAACTTTACATAGACCAGGCTGGCCTCGAACTGCCTGCCTGCCTCTGCCTCTAAAGTGCTGAGAATAAAGGCTTGTGCCACCATGTCTTCCAATAAAGGCAGTGGTCATTTAAATGTGAGAAGTAAATTCACAGTGTCCAGTCTTCTTAGAGAACGTTACAGGTTAAACCCAGGGCCTGCCCTGCCGGGCAAACCCTCTACCACAGAGTTACATCTCCAGGTCCTCCCTCCACACTATTCACCTCTGAACACACAGGATCCAATACTCTGATCACCAAAACGAGAGACACCCTTTGTTTATTTGAGAAGATCTGGCTGGCCCTCTATACATAGAGATTCACCTGCTTCTGCCTCCTCAGTGCTGGGATTAAAGGCATATTCCATCACACCTGGCAAGAGATATCCCTTTAATACACAATCACATATAAACACAGACCTTTCTCTGTTGCAGGACTTTTGATCACACCGTGAACCCCAAGACTGTGTCATTTATTTACCTAAAAAAAAAAAAAAAGCCATTTCTAGTTGTGGTGTGGCTTAACCCTTAGCACACACTTTAATCCTTCTGGCTGGAATACAGAAACACCCTTAGTACACACCTTTAATCTCCCAAAATAAAGGTAGTTTGTAGAAGGAAGGACCCTGTTTAAAAGTGATGTCTAATTGAGTGGCAGACAAAGTGATGAATCAGAGAAAGATTTGACAGAGTAGGATATGCCCAGCTCTTATGAGAAAAGAGAGAGGACGGGGACGATACTTATGGGTTAGTGCAGAGAGGCAGTTTTGACCAGGACAGTTGTACAGAGACAGATTGAAGAGAGAAAAACTAGATACGGGTGAACATAACGAGCCAGGGAATGAGTAGGAGCCAGAAGGTTAGCATAGATTGTTAGAGTTAATGCAAGGCCAAGCAGAGCCACTCAGGAGAGGGAGAGAAAGAGAAGCCATATTGAGGAGTTTGTGAAGAGTTTGATCCAGAACAGCAGAGTCGAACCTGCCATCCAGAGCTCAGAAAGAACTGGAAAGGATGAACTCATTCAGCAGGAAGTCACAGAGGCAGAAAACATTCTGGGCTTAGATAAGACTGTGGCTAGAAGCTTCCAGGACGAGGCCTAGGTTAACAGTTGGAGGCAGTAAGCCTCAGAGACGACAATTACATCAGGCAAATAAAAGTTACATTTCTCTCACAATATAATTTTTAATTATGCTTATTTACTTATTTTTAGCTATAGCATTCCTGAGATAGGGGTATGTCTTCCATACATACCCCTTCTTGTCCATAGAAGCCCCTCACAGACACTCAATGTTTAAGTAAATCTAGTCACTCTATGCACAGACCCCATCTGCAAAGACAGAACAACTTCAAATAGAAGTATTTTATTAGGTTTGTGACCAAGAGATTTCTTCCCTCTTCAGCAAAGACTTATTTAAAATAAGTTTTTATTATTCTTGTCTTTTTAAAAAATAAATACATCAAGAGATACCATCCTCTTGTGCCTCATGTGTTGAATGCGTGTGCACATGTATAAT
Organism: Rattus rattus; assembly: GCF_011064425.1. Taxonomy (NCBI): domain Eukaryota; kingdom Metazoa; phylum Chordata; class Mammalia; order Rodentia; family Muridae; genus Rattus; species Rattus rattus. The sequence goes on from NC_046164.1 coordinate 2,213,346, forward strand.
TGTACTTGCCTCTGTGTGCACATATGGAGGACCTATGCTAGCTGTTTTCCTAGCCCACTGCCCACTGATTTGGGACCTGGCCATTTTAGCTGGATTGGCTACAGAGCCAGGAAACCTCTGGAATCCCCATCTCCTCCTGTGTCCCAGTGTTGTGGATACAAACCATGGCCAGTGTGTCCGTGTTTGTTTTTTGTTATTTGTTTGTTTGGTTTGCTTGTTATTGTTTTGAGACAGCATCTCATGTAGCAAGGGTTGGCTTGAGGCTCACAGAGATCTGTGAGCCTCTCCCTCCTTTGTTCTGGTATCAAGGACTTGGGCCACGATGTCCAACTATGCTTGGCTTTATATGTGCTGGGCACCTAACTCAGGTCTCCATGTCTGCACAGTAGTCACTCTTGCGCATCTCCATGGACTCCTCCATTTTTTCTAGGTCAAATCACTCTGTCTCCGTAAGCATTTGTTTGTTTGTTTTTTTCTTTTTTATTTTTTTCGGAGCTGGGGACCGAACCCAGGGCCTTGCGGTTGCTAGGCAAGCGCTCTACCACTGAGCTAAATCCCCAACCCCCTCCGTAAGCATTTGTAACTGCAGTTTATCTTTGATGAGACAAAGTCAGGTTGAATTGCTGGCTACAGGAAGTAGAATTTGTGACATGCCTCATCTACTTAGGACATATTCATTTTCACTGAGTCTATCTGGGAGAAGGAGCAAGGGGGGAGATGGAGTTTCCTAAGCTCAGTTGTTCTTACTAGCTGGGATCTGGTTGAGCAAGTTATACTCTTCCATTGTCTATAAAATGGGAAAAGCAACACTAATATTAGCCCCATGAAGCATTATGAGGCAAATTAAAAAACAAGAAATAAAATGTGTAAAACTTAAAGTGATTGACTCATAGAAATATTTGACAAATGGTAGCTGCAAAACCAGACTTATGTAATGAACTAATTAGATGTAATAATTACCATAACTATCTATACAATGCATCTTATCAGGTTACAAAGGCTTTGTCACCAGATACCTTTTCCTAGATTTGAGGTTTTGATGTCTATTCTTCCAGAAGTAGAGCACTTTTCTGAATCGAACGAGAATGGCTTCTTAAGGATTTTTAAGAATTTGGGCTGAAGTAAGCATTTTTCCCCTCTGACATTAGTAGTGTCTGGTTTTAGTTTTATAGTTGAAAGACTATCTTTAAAAAGATGCAGAGGGTTGGGAATTTAGCTCAGTGGTAGAGTGCTTGCCTAGCAAGCGCAAGGTCCTGGGTTCGGTCCCCAGCTCCGAAAAAAAGAAAAGAAAAAAAAAAAGTAGATGCAAAAAGATGCTAGTGAGGGTTGAATGGTTCCTTTAATTAAAAAAAAGACTATTACTTCTAGCAACTTTATGAAAACATCTTTTATTATTCATTGGCAATTCAAATCTGTATACATGTATCATGATCAAGTCTAACCCCAATTCCCTCCTTTCCCCCATATCCCCTTCCCATTTTGCTGTCTTTTTCATTTTGAACCCACTGAGTACAATTAGTGCTGCCGTCTGGAAGGCTGATTGATTGATCCAGACTTGATCTCCTTCAGGCAATCATGGCTGCAGCGTTTGCAAGCGCAGAGGCTGCAGCAGTCCGGAGACTTTCACAGAGCTCCTTCCTGCCCTCCAGCTCTTATATCCTTTCCACTCCTTGTTTCCTGAGCCATGTGTGTAGACAGAATCTCTTACAAGCATCATCTGTCAATACAAATGCCTATGGCAGATGAGCTAAGGCAGGAAATAGGAGGTGGGACACTGTCAGGAAGAGAGGATTCTGGGAACTAGTGAGAGTATAAAAGAGATTTAAGAGCGCAGTGAGGAAATGGACACAAACCAGCAAGTAGTAGAGAGAGATTCAACTGAGATGCTGAGGGACATGCTAAGGAGACCGGAAGGAAGAAGTGGGCTGGGACTCAAGGAGAGGTAACTCACCAAAGGTAGACAGAATAGTTTGAATGGGTTAAACAAGTTATGAGCTAGTTAGGAATGAGTTGAAGCTTGTGACCACACATTCAATAATAATCGCAGAGTGGTCATTCTGGGAGCAGAGGCTGGGAAGGAAAAGCGGAATTAATTTATCTTTATATACATGTGGTGGGTTGTTATGGATGTCTCGCTTGGGCTGAATATTTACCAGTTACTGTTTTTCAGTACTTTAACCAGTTATAAGCTGTTAACAGCTTCCTACTACAGAAAGAAGCCTCTCTGGTAAAGGACTATGGGTATAAACATAATTCAGCCCCACTGGGCTGATTATCAAGTATTTTGTCACAGTAACAGAAAGCTGACCACCAACTTCCATGGCTTTCTTTTGTTGAAGGAATAGGGTCTGGCACAGTTTCCCCACATTCTGAAGTTTGCTGATTGCGTGTGGTATAATTTTAATTAAAAAAACCTAACATCCTTTTCTCACCTGTAGTTTTTATGAGTTGGTAAATTAGATCTAGAGGCTCGATGAGACGCTGTTTCTATTTTGGGAAGAGAATTAAAGAAAGGAGAAACACAGATGTTCAACACTTGCTTGCTCTATTTTTACCTGGCATAATTTCCTATTTAAAGCTCCTTCTGAGCTTTGAAAAGCCATGCAGTTACTGAAGACTCCTACATTGATGTTCTGGGTTCAGATTTCTCCTAGGCATCACAGGGAGGCCAAAACTTGATCTTACAGACACCTCGAAGTGGACATGTCCAAAATGGAGCCGTTGGCTGTGTTTCCTAATTTGACCCACGTCTTCTCTTCCACAAATGGCAGCATTACCCTCTAATCGTCCAAGGCAAAAACCCCAGGCACCCTTGGCTCCTTTCTTTCCTCATCCATACTGCCAATTTCAAGAGCAGTTGGTTTTACATCGTCTTTCTTTCCTCATTTCTATGAACAATACCATCTTAAATAAGCTCTTAGTTACTGAGAACCAATTGGACAATTTCAGAAGTCTACGGCATTGGAAATGCTGTATACCTACAGTCTGTTCTCTACAAGGGACAGTGACTTCCATGTGGAATGCTAGCAGGGTAAAAAGCTGATCGTGAGCTGTGTGGTGACCTTCGGCCTTTTGTGTATGCTCAATATTTAAATTTATTCTAATTTTGTATTATTATTGATGTTTCTTAACTTCTTGTACTCTTGGATTACATGTTGAGGACTGGAAGCCCCTGTCTTCTTTCTGCCTATTTCTACCCTCTTCTGATGCCACTTTTCTCCTGCCCACTCTGCCCAGGCTCTACAACCTGACAGAGTAACTTTCTAAAAAACCTAACCTTTGGGGATTAGAGAAGTGGTCCAACAGTTAAGGACCTGCTTCTCCTGCAGAGGGCCCAGGTTTGGTTCCCAGCACCTTTATCATGCAGCTGACAACCAACTGTAACTCTAATTCCAAGGACTGAATGTCCCCTTTTGACCTTTGAGGACATCTGAAACACATGCTGCACATACAAACATGTAGGCACACTTTACACACATAAATAGAATCAAAACTTCAGGTCTGGGGAGATGGCTTCGTAGTTAAATGTCACTAACATAGCAATACAGGTAAATGCCAGGTGAGCATGGCCACCCACCTATAATTCCTGTGGCTCGGAAGACCTGGTTGGGATCTCCATAGGAAGCTGGCTAGATTAGTTAGTGAGCTCTGGGGTCACCTAAGAGTCTGTGCCTCACCAAATAAAGGTGGAAAGCAATTGAGGAAGACTCCTAAAATCAGCCTTGTGACTCTACACATGGGAGCACCTATATACACACTACTCTACACACACACACACACACACACACACACACAGAGAGAGAGAGAGAGAGAGAGAGAGAGAGAGAGAGAGAGAGAGAGAGAGATGAAAATGTTGGTATGTTCACACTCCAGAATTGAAAAAGAAATTTTAGAAAGTGGGATAAAGGAGAAATTATCACTATTAAAAACATCAACTTGAATGCAATTCTGATCCCCAAATTCCTTCTAGTATACCGAAGACAGTCACTGCTTGATTTAAAGTCTAACCTTACAGACTTTAAACATTCTGTATTAGTAACATGACATTTCTCTCATTTTTAAGGATGCCAAGTCAACGAGGCATTTCCAGTGATGTGACAGACCAGTACTCAGCAGTTAGACTGGCAGAGGCTTCCTTCCCTCCGCCAGTCTTTTTCCTGATTCAGTATAAGATGCATAGACTTACATCAAACCAAAGGCAGGGCCACCTAAGCGAAATCAGGAAGCAGGTAAGAACTGTGGGCCAGGTTTTAGAAGGACAGAACCTTTGGCAGGACAGAACTTTAGAACTGAAAACTTTCTTAGAGATCATGTAATAGTGAGGTGGTGGTAGTATGTGCACTCAGGAGGCAGAGGCAGGTAGATCTCTGAGTTCAGGGCCAGCCTGGTCTATAAGCAAGGTCTAGGACAGCCAAGGCTATATAGAGAAACCCTGTCTCAAAAAATAAAAAGAAACAAACCAAGCCAATCCAATCCAAAGATTTTTATAATAATCAGAAGCTTCACCTTACTGTTTCTTTGAGTTAGTGTCTGGAAATATAGTCCCAGGCTGGCTTCAAACTCATATCTACCTGCCCCTGCAGCCTTTTCTAAGCACATAGCCATGTCTGGCTGCCAGAACCACAATAGAGAGTGGGTGAGAATGGGGCTCTGACTCAACTATTCTTCCTCAAATGGTCTCTAACCTGGTGAGGTAAATCTCACCTTTAGAAGACCTTTATGGAATTATATACCATATAGTATTACATGAAGTTTCGAAAACAAGGCTATTACATCACCAACCTATTGTTTTTATTACAGTAAATCCTTTTTCTTTTCTTTTTTTTTTTTTTTTTTGGACAGCATCTTACCATGTATCTCTGGTTGGCCTTGAATTCCATATGTAAACCAGTCTGGCTTTGGACTCACAGATCTGCCTACCTCTGCTTTCCCAGTTCTGGGCTTAAAGGCATGTGCCACCATACCTGGTCCTCTGTTATCTTTGCAAATTATTATTTGCTGTTCTTGAGATAATGCAAGGTTCTGGTTTCTTGCATTTAGGTTTTTAAAACCAATTAGCCAACACAGCCGGCTACAGGTGTATCAATGAAATAGGATACATTTAATATTTGTATCGCCTTCAAGTATCTTCTTTGGAATGGTAAGCTCAAATTGGGTTAATATATGCACATTGTTTCATTAAATTTCCTATCAGGTGAGAGTAAAGACTACTGTCTCCTATATTTAAAAAAGTGAACCTTATTTTTCTAAGTCGATCGTTAATGCGGTCCTATCCTAGTCATGTGGTAGAAAGTCAAGCAACCTCCACTCCCCCCAATCTTCCTGTGCTGTCTTGCCTTACTTCAAACTTGTGATCCTTCTGTCTCAATCTCAGGTGTGGCGATTCAGGCAAGCACCACCACGCACTAACCACTTTATTTAATTTGTGTGGAAATCAGAGGACAACTTGTGGGAACTGGTTCTCTTTACTATGTGGGTTCCAGGCTATCAGGCTTGGTGGCTGAACCATCTCAGGAGACAACCATTCTTATCTAAATATAAAGCTTGGCCCTCAGCCTCTTAAGCATGTGAGAATTAAAGATCCTCCGAGTGCCAGGCTGAATAATAAGTTTTGTGCGTTAGGTCTTAGAAGGGACTCCACAACTGGTTAAATCCATATGGCCACGGATAATCAGCCTCCCTGCCACTCTGGACCTCAGTTCTCCTTGGCTCCCTCAGTTTCCCTAGCTCAGTTCGTGGGGTGCTTGCCGAAATCAGAGCACAGAAAGCAAGTCCAGGGCCTTCCGCTGTCCTCTTTGATGGCGACTCCCTCCCTCTCTACTAGACCCAGGCGTCTTGGAATGGAAGTCCACTTCCCCGCTGGGCTCCGGTCACTGTGGAGCTGCTCCGGACGCCGGGCCGCGACCCCGGGCCACGTGCTCGGGCAAACCTGCGGCGGGTCAGCGTGGGAGGCCGAGGTGACCCGAAGGTGATCCCGAGGTGGGCGGGGCGCCGGAGCTCGCTCTCGCGAGACTTCGTCGCGGGGGCGCGGAGCTGGCGGAGAGGACGCGGCGGGCGGCGCTTCCTCCGCCGCTCCGTTTCCACTCCGCCGAGCTAGCCGAATCCAGGTCTTCCATTTCCGCCCGCCGGTCCGCTGGCCGCTGGAAGTAGCGAAGCCGAAGAAGTTGTGGCCGCCCCGCCGCCGGCGCGCGTCCTCCTCCCGCCCTTGCTTTTCCTCTGATTCAGGCCCGCTGCCCCAAGCTTCGCTCTGCCGAGCCCGCAGCCCACGCCGCGGCCGACATGAGCTTCTTGTTGTAAGTAGCCCGGTCGCGCCGGCTTTGTTCCGCCGCCCCCTGGGCCCGACCTCCGAAGGCCCCGACCTCCATGTGCTGCCCGGCCCTGCCTTTTTGTCTTCCTGATGTTGCCCGGCCCTGCCTCCCCGTCCTCCTGGTGCTGTCGGGGGCCCTGCCTTCCTGTCCTCCTGATGTTGCCCGGCCCTGCCTCCCTGTCCTCCTGGTGTTGCCCAGCTCTGCCTCTCCGTCCTCCTGATGCTGTCCGGGGACCTGCCTCCCTGTCCTCCTGGTGCTACCCGTGCCCTGCCTCCTTGTCCTGGTGCTGTCAGGGGGCGGGGAGCGTGCTGCCTCCTTGCCCTCCTGTTCTGACGGGGTGCCCTGCCTCCCTATCCTTCTGGCGCTGAAGTGGGCCCTGCCTCCCCATCCTCCTGGTGCTGAAGGGGGCCCTGCCTCCCTGTTCTCCTGGTGCTGTCGGGCCTCTGCCTTCTCATCCTTCTGGTGCTGCTGTCTGGGCCGTGCTTCTCAGTCCTCTGTGCTACCTGGGCCATGGACTCCAGTGTCCTTGTCTGCATTTCTCTACCCAGCTTGGTTTTCGCTTCTCTGCCCTGTTTGTTGCCTCTGTCTCCGTCTGTCTCTGTCTTTTTGTCTCTTTCTCTCGATATAGAAGTGTGTGTGTGTGTGTGTGTGTGTTTGCAAGCTCACCTCCCACTTGTGTGTGCATCTGTGTATTTCCACAATTACCTCCACTCTCCTGACTGTCATCCAATGCTTGCCAGGTCTCCGGCTCAGTGCCAGCTGCCAATCGCTGTTTTCCGAGTCTCAAGCCTGGAAGATGGATTGTTCTTATCTGGCTACTTCAGACCCCTTTAACATCTTTGTCAGGTCTTAGGATTGAGAAATTGAGAGCCAAGTTCCATAGAGGTGATTTCAAAACAGGGCTGCTTGAGGGCCTGGGACTTGAGCACCCCGCTTCTTGCAATGCTTTCTTGGTTTGTAGAGGTCATATTTTCTCATTTACCTTCCAGATAGGACGTGGGTTATTAATGTGCCCAGGATTGTTAATTCAGGTCCTGAGCTGTAGTTCTCCAGTCGTTTGTGAGTTAATGCTCCAGCCTTGCAGTTAATGCTGGGCATCATTCTGCTCACCATGTATTTCAGACCAGTTTGAGGGAAACGTGGGAATCAAGGCACACAAATAAGACAGCAAGGGTTTAGAATTTCAGGACCTTGAGGTTACACTGAAGAGTAACTCTTTCGAAAGCTTTCTCAGAGTCACCCAGGTCCTTGGAAAGCTAATTTAACACCAAAATAAAAACAGACCCTCCAGGACTGTAATCCACCTCATAAATGCTACTTTATTGTTGTGGAGCAAACAATTCAGCCATGCCTTTCTCTTTAAATTCTCTTTCCTACTCCCATAGTTTTAGCCATTTCATGGTAGCACCCCTATTTTCACATGCTCATATTTAGGGTACCATTTCTTTTAGGGTTTTGGGGCAAAGCTGAACATGACAAAAGTCTCTCCCTGGACACATTTTTCTCCTAGGCACAGGGTCTGGCTTGTGTCAACCTGCCTGACAACGTTTGAACTCAATAGTAAATTTATCCTGGGCTGATCCTGAGTTTGTCAGTAGTAGAGGAGAGAGACCCAGTGGCCTATGTAGTAAGTTGTCTGTCTCATAGTTTACCTTTAGTCAACATACCCAAGCCTCCCATGCTGAGTGTTCTGTATTCAAGAATGTAAAAGCTGTCAGATCGCAGCGTGGATGGTTGGTGCTGACAGTCGTGTGTCTTTTGGAACTCAGAAGCTAACATGGTTGAAGTGTAGGAGGGCCATATTTGGCTGAAACTGGGTGATTGGAAAGGGGTTAGTGCTGCTTCCTGAATACAATGTAATAGTGTCCTGTTTTTATGTGCCGCTGTATTAAGTGCAGACACGGGGTAGATTAGTTCATTTTTAACTGATGAATATTAGTTATGTAAGACTATTGCTATAACTAATGTGATCATTTAGATAGTTTGTACTATTTGGGGAACACTTTTTCTAGCAAGATCACAAATAGAAAGCTTTCTCAGGTAAGAATTGCCCTTAACATACTCTCAACACGTTTTACCTATTAGTTTAGCAAAACAAAAATGTTAATGTGGATGGAGCCAGGCATGGTGGCATATGACTTTAATCCTAGCATTTTAGAGGCAGATTCAGGTGGATCTCTGAGTTCCAGGCCAGCCAGGTCTACTTAGAGAGTTCCAGGCCAACCAGGGCTAATAGTGAGACTCTGACTAAAAAAGAAACAAAAATTTAATCTGGCAATTTTTATTTGATAGTATATTATATAGGGGAAGCAGAGAAAGAAAAATTAAGAGTTAAGTATAGATATCCTCTGGTTCTTGAAACCTTTTTGGGAAAGTTACTGTAAGTAGATGAAGCAGAGGAAATAGGCTAGTGAGAGATAGGGTAGGACAGGATGAGTCATCTGAGAAGGAAAGCTTTAGTGATCACAGACCCCACAACCTTACTGTGCTCTAGCACTAGCGCAGACACTGAGTATACTTAGGATAAGATAGATGCACTTCCTGCCTAGTGGAGTTTATGTTTCACTCAGTGACCACACGGATTAACTGTCAGTAAGTTAGTGTGGAAGAACAACAGACGTGCTGTAGAACAAAGTAAGGCAGGGTAAAGAACTCTTGTCTAGGGACTGGAGGCAGGTTAAGGGCAGTCCTGGTAGGCACACAGCTCTCCAGAGTGATACTTTTGCATAACTTTTGTACAGATGCTCAGGGTAAATTTTACTTGCATTGTGTGAAAAGGCTGAGCTAAACTGGTTGTGTTGTACATTGACCTCTGCGTATCTGCAGATTAATGTGAACTCCCAGATGGTGAGTATAGGAACCGGATAAAAACTTCAATTGACTTTGTAGACCCAGTTCCTCAAATGCCTATATGGAGAGTCTGGGTACTCCAGAGACAGTAGACCACGTATTAGTCATCTCTAATGGGCATAGTGCACTCAGAAGGTCCCGAAGCCTAGGAAGCAGTTTGTTCTAGGTTGGTTTCCAGGAGGTTTATGAAAACAATTGGGTGCTATTTAGTGAAAGGTAAGAGTTCTCTAAGAAAGAAAGGAGGAAATAGTACATTTTACTTCTCAGCAAATGGGCTCTTCAAAGTTCACTATTTTACTAGAGAGACAAAAATTACAATAACCTACCAACTGAGGATTGTGGTCCCGTCTTTTGAAAACAGATTTCTTTACTAAGGTTTTTGTGGTTGTTGGTGGTAGGTTCTCTCTCTATATATAATTTATGTATATAAAATGCAGAGGAATTAGAATAAAAGTGATTCTTGGTAATTAGTCATTAAAAACTATGTTGTATTCTTTTTGTTTCTAGCATTTTAAGAGTCTTTTGAGAAGTAATGAAAAAATGAAAGTTATTTTCTGACCTAAGACTTTTGATAGAGTTAAAATAATGTAGTTAACTATGTATCAAGAGATGGTTAGGGATATGAATGAATGTTAGTCATTCTACTTCTATACAGGAGAAACCAAAGTGGTTTGGAAATGGAAGGGAGAAAGGAAGGAACTATGTATTAGTTACTGTGTTGGATACCTTCCATCTTTCTATTGTAACAGTAACAATGTAAGAAAAAAGACCCAGCCTTTTGTTTGTTTGCTTTTCTTTGTTTGTTTTGTTTCAAAAGAGGGTTTCTCTGTGTAGCCCTGGCTGTTCTGGAACTCACTCTGTTGACCAGGCTGGCATGGACCTCAGAGATCCATCTGGGATTAAAGGTGTGCACCACCTCTGCCCTGCTGAGATCCAGCATTTTATTTGAGTTCACATTCATGTGTTTTTCTCTCTTGTCCTCTTTTCTGTGTCTAACCCACCATCCCTATTTTTCACTTTGAAGCAAATGCGTTAGCTGATTTTAGTGCATTACTATTTTCCTCTATCACAAGTTAATTAATAGCAAAATAGGTGAATTTTTAGTGTGAGCCAGGTACTGGGTACTTTAAAAGTTTATTCATTTTATTTTATATATGTTAATGTTTTGCTTGTCTTTTGTGAACCATGCAGCATGGAGTGCCTTTGGAGGCCAGAAGAGGGCATTGGATCCCCTGAAACCAGAGTTACAGATGGATGGGTACTGTGAACTGAACGTGGGTTTTCTGGGAGACCTATAAGTGTACTTAGCTGCTGAACCATTTCTCCAGCCTGGGCACTCAGTACTTTAGAGAACTTAGTTAAATGACTATCAGGAATCCAACTTTTTAGATATGAAACTGGCACAAAAAAAAACGTTATGTACTCAGTATAAGGTATAATTGATTTGTCTGGATCTGGGATATGATCCTATACTGTCTTGTGGGTAATTGATTCAATGACATGTTTATGTTTATATCTATCCTCCCCCACCCCTCATGCTGGCCAGGGCTCCTGTTGGCTAAGAAGGTGTGCTATCAGTGATCTAATCCTTAGTTCATATAACATTTACTTTTTTTTTTTAAACATTTATTTATTATGAATACATCATACAGCTTTCTGCCTGCATGTATGCCTGCAGGCCAGAAGAGGGCACCAGACCTGTTTATAGATGGTTGTGAGCCACCATGTGGTTGCTGAGAATTGAACTCAGGACTTCTGGAAGAGCAGACAGTGCTTTTAACCTCTGAGCCATCTCTCCAGCCCTAACATGTACTTTTAAAAGATGGTTTTCAAGTCAAAGCTGTTTCCAGAATAGTCTCTGTTAGCAGTTAGTATTATGTTTGTACTGGTAGAGTCCTTTTCTAGGGCTTTGTCATTAACACAACAGGAAGACAAAGGAGAAACTTTAAAACAATATTATAACTCATTCTTACATTAGTATTAAATTAGTTTACTGGAGATATTACAAAACAAGAAAAGAAAGAAAACAATGATGGTCTTGCTGGTCCATGTCTGTAATCTTCAGGAAGCAGGAGGACTCCAGTTTGAGACCAGCCTGTGATAGACATATAGTGAGACCTTGCCTCAAAAAGTCAGAGAATATAATTTATAACTAAAGCTTCCCAGATAACTATAGTTTGTATTTTTGGTATAACTTTGCAAGTATTTTCTGTCACATTATACAAACTGTAATTTGTCACCGATAAATAAATGATCCTTCCCATATGTAGACATGTCAGTTTCTTTGTGACGGTGCATATAGACTTTTGGGCCAGTGAAATGGCTCAGCTGGTCAAAGGGTATACATGCAAGCCTGATGGCCAGAGTTTGAGGGATCCACACAAGATCATGGTCCCCAAAACAGCCCCTTTAGCAAATTAACCTTTCAGGGAATATTGCTGCCCATGTTCAAACTATAGCACTAATGAATGTAAGACTGTTTTTATAATATCTCCGATTCCATAGTAAGCTGTAAATAATCAGAAAAATTAATTAGAATTCAAGTAATTATCATAATAATAATTAAATTTTATAACACTAATTACAAATTTCAGCTGTAAAATCTATCCTTTTGCTGAATTAACATTTTATTTTAGCCAGGCATGGTGGTGCAAGCCTTTAATCTCAGTACTTGGGAGGCAGAGGGAGGTGAATCACTGAGTTTGAGGCTAGCCTGGTTTGCAGAGTGAGTTCTAGAACAGCCAAGGCTATACAGAGAAACCTTGTCTTAAAAACCAAAATCAAAAACTTTTCTTATTTTATAAGTTTTCTATCTTTAAAAAGACTATTCAAAGATTGTACAGATGTTCCTTACCTAGAGATCCTATCAGTAACTTTAACATCTCAGAGTAACACACACACACACACACACACACACACACACACACACACACACAGAGTGAGGTGAGACACATATACACAGGTAGACACACACAGGTGGACAGAGACACATATGAACAGACACACACACACAGATAGGACACACATAGAGTTCTTTCAGTCCCCTGTAGTGTTGGAGGTGAAACCCAGGGCTTGATCAAGAAGCTCAAGTTGCTAGCCCCACAGTTTTTTTAACTAAAATATTTCTTCAGTTTTCTTTCATGACCTTTACCCTTTGAGGCCATTTCTATAGAATGTCCGTCCCTTTTAGTTTCTCTGTTTTCTTATGCACATAGGTTATGTGTATGGGGTAGAAGTGTCACTGAAGTAGTGCTTGGTTTTTGTTTTTTATGGCATCTGATCACATTTGTCTAATACTGTGTATTTTGTCTATTACTGGTGTGTGGTGTCTCCCCCAACCCCCGCCCCCAGATTTCTCTAGCCCTTGATGTCCTGGAACTTACTCTGTAGACCAGGCTAGCCTCATACTTAGAGATCTGCCTGCCTCTGCTTCCCAAGTGTGGGTGAAGGTGTGAGCCACCCTTATTATTACTGGTGGTCTTGATTTTGGTGTTTAAGTTGTCTACCAGGATCCTTTGCTGTTTTGCTGTTACTTTTCCTTTCTGTTCCTCCTTGTAATTAGTATTTTGTATAAATATTCTGATTCTATGTAACTGGTTCTGTCCTCATTCTAGTTTTAACTCATTCCCTTTAGTGTCCTAGCTTTTGTGTGTGTGTGTGTGTGTGTGTGTGTGTGCGTGCGCGCGCGCGCGCGCGTGTGTCCTAGCTTTTTATCTAACTTATTTTTATAATGATTTCAAGAGTTCTAATTCTCTCATCACCTACAAATTTATGTAGGGTTTAATGTAAGGAAACTTAGTTTGTATTAAGATAGGGATGTTTGGGGGCTGGAGAGATGGCTAAGAGGTTAGGAGCACTGACTATTCTTCTAGAGGTCCTAGTTCAATCCTAGCAACCACATGGTGGCTCACAACCATCTGTAATGGGATCCCATGCTGTCTTTTGGAGAGAGTGACGGTGTACTCACATACTTAAAATAAATAAATCTTAAAAAAGATAGGGATTTTGTTCCTTTAAAGTTGATAATTGAAGTGTGATCACCAGTGTGGAGCTGTATGCGTATTGGAAGGTAGGGCTGTGGAGTTAAGAGAGGCCTGAGCAGCCTTGCTTGTCCCTTTGCCCTTCAGCCCTGTGAGGAGGCTGCTGCTGTTTTGGTTACTACGGAATTGTTCCTCCTTTACTCAGTCTAAGGTAATAAAAGGGCTGGGGTGTAACTTTGGAGTTTTCCACCTGGCCTCTTTGTGCACAGAAATAACAACTCTGAGCCTTCGTCATATCTGAATAAATGCGTAGGCCATAAGCTTCGGCTTGTTCCTGGCTAGCCTGTCTGTAACTTATTTAACCTGTTTGTTCTGTGTTATGTCTTCCACACAGCTAGTTACCTCTCCTCAGGTTAATGCAACTGTCTCCTCCAGAGTTTGGAATGAATCTCCCTCCAGAATCCTTTCTCTCTCCTGGATGTTCCACCTTCTAATTCTGCCTCAGCTCATTGGCCATAGGCTTTTTTTTTCTTTCTCTATACATTTCCCCCTTTTACTCCAAAAAAAGGTTCTTTGCCTTACATAATAAATTATATACCATAAGAACACTTATGAAAACCATGAGGTAAAAACACTTATGAAATCCATGAGGTAAGAATTAGACTCACAATGTCCAGTCTGTGTGTATTTGACAACTTTGGAAAAAAAATGTTCTACTGTCTATCCTGTCTTGGTGAGTTAGAGTTCTGTACTTAGATCATTTTCTTTCAGAACTTGTATAGACATTCACTGTGAAGCAGGAGTTGTGAAGCACTTGTCTACCTTGTCCTTACAAAGCTTGGCAGTTGACTTCCCTGTATTTCACTTGTCTATCCAGTTGGACAGCATATTGTCAGCCATTGAATCAAGGGCAGTTTTTTGCTTAGTGGCCAACTTGTCACATTTGAAGCAAACTCTATGTGGAGTTTCTTCAATGCTCATCATCTTCTTTGAAGAAAAATGGGGGTGCTGTCAGGAGCAGACCGGTCTCATTGTCAAAAATGCCTTTTGTTTAATAAAACATCCTTAAGTGCCATTTCCTGTGGATCTGTGAGGTTTTTGAAGACCATCTGTCTACCCATAGTATATCTGAATTGTTTGTTTCTAGCTATTATCTGTTCAACTTTGAAAACATCTTATTGTGGGCTGGAGAGGTGGCTCAGCAATTAAGAGCACTGAGGACCAGGGTTCAATTCCCAGCACCCACTTGACAGTTCACAACTGTATGTAACTCCAGTTCCAGAGGATCTGACACCCTCACACAGACATGCATGCAAGCAAAACACCAATATACAAATATACAAATAAATAAATAAATAAATAAATAAATAAATAAATCCTTAAAAAAAAAAAGAAAACATCTTATTGTAATTAAATAGACTAGTATCTACTTAACAATGAGTTTGGTTGTCTGACTACTAATTTGCATTTCTTACTCATCCTGAACGGTTTGTAATAGCAGATTTCAAAAGAACTAGAACTTAATATTGCATAGGTACAATACTTTAATAGTTGAAACATAATACATAGTATGGTATAAAATATATAATTCTAAATCTTTATCAGTATACAAAGTCCATACTAATATAAACAATATAACTTTAATTTTGTATCAATATACAAAGATCTATAAGAATTTTGGCTAGTTGTAGCTCTATTGTTTTCAGAGTAGATTCAATAAACTACCCTTTATTCCTATAATTTCCCTCTTTTCCTCCCCAAACCCCCCAATACTAGATAGGAGAGAAGAAAGGATAGAGTCCTCATTGTGTTTCTTCCCTGTCCAAGACCACATAACAACTTGTAACCACCCCCTTAAACAACAGCAAACATCCATCATTGAATGATCCAAAACCATCCACCTCTACCCCTTGGGAATTGGTGCTATTCTCTTGAAATTTTTTTCTGCTGCCTGGGGTTATCATTTTCTTTGAGTCCCCCCACTCCCAAATTTGGGATATTGGCCAGTTTTTTTTTTTTTTTTAGATATATTTCTTTACTTACATTTCAAATGTTATTCCCTTTCCTGGTTTCCTGTCCATGTTTCCCCCCATCCCGTCCCCCCCTCCATAGGTATTCCCCCATCCATCCCTTTACTGCCCCCATATTCCCCTGCACTAGGGGTCCAACCTTGTCAAGACCAAGGGCTTTCTCTTCCACTGGTGACCCAACAAGGCTATTCTCTGCTACATATGCAGTTGGAGTCCTGGGTCAATCCATGTATAGTCTTTCAGTAGTGGTTTAGTCCCTGGAAGCTCTGGTTGGTTGGCATTGTTGTTCTTATGGTGTTGCAAGCTCCTTTAACTCTTTCAATACTTCCTCTAATTCCCCCCAAGGGGGTCCTGTTCTCAGTTCGGTGCTAGCATTGCTGCTAGCATTGACCTCTGTATTGGACATGCTCTGGATGTATCTCTCAGGAGAGATCTATATCCAGTCCCTTTCAGCATGCACTTTCTAGCTTCATCAATCTTACCTACTTTTGGTGACTGTATATATATGGGCCACATGTAGGGCAGGCTCTGAGTCGCCGCTCTAAACTTTGCTTCCGTATCCCTTCCTATGGATATTTTTTCCCTTTTAAGAAGGATTGGCCAGTCTTAAGAAAGTTAGCTGTAACATTTGTTGTCCAGTCTCTGCATGCTGAGAAAGTTCAGGGCTTAATTGAAGTTCTTGCTGGAAAAATATGTGGTGCTGGACGATGTAGCTAGCCATTTGATGAGCCGGCTAATCAGGTGGTCTGAGTCTGGGTAGCAGGATGCTGGGATAAATATGCCTCAGCATCCAGCATCCTTCTAGCATCCTTGAGATGAATCTTTTCAGGGCTGCTATTTTGGTTATTTTTCTCTGTGAACATATAAACTTTTTACAGGTAATACACATTTCTGTAATGACATATATGTATGGAATGTGCAGTGTGCATAATTTAGCTAAAGATAATTTTCTGTGCTTGTTTGAGCAAGTAAGGCATCTGTCTTTCTTTATAAGTTAGTTTGAATTATAACTGTAATATAAATTTCTATCTTTGCCATTTGAAAGGGTGGCATGATAAGTCTTGAGGATTCTGTAGCCAACAATATTTATTGGCTATCCATAGCTGAAGTTCTCACTGCAGACATTTTAATGTCTTAGGCAATCTCAGAGTTGTTCCCAGGGATTAGCAAATCATGTTTGTGTGTAACACACACACACACACACACACACACACACACACACACACACACTTATGAATAAAGCTTAGGCCATAAATTTTGGCTTGTTCCCTGACCTAGCTCGTAACTTTTATATAACCTGTAAACATAAGATATTCTATGTTTTCTACATGGTTCGTTATCTCTCTTCAGGTTTATGTGACTCTAGAGTTTGGGGTGAATCTCCCTCTTGCCTGGCTCTTTCCCAGAACCCATTCCTTCCCCTTCCCTCTTAGATCTCCCATCTCCTGTGTCTTGCCTCAGCTCATTGGCCATAGGCTTTCTTTTTAATTGGCAGGTGATGCTTCTGTACCGTTCACAAGAGATTCTCCTTACCCTGGGGAGGTGGCCTGGTGGATCTGAGTCCAAGTCCCTAGCAGTCACCCCTGTAAAACCTAGCTCTGGGGGTGGGGAAGTATGGAGATGGCTGGGGCTCTCTGGCTACCCAGCCTAGGGGTTGATGCTGAAAGTGATGTAATAGGACAACTGATCCTCCTGTGGTCTCTGCACGTGCACACCCACACACACTTGTGCTTGCTTGCATACACCATATATACCCAAACATAAGACATTCTAGAGAAGGGGAGTCCATCTTAATATTCTTCAGTCTCTTAGGGTCTGAATCTGCTATTACTAACGGTGGTGGTGCTCAGATTGTCCCAGTTTTGGTTGCTGACAGCCCTGTTCATGCTGGTTTCTGTGTCCTTTTCACTTATGATCACCTCTCTTTTGAAATACATCCACACTTTTTTTTTTTAAGATTTATTTATTTTATGTACAGCATTCTGCCCACATATGTGACTGCAGGCCAGAAGAGGGCACCAGATCTCATTACAGATGGTTGTGAGCCACCATGTGGTTGCTGGGAATTGAACTCATGACCTCTGGAAGAGCAGTCAGTGCTCTTAACCACTGAGCCATCTCTCCAGCCCCACATCCACACTTTTTTTTTTTTTTTTTGGTTCTTTTTTTTTTTGAGCTGGGATCGAACCCAGGGCCTTGCATGCTTCCTAGGCAAGCACTCTACCACTGAGCTAAATCCCAACCCCACATCCACACTTTTGACACAAGCTTTTCTGGGGTTACCTTACACTTCCTTTACCTCAGCTTTGGATCTGGCCAGTTCTCTGAGGGCTTTGATTCCATTCAGTGGAGAATAGTATTTAGAAAACAAAATATAGATGCCATATACACCTACTGCTATACATGTCTTGCTGTTCCTAAGTCATTTCCCTGGATACTGCTAGAACATAGATACCCATACAAATGCATGTCCATTAAAAACATCTGTATATGTCTATGTATTATATGAGTTTGCAGCACTCAGGCCTGTAAAACAGGGTTCCTTCTAGCCTCCCCCGTTGTTCACTTTCTAAAAATCTGTCTTCCAGTTGTCCTCATTTACTTATTTGCTACCTAGTGGGGTTTTGTTTCTGTTTTGACTTGTCTTAGTTACTTCCTGTGGCCTGGCACCAGGTATTGTGCAGCTGCCCCAGGTGATTGCCCCGTACCCTTGTGAGCGCCTATGGTAGATATCTAAGGAATGAAAGCAGTGTGAGATTCCATAAGTATGGTATTTGTGCATCTAGGTAATGAAGTTTGTGTTTAGTAACAATTCTCAGGAAATACTGGGAGAACTAAAGATTCTGGGTTTATAAAAAGTTTCAGTCCATAAATTATAGTTAGGTACAACAATGATATGAATATTGCAGCATTTTGATAGCTGTTGGAGGCTTATTTTTTTTTAACAATTTTCAGCATTTCCAATAAATAATAGATAATTTCTGTACTTTTATTATATTATGTATTAATGGTACTCTGGTTTTTCTGAGATTGGAAACTAAGAGCAAGACTTTGAAGGAAAGTAAATGTATGGCATTATTTGGAAAATCTCATAGGTAAATAGCCTTATTGCTAGTTTTTGTATTGTTGTTGTTGTTATTATTATTATTATTATTATTATACATTGTTTTGTTTTGTAATTCAGAGGTCCTGGGGTTTACTATGAAGCCTAGGTTAGCTTCAAACTTGTAGATGTATGCCATCTCACCCAGCTTCTTTACTTTTAAGATTTACATATTTGCATGCTGGCATTTTGGTTGTAAGTATGTATGTGCAACTTGTATGAGGCAGTGCTCATAAGTCTGCCCTTATCCCGGCCGTGAAGTCACTGATGGTTGTGAGCTGCCTAGTAGTTTTGCTGGGAATCAACCGTGAGCTCTTTGGAAGTAAGTGCTCTTACCCACCCAGGAGCTCGCTTTCCTCAGCCTTGTACTGCTGTTTCTAAGGGAAGGTTAAATATTCTTCTGTTGTTACTTGTTTGAACTGTTTGCCCAAGTTCTTTTCCTTAATTTGAAACTATTAGATATTATGTTTTTATGTCTATGTTCTTTACAGTCTTTGTGGAAATAGAGTAGCAAGGTAAAGCCATAGCAGTGTAAAAAAAGAATGAGTAAGTAGAAATGGTAGGGGTAAAAGTGTTGAAAGACACATTTTTCTGTTGTTTTGGTATTTTACTTTAGGTAAGAAAATACCAGCCAGTCATGTACCCTTAGGAGAGAATGACTTGAGCCCAGGAATCAGTGATCAGCCTGGACAGCATAGAAGATAGAGTGGGGTTTTTGTTTGTTGTTTGTTTGCACCCCCGCTCCCGTACATATGCTAACATTTTGAGACAGGGTTTCTTTATGTATCCCTGGCTGTTCTGGAACTCGCTCTGTAGACCATGCAGGCTTAGAACTCACAGGGCTACAGAGATCCATCTGCTTCTGCCTCTGCTTCTGCCTCAAGTGCTGGGATTAAAGGTGTGCACTACCACCACCCAGTAAGACCAGCCTTAAAGCACAGAGAACTACAACAAAGCCACTCATGGTTTTGACTAATAAATCCCCTTCAGGAATCCTGAACAGTCAAGCAATAGACCTCAAAATAATTTTCAAAATGTATAGTTTGCTCTTCTCTGACTAAAAAGTGCTAAGAGTCAAGAATAACAGAGCAAATTGAGTTTTTGGTGAAGAAGGGATAGTGGAAATGGAATTAGTCTTGTGAGTAGAGACTATTACCACAGGATGCTTTTAAACAACTATTTCAGGAGTTAAATCTAATGCTGTGGCAAAGAAATTCTCTTAAGAACATGAAGGTCATGTTTTTGCTTATTGCTATAAAATAGTTACAAATTGTCCCTTTCAAAAAAAAATTGCCCCTTTTATGAAGGTGATAGTATAATATCTTTGCTATTCCTAAATCCATTGAGTAGGTACATTTAATGCACGTGTGCTTATGGGGGGGGGCACCTGGTGTGGAAACCAGAGGTTGACTTTTTGTGTCATTCCTAGTCATGTTGCTCAGTTTCTTAGTAACTGTATTGTTGAGTTTAATTCTTTTATGGTATTGGTTTTCTTGAAGTATTTGGTGATTTAGGGGTTGTCTTAGGGTTTTATTGCTATGAAGCGGTACCATGACCAATGCCACTCTTATGAAGGCAAACATTTCATTGGGGCTAGCTTATAGTTTGAGAGGTTTAGTCCATTATCACCATGGTGGGAAGTATGGCAGCATGCAAGCGGACGTGGTGCTTGAGGAGCCGAGAACTCTACATCTTGATCCTAAGGCAGTCAGTAAGAGATTATCTTCTGCACTGAGCAGAGCCTGAGCATAGGAGACCTCACCTGTGTAGGAGCCTGCCTGCACAGTGACACACTTCCTCCAACAAGACCACACCTCCTGATGGTGCCACTTCTTCTGTCTAAGCTTTCACATACAATGAGTCTTTGGCAGCCATTCTTAGTTCAACAAAGGTGTTGTCTCTTTCTTTGAGTTTGATAATTTGGATGGTTTGGTTTTTTTAGTGAATGCAGTCTTTTACAGGAGCTTTCCTGTGGTAATAGTTAGTAGGAGATGAACAGATACATGCATGCATGTGGAAACTAGACTTTGGGTATGTTCCTCAAGCACATACTTTTCTTTGAGGCAGATTCCTACTGAATCTGGAGCTCATTGATATGAACTCTAGGGATTCTCTTGCCTCTTAAGTCTACAATTATAATATAGGTATGCAACCCCTTCCCTCCCTTTTCTTAAAATAGGGGAACTAGATACTGAATGCAGGTCCTGAAATTTGTGTAGCAGACACTTTACCAATTGAGCTGTCTTTCTAGCCCTGAGCGCATCAATTTTTTTTTTCTTTTTTTTTTTTCCGGAGCTGGGGACTGAACCCAGGGCCTTGTGCTTCCTAGGCAAGCGCTCTACCACTGAGCTAAATCCCCAACCCCCCAATTTTTTATTCTTATCAAAAATCCTCAATTTCTGGTCTGCTGAAAGTGTTCTTTCATGTTTTCCAGCCATGTTAATTTCCTAACCGTTCCTACAGTAACAATAATAGCAATATTACTTATCAATAACAACAATTTTAGGCAAACTATAGCAGATATGCAGATATGTTTGTACATATTACCATCCTTTTAAAAGTCAAGATGATCTTTTGTACAAAGAGATATTTGTTTTATGTGTGCCTGAGACTGTGCATGTGCATGTCTGTGCAGGAGCCCACACTGGTTAGAAAGATGTTGACTGCTCTGGAGCTGGAGTTACAGATGACTGTTAGCCGCAGTGTGGGTGCTCAGACTGGGATTAATAACAGTAAGTGTCCTTAACTGCAGGGCCATCTCTCCAGCTCCAACGTGATGTTTTTGATGTTGGCTTTTATCTTTGAGCTTTTTTCCTAGAGCACACTCTCTTTTGACAGTTTCAGACACATAGAGCCTTTCTAGAAGCATGAGTTTGTTTGCAGATTTTAAGGAGAAATAAAACTTTTCAGTATTACCTCACTATTAAGCATTTTCACTTTTGGCCCAGGTTTTGATTTTCTTTTCTGGCAGAGTGTGGTGTTGAGTACTTTTGTTAGATATGTGAGGAAAGGAGGCATAATTAGGTTGGGATTGGTTTTTTTTCTTTGTTTTTTCCAGATAGGGTTTTTCTGTAACACTGGCTGTCTTTGAACTTGCTTTGTAGATCAGGCTGCTCTTGAACCCAGAGATTCTCTTGCCTCTGCCTCCTGAGTGCTGGGACTGAAGGTGTATTACCAAGTAAAGATACTGCTCTTAAAATATACCTTCTATACTTCTCCATTGTAAATAACCTTGTATCATTTATTGAATGGCTCTACTAAAGTGTGATTATAAAAGGAAATTGCTAGAAATAATTGTGCAGAAAGGCACTGAGTAGTAAGAGGATTGGGTAAGGGAACTCAACTCTGGTGCTGAGGAGTGAATGCAGGCCCTGGTGATGTCAGACACAGGCTCTACTCTACTCTTTCTTTGGTCCCCAAAATGGACTTTAGAAATTTCATCCTGGGCTCTTTATTTTATAACTTTTGTGATTTTGGGCAAATTATGTAAACATTTTAAGACTCAAATTTATATTTTAAAATATGAAATTGGCACTGTATATGAGAGTTATAAAGACTGAACTAGTACATGTAAAATACTTTAGTCACAAAGCTTGTGAGGAGATTTTAGTTACTATTAATCTTTACCATTACTATCCTGTTTAGGAGTTCCCAGCCTGAGGCTGAGTAGAATTATTAACCAAGTCATTTATGGAGGAGGTCCTTATAGGAATGCCAGTTTTGTACTTAAAACAGAGCAAAGAAAACTTTTAGTAAGTAGAATACTTCCTTGGGGTTCAGGAATAAGACAGACCTTGTTATTGTGACTGTACACTAAGGGAGCTAAAACAGTAATGCGAAGACATTTCAAGGTAATAGACTATTATTGAGTTCTGGATTTTCCATTTAAAAGTCGTTGTGGTCAGAGTAAATCATTTCACCTTGAAGAAATGAGACTGCTGATATTAATTGATGATGGTTAATTGGCTCCTGATTTTCTATAAAATGGCACATCTTTGGTGTCAAAATATACAGGTATCTTCTTGTTCACTGCAGTTGCTCCTGGTTTGATCTCCCTGTAAGGATCTTCCCCTTACCTCTCCTATCTTCAGCCTTAAGAGTCCCAGTCCAATGTAGAAAAAATTCAACTTTGTTAATTGTTGAGCAGCAAATGTTGAAATGAAAGGTTATGATAGCAAAAATGGCTTGTGGGAAACAACATAGGTGTCCCTTTGAGAGCTAATACATTCTTTATGATCTCAAGAGACAGAAAATGATGCTAGAACTTTAAAAAGGCAGATCACAAGGTGCAAGTGTGCATTGCTCAGATGGAGTGTTTAGACAAACTGCACTGCCATGCTCGACAACTTGATTCAGGAAAAGCAATCCTGAATATTCTGGATGTTTATTTGAAAGTAATAGCCTCAGAGAAGTACTGTGAACTATTAACATAATGCCCCTTGTTAGTACCTTGTTAGTACCTGTGTTGTTAAGGGTCTAAATTCTCTGTAGGTATGGTGCTGTGATGGGAACTAAAAACAGGGATTTTCAGTCAAAGACTTGCTATTCTACTAGAGTGTTAATTAGATTTTTGAAGAGTGTAACTTGTTTGTGGGGAAAAAAAGCACTATAAAATTCAAAACATATGTTCTATGGCACAGCCATCCTAAGAAATGTTTCATGTACACATTGAATCCTATTACAGTGTTACTTGCAGAAGCAAGAGTGGGAAAGAACCTAAGTCAGTAGATAGCTGATGAAGTTGTTTGTTGTCTGTCCATTGAAGCTTCAGAAGAATCCCTTAACACACAGGACCCACCTGGACTTTGAAAGTTTGAATTACATGAAGATTGGAACCAGAGAGGAGAGTGTTAGCTAGGCAATGGCATACACCTTTAATCTCTGTGCTCAGGAGGCAGCGGAACGTTGGAACGTTGGTCTCTGAGTTCAAGGCCAGTGTAGGCTACAAGTGAATCCCAGTGTAGCCACGGCTACAAAGAGAAATCCTGTCTCGAGTAATAAACACACCCCCCCCCCAAAAGAGAGAGAGAGAGAGAGAGAGAGAGAGAGAGAGAGAGAGAGAGAGAGAGTGCGTGAGCACATGAAAGTGATTTGCAAAGAGCCAAAAAACATATCCTCTCTAAATTGTGTGTTTTTTTTTCTTTTTTTTTAAATAAGTCATTTTCTAGAGTCTGGGGAAAAAAACAAAAAAGTTTTGGTTTGTTTTTAAGTGTGTGTGTGTTTTGCCTGTATTTGTATCTATGCACCACTTGTGCTTGGTGTGTGTGGAGGCCAGAAGAAGGCGTCTGATTCCTTGGATCTGGAATTACAGACCTGGGTGTCAGTGCTGGGAAGTGAACCTGGGTCGTCTGCAGGAGCGCTCAGTGCTCATAATTACTGGACTATCCCTCAAACCCCAAGTTGTGGTTTCTGAAGGGCCAGAAGAAGAAACTGGCAACTGAGGAAACAGGAACTTGTTTTGAGAGCACTTTAGCTGTGGTGCAGGCGAGCATGGGAGTGCGCACAGATGCAAGCAGAGTGCACTGTGTATGGCTGTCTCTGAACCATGTATGCAAACAGTTGTTTGCACACAAAGGCTGTGCTTTCCCCATGTAGTATAGGCAGGTGAGGATCAGGTTGGGGTTTGACTCTAGCTCATGGTGGCCTTTGATCACCATGTCTTTCTTTATTACTCTGAGTTATTTAAGTTCAGGAAAAGGAAAGACAGTGAAGCCTGCTAACAGTGAATTGCATAGTACTTTACAGTTTCAAAAGCCTTTTCCCATATGGCTTTATATTGTTCCATGACACAGAATTGGTGATACTTTGTAATATCAGGCCTTTATAATTGAAGAAAGAAAACAACTACAAAATTCAGGCTCTGAGAATTTGCCTTAGAAAATAGCTAATAAATTGATGGCGTTGAGCTACAAAATGAAGTCCTAGGGCACAGGAAGCTGAACCTTAGGCAGAAGTAAGCTAGAATGACATCATGTTTCAAAAAAAACAAATTAGTACAAAAACACAATAACACATGTGAAAGCTGATATTCTGTAACATCAAAACCAGATTCTTTTTTCTAATGAAGTGTAAGATTTTATGTAGTAGATTTTAGTTTGGTGAAAATCAGCTCTTAGAAGAGACTGATCCATAGAGAACCTGAAGGAAGAGAGGTGTGGTTGGCAGATGGCTTTGAGTTGCCAATGAGACCCAGACACTCCTATTGAGACAGCCCTTGTCAGAGCTGTCCATCTGGTTTATTCTAACTTATATTGATCTGAGCCAAGTGCTTAAGGAGAGTGTAATGGGCTGCCTCAGTACTTGACCTACAGGAGTTCTGAGGAGAGCTGTTTTCATACTCGATCAACAGAGAGATTAGGGAGAATACCCTTTTGTAAAATACAGTGGTGAAATATATTACTGACACTAAATTTCCACGAGAAGACCCAGGGATGTAACTCAGTGGTCCAACACTTACCTCAGTTTTGTGGGAAACCCTGAGAAAAACAATGATGAAAAAACAATGAGGCAAAAAGGAAGAAATGAAATAAACATTGAGTTTGAAAACTATATATATATATATATATATATATATTATATAATATAAAATTATATTATAAAATTATGTAACATTAAATACATACTTTTAGAGCTGTTTGGAGAGGGTTTTTTGTGGGGGAGGGTGTCTTTCAAGACAGGGTTTTCCTGTGTGTAGCCCTTGCTGTCCTGGAACTCACTCTGTAGACCAGCCTGGCCTTGAATTCACAGAGATCCACCTGCCTCTGCCTCCCAAGTGCTGGGATAAAAGTGTGTGATTAGAGATTTTGGTGTTTAATGCATTCAACTGAAGAAAAGAATAAATGCTTCAGTGTGTTCTACACCTTGTGAGAGCATTGGGAAGCCACTGAGTGGTTCTCAGAGGAGAAGTGACATCTACTTATTAATGTTTTAAAAGAGACCCCTTAGCTGAGTAAAGACAGGAGGAAGATGTGTTCAGAGTTGAGAACTACCAATTTAATTTTAATTAAACACTCAAGAGACAACATTTAAATGAGAATGTCGGTAGAATAATAGCACGACTTGAGTTGGGTGTTTGGGCTGGTTGGTAGACTTAGCTTACTTCAGGATCCTTGGTGGTTCTAATGTACAGGTAGGGTCAAGAGCACAGCCGTACCTTGGGGAAAGAGGGAAGGGATGTGGAGTTTAAACTTCAGAGAAAGGGTTGAGGATTGAAAAGCCATGGGACCCATAATGTTTTATTGCTCTGTGTTCTCTTAAGGCTTCTGTTTTCATCTTCATATATTCAAGTGGCTGAATGTTTTTTGTTTGTTTGCTTTTGTGGTGAGGTTTCTCTCTGTAGTCTTGGCTATTCTAGAACTCACTGTATAGATCAGGCTAACCTTGAACTCTGAGAGATCCGCCTACCTCTGCTTCCTGAGAGATAAGCTTCCTGAGGCCTAAAGTTGTCCACCACTGCACTCTGCTGTTAATCTTTTAAAACTGCTTCTAAAAACGCGCGCGCACGCACGCACGCACGCACGCACGCACGCACGCACGCACGCACGCATGCACGCACGCACGCACTCTTGTACCTTTGTATCCACTAGTGATTGGGTTCAGGATCCTGCAAAGATTATAAAGTTGTTATAGAATGTTAGGATTGTTGCATATATACCATATTTACCTTCTTAGGACTTTTAAACTCATGCTTTGTTTACTCCCACAGTCTAAGTGCTGTTATACTCTGTTTAGAATAACAGCAAAACATTGTGTATGTTTGAAAAGACATACTTCCCCAAGTATTTTCAGTTTTTGTTTGATTAGCTCTACACATGTTCACTCATGGAGGACTGACTGTCTTATGTGTATGTTAGGTATACTACATTACATGTATATGTATATATTCTGAAATTTGAGCACCTCAGTCATACTAACTACCTGTTTACCCAGAATTCCTTCTGCATTAAGGTTGATTGCAAAGCTTCCCATAATTGGGTAGAGAAACATTAAGCTTCTTTTCCCCCTTGCTCCTGGATTTTTGTATCTTATTGATATAAAGTATGTCTGCATCATATATTTTATGTATTAAAATGAAAAATAGGGCTGAATAAAAGGTAAAATTACTAATATTTATTATGGTAGTACTTTTTTTTTTTTTCATAGATTACAGTTGGGTCGTTTTCATTGATTATAGTTCCAGAATGGTTGGTTTATTGTGGAGAGCTGGATTAGTTACAGCTTAAAGTTCTTTTTCTCCTCCTGAGTTAAATTAGAGAATGTAGAGGAAGTTTTTATAGATTTTAGGTAGATGACATAGTCATTACAGTAACTGTGTTACCAATAGGATTAATGTAGCTAGTATAGTTTACGTTTGGGGGCTAAAAGGGTAATTTCTATTAACTTTTAGATATTTAAGATGACTTAGTAATAAAATGTAGACTCCATTGATAGTATGTATTTAAATAATCAGTACTTCCTTCCCCTCTTTTTTATTCATAGTGGTAGTCGCTCTTCTAAAACTTTTAAACCAAAGAAGAACATACCAGAGGGGTCTCACCAGTATGAGCTCTTAAAACATGCAGAAGCCACGCTGGGCAGTGGCAACCTGCGGATGGCCGTTATGCTTCCTGAGGGAGAGGATCTGAATGAGTGGGTTGCAGTTAACAGTAAGTTGCCCTTTTGTTTCTCAGCAGACTCTGAATTGGGCCATTGACCTCTTTAGATAATGTTGAGGTGCTGTCTATTCTATGATCTATTTAGTCTGTAACACTATGTAGTGATGATGAAATAGTCTGACATCACAATACGATGATGATGACACAGTCCAGCTTTGATCTTTATATGACTAAGTTCCTGAACATGAAATTTTATGAAATGTCAGTAGAACTGTGCTATCACTATTTTTGAATTATGTGATTAATTATTATTATGTGATTATAGTTTTGGCCTAAGACACTTGTTAGAAATAAAATGTTTTTGTTTTTGTTTTTGTTTTTGTTTTCATTTTATTGGTGAGAACCATGTTAACTATAAGGAGATTTTTGTGACATTTCAAGGATAGTGAGAATACATTTCCAATGTTTGTGTACATTATTACTAGGTCTCACTGTGTATCCCTGACTGCTTTAGAATCACTATGTAGATTATGATGGTCTTCAATTTAGAGAGAGTCATCTGCCTCCCAGGCGCCGGGATTCAATGGGTGTGCTAGCATGCCCTGCCCTGCCCTGCCCTGCCCTGCCCTGCCCTGCCCTGCCCTGCCCTGCCCTGCCCTGCCCTGCCCTGCCCTGCCCTTCCTGTCCCTTCTGTTTCCCTCCTGTTTGCTGCTCCTTTTTCTTCTTCCTTTTGGCATTGTTTGTGCTTTTGTACCTTTGAGAGCTCATTAATTAATTAATTTATTTAAAGTTTTTATGCTTATTTGTATGTGTGCACACACAAATATGTGGAGGTCAGAGGACAGTTTCTCTCTCTACCATGTGGGTCCTGGAGATCAAATTCAGGTTGTCAGGCTTGGTGGAAAGCACTCTTGCCCACTGAGTTTTTGTATGAATATACCGCCATATTTTGCCAGCATGCATATATTAAGAAATATCACGAATGGCTTTGTAGAACCGTGTATTGCAGAACACAGAACATTGTTTCAGTATAGAAGCAGATAATTACTTTGTCTCAGCTGCTGGACCTGAGTGTCTGTTGTCTAGAATAGCACAGTCCTCTTATGGCCTCTGCATTGCACACACAGACATTTACAGGGTCTTGGCTTTTTGTATTTTGAAGTAAGTTTTCCACTGGTGGTGGTGGCCACGGCTTTGGAATGCAACCCATCGTCATTCAAGCTTGTTGTTTCACTATTACCAATGTTTTCCATAGAATTATATGGTTATCTTGAAACTTTTTTGTGAGGGGTAATTTTAAATTGTTACATTTTCTGGTTTGTTGTCTTTTCTTATAAAGTTCTTTGATACATACATTTTCTTGCTCTCTAATACAAGCTCCTAATGGTCAGCAATTGAGATTTTGCTTTGAGCTTTCCTGATCACACCTGTTTTTGTAGGAAAAATAACTGGAATTCTGCTTAAATAGAGCCATATTATTTTTTTACTATTTAAATTTACTTATGATGGACATTTGCTTTGCAGCTGTGGATTTTTTCAATCAAATCAATATGCTGTATGGAACTATCACAGACTTCTGTACGGAGGAGAGCTGTCCGGTGATGTCAGCTGGACCAAAGTAAGACCTGCTTCTGACCAGTTTCTCTTATCACTGTCACCAGCTCTCAGATGAGAAGGTGTCTAGCCAGGCTTTCTCTGGGTTCTGGCAGCTGCCTCAGCGGCGTCCCTGTCACTGATGAGCTTGTTACCACTGTGCCTGCCTTCCAGCCACTTCCTGCCTTTCCTCTCCTTACACTGGATCTTTTTCCATCTCCTCGACCAGCTTCCTGGAAACTCCTTGCCAGTCATTCTGTTTCTTCTGAAAGGTCACCTCATTTGTCATTGGACATTTCCTTCTCTTTCTTCTTTTTATCTTATGTTAATATTTTAAAATGTCTCACCCTTGTTACAGGCCCGTGTTGAACATTTCTTTCCCTTTAGAGCTGCTTAGGATTCTTCAGTATAAATGTGCTCTTTAAAAAGATTATTGTCGGGGTTGGGGATTTAGCTCAGTGGTAGAGCGCTTGCCTAGGAAGTGCAAGGCCCTGGGTTCGGTCCCCAGCTCCGAAAAAAAGAACCAAAAAAAAAAAGATTATTGTCAATTTGTGTGTGTGTGTGTGTGTGTGTGTGTGTGTGTGTGTGTGTGTGTGTGCACGTGAGTGCATGCCCACAGTGGCCAGAGACATCTGATCTGGAGCTGCTTGAATTTGGAGCCTGTCTTGGGTCCTCTGAAAGCATAGACCGACTGCTCCAAAGAGCTGAGGCGACTCTCCAGCCTTAGTGCTGTCACTTTTTATTATGACTCCATTTTTCATTGTGTCGTGTTTACACTGTGTGTGTACACATGTGCTCAGGATCAAATCTGGGACTTCAGGTGTGCCACTCAGTTCTTTATTCTTTTAAATCTGTCTTGGTTCAAAGATAGCACTTACCACCTCCTCAACAATCAATATTGGTTGAGCCAATGCCCTTTTGCAATCGGCTTTTACCATTACTACTAATAAAGGCTGCTATTTACTTAGTGATTTGTAAATACATATTCTACTTCATATTCTAACATTCACCAGAAAAATACTGACCCGTATATTATCATGAGCATAAGGAATTTAGTCGGCTGATCAAAGAACTTGCAGCAGAGATGTGGGAGCAAAGGAAAGGCGTGTTACTCTCTT
Source organism: Rattus rattus (assembly GCF_011064425.1). Classification (NCBI taxonomy): domain Eukaryota; kingdom Metazoa; phylum Chordata; class Mammalia; order Rodentia; family Muridae; genus Rattus; species Rattus rattus. The sequence continues at coordinate 2,242,922 of NC_046164.1, forward strand.
AGAAGGAGGTAAATCACACACTGGCTGTTCTCTGTAGAAGAGCAGAGAGCTGTGTTTGGTCTCCACTGCTTTCTTGCCCACAGAGAGGAGTTTTCCCACATTGTATTTCCCTGCTTCCTTTAGCTCTGCCTTCTTGAAAAAAGCAGATTCCTCTGTAGCACATTGCCTGCCCACTTGCTCCTCTCTTTGTCTTTTTGGGCATCTTTTCTACTAATCTTGTTTTTCAGAGCACACTTCATTTTAGTGTTTCTTGTTCCTGACCTTGTATTTCTCATGTGATAGATACATATTAAATGTTTATTAAACCAAAGGGTAACGTTAATATTCAAAACATGAGCATTTTTGACTCGCCAGCTTCTTTTAAGGGTATGTGAAGGGTTCTTTATCAAATGTACTAAACTACTGAGCCTTTCTTATTTACATTAGTTTTACTTTGAATTTTCTGTCATTTTTCTTACTTAATCCCAGATTTAAAGCCCCCAAGTAAAAAGAACTTTGCTGCATTTTATATAAGGAGGGAAAGCTTCAAGTTCAATGATAGACATCATAGGACAGAGAAGCAAGTTCTCCCACTTTGGCAATGTATTTTATACCCTGTATTAGAGAAAGCACTCAAGGAAACTTCAGCGGCTGCTCGTGGTGGCCTGTGCTTTAACCCAGCACTGGGGAAGCAGAGACAGGTAAATCTCTAAGTTTCAAGCCAGCCTGGTCTACAGAGTGAGCCAGCCTGGTCTACAGAGTGAGAGATTGTTTTAAAAAAAAAAAGGAAAAGAAAAGAGAAAGAAAGGAAAAGATAGAAAACTAGGCAGATGAGGGAAACATCTAAGTAGAAGATAAGTTTGATTTGATCTCTTTAGGTTGGATTGTGGTAAATGCAAAATGGACTACTGTTGATTTGGAAATGCATTCTTACCTGAAAGATCGTTTAAAACATGTTAGTGTATATATTTATAATATGCGTATGTGTACATTTATACCTCTTTTCTGATGTAATCTTTCTATTGCAGATATGAGTATCACTGGGCAGATGGAACAAACATAAAAAAGCCCATCAAGTGTTCTGCACCAAAGTATATTGATTACCTGATGACGTGGGTTCAGGACCAGCTGGATGATGAGACATTATTTCCATCAAAAATTGGTAAAAGTATTTTATGTAATTGAGATAAACATGGTGTATTTGAATTTATGTTTCTACAATGGTTCTTTCCTATCTTGCCCTACCCCTTTGAGCAGTTTCTTGGGATTGCTTTGATGAAGTAGTTTATAAGAAGAGGCACGGGAGCTTGCTAGCCAGTTATGACATAAGCAAGCTGTTTTGTGTAAATTGATTTTTTTTTTTCACCCTTGCACCTAGTAGTCTTTTTTTTTTTTTTTTTTTTTTTTTTATTTTATAAATGTGTACACGCATTACCTGTCTTCAGACAGCAGAAGAGGCCATCAGATCCCATTACAGATGGTTGTGAGCCACCATGTGGTTGCTGGGAATTGAACTCAGGTCCTCTGGAAGAGCAGCAGTCAGTGCTCTACCGTTGAGCCATCTCTCCAGCCCCTGCACCTGGTGTTTTAATTGTAAGGGTAGACAATAGAAAATAAGTGATTTCCTTCTTGACTTAATTTATTATTTGCTAAAATTTTTGTGATATTTCAGATTAAAATATTGCTGACATTATTTCTAATAAAAGAAGGCCTTTTGAGTGTGTTTGGGTGTGTTTGAGCCCCATGCCCTTGACATGTTTTTTTGTGCAGCCCTGTCTGTCCTAGAAACTGCTTTGTAAACTAGGTTGACCTCAAACTCAGAGAGCCGACTGCCTCCGCCTCCTGAGTACTGAGATTAAAAGTGTGCACCACCAACACCAGCTCCTTTCTTTCCCTTTTAAAAAAGAATTGTAAACATCTAGTAATTTTCATTTTTAGTAGAAAGTTTGAGATGGCAACTTAACTACTGTTCTGGGAGCCATAGCAGATTACCACATCAATCAAAATACTTCTAATTGTATGCATTTCAAGAGTGTTCTTGGGACCTTGTTTACACTACATTTATTAAGGATACCTCTGTATTTTAAGTGATAAACAGGTGAGTTTATGCTATAGGAAGGTAATAAAATCTGGCCTATCTTATAGAAAAAAGATAGTGGATAATTAGATAGCTAGTGATACCTACCCTATTCATGTTAATTTTCTTTCTTCCCAAACTTTATGGCTTATATCTAATTTTATACGTATGATAAAGAAGTGATTTTTACGGCTTATAAAATTATTCTTCAAGATTTTATAGTGTTCTTTTGTTTTGAGATAGGGTCTTCCTTTGTAGCTCAGACTGGCATCAAGTCAGTGGCAATCCTGGCTGAGCCTCCTGAGTGTGTCTTCAGGAATGAGCCACCAGGTGTCACATGGATTTTGAAATCAAGATATGTGAGGAAAGAAACAGACTGGGTTTGCCCTGACTTAGGTAGAGTGGCTTGTTTGGTGTATTTGCTTTGAAAGATAGACCTGTTAAGTCGAGATTGCTGCCAGTAGAGAGTTCACATGTGTTCACAGTTTAAAACTACGTATGAGTATGTTTTCTGAAAAAAAAAATTTACCTGTAGAATATTGTTAAACAACTTTTGACTAACATTGTATGTTTCAAAGAGCACTTATCTCTGAAATCTTAGATCTTCTTGGGTCTTAGGTCCTGTTTGTGGTTTTTTTCCTAGTAATATCTATTAGAGCTAAAGAGAGGATCACTGCGAATGGTTTTCATGGAGCACTCTGTCTTGTTAATCTCTGTAGTCTAGAATATGTGGACTTCCGTTTTTGGCTTAACATGGCTTGGATATTTTAGAATGTGCTTTGTGGTATGTTTATTTCTTGTGATTTTTACTTGTGTTAAGTGGGTAATAGTATTGTGACACTAAGTAATACAGTGTTTGGTTGTCTTGCCAAGTTCAACATTTAAAATATAGGATTTTGCATTCTTCTTTTTCTTTTTAAGGATTTACTTAGGACTATTGTGTATGCATGTGTGTTCATGTGGGGGTCAGAGTTCAACCTTGTGGAATCTGTTCTTTTCACCTATTCATGCTTTCTGGGGATTAAACACAGGTTAGTGGGCTCTCAGAACAAGTGGTTTACCTGCTAAACCATTGAATGGGCTCAGATATTTATTAAAATTTAAAAACTTGCATATATCTGTTATATAGCATGATGCTAAACAAATTAATGTGCATCCTGTTAACCCATTTTATTGTTTTTTATTGTTATGGAAGTAGCTATAATTACCTAATAAAAAATTCAGTATAATATATTATTAATTTTATGTTAGATCTTTAGACTTGATTATCCTATACCTTTTCTGCAGTTGTCTTATATCTCATACCTATCCCCTTACCTAGTAACCATGGTTTTATTCTCTGTAGAGTTCATCTTCTTCTTCATGCAAAATACAAGTCAGATTAAAGAATAGTCTTTTTGAGTCTGGTGTGCACTTAGAATAGTATCCCAAGGGTAAATTTTATTTTATTTTTGGTTTTTTTGAAACAAGGTTTTCCTATGTATCCAATGCTGGTCTTGAATTCACTCAGTCTTCCAGGTGCTAAGAGTACAGATATGAGTCACCACGGGTGGTCAGAATCTCCTTAAGACTTTAGTGTGTGAATGCCTGTGGGGTGTGTGTGTGTGTGTGTGTGTGTGTGTGTGTGTGTGTGTGTGTGTGTGTGTGTGTTATATGAAAAACACTTTAAGCATGACTGAAATGGTTAATAAGTTATTTATGTTAGCACATATTTGAATAGAGCTTAATGTTAACAAATCTAGCAACCTGGGTGTGAGTTTTAACTTTGCTGCTGCTTAGGTGTTTATTTGTAAAGTGGCAGTATGTTTGACGTATGCTATACCATAAAGAAGGGTCATTCGTATTTCAGAGGCACTCTGGAATTTACTCTCATTCATTATGTGCTAAGAACTTTACAAAGCTCTTATGCGCGTGCAGAATAGGGCTTTGTACACAGTACATCTTTCAGTCCTGATGCTACTTGATGACAAATCATGCTGCTTTGTGCTCTTCTCTTATTAACAGAGGGGCGGTTATCTCTTTACTAGGTGTTCCATTCCCCAAGAATTTCATGTCAGTGGCAAAAACCATACTCAAACGACTCTTCAGAGTCTACGCTCACATTTATCATCAACATTTTGACCCCGTGATCCAGCTTCAGGAGGAAGCACATCTCAATACATCTTTCAAGCACTTTATTTTTTTTGTTCAGGTAGGTTGAATCATGAAGCCTGTGTTGCTTCTTGTTTATCTTTAGAATTCTGTGATGAATACATGAATAAGTGACTATACACCGTCAGGACAGATTTCGCTATCTCTAATCTACGTCCTGTTTACACTTCCCATGATGATAAATGATGGGCCTTTTGCTCCTTAACTTCATTACTTTCCCACCTCATGTTAGGCAATCTAAAACGGTTCTAAGATGCCGTGCCTTGCTTGGACTGCTTCAATATCTAGGCTGTAAGGGGCTAAATAAGAATCCTGAATAGTGAGTCAGTCTGATGGTTCTTGTCTGTAGTTGTGGCATTCAGGAGGCTGAAGCATAAGGATTATGACTTCAAGGATAGACTGTTATCCTGGGCCAGAAGATCCTGTCTCAACAAACACAAAACAGATAAAAACAACCAAAACCAACAGAAGCAAGTAACAAACAAACACCAACCAAAGTAGAAGAACAATAGAAGAATCTGAGTCTGAACTTGACTAGTTGGGCAGACACGTTGTGCAGTTGGTCACAAGTGTTTTAGTAGTATTCCTTTAAACCTCTGCTTTAAAAGAAAATCTTGGCTCTTTATTACAAGACTCTTTTCTGGATATATGCCTTGAATATCACGTTCTGCTCCCCCATTTCTTTTTAAAACGGTATTCTAAGTGATTTTGAAGCTAATAACTATCTGTCATGGGTAAGGAGAGAAAGACTCACGGTGAGCTCTAGAGCTCTTGAGTTTGAGCTGACCTGCAGGTTGACTTTCTCTTTGTGTAATTCTCAGAGAGCTGGCCTTAAAGTGTAGACTAAGAAGCTAGGCGTGGCCCCTACGCACAATCTTAGTACTCCGGAGGCTGAGCGGGAGAATCAGGAGTAAAGAAGTATATATTAGTATATTTTTATTTAATTCTCTAATTAGAGAAATAATAAAGAAAGGTGAAAGAGTTAGAAATAGATGAGCCAGCTACTTTTTGTTGTCCGTTTCTGTAGAAATTAGAGCAAGTTTTACTTTGTATGTGAGCGTAAGTCTGTTAATGCTGTCTTTACTTTCCACTGAAGAAAAATGTCCACTTTCCTTAATACATACTCCTTACACTAAAGGCACACTTCTTTTAAATTATCTGTAAAAACACATTTTGAGAGGTTGTAACTTCCCAAAGCTTTCTGGGGGAGTTATGTGACAATCTCCTCTGCAGAGCCATAGCAATAAAGCCCACTTCATTCCAAGATTTTCATTCATATTTTAGTCAGCAGAAAATGATTGTCAAAGTTTAGGTTTTGTCGGGTCAGGAAAAAAATATTCTTCCTGAGTAAAGTGTTAAAGAGTGAAGTGTTAGTTTTACACTACTCTTTAGCCATGAAGTATACTCTTTGCTATGTACTAGCAAGTAGTGGGGGTCAATTTAGATCATTTTACCTATCACAATGTACTAGCAACACCCCTGTGATTAAGAAGACCATTGTTTGGACCTGCGGATTTAGAGAATCTTGCTCTGGCCCCATACATTCTTGATCTACAGGGCCAACAACATACTTACCCAGGTCCTTTTTCGTATCTTATGTCCTTAGACTATATGTGATCCTAGAATCCCTTACCCACATGCTCTCAGTTAAACAAGGCTGATGTTTATTCTTTGGACTAGGTCACATCTCTGTTAGGTCTAACTTCAGACATAAGCAGTACCTAAACGATACCTGCTTTTATAGGAAATGTGTACGTCTCTCATACATGCCAGTCAACTTATCTTTACGAGTTTGCATGAGGCCCCTTTGCACACAGATGGGGATTGGGGTTGGAAAAGCCAAAGGTTAACTGAGGGCCAGGAACTCAGAGCTGGTTTTCCTCATGTGGTCTGTTTTCTAGTGTAGAATCCTGAGCAGTTTTCAGAATTCTAAATTTGAGTCTGTTTTTCTGCTTAATCTGGAGATTTGTCAAGACAGGAAGACATTCTTTATTTGACAGGGCTACTTTAATGTCTAATACAAAAATGGAGTCATGTGGTATATATTCCCATATATTCTTGGCCCAGACTCCATCAATCTGAGGGACAGGCTTGTAGTATTAATTAAGGCTGATGCTTCTCTACAGTTCTGATTGTAGGCTTGGCATATGATGGGTGCTAATCACGGATTTCACTGGAAGTTGAGAAAGGACCATCTTATGGAAGATAGGAAGTATATGTGGCTTTTATTCATTTTTTTAAAATTATAGTTCAGGAGAAATCATTTAAAAAGTCATTTTAAAAGATAACAACAGTACCTTGATTATTGGCACAGTTTGAAGCATCCTGACTTAAGTTTTCCGTGGTAAAATCTTTTTCTTGCAGTGATATCACATCCCTGTTTGACTGACATTTCAGTACCGCCTAGTGTATTCTTTTCAGCAGGAAGCAACAGCTCCCACTCACTGGCAGTGGAAGCCAATGATACAGTTTATTCCAGGAATTCCATGAAGTGGTTAACAGCGTTTACCACATTTAGTATCTACAATCATTTCATGAGATGGAGGGATTATTTTAATATTATAGATACTTAATGTTATAGATATGTAAAAATAGAGCAAAAGGGATCTTAAGTGATTTTCTTAAGGCAATGAATGATTTAAAAAGAGATTACTTACTTCAGAAGCTAATACCCAGTAATGTTCATGGTAATTTGTTTTGGAATTAGATACAAATAATGTTTTGCTGTTTTTAGGAGTTCAACCTTATTGACAGACGAGAGTTGGCACCACTGCAAGAGCTGATTGAAAAACTCACCTCAAAGGACAGATAGAGGATGCAAAGCTGTGCACTCTTCTTCAGATGGAGCTGCGTGCGCACAGTGTCGTTGGCTTTGTTATATTTCACTTTTGTCTAGAGTGTTTCTGTTTTAGGTTCTGGGGCTTGCTTGGGTTCCCTTTTTTCTTCTGAATATATAAAATCATATTCTGTCGCTAGAGGAAGCTGAGAACCATTTGAAAAGAGCAGATTTTGTCTTAGTGGTATCCAGTATTTTTTTCTGTTTTATTTTTATGAACCTGGTTTTGGTTACTTGAGGAGTTTATATAATAGTGTGCGCTGGAAACAGATGCGAACTGACTGAAGTGCTGATGGACTGGGCCTGTGTGTGCAGACTGTGGCCCACTTTGGAGTCCCTAAAAGACTGACGTGGTTTTAAGTGCCTTGATAGGCTCACTTCTAAGGTGCAAAGCACAGATATAGGACTGAACAGAGCTTGAAACAATATTAGAATTTCTATCTAGGGCACTTACTTGTGCATGTTATAAAGTAATCTGTTATAAAAGCCATAGTTTACTCAAATTGTTGATCTCCAGCTTTTACTATGTTGAGAAAGACATAATTTGTAAAATTGTGCATGTAGAACATAAATATAAAACAACAAATTATTTCTTAATTATTTTTGACATAATTTGTAAAGGTGTGCATGTAGAACATAAATGTAAAACAACAAAATTCTTAATTATTTTTGATATTGACTAATATATTCTGTTCAACAGATGTTTAAAGTTCTACAAGCAGGTCTTTTCCCATCTCTTAATATCTGTGATATTGAAATATGAAGATGTTGAAATGTAATAGATACTGCATTTCAGCTTCTTTCTACATGTAAGTGCACTGTAAGTGTAAAACTTCAGGTTATATATAGAATCGCCATCTTCATTAAGGATGTTGAACTGTGAGGTTTCCTAGCAATTGCCAAATGAGCTGTAAGTGCAGAATCCCTTTGTACTTCAAAGAGGAAAAGAAAGTGAGACCTGTCACAGCAGGCATTAGTTTGGGAAATTACAGAGAGGATTAGTGTGGGAGTCAAATTCTAGAAAGTCCTGTTTTAGAGCCCTGGGATAGAATGGTGTCTATTACTTACAGTCTGGGGGACTTCCTTTTAGAGATCAGCTTCCATGAGAAGTTAAACATAAGTAATTAGTTTTAGGTACAGACGTTAAACATGTAATTTAACTATTTGGGGAAATAATCCACTTTTTAGCATTTCCATTCAGTGAATGGAGCTGGTATTTACCTGTCATTTTAAATGATACACTACCTTGATTATTGGTGCAGTTTGAAGCATCTTGACTCCTTGTTTTTCCACTGTGAGAAATCTTTTTTCTTTGTAGTGATATCAAGTAGTGAAAATGTCAGCTCAGTAGTTAATAGCTTTTAAATGTTGGCCGAGATGACACCCTGTCAAATGATCATTATCAACTACAGGTTCAGCAGTTTGGTTTTAGAGTAAATACTGAGGATCGCTCCCCTTCAGTTTTGTTCTTGAGAAATACTCCTTTAAGACTGAGTGTTAATTTTGTCAGTTTGGATAAATCAGCCTCCCTCAATTTTCCCTCTTTCTAGTTAGAGATACACACTTTCAAACTTGTGAACTAGAAATGCTTGCTGTGAATTTGTATACAAACACTTAGTGGATGAGAGTCTAAAATGAACAAGTGGACAGTGATACAATTAGATGCCCTTGCAGTTATGATCACTAGGAACTGCCTTTTTCTCCATTTGATTTCTGTAATGGCAATTGCTTACCATGTACTGCTCATAAAAGGAACAAAAGAGCTTGGAAAAGGTAGATAATACTGGGCATTTATTAGTAATGCTTATTTATGAACTGACAGCTAGCTGATTTCTCTAAAATACTCTTTTAGTATCTAAATAGATAATGTCAACCATTATGGGTTGTTCCAAATTCTGTTGTTTGATTCCTCTCTATACAGGAAATGAAGCACATAGTTACTCATTAAAATAGTCTTCCTTAGTATGTGACTTTCTGTCATCCCTCTGACGGGCTTCCATAGCAGCAGCATGTAGAGAGAGGAGTAAGAGGTTGCTTCTGGTCCTTTAAGCCTTACATACAGTAGTACACTGTCAGGATGGGAACTAGTCCTAGAAACTAGTGCTTGACAGTAGGACTTATCGCTCCGTGTGGATAGCAGTTTATGTTCACTGTGTCAGAATCTCAGGTGCCATGTTTTCAGTCAGCACTCAAGTTTTGGGGAATAGGGAGGCGTGTGTGTCTATATGGTGAGAAAGAGTAGACATTTCCTGGGGAAAGGCCTGGCAGTTGTGCATGCTGTTGGGTGTATGACTAAAGAAATACCAGGATACAAGAAAAAGTCAGTTTAATAAAAATTAGCTTTGAGAGTAAAATGGGTAAACCCCTCCCCCCGTTTTGGTTTTTTGAGACAAGGTCTCTGTGTAGCTCTGGTTATCCTGAACCTCACTCTGCAGACCAGGCTGGCTTCAGACTCACAGAGATCTGCCTGCCTCTGCTTCCCAAGTGCTGAGATTACAGGCACGCATCACTGACGGTCCAACAAAATGTCGTTTTATAAAGTAAGGATCAAAGCTTGATTTTGCAGGAAAGCTTGCTCATAAATGTCTCTTAGGTTCTCTTCAGAACTGTTAATTTATAAATAAGTAAGATAATTATTCCTTTTTATTTCTTCCCTTATTTTTTGAGACTGGGTCTCACTATGTAACCCTGGCATATAGACCAGGTCTCAAATTGTAAGAGATCTGCTTGGCTCTGTACCCCAAATGCTGGGATTAGAGGTATGCACCGCTATACCTGGCTACCCCACTTTTTATACAGTCATAAAAGTGCAAGCTGGTTTTCCTTATTCTTTCATAACCTCATCCCATACAATTGAATGTAGTAAATTATTATTACAGTTGTTACTCACTCACATTGGTTGGTTAAATGTGGACACGATGAAGCAAGATTTAGGAATTATTTAGTGGTCAGAATAGTGGTGGTGAAGAGAAACCAACCAAGTGAAGTGGTTGTCGTAGCAGTAGGTAGTGCAGATGGCCTTGTTCGTTCTTCATGCCCCGTAGAAGCCATGCTATTAGACTGCCCCAGACAGAAAGCATGTGTGTGGTGGTGGCTGTGGAGCTCTGTCTACCTTCAAATGGAAAATTTTTAGATTTAAATTTAGATCTTTAAATTTTGTTTCGCTAGTCATCGTAACTCTAAATGGTCAACATGAAGTTAGCAGAGTGTGTTTTAACACATACTTCAGGCTGAGTCACTACCTGGACTACAGGATAGATGAAGCACTACAGTCTCTATCAGAAAGTGGAATATGGGTATTTAGATTTCATTTTATGTAATGAGCATTTTTCTTGCTTATGGGGAAAGAAATAAAACAACAGATTTCTTTTATAGCTTTGTCTGCATCCTCTCTGACAGAGATTTTGATAACCACTGAAATGGTAGATTATGTGAGATGCAAATACTAAGTCGTCCACTGCCTTTTAAGATGAGCGTACTTTGAGAACTGACTTATGTCTGTGTAAGAAAAGTCAGTTTCATCTTTTTAGTTGCACAAAAACAATTTTTTGAAGCTTAATAGAACCTACATTAACTACCAAACCACATTCACTCACTTAGCTATTTTCTGAGAACCAAGCCAGTGTGGAAAGCAGAGTATATTTTAGGCTCTAATCTGCTGAGACGGGGACTACAGACTTGACGGCATCATAGAAATGTAGGTTCCTGATGTCACTATGGGAAGTAGGAACTATTATTTACATGTGAAAATGTTTTTTATTACTTTGTATTTATATAGAATTTTAAAACCAAGGTCTTTCTCTAGAACTTGCTTTCTATCTTTTGCCTTCCCCTAAATGTTTGACTTGTGTTGGGTAGTTTTGATTGAGAGGCTAGTATGGAAATGGGTCCAGTACCTACAGCAGCCCTTTAAAGAAGCAAAGCCTTTATTGACCTCCACTGTTTTCTGTTTTATTGTGAAAAAGGCTTCCTTTCAATTTGTCTTTAATGAAAGACTGGAGATTGATCTATAGGAAAATTGGAAACAATTTTTTTATTATGCCAAATTTTAGCCTACCTGTCAATACTATTTAAAATTATGTACGTATTCAGCATATGTCATTTATAACATTAAATTCTGATTGTGTTTTGAAAATACACTGAACCAAAAGTTTATTTGTAATTTGGAATGTGATTGCATACTAGGAAAACATCTCATTTTGAAACTTACCTGACACAGTAAGGAACATACCAGTTCTAAACTCAGCTGGTCGTTAAGCATCACTCCTAACTCACCTCACACATTATTGTTTTGCAGTAATGGAGAGATGTCCATAGGGGCTGCAGTTACCAGTGTGATTGTTGTGAGGCAATAAATGTTTAGAGATGTGTCTCCTGATCTAATAGGAAAGTTCAGTGTTAACAAATATGCAAAGAATTCTGAATGCAAATGGTTTGAATTTTTAAGGCTTCCCTAAGAAGTTATTCAGTGAGAATTCATTTTGAAGGTATAAGACTGCTCTCTGTCTCTCACTCATAGTTGGATTTATTTGTATTCTGACAAAAGAGAAAAAAATACAATAAAATATTGGGCCACCTTGTAAGTGTGGTACAAGCTCTTCCCCTCCCTCCTTTCTCTCTTGCATATAGTATTACATGGTAGAAAACGTTGGGATAAAATTCTTAGACTCACAGGAAGCAAAATCACTGGCCTTTAAGATTTGTGTTTCTCCACTCATCTGTGTGTTGTGTGCACAAATCCCCGCTCTCACGCACTCAAGACTGAGTTTACAGTTCACCATTGTTAGAGATTCATACAGGTTTTCTTTTGTTTGGTTGACAGTTTCTATATGTCACCAGAGCTGCAGTTATTGGTGACATAATATGACAATTTCCTAAATTCTTTTTCATAATTATTCCTTTATGGAATTTCTTCTACTTTTGCACAATTTGAGTTTAGTTTTGATCTTGAAATAGTCATATAGGTTGTAAAATAGGTTTGTGTATTTTTGTTTGAGAACACTTTCCTCCTTAAATTGTCCTGCCGAAATGACTATTTTTTAGGGAAAATAGTTTTTTACAGCTACTAAACTGTATTTGTTATTTTTGTATATGCATAACCAGGGTGGTGAAATCACTAATATTTTAGGGAATACTTTTGTTATATTTGATTTTTTCCTATACATTTAAGTTATTACTTAAAATTATTGGTAGAAATAATGTTGTGAAGATAGCATATAAGGAACACAGAATAGAAATCATTTCTGAAGACAAAAATCAGGACTGCTGCCAGTGCCAGGTAATGGAAGCAGAAGGAGGATTCGCGTTGTGCAATTGCTTAAGCTATGCACGGAGACAAAAGTCTGTTCTCGTGATGGGACAGGTTCTCTAGTAAGATAGTTAGATGGGACAAAAACGATCTAAACTATGAAATGCAACGTAGGCGCCATATTGTAAATTGTGCCAAGATTATGCAAATTGTAGTTACTGATCAAAGTTGTTTCTCTGTTATTATTTTAAAGGAAATACTGAATGTCAGAAAATCTGTATTATGTTTTATTTGACAGATGTAAATAATGTATACAGTCTTATATGTGGCAGAATGGGAGGTATTTAAATTTTAGGTTTTTTTTCTTTAGAAGAAAATGTTTATAAGAAAAAAACCCTAATAAATACTTTTGTTTGGCCATGAGTCCGACTTCGCATTACCATTTATTTTTACTATAGGTATTTCTATGTTAGAAACAATTCAAAGCAAAGTAAAGGTATATAGAACATATTGAACATTTCAAAACTCGTTAGGCAATACTTTCAATGATTCTTACGACACTGGTAGTTACCATCTATGTACCATACATACTAGAAAACTGAAGCTAAGAAATTGTATGTCATTGGGTCTCAGACTTAAAGGATCCTATACGCCCGCACTTAAAACTAATGCTTACTTTAGTGTGTACTATTGCAGTGAGAGGGAAAAAACAACAACAAATAATGTAATATTTATGGGCCTTCTGACTGAACTAAGAAGTGATCTATTTTATCTTTATTATAAATCATTAAATAATATCAGTAATAGTAGAATAATTTACCCTAAACCTAAAGTTGTAAAAGGAAATTTATATTCTAGAGTATTATCAAAGTATTACTTGGAGGTTTTTAATGTTTAGAGGCATTGTGCTTAGACCTTAAGGTTGAAAATATTTTGATTGTGGCAATAACTAATGGACCACTGCCACACTACTTAGGAGGGCATTTATGTGTGTGCCGATGAACCTATGTTAATAGACACAGAGGCCAGAAGCCAGGCTCTGGTACTTCATTAAAATGAGAGCTCCTAAGGAAGAATACTGGAAACACATACACACATACACACACACACACACACACACACACACACACACACACACACACTCACACTCACACTCACACTCACAGAATTTTATGTGTATATGTGTGCCTGAGTGTACATATATGCGCCTTATGCATGCAAGAGCCTGTGGAGGTCAGAAGAGGCATTGGGCCTCTTGGACCTGGAGTTATAGTGATTGTGAACTGTTATATGGAAGCTGGTAATTGATCCCGGGTTCTCTACAAGGGCAATCCGAGAGCCATCACTCGTCTTCTAACTGAAATATATTTTTTTTCATACAATATATTCTGATTATGGATTCCCTTCCCCCCAACTCCTCCCAGATCCCCTCCCCCCCAATCTTTCTAGCATCAGAAAACAAAGAGCATCTACAAATAGTAATGAAACAAAATAAAAACAAGCCAGATGGTAGAGCGCTTGCCTAGGAAGCGCAAGGCCCTGGGTTCGATCCCCAGCTCCGAAAAAAAGAACCAGAAAACAAACAAACAAACAAACAAGCCAGAGTAGGTTGAAGCAAACAAACTACTAGGAGAAAAAGAACCAAAGAAAAGTCACAAGAAACACAGACACAGAGACATATATTAATTAGCACACAGAGAAATTCCATTAAAGGACACTGGAAGTCATAAGATACATAAAGACCAGTAAGGGGAAAAATGAGTAAAAATAAAACTAATGCCCACACGAAGCATTAAGAGCCAGGGATCCAGAACTATATTCTAGGTGGTCAGTGCTTTCTACAGACTAGCTGTATTGTTTGTATACCGTGCACCTGAACCGTTAGGTAAAGAGACAACAGAGTGGGAACCAAGTGTCTCACTGTTGGAGTAAAGCCTTACAGGTAAGCAAGAGGGTTAGGCCATGACAGTCCAGGTGGTGATGGAGTACAGCCAGGCAGAGATTTCCTATGAACGGTTTTAGTTCAAACAGGGATGGTTACATACAGGCATACTTATAGTCATGCACATAATGGGTTCATATATGCACATACATTTCTTTTCCCAGAGGAAACTGCACTAGCATCCAGATCCCGATGTCTAATATCACTGTCCAGAGGCAGGAATCGGGCTCCTTAGAGACATGGCTGATCCCAAGACTCAGGTGGGAAACACAGAAGAGTGAGAAGATGTGCCTGGCAAGAGAGACAAAGCCCGTAGTGACAGAAATGGGTCAAAGAGATGCAGGTACCAACCGAGAGACCTTCTAATGGCTAAATGGGAAAATGCAACCAATACAATAAAGTAGTATTGAACTCTAACTCAAAGTATAAAATTAGCATTCGCTAATACCAATCTAATACCGATACAGATGAGTGAGAGACAGACAGATCTCCCCTGTAGAGTAAATAGGCATAATGTAGGCCCACATTCTGCTTCTGGCAAGACAAAGTATGGCTCCCCACTCCTCAATCGGAGACTGTACATAACCACTTCCTCATAAGGTCACAGTTGGAAAAGGGTAATGAGCTGGGGCGGGGTATTAACATCAGTGGGGTGGTATGCTTGCACCACTGTGGGGTAAAGGAAATGGCATTTCGTCTCTGTCATCCCCCTCCCCAGAGTGTGCAGTTCCATCCAATCATGGGGAAATCGTGCGGTAATTCCAACCAGTGGACATACTACAAAATGCCAGACCAGTGTGCCTCCAAACTCCCAGGACTGTTACGAACGAGGAGAGTTTGAGAAGCATCCCAACTAAGACTGGACTACGGAGACACGGGAGCTAATGTAATAAAGAGTCCTGCATGGGATCCTGGGACAGGAAAAGAACATTCGATTAAAAGTAAAGAAACACAAATAAAGTATGGTTTTGATCAATAAGACCATATCGATACTGGTTCACTTCAAACATACCATAGATATGAAGGAACTCCTGATGGGGCGGGGGTGCACAGAAAAATAATCTCTGTAATCTTCCTGTAATGCTTCTGTGAACTTGGAGTTGGGCTAAAATTGAAAAGCTTTACTTTTTCCTGTTTAAAAAAAAAAAAAAAAAAGAGCCAGGGATCTCCAGAACTGCCATTGAGTTAGTTTTGTGTTGGCCATCTACTGCTGTGTATGGAGTCTGTCCTTAAGAGTGGTTTATATCCCTAGTCAGACTATGTTGGGGAAGACGAATTTTTCATCTGCAAGCAGTTTTCAATTGGAATAACTACTGGGCTAGGGTCGGGGCCATGTGTCCACTTTCAGCTCTTGGACCCCAACTGGCTTAGCACCATTGCAGGACTATGCATGCTGCCTCACCGTGAATTCATAATGTGTCTTGGTCCGGCTGTGTTTATAGGGCCTTGTTTCCTTGTTGCCTCCCATCGCCTCTGGCTCTATGTTCTTTCCTCATCCTTTTCTATGAGGTCCCCAGAGCCCTGAGGAGAGGGGTTTGGTGGAGACATTCCATTTAAGGCTGAGTATTCCAAGGTCTCTCTCTGCACTTTGTCCCTTGGTGGGTTTCTGGTTTTGTCCCCTTGTTCTGCAGAAGGAAGCTTCTCTGATGCTGGCTAAACCAGATATTGACCTATGGGTATAGCACAATGTCACTAGGTATCATTGTATTGTTTAGTTACTTTAGCAGAACAGTATTTGGATTGCCACCCAAGCAGTGTCAGGTATGGGTTACATCTTACGGAGTGGGTGGGCCTTAAATCCAGTCAGTCCACAGACTCACTTTAATTTCTGCTCTTTATTTTGTTAAAGTAAGTCGCCATTCTTAGGGCATATTTTAGGTCAAATGATAGTTAAAAAACAATTAAGTTTCTTTGTTTCTGTTGATAACTTGACCTCCAGATTGGGTAATCTTTTTACTAGCTCTACCCTGATTAAATTGCACCTGTCTCTAGCTCATGACGTACATGACTTTAAACATTAATTACGTGTTAGGCGATGGAGATGCAATGTTAAGTCACGGCCGTGCTGCTGAGGAACATGCCTAGTGTTGGGTAACTTTATAAACAGCACAGCAAATTAAAGGGGAGAGCTTGGGTGCCTTAATGACTGTTTCCAGTCTCGCTTCTCCTTTCAAACTTTAAACCAGTAGCCACTCCCTCCTTTCCTGTCATTCCAGGCACTTCCTGCCATTCCGGGCAGTTTGGTAGATCGCATTGGATCGCACCTTAACGAAATAACGCTTAAGACAGTGCGGGCCAACTACACGTTTCCTGTGAGAGACACCTGCTGAGGCTCTTTGAAATTATTACTTCCTGCTTTTCTTCCCAGAAAGGTTCAAACCACGAAGCTTGACTGGGTCCCAAGGGCTTGTCCTGCAAAGCCTACCCCGACTCTCCTTGGGCGCTTCACTGAAGCACCGCCCCTGCCCTCAAGTGAGCTCATTGCGCAAGACCCGCCCCCGCCCTTCCATCTAAAGTACAAGCCCCGCCCCCTGCCCTAGAAACTGCTCCTCGCACAGGCCCCGCCCCTGCCCGCCCACGACTCCTTATGCGAGGCCCGCCCCCGCCGGCTCACAGCTCGGCGCGCAGGGTCAGTCGCCCGGCTCTCTGGGTTCGCTTCACAAGTCCCGCCCCCTGCCCTCCTCTCCCGCGGCGCCTCGCCCTCCCGGTGGAGCTGCACACTGTGCAGAGCTCGCGAGGGCGAGGCTTGGAGGGTGGGAGTCGGGGCCGCCAGGGCGGGGTCCTTCGCAGGCCCGCCCAGTCGCCTGCGCCTCCGCGCGCCAAAGTCAAAGTGCGGGTCCCGCCGGCGCGAGATTGACGCTGCAACCCGAGCTACCGACGCCGCCGCCTTCCTGCAGGTCCCGCGTCCGAGTCGTCTGGAGCTAGGCATGGCCACCCCACCTAAGAGGTTCTGCTCTTCTCCCTCAACCAGCTCTGAGGGCACCCGCATCAAGAAGATATCCATCGAGGGGAACATCGGTAAGGTGTCCCCGGTGCGGGGCTGGTGCTTGGTGAGCCCTCCCCGCCGCCCTGCCCGCGTTGGCGCGGTGGCTCGTCTGGCCCGGCGCCAGCGGGGGCTTTGTGAGGCGCGCTCTGGACCACTGCATCCTTTGTTGGGAACTTAAAAACGCCAGGGTTCGGGGCGCGGTTAGGGGGGTGCTGTTTTTCTTGAGACGTAGCTTAGGTAAACGAACCCCCTTTTAGGTGTGCTCTTCCGGTAGTCTTCACTGACTTGGGGTTTTCCCGCAAAATTGAGACCATTTTTTGTCATTTCCATCTCCAGTTCCCTTGGTGCTTCTTTGTAGTCAGCGCTTTCCCCCTTCCCATCCTCTGACAAGCCCTGACATGCTTCTTTTTTTTTAATCCCTGCCAGTTTTGTTTTTCTACGATGCCCTACCCCAAAACCAGAGCGTCTGGTTTTCTGTGTCTTGTTTAGTTGACTAGAGTGCCATTAAGACTCATTCATGCTGTTTATTTCTGTAGAACTTTATCTGTTTGTTTGTTTTGAGACTGGTTCTCTTTTTAGACTTGCCTGTCTTGGAGCTAATTGTGTTGACCAGGCTGACCTTGAACTCTCAGAGATTCGCCTGCCTCTGCCTCCCGAGTCTGGCCCAGTGTAATACAGTTTTTAAAAATTGTTAAGTAATATTACAATGAACCGTATATACCACGTCTTCCTGGTTGTTGACATTTGGTTGGCCTCTGTAGCAATACCTAACACTATTCGAGGCATGAGGAAAGCAGCTTTTAATGATTTTGATAGTGTGCAGATTTTTACTCCCTTTCCCACATACAGGTAAGTATTGGGTGTGGCTTAAAGACTATGAGAGTTTCTGTCCTTAATCTTATTGGGGGTAAGCTAGACTGTGCATGTCATTTTGCATGGGGACCATGAATTTCTCATTCTTGTACATGTCCTACCTCGGGAAACCGACTAACGTTTCCTGTTTTGGAACAGCTGTTAGGTTGTGGGCTGCAGGTCGAGTACTGACTATTCATGTATGCAGCAGATGTTCTCATTTTTACCACCTTCAAAGCACCCCTCTTGAAGAGGGGAGCAGATGTAAGCATCAAGAGAGTAGAACACAAAGACGGTGTGTTTTCCTTGCCCCACACTTAAGACACACATCTCTGGAAGAGATCCTCATGTCTTATAAGTTCTTTGAGATGTTTGTTATCTTACTAGTAAGAGTCCTCGGAGCGTCTTAGTGGATGGATAAAGATGGCCATGTGTCATGACGGGAGAAAGCGCTCAGTAAGGTCATCTTTGGGGTAAATGTCAGTGGACAACCCCTGGGATCCGAACCATAATGGATCCAAGTAGGCAACATGTTACCTCGTCATCTCCTTTCCTTCATGCTTCTTTAATCTTCTCAGCACTGGAATAATTTGTGAATGGGCAGCTCCACCTCCTGCTTCCTTGCTTCCAGAGCTGTCTTTCTACATACAGATAGAATTGTGCTATCCATGCTTAACATCCCTCCCTGACTTCTACTGACCAGAAAAGAGCCTCACATTAGTAGCCTGCATTTGCCCATTATTAGGAAAAATGACTGACTTACTTACTAGCAGTTACAAGTTGAGGTTTTCCTTAAACATCTAGATCTTTGACCAAAAATAATAATAATAATAATAATAATAATAATAATAATAATTCAAGCTTTGGCAAGCACTAGGAGTACAACTCTGTTGGAGGAAGTGTTGTTTAGATTGTAAGGTTGTTTACATCACCTGATGACGTCATTTGTCAGGTCCAGATAACCTGTTACTGTAAAAATTGTGCAATATGCGAAGACTAGTTCGTAATTCTTATGTTCTTCCTAAAATTTGAAGTTTGCTTGGTCATTGGTTATGTAACCTGTTTTCTCATGTTCTGTGGTACTGAGCTACTCCGTAGTTTAGATTTATGGAGGCTCATTTTAGTGTGTTCAGAATGACTTTTAGAACGGTAGTGCTTCTCTGACATTAAGGACTCTGTTAGTTAACCATGACTTTTTAGTTGTGCTCTGTTTGAGGCAGGGTTTCACCATGCAGTCCTGACTGGCCTGGAACTCACTGTGTAGACCAGTCTGTCCTCGAATACAGAGTTCTACCGCTTTCGGGTGCTTGGGATCAAAGCCTTGTGTACCACCTCTCTTCCCGTGCCTTGTAAAACTATTCATAGGTGTTCTTGTGGTCTTTCATCTTCATGGAATATTAGTTTATTAGCTCTTTGTCCCGCTCTGATCTCCCTCTGAAAAGTTAAGGAAGGAGCTGGAAGTGACTATTTGGGGACTGCAACTATGTATGGTTGCTCAGCTTGAAGTCAAATTTAGCATTTAGTTTTAAAGTCTGACTGTGTGAGCCTTTTCTGGTTGTAATCACTGTTGGAAACAGGCTTAAGTGCTTTTAGACTCTTGACTAGTTTGCGATGACGTTGGTGTGTTTCTCGAGTACCCCCGAATAGCATGTTCTCTTTTCTGCCTAGTCCTGAACGATGCTCACTCCAGTCATTCTTCTAGATAGAGTACTGTCTGTAAACTGAAGCCCTTCCGCACAGAATTTCAGCCACCAGGGTTCTCCCCACAAACTCAGTAGACACCCAGTTGATCTTTCCATTTATCTCTTCTGTTTTTGATACACTTCGTGTTTTATATACTTTCATGTCGCGCTCCTCACCTGCCCTGTCTTGTCACCTGTCACCGTGTGGGTCTACCTTTCCTCTGCTCTGTGCACGAGTCTGGTACAGTGCCGGAGGTTTGAGTGTACATCTCAAGTCAAAGATAGTTCTTCTGTGCCAACCTTAAGTCCATTTTATAAGGAAGAGGACACTTGACAAATATATTGAAGCTATATAGGGTGTGTGTGTGTGTGTCTAGTAAGACGTAGAGGAAGAAAGAATTTGATAATGGCTGGTGATGCCTTGTATGACCACAGTTGGTGACTTCTGATAGAGAGGGCGTGGTGCTCATTAGAAGTATTGCTACACCCTCTTAAGCCACAAAGTCCAGACTCACTGATAGAAAACAGGGAGTATAGTATGTTCTGATTACATGTAAGCTCATTCTGTTCTGTTCTTTCCTAGGCAGCTCAGAAATCAGTGGAGACGGTCTGGAAAAGCAAAACATGCTTTTCTTTTTTTTTAAACGGCTTGGTAGAGAGCATAGAGCCATAAATGTGAGGCAGATTTCCACAGCCATAGGACTTACTATGATCAGATAGCAATAGTTACCAGCTCTTAAGCATTGGGTGCTTATTGGTTTTTATAGGTATTTCTTAATTGGTTTATTTATCATCACCATCATCACCACCACCACCACCACCATCATTATCATCATCATCATCATTTTTGTTTGTTTGTTTTGTTTTTTGAGGCTGGGCTACTCTGTAGCCCTGGTTGTCCTGGAATTCACTCTATAGACCAGGAGATCCATTTGCCTCTGCCTCCCAAGTGCTGGGATCAAAGGCATACACCACCACGCCTGCCTTCTTGGTACTTTTTGTTGTTGTATTGGGGACTCTAGCTTCCTTTTCCCCTCTTTAAAAAAAATTGGTTGTTATTTTTGCAGGGTTAGGGAGGCATGCTCTTTCTTGCTCTACAGCGTAGGCTGGCTTAGCACTCACCTTCTAGGCCGGTTTGTTACTTCATCTCATAGCAATCCTGCTGCCTGAGCTCCCAAGTTCTGGGGCTATAGGTATGTGTTTGTAGAGAGAGTGTCTCACTATGTAGCCCAGGCTGGCCTGGAATTCAGAGTCCTTTTTCTTTACCTGCTAAGTGCTAGGGTCAGAAGTGTGGTCGCTCCCAGTAAGCTCGTAAGACTGAGAAAGCAGAGCCCGTAGAAAGGGCGGTTTTGAAAATACAGAAGCCTGGATGGACCCTGGTAGACTTGACCAGGGTTTGAATTCTTCAGTTCCTTTGCCTTAGGTAAACTAAAACAATAACACCTTTGTTCAGTACAATTGTCTAGAGATCATCATTAAGTTTTAAAAAGGTGGAAGGGGAAGGTCTCCGTGTTTTTCTGCGTATGTATGTGTTGTTCAGTATTAGTCTTTTAAAAACTGATGACCATCGCTTGTGTTTTGCTCTTTTAACAACTTCTCTTAATTGTCTTTCTCCTCGACCACAGCTGCCGGGAAGTCAACGTTTGTGAATATCTTAAAGCAAGTCTGTGAGGATTGGGAAGTGGTTCCTGAGCCCGTCGCCAGGTGGTGCAATGTGCAGAGTACCCAAGACGAGTTTGAGGTATGCAGGGCAACCTACGTGAGTATAGTCTTGGTGCTGGACCCATGGAGCAGCTCCGAAACAGCTACAGCTTCAATGCCGTCTTCTGGTCTCCAAGGACACCGAGGACGTATATATGTACAGACATCCATTCAGAGAAAACATCCATACATTAAAAAAAAATTAAAATTCTATACGTTAGAGAAGCAGCGTATTGTGTCTCTTAGATAGCACCCCCCCCACCACCACCTTTCCAATAAAACTCTCAAGTCTAGTTGTATGTGCAAAAATTCAGCGAGCTGTGCATTTCAAGATTTACGTATTATATGCAAGTTTAAAAGGTTTTTAAAGTTTAAAAACTTGAAATAATTTTAAAACCTAATTACAGATTAAAACTCTTGAGTGATTTTTGCATTTTAAATGGAAACAAATAAGAAAACACAAAGCCTCCAGTAATTGAATTTTATGATCTCTTCAGCCCTTTGTCACGTGGAAACCAATTTATCTCTCATTTCTTTGTACTATAACATCCTCCACAAAATTTCATTTTGGACATATTTCATGTTACTAACACTTTTCTTTTTTTCTTTTTTTTTTCGGAGCTGGGGACCGAACCCGGGGCCTTGCGCTTGCTAGGCAAGCGCTCTACCACTGAGCTAAATCCCCAACCCCACTAACACTTTTCAATATGGCATTGCAAGTAAGGGAATAAAAAGAGTTAAATTCCATTTTATCAAAGTGGAAGTTGTGGCTGTGTGTGATAATGATTGCTAGGGGGTTTTATTTCTGGAGAAATGAAATTGAAATTAGAGAAAAAGGATGCTTGTTCAGTCTGAAGCAAGTTGAAAAAAAAATACAAGTACTAATATGAGCATTTCTGGGAAATATTGGATATTTAAAATGTAAGTCATATAGAAGAAAACCAATAGCAAGAATCTCTGTGGGGTTGGGGATTTAGCTCAGTGGTCCTCAGCTAAAAAAAAAAAAAAGAAGAAGAAGAAGAATCTCTGTTTGTAGCCTTCTGGGGTGTCTTAACTAGGGTTACTATTGCTGTCCTGAAACACCACGCCCAGTAGCAGCTTAGGGAGGAAAAGTCTTCTTTTGCTTAAGAGTCTCATCATGGTTATCACCTTAGAAAATCAGGACAGGAACTCTGGCAGGGCAGGACCCTGAGGACAGGAGCAGAGAGCAGAGGACTTGGAAGAGGCTGTTTACTGGCAGCCCAGGGATGACTCCACCGTCAACCACTAACTAAGAAAGGCCCTACAGGCTTGCCTACGGCCAGATCTAATGGAGGCATCTTCTCAATTGTGGTTCCTTCCTCTCAGATGACTGTAGTTTGTGTAAAGTTGACAGAAGACTAGACTACACAGGGATATATGTAACTCTGTGTGTGTGTGTGTGTGTGTGTGTGTGTGTGTGTGTGTGTGTGTGTGTTTTGGATATAAGGTCTTGATAACTAAAGATATTTCTCATACTTGTATTTGCAGAGCATAGTTAACTTTAGGCTGGGGGCGGGGTCTGTAAGATACCTCAGGGGCAAAGGAATTTTCTACCAAGTCTGATGACCTCAGTTCAGTTCCCAGACTCATGTAGTAGAAGGAACTAACCAGAACTTCCGTCCTCTGACCTCTGTCTGCCATGATTGTACCTCACACATACACAGTAAATAAATAGATGCAATAAAACACTAGTAAGTAAGTAGGTATGCAGGTAGATAAATAAATAAAATCAATCTGTTAGTTTGAGTGCTTTAGTTCTATTCATGCAGTAAGAGACTAAGGTGGGTTTGCCTGTGCTGGGGACTTGAGGTCAGCGTGGACAGTTGTCTCAAGAAAGAAAGATTTTTATTTATGTATGTAAATGAGTCATCTATTTGCATGTATGCCTGTATGACAGAAGAAGGCACAAGATCTTATTATAGATGGTTGTGAGCCACCATGTGGTTACTGGGAATTGAACTCAGACCTCTGGAAGAGCAGCCAATGCTCTTAACTTCTGAGCCATCGAATTTTAAGCTAATTTTCTTATGCTTATATTTTTTCCTCAATGCTGAAAATATTGGTCCTAACAACATTGCATTGGATTGCAAGTTTGGAGCATGACTTTTCTCTGTTACATCACGAGATTGGAGTTATAGACTCATACCTAAGGAGGCGAGGTAATGAGTACACCCAGCCTAATGTTTAACCCTAGCTCAGTGGTTTAACCTGCCATCTTTTTTAGCTTTAAGATGTTGTGAAAACACACATAGAGTAGTCAGTGTACTTTGGTTTTTATACTTTGGATTTTTCCCCCTGGGCTAGAGAAATGTGCTGCAGGGAAATCAGAGTGGCTCACCATAGTCAGAACACGCTCACAACAGTCACGAGGCCCCCACAGGGCACTCTTTTAAGCTCTGACACCTTTTCACCCCTTGATGATTTCAACTTAGGCGTTGTCTATAAGGATGAGAGCTCAAGTCACTGGAAGAGCCCTTAAGTTAGCTCTCCTAGACAGCTGGGGAGTGGTGGGAGTGGTTAAACCGTGTATGTGTCTGACCTGGGAGAGGCAGATGGCACTTAGCTGTCGCTGACTTTCTGAGAGATTTATTATTTTATTATGTGTAGGAATGGGTTGACTTGTGTGGGTATGTATGTGCACCATGCCTGCAGAGGTCAGAAGGGGTCATCAAATTCCCTGAAAGGAATTACAGAGAGCTGCCTTGTGTTGCTGGGACCTGTACCCCAGTAGCTGACTTTTTTTTTTTAATAAAAATTTATTTGTGTGTATATGTGGTATATATGCGGGCATAAATTTGACACAGTAGTTGGAGGTCAGAGGACAGGTTTTGGATTTGGCGTTTTCTACCTGTACGTGCATTCCGAGGATCAGACTTTTCCTGTCAGGCTTGAGTGGCCACACTTCCAGGGAACTTGCCAGCCCTGTAGCTCATTATTCTGGGAAAGCAATGTAAGTGCCATATTGTTTATCTTTTCTGTTTTAAAAACAGAAACATAAATCTGAGTATCTTTCGTTAGCTGTGAAGTATTGCCAATGTCTTCTGTAGGCTGTTAGTCACTTGTGAGGAAGATCTAAGGTTATTTTAGGCAGTAGTTAACATAAGACATGCTAGAAAAGGGGAAGGAAAAGGAGCTTAATGGTCTAGTAATTATGGATTTATTTGTGAAATTTCTCTATTTATTTATCTTTTATGTGTATGGGTGTTTGCTTGTATGTATGTCTGTACCATATAGGTGCCCATGAGGCCAGAAGAGGATGTTAGATTTTTCTGGAATTGGAATTGCACTGTCTCCCTCTCTGAGATAAGGTTTCTCTGTGTAGCCCTGGCTGTCCTAGAACTTGCTCTATAGACCAGCCCGACCTTAAACTCAAGATCCACCTGCCTCTGCCTCTGGGATTAAAGACATGTGCTTCAACCACCTGGCTTCTAACTACATTTTTTTAGCCACCACATGGTTATAGGGAACCAGACCTGTGTCCTCTGGGAGAAGAACAAGTGCTCTTAACCACTGAGCCATATTTCCAGCACACACTCCCCACCCCCTATTTCTCTTTTGAACCTCTTAAAAAGTTAAATAGACGGGCATAGTGGCACATGCCTTTAATCCCAGCATTTGGGAGGCAGAGGTAGGTGGATGTCCGTGAGTTCCAGAACAGCCAGAGCTACAGATTGACACCTTGTCTCAGAAACCAAAAAACCAAAACAGTTATCGTAACTCCATTGGCAATTATATCGGTTTGTTTGTTTGTTTGTTTGTTTGTTTTGACGATGTAAAATAGGAGTTGACAACATCTCAGAAGAGCGGTGGGAATGTTCTTCAGATGATGTATGAGAAACCTGAGCGGTGGTCTTTTACCTTCCAATCATACGCCTGTCTCAGCCGGATCCGGGCCCAGCTTGCCTCTCTCAACGGCAGGCTCAAGGATGCAGAGAAACCTGTATTATTTTTTGAACGATCTGTGTATAGTGACAGGTATGCAAATGGCTTATATTTGGCTCTTGGGAGTTTATAACGAGACATTTTCTTTATTCTCATTTCCTGGTAATCAAATTAGAGGCTGAGCGGAGGTTTTAGATAGAAAATGACACTTAAAAATACCTTTAGCATCGAGTTGCTAATGACAGTAGGACAGGGACTACGGAATAAGATGCTCATCTAATTTGAATTTCCAAAGAAATTCTTTCCTTCCAGTCCTTTAAAAATCCTCATCCATTCTGATTATATCTGGATTTACTCCTAGACTCTCAGCTAGAAAAAGGAGATACAAATTTAGCTTGTCTAAAGGTGTTTTAGAGTTACCCTTCTTATACCAGGAGCTTTCACCCCCAAACTATCTTAGAATAGGGGCTTATAAAGTTCTTGGTCCTGGGACCCCTTTCCTTTAATCGTTGAGTAGTCTAGAAAGTTTTGTCATTTGGTTCGTATGCTATTAGAAATTAAGCACAGCAACAACAGAAAGACTGAGAATCAGTATACAAACATTTATACAGATTCTTTGTGGTAGCAGCTATAACTGCTGATAAAAAAGTTGGGAGTGAACATAGTGAGAGGAGCGACACTGCTTTACGTTCTGTCGCTCTTTATTGGCTGACCTAACAGTGGGCATTCGTCCACACTGGCATATTTGTGATGTGTTTTGGTGAAGGATGGTAGTGTGTGGCAAGCCAGCGTCTCAGAACTGGGAGGAGCGTGGGGATCTGCAGGGATCCTTAGCCAGCAATTTGAGAGCTACTGGCAAAGAAGACGTTTCTCGTACTTGGGAAGCCATCTCGTGTGTCCTCCAAGGCACACAAGACTACAGGATTTAGGCGCATGTTTATACCCGTGTTCTCTTTTCTGTTTGGTGTGTCGGTGTTTGAAAGGGTGTATATGCTGACAAAGATTCTCTTTCAGGTATATTTTCGCATCTAATTTGTATGAATCTGACTGCATGAATGAGACAGAATGGACAATATATCAAGACTGGCATGACTGGATGAATAGCCAGTTTGGCCAAAGCCTTGAATTGGATGGAATAATTTATCTTCGAGCTACTCCAGAGGTAAGACCAAAAAACATGTGCTTGTGCTGTTGAAATTTTAAGGTAATATCAGAAATTGCAAGAAGGTTGTAGTAATAACAATTTTTTTATTTTTTATTTTTTTTTAAATTTTTTTATTAGATATATTTCTTTACTTATTTCAAAGGTTAGTCCCCTTCCTGGTTTCCTGTCCATAAGCCCCCATTCCCTCCCCTCCCTTCCCCCATATGGGTATTCCCCCTATACATCTCCCTTATTGCCCCCCCATATTCCTCTGCACTGGGGGTCCAGCCTTGGTAGGACCAAGGGCTTCCCCTTCCCCTGATGCACCAACAAGGATATTCTCTGCTACATATGCAGTTGGAGCCCTGGGTCGGTTCATGTATAGTCTTTCGGTAGTGGTTTAGTCCCTGGAAGCTCTGGTTAGTTGGAGTAATAACAATTTAAAACCAACTTCTAAGATGGAGAGAGATCTCAGCGGTTAATAGGACTGCTCTTCCAGAGGACCCAAGTTCAATTCTTAGATTCCACATTGTGGCTCACCTGTAACTCCAGTTCCAAGGAATTTGACAACCTCTTCTCTCCTGTGGGCACTACATACATGGGATGGCCAGATGTACATGCAGCCAGACACTCATACAGATAAAATGGACCTAGGCCTCCTGGTACAGATGTGTAGCTTGGTCTTCATGTGGGTCCCTAACAGCTGGAGTGGGGGCTGTCCCTAAAGCTGTTGCCTGTACGTGGGATACGTTCTTCTAGCTGGGCTGCCTTGTGGGAGAAGTGCCTAGCCTGGCAGAGACTTGAAGTGCCAGGGTGAAGGGACACCCAGAGGGGCCTCCACTTGCTCAGAGGAGAAGGGGTGGGGTTGGGGAAAGGATTGTGGGAGAGTGTGACTAGGAGGGGGGCAGTGAGCTGGATGTAAAGTTAGTAAGTTAAATAAATAAATAAATAAGTAGATAAATAAATAAATAATAAAACAACTAACCCTCTAACTCCTCACCTGGAAACTTAACAACACTACAAGTTTTCACAAACTAGAAATCTAGATATGGCGAGTTTGGTCTTCTCTGTTCTTCATCTAGTCCTATTTTATTTTTTGTCTTAATTCCTCACTTACTCAGATCCTCATATCCCATCAGAGTTGGAATGAGAGACTCACTGAAGCCACTTGCGTAGCATAGGCTCGATGAGGTGGAACTGGGAGTAGGTGTTTTAGCTACCGTTGGATTCTTTTTTTTTTTGGTTCTTTTTTTCGGAGCTGGGGACCGAACCCAGGGCCTTGCGCTTCCTAGGTAAGCGCTCTACCACTGAGCTAAATCCCCAGCCCCCTACCGTTGGATTCTTAGGGCCAGTGGATACACAATGGGAGCAGTGAGTGCTTGCTTTGCGAATATCACGCTGTTGAGGTTCACTCCAAGAAACACTTTATGGTTACCTGTGACTCAGTACAGGTGACACACGTGCAAAGAGACTTAGAGATCTTGGTTCACTTTAAGAAACACTTTATGGTTACCTGTGACTCAGTACAAGTGACACACGTGCAAAGAGACTTAGAGATCTTGGTTCACTTTAAGAAACACTTTATGGTTACCTGTGACTCAGTACAAGTGACACATGTGCAAAGAGACTTAGAGATCTTGGTTCACTTTAAGAAACATTTTATGGTTACCTGTGACTCAGTACAAGTGACACACGTGCAAAGAGACTTAGAGATCTTGGTTCACTTTAAGAAACATTTTATGATTATTTGTGACTCAGTACAAGTGACGCACTTGCAAAGAGACTTAGAGATCTTGTCATTTTCAGTTAAGGGAGATCCCCTGGAAAGACCCCTTGTGTTAGATAAATTCCTATTCTATGCATGTATTACGTAATGGATCCAGAAAGGTCAGGTCAGCTAGACTGGCTGACCAGTGAGAATTTCATATTTAAATTCTCTTCTTTATGTCCTTTCTCACTTCCCTCCTCTCCCAACTTCTACCATTTCCTCACTTTCAAAATCATGCCCTCCTAATTCTTTAGTTATTATTGTTGCGTGTGCATGTGTGCACGCACACACACTCACAAAACACACACACACGCACACACACACACACACACACACACACACACAGAGTTGTAAATACAGGCTGTTTGGCTGCTTGGGATTGGATAACCTATCATGGGGCTCATCCCTGTAGAAGACTATTTCTCTTTCACCCTCTTGTTTTTTGAGACAGGGACTCTGAACTGGAAGCTCACTGGTTGTCTAGAATGGCTGGCCGTCCGGCCCTGAGGATGTGGCTGCTTCTAACCACCTTCTCTCAGATTTTTTGTGTCCTGGGACTCTCCTGACTGAGCTGTATTCCCAGTCTCTCATTTATGAAATCTTTTGTGTTTTGTTTTTGAGACAAGCGCTCTCTATGTAGCCCTGGCTGCCCTGGGTCTCACTATGTAGACCAGGCTGGCCTCCAAGTGATTAGAGGTGCACCTGCCTCTGCCTCTGGGCTGCTGGGATTGAAGGTGTGTGCCACCATACCTGGCTCATTTATAGCTTCATTACTGAAAAGGGATTCATAGCAGGCTGTGGCCCAGTTTATGTGCTGCTCTATCTCCTAAATGTTGTTTGTTAGAGATCCATTTTTTTCTTCCTTTCTGCATGGCTGGGGATTGAACCCAGGACCTTGTACATTGTAGACGGGTGCTTTACTAGAGATAGCATGGTGTGTTACATCTGAGTGTCTGTGAGCTCTTACAAATTGATTGACATTTCATTTGTTTTATACTGTTAGAAAAAAATGATTTAGAATACCATGATTTAATGTGGCTATTTAAGTTTATAATTATTACAATTATACATAAAGTTTGAAAATTCTGTTCCTCGGTCGCCACATTCGCCATGTTTCAAGTGCTGAAAAGCCACAGTGGCTGGTGCCACCCTTCTTAGTAATACAAACTGAGAACAGGTATAAAGTCCTGTGTTCTTTTAGGGCATGGCAGTTTAGAGCGTCCACCCGGTGGTGAGCCACTCTTACAGGGACGGAGCACAGAAAAACAGACATAAACTTGTGTGCTTAGCACCCAATTAGGATGGATAGATTTCTAAAAAAAAAAAAAAAAATGTAGTAAATATTTACTCTTACACTTACTCTTTTGTCATACTTAGTGTCTTTCGTGTGTGAATACTGATTTAATTTTCAAAATTTTGAGTACTTTGGAACTATCATCTGGCTGAAATAAGGACTCACAGGGAAAAATTGGGTATTTCAGTTTTCTAGGCAAAATAAATACATGTTTTCGGCTAACGGAAACGATACCAGAAGATAACATTTTTACAATAGCAGACACAAATAATTACTTGACTTTTTTTCATGTCTTTCTTTTAGAAGTGCTTAAATAGAATATATATACGGGGAAGGGATGAAGAGCAAGGCATTCCTCTTGAATATTTAGAGAAGCTTCACTATAAACACGAAAGCTGGCTCCTTCATCGGACTCTGAAGTAAGACTCTTACGCTGTTTGCCTGTCTGATTCTCTTAATCAGATTTCCTAGACATAGTAGCAGCGTGCGCAAGCGTTTACTTTTATTCATGTATTTGCTCATTTTCCTGAGACTCTTGCTTGAAGGCTTTGTAACTATCTTCTAATGGAACCGATGCTTTAAATGATAAATGATTGTGTATGTTAAGATACATTCAGAAATAATTTAAGGTGGTATAGCCTGACGATATATATACTGTTTCAGTTTTTATACTTCTAGTTATACAATAGTAGCTTTAATCTAAAAATATTAAATGTGAAATTTCAGAAAGTTTGCTAAGCTGATTGTACCTGTCTGTAGTCTGTTTTCTGGGAGGCCAGGAGCTTGAGGCCACCCTTTTGTGGTCCTTCTGTCCTGCGTATCCAGGAAGTGCTCTGTTGTCATTAGTAACTTGTCACAGTATGACAGTGCTTATAACCAATCATCCTTGCCTTGGTAATGGCTCTGAAATGAGTAGGGAGGGATATTAGCAACCTTATGCCAGAGAGAAGCCACACTGTTCTTTCAGCTGAAAAGGGAACGCTTTCAACATGAGGGAAGGAAAAGGCAGGGTGTTTGTTTGCTTGCTTGTTTGGTTGGTTGGTTGGGTGGTTTGGTTTTTCAAGACAGTTCTCCCTAGAGCCTAGGCTATCCTGGAACTCTCTCTGTAGACCAGGCTGGACCACAGCGTGGCTAGGAAAAGGCAGTTTTCAAGTAGAAAGAACATTGAATTTGTATATGTATATCTATGTAAGAAAAAAACCAGTGTATATGAAGTGCATGCTGCCCGTGGTTTCAATCTCACTGAGTTCTTGGCATGCATCCCACGTGGCCAAGGGGAGCTACTGGGATATATTTTAAGCTGGTGTTTTCAATCACACTTGAAAACACGTAGACAGTGGGCTGGTTAATAGCGTGAACTTTGTCCGAGTCAGCTCTTAGACAGTATGGAGCTGTGACAGCATAGCCCCGAGGCTCCGAATGGCTCTTGTGGTTGGTTCAGTTTTCCTTACTTTTTGGAAGTGTTGGGAATGGAGCCCATTGCTTTGGACATACTAGGTAACTGCTCTGCACTACACTGTACCAGTGGCTTCTTCATCCTCGAAACACAAAACCTCTTAGTTTTTTGCTTTTGAGGAATGATGCATCATATGCCTAGTTTTATATGTTCTGTAACTGAGGCTGTTGTACACGTGACGGTAAATCCGCATGTAACGAAGAGACTGCCAGCTGCACCACTACAGGGCAACCTTAGCATAAAATGAGTTTTGAGTAGTAGGGGTTGTTCATAGTTTTCCTTGATTTACTGCTTTCCTGATTTGGTCATCTTTTTTAAACAGAACCAACTTTGAATATCTCCAAGAGGTGCCTATCCTCACACTGGATGTTAATGAAGACTTTAAAGACAAACACGAAAGTCTGGTTGAAAAGGTGAGTTTAGAAAAAGGCTAGTATTTGTTTTGTCCAATCCAAGACAATCCTCTTAGTGTGTGAAAACAGCTTCTTACGGAAAAGCTTCTTTAAAATTACATTAGAGGACTGGGGTATAGCCTGTGGGCAGGGTGCTTCCAGGCACTCATGAGGCCCTGGGTTTGAGCCCCAGATCACACACACACACACACACACACACACACACACACACACACACACACACACACACACACACACACTCTCTCTCTCTCTCTCTCTCTCTCTCTCTCTCAACAACACACACACCTTTCTCTCTTTCTGCTCTCTCACACAAATTTCTCTCTCTCTCTTTTACATTTTGTTCTCTCTCTTTCTCAGTCCACACACCTCTCCTTTGAATTCCTCTCTCTGACCTGACACACACACACCTGAATTATCTTCCACACCCTCTCTCTTTATTTCCTTTTCTCTCACACACACACACACAAGTTGTTGTAAAAATATAATAATAAAAAGGGTATATTGCTTTTAGCCTCCCGTGCCCCAAGAGATTTCTTGGTGGAAACACCTTTCAAACCCTCCTGCTTTCTCTAGATTTTCCTTCCCATAAACTCAACAATATGTCAACCTGTTTTACACATAAATTCTTAGAAAACTCAGTTTTGTCCTGCTTTTCTTTTTTCTTTTTTTTTTTTAAAGATTTATTTGTACCTGCCCCTTTATTACATTCAATAAGGTGAAATCACCTGTAGCTGTCTTCAGGGGCAGTGGACACAAAATACAGATAACTTCAGGGCCAACCACAGAACACACTCATCAGATCTCTTTCTCTCTCTCTCTCTCTCTCTCTCTCTCTCTCTCTCTCTATTTCACAGATGGTTTGTGAGCCACACATGTTTAAAATTTGGTTTTACATTGGGTTGAGTCCTGGCTTTGAATTGAACTCTGATGACCTCTGGAAGACAGCAGTCATTGGTTGTGCTTTTCTCACCCCTTTCTCCTGCTTTCTCCATCTCTCAGTGTTTTAATATAAATTGCTTAGAAAACTAGTTTGTGCTTTTCAAGGAACTCAGTATGGAGGGTACTTCAAGCTGTAGGGTATCATCTCATTCATTTGTAGTTGAGGTTGGGAGATTGGGCAATGATGCTGTAAATCTTTGTTGGAGAACACATTTGGCCTTGTTCTAATCATTGAGACACTGATAACAAAGGGTAATTTAACCCTCCAGTAGTTGAGAATTGATCATTATCTATACATACAGAGAAGAGGCTTGCTGACAATCTTTAAGGTAGTAGTTAGAATTGTATAATAAATATCCTTATCCACATTAATTAATTTAGTGATTTCGGGTTTGAAGAAAACCACACCTTTGTTTAGTTTTGAAAGAAACTTAGAGGCTGTTTTGTTGTTGCTCTCTGTTTGCTTGTTTCTCTCATGAGCTATCTGGCTGTTTACTCTAATAAAACCCAGACTGTATCTCAAAGAAATCGGAAGCCTCAGTATTTAAGATTCTTTATATATATGGTTGGTTCCCCATCATATAAATAATACATGAGTGGAAAACGCAAGTGACTTACTATTTATGATATTAAAACATAAGGTAGAATTAATGTGATACATTAAAATAAAATTAATAGCAGTTGTGAAAACACCAAGTATCAATTTAACTGAACCTGTAAAACCATTTTCTAAATTTTATTTTATTATTTAAATCTTTTAAAAAAAGATTTATTTATCATTCTATGCACATTGGTGTATTGCCTTTATGTATGTCTGCGTACTAGAAGAGGACATTGGATCTCATGGGACTGTAGTCATAGATGGTTGTGAGCTGTCATGCTGGTGTGGGACTTGAACCCAGGACCTTTGGCAGAGCAGGTGTTAACCACTGAGCGGTCTCTCTAGTCCCTATTAAAATTTAATTTACTTTTAATGAGTGTGAGAGTCTTGTCTGCGAGTATATAAGTACACACATGTGCATGGTGCTCCAGGATGCCAGGAGATGTCAGGTCCCCTGCAGTTAACAGGAGCTGCAGGTGGTTGTGAACCGTCATGGGAGCTGGGGATGAAACCTGGGTCCTGTGCAAGATCACCAAGTGCTCTTAAAACTCCCAGTCATCTCTCCAGCACCACATTTCTTAGCTTTAAATAAACGCCCTACTTTCTTAGACCTGGAATCATTTCGCATTATTCTTTTTAAAAATTAATAATCGTAGAATCTGGGGGAATGTTTTTACAAGGCACTAGCCCTTACCCTCTGAGGAGAATTTTATAGTCCAGAGTGGAGAAGGAGAGTCTGGCTTCGTTTCAGAAGGCACATAGCTTTGTCCATGCACTAACATTCCAGAACTTTATGCCTTGGGGCTGGAGAGACGCCTCAGCAGTCTGGAGTTGGCTTCCCAGCACCTGCATGCTGACTTACAACTGGCCGTGACTCCAGTTTCAGGGCATCTGACACCCTCTCTGGCTTCTCCTGGCACCAGGCTCACCCGTGGTACATAGACATACAGATGAAATATTCTCACTTAAAAGATAAAATAAGAAAATTGTGTCTTAATACCGCAGCTTTAAATGTTTGAATTGAAGAGATGTTTAATATCTATCTGATTATCAACATTAAAGCTTTATATGTCAGAGATCTGTCATTTATTTAAATGTACATACGTACATATGCATGTGCATAGAGACCATAAAACTAGTGTTATGGGTCTTTTAGAATAGTGTCAATCTTTTAAAACTTTTATCAGCCTTAATGTATATATGCATATACATATAGGCCATAAAACTAGTGTTATGAGTCTTTTAGAATTATATCAATCTTTTGAAACTTTTATTAGCCTTAAATGTAAATTAACAATTTTAGGCTATTTATCCTACTACTGAAATACTTGGTATTTGCTTTGAAAATAAAAACTGTGCCATCGTGATCATTATTTATACAGTTGGGCTGTTCAGCTCTTCTTTTAGTTGAAGATGATCAAATTAATTGAATGAATTGTATTAATTTTTTTTCCTTCCTTCAGGTCAAAGAATTTTTGAGTACTTTGTGATTGGACAGGAGACAACAGGCAACAAAATGTTTCTACATACTTCAGTTTTGTATATTGCCATAGCTTGATATTACTGCAAAAGTCTTTAGAAGATTAAAGTTTTTAAACCATTTTTGTTTTAAGGAAAACCCCTTTCCTTTATAACATGTATATATATAGTTTATTTAATATTTGTAATTGTATGTAAAACTGTGTGTCCTTCCTTTACTCCCTACATGCTCTGCTTCTGGTCGTCCTTCCTTTAGGTTTTAAATCAGAGGTGTGTAATCTCTCACAACAGGAAGTACGGAGGTAGATTTTCCTAGAATCAGTGCAGTGAACGGATAAACTGTTCTAACAGGCCCAGCCTTCTCTGCCTTCTCAGTTGTCATCCTGAGCAGGTTAACGTGTTTTCATGGTGTTCAGTGGCGAGCAGTTTCATAACTGGACACTTTACCGAGAGGATGCGTGTCTTATGTAAGGTAGTGTACCTATTGAAAGCTGAGAAGTGGCGTTTGGGGAGTCCTTGGGGCAGGGATGCCGCAGCGTTTGCGTTGTTTTCTTCCTGTTCCCTTTGGTCGAGCTGGAGATGGAAGCCCTACAGAGCTGTCCGCAGCCCTTGCCGTTTTCATCAAGTCCTCTCCTGCTCTGCTCGATGCTGAGGGTGAGACCATGTTAGCAGTACCACAGTGATGTTCACTACTGTGGCTGGTGCGTTTGCAGAGGAGGAGGTTAAACTCTTTCCAGTTTGATAAATGTATAATTACTTTATAAGTCTCGTAATCTTTAATCTGTTTCTTTGTCTGGGAAGAGTATTCTTCATTTGCATGAAATTTTGCATCAGAAGAGATCTCTACTTAAGAGGTAGCTAAGAAGTTTATTACATGAGTCTAAAGCTTCATTAAGATAGCTGTTGCTTGTTTGAATTATGTTTTTTTTTTTTTTTTTTTTTTTTAAGACAGGGTCTCTACATTTCCCTAGCTGTCCTGGAGCCCACTATATAGA
The DNA here is from genome assembly GCF_011064425.1 of Rattus rattus. Classification (NCBI taxonomy): domain Eukaryota; kingdom Metazoa; phylum Chordata; class Mammalia; order Rodentia; family Muridae; genus Rattus; species Rattus rattus. The sequence continues at coordinate 2,278,368 of NC_046164.1, forward strand.
CCAGGCTGGCCTGGCCTTGAATTCTGAGAGGTCCACCCACCTCTGCCTCCCTCCCACTCCCAGTGCTCAGACTAAAAAGGTGTGCAGTAGCACAGCGGGCTCTGATTTTTGAAATTATTTGGGCGACCTTCCTCACTAATTTTCTTTTAGTTTTCCTGTAAAATGATCATAGGACATGACAAGGTTTTCCATTTTTCCACATCAGCCCTGAGTTGATAACGGGTGGTCTCTCTTTAGCTTTGTACATGGTGAGACACCCAGAGGCCTAGGTGAGCTTTTGAGCTCCCAGTCTGTTCAGCCCCACCTCTGATAGGCAGGCTGCTGACCTGAGATTTAAACCCCATTTCTGCTGAGAGTGCTGTGGTCACACTAGGCTTCATAGTTTGCTTGCTTTGTAGAATTTTTCTTAAAATTTTTTTGTAGTCACAGAAAAGTTACTGATAAAACAACTTTTCTTTGTATATAGTGCATCATGGAAATGTAACAATTTTGTTGAACTAGGTAATAAAATTAACAAAGACGGGAGGCCTAAATCTCCCCACTAAGAATGCACGTGCCTGGGGCTGGGGATTTAGCTCAGTGGTAGGCGCTTACCTAGGAAAGCAAGGCCCTGAGTTCGGTCCCCAGCTCCGAAAAAAAAGAACCAAAAAAAAAAAAAAAAAGACGTGCCTCTCAACTACTTTAGGTGTTTAGTTGTAAGTATGCTTGGATTCAGTTTAGGCCTGCATAGAACTAACCAAGTTTTTTTTTTATTGTTTGTTTGCTGTAGTTTTTAAAGTTAAAATGTGTGTCATTTTTACCAAGTAATTAACCTTTCTTATTCATATTAAGAAAAATGTATGCTTTCATGAAACGAATTGCATTTCTTTTGAAGCTATAATTTTTCTTTCTAAAATGTTACCTTTTCTTTTTGGTTTCTTATTCAAAGATGATAATTCAGTGGGCCAGCACTGATCTTTGAAAAAAGGAATCAATTTCAAGTCGGTAATAACTGTAGCTTATTTTGTGATACTTGTTTTTTGTTGTTGTTTGATATAAATAAATTTGTCCACTCAAATATTTGTCAATAAATGAATTTAAAGTTTTTGAGCCATATGGGGAGAGTTTTAATTTTCCGAAGCAGGCGTCATTTAGTTTTCTTCTTGGAGTTTTCCAACTTTGTATTTTCCACTTAGGTCTGTGATCCATTTTCAGTGTTGTGACGATAATCAGGTTTGTTGTGGATTTGTGTGTCTGTGTACACGTGCACTGTATGCCTGTTCCAATACCACCTTTGCTTCCTTTTATGGCTTCGTTCAGCTTTCCGAAGACTGTCTTTATGCAAGCCTTTCCCTAGTTTCTTTTTTTTTTTTTTTTTTTCTTTTCTATTTTTTTGAACTGAACCCGACTGGACCTTTGCTTGCAAGCCTCTACCTAGTTTCTGACCCCTTTCCTAGTTTCTTGACACTGGTTATTTTAATTCATCTTTTTTTTTTAAAATTATTTATTTATTTATTTATTTATTTTTATTTATTTAACAATCAGACTGTTTATCCCCTTCCTGGTCCATCCTCTGACTCTTCTACCCCATCCCATACCTCCTCCTCCATCTACAAGAGGATGTCTCCCCCTTTCCCCCAATTGTAGTTTTATAGTAATCCAGTTGACTGGTGCCATCCTTCCATTTGCCTGTTTACAAGGCTTGACCTGGAACTCAGTCCTGCTCCAGTGTCCTTGGTGCTGGTTTATAGCTGTGCACCACATGGTCAGCTTCTTTTCAGTGTTGAGCTGGGCAATGCTGAGACCTTTCGTCCCCTATGGAAATGTTAGAATCGGTTTGCCAGTAGCCACAAGAGAACTTGCTGACAGCGCCGATTGGCATGTTGTTGGGTCTATAGATCGAGTTGGGAAGCTCTGACATTTGGATACTCATGGAGCTTTGTTTGTCGTTTTGCTGTCAGTGAACATGGATGGGTATCATTTCATTTAGTTCACTGACAGCTTCAAAGTTGTGTCTTTTTTATCATACAGATCGCGTAGATCTATGTGTTTTTGTTTTACGCCTAAGTGGTCATGCGTTTGCTATATTAATGTATTCTAAGTTTTTGTTCATTTCTGTTGTTCTTCCGCCTCAATGATCTTGCTGTGGACAGAGACTTTCTCTGTCATTGTTCCCAACAAAAGTGCCTTCTCTATTCTTTTTATTACTTTAGGTAGGACTTTGAGAGAGATGCTGAAAGCAAATGGCGCGAGGGGATTATCGAACCTTGTTCCCGGTCTTACCAGGGAAGCTTTAGTTTTCTCATATTAAAGTAATGTTAATTGTTCCAGCTTTAAAAAAGGAAGGGAATTAATTTGTGGTAGCCTGGATAAACCTAGAGGACACTCTACCAAGTGACATAATTTAGTTACAAAAGGATTAATACTGTATGATCTTTATACAGAGTCTAAAACAAACATACTGGGTGGAGAATTGTGATCACTGGCGAATAGGACATGTTAGTCATCGGGTACAGAGTTTGGTTAGGAGGAAGCTCTGTGAGATGTGTCATAACATGGTAACTATGGTTAATGTATTATTTTTTTCTCCATTTAAAAAAAACCCATTATTTATTTATGTATTATTTACTTACATGAGAACATTATGGCTGTCTTCAGTCACACCATAAGAGGGCATCGGACTCCATTACAGATGGTTGTGAGCCACCATGTGGTTGCTGGGAATTGAACTCAGGACCTCTGGAAGAGCAGTCAGTGCTCTTAATTGCTGAGCCATCTCTTCGGCCCCAGTATTCTTTTAAAAATCTTTTTATTATTTTCTCATTTATTCCATCCTGATGTAGTTTCCCCTCCCTCTGTGACCCACCTCCTCCCATCTTTTATTTGTAATTTAAATGTTATTTATTTATTTTTTGAATGTCTGTGTGTATATAACTGAATGTATTTTAGTGTTCCACTATTTGAGAAGGCCAGGTTTCTGAGAAGACCAGAAGAAGGCATCTGATCCCCTGGAACTGGAGTTTCAGGTAGTGGTGAGCTGCCAGATGTGACTGCTGCTGGGTCCTCTGGAAGGGCAACACCTGCCGAGTCATTTCTCCAGCTCCAGTGTATCTTTACATACTAAGTAAATTGCAAGCGTTCTCAACCACCAGAAATAATATTTGAGATCATAATTAGCTTGATTTAATCCTGCTACCTATATACAGCATCATGACAAAATTATACTTTAGAATTATATATTAAAAACTAACCCTTTCTGTTGCTGTGATAAAAATACCCAGATAAAAAGCAGCTTAGGGGAGGAAGTGTTTATTTTGGCTCACGATTCAGGTTCTAGCCTGTTCCTGCAGTAAAGACAGCATTAGGAGATTGAGACAGCTGGTCACATCATGTCCACAGATGGGAAGAGGGGACCATTTACTGTTCCTACCTTGCTTGCTACCTGGCCAAAGGGAGGCTGTCCTGAGAGGTTTTTTAATTAAATGTCTCAAGTATGGAAGACAAGATTTTTCTGTCTCCGAGGACCAAAAATCTCCCCACTTTGATTGACTGTCTAACACCTAGTGTGAGCTCAGGAAACTGGTGGTGATGTAGACTTAGCTGTTAGTTACCTTTGTAGCACTGAGACCAAATGCTTATTTCTCTATGTCAAAGGGCCATGATCATTTGGTCCCTGAACAGAACACTGTGACAGAGCAGAGCTATTCACAGCTAACCACAAACCTGTGGGTGTTACTAGAAGGACCACAGATACTATACAGGGGCCCACTCCCGGAGACCTTTAGCCAGATTCCACATGCTAAAGTTTACACAACTTCCCAAACAGTGAATAAGATCTCATTATCTGTTCCCAAGCTGTCCTGGAACTCGGAGATCCTTGCACCCTGAGTTATGGAATTGAAGGTGTGTTCCATCAAGCCTTGCTAAGACTAAGCATGAACTTCTGGGGGTACATTTCAGATTCAAAACATCCTTAGACCCTGAAGAGTTGTGGCTACTTCATGTGGAAAGCCTAAGCAATTGAAGACTAGTAAGAATGAAAAAGCAATCACCCCCAAAAAACAAAGCCCAAGGCCAGATGGATAAAGAAATAAAATGTCAAATAACAAATTGTTTCATAAAACACAAAGGGAAATAACAATTTTAAGGTCTCTCAGTGAAACCAGTACTTCACTGTTACCGAAACCAAGTAAGAACACGAAGAGGTGGGACAAGGAATGCATTGCTGTTGACCGGTTTTCTTGGCAGATATAAGTAGTCATAGTTGGAGGGACTGGTATGAATATAAGAACAGACACAGGGCTAATAGGAATAGAGAAGGCCTAGAAAAGTCCACAGATTGGCTTTCACATGATCAAGAACCTTTGAAGCTAGCCTCTTTGATAAAGGATGCTTGAAAACCTGGAAAGTCACATGTTGAGTGCTTAGGTCCCCATCTCTTCCCTGGAACAAAATATTCAAAGTAAGTAAAAAGCCTTAATGAGACTGAAACTACTCGATGAAAACAGGCAAAACATTTCAAGGTTTGCATACAGACTAAGTTGCTTTTGAGACAGTGTCTGCTATGTAGACCAGGCTGGTCTCAAACCCAGTCTTCTTGCTTCAGCTTACCAAATGTTGACATGGATTCCAGGGGGCGTGTGCCATTGTGCATGGAGAGGCTATGATCTAAACAGGACAGTGCCCCAGAACATAATAGCAAAGTTGACAAACACGATGAAATCAAATGGGAAGGCTGCTGCACAGAAGAGACATTACCAGAGCGAAGATGTGGCCTATAGCATGGGGGGGTTGTTCCCAGTTATCCAGTAATAGATGTGTAAGTGACAGCAATAGAATATGCAGACTTAAAACTAAATACCAAAAGAACAAATAATCATTAGTGAGCAACTGCACTGAGCACAGTTCTCAAGATATGTCAATGGGGGCTGGAAAGATGGCTCAGCAGCTAACAACGCTTGCTGTTGGACTTGGGTTTGATTCCTATGGTGATCATGGCTGTTCTTCCAGTTCCACACACACACACACACACACACACACACACAGAGGCAAAATACCCATATCAGTTACACACACACACACACACACACACACACACACACACACACAAGCAAAATACCCATATCAGTTACACACACACACACACACAGGCAAAATATCCATACACGTAATAAAAGATGTCTTTTAAGTGTGAATGAGTGGGTAGGCAATGAATACAAATGCTCAATATCCTTAACATAAAGAAAAGAGAAATTAAAACGACTCTGACATTCCATTTCACCCCCGTCAGAAGGCTGTAATTGAGACAACAAAGGTGGATCAGATTGGTGTTGGGTGAAGAGAACTTCCTGCTAGTAAGAATGGTCAGCTACTACAAAAACCAGTGTGGGAGTCCTCAGTACATCAGGGATAGAACTAGCATCTGATCTAGCTATGCCACTTCTGGCTGTGTACCCCTCAGTCTTAAGTCAGACACAATAGTGATACTGAGACATGCACCTACCCTGCCCATCATGGATGGGTAAATGTCATACACATGTACAATGGAGTTGTAGCCGCAAGGAAGACTCAATCTTGCTCAGTTTTTCTTGCCGGAAAATGGGTGGGACTTGAGACCCTCATGGTAAGCAAAGTCTGCTAGGCTTAGGTAACACACGTTTTCCCTCCTGTGCAGATGGTGGGTGAGCAACAACTGAAGATGTTAAATTGGGCTCCTGGGTGGGGAGTACTGGAGCGAAGTTTCTTGGAATATGCGTGATTGGAATATGGTGATTGAGGACGACATAATGAAACCATCGTTTCGTACAAACACCAGCGAAAGCAAGAAACAGCCCCTGTCATGTCCTATTACATTTGCGTTTGGCCCACACTGGCAGTTGTTATGTTAGCGTTAATATATTGAACATTACAAAAGTAGCAAGTATGTGCACAGGTTTCCAAGACAACAGTGTAGCCTACACATTTTGGCCTTGCCTTTTACTGTCTTACCTTGGACAAATACGGATTTCAGTGCCTTTATCTAAAGTAAGGCTATTCAGGGATGAAGATATAGTACTTGCCTCACGTGTGCAAGTCACTGTTTACTCCTCAGCACCGCAATAAATAACAGCCCATTAGCCATGCAGTTTAAACATGTAGTATGCGTCAGTTATTAAAAGGTGCTCAGGGGCTGGAGAGATGGCTCAGCGGTTGAGAACGCTGACTGTTCTTCCAGAGGTCCTGAGTTCAATTTCCAGCAACCTCATAGTGGCTCACAACCACTTGTAATGGGATCTGATGCCCTCTTCTGGTGTCTCTGAAGACGGCTACAATGTACTCACATACATGAAATAAATAAATCTTAAAAAAAAGAAAAAAGGTGCTCAGAGACACAAGGCTGTCATCCTGTGCACTTGGGAGGCAGAAGGAAGTTGGTCGCTAAAAGTTTGAGGCTAATGTTCTAGATAGTTCCAGACACAACTAGGGTAGTGTAGTGAGACGCTGTCAGAAAAAGAGCAGGACAAACCTGCGAAATAAGCATCATTATCAGCGTCTTTCTTTCCTCATACTCAACGCACGGACTGTTGGAAGTATCTGGAAGATGAGTGAGTCTGTGCGGTAGTGAAAAGGAATGAACGGAATGTAATCCAGTCACTTGGAATGAACCTCGGGGACCGTGAGTTCAAAGTCAGCCTGAGCTGTACTGTGAGACCCTGCCTCAGAACAGAGGACTGAGTAAAGTGGAGCTGCAGCAAGATCCCTCCTGTGCTTCTAAGTGGATGCAGTGTGATCCTGCTCCCCGCTCCCTCCGTCCGTCCTGAGTGTGCGGAGAATCCGTGAGGAAAGGCTCACTAAGCTGCTGTCTGTGCTGACATCTGGAAAGCAGGATTGTTATGGGGGATGAGATATTTGGGGAAAAAAGTCATTAGTATGAAAATTTAATAATTCATTTGTTATTTGATTTCTTTTTTTTCAAGTTTCCTCAGTTGAGAAGATTCTGTTTAGCTCTATTTGCCATTTTTTTTCGTTTTTTCTTTATTAACTTGAGTATTTCTTATATACATTTCGAATGTTATTCCCTTTCCCGGTTTCCAGGCCAACATCCCCCTAATCCCTCTCCCTCCCCTTCCCTTCTATATGGGTGTTCCCCTCCCCATCCTCCCCCCATTACCGCCCTCCCCCCAACAATCACGTTCACTGGGGGTTCAGTCTTAGCAGGACCAAGGGCTTCCCCTTCCACTGGTGATCTTACTAGGATATTCATTGCTACCTATGAGGTTAGAGACTAGGGTCAGTCCATGTATAGTCTTTGGGTAGTGGCTTTGTTATTTGATTTCTTTATTCACAAGCATGTGTCAAGTTTCTCCTGTATACCAGGGGCTGATAATGGAAAGACCTATATTAGCCACTACTCTTCCTTTGGAGGGATTTTAATGTTATTAAGGGATATTAGTTCATAATTTTCCCTACTTTTATTATTTGAACAGTGTTGAATAGAAATCTTTGTATCTTAACATTGTAAAAAATTATAGTTCTTCCTTTGTGAATGTAAACATTTTTGCTAAAAAAATAAAGTGTCTGTGTATTGTTTACAGTCGTAAAAATTAGAAAAAACTAATTTTCAGCTTCATAGGCTAACATTAAGAAGGCTTTCTTATTGAAGAAGACCTCAGAAGATGGAAAGATCTCCCATGCTCATGGATTGGCAGGATTAATATAGTAAAAATGGCCATTTTACCAAAAGCGATCTACAGATTCAATGCAATCCCCATCAAAATACCAATCCACTTCTTCAAAGAGTTAGACAGAACAATTTGCAAATTCATCTGGAATAACAAAAAACCCAGGATAGCTAAAACTATCCTCAACAATAAAAGGACTTCAGGGGGAACCACTATCCCTGAACTCAAGCAGTAGTATAGAGCAATAGTGCATGGTATTGGTACAGAGACAGACAGATAGACCAATGGAATAGAATTGAAGACCTAGAAATGAACCCACACACCTATAGGCACTAGATTTTTGACAAAGGAGCCAAAACCATCCAATGGAAAAAAGATAGCATTTTCAGCAAATGGTGCTGGTTCAACTGGAGGTCAGCATGTAGAAGAATGCAGATCGAGCCATGCTTATCACCCTGTACAAAGCTTAAGTCCAAGTGGATCAAGGACCTCCACATCAAACCAGATACACTCAAACTAATAGAAGAAAAACTATGGCAGCATCTCTAACACATGGGCACTGGAGAAAATTTCCTGAACAAAACACCAATGGCTTATGCTCTAAGATCAAGAATTGACAAATGGGATCTCATAAAACTGAAAAGCTTCTATAAGGCAAAGGACACTGTGGTTAGGACAAAACGACAATCAACAGATTGGGAAAGATCTTTACCAATCCTACAACAGATAGAGGGCTTATATCCAAAATATACAAAGAACTCAAGAAGTTAGACCCCAGGGACAAATAACCCTATTAAAAATGGCGTTCATTAAAACAAAGAATTCACAGCTGGGTTGGGGATTTAGCTCAGTGGTAGAGCTAGGAACCCAGCTCGAAAAAAAGAACAAAAAAAAAAAAAAAAAAAAAAAAAGAATTCACAGCTGAGGAATGCCGAATGGCTGAGAAACACCTAAAGAAATGTTCAACATCTTTAGTCATAAGGGAAATGCAAATCAAAACAACCCTGAGATTTCACTTCACACCAGTGAGAATGGCTAAGATCAAAAACTCAGGTGACAGAAAATGCCTGTGAGGATGTGGAGAAAGAGGAACACTCCTCCATTGTTGGTGGGATTGCAGACTGGTACAACCATTCTGGAAATCAGTCTGGAGGTTCCTCAGAGAATTGGACATTGAACTGCCTGAGGATCCAGCTATACCTCTCTGGGCATATACCCAAAAGATGCCCCAACATATAAAAAAAGACACGTGCTCCACTATGTTCATAGCAGCCTTATTTATAATAGCCAGAAGCTGGAAAAGAACCCAGATGCCCTTCAACAGAGGAATGGATACAGAAAATGTGGTACATCTACACAATGGAATATTACTCAGCTATCAAAAAACAATGACTTTGCTGAAATCCATAGGCAAATGGTTGGAGCTGGAAAATATCCTGAGTGAGGTAACCCAATCACAGAAAAACACACATGGTATGCACTCATTGATAAGTGGCTATTAGCCCAAATGCTTGAATTACCCTAGATGCCTAGAACACATGAAACTCAAGGCTGAATGATCAAAATGTGAATGCTTCACTCTCTTCTTTAAAAAGGGAACAAAAGAATACCCTTGGCAGGGGAATAGAGGCAAAAGATTAAAACAGAGACAGAAGGAACACCCATTCAGAGCCTGCCCCACATGTGGCCCATACATATACAGCCATCCAATTAGACAAGATGGATGAAGCAAAGAAGTGCAGACAACAGGGCGGATGTAGATCTCTCTGAGAGACACAGCCAGAATACAGCAAATACAGAGGCGAATGCCAGCAGTAAAGCACTGAACTGAGAACAGGACCCCCATTGAAGGAATCAGAGAAAGAACTGGAAGAGCTTGAAGGGGCTCGAGACCCCATATGAACAACAATGCCAACAACCAGAGCTTCCAGGGACTAAGCCACTACCTAAAGACTATACATGGACTGACCCTGGACTCTGACCTCATAGGTAGCAATAAATATCCTAGTAAGAGCACCAGTGGGAGGGGAAGCCCTGGGTCCTGTCAAGGCTGGACTGCCAGGGAACGGGATTGTTGGGGGGAGGGCAGTAATGGGGGAGGATGGGGAGGGGAACACCCATATAGAAGGAGAGGGGGAGGGGTTAGGGGGAATGTTGGCCTGGAAACTAGGAAAGGGAATAACATTTGAAATGTAAATAAGGGGGTTGGGGATTTAGCTCAGTGGTAGAGAGCTTGCCTAGCAAGCGCAAGGCCCTGGGTTCAGTCCCCAGCTCTGAAAAAAAAAGAAAAAGAAAACAAAAAAAAAGAAAAGAAAAGAAGCCTTTCTTATTTGGGGTGTAGCTGGGATTAATAGGGTATGAGCTTTGCTCCTCCCCAACAATGTGTGTGTGTGTTTGTGTGTGTGGGAGTGCGTGTGTGCGTATTCAAGTGTATGCCTGTGTTTGAGTGGAGGCAGAGGACAACTTTGGGTGTCACCCTCAGGAAAGCCACCCACTAATTAGATGATGCCCTCTTCTGGTGTGTCTGAAGACAGAGACAGTGAACTCACATATATAAAATAAATACATCTTTAAACAACAAAAAGAGAGAGAGATGTAAATTTATATGCCAAGTGTTGGAATAGCACCTAATTTTATAAAAAGAAACCATTGCTAGACATGAAAAAGGATATTTAGGCTGCAGTGTAACAGCGAGACACTTTTCTTTGAAGCATTTCATTAATTAATTTATTTATTCACTTTACCTCTGGATATCAGCCTCTCACTTCCTCCCTCACACAGCTCCTCCCCCCTCATTCCTCCCTTCCCTTCTCCTCCGAGAAGTGGGATGCTCCCCTGGGTATTGTCCCACCCTGGCACAGCACTGCAGGACTAGGCGCATCTTCTCAGAGTGACTTTTAATACCAAGAACGACTGGATAACTGGAGAAAACATCCCAAATTCATGTGAGACCACAGCAGAGTTCAAATATCCAAGGAAACTTAAGCAAAGCCACATTGGAAGCAAAATAAGACAGGGAAAACACTTCAGGATATCGGCACAGGTGGATTTTTCTGGATAAGACCTCAGAAGTAGAGAAACACAAGAACTGACACCCAGAATTACATCAAAGGTTCTGCCCAGAAAGCAGATGTGTTACTGGCGGCACTCTTGAGGTTTCAAAAGTCTGGGGGGCCATTGCTCTCTGCCTCCTGCTTGCCATTTGAAATGTGAGCCCTCGGACATTCCTGATACTATGCCTTCTCCTTAGCATTATGGATTCTGGCCCTCTGGAACCGTAGCCTAAATGAACGTTTTCTTTTACTAAAAACTTTATTTAAAAAAGCGTGTACGCATACATGTTTGCTTGTCGTTTGTGTATAAGCATGCAGTTGCCTGAGGTGGCCAGAGGAGGGCATCAGATTACCAGAGCTGGAGTTACGGATGCTTTTGACCCTCCTGCTTACGGGTGTTGAGAGTTCTTAACAGTTGAGCTGTTTTCCCAGCCCCTCCAGAGACACTTATTTAAGGGGAGAAAGCACTGTCTTGGATGTGGGCAGCCCCATCTGGTTTGCTAGAGTCCTGACTGGAATAAAAAGAAAGAAGCCTACGAATGAAGAATCAATCCTCTCACCTTCTGGCTTCCACGATGAAGGTTCTCGCGTCTACCATACCCTCACTGAACATGCAAGCCAAAGAAAACTCCCGAGTCATTTTGCTCACCAAGTATCTCATGCTGACCAGTCTGTCTAACACAGGTCGGAGCACTGGTCTGGAATTGACTGCATTGACTTTCTGGGCGCTGCTAGGATTGTAGTCATGCACTGTTTATCTGTTTGTTTTTAAGATTTATGTATTTATTTATTTATGTATTGATTGATTGATTGTACACTGTAATTGTCTTCAGACACATCAGAAGAGAGCATCAGATCTTATTACAGGTGGTTATTTATTTATTTATTTATAGTACACTTAGCTGTCTTCAGACACACCAGAAGAGAGCATCAGATCTTATTACAGATGGTTGTGAGCCACCATGTGGTTGCTGGGATTTGAACTCAGGACCTTCGGGAGAGCAGTCAGTGCTCTTAACCACTGAGCTATCTGTTACTTTAAAGCAAGGGTTTTTGTGTTCCCTTTTAGAAGATAGAATATATATCTATGATTACTGTAGTGAATCCACTATTTCCTGGAGTGATCAAAGGAACAACACAGAGGACAGGCACCTGGGTAAACCTTCATGCAGTAGGGACTAAAAGGAACATGAACCTTTTGATAATGTGTCTCCTTCCCCTTGATATCTTGTGGTTTTTATTTTATTGTTCTAGTTAGCCTCAGTGTGAACTTGACACAGTGTAGTCCGAGGAGGTCTCGGTTAGCTTTGCCAGGATTCCATTGACCTATAGAGATCTCTGTGGGGGCATTTTCTTGATTGCCAATTGATGTCAGAAGGTCCAGGCCACTGTGGGCGGGGCTACCGCTGGGTAGGAAGCCAGCTGAACCGGTGTGCGCAAGCCCAGAAGCATCATGAACAGTTCCTGCCTCAGTGGCAGATTGTAACCGGAAAGTGTAAGCCAAGGGCTTAAGTTGCATTTGGTCACGGTGTTTATTTCAGCAACAGAAAGCAAACTAGAAAAGCCAAACAAAGTAAGCGTGACGAGGAAGAGAAGGGAGCATTCCTGAATAATAGCTAGCAAAGAGAGCTAAACAATCGAGAAATTATAAATAGAACAGTAGCGTCTACCATAAACCCAGCCACAGCCTTGCACACCACTGTTACATGCCTCAAGTGTGCACAGAGTGTATGCACAAAGGACGTTAGGATATTTGTTGGTTTTAGCAGTCTTGTTTGGATTCAGAAATCAACATCTCGATTCCCATATTGGAAAGATAATGTGTTTTTTTTATATTGAAATTTAGTTATCAGCAACATTTATTGGCGTTTATACTCTAGGTTAAGTGAAAGATACCTCTGTCTAACTTAAGTTTAAAGTTTAAACTTGAAAGTTTAGTAGGTTAGAATTTGAGTATATTAGTATTTTCCTACTGGTTTATAATTTCAGATTTTAAAAAATTATCATTCACTCCCTTCTTGACAATGACAATGAAAGCAAACACTCCTTTTTTTAAAGAAGAATATGGGCTGGGAGACAGGCTCAGCTGGTAAAGTTCCTGCTGTGGGAACCTGAGACCCTGCCGGGTAGTGAGTGTCTTTAACGCTAGCACTTGGAGGTAGGAAGAGAGAAGAGGATCTCCACAGCCTGCTAGCCAGCCAGTGTATCCAATTAGTGAGCTCTAAACGCAACAAGAGACTCAATTGGTCTCAAAAACAAACAACTCTGTGTGTTCATATAAGCACAAACCATACACACACAGACACACGAAGTAAAAAACAAATAGAATATGGCCTTTAAAATACTTTAACGATTGAAAAAATATTGAAATAAGAAAATAACTCCAGCACACAGAATGGGGAGATAACACTATTACAGTGAACCATTGCTCCCCAGCTTTATGTTCTCACGTCTGCTAGGACACATTGTTCTATTTTTACCAATTTAAGACGATTTTATAGATTCAGTTTCATGCGCCGCTGCTGGCTTCTTTTTTATTTAATTATTTATTTTGAGAAGGGGTGTCACTCTGTAGCCCAGCTTGCCAACTTAAGGTTCTTTTATAGATTCAGTTTCATGCAGAACTGCTTGCTTGCTTGTATTTATTTACTCATTCATTATTAATTGTTTTGAGAAGGGATGTCACTGGGCTGGAGAGATGGCTCAGTGGTTAAGAGCACTGACTGCTCTCCCAGAGGTCCTGAGTTCAAATCCCAGCAACCACATGGTGGCTCACAACCATTTGTAATGGGATCTAATGCTCTTTTCTGGTGTGTCTGAAGACAGATACAGTGTGCTTATATATAATGAATAAATAAATCTTTGAGAGAGAGAGAGAGAGAGAGAGAGAGAGAGAGAAAGAGACAGAGACAGAGAGAGAGGGAGAGGATATCATTATGTAGCTCAGGTTGGAGTCAAACTCACAGCTCTTCAGATTATCCCTAGGGATTCAGTGTATTCTCTAGAACTTCATATTTTTCTCAGAGTCCATTTCATTCTGTCGCTTACGGTGGCTCTGAGCTCCTGGGCTGAGGTCACCTCCTTGTTTGAGCCCAAGTACCTGAGAGGTTGGGACAATGGGTGTGTGCTACACCTAGCTTTGTAGAGTTCTTACCTCTGCCGAGGCCTCCAGTTGAGGAAGATTTATGGTAGCATTTCCTCCATGAGATACATGGGTGCACGCTTGCATGTGTCTGTGTTACAGTGCTTGTGTGTAGTCTTTGATGTAGCTTAGCCCGAATCATTCTTCAATTTGACATTTCATTTTTTAACCTAAAGTTTATTTTCTAGTTTTCTTCTTGCATGTTGTTGATCGACAGCCATAAATTATAGTTTTTCACTTCTGAACTATGGATACTTAAGAAAACTCTTCCCTGTGTCCAGCCTCCGACTCCATGTTGAGTTTCACACTCAGAGCATGCTTGGTAAGTGCTGGGTCCACCATCAAGTATACCCGGACCCTCGATATTTGAATACAGGGTGGTCTCACTATGTATATAGCCCAGGCTGGACTCAAACTCCCAATCCTGCCTATGGTGGTTTGAATGAGATTAGTCCCCATGGACTCCTATATTTGAATGCTTGGCTCCTAGTTGGTGGAACTGTTTTGGAGGGATTAGGAGGTGTGGCCTTATTGGAGGAGGTGAGTCACCGGGTGGGTTTTGAGGTTTCCCATATCGTGCCCTGTCTCTCTCCCTTTCTCTGCCTCCACAAGATGTAATCTCTCAGCTTTTCTTCCATCACCTTGCCTGCCTGCCTGCTGCTATGCTCCCCACCATGATAGTCTCGGACTGTAACCCAGCCCCCAGTTAAACACTTTCTTTTATAAGTTGCCTTGGCCATGATGTCTTTTCATAGCAATAGAGCATTGATTAAGACATGGCCTCACCTCCTGCATGCTGCTGTCCCATGTGTCAGCACGCCCAGCTTCATTATTCCTTAAGCCTGTCTAATATGACTAGCAGGTGACAATGTATTAAAGCACAGGAACTGCTGGATACGGTTGATGAATTACCTGCTCTGTCTCTCGTCCCTTAAATCCTGGAGTCAAAGTTGTACTCAGTGAAACCATAATTCATTGCTTATGCAGGCCCTTACGAGTTGCCCTTCAGATACTAAAACTTTGCAATGTTAAATCTTTGTAAAAAAAATATGCCATCTTAAATTTTAGCTGAGACTTTTTTTTTTTTAAAAAAGTCAGAATATTACAGGCATTTCTCATTCCTCTTCGGCTTCCTGAACATTACCACAGATACCTCTTTAGGGAATTCTCTCTCCTGTTTTGACTCTAGCTAACACTGGAACCTCCCCAGTAACTTCTACTCCATTGCTTTCAAACTTGAAGCACTTTTCCACGTATACTGTAGTATTTAGATTTAGTATAGAAATGTAATACACTTGAAAATTAGTGGAGACAACTCTGACACGTTAAGTTGTTATTTTGTTTCAGAGAATAAGAAATTTTTATTGCTTCTTCAGTCACTTTTTAAAAAATGAGGTAAGAAGACTTCTTTTTTTTTAGAAAGATTAATTTATTTTATTTATATGAGTACATTGTAGCTTTTTTCAAGCACACCAGAAAAGGGCAACGGATCCCATTACAGATGGTTGTGAGTCACCATGTGGTTGCTGGGGATTGAACTCAGGACCTCTGGAAGAACAACCAGTGCTCTTAACCACTGAGCCATCTCTCCAGCCCCTTCAATCACTTCTTAAATCTTATACTGCAAACATGAAGAAAATCATTCACCATGTTCTTGAAGTTAAGGAAAGTTTGAAATAGCGCAAGTTCAGGGAGAATCGAGATATCAATTTAAAATGATCTCTCTAGAAGAAACTGAGGTAAGAAGAAAGGGAGGCAGACAAGGGGGAGGGGGACAGAAGGAGGAGCAGTGGGGATATCACAAGTCCATGGACATAGTACAGTGTTAAATCTTAAACACCATTTTGTTTTGAAACCTTTAGGGAGTCTCTCTCTCTCTCTCTCTCTCTCTCTCTCTCTCTCTCTCTCTCTCTCTGTCTCTCTCTGTCTCTCTCTGTCTGCAAATCAAGTTTAGTTCTCTCTTTTTTTTTTTTTTGTTTTTGGTTTTTTTTTTTTTTTTTTTGTTTTTTTTTTTTTTTTTTTTTTTTTTGGAGCTGGGGACCGAACCCAGGGCCTTGAGCTTGCTAGGCAAGCGCTCTACCACTGAACTAAATCCCCAACCCCGCAAATCAAGTTTAGAATTGGAAGACAGCGCTTCCTTATTGGCCTGTTCCTTGGGTAAGCTTTGACTTCTGTGAGTTTCAGTTTGGCATTAGAACTTTTCCAGGTACAGGCTGGTTTTAAAGAGCCAATAGTGTAAAGGCTGTGAAAGGCTTTTGCTTACCATGACACCTAGAAATGTTAATAGTTATGATTCGGAAGCTTCAAGAAAGAGCAATCACATGTAAAGACAGCGCGTGAGTCCCAACTTGTGCTTGATTTGTTCTTCCTAAGGGATGAGAAGCAGAGCGAATCAATCAACAGCACTAGGGCCTCCACCGTAGCTCAGACATAAAGGAGAGGAGGCTCAGCCTGAGAGCCCAAACTCAATGTCAGAGTTGTTGTAAAAAGCCAAATGTGCATCCTGGTACCGTAACAGGGAGATGGAAGGCAGACCCGAGGACTGCCTGGAAGCCCAAGGACCAGTTAGCCTGGAGTATGGATGTGACCCAGCATAGATGTCCCCAGGATCCACGTAAAGATGGAGGGAGAGACCTGACTCCTAAAATTGTTCTCTCACCCCCACATGTTTGTGAGACACACACACACACACACAAACACACACGCGTGCGCACACACACATGCACACACACATGCACATGCACACCAATAAATACAATAAATTAGAAGAAATAACTACCATGACTTTTGCATTTTTCTACTGACCACTTCATACAGAAAAATATAAATATCTTTGTATTATATCAGTTTTGAACAAGAACTGTTCCTAACTGTTAAGGACAGAGAGAGAGAGAGAGAGAGAGAGAGAGAGAGAGAGAGAGAGAGAGAGAGAGAGAGAGAGAGCGCGCGCGAGAGCCCAGCAAAGGGATGCTATGTTTGCTGACCATGTCCTGCTGTTTTTAGATTGGCCAGGAGTCCCTATTTGGCCGCCTTCCTCCATTTCATTTGGCAACTCTTGAGCCTGCATCCTTCGGAAGATATGAGGAGCTTAAAAGGTGGGAAGGTGGATTTCTTTGATTTTTCCAGACATCATTGCTGAAAGGGCATCACTACGGACCCTTTGAAGGACGCGGAGGACTGTAAGTAAAACCATAGATGTTTTTATTTAGTGAAGTAGACTTGCAGCAGGAAGGACATGGTGCGTTTCTACCTGCCTTTCTGCCTTAACAGGGAATGAGAACGGAACTAGGAACCTCTGTTTTAATTTGATTTCCATCTATTCTCAAGGGAAATATGTTTACATGCAGATACTTTAGAGGTTCAAACATTGCATGCATTTTTATGGCCTTTTATGATCAAATGCACAGAAAGGAAGAGAAACGACATAAATGCCTGGAGATAACCAGTTTTAGGGTTGATGTACTAAGTTAGATGAATTCAAAGCCAAATATATAGGCAATAAATAGAGAAATGTAACATCCCTTCTACTTACATGAGCGGCATGCTACCATAGCACTGATCAATTTTATCTGTAGTTGGTAAAAACCCTTTGAAGCATTTGTTAGAAGCCCAAGTCTCTATTACCAAGCATGACGCACCAAGTCAGTGGTGCTGTTTGCCTGTGTTGTTTTACCTTGTTAATCTCCTGATTAATTTTTCTTTGCTGATAAATGGTCAAATTACCGTAGCTGAAGAATGTTGTCATTCCCGCTAATACTAAATACCTAGTTCAGTGCAAAATACTTTTATTATAGTTGATAATATCTGGTATTTTAATAGGCACACAAATTTGTTAATTTAAAGTCAGTCCTAGTTTAGGCTGTATAATTATTTTCAATAATTGTGTATTTAAGAAGAAACTGACTTTTTCATAGATTTCTCCAAATTGGTACTTTTTTTCCCTCCTCCTTAAGGGCTTGAGAAAGGCCCTGTTTGTCAGCTTAGTCTTAAGTATGGTAAAACCGTTAGGTGCAAAACACTATTTCCTTACTTACATCTGTTACTAGAAATGTAATGATATATGAAGGAATAATCATTTAGAACGATGTCAAAGCAAAGATAAAATTTCAGGTGTAACTTACTTTTAAGGAAGAGTACAGGAACCATTTATGAAGTGATTTATTACTTAAAGCACCTTTATAGATTTCATCATTCAGTTCTTAAGTATTTCTTTCTCAGCTACCAAAAATATTATGATCTGTTTTGTCTGGATATATAACTGCCGTGTAACAATATATAACAGTAAATCTTCAAATATTGGCTTGACAGACAGTGAATTTATCGATGGGTGCAACTGTTGGTACTATGTACAGATGCCTCCCTGCCCAGTCACGTCTCAAGCTAGTGTGAGATTTTTATATTTATTTTCATCATGATCTTTCCTTATGTGATCTTCAATTACATCTGTTAAGCGACTATTCAAGTAACGTATAATTACACATCGCTGCTGTTTAATTGGCCTTTAAGACCATGGTAGGTATGGGCGGTGTTTATCCATCACCCAGTGTAAGACCATGGTAGGTATGGGCAGTGTTTATCCACCATCCAGTGTAAGAACATGGTTGGTATGAGGTGTTTTTCCATCGCCCAGTGCACTGCTATCTCCAGAGTATCACTGGATGGAGTTAGAATACACACTGTCAATTATTGGACCACATAACCAGGGTTTGGCTTTGAGACTGATGGATTCGATTTATACTCGATTGTGGTAGGATTTGGGCTGGAGGAGGTGTTTCTTCAGTGGCTATGGTCAGTTGGAAGGCTGTGTGTGCATCATGATACTTATGATCAAGGGCAAACTCAGAAAGATGTAGAGGAGAAAACGCTGTATTCCCAGAACAAGGGGATGTCTTGGTGGACATTTTGGGGTAAGCTTTGTCAAACACAATCTCCCTCAATTCTGGGCCTTTGAAAATATTTCCTGTCCTCCTGAGTTTCATTTGTAGACTCCCGTTCCTCCCTCAGACTTCAGCTGTAATTTTCTCCACGAAACTCCAGTCTAAGGCTGAATGAGATGTCTCTCTTCTGAGTTACCACAGCACCAAATGCTCTCCTTCTCGCCATACATTATAAAATTGTGCTGGGAAGGCCTATTTTTATTATTGTTGTTTTTCTTTTCTCCTATGTGTGTGTTTACTACTAGATGTAAACTCATCAAGACAGGGCTTATATGTTTCCCTTACCGTTTTACTCTAAGTCAATAGTGGGTAATAAGCGTTTGTTGACTACATGAATGAACATAGAGTAATGGGAAAGTAGAAAGCTCTGAAGGTAATCGTCATTTACTGAGTATCCGTGAAGCCAGTCGGCCTTCGCAGATGTTAATATTTAATCCTGGTAACAGTCTAGATGGGGCAACTGAGGTTCAAAGGACTTCACTTGGTAAAAGTAACACCGCTTTGATTTGTTGGAAGCAGGATCTCAGAATGGAAAGCCTGTCTTTCCACTTGGAAACACGGCCTCTCTCAGATCTTTATCTAGGTACATTGTTACAGGGTGAAAAACATCTTTATTCTTCCTAACAGACTTCTAAGACAGGCATTGTCCCCTGATTTATATCCAGTGAAAGGCATTGTTTTATTAGATCCCCATAGACACAAGTGCTTCGCTCTGCCACATTCTCACAGCTGTCTCCTTGTAGAGGACCTCACGCCTTAACCGCAGTGAGATGAAAAGGGTTTAAAGATTACTAAGAGTCTTTAATTTACAGAAGCAACTCCAGAGAGATACGCTTCAGAAGGGCAGGAATAAATTTCTGCATTTTCTTCGTCATTTTTTTTCCTTCGAGAGAGTTGACACCAAACTTGGGCATAACTGCTATTCATACTATCAAGTTCCTCTTCCCGCTTTGGTGTCTGACTGTTGCATGATTTCGTATCTCTGTGAACTCAGACTGTGCACACAGTCGGCTGCAGGATGAAGTGGTGCTGTACCTCGGATTTGATGCAGGTCCTTCTGCTCTGCCATTGGCCCTCTCGGAAGCCGCTTGTTTACTAACTCAGTTCCCCTCCCCCCACGTCCTCCCCCCATCTCTGCCGCCCCCACGCCCCTCTTTGGACTGCAGCATCTGGGAGGAGGAGAGGGCTTTCCTAAGAGGTCGTTGACTTAGGCAGCTATTGGCCTGACTTTCCTTTGCTCTCTACCCTCCCTGCCGCCGTCCACTTCTGTTGAGAGGTGAGCGAGTGACCTGGCTTGCGACATGGATGGAGAATGTCTGTTTCTGACTGAAACAAGTACATTCGGTGTGAAAAGGAACGTGGATGCATTTCCTGAGTGTTGTCAGCCTGCTTGACGCTGCTTTAAATGCATAAAGATCACTGGCGTATGGGGCAGCACAGACGCAAACTCACACAAAGAAAATGGTATCTTTTCCTAACTTCAGAAAAATGTTCCAAGCAGATTTCAGTTTCCTAAGAACCACAATGAACCAAAATTTTATTTCAATTTCTTAACTTAATGTTACACTTAACTGACTTAAAGGCCAACCGCAAACTTAAGAATAAGTTGCTCTAAATCAAATACAATCCCAATATACATCTCGGCCACTCGTTATTTTGTTCGGTGTCTTGGTGTTCTGTAAATGTTTGATGAAGCCACAGTTCATTATTGACTTTTCTTTGATCTTCCCACCAGTTGAAAATATTTGTGTTTCTGCTTTCCTTGTGACTTTGCATTTGTGTTGTCTGGCGTTGGAATTTTGCGAGCTTGTGGGGGAGAAAGGGAGAGGAATGTGGATAATGTAGGTCCAAGTAGGTTGTGGTTGAATAAAAAGAAATCCCAGGCTAGCTTTTTAACAGTTGAGGAATAATTTATATAACAATTGTGAATTTAAGCTGAGCTTGTGGGCGCATGCGCACACACAGTACTTGGGGGCGCATGCGCACACACAGTACTTGGGGGCAGAGGCACAGGGATCCAGAGTGTGACGACCTGTGGGACTTACTTCTTTCCTTTCACCCCATGGGTCCTGAGGACAGAACCCTGGTCAGCTGTCTTTACCACTTGGGTCTTCTCACTAGCTGTTGTGTTGTATTAAATGAACAACAACCAGTTATGCAAACTAACAGGTTTATTATTACAATACATTAAGACGTGTGTGTCATTCACTGCTCATTTCTGCCCTCCCCAACACCAACACCCCCATGGCCTGCTCACTGGCTCCTTTCCCTCCCGAGGTAAGCTATTATAACTTACACTTTGGCTCTTAAATGTTTTGTTCCCAAAATGCCATATACTCTTCTTCCTTTTTCCTTTTTCTCTTTTGCGTTTTAATCGCCATAGTAAGTTGCATGGCCAATCCCCAATGCAAAGGGAACCAAAATACCTTTCTGAGCCCACATAGAGGAAGATTGGCTTTTAAGGTTAACACGGAAGAGGGATACGGCTTTGCAAGTTTGATTTCTGGCAATATAATGAGGGGGGTGTTTGGGCTGTCCATTGGATTAAAAGGCAACCGAAGTTCTGACTAGAATGTGAAACAATTACTGAATGTTTTCATAAACAGAGAGGGAGTGAAAAAGGCCACTCAAGTCAGAATAAATGCAGAAGGGACCTTAGAGACAAGGTTACAGAGAGTGACCTCTCAGCTTTGGTGTTGTGTGGGGAAAGGGGCCGATGGCGAAAGCTCTGAGGAAGACCCAGAAATCTTTAGTAAAACATTCTGTCTGCACTAAGAACAGCTTCCTTTTGCTGCCTCCGTTGCTGAGAACGCTTCAGACGGTCTGTAAAAAGGTAAACCGTGAGAAAAAATGGGCTTAAGGCAATAAATGGGTGGGAATGGATGTGAGCAAATACATTGTAGGCAGGTAGAGAGTTCCCAGAGTGAGCAGAGATTTCAAAACAACCCGTTTATGTTTAAAAATTTGGTAGAGTGATCTGACTAGCACCTAGATTTTAGTGCTCTCATATGACAATTTAAGAAACATATTTCCTCGATTTTCATATTTTGGGGCTATCAGTAAAGACATCCAGCAAACATTTATTACTTTTAAAGTATCAAAATGCTATTTTCTATATACTTTTGAATAAAACCTATATGCACATATCATGAAACAGAAAATCCATAAGTGGATAAAATATAACATAAACTACCTTCTTCTAATTTCTGGGTCATTACTACCTTCCCAAAAGCAGTTACTGCTGCCCACCAGTCATGGTGTTACCTCGAGGTGCCTCTCCTGAAATGCACGAGTGTAAACCTTCCTACACCACACAGACAAAAGCATAATCAATGACAGTGTTCTAAGCTCACCGGTGGATGACAGTGTTCTAAGCTCACCGGCTTCATGTAACTGCACATTACTCTTGGAGATCATTTTAAAATTTGTGTGTTTGTCTTATCCTTGGAAGGCGGTATGAATGTGATTGAATTTCATACATGAATCCCACTTGTTCCATTTTGGTATTTCAGATACTTCTGAATAAATGTAGATACACACATGCACACACGGTCACTCACAAACACACACACACTCACACCATACACATCCAAGCACACTCTCTCGCCCACACATTGACTCACACACTCACCCCCCCCCGCATAAACAAACTCATACACACTCACACATATACACACTCAGGCATACACACTCACATACACATTCACACATTCACACATTCACACATTCACACAGACACACACACACACACACACACACACACACACACTCGTCTCCAATATCTGTCTTATGTGATAAATTCCTAGATTCGGAACTTAGGAGTCAAAGACACGGCCACTTGACGTCATCTTGCTCTTGCCAAGCTGTTTGCGGCAGCAGGGCTCCTGTCACAGCGTGCGTGCGGCCGTTCTCCTTTCTCCCTCATGCAGAATGTCTTCCAGTTCTGCTTTCCATAGTATGGAAATATTCAAATTTATGATTTTAAAGTTTTCGTGTTTTATATACTCGGTATTGCTATTTATAAATTTCTTTTGTTTCAGGGACTTTGTGCTTTTGTTTTTAATGTTTAAAGCTTTGGTGCACTGAAAATTTGTGTTGGCTAGAAGCACTGAACATAAAAACGCCTCATAGCCGTCTATCCTAATTGTCTCAATGCTTCCTTAGAAATCTACTTTGCCCCCCGCTGTTGTGCAATGCCGTCTTGACTCACAACCTAAATTCCCCCTTATATCTATTTCTTTAGAAAATTTAAACGTCATACATGTGCACTTCCATGTTGTGCAGGCAGAAGTCAGAGGACAAGATACAGGGCCCCGTTCGCTCCTTCTATCGTAGTATGGGCTCTGGGGAACTTAATACAGGTTGTCAGTCCTGACTCCTTTGCTATTACACCTAACTTCGTATATTTACCAGTTGCACTGGAGACAGGTTTCTTCAGAGCTAATGAGATTAAAAAGCTCTAAGTATGAGTCTGTCACTCGTGTGTGTGTGTGTGTGTGTGTGTGTGTGTGTGTGTGTGTGTGTATGTATTATATACATACCTATGAATGGTTGCCGTGTTCAGAGTCCAGAGGATAATGTACAATGTCTTGTTCTGTCACTCTCTGCCTTCTCTTGAGATAAGCTGCCTCACAGAATTAGGAGTTGCCAAGTCCCCAGAGAAGCTCCTTGTTTGTCCTAGTACAGTAATTCCACGCCTGGCTCTTTTTTTCCTGCCAGAGATCCAAAGTCAGGTCTCCAAGCACTCTTTCCCTAGCTAGCTCTCCAGCCCCAGAGTATTCATCCTTAAGTTCCCACAGAAGGGATGCCTTAGCTTCCCAGTGCCTGACTCCTACTCAACCACTCCAATTTCTTTCCAAAGAGATGCCTTAGCCATTCAGAGTGCTTCCTGCTTTTGCAGAGGACAGGAGTAGGTCCGGAGGAGACCACCCACACTGCACGTATGCATATATAAAAATAATCTCTAAGCTCCCACAGTGAAGATATTATTAGGACAGATGTGAAGAAGTGACAATGCTTCCTGAAGGGATATCTTACATATTCAAGTGTTTCAAATATCTATTCGAATGTGCCTTTCTGTGAGAATTTATTTACCCCGATTCTCTGTAGAATTATGCCCCGCCCCTTTCCCAGACCATTTCCCCTCCATAATGGTTTTCAGCATTTCACACCTTGCCTATTTAGATGGTCCGCCTTTATAGTGCATAAGCGTCTCACTACTGGAATGTGTGCTCATTAGAGCAGGGGTTTTACCCTTTGAGGTCCTACTGCCTGTTTAGCACCTAGAATTAATTATACCTCACACATAGATTGCATAAAATATACAGACATCAGCACCACACATAAAAAAAAAAACCCTCAATACTTTATAGATAGAATTTTCCCAAGATGATATAAGAAAGGTGCCTCTAGTCGATTTAAATAGAGAACGAGGGTTCTCTATTTGCTGAAAGTACTGGGTGGACGCTCAAAAATTGTGGTATAACATTAACAATCTCTGTTACCTGTCACCTGTTTTGCTGTCGTGATAAGACCCCATCTGAGACTTCGAGTCTCAGACGGGGAAGGACCCAGGGAGCAGTGGCTCTCCAGAGGGTAGGAGGCCGAAAGCTAACAGATGTGCAGTCCCCCGACTAACATCTGTTGTGAGGAACAAAGTAGTTTTCATCTGCTTATAGAAATGACCGCAGAAGTATTTCACTAGAAAGAGAACTCCCTAAAGTCTGAGTTCGGTGGAACAACCTTCGGATTGTTCAAAACAGAGGCTTCTTTGTACCTAACTTACTATTAAAGCAAGCCATTGTAAAGATGCTAGCCAACCCCATTTCCGGGAAGCTTTAGGCTCAGGATGGGATTACTATTTAAAAGATGAGAGGAGGGGTTGGGGATTTAGCTCAGTGGTTAGAGCGCTTGCCTAGGAAGTGCAAGGCCCTGGGTTCGGTCCCCAGCTCTGAAAAAAAAAAAGAAAAAAAAAAAAAAAAAGATGAGAGGAAAGGAGGGAGGGAGGGAGAGGGAAGACGAGAAGAGAAAAAAGAGAGGAGGGAAGAGAAGAGAAGAGAGAAAGGAGAGGGAGGAAGACAGCAAGCTCTTGGAGACTTATCCCATTTGCTTGTTGGGGAAAGGAGACACAGTTTGGAGTATGGACAGTGGAGGAGGAACTCCTCCATGCTGACACAATCTCCGCAAGAGAGAGCTTGATCTCAACCTGCAGGGCCTGCAAGAAGCCTAACTGAGAAGGAAAAATCTGGGGACCTCTAGCCAATGGCACCCTTCGTGTTTGCGCTATTTTTAGCCCGGTGTTGGCAGCCTTTAGACCAGATTCCTGTTCACCTGATGAGAAAATGCGGAGGTTACCGCTTTCAGCTAGAAGAACGCCAGCCTGCTATTAGCACTGTTTTTGGATAAAAATTGCGGCAGCTACAGTGTTTTGGTCTTAGTGTGGATCTTGCAGTCAGGATCACCAGTCTCTTCCTTCTTAAAATTGCCGTGCCTGCTCCTTCCACTTCATGCCAGATGGGAAGAAAGGACTCCCTTCTATACCGAGGCAAAGGAAATGTAATTCCGTTCTAATTTTTCCTTTTGATCAGACAAAAGACCTTGTGTATAAGATTCTTTATAATCTACGACTTCATTTCTCACTGCCCAGCTCCTACTCAATGGCTCTGATCTCTTCCAAAAAAAGCTGGGTTGTTGAGAGCTTTCTGTACATTCACAGGCAAAAACCAAAAACCCATTTATCAGGTATCAAGTACGTCAAGTGAGTAAATGTATATTAAGAAAAAGCGGCACAGATACATGTGTTAATCAAGTGTAATCTCAGAAATGGATGTCCAGACAGGCTCGGGCTTTTCATCCCATTACTTGGAAAAGTCTTGGTGAGTTGAGATCTTAGAAACTATAAGAAGGGGGCCGGAGAGATGGCTCAGCGGTTACGAGCTTTCCCAGAGGTCCTGAGTTCAAATCCCAGCAACCACATGGTGGCTTACAGCTGTAATGAGTTCTGATGCCCTCTTCTGGTGTGTCTGAAGACAGCGACAGTGTACTCATATACATAAAA
Organism: Rattus rattus; assembly: GCF_011064425.1. Taxonomy (NCBI): domain Eukaryota; kingdom Metazoa; phylum Chordata; class Mammalia; order Rodentia; family Muridae; genus Rattus; species Rattus rattus. Next base: position 2,304,197 of record NC_046164.1, read on the forward strand.
TAAATAGTTCTTCAAAAATAAAAAAGAGAAAGAAACCATAAGAGAAACGAGAATGTCTTCTGTATAGAAAATAAAGCACATGCGAAAGAGTTGGAATAAGGAACACCGTGGTCCGTGTCTAGTTTCAGACCCCAGACAAGGGACTGAGGTACATAGTTTACATACCAAAGCAGACCTGGACCACAGGGCTCCAGCATCCCTCAGACCCTACCTGGCGTACCCTGCCCCAAACTCTGAACTTTCTAGCCAGGGGCTGGGTTGCCCTTCCCGCAGAGGCTCTTCTCTTATAAAGGCAACATTCAATTGGGGCTGGCTTACAATTTCAGAGATTTAGTTCATTATTATCATAGCATGAAGCATGGTGGCATGTAGGCAGACATGGTACTGGAGGAGGAGCTGAGAATTCTGCATTGTGATTCCAAGGCAGCCTCAAAGTCTACCCCTACAATGATGCACTTCCTCCAACAAGGCCACGCCCACTCCAACAAGGCCACGCCCACTCCAACAAGGCCACACCCACTCCAACAAGGCCACGCCCACTCCAACAAGGTCACACCTCCTAATAGTGCCACTCCCCATGGGCCAAGCATATTCAAACCACCACACTTTTCTTCTCTCACTCTCTGCCTGCATGCTCTGTTCTTTCTTTCTCTTCCCCCTCCCCTCCTCCTCCCTCCTGATGGCAATAAACCTGCCTATGTCTACTTTAATCTGGCTTGAACTGGCTCGTTTTACTGGTAGAGAAATCGTTTATCAGTCTAGAGCTTTGACCAATATGTTTTGGTGCTTCGAAATGTGCCAACTTTAAAAAAGTATTTAAAGTATTTAAACATACTTTTAGAATTCACTTATCCATTCATTTATGAAGCTTTTATTGCCTTCTTTTGTGTATGTGTGTGCTTGGATGTATTTGTGTGCACCATGTGTATGCATGTGACCCTGGAGGTCAAAAGAGAGCACTGGGTAACCTGGAACTGGAGTTACAGAAAGTTGTAAGTTGAAGTGGGTGCTCTGGGAACCAGGCTAGGTCCTCTGCAAGAGAAGCGAGTCCTTAACTACTGGATCATGTCTCTAGCTCCTTGTCCTCCTAAATATATATGTGTGTGTGTGTGTGTGTGTGTGTGTGTGTGTGTGTGTGTGTGTGTGTGTGTGTGTGAGAGAGAGAGAGAGAGAGAGAGAGAGAGAGAGAGGGAGAGAGAGAGGGAGGGAGGGGATGTCATGTTTGTGCATGCCCATGGAGGCTAGCAGAGAGCATTGGATCCCTTGGAGCTGGAGTTTCAGGCAGAACCTGGGCTCTGTGAACTGTACTCAGGACCTCTGGAAAAGCAGCAAGCATTCTTCAATGCTGAGCCATCATCTCTCATTGACTTCATATTTCATTTACTTTCTTTGGTGTTGGGAACTATACCTGTATTTTTCATGTACTAAGCACAAAGTCTACCCTCTGTGAGCCACACCACACCTCAACTCCTGTATTTATTTTTTAGTAACCTGACAATTGTATGTGTTTGTGGGGCCCGGTGTATTAACCCAAAATATATCTGTATTGTATAATGGTCAAATCTGGGAAGCCACATTTCCCCCTTATGGAATGCGTGCTCTTTCTGTGTGTTGTCAGCCTGCCTTTCCTCTAGTTCTTAATAAAATATACAGGAAGTAAGATATAGTGGCACATGTCTGTACCTAGAATTTGGAGGGGGCAGCAGAATTAGGGGTTCAAGGCTAGCCTTGATATATAGCAAGCTTGAGCGCATCCTGGGACACATAAAAACCAAACAAGCGAACACACCAAACAAAATATGTATAACTGCTGTGAACTACAGCCACCGTCTTGTGCTGTGAGGTAGTAGAGTTTATTCCTCCTATCTAACCGTACTTAGAAACCTAATCTTCCTTCTTCCATTTTCCCTCCCCTTCTACTACTCCTAGTGTCCAGCCATCGCCATACACATGGCCATCAGGCACGTGGGAAAATGCTTTACATTACTAATCGTCAAGGAAACGCAAATCAAAAGAGCAGTGAGGAAACATGCTTGCCTCCCTGAATTAGACCGGCTCTAACCAACAGGACCGAAAGGAACTGACTCAGGTCACTCTGATGGTAGCGATGGAAATTAGTAGAGCCGTTTTGGAAAACAGTTGAAGTCTCTTTAAAAACTACAAATAGAACTACCTAGATGCTCCCCTAATGAGTGTATACCCAAAGGAAATTAAATCAATAAACTCAAGAGGTACACTCCTATTATTGTCATAGAACTATTCACAATATCTAAGCTTGGAGTCAGCAAAGGTATCCATTGATAAATGAATAATTAAAGAATACATGGGAATATCTATCTATTATCTATCTATCTATCTATCTATCTATCTATCTATCTATCTATCTATCTATCTATCCATCTATCTATTTACATGCACACAGAGGAACATTATTCAGCCATTAAAATGAAATCCTTCACTTGTTGGGTGTAAGGAACTGGAAGGTACTGGAGTAAGTGAATCAGACCCAGAAAGGCTAACACAATGTGTTCTACTTCTCAGTGGAAATGTCAGTTACTTTCCAGACACAAGGTCAGTGCTCAGTAGGTGCTACTCTTTTTCCCCTCTGAAAAGTACAAAGTCGGACAACAAGTGCTGTCCTGCAAGCTGCTCAGAGATTCTACCCGAAGATCTCTTAAGCTGGACGAACTGCTTAGATGTCTACGCAGTGTGCAGGGGGATGGATAGAGGGGAGTTACCAATGTGAGTGAAGCAGAGGATACTGGATACAGGAAAGGCTTGGAGAACGTATCTTAAGGCGGTCAAGTAAGACTTGTAATGTTACTTTAGAAACTGAGCAGTGAAATAAAATAAAAAGAACTAATTTGACTTAGTAAAAATACAAAAAAATCCACCTCTGTATTTTTGCAGAAATATGAAAATGTTTTTCTTTTGCTATTTTTGAAAATAGTTCTTTCATAAAGTATAATCAGATCATGGTGTTTTCCTCCTCATCTCCTTTCAGGTTCCTCACTTCCCAAACCATCCAATTCTACACCTTCTTATTCTCACTTTTTAGACACAAAACCAGGCTAATAAAAAAGTAAACAAACAAACAAAAAAGAATCAAACAGAGCAAATAGACAACAGAAAAAAATAAAGAAAACACAGGAGAAACATATACATACACACACAAACAGATATACACACATACACATACATAATACAACATACAAACATACACATACACATATACATGCATGCACACATACACACATACACATATACATGCATGCACACATACACACATACATACATACACACATCCACATACATACACAGACATACACACATATACATGCACACACAACATATACACATACACACAGACACACACATACACAGCATGCACACACATATACACACATACACAACATGCACACATACACAGACACACATAATACAACATACAAACATACCCACATACACATATACATTCATGCACACATACACACACATACACACATATATACATACACACATATACACACATACACAGCATACATACGGATACACATATACACAGCATGCACACACACACATATACACACACATACACACACACACTCAAAGCCCATAATAACCCAAAATTGAAAGCATGACAGGGAAGCAAAAACAAGTAAGGTTAGAAGTGCCCAAACGAAGATAATGAGACCAAACTTCTCCAAAAGTTCCACTGAGGTCGTTCTGTGTTGGCCACCTACTGCTGGACGTGGGGCTTCCCTTAAGTGCGGCTTGTATATGTAGCAAGACTCCATTAGAGAAAACTAATCTTTCCTTTGCAAGCAGTAGTCAGCTGGAGATAGCGTCTGGGTTAAGAACCAGGGTTAATTTCTATTTCCCTCTCAGTGCTGGGACCCCATCTGGCTCAAACTCACGCTGGTCATGTACTTGTGGCCACTGTCTCTGTGAATGCATGGGTGTGGCAGTCCTGTTGTGTCTGGGAGGCACTGTTTCCTTGGTGTCTTCCATCCCCCTGCCTCTCGCAGCCCCGAGAGGAAGTCTTTGATGAAGCCGTTCCATTAAAGGGCTGTATGTTCCAAATTCATTCTCTGCATTCATCTTCCTCTCTTGCAGAAGTAAGTTTCTCTGTGCTGGCTGAGTAACATGGGTATAGTGAAATGACATCAACACTTTACTTAGCAGAACAATAGCACTTGGGTTTCCACTGGGTCCATGCTCTATCAGCAAGGTCGGGGATGGGTTCCATCTCGTGGAGTGGCCGTCAATTCTAATCAGATAATTGTTGGTTACTCTAGAATGTGTGTGCCACTGTTGCTTCAGTGTGCCACGCAGGTGGGGAGTCATCATTGTTTGTTGGCTACATTCATTGTATACAGTATGGGCTTACACTCATTGTATACAGTACTGGGTTTACATTCATTGTATACAGTATGGGTTTACACTCATTGTATACAGTATGGGTTTACACTCATTGTATACAGTATGGACTTACACTCATTGTATACAGTATGGGTTTACACTCATTGTATACAGTATGGGTTTACACTCATTGTATACAGTAATGGTTTACACTCATTGTATACAGTGTGGGTTTACACTCATTGTATACAGTATGGACTTACACTCATTGTATACAGTATGGGTTTACACTCATTGTATACAGTATGGGTTTACACTCATTGTATACAGTATGGGTTTACACTCATTGTATACAGTATGGGTTTACACTCATTGTATACAGTATGGGTTTACACTCATTGTATACAGTGTGGGTTTACACTCATTGTATACAGTGTGGGTTTACACTCATTGTATACAGTGTGGGTTACACTCATTGTATACAGTATGGGTTTACACTCATTGTATACAGTATGGGTTTACACTCATTGTATACAGTATGGGTTTCATAAAGTTGTTTTCATAAGTTAAACCATGTACTTTGATGATATTAACCCCATATTCTTCTCCCCAACCCCACTTCCTGCTTTTTTCCTTCATTCCATTTTCATGATGTGTTTACACGAATGATTTTATAGCTCTGTGTAAAGTGTCAGATCCACAAATGAGAGAAAACACCACATATTTCTTTGAATCTAACTTGTTTTGCTTAATATGACTATCTCAAGTTGCATCGATTTTCTTTGACATCATTTCACTCTTTTTAAAAATAAATGTTAAATTTTATAATAATAAATTTATAATAAATAATAGAATCCAACATATTTATATTAATTGATCTATAGGTGGACATGAAGGATGATTCTGTGGTTGAGCTATTTGGAATATTGTTGCGATAAACATGGATGTACAAGTGTCTCCCCTGGGACTTCCTGTTTTCCACCTTGGTGTTAGAATGCAGTGGATTGCTGTGTTTGTTGTTAGCATTTCCCAAGAAAGCATTTCCTCTAAGAGATTTCTCATGTCTGTCATCCCAGAAACAGCCTCTGGCTTTGTCCAAAGAAACCAACGAATTGCCACACTCCATCTCATGGCACAGGGCATGCTGGCATCCATTAAACATTTAACTAGACCCGCACATTCAGTGCTGATACCCAGGGCTGGGTTCATGTACTTGGTTCTTTTGGCCCTGATATTTTCACATACTCCGTGTCATTAGCATACCATTCATCCTGGGTCCCATAATCTTTAGGCCTACCCCATGCCTATGCATGCGTGTACTTCACACTCAGGCCTATGCACGTCATACAAGATTCCATGCCTTTGGTGGGTTGACCCATGTGGCTAATGAGCACATTCATGTGCTCCATACTAAAGCTGACGTTGGCAGAACCAATTTATTCCACAGACTGGCCTATGTCCTCATTGCTAGAAGCACTGCAGTCAACCCTGGAGCTCACGTGCTCGACTGAGCCCATGCAGTCCATATGCTCGACTGAGCCCATGCAGTCCGAGGCAATCCACTGTACTTGCTCTAGGCGCTTACTCATCCATGCCGTGGTCTAGGCCTCCATCCACCCACTTCATGCCAGCACCCCTAATGCAGTCATCACCAGGGTCGACTCTCTGGATTCTGGTTGCTGTCTCTGCCGCTCCCTCCTCCCTGTTTTGCCGCCATCTCTCCTCACTTCAAGCACTGACTACTGTTTCCATTCCTCTGCTCAAGGGCTTGCCAAAGCTTGGAGACAGTTCCACCTCCTTTCTGGAAGCGGCTCTCAAATCCTTCACCCAGCACACTCCTTCTTGTTATCCAGTCCCCGCTCACCTCAAATCCAAACACCCCCATGTTGCCATAACCACCACTTTAAGGTGTCTCCATATCTTCAATTTTATGACTTCCAAATCCCACGCTATCCATTCCTGTTCCTCCGTGCTCTACTTCCCCTGTCAATGACTCTGTGTATATGAATCCATAGGCTGCCCCTTCCCACCTAACCCCAGTCCTACCACAGGCCAGTGCCAACCGGCCCACAGGAAGTTTCTGGGAGCATTCAAGATGAGGAAAAATCATCCGTAGGGGCTACTCAGCCTCCATGATGTACACCGGTGTACCAGCTAGCAGTCGGCTATTAAACAGATACAGAGCGTGCGCAGTTCCACTATTCCTGTTCCTCTTGCTGTGACTTTCGCGTCTTCCAGAGTATCTCCTGGGGCCACCGTACCAGTCACATTACGTACTTCTTTATGATCTGAATTCGCTGCAGATCCCACACTTCCAGCTCCTCCATCCCTTTGCATCCTTTCCTGGAACACTATCACTGCCAGGATACTCTTTGACTCCCAGTGGCCTTCCGTTCTGAGCAACTTCCTTGACGCCCTCTTCCATCTTGAATTCCAGAATAGACATCCCTTCGAATTTCTTTCAGCATCTACTAGAGAGGGCCGCGTAAGCTACCTCTCCAGGTTCTTCTTTAAGCAGTATTTAGCGAGTCAGTGCCCTTTCACATCCTGAGGCATTCGTCATGCAGGTTCTCAATGCCAGTGGTTTATTTTTATTGTACATATAGGTATTTTGCCTGGATGTGTGTTTCTGCACCACACGTGCCTGGTTTCTGTGGAGGTCAGAAGAGTGCATTGGATGCCTTGGAACTGGAGTTACAAACTGTTCATAGCAGTGGTGTGGGAGCTGGATCTCTGTACGAGCAGCGCTCTTAACTGTTGAGTAATTTCTTCACTCAGGACCTGAATATTTTCATCAGTTTGGCTTGTGGCCGAAACCAAGCTCTTTTCTTTTTATGTTTTTCTCTTTCCTTTTCTCGTTCTGAGTAGGTGGCCCTCTACCCTTCAAGCCAGAGTTTGGATACCACCCGGAATGCTCTGTGCCTTCAATCTGGGGCTTCCTAGACAACATCTCTACCACCCATAGAGACCCTTGCGGCCATATTTTCTAAGTCTCGGTTTTGTTTTCTGTAACGATTTCACAGGGAGGCGTGGAATTATGACACGATGTTTACTCTTTGATTATGCACGGGTGCTCTATGGCAGAGCCGAGAGTCTGAGTCATCCTAGGAAGCCAGAAAACATTTACTGTCCAGGAGCCAAAAATATCTGTGACTGTCATTCCTTGTGAGATGCCTCCTGGGAAAGAAAGGACAGTTGAGGTCTTTTAATGGGTCCAGACTCTCCTGCAATCTAATCATTTATCTTTCTTAGACACGCACACAGGGCACACACGGCTGAGTAAGAACATCTACGTCTGATGAAAAGAACGTGCCCCTTATTGCTTTGAGTGCCAGGTATGCCACTTCATTCAAAATCTTGCACTGAGGATGACCTTCAAGTGCGGCTAGAGCCTTGAATACCCTGATAATAGGACTTGAATGACTTGAAGGAAGTGCTTCGATTTTTTTTATGGATCACTTTTCTTGAAGGCCAGCATGCCAACAAGTTATCAGTTGTCACTGTCTGGAGGCAGACTCCTCTGTGAGTAGCGAGCATTTACTGGAAGCAGGGGGAGAGGAGAGGTAAGGACTTGGGGGCTGTATCATTCACAGTAGAAAAATGCTGTCGATCTGCTGAAGGCTGCCAGCAACACCCCTCTCTGGAGGGACAAACTATTGACCAGCTCTTTGGAGGGCAGTGACCTCCCCAGCGGGAAAGTCTGGCTAATCCCTCAGTGTCTTTGAGGGCAGGCCCCACAGGATCCTGTTGCTAGGAATCGAAGGATAGCTGTTACCTTGACAGCAGGAGTGCAGGCTGCATGCGTCTTTCCTGGTCCTGTGAGGCTTACAGGTTTACACCTGTGCATGACTCGGGAGGACAGCCCATGTGCTCCCCATGCCTTTGTCAGGAGGCAGTGCTCAGAGGGCAGGTCAGCTTACACTCGCCCTTGGCTGCTCTTCCAGAGGTCAGCTGATGGGAGTTCTTCAGCCAGAGGGGGCTCTCGCTCAGGGAAGACAGCATGACTCCTGATATGGACAGGAAGCTAGGTAAGTGGGGTGCATCTGCGTCTTCCAGGAGCTGCTTACCTAATGCTTCCCGGATGTGGGGCTATGTAAGAGGGTATTTCCAGTTTCCTCTGTGCCACAGATGTTGCCAGACAATTCTCAACAGTGCCACCAAGGACCACAGGTGGTCCCCCAGCCCTGCCGTTCTCATCTGATTATTTCGCCTTTGCATCTTCCAATGAGTTGGAGATTGCTTTCGCTAACAGATGTATGTGATCAATGGGAACAGCTGGAAATGTAAAGCCCACGCTGGGGTCCAACAGTGAGGTCATTGCCCAGCTCCTCCTAGTCTCACCTGGATTTATAAGCTTAATAGTTCCTGCTCTGAGTAGCCTGTCACCCTCCTTTTATATTTTTTATCTGCAGAATCAAATTCTAGTTACATCACCAAGTCCCTCTTAAAACCAGGCTGGAGTATGACAGGCTTCCCGTTGGTTATAATTAAAGACCTTGTCACCACAGAGTACTCGTTAGTGATCATGGGCCACTTGCAGTTTCCTGAAACACCTCCTCCATTCCTTTCTCAACTAAAACCCCTCTAGGATTCCATATCTTAGACAGATATGAGTGTGCCGAGGAAATGATACAATTCAAACGTGTGTTTATTCTATTATGTGTTCTTTAACTTTGAAGTTTGAAGTCTTTCGTAAATACCATTGTTCACAGCACCAAACCGCCACGATTTGAGTACCTTGGCCTCCCCGACCCTTGGCATCTCTTGCTCTGCTGTTAAGAGTTTTTCCCCTGCTGTTTGTGGGGATTCTAACAAATTGTGTTTGTTCATCCACGCAGAGCCAGCTCACCGCTTGCCCTTCCCAGACCCAGTGGCCACCGCTGCCAACTCTGCAGCTGCAGGCTGGCTGCGGATTTCAGGCTGCTGCAGCATGGGTGCTGGCTTCTCACACCACCTCCTCAGCTGCCCTGCTGCAGCTCCTGTTCCAGGCCCCCCCAGTCGGGCTAGCTTCTGTGTTGTAGCTCATGATGACCAAAAGGGTCCGAGAACAGGACTTGTTAGCCTTAAAGCACAAATCGAGGCTGCTGCTTCTGAGTGAAGTTTGCTGCTCCTTAGCTGTGGCTTGAACCAGCATCCGGACCTGATCCTGTTGGAATTCTGAGCTTGCAGTCTCTTGAGTCTGACAGACTCAGATTTTTGTTACTGCTAGCAGCTTCTCTCCTTTGGGACTCCTGTTCACACTTGGCCAGTTTTGGGTTTGAAAACAACAGTGCTTCTGTGAGTAGTGGGAAGGCCTCTCTCTGCCCTAAACGTTCCAAGCCAAGAGACAGCTGTTGTACATCTACACTGAGCTCAAACACACCCTCAGCTGCCCAGCCACTAACTTTACTGCCTCCCACCCTTAGGTCCTTTTCCTGAATTCACTCTGCCGGGCTCCTTGGACCTTGGATAAATGTCGTTGCTGCTCTTTATCTGTAGCTTTTTGGGATCTTTTCAGTTAATCAGATAGAACCACATATATGAGAGATCTAATTGGGATTAGACGTAATTATTTTCTCAGGATGATCTGCTCAAGGAATTTCAATCTATTCCCATTGATCATATTCGGTAGCTGGGATGCAGGGACATGGGTCCTCTTATTCTCTTACCTTGGGTCTGTTCATCACTCAGCTTCGACCTGACCAAGGTGCTTGACACTTGCAGCTAGTTGCCTAATTGTCGCAGTTCAAGCTTCTTTAAACACTTTATTTGCAAATGGCTTCCTTTACCTGTAAGGACATTGAATCCCTTCACCGGCTCCTCTCTCTCCTCATTTGCTTGTTCTCCCTAACAACACTGCTAACAACAGCCGCCAAACTGCACCACCCTCACAACAGCAGTCAGTGGTCAGTGGAGAATCTTCTGTCAGCCTCTTCCGTGTGTGTGTGTGTGTGTGTGTGTGTGTGTGTGTGTGTGTGTGTGGTGTGTGTGTGTGGTGTGTGTGTGTGATGTGTGCATGTGTGCAAGTGTGGTGTATGTGTGTGTGTGTGTGTGTGTGTGTGTGTGTGTGTGTGGTGTGTGATGTGTGTGTGTGTGTGTGTGTGTGGTGTGTGCATGTGTGCATGTGTGCATGTGTGCTGTGTGTGTGCTGTGTGGTGTATGTTGTGTGTGTGTGTGGTATGTGTGTGTGGTGTGCGTGTGGTATGTGTATGTGTATGTGTATGTGTATGTGTGTGGTATGTGTGTGTATGTATGTGTGTATGTGTGTGTATGTGTGTGGTATGTGTGTGTGTATGTGTGTATGTGTGTGTATGTGTGTCTGTGTGTGTATATGTGTATATGTGTGTATGTGTAGTGTATATGTGTGTAGTGTATGTCTGTATGTGTGTGTGTATGTGTGCATGTATTTATGTATGTATCAATTATCTCCATTAAACATCAGAAAATTGTGTTGAAAGAAAACACTTTAAACATTCAAGAAATGCCAGTGACTAATGCCATGTAAGTACCACCTATATCGAACAAAGGGGCACTTTTTTGATGTCTTTCCTTAGTGGTTTTATTTTTTTAAGATTTATTCATTCCATTTTAGGTATTGAACGTTTTGCCTGAGGTATGTGTACGCACCACACGTGTGCTTGGTGCCCATGGAGGTCAGAAGAGGGGGAACGGATCTCCTGGAACTGGAGTTATAGATGCTTGTGAGCCACCACGTGGGTGCTGAGGACTGCGCCCAGGTCCTCTGCAAGAGCAGCTTGTGCTTTTAACCACTGCACCATCTCTCCAGCCGTTTTACATATCTTAAAATTAATACAGTGCACAGTCAATGTCCTTTGTTTACTATTAGAGCCATAACCCTTTAATTACTCTCTAAATAATGAATCACTCTTCACATGGACTTTTCCCTACCAATCAGCACTCTGATATATTTTATGTGAGTGGGTATATTGATATTATCATCACCATTATTTTATGTATTTAAAACTTAGACCCATGGTATCATTTGCTATTTAACAGATTCCAACTTTATTTCTCCTTTCACACTTAAGCTTTTCAATGTTCATATATTAAACTTAGCTCATTTTTTTGTAACTACTACAAGGCCTGTATTTGAGACAGGGCACGGCTCAGTGGATACAGCACTTGCTGCTCAAACCTGAGAACCTGAGTTTGGGTCCTAGAACCTCATATAAAGTCAGATACAGTACCAGCATCTATAACACCAGTTCCTACAGCAAGGTGGGGGTGGAGACAGGAGGGTCGCCAACGCTCCCAGCTCAGCCAGCCTGGCACGTGCACCAGCAGACAGAGACCCAGTCTCAAACAAGGATGAAAAAGGGAAGCACCTGCGGTTGTCTTATGCTCTCTCCCTGTACTCTGTGGAACATTCCCCTGCTCATGTACCCACATCCCCAGAGATTTAAAAAAGATTACACCTCAAGAATTATATCCGTTTTCTATGATACGCCAAGCAGATACTTTAAGTTCTCTCTAAACCTTTGCTCTTTTATCTCTTAAAAATTATTATTAGTAACTGATTCTAATTACCCCGGGGGTTCAAGTCTTCAGCTCTGGTGGTGTCGAAGGAGAAGAATAGAGACTTGAACTAAAAGCCACAGCAGCTTGAGGAGACAGAGGAGACAGTTGTGAGCTCAGAAATAAATGACTGAAGATAAGATCTTACAAATGGATTAAGAGAGATGTAGCGTTTAGGGACAGCAAGGGTATGGAGCAGTAAGGACTTGAACCTACCTCTCTTTACCAGGCATACAAATTTCTCTCCAAGCCTGAAAATAACTGTGAGGCTCTGGCTTGGGGGATGATCAAAATATATAGTATAAACATTTTTAAGTAAAAAACTCTGAGTGTCAAGTTTCTTTTTATACGTAGTTTACGGTCATTCTGAGTGCTAAGTGAAATGATTGTGCAAGGCTTATCTTGCCGTGCCAGGCACACGGGCTGCATCTTTGTTCTGAGAAACAGTTGTTCGCTTCGTGGAAGGCACGCTCCTGAACATGGCTCTTCTTTTGCCTCCAGTGACCTTCCACTCCCGTGTGTTGAAGAAGAGAAGGGAGGGGACTTCTGGAAAATATCTAATTCCTGTTTCACAGGCAGTTGGACTCTTTGATGTGCTGGGACTTCTGTATTAATTCAAGGGAATTCTACGTTCTATATCATTTAGCATCTTGTAAAAACATCATTAATGATGAGGCTATAAGAATTACCCTGAAATAGAGTCTATAAGAATGACATGGCGAATTTCCCTGACATTCGATACAATTTAAATCAGTCTGTTCATACGCCTGTATTAATGGGCGTCAGGCCTTCATGAATATTCATTGAAAGCATTCTCAAATACTTAGCTGGGCATAGTGGTGAGTGCCTTTAATTCATTTCTCAGGAGGCAGTGGCAAGAGGATCTCTGTGAATTCGAGGTCTTCAGCACAGCAAACCCTAAGCCAGCCAAAGCTAGAAAGAGGTACCCTGTCTCAAAAACCACATAGACAGATAGACAAACAAGAAAGTCCCCCTAGATGAAAGTTTTTAACATTTGGAAGTTTATATGCACAGATAAAGGGAGAGGAGCGGCCATCAGTTGGGGTAGGAGGGCTTTGTAGCTTGAGGGATTTAGTGACTTCGTTTTTATTCTTGTAAAGTCTGTTTCATGCTTTATTTAAGAGTATTACCTAGTCAGGCAGACATAGCTGCTACCGAAAGAGGCAACGTTTGTTTCTTGATAGTAAAATACTAGGGAACAAAATAGGACTTAAAGTGGAATCTCCTCAGAGTGGCTTTCTCCCTAAGCTTGAGGAAAAATGGTAGGTGGTAGAGATCATTTACTTTGAATGACTCTACTAAGACAGAATGGTTCTTGGGATCATTGAAGCCAGAGATACAGGATGAAGCGAGGATGCTGGAAACGAGTGACTCTACCCAAGAGACTGTTCCCACTTCGGAAAGATATTTCAAAGCTTCTGAAGGCATTAATCCTGCGGATGAACTGAGGAGGGCTGTGCTGGGGAAAGTCCAAATTCTCACGTAGCCAGCAGAGAGCCTATGGCCAGCTCATAGTACTATTCTCTGAGCATTCCGGATTTTCAGAGGAACATAGGAAAAAAGACACAGGCTTTGGGAAACACAGCATGACCCTTCTCCTAATACTAGCTTTGGTTTATACCTATATTTATATATACACAATATGTAGACTTGCTTCTCCTAAATATAGCAATAGCTGTAATAAAAACTCAACAACACAAACTTCCTTTCCATTTTTTAAAACTGCATTTGCATAATAGCTATTCCTGTCTTTGAGGACCATTAGTGACCTGTATATAGAGTAACGCAGTATGACAAGAGAAACTTTTATTAAGGGATTCAGGATGCTGTAAGTGTCAACTGAAGTTCTGGCAAGGATATTCCAGATACAATTTCTAGTCAAAGCCAATATCAATTATTTTTATAGATAACAAAATGATGTTTTGTATTTATACAGTTAAAACCCCAATAGTAAGATTAGTAGAGACATTTATAAACTTTTTTCTTTTGAGATGGGATCTTTCGAATACCAGGCTAGCCTGTAACTCACTATATAGCCAAGGCTAGCTTTGAACTCCTGATTCTCCAATCTCTGCCTTCTAAGTTCGAGGATTGTGAGAATGTCCCACATACCCTACACATTTATAGACGTTCACAAGGAGAGGTGTGCAGGACAAATTTCCCATATGATTTTTAAGCAAGAAATCGTTTATTTTGAAAGGCAAATAACACATTTTTCTTCATGTAGAACCTAAATTTCAGTTTATATGTGTGCACACACACAAACATACATACATGCGTGTAAAGTAGAAAAGAGAGGAAGGTACGCTCGTCTTTAGGAAGGAGAAGGGGGAGCAAGGAGAGGTAACAGACCATTTGCAATCAGTCAGATGAAGGAGGAGACCTATAAAAAGGAGTTTGGGGATGAGGGTATGGGGGGGCAGGGGGCAGCAAATTAACAAAGTATAACAAATTATGATGATCTGCATATATGCAAATGTCACAATTAAATCCATTACTTTGTATGCCAAGTAAAAATTAAAATAACTAAAAATGCTTTAATTAATTAAAATTACTGTGACAGGGTCTCACTATGTCCCTGGGTCTATGTACAGGGTCTGTCCTGTACTCAACCTGTAGACCAGGTTGGCCTCAAACACACAGAGATCCTTGTGTCTCTGCCAACTGCTGGGGTTTAAGGTGTTTGCCATTACGTCAAGGTGAAATCCTTGATTTTTAGATCTCTTTCTAGTTAATGGGAATTTGTACACTATACTACATCAGCAACAAAAGCAGAGGGAGTGAGAAAACAGAATCTAAGCCTAGAACCTGGGAGTGGCAGGAGGGAGGGAAGGAGGGTGATCTTGATTTAAAGGTCACCAGTATTTACCAGGGAAAGATCATTATGTTGTTTGAAGTGTATCACACAATTCTTTTTCTTTTCACAGATATCCACAGTCGTTTTGTGACCTCTCCTGGCTACAAACCTGAGCACAGATGCTGGACCTATTGTGAGTAAGAAAGTCATTTGGAATGCAAACCCCTTAGTCTTTACCTAAGAAAGGTTTAAACCATAAGCAGGTAGGAACAGAAGCCGCTCTTGTGGTCCAAGGCAAGGGCTCTACCCTGGTTCAGAACCCATAAGCCGTGTCAGTCTGATTTTGTCCATTTAAATCCCCAGAGTCACTTTGTGACTGTGGTGGGTACTTGGTAAGTCACCTCGGGTTTCTGAGGATGATTATGGACAGAATAATTCAGAGATGCGTTTGTGCCTTCTGAGGTTTGTTTATAAAAATCTCCGTCCCATTCATTATAAGCAGACATCTATTGGTCTTACAGTGGTTTGCCCCTTGTGTATCTTATTGAATTTTAGTCCAAATACGATAGTTTTTAATTTTTAAATAGAAATGAATTAGAGAGGAGTAATGAGACACCATTTGGGAGGGTTGGCAATTTTAAATGTTCAAAACCAAAATCACACAAGCAGGGAACAGTCAGCCCCATCCTGCTGACTAGATGATCCAGCCAGCAGTTGGTGCTGGCACCAAATTATTAGCCAGACTGGTCAAAAAAAAAAAAAAAATCACAGGGGCTGGTAACTGTGTCCTCTGTGGGAAAAAGATCTAAAATGTATCTCTCTTTATACATTTTTTAAAGGACACAGCTTTTTCTAGTAGATTTTTGATTGGAAGAAAAAAATCTAGGGCTACAACAAGGAAAGAGGAGAGTGGGTCGAAGAATGGTGAGATGTGGTAGGAATTCTTCCCTTCACCGTTGCAGGGAGTTGGGGTATCTCATCCGGTATTAACAGGATGTCTCAACTGGCTCGCATCTATGCGCGCTGTGTCACGTATTTATGGTTAGGTGGAAAGGCTCTAGGAAGAATGCATTGGAAAAGTACTCACACTAGTTATAAGATTCTATGTGGGTTAGCATGGCCAGATCCTTTCTCAGACATTAAGTAGCACGCGCATCTATACTGGGCATCACTCTATACACAGGGCATGTGGTTTTTTTATGATGCAGAAAAGGGCTTTCATGGAGGTTCACACTCAGTCCTACAATGCTACGGTATCTGAGGCTGCTTTTACAGTTTTATAAGATGGGGTTAATTTCCTAGTCGGGCTCTTACCTTTCTGAGTCTCAGTTCTTCGTGCGTGTAAGGATTTGTGGTCAGAGGACACACTAGAATGTGGCAGATTACTGCATGCAAGTGGGTTATTAGCCACACACAGTGTGGTTAGCAGCATCCTTGAGTCTTGTTTTGTTTTGTAGCTTATTTTGCATAGTACGTTTAGGTCATCTGTCACTCTTAGGGACAACAAGAAGCTGAGAGTTCAGTGCTAACGTTGGTGCACAGTTGGTGTAGGAGTTTTTCATTTTCCTAAGCTAGGCCATCCCTGCACCCCCCTCCTCCACCCCCTCCCCATTCCCCAGATGTCTTCAAAGAAGTTCTAGGTCATCCCTGTACCCCCCTCCTCCAACCCCCCCTTCCCCAGATGTCTTCAAAGAAGTTCCTCCGAGCCGAGCTCTACATTAATTATCTTTATTCTGTTGACCTTTGTTTTGTATGTAGCCACGAGTGTCGTCCAAATGATTGCACAGTGATGATTGTTTAACAGGGGCTTAGGCATTTTCCCTTCAAGTGTTGTCTAGTATGTTCCCATATGCTGATTTTACTTATTGTATGAGCACGGTCTTTCAGAATGCCGTGAACTTCTGTTGAGAAGGGCCTCCCAGACCTTTAGGGGGCACGTTTGGAATTTGGAAACCTCGAACCTTTTCTACATGGGGTGGCAAGGCCATTTGGTACTTACTCTTTGATGAGATACGGGAGCCAGCAACCAGCAGGTACAACCTCACATCCTGGAAAAGATCAATGGTAGAGCGCTCAATCACAGAAGAGCAGAAATGAGCTTCGGGGGGGATGGTGCTAAAGGCCATATGGCCCTACAGGGTCTGCCAAGATGCCCAGAGGCCCTAGAATAGCCAAGCCAACAAATGGACTGTTCTCTGCCGGTTATACAAGCAGCACAGGGTTATTTTACAAAAGAGATGACTCCAGGATTAAGAAAAGGTGGGACTTGCAAATTTGCTGCTTCCTAGTCATGGCTGGACATGAGATATCTGTGTCCGCTGCCTTTTGTTTATTGGCTCTATTGTCCATTGACTATGTGGACTTTGCTAGAGTGGTATTTGAAGTTCACTGACTGCCCTCCCTTATTCAATTATTTTGAAGGGGTCTGGGGTCTGCTAGGCACCATGTTATTGCTGGATGTATGACGGGGAACAAAACAAAGCTATCTCTCACCCTCATCTAGTGTGGAAAATTAAAAAAAAACCATAATGAGAATGAGTAGTTACACTAGTTCATACAAGAGCTTTAAAAGAAAAGATGATGTTGAATTTTATAGTTGCACATAGCCAGAGAAGATTAATACAATTAAGAAGCCAGAGAAAGGCACTGTGGGCTATGCTCATGTATAAGGAGTATGTATAAATACACAGTAGAAATTTGAGGTGACTTAAGGAAATAGTCCATGTAACAGAATGGCCTTCTTGAGATTGTAAAATTGGGATTTTTGGGGCCATCTTTGAGTGACTGGAGGGAAAGTAGAAGATGAGGAGGTCTTAGAAGATTCCCATAGCCTTTTCTTCCTTCCTGTAGTGTTGGATACCAGACAGGCATTAGGAAGACAAGGAAATGGCTTTTGATGAATTCACGTATTTAAATTTTGGCACAGTAAAGTAGTTCACCGGAAGAGTAGTTTTCTGAAAACGTGTTGCAGGAATAGGTCAGTGACTGCAGGGACAGAGGACTAGGTTAGATTAGGGGACTGTTGTGCTGGTAGGGACTGGAGGGTAGAGTGAGGAGGAAGCAGTTTGCAATCAGGAGATGCAACTGAGAGGGTGTGAATGAGATGTGTGCACAGAGAAGACAGGAGACTGAAGCCTGGAAAAGGTTTGCATCACCCTCACAGAAAAGGTGCAAAGATAGCTGAGAACAGTCCGCAAAGAGAAGACTAGTGACTGTAGAATGCTAGAGACAAAAGAAAGTCAACAAAAACAGCAGCAACAGCAACAACATCATCATCAACAACAACATCATCATCAACAACATCAACAACAACATTAACATCATCAACAACAGGAACAACAACAGCAACATCATCAACAACAATAACAACATCATCATCAACAACAACATCAACAACATCAACATCGTCAACAACATCATCAACATCATCAACAACAGCAACAACAATATCAACAACAACATCAACATCATCATCAACAACATCAACATCATCATCAACAACATCATCAACAACAACATCAACATCATCAACAATAGGAACAACAACAGCAATATCAACAACAACAACATCATCAACAACCACAACATCAACATCATCAACAACATCATCAACATCAACAACAGCAGCAACAACATCAACAACACAACATCATCAACATCATCATCAACAACAGCAACAACAACATCAACATCAACAACAACATCATCAACATCATCAACAATAACATCATCAGCAGCAACAACAGCAACAAATCCACGATGAACAAAACATCAACATTCTAAATAAACATGGGGGTCAAAAATTCCTTCCTTCCTTCCTTCCTTTTTGTTTTTTGAGACAGGGCTTCTTTGTGTAGCTCTGATTGTTCTGGAACTTGCTCTGTAGATCAGGTTGACCTGAAACTCAGAGATCCGTCTACCTCTGCCACCCCCCACCCCTACCCCTGGGGGCTGGGATCTAAGGTGTGCACCACCACTGCCCGGCTGCCACCCGAGTTTCTATACTTTTGTGTTGTTTTACCTCAACCCCCAATCTGGCTGACTGGAGCTTGTTACACAGTCACCGTTAGCGTTCATATATTTTGAAGCAATCACTAGTAGTGACTGAGGCTGAGATGTCAGTCCCAAAGAGGGCTGAGATGAGTCTACTGGTTTTAGGGGCAGAGTTTTGTCACGAGCCTTTCAGTTAATCGGATAGAACTTAATTTACAGTCTCTGCAAACACACTCACCACCTCATGCTGTCCCCTTTTTCTTAGACAATTGAATACATCAAATATATGTTTGTTTTCTTTCTAATTTTTATTCTAATAAACCATACATAACATGAGATTTGACATCTTAATCATTTTAAGCGCATAGTTTGATGTTGTTAAAAAATTTTTATATTGTTGTGCAGTGATCACTATCTTAGAATTCTCTTAACCATCAAAAACCAGACTATACCGTTAAAGTCTTTCACAGATGTAAGATCAGTGCTGTCTGATATTAGTATAGCCGTTCATTTTAGAGACTATTTATTTGTGTGTGTATGTGCATGTGCATATGCACATGTGTGCACACATACATGTGTGCTTGTGAATGTGGACTACATTCAGGAGTTGGTTCTCAGTCCACTATGTGGAACCCCAGGATAGACTTGAGGTCGCTGGTCTTCAAGCTCAGGCCTCTCATTGACCGCTTCTCTTCATTTGCTTTTTGGTTACTGTTTACATGCAATAGGTATTTTGGGATCTTTGAATATATATATTCAAAGATATATATGTATATATATATATTCAAAATACATATTTTTTTCCTTGTGAAAGCATGCAAGCAAAAGGTCTTTCCCTGTTCTTCCAACCTCTGTCTTTAGACTGGATTTAATTTAATCCACATGTACGTAAAAAAAAAAAAAAAAAAGATCAGTAATCATTTTGCTGTTGTCTTCTGTATACATTGTAGGGTTTCCCTGGGCTTCTGCTTCCTTTTGACATTTAGGTTATTTGTATAGTTAAACATTTTAAAGCTTCAACGCTGATTTGAATTTGTACCACCCTAAAATGAAAGGCTTAGAAAACCGTTCCTTAACTGTTTTTCTCTCTTCTTTGTATTTGTGGATGTCCAAACATACTTTTATGAACTGTGGGTATATAGCCACAAACAATTGTTATTTAAAAAAATGAATTAGCTTATTATGTAGAACAGAAGATGTATTGTAACTCGAGTTAAAATGATACTAGCTTTTATAGTTGCCACGAATTATCTTTATTATGGTCATTATCTCTTTGCGTGGGTTTGAGTTATTTCCTAATGTCCTTTTATTTCAATCTGAAATGCTTCTTAACACTATTTTGCAGGGCCATTCTTGGGGTAACTAGCAACCTCACCCTTTATTTG
This sequence comes from Rattus rattus, assembly GCF_011064425.1. Classification (NCBI taxonomy): domain Eukaryota; kingdom Metazoa; phylum Chordata; class Mammalia; order Rodentia; family Muridae; genus Rattus; species Rattus rattus. Next base: position 2,324,270 of record NC_046164.1, read on the forward strand.
GCGATATTGTAATTTTTTCCCCCTCAGGTTTGAAAAACAGTTGACCACATGTTGAACTTTTAGTTAACATTTATTTTTCTTTCAGAACCCCCTACCTATTGGTTTACCGAGTTTATTTTTTATTTTATTTTATTTTTGTATTTCTTCTTCCACTCCCCAGTGTGTGTGTGTGTGTGTGTGTGTGTGTGTGTGTGTGTGTGTACAAGCACACATGTATCACAGTGCACACTTGGAAATTGAAGAACAACTTTTGTGAATTGTTCCTCCCTTCTGCCTTGTCGAGGCAGAGTCTCTCTTGTTCTCTTTACTTCACAGTTCAGCCCAGGCTTTCTGGCCCGAGAGCTTTGAGATAACTCTTGGTGTAGGAGCCCTGGGAGTACAGACACTGCGTGCATCTGGCTTTTGTGTGGGCTGTGGACACTGAACTCAGGTTACTAGGCTTGCATAGCACTTTTACCCACTGAGCATCTCCCCAGCCACGGTCGACTGGATGTCTGATGAGAAACAGTCTGATAGCATTCTACCATTGAGCCACACCTTCCACCCTAAAACAGCTTTTAAAAACACTCCTGTCAGATTTGTCCCCATGTTCTAACGAACAGCTTTTATTATTTTCCCTTTGTACAGAGCATATTTTCCTGTTTCTTTGTGTGCTCTGTGTTTTGCTGTTGTCCTTGTTGAAACACGGATGTTTTAGTTAGTCAGATTTTCCCCTTCCACTGAATCTGTTGCTCTTACTTTATTTTTTTAATTTTACTTAAAAAAATCTGCATAGATGGAGTCTCATTGTATAGCTTAATATGGCCTCAGACTCAGTGTGTACAACCAGGTTGGCCTTGAACTCATGGTTCTCCTGTCTGTTTTCTAAGTGCTATTGTTAAAGCTCTTGGCAACAGAGGCTATCTCTGAGCTCAGGGTCAGTTGGAGTTGTCCTCCTTCAGGCCTCTTTCAACCTATCCCTCCCGTAGGCTTGTAGGACGATGATTTTATTGCTTCCTTAGCTTTTTTGCAGAGACAAAGCAACCTTTGGCAGGAGGGTTTATGTCAACTCACGGTTTGAGGGTATAGTTCATGAGAGCAGGGATGGCAGGGGCACAGTGGCAGGAACACGGAGTAGCCAGTCACAGTACATCTGCCACCAGGAAGCTGAGAGAAATAAGTGCTCGTGACCCCAGTCCATGCACTGGTGTCTCTCTACCCCAAGGAGGGTCTTCCTACGTCAGTCACACTCCCTTGGAAGGGCCCCAACAGACGCGCCCTGAGGTTGGTTCTCTAGGCCTGTAATTGTGTTAGGTTGATAAGGAAGATGAACTGTCACAAGCCCAACCCTTATCAACGCATCTTAACGTATCACTTTTAAATCACGCCTCTTTAACACGCCCCCATAGTCTTTAAACGCCTAGACACTGCTCAAAACTCCAAAGTCTAAAGTCTCATCTAAAATTCAAGGAAACCTCTAAAGTGTAAGAACCTGGGAAACTAAACAAAACAAGTTGACAAGACTGGTTGTCACATCTGGTACTTCCCATCACAGATACAAGATGAAAAGACTGATTGTCACAGTGATATTATTTTTAAAAATTATTTTATTGTTATAATGCATTTTTTATTGAATTTTTTCTTTCTTTTTCTTGTATAGGATATTTTTTAATTTATACTTCAAATGTTATTCCCTTTTCCACTTTCCCAGCTATAAGCCCCCTGTCCCACCTCACTCCCCTTCTTCTATAAGGGTGTTCTCCTCCCCATCCTCCCTCCATACTGTCCCCCCACCCCCCAACATTCCCCTACACTGGGGAGTCCATCCTTGGCAGGACCAAGGGCTTCTCCTTCCATTGGTGCCCAACAAGGGCATCCTCTGCTACATATGCAGCTGGAGCCATGGGTCTGTCCATGGATAGTCCTTGGGTAGTGGTTTAGTCTCTGGGAGCTCTGGTTGGTTGGCATTGTTGTTCTTTCAATACTCTTCAGCTCTTTCAATCCTTCCTCTAATTCCTCCAAATGGGGTCCCGTTCTCAGTTCAGTGGTTTGCTGCTAGCATTCACTTCTGTATTTGACATGTTCTAGATGTGTCTCTCAGGAGACAGCTATATCTGGCTCCTGTCAGCATGCACTTCTTAACTTCATCAATCTTATCTAGTTTTGGGGGCTGTATATATGTGGGCCACATGAGGGGCAGGCTCTGAACGGCCATGCCTTCAGTCTCTGCTCCCAACTTTGCCTCCATATCCCCTCCTATGAATATTTTTGTTTCCCCATTCTTCTTCCCACCATAGATACAGTTCTTTGCTGTCTAAATGGTTGGCTGAGGATGGGGAAGGAGCAGGGATGTCCCAGCCCTACAGATGCTTGGGAAGCTCTCCAGAGAGGTAGGAGTTCTCTACAATCCAAAGGCTGCTCCGAGGCTTCTGAGATCGGAAACCTGAGGACAGAGACTTCTGGTACCTGGAAGACTTGCCTCTGGGAACACAGGCACAGCTGTTGCTGGTGCTGGGTGTGAGGAGCTCAGAGTAAGGCTGATTGAAGAATCAATCAGGCTCACCCAATCCTGAAGTCGGGGAAACTGAAGCTCCAGCATGTACTGGTTTAGACTGGACTTCTTTGGTTTTAGCTTGTTTAGGGAGAAAGGATACTGATAAAAATCCTCAACTTCCGGGAATTTTCAATTTGGGCCAGGCATCCTAGCATCCTTCATGTTAACCTCGAGACAAAATCTTAGAAAATTTAGCAGAACCCCCAAAGCTTCTCTTCTAATGCCTCTCTGCATGTATGGCTCACAGGCCCTACTGTCTATCGTTTGTTAAACCATGGGGTTGGGGATTTAGACCCTCAGAAGCCCAAGCCCTGGAAGGTCTTTCCCAGAAAAAAAAAACCAAAACCTGTGTACTGGTGAAAAGTCAACTGGACTTCTTTGCATGTTTTTGGCTCTGTTTGGGAGACACGAGATTCTTTTAATATAATGGTCTTCCCAGTAGCTTTTCAATTTGAAGTACTATTATTTTTCTGTTTTTTGTACAATAATGCCCCCACTCAGGTTCCTTTCTAATGGAGATATCTCTCTGCATTCCTTATCAAGTGCTCCTGTGTCCAGTATTGCACTTGTTTTCTGACCTCAGAAGGACAGATCCTTTTATTTTCGAGTCGTAGTTCATCTCCTAACCATGACTGGACTACTTCGAGCTTTGGAAATATCTGGACTTGATAGCAGAGGTAACAAACTATTTGGGAGGCTAAGGCAGGGGAATTAGGTATTAAAAGCTGTCTGGGCTACAGCATGAGTTCAGGGCCAGCTAGGTACCTAGGGAAGGCCCTATGTGAGACACTAAACTAAACTAAACTAAACTAAACTACACTAAACTAAACTAAATAGGCTGAGGATATAGTCAGTGGAAAGAGTTGCACACATTGCATGGTGCAAGATACTTGGTCTTGGTCCCACAAACACACACACATGTATATGACACACACACACACACACACACACACATAGAGATACACACAAAGACACACACACACAAGACACACACACATGTACATGCACACACACATACACACACACAAAAACACACACATACACACACACACACAGACGCACACATGCATACACAACACACAACACACACAAACACACACACGCATATGCACACACACACACACACACCAAGACACACACACACACACACACACACACACACACACACACATATAAGTTTTACTTTTTATGTCCCATCACTGACAACTCTGTAACCTAGAAACTCCCTTGGTCCTGGGAGAAATCTGGGCAACTCTACCTGCTTTGGCCCAGAAACACGCTCTTCTAAGTCACCGATTCGTCTCTGTCTAAGGGTAGCAGGTACCTGCTCACCTTGCAATTCATCAGAACTGAATTTCTTAACATTCAGGGACTCTTGGCAGTTCTGGGCAAGGAGGGAGTTGAGAGATCTCACTGGGCAAGAACCTCATTTTACAGATGAACGAAAACCTCAGTTACATTGGGAAGATGAAGCTGTCTTCCTCCACCCAGGCTGCTACCAGACCAGACTTCTGTAATATTTTCAAACCGCTCCTTTCCTCCTAATTAAAAACAAAACGTTATTGTTGGGAGATAGCTACAGTGACAGGAAAGAGTAGCAGCTAGTTTGAAATTGTCCAATCCCCTTCTTCTAATGTCTCTATTTGCGTCATAGACATCTTCACTTCCCTTGTGTCTGAAGTTTTATATCCCTCGTGGATTACTCATTTTATCTGAGTGTGAAAATAAATATGGTCAGGTTAATTAGCTTGAATTTTAATAAGATCCCAAAGTAATTTTACACAATAGTTCCCGAAGAAAAAGAAATTAAACGTGATGATTGCAGTGATGGGTCCTAAAAATGGAAGCTATTCAGGAAAGAAAATAAACATAGGACTGTGAGAAAGACAGTGCGTAGATGATACATGATGAACCAAAAAAGGATGCTTCTTAAAATTACACAATCACACGTTGTTGTCTCCAAAGGTGGACTAAGTTTTTATTTTTCATTTTTTTTTTTTAAATTCAGAGCTTACTAAACTTCAAATGCCTGAATCCCGTACTTGGTCACTGTGATTGAATCGATATGAACTGCACTCTGAAATTGTCTGATTTTTAATAAACTTCGGGGGTCATATCGAGGCATTTGTCTTGTGCAGCGAGGTCTAGGTACCACAGAGCTGGGCCTTCAAACAGAAAAGGCTTTAATTTATATTGTGTGTATGTGTGTGTCTCTCCACTTACGGGTGTGTGCACCTGACACAGCTACATACACGGTACAGCGGCATCAGCTGGAGTCGCAGGATGGTCTGAGCCACCCGACATGGGTGCCTGGAACCAACCCTGGAAGAGCACAGCAAGTGCTCTTAACCACTGGACCTTCCTAGTTTTCACTAAGGGAAATGCACAGGAATAGTAATTTCTCAGCTTTAGTTTTATGATGTTCGGGACCATGGTCCTTACTTTAAAGAGAGTGCTAATTGAACGAAGTAGAAGTTGGTTAATAGAAAATATGAGAAATGAGGATTTCTATACTGCAATTTCACTTTGTCATTTCATCTCAAGGTTCTGACAGCAAACCTGATCAACACTTATGAGGGTGAATTCCTCGGGAGAGCAGCGGGCATGCACAGAACCAGCTGGGCAGTCTACACGCAACCATAATAAAGGCAGAGACAGATGCTAGAATCTTTCCAGAGTCCAGCATTTTTTAATCTGAAATGGACATGGACGGTAGAGATAGCCTCACCCAAATCTGATGGAAAAGAAATGTCTGTGCCCTGTTATCTGTGGTGGAAGTATTTCTTATTAGGTGTATGTTTATGTGATTGCGAGCACCTATCTGTGTACCGTGAAAAGTCCTCTGGGAAACCAGTATAAGTCCCCGGGTTCTTTATTAGCAGAAAGGATTCCCCAGTTCCTTTACCTAAGGCTATAGCAGAAGACACGATTGGAAATTAATTGGACAAACTGTAAAACCAGAATCCTGACCAGTTGTGGTCATTAAAAATCCCAGGACACTTCCTTTATAGCAGGTGGAGCTCTGGACGAATTCCAACTCTGATAATTAAATTACATTCTGCCCAGCTTCCTTGTACACTTTCCGTTGGACTCTGTTCCCTTTCAATCTTTGATTGCAGTAGATCTGTACATTAATAGAGAACGCGGAGAAGCCCACAGTATAGAGAAAGATTGTCCCCGGGTCAGGGAGCGAGAGTCACTGTGTTCGTTAGTGGTTGACAGGCACATTTGTTTTTTTATACAAAAGGGAAGTGGTTGGATTGGTCTCTGCAATGCCATGGTTCTACTCCTGAAAAGTTAAAACTATTACGATTCCAGTACATAATAAAAAGGGTATGTCTATTAGCCTTTAAAAAACAGACATCTGGGCTGGCCTGGCCTTGAACTCCTGCTCTTCTTGCCTCAGTCTCTGCCTTAGCACAAGGGTTACAGGCCAACTGTGTAGGATGCCATTCTGCAGGAACTCCGGTCTCAAGGAGCGTAGACAAACTCTATTATCAGATCAAGGAAAAGTCTCACAAAAATGCGATGATTAACCCCAGGCCCTGTCCTGGAAGAAGCTCCCCTAACGACAGTGAGGCACACGGCCATCTGTGCAGGACTTGAGAGCTGATGCGGAATTCGCCTCCATGCGACTTATTATAGACGATCAGCCTGTTTCTTACTGACTGCTGTCCCGTGGAAGGTGCTTTTCTGTGGCAGTTGTGTCTTGTCACTCACAAGTTGTTTTATAAAGAAAAATTCTCTTTTTCATTAGGAAAATACATTTTATTGTGACTACTTAAGGCATGCAGCATGATCTTATAGACACATTAAAAACAATCACCACAGTGATCACTTTAGTTGTGTGTGTGTGTGTGTGTGTGTGTGTGTGTGTGTGTGTTTGTGCACATAGGGGTCCGGGTGCATGTATGTGGGCATATGAATGGAAGTTAGTCAAGTCAACACAATTACTTTCTTTTTTTTCCCCTCCATCTTTATTAACTTGAGTATTTCTTATTCACATTTCAATTGTTATTCACTTTCCCGGTTTCCAGGCCAACATCCCCCAACCCCTCCCCCTCCTCTTCTATATGGGTGTTCCCCTTCCCATCCTCCCCCCCATTACTGCCCTGCTCCCAACAATCACGTTCACTGGGGGTTCAGTCTTAGCAGGACCAAGGGCTTCCCCTTCCACTGGTGCCCCTACTAGGCTATTCATTGCTACCTGTGCGGTTGGAGCCCAGGGACAGTCCATGTACAGTCTTTGGGTAGTGGCTTAGTCCCTGGAAGCTCTGGTTGTTGGCATTGTTGTTCATATGGGGTCTCCAGCCCCTTCAAGCTCTTTCAGTCCTTTCTCTGATTCCTTCAACTGGGGTCCTGTTCTCAGTTCAGTGGTTTGCTGCTGGCATTCGCCATGAATTTGTTGTATTCTGGCTGTGTCCTCAGGAGAGATCCACATCCGGCCCTGTCGGCCTGCACTTCTTTTTTTCATCCATCTTGTTCAATTGGGCTGTATATGGATGGGCCACATGTGGGGCAGGCTCTGAATGGGTGTTCCTTCTGCCTCTGTTCTAAACTTTGCCTCCCTGTTCCCTCCCAAGGGTATTCTTGTTCCCCTTTTAAAGAAGGAGTGAAGCATTCACATTTTGATCATCCTTCTTGAGTTTCATTTGTTCTAGGCATCTAGGATAATTCAAGCATTTGGGCTAATAGCCACTTATCAATGAGTGCATACCATGTGTGTTTTTCTGTGATTGGGTTACCTCACTCAGGATGATATTTTCCAGTTCCATCCATTTGCCTATGATTTTCATAAAGTCATTGTTTTTGATAGCTGAGTAATATTCCATTGTGTAGATGTACCACATTTTCTGTATCCATTCCTCTGTTGAAGGGCATCTGGGTTCTTTCCAGCTTCTGGCTATTATAAATAAGGCTGCTATGAACATAGTGGAGCATGTGTCTTTGTTACACAATTACTTTCTACTTTATTCTTTTTTTGAGACAGAGTCTCTCATTGAACCTAGAGATTGACAATTCAGCTAAGCTGTCTGGCCCACAGACCTGACAAGCTTCCTCTGTCTGCTGGCCTCCCCAGTGTTAGGGTTACAGACACACACACACACTGTCCCATGAAAACTGTGTCAGCATCAGCCAAGCACATAATCAGCCCAAATTTTCTAAGACGACGCAGTGATCAAAGAGACAGTTATTTCTCTATGTATTCTGTGATGACTCCATAGGTACCTTAAGGCAATGATGACCCAAGGAATAAAAAAGAAGGAGAATCATAGGGTAAATATTCTAAAGATAAAGATAATTAATAACTCTAAGATAAACAAGATAAAGTGCTATTTAAAAAACAACCTAAAATGCCATATATTCATATTATGCAAATACTGCTTAATTTAATAAAATAATTATATACTAGTAGAAGTTTAACAAAAGTGCTCCAAATATACATATTTGTACATATTAATTATAATTTTTATATGTAACCCATAAGAGGATATATGCCTATAATTTACAAGTAATGAAACAATCACAAAATCTTTATTGTAAATTTTATAGTAACATATCCTAACAATGCTTTTCTGATTTTTCTGAAATGTAGGCAGCTAATAGCTATAGCTGACAAATGAAGGCATTTCTGCTTTAAATGTTCTTTGCATTTTTGTTTACCTGAGGAAATAATGATTGGCAAGATGAGGAATGAAGGAGTAACCCACTCATTCACGAAGGAAACGAGCAAACTCTGCTGAAATGAATATGCTTGATAACAATGGGGAAATGTTTCATTACGTTTTGTACTGTTTACAACTTAAAAGGTACAGACATGATTTTTTAAGTTTTAATTAATCAAACTATTCAAATCCTCCCCCCCCCAAATTAACAAGCGAGAGAGTCAGTCAAGGGTGGATTTTGGTTTTTGCTGATTTTTGTAATGACGTATTTCCACTAAAGCCTTCATCAGACTACCAGCATCCTTGAATAGAGCTAGGAAGACATGCCCAGGGCTGTGGCATCAAGTGACACTTCTGCCATGCACGCACAGTGAACATAGAGGACATTGTCTTACGGAAACAAAGGAAATGTCCTCATTTTAATTACTTATTCTGTCAAAAGGTTGTGCAATTTTTAATAATAGTAGTGTCTAACAATTAGCTTGCATTCTTGCAATTGACTGCTACACACACACACACACAGACACACACACACACACAGAGGCATACACACACACAGGCACGCACAGGCACACACATACATGCAGGCAAGCTACAATATAACATTGGATATACCTCTTTCTGATGGGGTGGAGGTTGAGAAGACACAGGGTAATATCTGATTCTCACTCTATAAGGAAAAAATATAATTAAATATGTCAAGTAAAAATGTAACAATTTTTTTTATAAAGATTTTTATGTTACCATTGGATTATTGAAACATTATTGCAGGGAGAAGGAGCAGAGGCTAAGTAGCCAGGGTAGGAATTTTATTCAATATTGAACACAAAGTATCATTCTAATATTAAAAAGATGCATTTAAGTAAAATGTTTCAGTGTTGAAAAGTAGTTTAACATCATTTATAGTTCAAATAGCAGGGAGTGGTTTTGATTCTCAGTGCTTGAACATCACCCTTCTGGTCAATCAACAAGGAGAACAGTCTAGTTCACTGAGGACGTCTAAAATGAAATTATTTTACTCATCTGAATTTATTATAAACTGTGGATACTAAAGACTGCGAGGTTCTGATGGAAAGCGTCCGCTAGGAGCAGGAACGCCAGACCTTTGTTTCCACTGTGTCTAGTTTGCTGCGTCCGCCTGGCCTGCTCCGCAGGCTCGGCTTTCGGTGCTTCTGTATTTTAATCTGGCTGCCCACTCGCGTATGTTTATACACACTGCTTACACTTCTCGAGTATGTTTACCTGACAGGTTGTGACACTTCAGCTCCCAGTTTTCCCAGCGGTCACACGCAGTCTAGTAATCGGGTGTACTGACGTGATTGTCCCAGTTCCACACTTTCAACAGCCGAGCTGCAAAGGAACACCTTCAAATCGTACACATTCCTTGTTGTCAGATCTGTGGGCTCTTGTTCCTCCTTTTCCCTCTTCCTTTTAATACTACAAATTTTATCCATAGCCCCTCACCCGGCATCATTGGACTCTTTCTTCTACCTCTTTTTTTTTTTTTTTGGTTCTTTTTTTTGGAGCTGGGGACCGAACCCAGGGCCTTGCACTTCCTAGGTAAGCACTCTACCACTGAGCTAAATCCCCAGCCCCTTTCTTCTACCTCTTAAACGGAGCTGAGGGACTGGAGAGATGGCTCAGAGGTTAAGAGCACTGACTATGCTTCCAGAGGTCCAGAGTTCAAATCCCAGCAACCACATGGTGGCTCACAACCGTCTGTAATGGATCTGATGGCCTCTTCTTGTGTGTCTGAAGACAGCTACAGTGTACTCATATACATAATTAAATAAATAAATCTTTAAAAAACAAAACTGAGTTGAGCATTTCAACTGGCGCTTAAATTCCTTTCCCTTAAATATTGCCTTTCCTTTGCTCAAAATCCTTTAGTGGCTTCCTTTCCTTCCCCTTCCTCTCCTTTTCTCTTCTTTCCTCTCCTGTCTGTTCCTCTTCACTCACCCCAACCACTTCTTTGTTAAAAGAAGTCCTCTTGGGGGCCTAGAGAGAGGGCTCAATGTTTAAGAGGGAGTACTGCTTTTATATAGGACAGGCTGGGAGGGGATGGGGCTCCTAGGGCACTTATACTCATAAGGCCCCCTAACATATATACATAATTAAAATAGTAAAAATAAATATTTGAAAAACAAAGTTCCCTACGTTCTGGTCTCTAAAGTGAACAGGCTCGAGTGAAGAACAATCTGTTAGAGTCTGGAATAGGAAAAACTTAAGAACATTTAAAAACACTCCTGTATTATGCTGACGATTACATCTGTGTAGTTTAACTGAAAAGGAAAAGAAATCGAACTTTGCTCATACCTCACTGAAACAGGAGTTCCCTCTGAGATTGTATGTTAGATGACTGTGTCTCTTATGGGGAGTGTTCCAAAGTGCCAAGGGGATAGCAAACTGTTACTCTCGTTCGTTAACTGACTGCTCACCATGATGGGTTTTGAGATACACGCACTGGTTATAGGGTGATTGTTTTTTTAAAGGTTTAAGATTTTCATGTTTTTATGTCTATGCGCATTTGCCTGTGTAAGTTTGTGTGTTTCACCTGTATTTAGGGACCCATGGAGACCAGAAGAAGGGATTGGATCCCCAGTAACTGGAGTCGTAGGTCGTTCTGAGCTTCTGTTGAGGGTTCTGTGAACTGAATCTTGGTCCTCTGCAAGAGCAGTGTATGCGTCTAACTGCTGGGCCATCTCTGTAGCCATGATCCTTTTTGCTTCTGAGGCAGGTTCCTACATAGCCCAGGCTGGTCCAGAACTCATAATGTTCCTTCTACCTCAGCCTTCTGAGTGCTGAGGTTAGACATGGGAGCCACACTCAGTTTTGGTTATGGGTTTACTGATTATATGGTTTTTGGTATGGGCGGGCACCTTAAAAATATTTCAGGAAGAAAGGACAAAAGAATACTGTCTTAGTTTGGATTTCATTGCTGTGAACAGACACCGTGGCTACAGTAACTCTAATAAAGGAAAACATTTCACTGGTGCTGGCTTAGAGTTTCATAGGTTTAGTCCATTGGTAGGAAACAGTAGCATTCAGGCAGATGTGGTGTTGGAGAAGGAGCTGAGAGTTCTGCATTGTGCTCCACACACAGAAGCTGTGTGCCACACTAGGCATAACTTGAGCATAGGAGACCTCACAATCCACCTCTACAGTGACACATTTTTTTCAACAAAGCCACACCTACTCCAATAAAGTCACACCTTCTAACAGGACCGCTCTTTAGGGCCAAGCATTCACATACATGAGTCTATGAATGCCGGATGTACTCCACAAATAGTAACTGTAAGTATAAGAGAATAATAACTCCAAGTGTCTATCCTTACAATTGCCTTTTATGCCATATTGCATAGCAACATCAACACAAGAGTTAACAGAAATTGTGCCAAAATAATTCAAAATGCCTGACAGGGTCATCTAAAACATGCATTCAGTGTCTTATTTAACAATAGATTTTACTGTAGGTGTGTATTGTATTTGAGACGTCAGGATGTCAGGGCACTGAATTAGCAGAATATTTAGAGGATTTAGCGGACAGATTCGGGTTTTGTGACTGACTCTTGAACCTGAGATGAAGCTCTGTTTAAAAGAAAAAAAAATTAGGGGTTGGGGATTTAGCTCAGTGGTAGAGCGTTTGCCTGGCAAGCACAAGGCCCTGGGTTTGGTCCCCAGCTCCGAAAAAAAAAAATGTATAAAGTCAAAGATGCAAAATCAGACCAATGTTTTTACTTACCACGAGAAAAGAAATCACCACCTGTCAGTCATGTTTTACACTTATTCTTGTGTGTGTGCCTATGTGTGTATATGCACACGTCTGTCATGGTACACACTTGTGGGAGTCAGTCCTCTCCTTCCACCATGCATGTTCTGGAGATGGAGCTCGGGTAGTTAGGCTTGGTGGCAAATGCCTTTATTCACTGAACTATCTCTATGGCCCATGGTCACTTTAGAAAAACCAAGCAATGAGCTGGAAAGTAATAATTTTATAAGCCAATGTCACTTTCAGGTATTCTTAGCTGCATCTTCTTTGATCATCTTTTTATATGACAATTACTTTGAATATTTTTTAAAGATTGAAAGGTAACTCATTCTTCCTTCAGCATAGCTGATCAAAATTTGTTCCTTGTTATGAAAGATAATTTGCTACTAGTAATATTATTCAGGCTTTTAGGATTATTGCCACATTTTGGAAAATTCCCTTATGTCTTTCTATGTACAACACTTCTGTGGTATTTATATTTAATCATTCAAGTGCAAATTTAAATTCTCTTCAGACTAATAGGACTGAGTGATCTGAGAAAATTCTAGCGTATTTGAGAATTGATGTTGCCGTAGTATAATTACATAATTATATAATGTAACCAATATTATGACTTACTGATGAATGTGTGCAGGAATTCTGTCATAGGAACATTCCTAGTTTATTTTCCCCTGGTGGTGACTGTTTTGTTTGTTCTTTTATCTAGACATGTCAGGTCTCATCTCAGGATATTAGAACACAGAAACACGCACGGCCATTGGTTGTAGAATTGTAACATGTGTGTGCCTAATAAGCACAGGGGTGACGATAAATTCTATGTCACCTGATGATAATGTGGCTTAGTTAAAATATGTTGATGGGGAGCCTTTCAAGAACAACCAAACCCCTGGTTTGTGATTAAAAATAGTAACTTTTTGAGATTACATCACTTCACTCTTTGTTCCCTCTCAATCCTTCCACTTACTCCTCCTTACTTTCCTCAAAATTCATGGCCTCTTTTTTCATTGTGTGTGTGTAGACGTAGATGATGTGGATGTGAATGTGCGCATGGGTGTGGGTGCGGGTGAGGGTGCTGATATGTGGATGCAGAGATGCGGATGCGGGGATGTGGATGCGGAGATGCGGAAGTGGAGATGCAGATGCAGGGATGCGGTGTGGAGATGCGGATGCGGAGATGCGGAAGTGGAGATGCGGATGCGGAGATGCGGATGCGGAGATGCGGAAGTGGAGATGCGGATGAATGCGGAGCTGGAGTGGAGATGCGGATGAGGGGATGCGGATGCGGAGATGCGGAGATGCGGAGATGCGGAGGAGGATGCGGTTGTGGATGCGGATGCAGATGTCTGATACCCACGAGAGTTCTCACAGCTACAAACCTTATTTCTGTCCCACTTTCACATTCTATTATTTTTAAATGTCATGGTCCCATGTGACAACACCTTTATGATTCAACTGCAGTTGAGTGAGACCCTAAAGGACCGTGTCTCTTCAGCCGGTCTGAATTATTTCCAATACTCCATTTTGCTAATGTCTTCTATCCATGGAAATTCAACTCCAGTTTCTGCATTGGAATGCTTTCTCTTCTCATCTGCTAAGTTCTCTCCACGCCCAGAGCTCTGTTCCTCAGACTCTCTGACCTCTGCCCTCTTCAAACATCTCTTATTTTGTCAAGCGAACACTCAGTATCCATTTGCTTACTGTGGATATGCTCTTGGTTGTCAGGGAGATCACTCTAATGCATTCATCTCCTTTACAGTACTATTCCTTTTATGCATATATTATATATACTATATATATATGCTAATTTTACAGTTTCTTGAAACCAAAGGCCTCTTTGATGCTTTTGTGTACACCACCGAACCCAAGTCTATGAGAATATAAGATCTTCTGTGAGTTTTTGGGCAATCAATATCTTTTTTGGAGAAAAATCAGGTTGAGGGAGATATCTTTAGAGTTCACAGAACGCTTTGTCAGAGGAGGGTGTGGGAAGCAGTCTCAATGACAGGATTTTCCCCTCGGTGACACAGTGGACAAATAGTCTCCCCTTACACACACACCGTACGTTGGAAATGTCATTCCTTGGCCAATATGACGTGTGTGTTCTATACTAGCATCTCATACTATGATACCACAGAGAAAGTGACACTCGCAGTCATTGAGCAACGGTCGTGTTCCCTTCTGCAAACTTCCCATCCACTTGCACTCAGCCTTCTTCATAAGCCCATGTTTGCTAGGGATGGCGGGAGGGGCGAGGGTTGTCTGCCTGTCCCGCTAGCTTGCCCCTTCTATGCAAAGGAAACAAATCAACAGGAAAGAATCCTGTTTCTCTTTAAGTATCTTTCTGCTTGCTCTTTCCCTCCAAAGATGGTGGTTCCTTTTCAACAGCAGAGGTCCTCCTTGTTCAGGAAGCCTCTAGGATTAAGGAACCACTCGTTCTAAAAGGCAAGAGATACTTAGGCGCTGTGTGACTTACACAGACGGTTACAGGGCCATTGTGTGTGCCGTTACTGTCTTCCCATCTCAACACCTGCCAACATCTCAGGGTTCTAATTAGCCGCCAATCAGAGGGGAAGGCTCCGAATAAGCCGCATTGTGCCTGGAATTACTATGTGGAAGGGTATGCAAATTACTTGGGCGAAGGATGAGAAAGAATCTGTGCTTTAGAGAATGAAATGTATTAATCTAGGATTACCAAACACCACTAAATGTATTACTGACCACGTCATAATGCCAGGCAAGGTAATACCTGATCCAGAGACTGTGTGAACCCTGGACACTGGTAAGACACGATGGCTCTGGCCTGGTTTGTTCTGTTTCAATAGCAGGGAGCGGAAAGAATCAAAGCCTACACTAATCTAGCATGGCTAGGGTCCTAAGCCCATGGGATCAGGACGAATTCTACCCATGCCGCCCACCTTTTCCCATCTGTATCTATCCCCCACTGTGTTATCAAATGCTCCAGATGGAGCTCCCTGTGCACTGTTAATTATTATTATTATTTTTAATCTTTTCACCCGCAATGTCTCTAAATCTTCTGGCACCGCAACTGTCTTTGTTGGAAAGAGATGATAGGCTTGTGAAATGTGACGGTGGCACTGCTTTGTGAGCTCCCAGGAACGATGCGAATACTACTTAAGTTGTAAAAAAAAATAATAATTATGTCCTGACACTTTACAAAAGTAAATTTCTTTGCAATTAGTTGTAGTGTTTGAGACTGCTTTGAAATTCACCAGGGCTCTTTCCTTTAAACAAGGAGAAAAGACTCAGCCTGTTTCCCTTGTTTTTAGGATCCTTGGGGATGAAAAAGCACTATAGAAATGTAAGCTATTATTAACCCACCCCTTCTCCAGACACATGTCGACGGGGGGGCTCTAAAATGTGTTTCAGCTGACGGTGAGTCTCAGCTTAAAGGAAGCTGCAAAATTATTTTTAAATTTCTCAAAGCCATCCATTCCTATGGCAGTGGAAGAAGGCCCCTTTGTTGGCTTTCAGACTTGCAGCTTCGGACCACTCCTTGGACAGTAGTTAATGCTTTTGTCCAAGTGTTATAATTAGCCGGGGTGAGGGTAACTTAGGATCTTCCCGATGCAGAGGGATAGACAGAGACAGTGCAGATGTCTTAAGGCATTGATAACAGCATCCTGATGTTGTATAGTATCAGGCGAAAGACGACAACTCCTCCCGGGGACACTTTATCAGCTCTGTTGTGCTGGAGTTTTCTCAGCAGTGTTTCTTTCACAGCTAGCGTTGACAGACCCCTAAGTAACCTGCAAATCATCTGCTACTTTTTGCCTTCTGTGGATAACTATGGCATGCATAGTCCCGTGTAGATTACTGCCCATGCAAGACAGAGAAGTGGTTCACGTCACGACATCTGCACTGTCTCTGTCTATCCCTCTGCATCGGGAAGATCCTAAGTGCATGTGGATGGATATGCAGGGACATCAAAGGGAGAGGCATAACTATAGGTTTGTACTGAGTACCCACCTGTGCCCAAAGAATTGGTGAAATCCCACCATTAGCTGGGTATGACACATAGAAACGTAGAATAGAAACGTAGAACACTTTCACTATGTTGTGGAGAGGAGTCACGTCATTAAGTTCTTTTTATTCTGAGTCCTGGAAGACATAGAAACCTTTGGATAGTGGTGAGGGAAACATCAGGACATCTTCTCTCGATCCTGCTTGTGTCCTGTCCCCTAAATAGGGGGGACACACGTTTGTTACCTGTTCTCTTCAACACGTGGTGGTTCAAACAGCAATCACTGATTTGCTTGTGATGATTTCAGTTGGTTATTCCACAACACAGGAGCGCAATTCAGTCTTGTGTGTGTCGTTAGTTTTTGAGGTGGCTCATGTCTCAGACCTTGGTACTCTGCTGGAGCAGGCAGCCAAGGCTACCTCAGCTGGCAGAGTTTCTAAGTTCTTCTCCACGTGGCCTCTTAAGGTGACTCTTCTGGGTTTCCTCATAGCTAGGTGGTATAGAGAAGTCAGGTTTCTTATATTGTGGTTACTCTTTCCTGGAGTCCGGAAGCAGAAGCCACCAGACTTTGTTTCTGCCACATCAAAGAGAGCTCAGGTTCAAGGGCCGGGGCTACATGGAGGAGAGGACCTGGAAGTGTGTGACACTGGGTTTGTGCAGTTTGCTCCCCAACTCTCATGGATGTCACTGACCTTATACCAGTACAGAAACCACATTACTTAGACTTCCTCTTTCAAGAACTCCCAAGGACTAAACATCTTGCCAGACTCTGTCCTCTTGGCAGCAACCGAATGCCTAGCCCTGCCTTGTTGGTACATTATTGATTCCCCCCCATGAAGTTTGCAAGACACTGCCTCCCACACTCCCCAGCCTTCCTGGTATTTTCAGTTCTCAAACAGAGACCTGAATGTACTTAGGGGTGTGGACATTTGTCAAGGTGCTTGGGTGTTTGGAAGACCAGGGAGACTATTGCATGAATCATCTCTGAAAGTAGATTTCACTTGGAAATACAGGTCAAAGTGTTCTCATTGCAGTAATTTTTTTAGATGTAAAAGATTTTCTATGTACAAGTTAATGTGAATGTGTTCTTGAATAAAGCGTTTAACTGCAACCTGGGCACTCTCTCATGCTACTGTAGGCTGCTCCTCATTACCAGAAACTTAACCTTTAGTCTTGATTTCCCTGTTATCCAGACAGGTCCAGACTTCATTATGACATGACCTTGACCATGATGTCTATTTACAATGTTTGCTATTTTGACCAGTTTTCCTGCCAAGAGGGACTGCCATTTGGTGAGGGACGAGGCCCTTCATTGTCTTTATCCTCTTTGTGGGAATCACAACCTGTTCTAAATGTCACAACTAACCCCCTATTTTCTGGTGTGTCCCTCCCTCACTGATTGGCCCCAGCCTCTCAGTCTCATGACTATGAGAGAAGATGGTTTTGAGCATCAGCCCAGAAGCCGTGGCTCTACCCTGCTGATGTCCTTATCATGGTCCAAGGTGCTCTAGCAGAGTAGAAGCTCTGTTTCTTACTTTTATTTTGTGAAATCTAAGACTGCACTGTCTCCAAAGTTGATCCAGTAATGGTGGGCCCTAGTCCTGCTTCACAAATGGGAATAACTCTGTCTAAATTGCATGTTGGTAACTTTGGGCAGTTACCTACTTGGGAATGAATGCTACTAGGTACACACACTGCTACACACACCATGTACACACATACAAGGGCTTTCAAGTTGACCTGTGTCGGGAGATTGTGGTAGAGACTTCCTTGCTGGTGAGTCCTTGGCTGAATTCCAGGAAGCCCTAAACCAAGACAGAGAACTAAGATTGTTCTTTAGTGCTTCTAGAATCTTGGCCTGACTTAGTTCCTGATATTTGTGTATTCTCTACTTATTGACTATTTAATTGACAAAACATTACATGGTTACTGATCGCAACATGATATTTTGAAATATGCAGATCAAGTGTTTATAATATCTGTAAAAATATGTATTGATGTACAAGTTGTGGAATGGCTAAGTCAAGTCAAGATCATTTGACACAGGGACATTTTAAATCCTTCTCTTAGCAATTTCATAGAGTACCTACTTCTCTATTAACTTCAATCACCATGCTGTACACTATAACCCCTGTACTTATTCCTCCCATCTAACTGAATTGATCTTTGACCAATCACCCCTCACTCTCCCACCTACCCCTGCCTCGGTGCCAGCCCTGGATACCTCCTATTCTCTGATTCCATAACTCTACGATTCCTAGTGTAAGTGATAAAAGTGTCTCATGCTATTTCAATCCAGTCCTTTAAACTGAGCCCCACAGTATGCATGTACTGCGCATTGTTGAGGTACCGAGGCTCAGGTAGTCTCCTCAAAGAACATGGTGTTTTTGACATAACAGAGACTGTAAGCACTTTAGATGTCATGGTAGGTGACATCTTTGAACTCTCAGTACTTTTCTCCAATGGTTTGAGTAATGCTGCAGAGGCAGACTTGTGGGAACCATGAGATCCTGAACTTTCTTGATAGTCTCATCCCCGTGGACATGCAACCTTAACGTGTGGTCCAGCAAGGCTTTTGTGAGCATAGGTTCTGGAACTCATTGCAAACCCTGTTTCCATGCTTCAGTGTTAGCTTCCTCACAGATTTTCTAATTGAGATTTCAGTGCCGTAGAACTCAATGCTCAGTACGTCTTGGATGTCCCCGAGAGCAACAAGTGGTTACAAGTCCGCTGTGGCAGGTGAATGCTTCGGCCATGGATCCTCTAGAGGAACGTGTGCTTTGAGTTCCTGTGAGATCCTTTGATACAGTGTCTCATGTTGTGGTGATTACCAAGCAGTTACTTCCATTTCTACCTCATAACTGTGACTTTGCTACTGTTATGAACAATAAGTAAATGTCTACCATGCAACCCCTGTGTCGTTCTATGGCCACTTGGAATAGACAAGAGCAGAGTTTATTGTTCAGAAAAAAAGGAGTAGGGAAGACTAAAGGAGCCAAAGGGGGGGGGGTTGGCATACCAGCGCAGGGAAACACTCCTGTTTCTTGTAAGATTGAGGGGGAAGGGCTGCTGCTTTTGTGAGAAGTTTCATTTGCAAAAGCAATCTTATGAACCCAGTCACAATTCTTCAGCTGAAGAAGGTGGCTCCTGACACAAAGACATGTTCTTTGTTGGTAATGGGAACATACTAATAAAACCTTGTTAGACTTTTAGTAAGAATGCTGCATTGACATGCTGAATCCAATCAATTTATTATTTATTTATTTATTTATTTATTTATTTATTTATTTATTTATTCAACAGCACGTAGCAGGCCTTGGAATGATAGACGTCACTTGTTATTAATGTGCCCTTGGAGTGACAACCCAGGTACTTAAGTTGACTAATGGGGGCTATTGTTCATTAATCACTCTGAATAAAATGAAGTCAGAGAGGTCAGTACGTGAACTCCTTGTGGAGGCCAGTTATCACTCTCATTAAAACATTAGCATTCTCATTCTCTGGCTACCTCGCTAATCAATTCTTTTTCACGACCATTTGGTTTTCCAGGCTAAGTTCTTTCCTAAGACTTGTCCTGATCAACAAGATAAATCACAGGTGCTGATCGCATCACATGATGGTCATGATTAGTATCAACTTTCTTGTGTAACCCTTTAAGTGGGGTCTTCAGGAAAGAACACACCTTAGTGGGACAAGAAGGGAGTGACCAAGGTCATAGCAAAGCCTTTCCATCTTTCTTGCCAGAGAAATGACTGCACTATTAAGTCTCACTCACTCTGTTCACCTTATCTCCACCGAGCTTGCACAGTCAGGGAGCAAAGTTCCCTTCAAATAGCTAATCTCAAGGTCCACAGATTATACAAACACCTTTTCTTTTCTGGGCCGACCCCATTCTTCTACCTTTGTCACAGTGCTTCATTCCGTCTCTTCCAGTAAAACTGGACTTTCTATTTGGCAGGAGAACAGGGCGGTGGATTTGCTGAAGGCCAGAGGAAGGGTACAGATAAAAGATGTCGACGGGTGATCCATTTCTATTTAACCGTAATCTGTTTGATCAATATGTCATCCAGCTGTGCGTGCGTTTCTAGCTCTTATTGAAAACGAAAACAAAGTCACTGAAATAGTCTCCATTGCTCATTACCACCTCTAGTCCTCATTGGATACTAACACGGTGGTTTAACGCGGTGGTTCTCAACCTGTGGGTCGCGACCCCCAAATGAACGACACAGGGGTCGCATAGTAGACGTTTACATTATCATTCATAACAGTAGCAAAGTTACAGTCGTGAAGTAGAAATGGAAGTACTGTTATGCTTGGGAATCACCATAACATGAGAAACTGTATCATAGGGTCCCAGCATCAGGAAGGTTGAGAACCGGTGGGTGTTAACAGTCCCTGCAGTGCCTCACTGTTGGAACTCGTGCCCCCTAGCTGGAGCCGGAGGTTTGAAGCCATTCATTTTCACAGTAGAGCCTTGGGAGGAGCCTAGCAGGCCAATGTGGCACTTCTATTGAAGAGTGCGCCCAGGTTGGAGAGGCTTCTCCAGCCGCTATCGGGACCATGTTCACATACCATTCATTCACCTTTCCGGCCACCCAGCCCTTCCCACATCCGGTTCCTCTATCTCTGTACTTGAAGGGTTTTTTTCCCTCTCAGAACCATATGGTTCACTCCAACCACGCACACAATTGTTTTAAAAATTTTTTTTTCTAGTGAGATTATTTTAAAATAGATTATCTCTGCTAACTGGGTTGGGGAGAAGCTGGATTTAATACATAGCGCTGCCGAGAAATTCATGTCCAGTGAAGATGAGATTTGTATTTCTTCGTGATTGCGATTCTTAGTCATGTGACTCACCTGGTTTTCTATTGGGTTTTAAATAGGCATCCTCGACACAGCATTTTGACATTTTTCCCTCCAAAGCTGCCTCTCCCTTCTGCTCCACACTTCCCATTTCGTCACACCATCTCCCCTTTAGAATTTACTCCTGAGTTCTTTCTTCCTCAGAGCACAGCAACCTTACTTTCAGAACAGGTAGCAAGTGCGGCCAATTTCCATCACCTGGACTGTTATCCTTGTAGTTCAGGGTACCACTGAGCACTTCTGCTCTGGATTCTAGGTCTCAGCTTCCCTGTTTGCTCCCCTTCATCATGATCCTAGAACTAAAGAATCAGCCAGTTTCTTGTTGCGTCCTCCTGAATGATTTCCTATTGTGCTTCTTACCATGTGTACAGGCTGTGCATATAACACAGGGCCATTATTATCTGTTGCCTTGGCCTTTCCATCCCACAGCGTGCCTTTGCTCGTTGGTCCGTAACCATCTTCCCCTCTTCAAGCCTTCACCCAGCTTGATTTCCCTCACTTCACAAGTTATTATCTTTCAGAAACATCTTCCTGGGCACGGAGACCTATGTCTCTAATCCCAGCATTCCCAGGCCAAAGTAGTTGAAGGGACTGCAGACTCATCTAGAGCGAATTAGAAAACCAAGGATCGATATATCTTTCAAGTTAGGGTTCAACGTTTGGAGGAAAACAGGAGAGGGAATATCTTCGGGTGTCCGTTGCTGTAAAGAGACACCATGACCATGGCAACTCGTATAAAGGCCAGCATATAATTGGGGTCGGTTTACTGGTTCTGAGGTTCTGACATTCATAGCAAGAACCTCATTAACAGCAAGAATCATGGCAGTGTCCACACCGCCATGGCACTGGAGGAGCTGAGAGTTCTACATCTTGTCCCAAAGGCAAAGAGGAGAAGACTGACTCCAGGCAGCTAGGCGGAGGGTCTTAAAGCTGATCCCCACAGTGACACAATTCCTCCAACAAGGCCACACCTCCTAATGGTGCCGCTCCCTCCCTAGGCCACTGCAGGGAGGGACATACACTTGGTTGTTTTTTACATTTTCCCCCTTTAATAAAAAGCCCTACACCAGGGACACACTTATTGATGGTGTTTTTTGTCTTGCACAGGAGAGGTGAATACAAAATTGCACAATGCATACTTATACTCTACGCTCCTAGCCACAGAAGAGAAGGATCTGATTGGGAATCTGCCGCTGTCATCCTGTTGGGACTTTGTGGGGGGCCTTTCTAAGTACCTATGACATTCAGGCTCAAAGTGCTTGGCTCCTCTGCTTTCTGTTTCAGGGGCCACTAGAACCCCAGCACAGCTGTCAGGATTAGGCATCCCTCCCCAGGCTCCGGGCACAGCAGGGACGAGATCCTGTTATAGATGTTTCACTAGCCTGAGTCTTGGCCCCTTTGTGGCAACTTCTCATTGCTCTGGAGACCATGCCGCGACACTGGAAACAGGAAGGACGGACTCAGCTTTCTCTAGTCATCTTAAAAAAGAAGCCTTTATCTTGCGAGATTTACCTGGAGGAAAGGGGATTGAGTGGATTTCGCTGTCAGTGAGAAGCCTAGTTCATCCTTTCAGTTTCCCCTTTGTAGGACATTTATTTCATTTCCCCTTATGCTTCCTCTTTGTTTTTGCCTCTGAGGTCTTCTGATTCTCCTCGCTTCTGCCTGTCATTTTCCTAACTCTGCCCAGAAGGAATAAGCATTCAGAGAGATGAACTTGGAGGTCATCTGTGGGAAGCCACACCACACACCACACACCATACACCACAGGGATGCCTCTTTCTCCTCCCCCCCCCGGCACTCATCCCCCCAGGATGGACCAAGGACTTGAGTTTTTCTGCTGGAGCATCATGAGGAAATGGACTCAGAGAAACAGGAAATAGGAAACAAATGGGGCTTGACTTCATCGCACCAGGAGCTCAGTTGTCAGAAGACCAAGCAAATTTATCACATCATGAAATGTCTCAGCTTATAGAATCAAATCAGGTTAGATCTAAGAGGTTTTCAGAGTTTTCTGAGGGAACTTAAAAGAGTCCTTGTAACCCTATATCTATCTGTAGCCACAAAAGGGGGCGTACCCGTTTTCTGAATCTCTAACACTGGGTTAGTTTTGGCTGAACTCCCTGTGCCCAGTAGTCTGGCCTGACCCTGCTTGTCCTGAGGGATGGTGGAACACTTCCACAGTAGTGACTCTAGAGGGAAGTGGCTGGTCTCAAGAAAACCTCAAGTCAGCCAATGAGAGACTCAGTTCGTTCTCTCCTATCCAGGGCTAGTAATTCAGGCAGGAGGCCTGGGTCAAGCTTTCCTTTTGATGCTGTGAAGGGAGGGGCTCATGGAATCACAGAGCCTTTGGACTGGAAAGGACTTTAGCAGGAATCAATCCTCCCCATTCTTCTCTATTTCTATTCCTGAGTAGTGACAGAGAGCTTCCAAGGTCCTGAGTTGGCACACTGATGTTTATAATTTCAGGACAAGCCCTGATAATAGGACTCGTCTTCTTCCCATGGAGCCAACATGTCTCTTCTTGAAAGCTTTCTCCCTGGCCTCTCGGGGCTCTTGGAGGACTCTGGAAAACAAGTCTCAGGTCAGCCTAAAAGAACCACATCTTAAAACCCACTGCAGGACTTGATTTCCTCAAGTCTTCGGGATGAAAGGACTCCTACCCTTAAGGCTGAGGTAAGGGGAACTACTGAAGCATGGTGTACTGCAAAAGCCGTGGCTGTCATCAGAAGGCATGGCTCTTTTCTTGAATGCTCTCACTATTAGCCCTTCAGTGGCTGCCATGGAGGCACTATCATTTGTTTAAGGCTAAGGCAAACATAGATGCTACCGTGAGGGAGGACAATAGAAAGAAGTGCCCCACATTTTTGGAAAGCTCCCAATTGCTAAAGCTTTCTTTTCCCCCTCAGCCTCTTTCTCCTATGACTTTGGGCCATTGGTTCAAAAAGGGCACAGGAATAAGACAGCTCTTTTGAAATATGTCAAAAATAGCTGGTGCGAGGGAATTAAAGACCTTCAGCTCCTGGATCCAACTAGAGGTCTCCAAACTTCTGTGAGGCAGGATGGAAACCTGTTAGTATGGGGGTGGGGGCTTCTCCATTTCTCCTCTTCCTCTTCCTCCACAAATGTCTGTTTATTCTCAGTCACAAGTCAGGCACTGTGTTCCATATCTGTGGGGCTGGAAAGGGCCAATGCTCCCGTTTTACCCCTCTGAAGCTTAACGTGGAGTCCGTGTGATCAATTCTGCTGACAGCTCTGGATGAAATTTGCTGCTCGCTAATGGCTTTTCTGTTCCTCGCACTATGAAAATGCAGGCAGGGCCAGAATTTTCCTGGCCTACTTTCAATAATGGCATTATATTTTTGATTCATCAAATAGAAACCCTAAATCCAATTAGCCATCTGGCTTAGCCGTTCATCGATTAAGTGTGAATTCCTATCTCAATATGTGTACATATTTATAAATACTCATTTAATGTATATGCTCAGAGGCCATTTTAGTGATTCAACGTGCTTTGATTTTTTTTTATGGATGGAAAAGAAAAACGCATTGTTTATCCTGTGTTATAGTATGAATACAAGTTGAACCCTTAAAAATCCATGGAGTGGACAAGCAGTGAGTTTCTAGAAACAGAAATGAAGCTGGAGTCCGGGCAATGCAGAGGTAGCTGCTAGACCCATATAGTAGAGTGCAGATGGGGAGCCAGGTGCCTTTTCTGACAAATGGAGGTGGTCTTCGAGCCTCTTTCCTTTGGGAGCCAAGGTTTAAAAGCAGTGGTCTGTAGATATGTGAGGACCCCATATGTGGGCAGCGAAAAGATCTTAAACACAAGGCGCTCTATTTAAAAGTCGTATAAGGCAAACAAAAGCTCATTACGTGCGTTACCTAAATGGAAGGATACATTCAATTTTCAAAATGTTATAAAGGCCCTGTTGTTCAGCATAACAAGCAGAAAAGATGATTAAAAAATATCAAATCCTTTGTCTTATCCCATCAACAACATCCAACAGGCAAACTTCTCAATGTGCGCAGAGATTAGCACAAAAGAAGTGTAGGGGAGCATGCCTTGTGGTTGAGATCTGAAGTAGTCTTTGAGGTGATGCTTTGTGTTTTAGGTTGCTGAGTGATTGGGAACACTAACCTCTGGGTTTGCCCTCTCATCCCTTCTCATTAGTTTGCCTCATTTTCCTTCTGTGATTTTCTAACTTCTCATACATTTGAAGGAACCTGGGAATGGTGGATGAGAGTGCTGGTGAGATTAGGAGGTGTTAGGGGGTATATGGGCGGCTCTGTGACCATCCATGCCAAGACCTCCTTGTCTTCAGGTGGCTTCATCGCCTTCTCAGAGGTGAGGCATGAAGATACCCTGCACTGTCCACTATGGCTGTCACCAACCATATGTGACCATTTACTTTTAAAAGGAAGAGTGTCAAGTCAAAAATCCGTTCAGCAAAAGGACAGACATTTTCAATCTTGCTTTGCGTAGCGCTGCCAGGCCAGCTTGCTATTTGCCTTCCCTATTTCCTGATACAAGCTCTGAGAGACCCATCCCCCTGGCCACTTGGTGCTCTACATTTAAGGAGCTAAAATGCTCCAGTGGAAAAAAGATAGCGTTTTCAACAAATGGTGCTGGTTCAACTGGAGGTCAGCATGTAGAAGAATGCAGATCGATTCATTCTTATCGCCCTGTACAAAGCTCAAGTCCAAGTGGATCAAGGATCTCCACATAAAACCAGATATACTGAAACTAACAGAAGAGGAAGTGGGGAACACATGGGCACTGGGGAAAATTTCCTGAACAGAACACCAATGGCTTATGCCCTAAGATCAAGAATCGACAAATGAAACCTCATCAAACTGCAAAGCTTCTGTAAGGCAAAGGACACTGTGGTTAGGACAAAACGGCAACCAACAGATTGGAAAAATATCTTTACCAATCCTACATCTGATAGAGGGTTAATATCTAAAATATACAAAGAACTCAAGAAGTTAGACTCCAGAGAGCTAAATAATCCTATTAAAAAAATGGGGCACAGAGCTAAACAAAACATTCTCAGCTGAGGAATATTGAATGGCTGAGAAGTACCTAAAGAAATGTTCAACATCCTTAGTCATCAGGAAAATGCAAATCAAAACAACTCTGAGATTCCACCTCACACCATTCAGAATGGTTGAGATCAAAAACTCAAGTGACAACAGATACTGGTGAGGATGTGTAGAAAGAGGAACACTCCTTCATTGTTGGTGTGATTGCAAGCTGGTACAACCACTCTGGAAATCTGTCTGGAGGTTCCTCAGATAATTGGACATAGTACTACCTGAGGATCCAGCTATACCTCCCCTGGACATATACCCAAAAGATACTCCAACATACAACAAGGACACATGCTCCACTATGTTCATAGCAGCCTTGTTTATAAGAACCAGAAGCTGGAAAGAACCCAGATGCCCTTCAACAGAGAATACAGAAGATGTGGTTCATCTACACAATGGAGTACTGCTCAGCTATCAAAAACAAAGACTTCATGAAATTCATAGGCAAATGGATGGAACTAGAAAATATCATCCTGAGTGAGGTAACCCAATCATAAAAGAATGCACATGGTATGCACTCACTGATAAGTGGATATTAGCCCAAAAGCTTGGATTATCTAAGATATAATCCACAGACCATATGAAGCTCAAGAAGAAGAATGACCAAAGTGCAGATACTTCACTCCTTCTTAAAATAGGGAACAAAAATATTCATAGGAGGAGATATGGAGACAAAGTTTGGAGAAGAGACTGAAGGGATGGCCATTCAGAACCTGCCATACCTGGGGATGCAGCCCACATATATATAGCCACCATTGCTGATATTAAGAAGTACAAGCTGATGGGAGCCTGATATAGCTGTCTCCTGAGAGGCTCAGCCAGAGCATGACAAATACAGAGGCAGATGCTCATAGCTAACCATCGAACTGAGAACGGGGTCCCCATTGGGTGAGTTAGAGAAAAGACTGAAGGAGCTGAAGGGGCTTCTATAAGAACTCTATAAGAACAACAATACCAACCAACCAGAGCTCCCAGGGACTAAACCACCACCCAAAAAGTACACATGGACAGACCCATAGCTCCAACTGCATATGTAGCAGAGGATGGCCTTGTTGGGCACCAATGGGAGGAGAAGCCCTTGGTCCTGCTAAAGCCGACACCCCCAGTGTAGGGCAATGTCAGGGCAGGGAGGCGCGAAGGGCTGGGTGGTTGGGTGGGGAATGCCCTCATCGAAGAAGGGGAAGAGGGGATGGATAGGGGGTTTATGGATGGGAAACCGGGAAAGGGGATAACAATTGAATTGTAAATAAAAAAATCCAATAATGAATAAATAAATGTCACCTCTGTAACTCTTTCCTTCATGTGTGTCAAACACAGATACATATGCATCATTCATACCTTTGTACTATCAACAAATACATGGAACACTGTCTTTCGAGACTCAGTAAGCATAGGCTAGCTCCATGAGGTTTCCAGGGTCCATGCAGCTTTACTTATGTGGGCTAAAAGATTTCTGCTCTACTGTGTTCAAACCACATCTATACGAAAACAAAGGGTATTGGAAAACCGGAGCAAAGATTCAAATAGAAATGGAAATAAAAATAGAAAGTGTACGGATCACTTTTAATGCATGCCTAGCATTTTCTGGTGTTTACCTCGCACATGCATTCTCAAGAAAAATATTTTTCTCCCTGTGACAGCAAATCAGATATACTAAAGGCAAGCTTTGCAGCCTTCTAATCCTACTGCCTAAGGTACTGGCCAGCCAGTGGCCGGACGGCTGAATTTCTCTTACCCAGACATCCTGCCAACTCTTGGTAATCCCAATACAGCACACACACACACACACACACACACACACACACACACACACATTCACACACACAGGCATACTCACACATTCACACATACACCTTCACACACATAGGCATATACAAGGCACATATACACACATTTACACATACAGGACACACACACACACACACACACACACACACACACACACAGTCTCTTCAGTGTAGCTTTTGGAATACACATATTTATAACTATTTCCTCTTTCTCCTAATGCCACCTGCTCTCTGCTTAGTGAGCTCCTTCTTTCTGTCTCGTGGCCCTTTTCTCTATTCATTCCTGGGTGTCCTTGACTATATTCTGCACACTTATGGAAAAATTTCTCTTTGAAAAGCTTAAAAAGTTTAAATATGCATGAAAGGCATATAGTAAATTCAATATATACAGCTTATAAAAATAACAAGGACAATGACATCCCAACCAACCATCCAAAGATCTAGGAGACTGCCCAGACAGGTGTCTCTTAAATGTTCCTCTCCCACTTCATAAAAACACAGGGTATGGTTTTTTTGTAGTGTTTGAAATTCACACTCACACACACATGCACAGTTACACACACACACACACACACACACACACACACTCTCTCTCACACACATAGAATCACACTGTATTTTTTCTATTACTTCCTTCTTTGCTCAACATTCCCTTCATGGAGTTATTCATTAGTGATGTGTTTGTTTAATAAGAATTCTTATTAAACAATTCTTATAAGAATGCTTCAAATTGCATTTTTGAGAATGATTAATTTTAACATGTACCTCTGAAGTTCATAACATTTCTATCCACATAAGAGTCCCTTATGTGAATATATTACAATTTACCTATCCATTTTATTGGTGATGGGCAATTGAGCTCTTTCTGTTACAGCTCGTGTCACTGTGACCAAATTGCTTGTGGGCAGGCACGTCCTTCTTGCTGCATGTGTACCACACGTCTCCAGATGTTCATGTTAGGGCACCCTTGTTTCCCAACTTATTTGAGCATCCTTCCGTGTTCATTTCACATTTCTTTTCTCCCTTCTGCTTACCCTCATTGTACCTCTCTTCTGTAATCTGTTTACTCATCTGTTAAGTGAAGAGGGTAATTATTTTATCCTCAGAGCAGGATCATTTTAAAAGAAAAGGGCAGGCTTCCTGGAAATATTAGGGAGTGGAGAAATGACTGATTTGATCTGAAGCCCCAGGTCTTCTACAAAATGTGTGTTCCTGGTCAAGTCACTCAGTGCAATGAAGAATGATTGATAAGAGGAACCAACGAGAGAACATAGGCATGGCTTTCCTCACTTGGCTTGGGAGATAATGCGAAACCAATATGTTGTGTCTCCTCTCCTTTTTAGAGATAACATATTCTATTATCTGTACCACACCTTACGGAAAGAAAGTCAGAGATGGAAACATTTCATTTACTTCCAGTGCCTCAGATTTGGTTCATGTCCTTGTCTGGCCAGTAGTAGGTAGGCAGCAAGCAATCAGGATGCACGGTGTATGCTGTGGAACACTGACAAACACAGGCAGGTACAAGAATAAAACAAAAACAAAACAAAAAAAGAGAATAAAACAAAGGCATACGCTCTTGGGCACGAGTTCAAACTCACCACGCTCCTTCCAGATGTGGATGGGACTAGAGTATGACTGACACATGCCTATCACAAGAGATGAACTCTAACGGGTCTCTGTTAGTCTTTAGTCATGGATGGGAAAGAGCCAAAGTGAAGTGTATTTTCAAGGTTAGCACAAACACCCTTTCCTCTATGGTCTTGATAGTAGCCTTTCTGTTGCTCTGAAAATGAGGTTATGTTTTTGGTTTCTCTGAGACTTGTTACTTGTAGGGTTGAAATGGCTGCTGGCAGAGTATCATGCTGCAGTGGAAAGAATGCTTCACAAACATGTCACGAAGACGGAAAGGTTGCTGGTCATAAACATAGAGCACATTTGCAAGAAATATGAGAGCCGGAGCAACAAAACCCTACATGGCCTATGAGCTCAAAGCCCAGTATGATGATACATGTCTGTAATTCTATAAGCTAGAAGGCTGATATCCGAAGAAGGAAAATTCAAGGCCTTCCTTAGCTACATAGGGAGTTCCGGGGTAGCCTGGGCTACATAACAATACCTTAAGTCAGAAAGAAAGAAAGGAAGAGAGGAAGGAAAGAAGAAAGAAACAAAAAGAAAGAAAGAAAGAAAAAGAAGACAGAAGAAAGAAAGAAAAAGGAAAAACAAATTGCTATTCAAAGTCAGGATAAATTTTACAGGAGGGAGGAAAGCAGGTGCTTGCTTTCATGGGAGTAGGGGTACAGCAAGGAATTATTACAGAGAATCCAGCTCCCCTGTGCATGAAGGGGAATTCTGGTTAAGTTGATTAATAGGCAAGGTTGAAAGGAATCAGAATCATTGTGAAAATATGTGTTAGACTAGGAACACAGGAAGGAAATAATCACTCAGGTAAAAAAGAAATTCAAGATTACATTAGTGACAAAGTCAGGACATGTCAAAGATAACTAAGCTGGAAGAAAACAAAACTATGAGAAACAAAGAGTGGCTAACATAAATTGGCTATTTATGCTTGAATTTATGAAAGAAAATATGGTGATACATAGAAAAGATTAATATGTGAAATGAGTCATTTTGTTTGTTTGTTTTTCAATCAGTCCTCCTGCCTCAGTATCCCAACTGCTGGGGCAATAGGTGTGTGTGGGCCAATAAACATGGCTTATTATGAGTCTGTTTCATGTATCATTGGCAAAAGGAGATATTTTGCCCATGAATAATTTCATTAATATAAATTGTTAATTGTTTCAGTGTGGCCTAAATTGAAGCCCACCTAAAGAATAACAAAATTCATTGAACACCTGAAAATACAGCAGAACAGAAAAAATTAGTATCTATTTGTCTTAGTTAGGGTTTTACTGCTGTGAACAGACACCATGACCAATGCAAGTCTTATAAAGGACATTTAAATGGGTCTGGTTTACAGGTTCAGAGGTTCAGTCCATTATCATCAAGGCGGGAACATGGCAGCATCCAGGCAGGCATGGTGCAGGAGGACCTGAGTTCTACATCTTCACCTGAAGGAAGCCAGGCATAGACTAAGCACCCTCAGGCAGCTAGGAGTAGGGTCTCCAAGCCCACCCCCACAGTGGCACACTTCCTCCAAAAAGGCCACACCTTCTAATAGTGCCACTCCCTGGGCCAAGTATATGCAAACCATTACAATATTCATAAAGTGGAATTACTTTTTGTGACATTTCTTATTATTAATGACAATAGAAGTGTATGTATGTGTATGTGTGTCACATATGTATGTGTGTATGTGTGGTTTTTGTCTATATGTGTATACATGTGTTTTGTGTATATATGTGTGTATTTTTGCATGTATGTATGTATACGTGTGTTGTGTGCATGTACAATTTGTATGAGCCTAAAAAATTTAAAAGTCAACAACACAGGTGACTTCTCATGTTCCCATGGGTCATTCTAACTATTCATTGTTAAATAATTTGTATTTTGTAGCTGGAAATAATTTTGTTGTATTTCAACAAAAGTTCCATCAGGGATAGCATTGCTTTCTCTTGAGGGAAATTTGAGTTACATTATTTTCATTTTGCACTTCAAAGAAAAAGAATTTGAAAGCTGAGTGTGATGGCCCATGCCTTTAATCTCAGCATGTGGGAGATAAAGGCAGGTGGACCTCTTTAAGTTTGAGGTCAACCTGGTTTACAAAGTTCCAGGACAGCCAGATCTACATAGTGAGACCCTGTCTTAAACCTACACTCCCACTGTCAAAAAACCCAACCCTAAACAACAACAACAACAACAACAACAACAACAACAACAACAACAACAACAACAAAAAGAAAGAAAAAAGAGAGAAAAGAATGAGAGAAAAGGGAATTTAAACACTGATAACTAAAGTTGAAATGCCAGTGGTCTCATTTCTAAGGTGTACCTAAGGTCTAGAGCTAGCAGTAACAAGTAAGGGGGTGCTTGATGACATAAAGTATATTTCTGTATTTCTTTTTATTATTTCAAAGTTTATTAGAATTGCTTGATTATTGAATCTCTATATGATTATGAATTATATATGTCCTTTAAACAAGCCATTTGGAGTTGGATATAGTGGTACCTTTTAACCCAGCATTAAGGAAGTGGAGGTAGGAAGATTTTGAGTTCAAGCTAGTCTGATCTTGTCTCAAACATCATCATCATTATAATTATCAACAACAACACATTCATTTATTTCCATAGATAATGGAAACATTAATTTGGATTTCTTGGTTGTCTAGTTCTGGTTTCTATTGCTATGATAAAATACCATGACCAAGAGCAACTTAAGGGAGAAAAGAGTTTATTTAATCTTATGTTTGTAATACTCTGACTTCCAAAGAAATCAGGACAGGAATTCAAGGCAGGGAGCCGGAGGCAGAAACTAATGCAAAGGCCATGGAAGAGTGCTTCTTGCTTGCTTGCTCCTTGTGACTTGCTTAGCCTGTTTTCTTATATACCCAAGGGTGTAATTGCAATGATCTGGGCTTTCCCAAAAAAATCACTTTAATTAATGCAATGCCATAATGTCTTGCTTACAGGGCAATCTTATGAAGTATTTTCTTAATTAAGAATCCATCTTTCCAAATGACTCCAGAACCTTTCCTTTCTCATTTATCCCCAAGATGGCATGTTAATATTAAAAAAAGAAAATCACTTTATTTTCATGTATAGGTATTTTGCCTGCATGTATGCTTGTGCACCACTTTTGTGTCTGGTGCCTGTGGAGGTCAGAAATGGGTGTGGATCTCCTAGAACTAAACTCACAAATGATTCTTACAGATGATTCTTTAGCCCCAGATGACCAGTTATCAATTGTTCCAGCAAAGCAAGGGTTACACTTTAGTGATTCTTAATTCAAAATATTGGATGGCTCCAATAGAATCTTTACTTCCTTCTGAAGCTTCACAAGCTAGGTCTCCATTGTCTGCATGACTTCCAACACTCTCAGTTTTCCAAGTTCCCACAGGACAGCCTCCTGAGCTGGAGCACTCAATGGCTTTTCTAGCCTGAAGTTCCGAAGTCTTTCCAAATCCTCACTAGAACAACAGTGGTCCACTCTCTAGTACATTTGGTCTCAGCTAGGGCCTCTATTGCTGGATGACCAAACACCACGACCAAAAGCAACCTGGGAAAGAAAAGGGTTTATTTCATATTGTAATGTTTTATCCAGTGAACTCAGGGCAGGAAACTAGAGGGAAGAAATGGTACAGAGGCCATGAAGGAGTTCTCCTTGCTGGCTTGTTCCTCATAGCTTGCTTAGTCTGCTCTCTTGTAACATCCATGACCACATGCACAGCAGTGGCACCACCTACAAAGAGCTGGGTTTTTTCATATCAATCACTAATATAATACAAGTGTAGTCACTTACAGAGGCATTTTCTTAATCGAGAGTCCATATTTCCAGTTTGTGTCAGGCAGACATAAAAGTAACCAACACACTGGGTAACTAACATGCGTATACACTTTGTACACCACAGTTATTCTTTTGTTTTGAGACAGTGTCTTTCTTCATAGCTCTTGGACTCCACTGGTCCTCCCACTTCATCCCCCCAAGTGCTGGGATCACAGGCACGTGCTGCAGTGTTCCCTGTACCTCATAATACTTTCCAGCTCAGTCAGTACAAATCTTAGAAGGATACACACAACCTTTGTTGGCTTTTAATAAACGGGGGCCTAGCCTGCTCCTCCTCGGTATGCTCTTTTGCTATTATTCATAAAGGCCCTTTTGGGCCTCATGGGAATGATGAAGCATTGTGTCAACAGGCTAGCTCTGTGGCAGGAATTCCACGGAGTGTTACCAACATGCTTTTGTGGTGGGAAGTGAGTTAGGCTTTCTTATGCCTTGTCTCTTCATGCATTGGTTAGACATTTTGGTGAGCCTCAAAAGAAGGATTCTTGATGTATAATCGTGGGCTGATGAGGTAAAGGGGTGTGTGTGTGTGTGTGTGTGTGTGTGTATGCGCGTCTCTTCTCCAAATGTATGGCTCTCACAATTTCATTGCTACTTACAGTTTATAAGCAAAGCTCCTAGAGCTTTAATCATAACTGACTCATATACTCAAACTCATCGGTATAACACACTAAAACTGTGTTTTGATAGAAGTTGGCTCGTGCCCAAACCTATACATTGTGATTCTTGGAAGGCTGCTGTAAAAATACTATATTAAAAAGGCAAAACAGGGCTAGGCATGTGACTCAGCTCGTAGAGTATTTGCTAGCATATATGAAGTTCTGAGTTTGCTGCCCAGTACTACGCAAAGCTTGCGTGGTGGTACGCACTTGTAATCCCAGCACTTGAGAGGTAGAGGCAGGAAGATCAACGCTAAAGGTCATATTTGGCTATATAGTAAGTAGAGGGTTAGCCTGGACTACATGAGGCCCTGTCTTGAAAAAGTAAAATAAAAAAGATCTAACAGCTGAAGGAGTGGAAGGCTTGGTGTATGAGGATATCTGCACGTCTATTCTGATTGACCTCTAGCTTTTCATCCACAGTGGTTTGACTTTGTTTTAGCACCGATGAGACATTATCTTTCTGCTCCAGACCCTTAGCGGCTTTAATTGATAGTGCCGATTCCGCTCATGCTTAGCAGTTTCCTATTTGCGAAGTGATTTAGGATCATTTTTTTATTAGTTATTCTAAATTGAGATTTAGAACGGCGTGTCATAAAAAAATGCGTCATGTTTGTGAATGCAGACTCTTCCTACCCAGCATTTGTCTAAATAGCATAATTATGGCCGCATTACTCATGGGTTCCTTAATTATTCATCCCTTTATCTGTAGATTGTAAATACAACACTCTAACTTGTAATTATGAAAGGTCTGCAGACCTGGGCTGTGAGGCACGACTGTCTCTGCAGGAGTATAAGAAGTTAAGATGAGGAGGTTCTGTTAAGGAAAAAGGAAGTTATTTAACTATGAATGGCAGTTCATCCAGGCCACTTAGAAATCGGGACTATGAGAATACTGCCTTCATTTTTACTTCGAAAAGGGAATGATAAATGGAATATGGAGTATCTTCGTAATAAGACCAGCCTTGTAATTTAGTCTTTATACCTGATGTAACCAAAGTTTTTTTTTTAGAATATTTATTTTGGAATTGAATTTCTTAGACGTTGTACCTCTGGACCTTTCGTATAGCAAAAGGCTGATAATGGGCCAGTAGCAGTATTGTCTGGGGGGTCCGCTTGTTGCTTCTGTGTACATTGCATGGATACATTACATGAGCCACGCAGGGAACCTTTTCACGGGGTGGCATTTAGCATCGTGCTGCATTCTGAGTTCCCCAAGGAGGAAGATAATAGTGTGAAGAGGAAAAACAAAACTTCCTAAAAGACAAACAAACAAACAAACAAACAAAAAAACCCCCAGCCTACCGGAAAATGCCACACCTCGCACAGAGCCTCATTTTCAGGATTGGAAGCCTCATTTGCAGGATTTAAATATAACTTTAAGATCATTAAATGATGAAAAATGGGTTTCTCGAGAATGTCCCCTGCCTGCTGTGGTGTTTGGGATGGAGGAAAACCATAAACAATAACCGAAGTTTATGGAGAAAGACTCAATTAAAACTCCAGACACGCCCCTGACTCGGGGTGTCTTGCTCTCTCTCTTTTAAAGGAAAGAATAATGTAAACAACACGGCCCTGAACCGCCTGTGTAGCTATTAAACCTGATAAAAAAAGGTTTACGGATAGACAACTCTGACCTGAATGAAAGGGCAGGTCCAAACGCAGCGAATCCAATTTTCTGCTTACACTGGCAAAGGAACTAACTACTGTGCCTAAGAAAACAGTTTAGTTTTATTAGCTAAATAAAAGGACTGATCAGTACCACTGATCCCTGCTTCCACTTACCCAGAGGTTTGGTGGAAGCTGGCTGGTTCTCAAAGGCTCGCTAGAGACCTCAAACGCTGAGCTGATATTTCTAAACCCTTTAAATCCAAACCATGGTTTCCATGCTATTTCACCTCTCAGTACCAGACTCACAAGTCCCCGTCGCCTTAGAGCAATGGTTCTGAGGAAGGACGGTTGGTTCTGAGAAGGGGCTGTCAGACACTTCTAATGCTGCTATGTATTTTGATTCCTCTTCAGACCAGTTTCTGGACATTCTGCTGGATCTCCTGTGCTCTCCGCCACCCATGGAGTTTGGATTCTGCTTAGGGTGGAGGAGGAGTATGGAGAAGGCGTGGGTGGGCCAGCGAGGGATGAATTAGTTTGTGTGTACTTTGCAGACTGCACCCGTCCTGAGGCTGATGTGATGGGAATTGGAGGAGGGAGTGCTGAAATGGCAGGTTTTCACCTCAGACACAAAAGAAGTTAATCTCTTTTTTAATCTGTGAAACACCTGGGTGAATTTCACAGGGTTCTAGATGGGGCTTAAGTTTTTAAAATACGGTTGGCTTCTCAATAAATGAACGTAGGTGTAAAGTGTATGTTAACAGTGTTACGCAGCCATCTAAAGGACATTGTGCTTGACAGCCTTTCTACAAACTACTGCTTTCTCTTAACATTGCAGGAAATCAAAATGATAGACCATATGGTATTAGCTGATTCTCAGTTGTTTTAAACGCTTATTTTACAACTGCAGGCAATGACGAAGACAGCGTCTTTGTGGGAGTTCTTTCTTTTCTCTCTTGGGGATCACTCTAGGATGATTCTTTAAAGAGTAATAACTTTTTTTATTGGATATTATTTATTTACCTTTCAATGTTATTGCCTTTTCCAGTTTCCTGTCCATAAATCCCTTATCACACCCCTCCTCCCCCTTCTTCTATGAGGGAGTTCCCCCACCCATCCACCCACCCCTTCCCACCTTCCCACCCTGACATTCCCCTACACTGGAGGGTCCAGCTTTGGCAGGACCAAGGGCTTCTTCTCCCATTGATGCCCAACAAGGCCGTCCTCTGCTACATATGCAGCTGGAGCCATGGGTCTGTCCATGTGTACTCTTTGGGTAGTGGTTTAATCCCTGAGAGCTCTGGTTGGTTGATACTGTTGTTCTTATGGGGTTGCAAACCCCTTCAGCTCCTTTAATCCTTTCTCTAACGCCTCCAACAGGGACCCCATTTTCAGGTCAATGGTTGGCTGCTAGCAATCGCCTCTATATTTCTCATGAAGAGTGATAACTTTGATATCATTCTTTTCATTTGCTATGAGGATGGGGAGCTTTCTGTGCAGTCCTGCATCCCTGATGATGATCAACGAGGCCACACCATAACCTAGGCTCAGTTTTCCAATGCATTTTATTTTATTTTCTACATTATTAGGAATCAGTAAAAAAGTGATTCGGTAGTTTGAAACTTTTCAGAAGGACAGCTAACAGTTATTGACTATGATGTACCGGGCTTTCTGAGCACCTTACACCAATTTAATTAATATACTTTCCATAAAAAGCTGGTGAGGTAGATACCTTTTGTTAACGTAGAAACTGAGTCTAGAGAAGTTAGCTTATATTGGCGAAGGTTGCATTGCTAGTAAAAGAGTGGTTTAAACCCCTGTACTGTGGGTCTGGAGTAGACTATCTTAATTATGATCTCATATGCTCTTTTCCTGGATAATGATCTACAGTTGGAAGAAACTGAACCCACTACTTAAAATTTTATCTTATACATATGAGCAGGTAACTGTCAACTCTAGACCCTGTTTTCAAGAATACAGGACCTGCAATTATAAATGCTCAAATATTTTTTAATGCTATTATTATTTTTTTTTTTTTGGTGCTGGGCAAAATTGTGATTGTTTTCCTGTACACTGAATTGTTGTCCCATAGAACGCCAAAGGTCAGATCAATGATTCTGTTTATTTATCCAACAATTTGATGAAAGGCAAAGGCATCTCCACTTTATAAATTCAGAAGCCAGTTTAAAAAGTGAGGAAATAAAACCAGAAATAGGGTGGGCGGGTCAGAGGAGATTTGGAGACAGAGAGGGATATTAATATCACAGAGTTTGGAGAGGAAAATGAGATAGGAGAATAAGGGCTTAGGAAAAAAAAAGATAACTGGTGAAAGACAGAGACAAAATCCACTAGAAAGAAAGTGCAGAAATGGAAACACTGTCTAGAAGTACTCAGAGTAGCTCCCGTTTCTGCCACATTCAAAGGGTCAATAGCATGTGAAGCACTGGATAAAAAGAGGAAGAAGTTGTTTCTGTCACACACCATTCATGTAGTGGCCACGGGATAAGTCAGAGATGCTTATGCTCTCCTGTAGGAGGAAGACATATAGTTTGGAGAAGTGGCATGCCATTGGTAATAAATGCTTACCATCTGGATCAACATAGCGTTTTAAAGAATGCATTAAATTGCAACCCTCCCCACCCACCCCAGAATCTGCGTATTGTTTAGGGCTGTGTGCTTGAACAATGTGTCTTGGAGAGGGATGGGGTATTTGGCATTTCTAGCCAGATTTTCATTCCTCTAAGAACATGGGCCATCAGTGATCTGCAGGATTTCAGTAGCGACACGGACTCAAGCACTTCAGTACAAAACAAACAGGTTACTGTTTGTCTCAATAAGAAAACAATTTGTGGGATTTCCCTAAAGGCAGGTACAGGGTTATAGGGTGAGAAAAGTTGTCATGTGGCAATACGATTATTTCATTAACTTACTCTACAGGAACATCCATTGCCCCACCCAGACGGCATCATCCATGCCCCATTGTGTTCTACTGAGAGGTGATGTCAGTGGTAGGGAATGTGGAGATGGAGAGGTTCTCTCCTGCTGTGGTCCCTTTAGGCACCAGGCGCCGACTTGCCAGAGTTCATAGTTGGTCTCCACCTATCCGTTTTCAGAGATGACTGCTGTCCAACGTTTTTGTCATTCCGCCATTTTGTAACTACGATCTTCTGTAATTAATAAATCGCCTATTTCTATGTTCATCTAACTTTGGCTTTTGTAGGAACTTTTCAATAAGCTTTATGAAGACAGGGGCTGTGCCACATCCTGTTAACTGTTTCTACCACTCAGCACAGTGTTTCCCACATTTTTAACTCTGTGCATTGTTGGAAGGATGGGTGCTGATGCAAAACAATGAAGGAGGCCTGCAGACGAGAAAAGACGATTAATTATCCTCTCCAGGGCCGACTTTGCAACCCTTAAAGGAACGAAACAAAGTAAAATTGACTCAACAAGAAGAAATGATGGGTCCTGACTTGGGTAACTATTTCTGATTTCTGAGTTTAGAAAAAGACTTGAAAAGGTGATTGGAAAGAAATAGGTCTGCTCCTTGATATAATTCTGATCATTCCCTCAGCGCATCTTCTAGGGAGTGTAGGATCCCAGAGAGACCACAATTTCAGGAAGGAGGAGAGGAATTTAACAATGAAGAACACTTACTGCGCTCATCTCCATATCAAGCTTCGACCTTAACTCAGTCAACGTCCCTGAGGAGAAAATCATCTTACCTATTCAACTGAATGCAGAATACAGATCGAAGCACTAGAAGTGTTGGGTGCACAGAGAAGGTTTTGCAGTTCTGCAAACTGGGTCTTTATGTGGTTACTAAATTATCAGTAACACTGCCCCCTCCCCCACAACCAGCCCTGGATATCACTACCACACCAATAAAATAAGTTACTGAGAGGGTAGACAGAACCAAGCTTTGAATCTGGGATGGTCTGACTCCAAAGCTCCTGCCTCATGTAGAATTTGAAAGACAGTGGACTCCCTCTCAAAGCAATAGGAGAGTTAAATCCCATTTTGACTGCCACTCTCAGGAGAGTCAGATGTGTGTAGCTGGTAATCAGACAGCCCCTAGCTCTGTGGTCTCAGTTTAATACTGAACAGTTGACTGCCCGAGTTCAGTCTTTGTTGCTTTTGCTTTCTTTGCTCTCTTTGCTTCCTTTGTCCTTGCCTTTCATGTGGAGTGATAGCTCACCAGAGTGGGGTGTGACTCACTAATGAGTGAGGAGCACAGGGGAAAGTGCACTCTGTGAATTTGCCCTGGAAAGAACAAAGGATCAGCAATGTTAAAGAACAGTTTATCCTTGACTTCAGACATGGCTGGGTTCAATGTCGGAGAGACCCAAAAGGAAACAGACTTGATTATGCCTAGGGTATATGGATGGCTAGAATTGGCAATCATGTACTGTTAGAAAAATAAGACACTCAAAGATCCATTGAAGAGTTACTTGAGAATTCATTTCCACTTATTTTCACCTATTGATGGTTCTTGATTTGACTGTATAGACACTTTTGGTAACACCGACCTTCATTAAAACAATGTTCTATGTACTGAGGGATAATTTAGTTTTTGGCAAAGACTAGGGTTCCGGGGAGCTAAAAAGTGATTGGTAACACAAGCTGGGAAGGAAATAAGCAGTTCAGGGCACGTTGGTAACAGATGTCTCATTTGGCCATAGGATCACAGGATCTGTTCCTATGAGTGTATAAGAAGGAGATCATTAAATATAAAATATAAAGTTAATCTTTTAATTCCTTTTTGTCTTTCACTTTTACTGTATATAATGGGAGTGTTTATGGTATGGGATTTACTTTTCTCACATTAGTTTTACTAGGTTGTTTAATTAAGACACTTAGAAGTGCTGACTTTACTTGGTATGATCTCATGCCTTTGGGGAGTGTGCCCCCCACCAGCCATATTTTAATTTAGATGTGTATGTACAAGGTGCTAGAATGCTTTGTTAAAGATTCTACATGAGTCTTTTTACACCTGTATTTTTCATTCTAAAATGCCAGATGCGGTCTGTTGCTCTGTTTCTTTGCTCTTGTGTTCCAGAGTAGTTCTGTAACATTCCAGCCACTGACGTCATAGGATAATTGACTTATCTCAGACCTCGGCAGCCCAGGAGGATGGGCTGAGTAAGGAGGCATAGACTAGTCTCAAATAGAATGAAAACAATGAGTATAAGACATAGAGACACCCGAAAGGGAGACAGTGGTACAATATAGCCCTTAGGTCAAATCTGGTCACACCCATTCATTTGCATATCACGTACAGAGATTTTTCTCAAAACGCCAGTCATTTGAGTAACTGAGACTGAGAACATTTGGCTAGCAAAGCCAAATGCATTTTCTGCCTGACATTTTCTAGAAAAGGATTTATAATCCTTTGTTAAAAATAAGATCTGTTTTCTTAATTAAAAAATTGTTTACTTATTGTGTATATGTGTGTTTGTACGTACGGGGCACGCAACGTTGTAACACAGTTATGCACGTCAGAGGATTCCTTGCTGGAGATGATTCTCTTTCTCACCGCCCCTGCCCCCCACTGTGAGATTGCTGGGGAGTGCCTTTATACGCTGAGCCATCTCTCCAGTTCCTATATTAAGGAACACACATGTACCTCCAGACTGATTTCCAAAATGGTTGTACCAGTCTGCAATCCCACCAACAATGGAGGAGTGTTCCTCTTTCTCCACATCCTCGCCAGCATCTGCTGTCACCTGAGTTTTTGATCTTAACCATTCTGACTGGTGTGAGGTGGAATCTCAGGGTTGTTTTGATTTGCATTTCCCTTATGACTAAAGATGTTGAACATTTCTTTAGGTGTTTCTCAGTCATTCGGCATTCCTCAGCTGTGAATTCTCTGTTTAGCTCTGAACCCCATTTTTTAATAGGGTTATTTGTCTCCTTGCTGTCTAACTTCTTCAGTTCTTTGTATATTTTGGATATAAGCCCTCTATCTGTTGTAGGATTGGTAAAGATCTTTTCCCAATCTGTTGGTTGCCGTTTTGTCCTAACCACAGTGTCCTTTGCCTTACAGAAGCTTTGCAGTTTTATGAGATCCCATTTGTCTATTCTTGATTTTAGAGCATAAGCCATTGGTGTTTTGTTCAGGAAAATTTTTCCAGTGCCCATGTGTTTGAGATTCTTCCCCACTTTTCCATTAGTTTGAGTGTGTCTGGTTTGATGTGGAGGTCCTTGATCCACTTGGACTTAAGCTTTGTACAGGTGATAAGAATGAATCGATCGGCCTGGTTAGTACTTGGATGGGACCGCTTGGGGCAGGGCTGTAGGCTGATTTAAGTGAATGAATGGGTCCCCAGCTCTGAATCAAAAAAAAAAAAAAAAAAAGATTCTTCTTCTACATGCTGACCTCCAGGTGAACCAGCACCATTTGCTGAAAATGCTATCTTTTTTCCATTGGATGGTTTTGGCTCCTTTGTCAAAAATCAAGTGACCATAGGTGTGTGGGTTCATTTCTGGGTCTTCAATTCTATTCCATTGGTCTATCTGTCTGTCTCTGTACCAATACCATGCAGTTTTTTTCACTATTGCTCTGTAATACTGCTTGAGTTCAGGGATAGCGATTCCCCTGGAAGTCCTTTTATTGTTGAGGATAGTTTTAGCTATCCTGGGTTTTTTGTTATTCCAGATGAATTTTCAAATTGTTCTGTCTAACTCTATGAAGACTTGGATTGGAATTTTGATGGGGATTGCATTGAATCTGTAGATCGCTTTTGGTAAAATATCCATTTTTACTATATTAATCCTGCCAATCCATGAGCATGGGAGATCTTTCCATCTTCTGAGACCTTCAGTTTCTTTCTTCAGAGACTTGAAGTTCTTATCATACAGATCTTTCATTTGCTTGGTTAAAGTCACACCGAGGTATTTTATATTATTTGGGACTATTATGAAGGGTGTTGTTTCCCTAATTTCTTTCTCGGCTTGTTTCTCTTTTGTGTAGAGGAAGGCTACTGATTTATTTGAGTTAATTTTATACCCAGCCACTTTGCTGAAGGTGTTTATCAGGTTTAGTAGTTCTCTGGTGGAACTTATGGGATCACTTAAATATACTATCATATCATGTGCAAATAGTGATAATTTTGACTTCTTCCTTTCCGATCTGTATCCCTTTGACCTCCTTTTGTTGTCTAATTGCTCTGGCTAGGACTTCAAGAACTATATTGAATAAGTAGGGAGAGAGTGGACAGCCTTGTCTAGTCCCTGATTTTAGTGGGATTGCTTCAAGTTTCTCTCCATTTAGTTTAATGCTAGCTACTGGTTTGCTGTATATGGCTTTTTACTATAAAACCAAGCCTCTTAAATCAGACTCTTCAGAAGATAACAGCACAAACAAACATATAAACATTTAAAACATATAAAACATTTGTTTTGTTGTTCTTTGATAGATGCGGCCCCAGTAAATAGCAATAAAAACTTCCCAGTCGTATCTGGAACAGTATAAGGCTTCAACACTACCATGGGGTAATTTATTTTTTCTAAAAAA
Organism: Rattus rattus; assembly: GCF_011064425.1. Taxonomy (NCBI): domain Eukaryota; kingdom Metazoa; phylum Chordata; class Mammalia; order Rodentia; family Muridae; genus Rattus; species Rattus rattus. Next base: position 2,367,205 of record NC_046164.1, read on the forward strand.
AATGAAAAAGAATCTTTAAATGTTAGAAGTGGTGGCACCCACTTTGATCAGGAGGCAGAGACAGGTGGGTCTGTATGAGTTTGAGACCAGCCAGGTTTATGTAGTGAGTTGAGGGCAGCCAGAGTTACATAACAGGGAGTCCTTGTCTTAAAAACCAAACCAAACCAAACCAACCAACCAACCGACCGACCAACCAACCAACCAACCAACCAACCAACCAACCAACCAACCAACCAACAATTAACCAACAAAATAAAAAAAAACTAAGTACAGTGTTACGTGTGTGTGTGTGTGTGTGTGTGTGTGTGTGTGTGTGTGTGTGTGTAGTTGGGGTGGCTTCCATAATTCTAACACCCTTCAATGCATACTAATAGTGGCATGACCCCTAAGACGTAGAACTGAAGGTACAAATAGAAAGCCCAAGTCTTGAGTTCCATTTATTTTGTTCATAAAGGATGAAAGGAGGGGTGGTGTTAGAGAGATGGCTCAGCAGTTAAGAACAATTTCTGCTCTTGCAGAAGACCTGCGTTCAGATCCCAGCACCACCATAGCAGCTCACAGCCATCTCTAATTCTAGTTCCATGGGATCTGGAACTCTCTTCTGGCTTCTACAGGCACCAGAAATGTACACACAAGAGTGTACACACACACACACACACACACACACACACACACACAGATAGAGAGAGAGTAAATACTTGTACAAATGAAATGAAACTAAATAAGAAGCTAAATATATAAAAAAATAAAAGATAGAGGGTTTCATAATGGTTATGGATCTGAAGGAGTTATAAAGTCTTCCTGGGTTACTACAAAGTAAATCATTACTAACTAGCAATACTCTTAGAGCCACTGGCTGAAATATCTCTGTCATGGAGGACATTGTGTATTATTGACCCCTGTCCTCTCTGCACACACTGAGTGTCAAGTCACTGTTCCCAATTACTGTAGAGACAAACAATTTGGCTTTATCCATGAATGGGATGATGGATCCTAGAACATAATTTACTCTCAAAATTTATCATTCATTGAAAGTTTTCAAAATTAAAGTACGAGTTTTGAAAAACATAATCTAAAAAGCATGTAAAAATTCTTCTATTTCCTACAGCTTCTAAGAAAGGTGAAAAAAAAGTTAGGTGCTAAAAAGAAAAAAAAATAGGAAGGGTAGTTTCTGAAAACCAAACAACTTTGTGTTCCAATTTCCTAACCCATCTTTCATGCCTAGGAATTTTACCCGTAAGCAGTTTGTCCTATTTGTAGCCCCACTTATGTGGACGTAGGGAAAAACCTCAGAAAATCTGCCTATGGGTTGTAAAGGAAACCATGAGGTTTGAATAGGACATCAGGGTTTGGAGATGTGGCTCTGACTCTATCTTTTATCAAACTTGAATAAACTTACTTTTACTGAGAGACATTGAAGCTGCAAATTCCTTATCTGTCTGATAGTTACCACAAATACAGTTGTTCATCCTTCAATAAGGCAAGTGGTATGACGCTGAGCTTAAATATCCTGTTGAAGAATGTACACACCCCTACTGTTGAGGACACATGTATTTGGATTATATATACCTACATGGTATTTATATGAAATACATCTATATGTAGCATGTTAGTGGCATTGTAGCTTAAATGAATTTATTTCAGTGTTTGACTAACTGGCAAGTCTGGCTACTTCTGCCACTAAATAAATTCTTTAGGCATTTTCTGTAGTAATCCTTCTATTATGCTCATGGTTTCTGTGGGTTAGGACAGAAATTACCCACTCTACAGTGTTTCTACCTCTTGCTGAGATGTAATCACCAGGAGGATTCCATGCTTGGGCGTTGGGAATATGTGAAAACTTCTTCTTTACTCATATAGCTACATTATAAAGACCTGAAAACCAGACCTGTCAACCAGACTGCCCATAGGCAGTGGCTTCTCCAAGTGGCTTGGCATGAACCATGGCAGCTTTGGGGTCATTGGATTTCTTACATTGCGGTCATAGCTCAAAGCATGCCTGTCTTAGCAAATATCTGCTGAATCCCAGTGCTGTGAAATCTGTGTCACGCAGCCTCACTTTCCCTGCAATGTGTGGTCAGAAGAGCTGTAAGCTCATAAGGATTCAAGGAGAGGAAGATTAGACTGTCCACTTGCTGGTGGGTACCAAAGGCAACTAGGAAAAGAGAATGTGGGAATTCAAGGTTGCTGACACTCTGAAAAATAAAGTACCATACAATGGCTCAAGACAAAAGTGGGAATGGAATTGGAAGACCATGGAGAAGAGCAGAAACTGCAAAGAAAAGAGCTGCTACATTAGACCTGGAAGACAGAAGAGACTGTAGTGGAGTCCCCCCTCTCGCCCTGCAGGAACCCAAAGGGTGCTGAGACTTCAGAGAACAAGAGTGTTAGAGGCACCGGGATAAGAGACCTGTGCCCTTAACTCAGTGTAGCTGTGCTGGACAAGGGCACCTCAAGTAAGAAAATGTCCCACCAGATTGGCCTGTGAGTAGACCTATGGTGCTTGTTCTCTTTCTCCTTCCTTCCTTTTTAATCTTTTTATTGATTCTTTGTGAGTTCGCCTCACCTCTCCATCCCTTCATATCTGCCCTTCACCCTTGCAACCTCCCCACCCCAATAACACACACACACACACACACACACACACACACACACACACACACACACACACCACCACCACCACCACCACCACCACCACCACCACCAAAAAACAAAGCATAGAAAGCATCGTGGAAGCTGCAGTGTGTAACAGTGTGTCCCACAGTGCATCCCTCTGTCCACACATCTTCACTTGCGAATGTTCATTGTCTTTGGTCTGGTTCCAGATCTCTGGCTTCTGTGACACTATCATTGGATTTTCACCGGGATTCCTCTTGTTTATACTGTTGTTATCTTGTGTCATGGAGATTCTGAAACCTTGGAATAACAGGGCTGGCCATTTCACATGTCTCAACCATTTACAGATGATAAAGATTTTGGGGTGGTCCAACTGGATGGTTGCTTGCTGGCTTTCACCACCAGAGGGAGCTCTGCAGCACTGCTCTGGCTAGGGCACCCAATGCTGCATATTGGTATAAGGTAGGGTCAGCTCTCCTGCTCATGCCCTGGGGGCTGCTACACCCCAACCCATACCTCCAGAGCCAGCTCCACTGTGCTGTCCAATCAAGGTGCAAGAGCCATTCTCCCAAGTGCTGCAGCCTTTGAGGGGCTGGGCCAACTCTCCTGTTCTCACACCTTTGGGGCTGGCTCACCTGTGCCTTCACCGTTGGGGCCAATTCCACTGTGTTGACCAGATAAGGTGCAGGGCTCACCAGTGAGGAGAGAGGGCTAGCTCTCTGGGCTACTGTAGGTGGAGAAGGGAGGGCATCACTTCTGCACCCACGTGAGTGGCAGAGCTAGCTCTCCTGTTCTTTAGTCCTTGGGTGACTTACCTGCACCTCCTTCCCTCCCAGCCTTACCATCCACACATACCAGGGAAGCTCTACTGTGCCGTCCACATGAGGTACAGGGCCTGCTTTCCCAAGTGCTGCAGCTGGTGAGGGGCAGGGATAGACATTGGCTCTCATTACTCTAGGGTTAGCTCTCCTAGTCAGGAGCAAGGAGCGAGGGGGCAGAGGGCATCCCCATTCCCAGGTCACCTCACAGCAGAAAAGTGGTGGGGCCAGCTCTTTGCCCCTAAAGTCCTCAGGGCTGGCTCAGCCCCCCTCCCCCCATCTTGTGGCGTTATTTCTTGATTTATTCATGTAGAAAGTGTTAGTCCTGGATTGGTGTTTCTGAGTGCTGTAAGAAAGCAGGCTGGGCAAGCCATGAGGAACAAACCATGAAGCAGCACCCCTCCATGGCCTCTGTGTCAGTTTTTGCCTCCAGGTTCCTGTTCTAATTGAGTTCCTGCCCTGACTTCTGCCAGCGATGGACTGTTACTCGGGGGGTATAAGATGAAGTAAACTGTTCCTTCCACAAGTTGCTTTTGGGTCATGGCATTTTTTTTGTAGCAATATGAGTCCCAAGGCTGTGCCAGCAACTCAATCTATAAGTGCCGTTTTTATTTCTTATTTTCTATTATTTAATTTCCACTCTTGCATATATGTCTCATGGTGATTTTGCTTTTGTTTATATGTTGCTCAGGTAGGTTTCAGGGCTGATATTTTAAGTCTCATCACCCCGTTTCCTATACTCTTCAGCCACACCTTATATACTCCTCTCTTATTCCTGTCATTTTTCTTTTCTTTCATTCTTAGCTCCTCCTCCTTCTGCTTCTTAATTACAACTTTCCATAGCTTTCTATAGCTTTCCTTCTAGCTGCTTTACCCACCTGTTGTGTGACAGAACTTTTCCTGAGGAGAAACAACACACATGCCTACTCATCTCAGACAGGGAGCCCATGATAACCCAAAGTGTGAATACTGCCGAAGTTCAGCCTGGTGAATCAATGAGTTTTATTGGAGTTAATTACAGGAATCCGGGTGATGGGGACACTTAACAGGAGCAGAAGTGACTCACAAATAGTTATACCAAGCCTACTCCAGCATGAGTGACAGCTCACAGAAGCTCTGAACTGGAAGTGCACTGTACATAGCCTGTAGGCAGCTCAACAGGTTGAAGAGTGTCCTTTCCAAGAGGCTCTTACAGGCAGCTCAGATGTTTTCTGCTTCTTCCAAGGAGCTGGTCTGGTCCCAGACATTCTTTGTAGCTCAGCTCTCTTACATCTGAGGCCCACTCTCAGCTTTTATTGCTTGGCAGGGAGGGGCCTAGTGATTTTGTTCAGTTTCAGGGACTTCCTGAAGCTATTTTGAGTAGTTTACCTTTCTGCTTAAGAAGCTTCTTGTAGATTGGAATGCTTCAGTCTTGAGAAAACGACTACATAGCACAAACTCCCTTGATTTTTTTTTTCTTTTCAGAGCTGACCTATTCATTTTCATTCTTATTTAATCCTTTTTCTTATCCATCTTATTTCAAGTCACATCCCAATTTGAGTATACCCACATACCCTTGGTTGTTTGTTCTTCCACAGTTGTTGATCAGGCTGTATTATTAGTTGGCTAATATAATGTTTACATAGTGGTAATATCAAGTTGCTGTGGTTGCTCTCAGTGTTATATAACCCAGGGAATAATATGGAGTTTACATCTGGCATCCTGAGCTTCTGAACTGAGGAACTATTTTCTGAACTTCAACTCCAAGTCCCACATAAATATGTTTCAATTGAAATAATATAATATAATTGATAAAAATAAAATAAGCAAAGAAATAAACCAAATACGTAAATCCCAACATAGTAACATGAAATTAAAAAACCCAAGACACATAACTCTTACAAAAATTAATTACCCTACAGTAATGACAACTACTGAAAATTACTCAGATGAAATACAGAAAACTCAATAAAACAGTTATCAATGTGTCCAAAGAAAGAAAAAGAAACCAAGCTTCTCTTGAGAAAACAAACAACTGAATGAAAGGATGATTGTAATGCAAGATACAAAAGAGGAATTCAACAAGGAGAGAGAAATAATAAAGAAAAAAAAAGGCAATATGAAGTGTCCGAAATGAAAAACACAATACATCCAATAAAAAAAATCTGTGGAAATTCTCACCAACAGAATGGATAAAAGAGAGGTCAGAGTACTGAGCTTGAAGATCATATGCAGGAAAAGGAACAACCAAACAAACAGAGAGAGACAGAGGGGGATAGATGGATGGAAAGATAGACAGACAGACAGAGAGATAGACTGGATGGATGGATGGATGGATGGAGTGGATGGATAACTCATTTGAAGACAGGCAGAAATCTCTTCTTTTTTTCTTTCCTTCTTTCTTTCCCCCTGAGTCTCTTTCTTTCTTTCTTTCTTTCTTTCTTTCTTTCTTTCTTTCTTTCTTTTTTCTTTCCTTTCTCTTTTTTTTTCCGGAGTGGGGCAGGCCTAAGTCTCTTAGTCACGAGCTTTGTTGCGGGTCAGTATTCAGACCACAACGTTCTGCAAAGGCAAGCCATCCTTCTGCTCCAATCTACTGGAGCCCGCAGTTCTAAGAATAAACTTTGCAGTGCCTACATTTGATCACATGTCATCCTGGTTTACGATTTTTCCGTAGCTTTCTATCGATGATGTAATAAGATCCTAATTCTTTCCCGGGTTGGTGGCGCCCCGTGAGATCTGGTATCCCCCTCTTCCTCTGGATGCTACAGTACCGCCTGTCTCCCTTGGTCCTTGTGCTCCACTGTTACCCATCCCTTTCTCCTCTATCCTCGAGTGTCTTTGAGTTTTCTGTTCCGTCTGCCTGGATGTCTTTCCAGTGCAATTGCCTCGTTCAAGCGGCTGTGGCCATATTAGGCCTTTCTGCAGTGCTGAACCTCAACTATCCCATCTCAGGGTTGTCTCCTTTATTTTTCCCCTGATTTATATAACCGATCTTACTTTACGTTTATTACCTACCGTCTCTTTTCCCACTAGAATTTAAGTTCCGCCTGGTCAGTAGCCTCAACTGTCTTTCTTGTCTAGTTCTTCAACTCTTACTGGGTCTCGAGGAGAACAAGCACCTCGTAAACATTTGATTGAATAAATGGGCACAAAATGGTTCAGTACAGATGGGATTGTGTGGCTCGGTCTATACACATATTTCCCCATACTTTACCCAGTTCTATAACTTCCTACAAGATGATTTTTGTATAGAAGATTATGAAAAATAGAGACACCCAGTGTTTTCTGGGCTCACTCTTTCCAGGGGGTTCTTCCCCTCTTTAACTTGGCAATTGTTTTCCTTTAGCCTTCATTATTTGTTGCCTCATTTATTCAGTTTTTTAACCTTAAAATTTTAGATTGTTATTATCCTTGCCACCGCTGTTGTATGTGTGAGCACGTGCATGCATGGGGTACATGGAAGTGGCTCATTGGCCCATTAGTGAGAGGAGGTTGGAGGACGACTTTATGGAATCTGTTCTCTCCTTCCACTTTTTACGGGCTCTAGGGAGCAAACTCAGGTCTCTGTGCATATATATATATATGTATACATATATATATACATATATACGTATATATATAAATGTATATATATATTTAAGACACACGTCTTACTTTTACAACCAACTATTTTTGTGGGGGAGGGGCGGTCAGTGTATTAAAAGCCTCCATGTGTGGTGGCAGTGGAACTGGTACATGGTACATCCAAAATGCTCTCCATAAGGAAGAGAGAGAGAACTTAATTCTTGATTGGTTATAGTTCTTACTGTCGTGACAAAAACTCTATAAGGAAGGAAGTGTCTGTTTTGGCTCACCGATGGAGTGGCAAGGACATCATGGCGGCAGGAATGTGAGGTGGCTGCCCACATTTTTCACGAAGCAGAGGAGACGAGTGCTTATGCCCAGCGCCGTTTCTCTGTTTGTTTTTGCTTAGTCTAAGACCCCCTAACCCACAAAATGGTGCAACACACTTTTAGTGTGGATGTTCCCACTTTAATTAACTTAATCTAGAAAACCAACCCCTCACAGATGTGCCCGGATGTTCGTTTCCATGGTGATTCTGAATCGCATCAACTGGACAATAATGAGTAGCCATCGCAGGGCTGAGCTCATGATGAAGACGATACGGTTGAAACAGCAATTGAACTGGGGGTTTAAAAGTCAGGCTTTCAATGGGTAGCGCTTGAAGTGGAGGGAACAAAAGCATTCCCATTAGCACACATGGTCGGAGAAAGGGACTGGGTCCAAGGAGATAGAGGGCGTGATTAAGAGACGGGTTGAGTGGAACACTGAGCTGGGTTTGGGATCCGGGGCCACTCGGGCCAGTTGAAATCAAGTCGTAGAAAGCTACTAAAATCTATGTGAAGTAACTTGGTATTCTTTCAATGGCGGATGAAGAGCCAGTGGAAGCTTCCTGTTTGTTTTGTTGATGGAGGTGGGGTGAGATCTTAACCACAACACAGCCTTTGGAAGGTTATGTCATTGTCATATTTCTGGGCCCATCTCTTCAGCTGTAGACCACAAGGATTTTAAAAATCTTGTCGTACAGTTTTACGAAGGAAGTAGGTGACAAAGGTGAGGAAACCAGCAACTATTGATTATTGATTGTAACATCGCGTTTATTAGATGAATTATTTTAGTATTACCCTGGCCCATTTCCATGGTTTGGGATGCTGGTCTATCCGTTTGTTGACACGGCTGCTGGCACCTCATATGGGATATTTTCTTGGAGGTTCTCTGAAATATCACCTCCATCTTCTTGATTACTCTGCTTTTTATTCCAAATGGGAACTGCAGTGTCCGGGAAGCTTTGAACAGCTGCTCCTCTAAGTGGGGTGTCTTTCGCTCTTGCCAGCATGGATGAAATCTCAAGGAAATAGTAAGTTACATTTTAATCAAAGAAATAGTCATAGAATCTGAGGGTTCCTTACAGGGCAGAGAAAACTGTGCAGTAAAAATGTCTGCTTTATTCTATTGCTTCCGCCTCCCTCCCTCTCTTCTTTCCTTCCTTTCCCTCCTCTCCTCCTTCCCTCCTTCCTCCCTCCCTCCTCTCCCTCCTCTTCCTCTCTTCCTCTCCCTCCTCTTCTTTCTCCTCCTCTCCCTCCTCTTCTCCCCGTCTCCCTCCTCCTTGTAAGTTTGTCAATACTCCCCCTGCCCTAGAGCACGAGGTTATTGGTTCCAATACACACTAGAAGTATGAAGAAACAGGAGCTCTGAGAAGAAGGGTTGCCAATGTCCCTCAAAGGATCAAAGCACATGGCTTCAGCACTCAGAAGAAAGCCTCACACGGGAAAGAGAATTTGAAGAAAGTCTCCCTATTCCAGTATCTGGTTTATGCTACATATTCTGATATATTTTCACCAAATGCTACCTTTTTAAACAAGCACTGATCACTGAATCAAAGACACATGTTGACATTTACCACCAATATCTGTGTGATTTTGGTGAGATGTTATTTTTTTTAATAATGGATAAACACTTAACTATAATGTTAATATTTCTAGACCCAGGCTCAGCACCTGGACACCAGATTAACAAAAAAACACAGCCCTGCAACACCAACAACCAGAAGAAGATGACTCCTTCTCTCTTTTTAAAATGAGAAGTCAGAAGGTTGAAGGTCATAGTATAAGCAAACACTGTGGTCTAACCAGTCCATAGGCCAATAGTGGTGGCTTCTAAACATGTACATCACCATGCACCCCAGTGGAAGGAGTGTGGAAAGGAGGCACACACATGTAATTGAAATGAGAAGCAAGCACCACAGAAGGCCTCACTATAATTATTTATGATAAAACATAATCTTATATTCGTTTCAGTTTTTGGCGGTGGGGTCTCATTATGCAGCCTTGGCTGGTCTAGAAGTAGCCCGGGCTGACCTCAAACATAGCAATCCTCCTAAGCCTGCTGGGTAAGTGCACCGTGGCTGGCCTGCAGTTATGCTAAACAGGAAAAGAAAACCAAGACACAGCATCCTTTCCAAACGTGGAGCCTCTGCATTTGCAAAATGGAGTGTTCAGAAATGCGTGCAGAGGGTGATGTGGGGCTGTACATGCTCTGGCAGGTCCAGCTGAGTCTGAGAATTGGATGCAATTTAGAGGTGGCCCTTGTGTGGATTTCTTCGACAATTAGCTGACTCTTCTGGAGCAAATGTTGAAGCTCCCAGAGAAAGAGCAACTCCCACTGCAAGCCTGCTCAGAGTTCAAAGGAGTGTGACAGGAGCTGACCATAAACTAGGGGTTTGAAAAGCCACCTAGCCTCTTCTCAAGAGAGGAGCGATGCCACTACCAACAATATTAGAATTAGAATATTACACAAGCTAACTTGTTGAGCAGCCTTGCGATGCAGTAGAGGCTCTGAGCTACTACTGTTATTGTTTCTGAGGTCGTTGGGATTTTTGTTAACAGGTAGTGGCTGCTCTCAATCAAGAACCCAATCTCTGAGTGTTCGTCAACAGTGGGGAGAGCTTGGAACCCTGAAACGAGTGAAGAACAGTGTTCAATGAATCAGGGAGATGGACTGTCACATACTTCCTGGCCTTTTTGGGGACACTTGTGTTATATGCCAAAACTGCGCTCAGACAGAATTAGCCTCAGAGCCACACCATTAAAAAAGTAATATGATCAATCAGCTGGAAACCGCAAATGTAAATTATGCAAAGAAAAATGTATAAAAATACTAGTGGTTTTCTCTGAGAAAGGTACTTTTAATTACAATTCCATCTATTTCATCAAATAATGAAATTTCATTGCTTTAATAGTGGAGAAAAGAATAATTTTTCAAATGAGATTGCTCTAACCAGAAGGATGGCAAGACGCTTGATGCATCTGACTTTAAAATTTTATAGTTTATTTGCAGACACAAAAAATACCCCTCTGAAGATATTTTTGTCTCCACACTGATGTGACTGGAGCCGAAAACAACGCTGTCACTGGGGTCCCGGGTCTATTGTGTCACATTTTGTCTATCATCTGGGTACTCATTAAAGCATATACTCATTCAGATAGAAATACTCTTAGGCATGTAAGTGGGTTTATTTACACATTTTCAATTCAAACTTATGTTAAAATTCAGCAACCTGCTTATATAGTTAAAATTCCCCCAAAGCACAAGCCATTCAATGAAAAGGCTCCCTCCCACACCCCTTCCTCATCTAATTCCCTTCCCTGAAGACAAATGTGACTTTTATCCGCTCCCTTTCTCCCTTACCATATATATTTTGTGCATGTACAAATCAATATATTGACGTAGCCTAAATTTTATAGTGTAAGAAGAATGTTGTCTTAAAGATATCATGGTCTGTGAAATATTTTATTCGTAGAGACACACCATGGTAAAGTAAGAGTCTCTACTTTTAATGTGCTAAGCGAGAGGGAGTGGGGGTGTTCATTTTCTAAGTCATTCGGCATTGAGTTCCTGCCACGTGTCCTGTTCAGTTGCTGTTAGGCATGGCTGTAACATGCTAGACGTCTTGTTGAGATCCATGAGTAGCATCATTCTTCCCAGGATGCCCCTACATCCACCTCCCTTGCCTTCTGAACTCTTTCACTTCTCCCGGCTTCGTTTCTTAGAACCAAAGGATTACCGTTTCCCTGTGTTCCACATACAGTAAAGAAAGACTGATTTTTTTTTTTTTGATTACAGAGGGAAGACCAGGTTAACTAGGGACTGAAAATGGGTGGCAAGGCCTTGTATCCACTGGACTCCCATCTATGACTGTACGGCATTTAGCACTCCGACTTAATGGGAGTTAACTTTCGTGTTCACTTATCCACTTCACCAAGCAGGGATTCTGCTTCCTCTGGGAAGCCATCTCTTACAAGAGCTTTTGATATAAAGTTAATCTGTCTATAACAAGAAGCAGCAGCAGCAGCAAGCAGCAGCAGCAGCAGCAGCAGCAGCAGCAGCAGCAGCTGGGAGTGTGTTTGTAATTCCAGTGGGCCTCTGGGGAGGTGGGGACTGGTAAGTCTCTGGGGTTCACTGGCTTCCCAGTCTATTCTAATTGATAAACTCCCAGCCAGTGAGAGACACTGTTTCAAAAGAAAACGATGGATAATGCCCGAGGATTCACACACACACACACACACACACACACACACACACACTTGCTACTTGTGTAAGTAGTGTAAGGGTGACCTGTGTTCTGTGGGGAATTAAATCGCCTTTGGTCAGGAGTCCAAAACTGGAAACCATTAGACAAATTGTCTCAGAATATTCTTTCTGAGGGGGAGGGATTATGATATTCATATTTTCATCCTGCAATGTTTGCCACATGCACGTCTGACAGATATGGATTGCAGTGCTGAAAGTTACCGGAAATGGATGGAAATGAGTTCGGACCAGTTCTAGCTAGTGGTGGTGGGTCAGCCCGCAGGGAAACCTGCCTGAGCGCTGGAACAGCTGATCTACACCATTCAAGCCACAGGCAGAAAGGGAAGGGCAGCTTTGAAGGAAGCCTGTCGTGTGGGTTTATTCATCTCTCAAGGAGGTGGGAGGGCAGCTGGACACAAAGGACAAACACCTGTGTGTCTGAGAGGAGGCTGGTATGAACACACACACACACACACACACACACACACACACACACACACACAGTGTCAGGGTCCATTTGGCAGAGAAGTCTGACATAATTCTCTCTTATGTCACCTAAGAACAAATCATCTTTAACCACAGCTATAGGTTTGGAAGCTTGTTTCAAGTGTTTTCCTTCTCCCCTAAACAGAGAGGCCTCTGTCCTGTGTTAGTCTGATCTATGAGTGGATCCCTGTAGGAGGGAGTGCTGGAAGACTTGCCTAAGGTTACCAAACAGTACCCAATGACAAATGCGTCAGTAGCATTCTGGAAGATTTGCATATTTCTCTCTCACTATATTGTTCCAATCTCACCAGAGGAAACTACGCTTGTATCCCTAATGGAGTTATTACACGTTGGGTAATTTATATCCCTTAATTTTACTGGTAAGGGAACCAAAGCTAAGAAAGGCTGAGTGTCTTGCCTTCTTTAACAGACATAGGACCGGTTGTTAGCAGTCAGTCTCTTCTAATATTGGACTTTAAAACTGACAATTGGATGTGGTCTATAGATTATCTGCTAAGGTTGTAAAGCAACTTGTGACACATGTTTAGCCAAGTAAAATTATTTCCCCCAGCTCCTGACATCCTGACAGTTTGCAAAAACCATCTTCACCTTCCTCCTTGCCTCATAAAAAAGGGGCTGCAGCTATTTTTAAACCCAAGGTTTGTAGAAGGGAATTTAGATTATAAATCTAGGTTAGTTGAGTTTATCCAGGAATTTGTCACACTGAATATGAACTTTCTTGAGTCCAAGTAAAAGAAAAATGAAAGATCAATTCGATTATCCAAATCTCTCTCTCTCTCTCTCTCTCTCTCTCTCTCTCTCTCTCTCTCTCTCTCTCTCTCTCTCCCTCCCTCCCTCCCTTCCCCTCCCCTTCTCTGACCCCACCCACCCCTTCAGGTTTATCCCAGACTAGTTGTACAACAAGAAGAAAAAGCCCAAGTTTCTTGCTCTCACTTAAGGCGGTGGCTACCTTGACATAGGAGTAGCAATGTCAATGAATCTTTGTTGCAATATTGTTTACTAGCAAAACAACTCCAAGTCAAAACAAATATCAGCACAAAGAAAACCGTGTAACAAAATACTTGTCAAACTTGTACAAATGAGTGGCCTATTTAAAAAGAACTCCAAGGCAGGAACTTTTTTTTTTTTTTTTTTTTTAATCAGCCCTTAACTTCTGGAGGTAACAGATACAGTGTATCCACTACCTCCTTTCTGTTTCGGTTTTGTCTTAGGGTCTGGGTTTCTATTACTAAGATGAAAGACCATGAACTAAAGGCAAGTTGAGGAGGAAAGGGTTTATTTGGCTTACACTTCCAGATCATAGAAGGAAGTCAGGATAAGAATGCAAGTAGGGTGGAACCTGGAGGCAGGAGCTAATGCAGAGGCCGTGGAGGGTGCTACTTACTGGCTTGTTTCCTGTGGTGTGCTAAACTTGCTTTCTTATAGAACTCAGGACCACCAGCAAAGGGGTGGCCTTGCCCACCATGGGCTGGGCCTTCTCCCACTGGTCTCTAATGAGATCCCTAAATGTTTTACAGCTGGATCTCCTGGGGGCATTTCCTCAACTGAAGCTCCTCCCTCTCTGGTGACTCTAGCTTGTGTCAAATTGACATACAAATCCAGCCAGGACAGGTGCCTTATGAGATGTGTCTGAATGTTACTTTTTTTTTTTTTTGTAACTTCAAGATAAATTTCATGATACTTCTACTTTTCTGTTCTGCTAAAATAATAGAAAGGTCCTAATAAAACGTGCTTATAGGTTCCACTGTCTAGTGAATAGGTAGCAGCAAGGGCCACTTTTCTATGTTATGAAATGAAAGCAACTTAAACCCAGAAGTCTTTAGGACCTAGTCGAAATTACACAAAGACGGAGAAGAATTCTACAGGGATAATCCTATCTGCAGGACTGCTCTGTGTCCTACTTCCACTCCATGAGTAACAGCAAGCCTACTAGTTGTGTAATATCACGCCCTCCTGTGAGGCCATAACATTGATGAGCCCAGGGCTAGAGTTTCAGAAAAGTTTATCTGTGTTGTCTGAGGCAGGAGGAGGCTTCATCACCTGCCGCCACTAGATGGTGCCTGTCATTGAAACAAAGCTTCCTCCAGGAAGTTTTCTCTGTGTCTCCATTAGGACCACGGGTGGGAAAGAACCTTGATTAATAAACTAAAGAGTAAATGGTTAGGTAGTTTAGAGGGCTACAAAGCACAGGGAACTATTGATCAAAAACTGATCAAGCCAGTTAGGATTATACTAATTCCACTAATCTTTGTTTCCCCTTGATATTCAACCCAGACCTTGATCCTGGTATGTAGGCATTCTACTATTGAGCTAAAGTCCTACTCCCTTTATTGTGTTGTTAGCAGCCAATATATTCCAGGCTGGCTTTGAACTCACTATGTAGCCCAGGCTATCCTGAAATCCTTCCTCCACGTTGTGATTACAGGTGTGCTGTACCATATTCAGTCTTTTCTGTTTGTGCTTTTCATCCTCAAAATGTGTGAGCCATAGGAGAAAAAGAGCAAATGAATCTTTCTCGGCATTTATGAGACTCAAAGGTGATAGTGTTTATTTTAGGGCAGGTTGGGGAGAAATAAAAGACAAGACCCTCAGTATTTATTGTCCTTGCTCGGAATGGCAAAAGCAAAGGTGACCGGCCACACACAGCGTTAACAAAAAGTTAATCATGACCTTTCCAAGGGAAGCACATGAATCTCTATTACTGGACAGTAATCAATAGGAAAGGAAATGGAACATGCCTTTTTAATTGTGGGATCGCAAACACCAAGTGGAGAGTGATAACAGAGCTAGCAGGCTGTCGGCCAAGGCCAATTCTTTCCTCATTAATTTAAGACACATACCAAATTTCACTCCACAGTTCTCATTCTCGCCTCCCACCCCCAACCCTGCTCACCAGCTCTATACCCCCTTACGGGGCAAATTCTTGCCAATCTTGATAATAAAATGCCTCCAGGGGTTACCTATCAATTTGCATGAAGGGCATTTTGACATATTTTGCAGCCAAGTACATGGGAAATGTGTTTCTTGGACTTTCCCTTTCTCAGACAGTCACTAAAGCTGACTATTCATGGCCGGTTCACGACTATAAT
The DNA here is from genome assembly GCF_011064425.1 of Rattus rattus. NCBI lineage: Eukaryota > Metazoa > Chordata > Mammalia > Rodentia > Muridae > Rattus > Rattus rattus. The sequence goes on from NC_046164.1 coordinate 2,382,344, forward strand.
GAGAAATTGCCAGCAATGTTGCAATACATAATCCACGGCATGGAAAACTGCTGATCAGCAGTGGCAAATTCTTAATACAAAAGTGATTTCTTTTTGCTCATGAGTGTTGGGATTGCTGATTCTTGCTGGGTTTTTAGGAGTGACAGTTACTTCAAACATTAGCCTCGAGACAAAATATAATTACTTGGGGGGGGGGATTTAAAGGTCACATCTTGTTCGGCCTTCACTTCTCAATGGTCCCGATCGCTGCCGTAGGTTTTGTAGAATGTGTGAACATGAACGCAAGCCAGAGACGACAACAGCCAAACACATGACATTAGTGCATTTTAATTTCAGACATTAGGCAACTTGGGGTGGTTCCCAGTGCTTGCCCGAGTGTTGAGTAAGGGTTTTACACACACCAGCTCTCCCCAAACACAACCTCTGTATCTGCTTCTCCAGCCCCAGGGGAGACACACGGATCTATTCCAGTTCTAGATACTGAAGAACGGAAAAGGAAAGAAAGGAAAAGAAAAACGTAGTGACTCTACCATTACTTTATTTTCACCTCTACACCCAAAGACTTCCCTCTCTGGAATATTATTACCTATGTTAGAAATGCTATAAGCAAGAGATAGTATGTGAAGTGACTTCTCCCGGGGCTTGTGTGTTTGGGTGGCTGTGTGGAGTCTGAGCAGTGACTTTCACATACAAAATGCATGAACAGGAAACACAGCTGTGTTTGCACCCTATGTCGTGTGTCTTAAGCCCATTAAATGGCCCCTCTATAGCAGTCTTCAGAATATTAGATGGTGCCCGTGCTGGTAACTGCTCGTACCTTAAAGGGTTTCTTAACTGATCTCAATAGTTCTGGGCCATTGGCATAATTGTGATTTGTTTGGAAAAGGGGATCTAGTTCAGCCTCAGCAGCCTAGTAAATATGAAAGGTCATTTTGCAAACGCAAGAACCTGCCTTGGATGGCTGAGGGTGTTTCCTTAACCCAGACACCAATGACATCCCCGTGTCCCCAGACATCCTTTGTCAAAAACAAAAAACCAAAAAACCAAAAAAACCAAAAAACCCAAAAAACCAAAAAACGATGACTGGTGACTCGACACTGGGCGCTGACAACACTTTCTTTACCAACACACCCCAAGTTTTGCAGAGTAGCATCCGGAATGATCTGGGCTGGGAAAAATCACAGTCAACTTCAGGTTTTTTCCCATGTGAGGGAACTGAGGCCAGCTGGATGAAACGTTGAACCTATCTCTGGGCGCGACAGAAGCCTGGCGAGGCGAGGCTGCAGGGTCGGGAGCCAGATGCCCCCTCCAGCCCCGGGAGGGCGCGGCGTGCTGAGCCCCCAGTGGGGGCGGCGCGGTCCGAGGCCCCTCCCCTCCGCCGAAGCCCGGGCGGCTGACGCCGCGCGGCGGCCGGGAGCCGAGGGGGCCGGGCGGGCGCGAGCGAGGGCAGGGCAGGGGGCCGGCCGAGGCCACTCGCCGCTTTAAATATGGATCGCGGGCTCGCGCTCGCCGCACAGCTTCGGCCTCCAAGCCCATCCCCGAGCCTGGCCCCGGCTGCAGCGTCGGTTCCCGGCAGCCCCACGGAGAGCCGGGCGCACACGCGGGAACTGCGGGAGGCAGAGTAGAGCGGAGCCGCCCCGCCGCGGCCGTCCCTCCCCGAGGCCGGCACCTCCGCTCAGCGTCGCCGATCCCTCCCCGCGGGGCCGACCCTCCCGCGACTGCCCTCGCCCCTCGGCCGCCTCCGGGGCGCACAGCGCGCAGCCACCCACCCGGCGCCAAAGTTGCGACCGCTGCCCCGCGCGCGCTGCGACCGGCCGCGCCAACTTCCCAGCCCACGCCGCTCCGGTCCCAGCTCTCCCCCGCCTCCCAGCCCCGGCGGCGCGCGGGGCAGAGCTTAGGTGGCGGCGGCGGCCGAGGTGGCGGCGAAAGCGGCGGCGGCGGCAGCGGCGGCGGCGGCCGCTGCAGCCTCACATTCGGTCGCCAAGCTGGAGGAGCGACGGAAGCCCGATCCCAGGAGGTGAGTGGCCGGAGCGGTGGCAGGGAGGGTCGGCCACGTCTCCAAGCCTGGCCCGCGCGGTGGGCACTGGGTGGCGGTCCCGCAGGGCGCGCTGGCGGCCTCGGTGCGTCCAGGCAGGGACGCAGAGAGAGAAAGAGGGAGAGAGAGAGAGAGGTCAGTGGCGGGCCGGGCATCCCCTGGGCTGGGCGCCCGCGAAGTGTGGACACCGCCGCTGTTGCTGCGGAAAAAGTACTTTTTATTCCGTCTCAGCGTTCAGATGACGACTTTGGGTGGTTCTGTTTTCCCCTTACTGCATAGTCGCCTGCACGTAACCGGGCGTTGTTGCCACGACTGTGGGGCCAGTGGACGCCGGGGCTGGGCTTAAGAGCAGTGACACTTGTGTTTCCTTGAGCCCGGGGTGGTCACGGTGTGGCTGGGAACCTGCTTGAGGGGGGACACACCCCCAGATCCTTAAGCTGTAGAGGTTGGGGCAACAGTGCCATCGAGGCCGAGGTCCCTACTCCACTGTCCGCTCCAAGACTTGCATCTTTCCCTGGCACGCCGGAGGCGGGGGTGAGTCAGGCAGATTCTCTGCTAGCGGCACATATTTATTTGCAAGGGGGAGACAGAGGTTAAACTGGGATTTCTGTGGGCTGGCGACGGCGGAGCTCTCGCTCAGGTACTGGGCAGCGTGTGCATCTTGGCAAGGACAGGTGATTCCTTTCTTAAGTGCATTGCACTCAGCCTTTGGCAGTCTGTTAGGAACAGCCACTGAGCGACAGCAGCTAACTGCAGCAAGGTCCACAAGGAGGAAAGTTCTCCGAGAACAGAAGGGAAAAAGAAAACCCCTCAACTTGGGAAACGCCAAGAAAGCATTTCTGCCTCGGCCCTAGCGTGTGGAGTACTTCTTGGTTCCCCATAAAGGTGTAGGTTTGCCTTTCCCTCCCTCCTGGAGGCCCCACCTTCTCAGCGGGATCGCCTGCAGCAAGTTCTTCCAGTCTGAAGTAGAAGTGCTCAAAGCACCTCTCTCTTCCCCTCGACACTTACTTCTCTCTCCCTTTTCACTTCAGTGCCAGACAAACTTGCTCTGGGTGAGAACTCCCGGACACTGCAACAGTAACACAGTCTTAAATCCTAGAAAGGCTCTTTCGTGAGGCGCTGCATGGAGCTTCCCTTTCTTAATCAGGGACTTAGGGTTGCAATATTAGCTGAATGGAAGTGTGTATCACTCACTGGTGCCATTCTCACTGTGATTTGAAGAGATTCTCTCAGGCAGCCAGTCCTGTCCTCGGCGGCTCAAAGACTTAAAAAAAAAAAGTTTCTAAGAACCCTGGTCCTTGTGTTTGTCACATTAGCGAAATACTTTCCAGTCATTATTGTACCTTAGACCGAGACTTTTTGTATTTCATTCAAAGGAAGCCTGCCTGCTTTGTAAAGCTTTCATAGCAGAGAAAAACTTTTACTTTCATTTTAAAGTTAGATCTAAACAGGATTCTGATCTCTTACGTTAAGTTGTGACATTTAATAGTTTCTACCGTATCTCCAAGTATAGGTGAGATGGTACAAAACTCTCATACCTAGGTAGGATAGGAAACTTCTGCTGTGAATTCTTGAGGCATAGGGCACATATATGAATGGGGTGAGAGACAGAAAATGGGATATTTTGGTAGTGCCAGGTATATTTGAGAAAGCAGAAACCCTCATCCCTTTTACTTTGCAGCATGAAAATGTCAGTATCTGTTGGAGGACTATTTTTGAAGACCTAAAAGGCAGGTGGGCTTTTCAGGTGGTCAGAAGTACGCTCAATGTATTTGATGTATTTCTTTTGGTTCACTCTACGAACATAAGAGAGCTTGCAGTGTTTGTACACAAATGCCATTATTTTACATGAAGACATTTGGATTTATAGAAATGCTGTATGAAAAGAAGACAGGCAATTGTGGTGGGAGAAAATCGTGTTAGAAACCAGGCAACCTCTGCGACGTCTCCCAGCACACCCTGGTGGTAATCTCATTTTTCACTGAGCTCTGGCAAGTACAATTTGAAGATTCTGATCTCTTGTTCTGATAACACGCACGATAGTCTGGCCCTAGCTCACATCTTAAAGGAAAACAGCACTTAGGGAAGGAAACACACAGTGAATCACGGTAGGTAATCAGGTTTCCCTGCCTGCCTTTGAGGGCGCTGCAGACCGTGAGGGCTGCTATTGTTAGGGGAGAATTCCTGGGAGAATTCACTGCTCCTCAAGTGTGGCCAGGACACTCAGCTTAGCTTGTTCTCCTTGGTGTTCATTTTAAACACTGGGAATAAAGTCTTAAGTCTGGATTTGATGCATAATCAGGTCTGGGTCGGAAAGAACACAGGATGATGATTAAGGTTTCCAAGTTTTTTTTTTTTAATTTCAAAATGGAAGGGATCAGGCAACATGACTGATTGGCCTGAGGAAGCTGTAAACAGACCACTTATCTTATTTGATGTTTGATATAAGGTCAGGGGTACGTTGGGTACAATTTTTTTTCTGCCCAACTCTCAATATTCATACACTTGGTACATTTTGGTCATGGATGCTTGTGTCCTAACTTGAAGGCATTTCAAGTACCCACTACTGCATGGATTTACAGCCGTAGATGTGGACAATCTTTTACACAGCGCTGTCTAATCTGCGTATTTATCCACGAAACCACACAGATTCAGAGGTGGCTCATGTATTTTATCTTCGGACACATTTGCTACTGTCATAATGACTCCGAGGCTACGGCTTGTCATGAATCTCTCAGGCCCCAGCAGAGAGTGCAATGACAGTTGACAAGGCCCCTAAGGAAGGTGAGAGTGTGGTTGGCGATGCCTTTAGCCTTTATTTACCTGCTATGAGGTGGAAGAGAGGAGACGCTTCCTCCAGTCTTCTACATGACGCACACAGTGGTATATACTCCTTAGTAATAATGTCTTTGTTGCCCTTGGACTAGGGAGCTGTATTGAAAACGGATGGCAGTAGAAATAGTAATAATCGTTGTGGTGAAATCACTTCCGTCTGTTGTTTGTGGGAGCCAAAACACGGTCCTCTTCCCCCGAAAATCAAGCGGATGGAAGAGGTTTTTATGCTTATCTGCGACTGAAAACTTTTTTTTTTAAAAACGCCCTGGGAAGCTATTGGTGGGGGCTGGAACACACATTCTATCTGCACACCGCTGCTTCATCTTCATCTAATGACGAGGGGGAAGAGGTGGTATTTCAGTCCCACAGGAAGAGGGTAAAGCACTTGAAAGTTCATCCCACTGAATGTGGTCTTCGTCACTGATGGGGCATGCGGTCCATCAGCAGTGCCCACTCGCTTCAGCAATGAGGTTTTAGATTCTACACTGCTGCATGTGATGCCCTGGTTGATTCTCAGTCTGGGTGTGTCAGCGGTGACTTCTGTCTTGGGAGCTCAATCTATTCTCATGCAGAATTCACACTGACGTAAAGTACATAAGTTAAGTCTTGGAAGGACATTAGTAATCCACAACCGGCATCTTGGGAGTTTTATTTTCCTCCTGCTTTGTTGAGTTTGTATTGAATAGAGTTTTTGAGATACTTTTGGGTGACATTAAAATAAAACAGAAATTAAAAAAAAAAAGAGAAAGGGGCTACATCATATTGAAACCTGCTCTTTTGTGAATGACATAGTAGGAAAGCTTTTCCTAATGTCATTAATAGGAAGTGAGGCATCCTTTTTTTTTGTCTTTGTGACCATCCTGACCCATGAACAGACCACTCTATACTATTTTCAAATGAGAAAACCTAAGGAGACTGGGCTTTTCTAATACTTAATTCCAGTTTTGCTGTGGAGACCTCCTAATGAGTGCTGGGATCTAGTTACATGGTCATCTATTTGGTGTGCTCTCTGGAAAGAGAGGCTTTGAGCAGCACAGAGAAGACACATGCTGAGGAGGGTTCCTGTCACTCAGGAGAGCTCTTAGTCTTCGTGTATGAAGCCCATTAGAGTTACAATTGCTGTAAGACCTCTAATATCCCAGCCAACAGAAAACAAGACAACAGAACAGATACTGAACCAGCTGAGGGGGCAGCCTGCTGGTAAAAGAAGAGGAGGCCTAAAGGCCATAAACAGAATTAAAGGGTAGAGCTTAAGACTTGATAGTGTCACGTAAGGCAGCACCCCTCTTCTATCCCTTTTTCCCCTCACTCCTTCCATCAGCCTCTTCTATTTAAGTTTTTATCGAGGTGCAATATGTAGTCAGAACATCTCAAATGCCACTGAAACATCAGCAAACAGCTCAACAATCTACTTGAGTGACTCCATCCCTGTAACCAGCACTCGTGTCAGGACACAGGTCAATGGAAGCTTCGGAGGCTCCGGTCCCCTCCACTGACAGCCACTGTTTCCCTCAACAGTAACTTCTCACTCCTGAGGGTGGGGGTCTGACCTTTCTTGTTTGATGCTACATTTGGGAGATTCAGTCTTGGTTCACGGGTAGCAAGTTTGTTTACTCTCATTGTTCTGAAAAAGGAAAGAGGAAGAGGGGTTGCTGCCTCACAGGGGAATAGGATGATACATTTATCTGTTCTAGTCTTGATGGATTCTTGGGTTGTTTTCCATGTTTTTCAGTTACAAAGTGTGCTGATGTGTGTATTCTTGAACACTGTATCTCCACATACACTTTTAGTTAAGTGTGGAGAACTTAGTCGTGTGTATTGAGTTCAGTTGTTAGATTTGGATTAGTAGATGGAATCTTCCCTCAGAGTTGATGCTGATCCATCTTTCTGCATGCAGTGAATGAAAGACGTCCATAAACACCTTTACGAACAGTGGGCCTTTTGGGCATAGTATGTTTTACCCGGTCTGTATGAACGCATTCCATCATGGGTTTTATTTACACTGTCCAGTGTACTCTTTCAAATCTTTCTCAGGTATACCATTGGTTTAGTTGTTATTGTCTTTTTTTTTTTTTTTGGCTCCTGAACTTTCTAATATATTATCCCAAGTAAGGAAGGCTTAAATGCCTGGGAAATTAACTTCATTTACTTGATTAGAAAGCACAGCCAGTCAGGTAAACTCCCTCACCAGTAGTGCCTTCTTCTAAGGACTGTCAGTATGGAAAGAGATTAGGAACATTTGAACTCGACTGTCCCAATGGTAGGAATCTATAAAATCCCATCCTTAAAAAAATAGTCTAAAGCCCAACTTTGAACGAATGCTCTAAGGCGTGTAGAACTGGCCTTTTCCATTACAGCAACTCAACAGGACAGTCACGTGTCCTGTAATGTTGCTTTGCCCAGGGTTTGGTGGAGACCTGCTTCCAGAAGACACAGGATTTGAAGACTCAAATGTCTTACACTATTCAACGTTTGATTTGAGGAATTTAAAAAGTTGTCAGTTTAAAAAAAATTTTTTTAACCAAAGTCACCATAAAGCTCAACTCCCAGAGGAGGTTTCAGCCTTCCACCAAATGATCTTTATTAAGCTTTGTTCTGAGTTATACATATGTTAGCTATTATCATCATTGTGTTCTGCAGAGCTCTTTATTCGTGAATTGTGCCAGCACCGAGAGCAGTTGCCGGCATATTAATAAATGTTTGGCTCACCGAATGAACAACACATTTTCTTATCTTTCTTAGGTTCTTACTCAGAGTAACTCGAACTGTGTTTCCCAGGTTTCCCTCTAAGACTTACGTTCTGTCGATAAAGCTGATGCTTGACCAGGGTTTGTGAAACATTATATTGGAGATTGACTCTTAACAGTCAGCAGTTTGAGATCACCCGTGTCATTATATGGGTCACATTAAGTCTGTGCCCCATGGAACACACAGCAGACCTAAAGCACCCTTGAAAAATGATTATATTGCTCTTCACTTCATGGACGATTCCCCCAAAGCCTACACACTATATATTTTTAGCTTCTGTAATTAGAGTGCTAGGCAACACATTTCCAGATCTAGAATACAGTAGTGGCTCCTCCAGTACGGAAACTTTGGAAGCCATGTTGCACACAGAGTTGAGCATGTAGGGAAGAATATCGACTGAAAGCTGGAGTTCAGAAAGAACTCTTTCCACTCAGTGGGGATACAGTGTTTCTCACACATGCCAATTGGAACATGAAAGTCCAGGTGCAGAGCACAGCCTTGCCAGCATTGTGAAGCAGCAGCTCTTAACTCCTGAGTCTCAGCTAATGGCTCATTTAGAGACTTTTTTCTTTTGCCTATTCAACAGAATTAGAATGTGTGTGTGTTTATGCTTGCCTCTCTCTCTCTCTCTCTCTCTCTCTCTCTCTCTCTCTCTCTCTGTGTGTGTGTGTGTAGGATCACATGGTGCTTTTAATCAGTGGTAGGTTTGTTTCACTTTGCAAATCAGACTGGCAATGCAAGGAAGACGGGTTTTTATTTATTTTTTGAAAAAGACTTTACTTATTTTATGTATGAGGGCACTACCACTCATATGTCTGGTGTGTTCAGACACACCAGAAGAGGGCATCAGATCCCATTACAGATGGTTATGAAGCCACCATGTGGTTGCTGGGAATTGAACTCAGGACCTCCGGAAGAGCAGCGAATGCTCTTAACCACTGAGCCATCTCTCCAGTCCCCTGGAGGATGGATTTTTATATGGACATCTGATTGCAGTTTTTACCCAAAGGCTTCTTTTTTCTTTCCTTTGTATTGGGTTTATTTATTTATTTCTTTGCTTCGTAGAGCTGTTGGCACTCTGGGTTACTTTGGTCTCATCACTTAAGTGCAGTCATTTTTTTTTTTTTGTCTGTTTGTTTTTTGTTTCTTTTGCTTTTTAAATACTCTATCGGGCAAGTAGCATTTCTTCAGCATCACATGCTAGGTTGCATTTATAGGGATGATGCTTACATTTTAGATGTATACCTCATCTGTGCTTGTCCCAAATGGGCTGACTGGATGGGAAATGGACTTTTCTGGTGTTGTAGGCAGACTTTGTTTTCTGGTAAAGGCATGATGCAATGGGAACTGGAAATGAAAACAGAGTGACCATGCCTTGTTAAACTAGTCCCTCAGAGAGGTTTTTGTTTTTGTTTTTCCACAAACACCTGGATCCTCCCTTTGATGTTTATTCAGTACTTGGGATTTTCAAAAGATTGAAATTATGGATTTTTTTTTGAAGAATAATGATTGTGTGTGTTTTTTTTTTTTTTTTTGGTTCTTTTTTTCGGAGCTGGGGACCGAACCCAGGGCCTTGCGCTTCCTAGGTAAGCGCTCTACCGCTGAGCTAAATCCCCAGCCCCTGTGTGTGTCTTTTAAGATAAGAGTTATCACTTTAAAACTATATATAGATGTGTATATCTGCATGTGAGAATATATACAGAAATGCAGATGTCCAAAGACTCCAAAAGAGGACCACAGATCCTCTAAAACTAGAGTTACAGGGAGTTGTAAGCTGCCATGTGAGTGTTAGGAATTGAACCTGGATCCTCTGGAAGAGCAGCCAGTGCTCTTAACTGCTGAGCCATCTCTCCAGCCCAGGGGTAACTGTTTAAAGAATTGGATTATAATAACTCTAGTGTCTAAACTGGTGTAAAAATAGAAGTGAATACTCTCTTCATTTCTAGTGTCCTCAGCAGGGGACCTGTTGTCTACATGACTTGATGCAACAGACCGAATGTCTTTAATACACGCTTTACAGGCACTTGGGTATCGATGGCTGCACTCTAAGGCCGTCCTCTTGGGAGGTGCATGGCCACAGCCACAGCAAGACGGCAGTTGAACTGCTCTGCACATTTCTTCATTCCTTGCCCCTCTATAGACTGTGACCTTAGGAAGGGAGGGGAGCACTCACCATGTTAGCAGAGTTGGGCCTCTTGGTAGGGAGAGGCAATGGTGAGTTGTTAGTCTGCACTGAACTACATGCTATACACCGGCCCAAGAACTCTGGATTCATGAATGAACACACACACACACACACACACACACACACACACACACACACACACACACACACAGAGAGAGAGAGAGAGAGAGAGAGAGAGAGAGAGAGAGAGAGAGAGATATTATATATGCCTCGACTAGCTCAGTGGTTGGGCACTCCCAAACCTCCTGAAGCTAGCACACACTCCATCTGGTATACCTGAGTTAACACCTTTTAAAAATCTATATTTCATCTCTGCTACCCAAGACCCAATTGGGGGAGTGGGCCCCTAGGGCCACTTTCCTGGATTCTTATATGTTGGTAGGCCTTTAAGTCTGCTCTCTCTGCTTCTCTGTCATGGCATGGTCTGTCCTAGGCCTCTTGCCCTTTTTCTCCCCTGTCTTCTTGCGTGGGCATGCTAAAAGTCCCTTCTCTTTTACGCTGCCCAGCTATTGGCTGTTGGCTCTTTATTGATTAATCAAAAACCAATTGGGGACAGGGACCCCCAGCGTCAGGACCTGTAGATTCCTGTGTGATTTTTGGGAACTGAATTAAGATAAAGCATTAGAATTGATCCCTAACAGGGAGCTTGTTGAAGTTCTGATGATCACAGTCAGTCACCAATGGGCATTAACAGATCCAGCAGAAACACAAGGCTCACACATTCTCATCATTACGAGTTGAGCTTCTTTGCCAGGGAAGTGAGCAGAGGCAGATAGGGATGTGTCAAAGGATTTAGATGAACAAGATCAGATAGCTTCCCTTGAAGATACGTTAGGGAAATAAAAGGAAAGCCCATCCAGAAACCCCAGAAGGAAATAAAGCTCAAGCAATTGGATATTTTTTCTTTCTACCAAACATTTTGGCAGTGAATTCTGCCTGAACACTCGCTGCTCATGCTTCTGTCACTGCTCACACATCTGCGCTGTTTTAGCTTGCTCTCAGGTGAGCACACGGTTCTTTCTATGTTGAACGCTCTTTCAGTCTGGGGTACACATCTTTCTCGCTGCTGCCGCCTTGACTGAACAAGCTAGAGCAAAACAGACTTAAAATGCCTGAGTCAGACTTCTGGAGGAACTGACCGCAGGTAGCAGCTGTGACTCCTTGTTGTCCTGCCCCTCTGTACCTGTCTTGTGACTTTTCTTACTAATGACGTTCGGGATCCAGTCAGTTTGGGGTAAAATTTTGTTAGAAGTATTTGTCTTCTGTCGTCGATCCTTGGAAAACAACCCATTTCGATTTGATTACCTTCTTTGTTCTCTGTGTTGTACACACTCTTACTATTTATTTGAGATTAAGAGTATTAATAGTGTCTTAAGGCTTTTAAATTTATTTATTTTTAAGAGAAGTTTCTCTCTCTCTCTCTCTCTCTCTCTCTCTCTCTCTCTCTCTCTCTCTCTGTATGTGTGTGTGTAGACGTGTGCATGCGCATGAGTATACTCCTGTGGAGACCAGGAGTCATTGGCTCCCACTAATCTTAACAGACGTGTGCTGATTGCCCTGACTGTTATGTGGGTCCTGGGATCCAGAGTCAGTCCTTACCGTCTGTCTGTCTGGCACTCCTAAGCACTGTGCCACCCCTCCATTTCCATTGTAGGGATCATTTAGCTTCTTTTGGAATCATTATAGGCTAACACGAGAAGTTGTTAAAATGCAGGGCAGGACGTTTTCCCAGTCCTTTATTCAATATCCTCCCATTTTTAAGATTCCTAAAAGACATCTTGGTGCTTTCTCATTCCAATTGTTTTTTTGTTTACCATATTTTGAGTCTTGAGTAAGGAGTTTTAAGCCCAGATGTTCTTGTAAGATCTCTGCGAGATGTTATACAAATATAATTAAGTAAGCAATATCGACAGGCATGAGAATATCATTATATCTCCGTGTTACGTGTTTGATCACTTGCCTTACAGTATGTGTGAAGGGGTAGCGTATTCAGGTGCTTGATAGATGAGCTTTTGTTTGTTTGTATGTGTAGTATTCCTAGTGAAGTCTTAGTATGTTTCACTGCTTCTTAGTATGTTGAAAAATCATACACTTGGCCACATATTTGGGTTTAATTATCTCATACTGAGGGCTTTCATGTACTCTTTGTGCATGCGTTGGACTGTATGAAGTGTCATCGGGAATGTTCCCTCGAGGGGCTGGAGAGATGGCACAGTGGAGCCGAGCAGTGTGCTCTTGCAGAGGACCCGGGTGGAGTCACCAGCACTGACATGGTGGCTCACAACCATCTCTAACTCCATTTCAGGGGACCTAGTGACCGGTTCTGGCCTCCCCAGGCACTGCACACACATAGTGCACGTACATGCATGCAGGCAAAATATTCATGCACGTGCAAAATTAAAATATGTCTTAAGAAATCAATATTCCTTAGAGGGTTTTATCTTGTTTTGAAGATAGACATGGTTGGAAAGGCGGAGAGAAATAGAGAGCCCGTCAAGTACTGAGAACAGACAGAGCTTATGATTATAACCAATGGCATCTGACGTCCGAGTGAGATTTCACTGAAGCCTATGACGTGTAACACTTCCCTCAGACCCAGAAGCACCAGTTACTACAGAAGATATTCAGAGTTTGACATAGTAGATGCTTCTCAGTGCTGCTCATCACAGTGAGAAACTGGCTTCTCCAAAAGGAAATGATCTGGAGGGATCCCTCGGGGGACCACGAGTTCATACTTCTTCAAAGGGAAGATGGGCATATTTGTAACTAGGTCTAATCTTCCGGTGACCATCCTCTCTTTGTCTAGGACGTTACCCAGAGCCATTCTCTTTGCACAGAACTTCGTTGGTTCAGCTCACTGTCACTGTGTGGAACGTGTCTCTCCTCCACAGTGCTGCTGTAAGATCCCACTGAACCTTGATCTGGAAGACGGTGGGTCCAACCCCACATGGCAGTTAATGACATCTTCCCTTCGTGTCATGTCTCAGCTCTTACCTTGACCATAGGGCGCGAGTGTATGTGCAGGGCTACCCGTGAGATTATACGATGAGCACATAGACCCTGTTAAGTTTCTTTGAACCCAGTCTATGCTGCTATTGACATGATGTTATTACATATTATTTCTTGATTTGGAATCATTCCACCAGTCCAAAAAATTGTTTGTTTTCCCAAGCAAATGAGGTTGATTTTTATTTCCTGAAAGTTTTAAAATCATTGTCAGGGACTGGGAGGCTGGCTCAGTGGGCAATCACTTGCTGCATGAACACGAATACCTGATATTGGACCCCCAGCATCCATGCAAACAGACAGGTGTGGCAGAACAAGCCTGCAATGCTAGTCGGGAGGTGGAGACAGGTGTGTTCTGGGAGCTCATTGGCCATTCACCATAGCTAATGACTGAGCTCCAGGTTCAGAAACAGACCCTGAATCAAAAATAAGTTGGTGGAGAGTGATGGAGAAAGATACCTAGTTTTGACCTCTAGCCTCTACACACACATGGGTGTATGCACCTATATAAGTGTGTATACATAACACACACACACACACACACACACACACACACACACACACACACACACGGGGGAGAGAGACAGAGAAAGAGACTCACACATACACACACGGGGAGAGAGAGACAGAGAGAGACACACACATACACACACGGGGGGGAGAGAGAGAGAGAGAGAGAGAGAGAGAGAGAGATGAGAGAGAGAGAGAGACAGAGAGAGGGAGAGAGAGAGAGGGAGGGAGGGAGAGAGAGAGAGAGAGAGAGAGAGAGAGGGAGAGAGAGAGAGAGAGAGGGAGGGAGAGAGGAGAGAGGGAGAGAGAGAGAGACAGAGAGAGAGAGACAGAGAGAGAGACAGAGACAGAGAGAGAGAGAGAGAGAGAGAGAGAGAGAGAGAGAGAGAGAGACAGAGAGAGAGGCAGAGAGAGGCACACACAACACACACACACATATGGGGGAGAGAGAGAGACACACACACACATGGGGGGGAGAGAGAGATAGAGAGAGAGAGAGATAGAGAGAGAGATTGTGTTTTATAACTTTTTGCAGTGTAGCAGTGTGTTTTCACAATTTAGATCTTGGAAGCCCAGCAGCACATCTTCCCACTTGGCTGCTGGTTTTAGCTTCTGTGATGGACAGACGCTTGAGCCCGAACAACATAAGGTCTTTGTAGAAAAGCCAGAGCAGCAGCAGAAGCAGGTTAGAACATGTAGGCTTCTAGCAGCTCTCTGCTTGGACTGCAGCTGTATGTGTTAACTCAGGGGTTCTGTTCTCAGGTGCTGTCTGGGGATATAAGTGCTGAGGGAGTGTGGTGCCTTGGGAAGAAGGGGGATGGAGCAAATGCCTACAGCCTGGGCTATGGGGAGGCACAGTCTAAGGCGTCAAGGAAAGAGAAGGAGTCTCTGGAGGAGCCCGACTCTGGGAAATTGTGAACCTGCCTGCATGAGTTAACAGGAGCACTAAGTATTCACTTCAGTAGCTTTTTCTGATTATGGAAGCTTCCCTAATTAGGGTCCGAACTAAAATTGTCCTAAAACATTTTTGATGTTCACCATTGTAAACTGAGTTGCACACCCTTATCTCCCGTCGTAACGACACATTGGACAATTTCCCCTTTGCCACCTCTCTTGACCTTTAGGCAATTCAGAGAGCCTGCCCAGGGCGGAAACGCGTGGACCGATTGCTGTATTGCTACAAACCAATTTGTTCATGCTCTTATGCCTTAATCTCTGATTAGACAGCTATGGCACCTTAAATATTTTTCTAAAAACAAAATTGTGGGTAATTGTATCTTGGAGGGAAGAGCGACACCCTCATGTGCACACTGACAATCCACACAGGTCGTGTGAAGGGCAGAGCCAGCAGACCCTGAGAGTAAGAGGAGGCCTTGGGAAGATGTTCGGCTCCAGCTAATCTCAGCTTCCTTACTGAGGTCTCCTTATACCTGCAGGCTGGTGAGGCTCATGCAAAGTGCCACGATTTTCTGGATCCTCTGTAACTGCCAGCACTTTCTTGTGCTGCTTAAGAGTTTGGGCTTTAGAGCCAGGGGGCCTGTGCTTGGATCCCACCTCCCGAGCTGTCTCTGATGTGTGTTCCTTGAGAAGCTTCTGAGATCTTGTGGCTTAGGGTGTCTCGTGTTGAGGAACAATGGTGGAGAGAAAATGGGAGTGAACAGAGAGGAGTTGGAATATAAGACAGGAATAACACAGACTTCAGTAGGTCTTCTGTAGGGCTTCCAGAGATTCTTGAAGTGTCCCACTGGGGAGTAAGGGGAGCAAGCCTTAGAACTTTCTGTCAGCCAGTCCTGCAGCATGGACAGAGCAGCACCTGGAGAGGTGGTGGCTGGTGGTTTTGTGTTCCCAGTTCTCAGCCTCTCAGCTGAGCTCACCTGACTCAGCTCCCATGACTTATGTAAGTTAGTGGGTATGGCGTACTTAGAAAAGTGCAGGGGAAGTTGCATTTGGTGTTTATTATTTTTTTTTCCAAACTCTCCCTGCCCCTTGTAGTATAACTCTCGTGAGCCTGAAACTGAGTGCTCTCATTACTAATGTTTCCTAGTTCTTCCTCTGCGAGGATGATGCCTGGCAATATACTAGGGCACTTTAATGCATTTTGATGGGTTACATGTCTTATTGGTATTTATAGATGTCTACTGGGAAGGTCCAGAAGGAATAAGGACTGGCATTAAAATTTGAAGAATTTGGTCATGTGGCAGGCGAAATTTTTAAGAGAGTATGTTTGTGTGTGAGAGAGTGACCAAGAGAGAGAGCAGGCCAGAAAGCAAGAGAGTGAGCGGTCAAGCGAGACATATCGTAGCCTCCATCAAGGGTACAGACAGTATGCTCCACATTGAAGCAGACCGGAACCCTGCTGTTCATCTGTAGAGCTCAGGAGAGACTAGGAAAGTCCACACGGTCTTTGTCTGCTCCTTACCCATTGCCCTGGTGCCACAGGAAGAGGTTAGCACCTACAATCAATTAACCTAACACTGACAATGAAAATGTTTGTTCCTTAAACATTCCGGGATCCTTTTTGCTACTGTTTCAGCATTTAAGTGACACCGACGTAGAGTAGATCGCCTAGAGTATTTTAGAAGTTTGGTTTGGAATTAATGTTCATGTGGGCTTTAGTTTCTGCTAGTTTACTTCTTATTGAGTGGAGGGCACGGCTAGCTTCCTTGGTCAATTTTTATATTCTCATTAGGGACACGAGTGAGTGCAAAGTACTTTGAAATGGTGTCCCCTTATATGGTTTCTGTGAAATATATATATATATATATATATATATATATATATATATATATATATGTTTTTTTTTAAAGGGACTGTCTGATTACACTGTTAACATTAAAGCAGAAATCGTCATGAAACATGAAGTGTGGATCAATATCTAATAGTCAGCATATCCCCCAGAAGACAGCAGAGTGGAGCTGGGTGTTGGGAACCAAACTCGGGACCTCTTCAAGAGAACAATTGTACTTCACCAATGGGCCGCCTTTCCAGCTCCCTCTGGAATTATATTTTTAAAAAGAGATCTATTTTATGTATATGAATGCTCTATGTGCATGTACACCTGCCTACCAGTAGGGGCATCAGATCCCATTACAAAGGGTCGTGAACCACCATGTGATTGCTGGGAATTGAACTCAGGACCCCTGGAAGAATAGTTAGTGCTCTTAACCTCGGAGCCATCTCTCCAGCCCCTTAAATGTTTCTGTTGAGTTCAGCCTCCATTTCAGCTTAAGTTACTTGTAGGAACCTTTTTATTTATTTATTTTTAAAGGACTTGAGGTTGATAGGAGTGATCCACAGACAGTAACTAATTTACATGTTTATTATAAACCACTAACTAATTTACATATTTATTATAAACCACTAACTAATTTACATGTTTGTCATAAACCACTAACTAATTTACATATTTATTATAAACCACTAACTACTTTACATGTTTGTCGTAAACCACTATTTAGAAGAAGAGGATATGTGAATATAGAGCATCAACCAAATCAATGAGAAATTTTGTGTTACTTTAATTCTTGGGCATCAACTGTTATTTGAGTCAAGCAGTCTTCTGGGCTCCATGTAGAATTTCATAATTACTTTCTGGTTCTGAGTCATGAGTCTAATGGGATCTCCTCACTTCAGCAACTAGCATTTTTAAAACGACCTATTGAGATTGGGAAACACATTTAAGATCTCCCTATAGTATTTGATTGGAGACCTGTTTGGGAGGGATGAATATGAATATGGATAAATTATTTAAAGGTAACCAGCGCACGTGTGAAACATGTTATTGGTTATACATGAGTGGGAAAAACTCATCCTGTAGTAAGCTCTTTGTAAAGGCAAAGATGCCTGTGTTGGTTCGATTTTTGACAACTTGATAGAAACTAGAGTCATCTGGGAAGAGGGAGCTTCAATTGAAGAACTGCCTCCATCAGATTGGCCTGTGTGCAAGTCTGTGGGCTACTTTCTTGACGAATGATTGACATGAGAGGGCCCGGCCCACTGTGGGTGGTGCTACTCCTGGACCCACGGTCCAAGGTAGTACTGTAAGAAAGCAAGCTGAGCAAGCCATTAAGTAGCACTCTTCCATGGTCTCTGCCTCAGTTCCTGCCTCCAGGTTCCTGCCTCATACTCCTGCCCTGGCTTCTGCCAACAATGGACTGTGACCTGCCCACTCAAACAAACCCTTTTCTTCCCCAAGTGTTTCCGGTCAGTGTTAGTAATCACAGCCACTGAAAGCCAATTAGGACGATGACTTTCAAAGATGCATTTGGGGATGGAAACACATACATTACCTTGTCCGAAAACTATGGAGAGGCTTGTCAGATAGGTAAAAACCTCCACATGCGAGGAAGTTATGCAGGCATAGCTTTGAAGTTCCAAACGCAACATTAGGACTTTTGGGCAGATGGTTTCTCACTCCTCAGGAGATAAGAGATAGCAAACGCTTTTGCCTCCAAAGTTGGTGTAGGTGAGAATGACTTCTGTACGTGTGTGTTTAATCCCAGAATCCCAGGCCGAGTGTAACTACGGTGCAGTGGCTTTGAAGATGTTGGCTTGAGAGCTATTTTGTGTGTGTGTGTGTGTGTGTGTGAGAGAGAGAGAGAGAAAGAGAGAGAGAGAGAGAGAGAGAGAGAGAGAGTCAGAGAACACTTCACCCCAACAACCCTACTTAGTGTCTTCTCCCTCCTCTCTTCTTTCCTCTTTCCTTCCCTAGCCCTTCTCATACCTGTAAGTGGGATTGTGTGTGTGTGTGTGTGTGTGTGTGTGTGTGTGTGTGTGTGTGTGTGTGTGTGTGTGTGCGCTTTGCCTCATGTGTTTCTGTCCATCACATGTGTGCAATGCTTATAGAGGTTAGAAGAGGGTGTCAGGTCCTGTGGGACTGCAGTTACAGACAGTTGTGAGCTGCCATGTGGGTGCAGGGAATCAAACCCAGGTCCTGGAAGAGTCGGTGTTTTTAAATGCCAAACCTTATCTCCAGCACTGCCAGCTGGTCTTTAAAATGTGGGTTTTAGTTATGATCTGGTGGAAAAACAACTCAGTCTTAGTTATGAGGTGTAAAATGAATAAACACAAGCTTTTTGGTAGACAGACAGATGGCTTTGTTACTTCGATTTAGAACGTAAAGTTCACTTAGTTCTTAGACTGTAACTACACATACCGTCTGGTCACAGACACACGCATGAGGGTTTGCTGGAGTAATGTACCAAAGAAGTATTAGACCAGAGCTCACACAGCATAAAAAGTTTCATGAGTGAAACGCATTAATAACTTCCCTGTATTCCATAGCTTGTGTGAAATGCGGAAGGGGAAGGATCCCTAATAAGTAAAGACATAAATCTTAGTAAAACCACATTATTAGAATTTACATTTTCTCTGGAAATCCAGGACCGACTCTTTCCCACAAGGCAGTCAAAAGCTGGTAGGAAGGAAGGCCGCTTCATACGGGCGTCACTGTCAGCTCTTTGGTCTAATGGCCTAAATGCAAGGTGAGGGAAAGCAGAGACTTTTATACTAATGACTTGGTTCCATGGCCGATCCAGTGAGCTCACTTGCAATGCGGTTTGCTGAAAATTGATGGTGATACTTAGCACTTAGTGTCTTCTTCTCAAAGCACTTTACAAACGCTGAATAATTAATTGTCCCAGCTCCCATGTGGGGGTCGAATAGCAAGCGTGTCTTCCCGTGTACCAGGAAACCATTATGTTACAGCCTGGAAATGTTGATTTTTTTTTCTTTAAAATTTTTATTTTTAGAGGTGTCTTTGCTTTCCAAGGTGACCGGAGTTTTCAATTGTTGTCCTGGCTTCTAGTCTCGGGGTCGAGGGAAAAATAATCAAGGATGCAGAGTGCTTGAAAACTGTTTTTTTTTTTTTTTTCACTGTTTGTACTACTGCACTTATGTGTGCGTGTTTGCCCACAGATGCTCGCAGGCCTGCACATGTCACAGCACGCATGTGTAGATCGGAGCGCAACCCCAGGGGTCAGCCCTCGCTGTCTACCATGGGGGAGGCTTGTCTCTTCCTTGTTGGACTGCTGCATCAGGCGAGGAAGCTGGCCTTGGAGCTGTCAGGGACTCTCGCCTTCTGTTTCCCAGTTTGCTGGAGCATCGAATGCAGACCCTTCACTCTATATGTGTGCTTTAGTGGTTCACACTGAGGAGTTCACACTTGCCTGGCCTTGAGCCGTCCTCCCAGCCCAAACTTCGCTTTTCGCCCTCACTTCGGGCCTGCTCGTTCTTTGGAGTTCTGGTTGCTTTTGAAAGTGGACTGGTTTCAATATTAGTAGTTCGATATTAGCAGGCCTAGTGTTTATAGTAGCTACGGTTACCTCTTAATCCTGTTAGTTCACAAGATGGGAAACTCGGTAAGAGTATGAGGACCAACTGTAAGTGGTCCCAAAACTGTGACTCTCATATAAAAGTCTCATAAAATATTTTTAATGAAGGGACAACTCTTCTATATAGTAGTTTTTTCCCCCCAACTTTAACTTGGCTGTGGAGACGGAGGAATGATTAAGGCGGACTTGTGGGCCTGACAGGACATTGCAGCAGGGTCTGGATGACTCACATTAAGGATGAGGTTCTATCAGACACTTACAGAACAAGAAAGGTTGAATGGTGCTAACTTAGTTGTAATTAATCTCTGATCGATGTGTAATAAGTAGAGATACTTCTGGGAATCCAGCGTGACCACCATCCTGTAATCGCATGAGTTACACCAGGCCCATCCTTCTCCTCATTCCTTTATTCACTTATTTCTCTATTCACTCCTTTTTTCTCACGTATAGTTGTTGGGAGCATTCAGAATACTCTCTGTTCTGGAACCTCCCATTAGTGATGGGCAAACGTTAGATACACTATTGGCCCTAGTGCAGTAGAAACCCCCCCTTACTCCCCCTCCAAATCGTTGATGATTTTCTCTTACCTCCTCCTACCTCCTTTTCCAGATGAGAGTCTAAGTTAGTGACTATGGTGACCACAAGTAGCTGTGGTGGTAGTGTATGTGACAGGCATTTGAGAAGAGGGAGGGACCATGAGTCCAGTGAGCTAGGACAAGGGCCTGGAGGAAGACAGGTGGGTTGGAATTTGCATGAGTGATGGTTCTGTCCTTCCAGACAATACCTGCATTAGCCAGGCTAATTCTGGGCTTGTTTGTGTTGCCAGCGTCAGGAAGTCTACTGATTAGCTCTCTGGGGAGAATCCGAATGAAGTCACCACGGCCTGCCTGCATGGAAGGCCCTCCATAGCTCAGGTACTCAACCTCTGAACTAGGAAAGAGCTGGGATCCTGTTTGGGAGCAGTTAATCCCCTTATGCTTTGAGCAACTTACCGCACAGCAAAAAGAATGCTGTGGTAATTATTTCTGACGAATGCTGAGTGTGTGATAAGGCCTTCAGAGGTGGGATTAGATTCCTTGTCGGTTCAGAGGACGAAATGCTAGAAATTGCTCAAAGGTTGACTCACACTTGTTTACCAACACAAGCAGAGTTTACTAACCTAGAGGTCTTAGGGCCTACACATAGGCTTCAGGAGAGTTCAGGAACTGCTAAATATCGTACTCGATGTGTGCATGCGTGTGTGCGCGTGTGCGAGTGTGTCTTTCTATGGGAGAGAAATGCATTCAAACTATTTGTGCTGGTGCTCAAGTTTTAAAATGCACAAAACATTTAGTGTTTGACACACACTAGTGTTCCTTAAGAACATTTAGAGGGTCCTACCTAAGTCACAGTTCTCCACTCCCCCAAATCTGAACGGAAAGGAGCTGAGAGCCACTTGACTCCGGGACGCCACCTCCGAAAACCTGGTGTTTTTAGTTTTATCAGAAAATGTGATGATGCAGTTGAAACCAGTGCACATGTGGAACCACAGCGTTTTAAATCCGAAGAGACAGAGGGCAGCTGCGTTTCATCTGTCGGTACTCACGAGGTCTGAAGAAAATATACCTAGAAGGATAAGAAAACTTCAATGGCCACTTATGGTTCTGCTTATATTTAGACATAGGATCCTTTGATGGCACCTTCCTCAATTCAGGGTTATAAAAATTAAAAAAAAAATCCTGTGATTCACGTGAGGGCAGATTTGTCAGGTGTGTTTCTATATTCTTTTCAATTAAAATATTTTTATTTTTAATACAACATATTTCGGTCATGCCCTTTCCCCTTCTTCAACAGCTCCCAGATCCTTTTGGAGAAAGAGAGAGAGAGAGAGAGAGAGAGAGAGAGAGAGAGAGAGAGAGAGAGAGAGAGAGAGAGAGAGGAGACATTAAATGCTAAGGTTCACAACCGTTTTCATATCCTTAAGATAGAGTATGTCTACATGTCTACAGGGCCAAACAAATGCCAATTCTGACACCAAATATCCTATTTGATAATTTGGTGGGTATCGAACATCTCCTCTTCCTCCTTCCTCAATAAAAGCACTTAACCGAGATCCCTGATTTGAAGTGAATTTTAGAAACAGAAATGGGCTATTTCATGAAGCTGCTGAGAGGATAGCCCTCCTGAGGTGGGCAAGGAGGCGCTGGGAGAGAAATGAACACCACTGGCTGCTGTACACCCTTGAGGTTGCTTCGTGGTCTTCCTGGCGACTTTGTGTGGCTAAGACCTCAGTGAAGGCAGAGCTTATGTAGAGGAAGGAAATTAGTGCCTGAGATCTACTTTTCCATCATTAACACTTAAGGGGTTGGATTGCTTCTCTCTTGAAAAACTAAAATGGTTGAAACTGGCCATTACTATAGATTTCCAGTTATGTCGGTGCCTCATTACATAGGAAGAGTTCCTGGAGTTTTCATGTTACAGTTTACCACGTGACCTTGGTTCTCTGTTTTGTGTAGACACTGGGGTTTCACGGTCTCATCTGACTGGTCAGTTATACAGCTTTCCCTTCTGTCGCCTGTTTGCATGGTAATCATCCCAACTCTTCTCTTTGTCTTTCTTTGCGTGCTTTAGTTACCTTTTTTATTGCCATGACAAAGCACTATGACCAAGACAACTTATTAAAAGGAAGCATTTAATTGAGGGTTCGCTTTCAGTTTCAGAGGGTTAGTCCGGGATCATCATGGCAGGCAGGCAGCAGGCAGGCAACAGGCAGGCAGCAGGCAGCAGGCAGCAGGCAGCAGGCAGCAGGCAGCAGGCAGCAGGCAGCAGGCAGCAGGCAGGGCAGCAGGCAGCAGGCAGCAGGCAGCAGGCAGCAGGCAGGGCAGGCAGGCAGCAGGCAGGCAAGAAGGTTTTTGAGAAAAAAACAACAGACAGAGTTGTGGATGGGAGAGGGAGAGGAGGCTGGTGGGGGGGGAGGAGAGAGAGAGAGAGAGAGAGAGAGAGAGAGAGAGAGAAGAAGAAGGAGGAGGAGGAGAAGGAAGAGGAGGAGGAGAAGGAGAAGGAGAAGGGAGAAGGAGAAAGAGAGAGAACAAACTAGGTAGCCTGAATTACTTAGCTAGGCTTTTAAAACCCATCCATGTCTAGTGACATGCATCCCACAACAAGACCACACCTCCTAATCCTCCCTAAATAGTTAACACAAATTCAAATATTCAGCCCTGGGATTATATGGTGCTTTTACTAGTGTCACTGTGTTGAGCTTTCCCTGGACTCTTGCTTTTGACTGTATAAACCAAGTCAAGTTGGCGTGCCCAAGAAGTTTCCTGGATCATTAGTACTAGAGGACCCTGCATGATCTCCAGATGAACCTCAATTGAACCTAGGGTGATTCTCAAGCCATGGTCAAAGGTTTGCATTCATAACTCATTTTTACCTCCCTTATGTTCAGACTCGAAATTGGTGCTTAATTATTTGGGATGTTTGGATATGAGAAGCGAAAACATTTGGAATGGTTTTATGCTTTTTAGAAAGGCCTAAAACTGTTTATTCTTTCATGATCAGATTCCATATAGGTAACACTCATATAATATACATATTAAAAGGCCTCCCTTTATTTGTGGAATTGAGAGCAGTGTTTTTTTAAGGTTGTTTTATTTCATCTATATGGGTGTTTTGTCTGCATGTGTGTATAGGTGCACCATGTGTCTGCAGTGCCTGTGGTGGCCACAAGAGGGCATCAGAACCCATGGAATTGGAGTTTCTGATGGTTGGGAGTTGCCCTGTGGGTACTTGGAACTAAGAGAGCAGCCAGTTCTCTTAAAACAGCGCCTCATCTTTCCGACCTCACAGGATGATTTTAGCTGTGGAAATGACCCATTGCATCTTCATTCAATAGTTATGCGTTGTTTTGATCCATCTGTAGCATGTTGGGAAAAAACAAGTGTGTGGCCTGGGTCAGTGTCTACCAGACTGCTTCCAGGATGGTGGAAGAGTGGGTTCAAGTTTAGAACGAGCTTGACAGATGCTGTGGAAGTTCTAGACTCTCACAGGACAGTCATGGTGTACCAAGGACTGTGTCACCTCTAAGCTCTGTGTGGTGCATTTCGTAGAGTCTCAGTTTACTCTGATGTCTTCTGTAAGATTGTACAAGCCCTTTAGTACCTCTGCAGACACACACACTTGCGTTGTACAATATCTAGTTGTCAGATACACTCTTTCCCCCTGAGTATTGCAGGAAGCCACAATAGATTTAGGCTCTAAAGATAGCTGACTTTTCTGCTGTGGTTAGTGATCTAAAATGAAAGTGTTTTTAGTAATGGTGGAAAGTTATGAGTGTCTGGAAATGGAGAATATAAATTATGATTTTTTTCTTTGATCAGCTATTATTTACAGCCTTTTTTATTGCTATTATTTTAAGTTTCTTAGTGCATACTAGTTGTACAAAGTGGGGCTTACTGGGATATTTCCATATATGCACTGACACATGTTAACCATATTCACCACCAGCGCTTTCTCCAGTCTCCTCCCCTTTCCTGCTGGTCCTTCTTCTCTCTCTTCATTGTCTTTCTTCAACTTTCTTCTCTTCTTTATCCTGTCTAGATTTTTAGGAAAACACATGATGATCGTCTTTCTAGCTTTCTTAACCCAACACAAAGGTCTCCAGTTTCATTTATTCTTACTATTAATATTGTATTAATATCAATTAACATTGTAATATTGTATCACACCACTCCTGTCTTTTGTTGTCTTTTGTTTCTTGGAGGGATGCTAGAGCTTTCTATGGTTTGTACTCCGTTTCCTAAGGCATTTGGTCAGGAACATCTCTGAGGAGCGACCACTGAATCCCCTCTCTCCACTGAACTCTGTGGCCTTGTTGATTTCTCGTTTCTGTCTGTGCTTGCCTTTGTCGTTTAAGGCTGTTTTGGCTGCCATGCTTGTACTCCCCTTTCGGATACTTTGTGACCTCCATTGTGGATACTCTTTGTAACCTCCATTGTGGATCTCATGGAGTTGTTTACCTGACGCCCTTTGGTTACTTACTTGAGAACATGGATGCTGGCTGAATATGCTTGACATTCTTAGGTCGCTTTGGGCCAGTGGCTGCTACGTATCTGGAATGCATAGTCTTTCTCTAAACAGTGAGCAACATTATGGTCAGCGCGAGCTGTCCTTAGGCTAATGAATAACCATTATCTGCTTTAAGGAGCAAACTGTGGCGTTCCCTGAGACACTGTGAGTGAGAGATGACTTCAGCTGACTCAGCAAACTCCTAGAGCAACTGACAGTTTTAGGAGATGTTGACTAAGTTCTGTCTTCTGAGTTTAGTTTGTTTTTTGACCAATGTATACATATTTATTGTTATTAATTATATAATAAAATGAAAATAATATCTTATACAATATAGCAGCAGTAGTAGTAGTAGTAGTAGTAGTAGTAGTAGTAGTAGTAGTAGTAGTAGTAGTAGCAGAGCAGCAGCAGCAGCAGTAGTAATCATTATTACAAAGTAACCAAAGGACTTGAGAGAGGGCTTAGTGGTTAAGAGCACTTATTGGTCTTTTGGTTGACTGGAGCTCGGAGACCAGCACTGAATTATGACAGCTTATAACCGCCTATAATTCCAGCATTAGGGCATCTACTTCCAAGGTCACTTTGCTCCCATGTGGCCATTTTGTGGGCATGTATACATGTGCATGCCACATGCACATATACATACACACACGCGAATAAAGGAAACATTGGAGATGTCTCGCAAAGCACCTTGCATGTGTTCTTTCCCACAGAGATCTTGTTCTCTGTGACCCCACTCTCTTCGTCACCCCTCCTTCTACTCCTATTCGTAGGTCAAGTAAAAGTTCTGGGAAATGGACTCAACTATAGATGAATTATTTATTCTAGCTAGCCTATATAAAAGACACAGAAACCTGTTGTTTTATCTGCAAGCTGTACGCCTTGAGTGGGCAGGTCCTATGTATTCTTCCTTAAATGTCCCTTGTCACTTGCTGTCTGAGTCTCATCTGGGCTGTTTCTGCTCTATCAGCCTGTCCTCAGGTTGCACTTCTCTGGCCATATGTTCATGGTCCATCCAGCCTCATGGTGGCCTCTTCCTCTCTCTCTCTCTTCTTCCTTCATTCCTTGGTCTCTCCTGAGAGCCCTCACTTCATCCCCAAGTCCTGCCTTGCCCTTTCTACTGCTCAATCACAGGTTCAGAAGTTAGCATTTGTATACATAGCTCCAGACCAAGCCTCAACACTCAACTAAGAAGACTTTCTTCTTGCCGCTGGGAACCTTTCCCTTCAGATTAAAACGTAGACGTGACAGCACTGTTGAACTCTGAGCGTGCGCATTTCTTTCTATAGAGTTAGAAGCCCTGCCACACGAGGCCACCCGGCTCTGTGTGTTTCTCCCTCAGCAGCCCAGGGTCTCCACAGTGACTAAGGTTTATCTTACTCATTTTTTTTTTTAAATGTCAGCAGCCTCTAGCACGGGCTGGTACAGAGTAGGTACTTAAAACATTGTCCAAGTCAGTTAGAAAGACAAAGAGTTGCCAGAGAAATGGTGTGCGATAAACAGAGTTCCAAAAGTTGTCTGAAGAGTTTCCTCGGACTGCAAACTGAAATAGACAAAACCCCCAGTTGGAAGTTTTTAAAAACATCATTTATTTGGGGGGGAACAGTTATTCATTTGTAAATCAGTTTGGCTTTTGTTGTTTTCAAGGAGTATCATATATTTCAGTCTGTGACTCCATCATATACTCTTTTTTTTTTTACCATAAAACTGTATTTTTCCTTTGTATCTCTGTGCACATACCTCTTTTAATGTGTGTGTGTGCGTGTGTGTGTGCGTGTGTGTGTGCGTGTGTGTGTGTATATGTGTGTGTATTGGTGTGTGTGTATGTGTGTGTGTGTATTGGTGTATGTGGGCTTGTGTATATGTGAATGCCAGAGCACAATCTCTAGTGTTGTTCCACAGGCAACATGGTTAATTTAGTGTCGCTTCCTGGCCTGAAATGGGCCAAATAGCCTAGGCTGGCAGGCCGGTGGTCCCTAGGGATCTGCTTGTCTCCATCTCCCTGGAGCTGAGGATACAGGCAATCGTGGCCACGCTTAGCTTTTGTTATGTGGGGTGCTCAGGTCTTTGTGTCATGGAGATGCCTTTTCAGCGTCTGTGTATGTTTTTATGACTCCCTTTCCTTTAGGCTTTGACCGGCAATTTAAAGCAGATTCGTCATTTGTTTGCTTTCAACGACAAACTGGCAGGATGGTTCTCAGAAGATTCTAAATGCTGATAAAATTAGGTGTGCAATTCCTGTGGTTTATTTACAACACAGAAGTCTTTAACTCTAGCCCCTGAAACTGAAAACAGTGTGTAGACCATGATGGCCGATGACAGATTTTTTTTCCGTTCAGGGGCTCTTTAGCCAGGGAGATAGAAATGTATTCTGAACCCCAGTACAGGGATACTAACAATTGATGTCCATGCTGTTGACAAGCACCACTGTTAAAGAGCTTCGTGTGGCTGTGTTCTGTAGTCTTGCACACACGGGTGTGTTTCATAGGACTCCCTAGTACATGTGGGTGTGAACTGGAAGCTCACCTGTCTTGAGCAGTCAGATTTCCAAGCACGCCGATGGCTGGAAAGGGGGAGCACGTGACAGTTTAAATCGTGAACTCTGTTGGGAACAAATACACACGTGGGTTTTATCACTTGAATTTCTCTGACGGTTTCTCTTTTTTATTGGATATTTTTATTTACATTTCAAATATTACCATCCCCTTTCCCTCACTCTGCCACCCACCCTTTCCCACCTACCCGCTCTGACATTCCCCTACACTGGGAGGTTCAGCCTTGGCAGGACCAAGGGCTTCTCCTCTCTTTGGTGCCTGACAAGGCCATCCTCTGCTACATATACAGGTGGAGCCATGGATCTGTCCATGTGTATTCTTTGGGTGGTGGTTTAGTCCCTGGGAGCTCTGATTGGTTGGTATTGTTGTTCTTATGGGGTTGCAGGCCCCTTCAGCTACTTCAATCCTTTCTTTAACTTCTCCATTGGGAACCCTGTTCTCTGTTCAATGGTTGGCCGCTAGCATTTGCCTCTGTATTTGCCATGCTCTGGCTGAGCCTTTCAGGAGACAGCTATATCAGGCTCCTGTCAGCAGGCACTTCTTGGCATCAGCAATATTGTCTAGTTTTGGTGGCTGTATGTATATGGACTGGATCCACTGGTGGGGCAGGCTTTGAATGGCCATTCCTTCAGTCTCTGCTCCAAACTTTGTCTCCATATCTCCTCCTATGAATATTTTTGTTCCCCCTTCTAAGAAGGACTGAAGCATCTGCTCTTTGGTTGTCCTTCTTCTTGAGCTTCATATGGTCCGTGGATTGTGTTTTGGGTAATCCAGAGATTTTGGGCTAATGTCCACTTATCAGTGAGTGCATACCATGTGTGTTTTTTGTGATTGGGTTACCTCACTCAGGATGATATTCTCTAGTTCCATCCATTTGCCTATGAATTTCATGAAGTCATTGTTTTTGATAGCTGAGTAGTACTCCATTGTGTAGATGAACCACATTTCCTCTGTTGAAGGGCATCTGGGTTCTTTCCAGCTTCTGGCTACTATAAATAAGGCTGCTATGAACATGTCTTTGTTATATGTTAGAGCATCTTTTGGGTATATGCCCAGAAGAGGTATAGGTATAGCTGGGTCATCAGGTAGTACTGAGGAACCTCCAGACAGATTTCCAGGGTGGTTGTACCAGTCTGCAATCCCACCCACAATGAAGGAGTGTTCCTCTTTCTCCACATCCTTGCCAGTATATGTTGTCGCCTGAGTTTTTTAATCTTAGCCATTCTCACTGGTGTGAGGTGGAATCTCAGGGTTGTTTTGATTTCCATTTCCCTGATGACTAAGGATGTTGAACATTTCTTTAGGTGTTTCTCAGCCATTCGCATTCCTCAGCTGTGAATTCTTTTGCTTTGTTCTGTACCCCATTTTTTTTAATAGGATATTTGGCTCTCTGAGTCTAACTTTGAGTTCTTTGTATATATTGGATATTAGCCCTCTATCAGATGTAGGATTGGTAAAGATCTTTTCCCAATCTGTTGGTTGCTGTTTTATCCTAACCACAGTGTCCTTTGCCTTACAGAAGCTTTGCAATTTTATGAGTTCCCATTTGTCGATTCTTGATCTTAGAACATAAGCCCTTGGTGTTCTGGCACTCAAGGTCTAATTTCAAGTTTACCTTAGACTTCGAGGTTCTTATTCCTGTTAGTGGTATTTTTGATTGGAATTCCTAGCTGCTTGGTAAACCTCAACAGCCTGGGTCTCACACTTGATGGGTACAAGGTGGTTTTGATACGGTCACTCTCTTAGTCACATCCTTAGAACCAGGACCGCATCTAGGCAGAATCGTGTCTGGCTGGGAAAGCAGCAAGGAAGAGTGAGAAGAAGACCTAACCATTTGTTGGGAGGGTGAATACCGGTGCTCAGCCACCATTAGAGGAGCTCAGCAGAATTGAGTCAGAGAAGCTCAGAGGCAACAGGACCAGCCATGGGGCAAGGGCACAGAGTTGCTGCAGCATGCAGAGTGGCACAGCTGAAGAATCACGGAACGTAGATGTTTGAAACAGACGTGGAGACTGAGTCATCTGGTGATTGGCTCTTACAAAAGGACAGAGATGTTCTTTGTGTCTGTCATTGTGCATTGGTAGTGGGCATGTCTGTCTGTCTCTCATGCGTGTGTGTGTGTGTGTGTGTGTGTGTGTGTGTGTGTGTGTGTGTACCTGGGAGCCATTTTGGATGTTATAGGTAGTAATGGGTTGGGGCAGACATTAGAGAGCTAAGCAGAGCGATAACTATCACCCCGAAACTTTCTTCATGTTGGGTAAAGGCCTGTAAGAATGAGAGAGCTAACAAGTACTGAAGCCGAAGAGATTGTTTGCAAACATTACTGGCTTGCTTCCTGTTGTTTTCCTTTCATTTTATATTATTTTATTTTATCCTTTGTTGAGACAAGGCCTCATGGTGTAGCCCAGGCTGTCCTCAAATTTACAACTTTGTTGGCCCAGTCTCTGGAGTGCTGGGGTTATAGGTATGAACCACCATGCTTGGTGGTATGTTTCTAGTTGTAATCCTGCATTTTGCCTTATAAAGAACTGAGTGGTGATGAGCACAGCTCCTGATGCCTTATGAAGCACCAATAAAGAGGAATTGGGTGGCCTCTGTCTGTGTGTTTGCATTGGGTCTGTAGAAAGCTCTACTTACAGCTTACTGGAGGTGAAGGCATGGGCCCATTTTGCCGCCATGTTGGCCTGTCCTACCATGGACTACTTAGCTTTCATAGTATACTGGTTTCCTTATATTTTGTTTTATTTTATTTTTTTTAAATTATGACCTTTTTTTTTTTTGCTAGTGTATTGTTCTGAGACAGAGTTTTGCTACTTGGGCTGTTCTGGATGGAATTCATTACGTAGCCCAGGCTATCTTTGAACTTGTGAAAGTCTTCATGTCTCGTGCCTTTGAGGGTTGAGACCACAAGCCTGTGCTATTGTAGGACTTACCTTCAAACAGTTGTCTCTGTGGCTATTACGATTGTGTGCCTATCTCTGTGTTGGTAATTATGTTAAATGGTGAAAAGTCAAGACAGAGATCTCCCCATGTGGACTCCTTTCATATACTGGAGATCCTTTCATGTACTGGAGATCTGGTCGCTGGAGGCCTGCTGGTGTTTGAGCCAGGTCATTTGGGAGGTACTCGAATCAACAGTGGGACCAGTGCTCTTATAGGAAGACATATGGGAGAAGTTCTTTCCTGCTCTGGGGTTCACAGGGAGAACGTAGTCATCTGCAAACCAGAAAGAAGACCTGTACCAGCACCCGGATTGGCCAGTGATCCGGGATTTCCTATGCATCCTCTAAGACTATGAGGACTCGGGGTTGCTGGCTTAAGTGCCCATTACATGGGATCTGTATTATCAGCCTGAGTCACTCATCTCTGTTCCCTTCTCAGTGCCCACTTTGGGTTTCTCTGATGGAACCTCTGTGACTGCTTACTTGGTGCTTATGTGTCAGCCATTTTCCTCAATGGCATCCTTGAGTCTTGGGTTTTGCTGACTGGGCCAGGTAGAGAGAGCTGAGTTTTGTGTGATCCTCAAATTCTACAGGAAGAGATGTAAAAATGCCTTCAGTTGTGTTCTCCTGACTTTGTCCACACATCCCTGTACACGGCACCTCACAAAGCATGTCAGTCTGGCATGATGCTGACCAACAGGTGATATAAAATTATAGTCTTGGGGAGAGGGCAGGGATTGAGGGGGAATGGCCAGGAGAAAGCCTCCACTACCGTCTAGGCTGTTCCCATTTCCTGATCAGGAAAGTTCACGAGACGTGAACTAAATCTTTCATGCTGTACAATGCTCACAAAATGATAACATTTGTAAAACATACTGGGTAACTAGTCTGAACATCTTTTGTGGCTGGAGGTCAATGGCCTGGGACTCTGGCTATGTCTGGCCCTGTCTGTTATCACGTACAAGTGAGGATGAGGTACGTGTAACTATTCCCAGCGCTGGCTGTGAACCGCAGCAACTTTATCCAGGGAAATAGATTCCGTGCTTGGTGCTTGGCTTCTGTGTTTGCTTTTGTGTGATTTCCTAATGTTCTTAGAACCTCGTGTGACCCCTGACCTAGACTCAATAAACTTGCTTTCATAGCTGTTGCATGGAAAATACACAGACGATGTGGAATTGTTAGTGTCCTTGTTGTCATGGAAGTCTGGAAGTCACTGTGCACGCTGTCTCAGTGATTGAACTGGATGCACTAAGTCATCACAGATGGGCCTATGGTCTTCTTCTGTCTTTTTGTTTCCTCCTGAATTCATCAATTTAGTTCTGGCTGCTTCAGGATTACTAGGAACTTTCATGCTGTCTGAGGTCCAGGTGGCGATGCTTTCAAAAACACCTCTTTGTTGTAATAACACCCATTTTTTAAAAAAGATTTATTTGTTATATATCAATTACATTGTCTCTGTCTTCAGACACACCAGAAGAGGGCATCAGATCTCATTACAGATGGTTGTGAGCCACCATGTGGTTGCTGGGATTTGAACTCAGGACCTCTGGAAGAGCAGTCAGTGCTCTAACCACTGAGCCATCCATCTCTCCAGCCCAATAACACCCATTTAACCTAATTATTGCTGCTCTCAGGCTCACCAGTGTCAGTTCCACAGATCCGGTGCCTGAGGACATGATGCTTGACCACAGCATCTCTGCGGCTGATCGTAGACACCCCACCTTGTGCTTCTTTTCCCAGTTCTTCCCCAGTTCCTCTCTGCGGACAGCAGCAGCCAGTGAGCCATGGGCCAGGCCCTGGGATGGCTGGCTCATACCTCATGGGTTTTAGAGTAAGATCTGATTGTGAGTTTCCTTCTTTCCTATCAGACCCTGTATCCTCTGGCCATTCATGTCTGGCCCCGGGACTGGATTCTCTCCTGGGTGAAGTAGGAACAGAAATGCTACAGGGTCATTGTCAAGATGATGAGAGAGCCACCCGAATGGACCAGCAAACTGAAGCCCAGTGTGCATAGGTGTCAATGGCTAGGGACAGTTCTCTGACTACGTTTAGTGTCAAATGTTTTTACCACATAGGAACAAATGTTGTTTCTCATCTACCCGACTTTTCACTCTTACCTTAGGCAATTGTGAGTTTCAGAGAATTAGTTATTGCTGAAGATAAATTCATGAGGGCCCTGGGATACCTCCCTCCTCCTTTCCTTACATCCATTTCTGTTGTTTATCTTTAAATTTTTAAATTCTGATGGTAAAAAAACTTGGCCTGTGGGATCATTTCCAGGTTTTTTGTTTCCCCAGCCACAAACATTATACAAGCAGCGTGTTTCCCAGGGTGACCACCTTTCAAAAATACCCTGCTGGGTTGTGGCCAGTCCTCAGCCACTTCCCCAGTCAGCCCTCTGAGTGTTATCAGTGTGTTGAGAGATCCGACCTCTGCTCTAACAAGAGGGAAGTGCTTCATGGTTTCTTTGCTTGTGCCCCACTTGGTACAGAACATGTAAAAGGAGCTTCTCTTGCCCCGTACTCCTGGCTGCCACCTTGAGTTCTTGGGAGACAACATTGGAAAAACTGTACAGTTATTTCCCTCTTTCTTTGCAGTGCAGGCAGCCTGGCATGAGTGTTTGAGCCGGACAGCGGGCTGGGTTTTAGTCTCCTTGCTTCTAGCTTAGCAACGGGACCTTCATGAACTTGGGTCTGTCTGGGACAAGTGAAAGATTTTGCCGCACACTAGTGCTACACCTCCTCCTGTTTTCTACCGGCTCCGTGCCACGAACCTCCCTTTTACTCTGCTTTTTGCATATCAACTCATGGCTTCTCCCCTACCCAAAGATGTGAGCGATATATTAAGCTCATTTTTTTTTTCAGACCCAGAGAGGCAATGAATTGTTACATTCATTTTGTAAATATCCTTTACTACTTTTAAAAAGGAATTAAAAGAAAAAAAAGGTAGGACAAAGATATTGGTAGGACAAGGCGGTGCGGGGAGAGGTGGGGGAGGGAGGGGGAGGGGTGGAGGACCAGAATTGGACAGAGAAATGACATTTTAGGTTTCCCAGACGTGACAATTTCTTTCTTCAGCGGCTTGATTCTTACGGAGACAGAATAACAGGGGATTTCTACTAATGGATGCGATGTCAGCCCTTACACCAAAACGCAGCAGATCAATAGTGTAATGAAGCAGTAATTAATTTGGCTACTAACAGAACGACGTTTATATAGCTTTGGGAGTGGGTGCTTATTATATGCTGGCCTCTCAAAGATCACTCTAAACCGAAAAGATTCTGCAGAAAAGATTCTTGGGAGAAATGGGCAATACACTCCCTTGGGTGTGACAGGCCTTCAGAGATGCCTGGCCGGGGCTGTCGGGCACTGTGCATGCAGGCTGGAAGACAGAAGTCAGACTTGTCTCCAGAGACCCTGGGCTCTTGCTCTTTGCCAGCTGCTAGCAGGTAGGAAGGAAGCTGGGAGGAGTGTGAAAGTTCAAATAAATGGAGATTGGAGGGGAAGTAATCTTAACTGCTTCTGAGACGACGACGATTCTTGGCAAAGGGCGTTTTCCTCCGATACTATCATGAAGAAACAGTTTCCGTTGTCGTAGCCTGTGAATTGGATTCAACTTGGTTATGGGTCATGGTGCGTCCCAACGCCCCAGAGAGGCAAAGTCACAACCCTGAGGAGCCCAGGGAGATTTTTACTCTGGGTTTTCGACCACAGTATTAACCCAGATAATGGTATTTGAGATGAAAAGAAGCTAGTGCAGAAGATTACCTTGGACAGACTGTGTATATGCTTCCTTCTTTGAGTGGGTTTTCCTCCGTGGATTACGGTTAATTTTGTTTTTGGAGTGTTTATTAGAGGCAACGCTGGGTTTTATTCAGGAGGTCCCGTTACTTGGGAGTCGTTCTGACCCAGTAAATGCTGTTCCCAACTTAGTTTTGGAATGCCGTCAGTATGTACCTGTTAGTCTTTTGACACTCAAAGTGTATTTCCCCATTGGAAGCAATGCTGGAGTGACTCTCAGGGCTCCAGTTTCATACAAACCTACAGGAGTCTATCTCACTTGATTCTCTCTCCCAAACAATAATTGTATCAGCACCGTACTTTTATTAGTAATCTTGGCAGCATTAGGCACTCACCATTTAGCAGCTGTGCGACTTTGACAGTGGCTCCAGTCCTTAAATTTTCAATGTGTAGAACGAGGCTATAATCGTACTGGCCTCATGGCCTGGTAGCGAGGGTTAAGTAATTCATTTAAAGTGTTTAGTTTATTGTTTTTATTATTGTTACTACAGTTTGGCCACATTGCAATAAGTAGGATTTCATGCGTTGACTTTGGAGCCTCCCCAGGACTTATAATAACATTCCTCCAGGAAAAATCAGTTTCCTGGGCTTGACAGGAAGGGACTGTGGTGTCCGGAGAGCACTGTCTTCATTTCTGCCAGAGCCACCGTGGACTTGCGTAGCCGGTTCTGACTATCGGAGGCTAAGCTTTCCTAAGAACCCTGACGGGCCGCTCTGCAGTCTTTAGTACTTTTGCTTGTCGGCTGAAGTTTAGAGGGACATTTGCAGTGATTCGGGGTGGATTGAACACTGGTTTGCAGCTCAGTCTGGTGAGCAATACTTGGTTTACTTCTGCCTCAGTGTTTGGTACTGCAAATATTTGCACTCTGTTGCATTGTGCTTGTGTGGGACGTTCATGCATGTGTGTGTGTGTTGCGTGTGTATGTGTGTGTATGTGTGTGTGTGTGTGTGTGTGTGTGTGCACGCATCCATGTGCTGGCATGTAGCTGGCATGGCATTGTGTGGTGGTCCGAGGACAACTTTCAGGAATCAGTTCTCTTGATCCACCTGTCCATGGGTTTTAGTGGCTGAACTCAAGTCGTCAGACTTGTGTAGCAAGTGCCTCCACCCGCTGAGCTATCTTGTGGAACCTGACAGGTAATTTAATCCCAGTGGGGGAGATAAAATATAGGTGCTGACTGCCGAGAAGGAGAGTTCTCCTAGACTTTCTTTTTAAAGAATTTTGTTCAAAGTGTGTTTAAGATTTTTCAATACGTACATTTGTTTACTTAGTTTTTGTGTATATGAATGTGTATATGCACATGTATGTGCCTTAGTGTGTGTGTGTGTGTGTATGTGCGTGTGTGTGTGTGTGTGTGTAGAGGTCAGAGGATAACTTACAGGAGTCTGGTCTCTTCTTCTGCCATGTAAGTCCTGGGGCTCCAGCTCCGGTGATCTGGCTTGGCTGCAAGTGACTTTAACCACTGAGCTACCTGGCCAGCCCTTCTAGACTTCATTTTGTTTTGCATCAGCTGGAAAGCAGTAGGTGTGCCAAAGCCAATCCAGTATTCATAGATGAGAGCCCGGCTGTGAGGCTCGAGAGAAAAAGGCCATGAGTGAAGACACCGAGACTGTAATATCCCCTTTCTCTTATTATGTGCAAAATTAGGGTTATGGGTGTAGGTCCTACAGTTTTTAATTCTTAGGGGTCAGATTCATCTTTGACCCATGTAAGCACATTTGTTGTGATTTATCTTCACGTATTCTTTTGTGATGGATTGGCCATCAAGGAGAAGAAGGAGGGTAATTTTTAAAATTTCAAGATTATGGCTTGGGAGATTGCCTAGTGGTTCAGCACTTGTCTGTCAAATGTAAGTATGAGAGTTCAGATCCCCAGAACTCACAGATAAATAAGCCTTGGGGGCTCCTGTAATCCAGGCCTCAGGAGGTAGAGACAGGATTCCCCACAACAAACTTGCTAGCAAGACTAACCATATCGACGAGCTCTGGGTTTGATTGAGATAGCCTGCCTTGCTGAGTAAGGTGGACAAGCAATGGAAGAGAATTCTTGATATCAATCTTGGGCCCTCTTACATCCAGGCACTGACATATACCACATTCACATATGCAAACATGAGTACACACATACGCTTACCACACACATTAAAGTGGGTTTCTTTAAAAAATGTTTTAGTTTGGAATATTTCAAATTTGAATGAAGGAAGAGAGAGCAGTATAGCATCCCCAGCACTCCTGGGTTTAGCCATGCCCACAGTTTGCCCATTGGATTCCACATGTGGCCAGTCTGGTCTCAGCCCCTTACTTCTTATATGGTTTTCTTCCTTGGGATATTGTTAAACCAAGTCCTAGTTTGCAACATTTCACCAATTAATATTTCTACGCACAGGTGTAAGAAATAAGAACATTAGAGCCAGGCATGGCTCTGTGGTATGTGTGTGGTGTGTGTGTGTGTGTGTGTGTGTGTGTGTGTGTGTGTGTGTGTAAAACCCTGACGTTAGAGAGTAGAGACAGGCAAGGCAGGTTTTGGGCGCTCACTCACCAGCCAGACTAGCCAAACAGCAAGTTTCAGATTCAATAAGAGATCTTACATAGGGGAGTAAAAGAAGGGAGCTATGGAGGAAAGCATCTGAGATCCCACTGGCCTCGTCACGTGTACGCATGGGTATGCTAGAGTACGGGTATGTGTTGATGCACGTAGGCACACACATGTACACACACTGTACAGAATATCATAAATGGGGGAGAAACAGAAAAGAGACCTCCAGCCCTACTCTCACATCTAATAAAACCACCATCAGTTCCAGTGAACTTTCCAGATGGTCTTCAGTCTCTTACAGAGAAATTGAATTGTGCACAGTAGGACCTCAGCTCACTCGTCGCATTGGGCCGCTGTGTCTCCTAGGTGTCCTTTATTTTCTGGCAGAGTTTTGGGTGGCAGGAGCTTTTCCTATTGCAAGGGTCACTCTTGTATCCGCCTAAGCCGAGCAAATCTTTATTCCAGTACACAAAGAGGCCAGTCCCGGGAACCCCCACTTCCAATCCACTGAGGTTTAACAGTGGAATCTGTAATTTCCATATGCCCTCTGCTCTCTTAAAACTAATCTCGAAAACTCACAACTTGAAAGATTCTGTTGCTATTTGAGGTCTAGATTTCAATGGCAGGCGGCAATACTTACAGAACAACCCCCCTCCCCCCCGCATTCCCATGATGTCTTAGTGCTAATTGTTGGCATTTACTTCTTTGGACACTAAGCATTACATTGCTGAGACCAATTCAGGCAGGTGAGGTGCAGGGACATCCCCCTGAGTCTTCAGCTGCAGAGAAATGAGGCAGACTTCAGTAACAGTGCTGTTTAGTACGGGCTGGTATAGATCTCCCCTTGTGGCAGGTACCTTCACCCTGTTGGAGTCCAGGTAAGGACGCTGAATTCGGCACTAAAATAAATAAATAAATAAATAAATAAATAAATAAATAAATAAATAAATAAATTCTTCCTTCTTTTCTTTCTTTCTTTCTTTCTTTCTTTCTTCTTTTCTTTCTCTCTCCTTCCTTCCTTTCCTTCTTTCTTTCTTTCTTTTTTCCTTCCTTCCTTCCTTCCTTCCTTCCTTCTTCCTTCCTTCCTTCCTTCCTTCCTTCCTTCCTTCCTTCCTTTCTCTTTCTTAAAAAATAGATTACTTCTTACACAACACACCCTGACCACAGTTCCTCCCACTTCTCCCATTCCTTCCCCTCCCCACATCTCCTCCTCTCCCCTCCCCCTTTCCTCCCCTCCCCTCTTCCCCCATCCCCCCCTTCATTTCTCTCAGAAAAGAGCAGGCCTCAAGAGACAACAACCAAACATGACAGAACAAGATACAATAAGACAAGACAAACGCCCTCATATCAAAGTTGCATACGGCAACCCAACAGGAGGAAAAGACTCCCAGGAGCAGGCACAAGAGTCAGAGAGCCACCCACTCCCACTTAGCAGCCCCACAATGTCCCCGAGTGACAGTCAGGGGCCAGAGTCCGTTACGGCTGAGAGTGGCGTGACCTGGCTTCTGGCACGGTGTGGAAGGAGGCTGGCTCAGATGTTCGTGTTTAGCTTCTAGTCTAAAAGACTGAGCCCCCAGAAGGTCTGAGTAGGTCCAGGCAGCACCATAATGAAACCATTCATACAACGGCAGGACTACGGAGGGCAGAGGAGGCTGTGAACTTGGGGACATCACTGCTGTCGGGCGGGACCCTGCAGTGACCTTCTGCTTCTTCAGAGTAGTGACCAAAGTTCTCCATCTTTGCCAGCATTTTTAATTTGTTTTCTCGAGAATTGCCATTTTGACTGGAGTGAGACCGGGTGTCGGAGTATTTTTGATTTTGATTTCCCTAATGGCCAATGATACCGAAATGTTCTCATGTATTTCTTAGTCATTTGTACTGCATTTGAAAAGTGTCTGTTCAGTTCTTTTGTTTATTTGTCGATTGGATTGTTTTTTTCTTTTTTCTTTTTTTTTAGTGTTCACTTTTTAAATATATGTTGGCTATGAATTCCATGTGGAATCAATAGTTGGCAAAGGTTTTCTCCCATGCTCTAGGCTGCCGAGCTCGGCACTCTCCTGGTTCTTTTTGACCTGCAGAAGCCTCTTAGCCACTTAATTTTTTATTTGGGTTTTGCTATCACAGGATATCGCTAAGTAGCTTCCAATTTGAGATCTTGTTCTTTTAGCCTCAGAAATGGATGCTGGGTTTGCAGGCGTGTGCCACTTCATGAGGTGAAGACGATTTTAATTTGATACAATCTCAGTCCTTGTTGTTATTTCCCAAGCCAACCACTATAAAACCTTATCAAGCGAAGCCTGTCAGAATCTCACACTTCTACGCGTGTGTGGAACTGGGCGTGGGGAATGGACAAGAAGGCAGGACGGGGACTAGTAGAGATGTGGAGGGGAAAGGGGAAGAGAGAAGAGGACGAAGAAAGGTTCTAAGAAGGGATGGGTACACTCAAAGTATACTACATGCTGTATAGAGATAAGCTTGGTGTAAATATGCACTAAAGAGTGCAGAAAATAATACGGGCCTATAAAAATTGGGTTTCTATAAAGATGGAGTTTGATAGTAATGCTGCACTTTGTATAGTGCTTGTCACAGACCTGGGTGGGTAGCAAGTGCTTAGGACGTGACTTCAACTAGGAGATAACGAGAAGAGCTCAGGTGAGGACGTATCAGAGCTACTCCGCTAAACAGATGTACTATTAAAGCAACTCCATGACTAGACCTATAAATGACGGAATCTCTCATCTCTCATCAGAGAAGCTTCTATTTGCAGCAGAGGCTAAATAACACAGAGATGCAGAACTGGCCAAGGTGCAGAGAATAAGAGATTGAAGGGATGCTCAGACCTAAGCTGAACATATATACCTCACCACCCCTCCAGAGGCTCAGGGATTGAGGATTGGGTGAACAGTGTCTTCTGCGGACAGTAGGGCAGCTGCACACATAACTCACAGTGGGTGTACAGGCATTCACAAGACCCATAGAAGCCTAAGTCAGACCACATGCCGGCACTGAGAGGAGATCGGGCATAACGTTTTACCCCTAGCCAAAGAGCTATTGGCCATTGTCAGATGCTGAGAGAGAGGGAGGGACAGCTTGTTTTCCTAAGAGTTTTGTCCCTGATTAGTCGAGCATACTCCAGTAGAAGGCCACACATCCAAGAGTATCTGGGCAGCCCACACTGGCATTGATGGAAAAAAGAAAAAGACAAACTGGTGAGTGGTGGGGAAAGGAGTGGATTTGGGAAGGGTTGGGGGAGGTGTGAGTGAGTATTATCAACACCTGTGGGAAACTGGCAAAGAACTAACCGGAAATAAGGTATGGAGGAGAAGAGAGCCTTTCAGAAGGATCGAATGATACGCCGTGCCACATACATTAAATGAGAGCCAAGAGTCATTCTTCCTTACTCAGTCCCTGCTGTCCTTATTTTATAGGGAAATCCAATCTTGGGAGAAGGAATAAGAGAAAAGGATAGGCATCTACGTGTATGACCATGTCATAGTGGAACCCGTTATTTCCTATGCTAACATTTAATATTCAGCTGGTTAAAATAACGAACAGCTTGAATGTTCTTAATATCCGCTCCATCAGCACTGTATAAGTCAGTCAGGCAAACTGTGACAGCATCCAGATTGAAATAATGCATGGATAACTCTTAACACATTGCCTGGAACGTATTAAGAGCTTAACCAAATGTCGG
Organism: Rattus rattus; assembly: GCF_011064425.1. NCBI lineage: Eukaryota > Metazoa > Chordata > Mammalia > Rodentia > Muridae > Rattus > Rattus rattus. The sequence goes on from NC_046164.1 coordinate 2,422,568, forward strand.
CAGCCACGTTATTGGCACTTTGTCCGCAGTTGGGGATGGAAGATGTGAACTGTATGGCTGTAATATTGGTGAGAAAGGGGGAGGGGAAGCACTTTTGCTGATGTCAGTTCTGTGTGTCAGAGGTGACCAGGGCAGAGGTTATACCAGATCAGGTGTCATGTGGCTGACTCCCAACCTGGTGTCCTGAAAACAAAAATATCCCTGCTTTTGAGTCCCTACCCATCTGCCATCTTGAATCTAAATCTGAGCTTCATATACATGAATCTAAAGTAAATGTATATAGAATCATAGACTAATATGAACGTCAACGTGAGGCACTTGTGGCATTTGCTCATTGGTGCTGCACATGGACTACCTATTACAGACAGCTTATCACTGACCAAGTCTAGAGCTTTACTTTGACATCTCAGGTCTCAGTCCTGTTTGCAAGTAGCTGTCATGTAGCTTCTTCATAGGTTTGTTTGTACACATTATGGGATTTTAACTTGTCCAGTTGCAGCTCTGAGCCTCATGTGGACTTCTTATGTGGCTTTTGGGTATCTTATGTGCTAATTAGAGAAGCACATACCATGCAAGCAGGAGCTAAGGTCTCTCTCTCTCTCTCTCTCTCTCTCTCTCTCTCTCTCTCTCTCTCTCTGTGTATGTCTGCTGAGCCTCCTCTTCTGGGTTGAGTAGCTTATAGTCAACATAGAAGGTTCTTATAGAAGAGCCAATGAATGAATACTTCAAAAGAGGTAGATGCTAAATTATTTTATAAATGAGTGGGTTGGAAGGGAATGCTCTAGAAGCCAGTGGTACAAACTGGAAACCACTGGCAAGGGTAGATGGGAAGCTAGGCATCCACTCTTGCTTTAAGACTAGCATTGGAGAGAGCTCCCTTGACTGGAAGATGCCTTCTTTACATGATGGGTTCGCAGCTGTGCCTGACTATTTTCCCATCATTATATGGCGTAGCTTCCTTCCCCCACTCTTCTTTCCTTGGCTGCTGGCTTGGGTGAGAACGGCCACTGAGGAGGAAGAAGGGACAATAGAGGGACAAGCCTACCACTGTGCTTGGCCCTGACTTCTCTTGTGGAGTGGAGCAATACTAGCTGTGTCATCTTGCCCGACTCCTGTCTTAGGACCTTTCTATTCTCACACCAAACTCCTCGAGGAGAGACAGTTGAAAATCAAGAGTTTAGAGGGAGCCTCTGTCTTCTGCCTGACAGGAAAACTCCTAGGAAGACATTTAAAGAGCAGGTGCTTAAGGCAGCATGAAGTTGTTGTGGGAGACCCAGGAAGCCCATTAAACATTAAACACGAGTGTAAACAGAGTCAGGGGGATGTCCTCAGCACCAGGCTGTCAGTCTCTGGTTAGCATGGCATGCTCTTCCCGCTGGTCTCACTGTTAGCATGTCATGTCCTTGCACAGGACTCTCCCTTTGGAGCCCAGTGGCTTTCTAATCCCCAGAGCCCATCTGTACCTCTTGCCACTTCAGGCCTTGCCTTTTGTTACACAGCCTGTTCCAGCCTGTCAGAGCTCAGACAGCAACCTGGGCACAGGGCTTGGGAGGCCTCAACATGGGGAAGATTCAAGGGGAAAGTTCAAAGGCACACGTAGGAACCAACTCAGACTCCTACTAATTTTCTCATGGGACCGAGACTCACTGAGTTTCTCATGGGACCGAATTCTAGCCTTTAGTTTAAGTATTATTCAGATCTTAGTGTCTTACTGGTCCTGACAAATCTGATGTAGGTGCAGTAAGATTGTGGGTTTGGTTATTCCAGGGACTTATTTAAATACCTAAAGCAGCGTGAACTGTTTTAGGCTTATTGGAAAGAGATGCTGAAGTCAGTTAGTTCAGTGTCCCAAAGACACAGTTACCAAAGAAGTTACACTCAGTTTTGCCCAATGCTGTCTGTCCTTAACCATCAAGTAAAATAATATTTCCAGGATGATAAGTGAACTCTTTTTTAGTTGAAATTTTGAGTCAGGTGTGGCTTCGAAGGCATGTCTGAGAAATAATAGAGAAATTACTTTTGGAGGACAACCCTACCCTTGGCCAGTTTTGCCCCGCACTGGTTAGCATTTTAGAAAACTATAGCATAACCTGTATTTCCACTTCCGAAGTTCCCCCTCTCTGTCTTCTCCCCTCTGTGTCTCCATTCTATATGGTTTTATTGCCTGTGGAGATCCATGCTCTTATCACCGTGGATGCTGAGATGGAGAGAGAGTTAAGCTGGTATCACATCCATTGAGGTACTGCCCATCTGTACCCACCAACATTTCCCATCTCTAACCCCAGGGAACTTCAAAGCGGGCTCTTTTATATGTGAAAATTGTCGTTTCAGAAATGTCATATAAATGAATTATACACCATGTGGTCTCTGACGCTGGTTCTTTTCTTAGTATAACCTCCTATGGACACATTGTCTTACATTCGAATCAGTGGCTCATCCTCGCTTATCACGAAGCTCTATTCCATGATAGGATGAACTACAGCTTTTTAAGCATAGCTATTTGCCTATAGAAAGGCACTTGGGCCAGCTCTAGTTTTTAGCTATTATGAATAAAGCTACCACAAACACTCATGGACAGGTCTTTATGTGAATGTAAGTTTTCGTTTCTCTGGGATAAATGTCTAAGAGTACAAAGGAACTTTTAAGGCAGTTTATGCGTCTAGAATCTATTACAGAGAGCTTATAATAATTTATGTGTAGCATGGTCCTGCTCTGGGTTGCACTTTTACTTTTTCTTTAGCCTGATTATCTGATTTCATGTGAGGCCACGTTTCCCTGGCCCTTGGCCTGTGTCAATGACCAGGCTGATTAGGGAACTTCTGAATTGGGAGGGAGGCTTACTCTAATTGTGGCCTGTTGATCTGTGGGAGACGAGGCTGTGATCAACCATGCTTGTCAGTTTTGCTGTGCTGATCTCTCTCTTTTTCTTCTTAATGTATCTATCCAGAGCCTCAGCCCTGTGCACGGTTAAGCCAATGACCACGTTGTTCTCTCTCACTTCCTGTGGGGATACAAGGCCCTCAGGGACCTCTGTGAACTTTGGAAGGGAATGGTTACAAACTTTCCTTCGTCCTCCTCTTGCAGTCGGCTGTAGTGAACACATGTTGCCAAAAGATGGCAGTGCACTTTGCAGAGCTGAGACAGCTCTGGCACCCACGACTCTGACAGCTGTGTGTTGTTCTTTAGGTGCATGTTGCAAATACAAGGCAGCACATTTTGCAAAGTAACAAAAGCGCTGATAAAATGATGTTGGTTAAAAAAAAAACCCTCAAAAGAAAACATCGTGTTTGCAGAAAGCTTATAATAAGAGCGATTCCCCACCTCTTAGAGGTGATGAGGACTGGGAAAGTGGAGGAATTTGTGTGGGAAGGGGTAGTTCTACTAGACCGATTGTTATGGCCTTTTGTGCAGTTCTGGAGTAGAAACTTGTGATGTGCTACGTTCTATCTTTTCTCTGACTGAAGGCCAGCCGAAGGGCAGGGAGAGCCTAATTTTGAGGTTTGAGCTTTGCGATACCTTTAGACTGTAAGTAAAATTCCCCAGCCATGCCGTATACATAATTATCACAGCAGTCATGGCTGATATAAAAATCTTCACCCTCGGTATTTTTCCACGCTCTATACATATCTGTGCCTCAGGGCATGTGAGTGCAGAATTGTTTAGCATTTGCTGTGTACAGAAAAGATTTTATAGAATGAGAGGTGATGGGTTCATCGGATGTCATAAACAGACCAAGCTGTCGAGGTCAGAATAGAATGTTTAAATACAAGGTTAACCAATAAAACGGAAGCTGCGCACCCAGATTGAACCAGTGATGTCAAACTCTAGTTTGGACATGTTGATAGCAGGAGTCATTTCTTCTCCCTGGTGCCTCCTCTGGAAGCACTCAGAAGTCCCCCCGACAACCCTGGCTGTTGGGGTGATGGGCTGGTTCTGGACTCTGGCTACCAGCTCTAGCACGGCTTCTCTCTACCATGGAGAGCATTCTGAGCTTAAAGCGTGCTCTCCACACAATAGATGCCATCCCGGGGTGACAGGGAAACAGGTGGCTCCCACTCATGCAGCAGCCTTTTTTGCTAGCATACCTCTTGGCAAAAGCCCCAGGCTAAGAGAGAACTGTGCTGCATGGAGTTCTAACTCTGAAACCAGATGCTGTTACCATAGAGACGAGTGAACTGCTACCGTGGGAGGCTCGCGACAGGGAGGCATGGTAGAAGGAGGCAGGAGGGCAAGTGAGGCGAATCTAAAGGCTAGCATCCCCGGAGACCTTCAACCTTTAGCAGCACTGTGACTAGCAGGCTGGTGTTCTTGAAACTTGTGCGCTGGCGGCCTGCCACTTGCTGGCTGGCTGAGTGGCAGCTGCTTGCGCTGTGAGTACTAGTCGGTGAGCACGTTGGCAGTTGGCACGGGCTCAGGGGGGTGGGGATCTCAGAGGGCTGGAATGTGGATGGGTGCTTCGGGCCCAGTGGCTGACAGTTTCGCACAAATGTTTCTCGTGCCTGACTTAAGTCACCCTTGCAGGCCTGCTCTGTGATTAGGACCGGCTGGTGAGAGCCTGCCCATTTGGCAGACGATTTGACATGTGTTCTAGCTAAATCATTTTGCTATCTCAGAATAAGAGAGAGTTAGGAACCCCCCACCATGGGTCTGAACTTGTTTAGAAGGGGTGTAACTTCTCCAATCAGAGGCCAGGTGTAGGAAGGCACCATTGACCCAAAGTGGAGTTTACCCTAACTGCTGGGAAGCTTACCCTCCCTCGACCCTTATGCTGGTAAGGAGCTTCCAAATCCGTTCTGAGTTTTACCTCATGCTGGCGATATGAACGACAGCCGAGGTTGTATGGAAGTATCCTTCTCTGTTTTCAGCAACTGCAGGGCACGTGCAAAGGACATTTTAAAGGACAGACTTGGGGACTGGATGAGTTAATTTCTTCCTACCGATTTATAGACGGGAAAACGGTTAGGTCAGCCACTTACATGGTATCTCTGTCTTACTAATAATAGCCAGCAACTGCTTGGAGAATGTAAGGCCGAATAACTGATATTTGTCATGTAAAGAAGAGGGAATGCCTCTCTGGTCTGTGTAGGAGGCCAAGGGCAGCAGGGTGACCTTGCTCTTGAGGAAGAGGAACGCCGTCATGTCAGGCTGTGCGTTTTTTGCTGTTTCACTTGCTCCTTTTCGGCAGAGAAGAGGCCCGTTTGCAGGCCTGTATGAGCCGTCGTAGAGAGTGAAGTTCTGATGACTTGCTATGTATAGTCTTGATGGGAATTTGAAATATGCACCAAAGAGCCAAGGAATGCACCAAGCATGACCCCCACTCCGTTGCTTAGACGGTGGGGCTGGATTGTTTTCTCAACTTGGCCGGAGGGCTTGGGCACTGACCTTTCTACCTTCTCTTCCAATCGCCTCTTGGTTTTCTGGCTTTCCTTTTGCTTTTTACGTGCGGCGGGCGTATGCTTTTGGAAAAAAGCTTCAACTTCTAGCTTGAATGTTTTCTTTAGAAAATATATCGAGACGACAGGATGCTTTAAGGCTCGCCCAATGGATAAGAGGGTCCAAAATGGCGTCTACGGTTAGTTGTGTTGGACTCAGCATGCTGACTGACCTGGGGTTAGTTCTATTTTCCAGAGGGAGGAAAAAAAGTTAGGGAACGTGCAGTGCTCTGGGATTTTGTTGTGCTTCTGAGGAGTTTAAGAAAATGTTCTTCTTGCAATGTCCTCCTTATCTTTGTGTACAAATACTGGGTAGCCAATGGCTCCTCGCACTCTGAATTGCTCCCTGACCTTCAGGGACGTCTTTGAGAAGGTAGATGTGACTGTGTATCCCTGGTGCCTGGAAGTATGCAAGATGCACAGTAGGTACTCAGTTAATATTTACTCTCCTCGCTAGAGGAGGGTAAGAGACAGAAAAGGACACAGACGAACACCCTCTCTGTTCCTCTCTCCCCTAGCACTGAGCGTGGCCTGTTTCAAGTGCTTCTGTAATAGACACCTCCATCCTCCATATTGGCAAATCCAACTTTGGCTTCCTTACCTCCATCCTTCTCAGTTTTCAGGTGGGCTTCTCTGCTCTCTCTGACTTCTATGTCACCCATGTCAGTTTACACTGGACTCACGGCCTGACTTGGGGACGTTGGTGTATTACAGCGGGTAGTCACAGGTCTGCTCCCGGAACCAACTCCCCGTGTCTGCATGCTTGCATCCGGTAATAACTTGAGCACCAGTTTGATGCATGGATCTGGCCACATTTAGCAACAGCTCTTAGTCTCTGGTTCCCGACTCGGGCAGTTCTGATTGCATCAGCAACTTTTCTTTTCCTTCAGGATGCACATCTCAACCTTAAAAAGTGTCCAAAATGAAGTCTCCATGGCTTCTCAGCACCCTGGGTTTTACGCAGTCCCCTTGGTTCTTGTGGTATTTACCAGTCTCTCTTGCGCCCTAACCATCTGCTTTCCCCCTTTGCAGGTAGAGTGACCCTTTGAAAAGGGAAAACAGTTCATGCTGGTTTCCCTCTTAATGCTCTTCAGAAGCTTCCAGATCCCTTCTGCTCTGACTCCTTCCCCTGGCTTGCATGACCCTGCTCCCTCCACTTCCTGGATGGTGTTAACTTTTCCTATCTCAGGGCCTTGGCGCTTGTTTTCCCTTTGCTCGGAAGGCTCTTGTCCATTTTCACACGTCAACGTCACTTCCTCAGAAGCGTCACTGCATCACTTTGTGCTGGACGGCCTCTTGCGCTGTTTAACTACCTGCAAAGCCCCCAGCGCCCTCTGAGATTACCTTGTCCCTCTGTTCCTTGTTGGGTTGTTAGTTTTTCTTTTTTTAAGAAACACTTTGTCTCATTTGTAGATTTGTTCCCCTCCCTCTGAAGAATAGCAGGAATCTAGCACGCGTAATTAAACATTTGCTGAATCCATGACTAACAGCTATATTATTTAATTGTCCTGAGTCTCTACGGCTCAGGCTTGGGTTCTTAGCCTTTAAGGTAGTCCTTTCCCACCGTAATCCTGCTGGCTGACCCATACCTTATTTTATACATTTAGTTCAAGTGCAAAGAAGGAAAGTATTCTGGCATACATGAGGACGAGCCAGTATTGAGCCTTTATGTCCAGTTTCATGTGTCCAAAGGAAGGCACTCGTAAGTGTCCGAAAGGAATGAGCTTCTTCTCATCCACCTACTACCCGGGCCCAATTCTGCTTAGTTTCTGAGTTCAGACAAGATAGGGCAGCATGGTGTGGCCTGGCAGTAGACCAGTAACAAGTTTCTCAATGACAAAGAAAGAAAGAAAAAGAAACTCATTTTGTTTCAACTCATTTTGTTACAAATTATGCTGTAGAATGCTATTATTTCTCTCTCTCTCTCTCTCTCTCTCTCTGTATGTGTGTGTGTGTTCGTGTGTGTTCACTCTTTCTCCCCCTCCCCTTCCCTCCTCCTCCTCTGTGTGTGTGTGTGTGTGTGTGTGTGTTTGCACACTCATGCACATGGGAATATATGTGCACGAGTGTGCAGTCAGTTTTCCTTCTACCATGTGGGTTCCAGGGATCAGACCCAGGCCATCAGACTTGGAGGCAAGCACCTTTACCTGCTAAGATGCCTCACTGTCCCATGAAGTATTTATTAAAGCAATATGTGCTAAGTTCGACCCTTCATTCTAATCTCAAAGTAATCAATGCAGAATTGGTATTATTGTGTCAAAGCCACGAGCTAGATACAACTATTCTAATTTTATACAAGGAAAAAAAAATTCCCCGCAACTCAGAAAAGTTACGTTCTTTGCTCCAGGTGGCGTAACTATTAAGTGGTCAATTGGATTCTTTTGTTTTTGCTTCTGACCTTTTACACAAAGGCACTTGCTTGGTAAGAGAGAAATAGTCTTAAAATAGGAAGGGAAAATGGAGTTCAGTGTACCCCTCGCCTGGATTGCAGCAAATATTTAAAGCATCAGAACAAGTCACACAGACGACAGGGAAATCGAACTCCACCATATCCAGTGCTTGAGTGCTTAGCTGGATGCCTAGAATACAGAGTGAGCGTGTGGGTCTCTGGCAGGACCTCGTCCACGGGATGACATGGAGCAGCTGTCCTCAGGGAAAGTTCTTTGTTACAAGACCCGCGCTACGCAAGCAGCATTCGAGCAGTCCAGGATTTCTTTCTGTTTCCACTATAAATAGAGTTCATGGGATTCTGTATATGGAAGTTAATGCAATGAGAAGGAGCCGAAGAGTAAGGGAATAAAGCCCCACTCATTCTGTAAACTAGAAACATGTTTGGCACCGGGAGGCTGCAAAAAAAAAAAAAAAAAAAAAAAAAAAAAACTGTTCCTTGGATAGACTCTGAGGTCTTATTTAGCTTATGAAATTGCAGAGTAGATCCTATTATGTAAGGAGACAGGAGGACAGCAGAACGTGGTTACAAAATGAAGAACTTCGTGCCCTTCAGAAAAGAGTTAACAGCGCTCGCGCGCGGCAGACAGCACACAGAGAGAGATGCGTGACAAGAGCGTGGGGATGAATGGACAGGGTGGCATGTATAGGTGCCTACCGCTGAACTTGGTGCAGGGATAATCCTCAGATGTCAGATTTCCGTAAGGCCAACATGTGACTCAACTCTCGCCACTCAACACAGAATTCTGGGCTGCTGTTAAGAGGCTGGCTGCGAGCGAGGTTCCCACTGTGCATTAGCCTAACTCCCTGTCGCTCTGTGTGTGGGTGGGTGTGCATGCGCTCGTATGAGGGTATACATTTTGTGCAGTGGGTGTTTAAAGAGCTAAGCACTGAAACTGTATTTCCACAAACTACTGCCACGAGCACTCCAGACACACCAAACCTCCTCCCTTGGTATTTTTTTTTTCTTCTCTTTTGCTTTCAACTCCGTTTTTCCCTTCTGCAACTCCCCAGAGGGAGAATCCCCCTCTATCTCCAGCCTACAAGATTGGGATTATTTTCTGTTCCCTATCCATGTGGATACCCTCTCAAGGTTAGAACTGAAGCTATGTGGGGCCAGCACGTTCTCCAGCACCAGACGAGAAGAGCGGCGTGAAGGAGTGACAGCCACCAGAGGAAGAGGAGAGAGACTCTGCCCTGCTGCAGACATGAACAACAGCTTGCAAGTTAACCTGCCCAGAAGCTGGGCTGCTTCAAGTGCCTCACTTCAGGAGAAGTCTGAGCATTCTTTTTTTCTTTTCTATTACTATAGGATGGAGGATGAAGCTGTCCTGGACAGAGGGGCTTCCTTCCTCAAACATGTGTGTGACGAAGAAGAAGTAGAAGGTGAGCCCTCTGGGTCTGGGAAAGCGTGTGTCTGTATCCGTGTCTCTGTAGAGCATTCCTGTGGTTCATGCACCTTCTATTTTGGAAAGTTAAACGCCAAGTCCTGCTTGTGGAGTTTCCTGAATCTCTACATTTTGCTTCAACACAGGATGTCATTTTAGGAACTTCATCGGACCCTGAGAATTGAAATCAGCAGGGTCTTACCTGTTTTATATATATATATATATATGGTGTTATTGTAAACAGGTCCTGGAGCTAGCTTAGCATCTCCATGGGAAATGAATGTTTTACGAGGTAGTTCCGGGAAGCCGCCAGATCTATAGAAACACGACTGTTAGCACCTTCCACTGTTCTTTTTTTTTTTTTTTTTTTTTTTTGGTTGCTTGCAGGGGAGAGAACCAGATGTTGCTGGGGGGGAGAAAGATAATCATTGTTGTGGGGGAAAACGGGTCTAAGCTGAGGGTTGAGAATGGTTGTCATGGACGAGCCTTAGTTAAGAAAACTCGGGCGAGCCTTTTCGATCTGAGAACTCCTCAGAACCTCTTTTGCTAATGTTTCTTTTCAGTGCCTGTTAGAACCGGAGAAGAGTTCCATTTTATCTGGTGCTGACATACTTGGGCATGCGTGCCCTCTGCTAATCTCCTGACTTATTGATAACGTTAGGGGGAGTGCTTACTGCTTGGTTGGTAGCGAGAAGGCAGGGTTTCATCTGTATTTACTGAGGTAACAATGCGAGGGCACTGCAAACATGTTCTATTATTGGTATTTATATGAGGGTTATAGATAGCATCAAATGGGACCCACAGAAAAACGATGTGATCAGCTCCTCCTGTGGGTGTTACTTGAGAGGCAGCTCTGTGTTTTGGACGCTGTGGAGTGACTGGTCCTTGTGGCTAGCATTTCTTGCCTCCTAAAACCTTGGTGCAGAGGACACTGGGGTTGGGAAGAGGAGAGTGGATAGTGCATGTTCTGGAGTAATTCTCCAAGCAGATGTAGCACCAGGTTGAGGGTTTTGGGCTTCCAGGAACAACCCCAGGATGGTGGTTATGCTGTTTCCCATGTTTCCTTAGTGAGTTTCTTCTGCCCTGTGTGTGGATGATTGGTGCCCCCTCTGCCCCACCCCCTGGCTTCCCACACTTAAGCCTTGAGACTGACTAACAAGAATTCAATGCCTAAGTCTCTTAGAAAAATGGAAACTACAGAATTTTCTCTCGTATAGTTTTACGGGTTCCTTGCAGTTGTTACAACAACGTGGCTATGGGGGAAAAAAGGTCAAGTTGGAGAAGGTGAAAGAGTAAAACTTTTCTTCACTGCTGGAACTTCATTGCAGTCTCACTGTTACTGCCCCTGACTGTAAGGGAGGAGATAAATTCACCGAGTTAGAGCCAAAGGAAAAAAAAACAACGCAGGTTTGGGTGAAGACTCTATGGTTTTAGAACAATTCGGGTGAAAAAAAAAAGTCCTCGGGGGTGGGAATTCGTGCTGTGCACACATTCTCCTTGAGAACAGGGCCCTAGCTGAGTTCTCAGGAGATGTAAGTCTAGACTCCTGAAGGTGCTTTGGATCAACAGCACAGAACTGCAATGGGTAACTGTACTCAGGTTCTTAAAGCTTTGGCAGAGAACCGTATTTCCTGAATTATTTCCCTTGATTTTCAAGCAGAAAATTAATCTATTGATCATAGAATAAATCATAATATAAATAGTGCATGACTCTGTAGCCAGCTTTCTTTGGGAGAGGAGCAAAAAAAAAAAAAAAAAAAGCAACCAGAGGTTATGGAATTATGGAAGTGCCTGTTTCGTGCCAGAAACATGTTGGTTTAGTGGCAGTGAGGCTTGCACTTTCCCATTCTCATAGACACCACATCAGAGTTGCTCATTCGTGTTTCTGGCTGGTGCCTGATCTGATGCCTTTAGGCCGAGGCATGTCATGTCGTCTCTTGTTGAGGACTTTTCGGATGAGAGTTGCTTATGGTGGGTTTGGTGTCGACTTCCAACAAGGAGACCCTCCTGCAGTAGTCAAGTTGGGAGTTCTTTCTCCTTCAATACCTTTCTACTGGGCCCTCCCCTCTTTCAGCTGGCTTCATCAGAGAGAGTTGGCAGGACTGGAATGTGCTATGAGCTCTGGGAGTGCGGGTACCAAGGTCCGATGGCACATCTGTGGGTCCTGTGATGGATGAGGAAACGGATGGTTGTCGTCATGACGCCCGGTGGAGATGGAGTTTCAAGTGGGGATGCATTTCTCCAGGTTATGGGTGTATCTCCTATTTGTAACTTCATAAAAAAGGGCATTACTGGTGGGGAACAACGTGTGACTTCCTGAATAGTCAAGTTTTTGGCACGCTTAGGCAGAAGTTAATTCTGCGGCTTAAGGATTGCGAGTTCAAAGGACAATGAGCCTAGCACCTTCCTGTAAATTCTCAGTTTTGTTTCCCCTGACCCCAGAAGTTTATTTATTTTCCTTCTAAGATGACCACGATTCGAGCAAATTATAACACACCTTGCAAAAGTAAACTAAAAACTTCGCTTTTTAGTAATTTCCGTAAGTTTCGGAAACCGAGGCCAGGAGCTGTAGTTGGTCTGACATGTTCATACAGGGGAAATGTTTCCTAGAATCCCTGGGAGGACGGGGGAGGCCTGGATTGAGTTCACTGAGGCCGGAAGAGCTCCCGGTTCGCGCCTGGCTTCTTCTACTAGTGCTCTGGGGCTGGAGAAGCAGAGATTTCAGACCATGCCCCCAGTTCACCTCGTGCAACTTTACTCTTAGTGGGCGGCATAGCACTTAACCCACCTCCTAAAAGCCTCAACGGAGAACCATCAGCTGCAAACCTCCCAGAGAACAGGGTGAGTCAGGAGCACAGTCATCTTCTGTTTAAATAATGAACTTAACTATGCCGCATGTATTTGAAGACTTAAACCGTGTTTTCATAAACCTTCCCTCATGTGTTAATGGCTCGGAATCCGCAATTCTGAAAAGAAAACCCGAGAGCCAGTTTTGATCTGGAAAAACCAATGGAAGCTTTGAGGGCCGTTCTTTCCCAGGTCACCGTATGCTGTGGGTGTGGCTTTGCCGTTCACAGTCAGCGCCAAGTGTATCCGCTTGGAGAAAGAATTCTGTGGTGCGGGCACGGATGTCGCTTCTGAATGGAAAAGCCTCACTTATTCTCGAGCCCCACTCTCTAGAACTGGTCAGTGGATGATAAGTTGGTGCTCTTGACAGAACAACGCAGCAGCTACTTGGGTTTGCTTTCGAGCATAGACAGGGGGAAGTGCCAGATTTTGTTGGTTGAGCCAAGCTCGAGATAGCTTTTTCCCCCTCAAGATGGGAGGAAATTATATAGATTAAAAAAAAAAAATAAAAGTCAGCTTGGAGATGGGCAGAGTGGGGTGTATCTGTACACCCAGTGCTTGGGAAGCTGAGGCAGGAGGATCAGGAGTTCAAGGGCAGCCTGAAGACCCTGTCTCAAAAAAAAAAAAAGTCAGCTTGGATTTTGGATCTGTGATATAAACAGATTACTTAATATTCTCATATTTTGCAATAGGGGAAAGAGAGCAAACTCCACCTTATCCTTTGAGATAAGGCCTTGGCTTGGCCGGGCTAGGTAACTCCCTGGCGGCCTTGGCAGCTCTCACTTCATGAGGAGGGGCCTCTCCTTAGCTCTGAGTCCAACCAGCAACTCAGGAAACATGAATAACAGCAGGACAATGTGGTCTGAAATGTCTGCTTCTGAGGCTTGCTCCGTGCCCTTTCAAAGCCGTAAGGATATAGTCTGGTATTTTCCCTCCATTTCATAGCTGAGTCCCACAGGAAGTGCCTTCCTACTTGTTAAAGGCAGGAATAATCCTAGAAATTCCACTATCCCCTGTTGTCCTCAAGAAAGAGTGTACTGTTTCAAACTCTGGAATTTATCACGAGGGCTTTTCAGAGAAATGCGTTTTGGAAGTGTAGGGCAGTATTTGGGACCGAGTGCCTGATCACCAAAAATATTTCTTAAAACAAAAGACGTGCATTAGTGTAATTGTGTTGAGTTCATACATGTGAGCTAGATAAAGCACATGCAGAATTATATAACTCTCATGTCTCTCCTTACACTTCTTGTTAGTGTTTAGTTCTTAGTCCTTAAAGCCAAGTGGTAGGATATGGTCTCTTAATTTGTCCTTCGTCTCCTGTTTGATTTTACCAGGATCCATTTTTAGTTTTATATTGCTTATATGTATGGAGTGATAAGAAAAGAAAAAAAAAGTAGCCATTAACCTCCTCTCTCTAAATCCGTCTTATTGTTCTGTTCTCTGTTTTGAAAACAGAGACTGAGATGACGAAATGGGGGCCTTTGGCTTCTTGGAAGTCAGGACCTTAACATTTTACAGACATGAAATCATGATGCCCTAAGCTGGTTTTCAGCAGAGGATATTGCGATGCTCTGTTCAAGTGTATTGGAGGAAGGTAGTTCTAAAGAAAAAGGGCGGGGCCTGGCCTGGGAGACATTTGTTAATAATTACAGTAGTCAGAACGGTAATTACAGGGAAAGGGGGGGGGAATGAAAATCTATCAGATGGGAAGGGAGGGGCCAGGTCAGGGCCGGGGCTATTCTGAGCTCTGGACCCAAGTGTCCGGTTGCACTGTGCTGTCCACTCAACGGCTCAGAAACTGAGTGCGGAGGGAACTCTTGGGCAAAGACTGCCCAAGGAAAAGCCTTCTTAACCGAAACAATGCATCCCCATATTGGAAAATTTTAAAAGGGTTTTAGAAGTTCCTTCTTGACTAGCAGCTTGGCCCTCCCCTCCCCTCAGCAGATGGGCTGGTATAGTTGTTTCCAAATTCCTCTCTTCTTTTCCCTTTGGTCTTAGCTACTCACTCCTCGGAGGTCCTAAAGTCTACAGCTCCTGTCGCCATGACTGCTGGGCACCTCTTGCTGTTACAGGAGGGACATCTTTATCCCTAGATTCTGTCCTGAAATCTGATAAGGTTTCATGGGTTTTTGAAACAGGAAACCGGCACTACACCTTCGCGGAGTTTTCCTCCGTTGAGAATTCCCTGGTAATATGTTACAGACTAAAACCCCCTCGAAGCCATTTCCTGCTCTAACTGTTGACCTTCTTTTATGGCAATAAGCCTCAACAAGTTGAACTTGGTACTCTGTGTTTTGCAAGGATTCAGACATTCTGAAATGACACTCTGGGGACAATTTTGTCTTAGACGAAGCTTTTTATCTGGTTGGTTAGTGAGATGTTTTATATTTACATTGGGAGTATCCACCAGTTGTCTTATTCACGTGCTGTTCCAGTAGAGTTGGATAAACTGATCCAACAAGACTGAATAAATAAAACTCCCCAACTGAATCCTGCTACGGAATCGTGCATCGGCAAAGGAAGCCACTTAGATTGGAGAATTCGGTTTTTTTTTCCTCCAAAAAATGGAAACAGGGAAACATGCCATTTAAAATATAACTCCTGATAATTATCCAAAATGATGTCATCAATGTACCTGGCACTGAGAAGAATAGGAATGCTTTCAGATTTGGGAGAGGCAGAGGGTGAAGAACTTGTCAAAGTGTGAGGGCCTGGGTCTGACTCTTCAGAAACCCGGACTGGGGTGATGAGTGTCTGTGAATTGGGAAGTGGTGGCATGGGTATCTTATGAAACTCATAGCTATCCTGGCTTAGTGGCAAACAGAAAAGAGACCCAGTCCCAGGCAAGGTAGAAGATGGGAAGTGATGTTTGATGTCATCCGACCTTCAAATGTGTGCTGTGGTATATGGACACCTGCATATTCCCTCTCTTTCTCACACACACACACACACACACACACACACACACACACACACACGGATGATCATCTTTCTAAAAGTCCTAGGTAAGATTGAGTGTGGACAGGGTGGTGAGGCCTTGCACCTGAAGATCTTAATTGGCTGCAGTGTTCTTTTGCTTTCTCAGTCCCTCCTGCACAACACAGCCTCTGCCCCCCTAGCTGGTTACCCCC
The DNA here is from genome assembly GCF_011064425.1 of Rattus rattus. Lineage (NCBI taxonomy): Eukaryota > Metazoa > Chordata > Mammalia > Rodentia > Muridae > Rattus > Rattus rattus. Next base: position 2,437,814 of record NC_046164.1, read on the forward strand.
AGTGCTTTCTCTATTGGCGAGGTCAAGACAGAATGACCAAGTGAAATTTCCCCAAGGACTAGCATTTATTTCTCTCTGGGCTCTTTCTGTTTCCCTCTTAAGCTCTGGATAGAAGTCCGTGGTTAGACTGCTGATATACCTTGCCCTTAGTTTATTAAATTGTCTCATTTTCTAGGAAGAATCATATTAAATTATTTACTTACTGGGGGTAATGCTTGCCCACTGTCAATTAAAGCCTGCAGTGTTTTCCCCGGAAAATAGAAGTGTTCTAGTGTGTCGTGTTCTGGCAGTGAGGAGGATACATGAGTGCTACATGTGAGTGTAGAATATGGACACTCACAAATCATCCCCCTCAGCATAGACTAGGGTAATTTTGTGTCCTATGGGCTATTATGTAATTTAGGTGGCAATTAAGTGAGATTATGCAACAGCGTAGAGGTGCTATGCATTCTAGCCTGAGCTAACTACTTCTCTGTTTTTTTAATTTTGGGGCAATTGGAAGTGGGGTCTAGTGAGTATGAACCGAGTAAGACTGGAATAAAGATGGGCAGAGCTCCCTTTGTCACCTGGCGAGCTTCGGCTGCAAAGGCATTGTTTCTGTTTTACTTTACCCTTTGGCTAATTCCAAAAGGATTGAGGCAGGAGGCTGCTGTCACAAGGGTTCACGGGAGGTTCTGCACAGTGCATCCCGACATTACTGATTGCCAGGTAGAATGAGAGGCGAAGGGGGTGAGGGTGGTGAGTGACATCCACTGAGTCAGCTGTACAGGTGACTTAAATAATTCCCCTCTCTGAATAGCGAGAAGGCTTTTAAGTCTGGTAATGGCTTTTACCTTTCACAGGGTTGGGATGAGACGACAGCTGTCCTAAGATATTCATTGGGCTCACCTTTAGACTCCGCTGATTTCGAAAGAACTCCATGAGATATTATTTTACTGAATATTTTCAAGGTTGAATGCACAGTATTTTTTTTTTTTAAACTGAGCTGAAATGTCTGGAAATAGAAGTCAGGGTTAAATTTTGGTAATATCAGCCAATAAACCTCTTGCAGAGGATAACAATTATGTATTTATAGGTTGTTGAAGTCATCCACTGACTATTGAAATTTCACTAAGAATTTCTATTAGTACTGCAAAATCAGGGTGGTGTCTTTGGTGTCCAGTTGAAGGCTTTAATTGAATCCAATAGATATGGGTGTTTGGCAAATTCAATCAGTAGCTGATTGTTCAGGGTTTTACTTGTGGCTCGGAGGATGTGGTGGTCTACCAGGAGTCTCTGGACCAGTTTCTATTTCTGGCTCTGCACTGCCTTTCTAGGTGACACAGGCAAACATCACTACAGCTAGCTAGTGGCTGATTGCCTCCTCCTACCAGCAATGCTTCACAGATTCTTGGTTAATACCCCAAAATACTTTGCTATTCATAGTAAACTATTGGGAATTACTTCATTTGCAACTTCTGTGAGTTTTTTTTCCTGTTGCTTATCTGTTTTTATGGTACCCACTCACGCTTGGAAGCTACCACGGAGTTTCATCCTGGCCTTCTGTGGACGCTTTTCTTTTATATATAAAGAAATACCATTTATAACCTTGTCCCTTGGGTTTGCTAAAAATATAAGTAATGACATCTGAAATCTTGAATGTGAACCTTATAATTTTAAGGTATTACCACCTGCAGATGTAATCCTGGTGTGAAATTTATCTTTCTGTTCAACACGATCTCGCCAGTGGTTGCTATGACTGCAGAACACCCCCAGACTGGAGTGGAAATACTGACAGCTAGATTACAATAGGTTAGTTGATTGATACCCATATTAGCCGTCCCTTCTGAGTTGTGATTGAAGGGCGATGCTTCCACTCTTTCAGCCTACCAAAATGACAAGACCAGGTTGCATGTATAACATCTGTACCTTTCAATGTGAAAACATGATTTGAGAGCACAATTTTATTGATATAATCATTAGGAGACTGTACCGTATATGTGGGTGAGTTCATATGAGAAGCCAGGGAATATATCTCGTGGGATAATTCTGAGACTTAAAGGATGGGAAGGGGTTGGCTAGAGGAAGGATGAGAGGGGAATCCTGGGCAGGCAAGACTATAGAGTTGAAGAGATAGGCAAATTGAAGAAGCAGAAAGTAGGTTAGTATGCCAAATCATGAAACCAGACAGATAGTGGCCTGAAGTCGGTGAGACCTAGATCATTCGTTGCATTTATTTATTTATTTATTTATTTATTTTAGTTCTTTTTTTTCGGAGCTGGGGACCGAACCCAGGGCCTTGCGCTTCCTAGGCAAGCGCTCTACCACTGAGCTAAATCCCCAGCCCCTTATTTATTTATTTATTGTATGATGTATTGGTCTGGACATACTCATGTATATGTACACGTTCTTTATGTATATGTATGTGTATGTGTGTAGGATAGAGTGTGAGGTTAGGATTTATTTATTTTATGTATGTAAGTACACCGTAGTTGTCTTCAGACACACCAGAAGAGGGCATCAGATCCCATTTCCGATGGTTGTGAGCCACCATGTGGTTGCTGGAAATTGAACTCAGGACCTCTGGAAGACCAGTCCGTGCTCTTAACCACTGACCCACCTCTCTAGCTCCTCTATAGTATTATTATTATTTTTTTGAGACAGGGTCTTTCCCTTAATATGGAGTCACCGTTTGGCTAGACTAGCTAGCTGGCCTGGGAGCTCTGTAGATATTTGTCTCCGTCCCTCCTGCCCCAAGTGCCTGAATTTTCCTTGAGTGCTGGGGATCTGAGCTTAAGTCCCCACAATTACACATCAAGCACTTCTACCATTGAGCCACCTTCCCAGCTATTACCTAGTTATTGAAGCCAAGAGTCTCATACTGTAGCCCAGGCTGGGCTGGAATTCATTATATAGCCCAAGATAGCCTCAAACACACAGAAGTCTTCCCACCTCAGCTTCTTGAGGTGCTGGGATTAGAGGTGTGACCCACCAGGTCTGTTTTTTGTGATATTTAATTCTGCTGAAGATTAGGAATTCTGTTGAACATGTTCAAAGCATATGTAAAGGGTTTTAATCAAGGAAACGACAAGTGACATTTTGCAAGAAAGGCTCCTTTTGACTGCAGGATATAAAGAACTCCCCAAGAGGGTGGTGATAAAAGTGGAGAGTCTGATCAAACTTGGAAATGATGTTTTGTGTTGGTCAACTGGGGATGAAAGAGTTGGAGAGGTATGGTTTAAATCCCCAGAATTTACAGATGGATGAATGGATAGATGGATGCATGGATAGATAGATGGATGGATAGATGGATGGATGGATAGATGGATGGATGGATGGGTTACTGCTGTATGGATTTTTGCTATGAGCCACCTGGGAGCTCCTTTGTCATTTTGTAAGGCAATTAAAGCTGGGGTAAAGTGGTGGCTATGATAGGAACCCAACCGTTCGAATCTATTCAATACCTGTTAGCCATCCATGTAGAACTGTGACGTAAGCAGCTGGCTGTATAAGATGGAAGCAAGAAGAAGGAATAGGGAGGGAGAAAGTAACTTGGAAGTCCTAGTGCCATGGCTATCCTAAGCCACAGGAATGATGACACTACCTAAGGTAGAAACTTGAAAGTCATGGGCAGATATCCTGCATATCAGATATTTTCACTATGACTCATAGCAGTAACAAAGTTATGGTTATGATGTAGTGATGAAATAATTTTATGGTTGAGGGGGTCACCAAAGCATGGGTCACAGCATTAGGAAGGCTGAGAAGCAGTGCTCTAAGGTGTTGGTGTCTCTAAGGCATTGGTGCCTCTAAGGCATTGGTGCAAAGCTGGTAGCCTTCCTTTCTATGGGTTCAGTTGTACTTGACTCTTTTAAATGTTTGGGATTGTATAGAATTTGCATAACTAGAAGGGGTCTCCCAAAAGATCTAGCTTAATATTCTCACTTTACGGATGGCTAGGTGAGCCTGGATGAAGTGGAAGGGATTGGGCAGTCACCAGAGTAGCCAGGGGAACGCCTTTCCTGGTCAGTACTCGTTCCCAGAGGCTATACTGTGCTTGTCCTCTCTGGAGGGGAGAGACGTGTAGACAGAGATGAATGAGAGCTAGAAAGGCATCTTGAAGAATAAGAAGTAGGATCTGAAGGGAGGGTGAAGGTGTTGGAAAGGCTTTGGAGAGACAAGAGAGAAAGACTTCATCATCCTGCGTAGGGTCACCCTTGGTGCGACTCTTGATAAGAGGATGCACATCTCCACTCAGAACATTTTCATATTCTGGTGCAGCTTATGGGACTAAGGGTCGTGGATCTAAATTTGTTGTTTGTGACAGAAGCATATTCAGAGACACGCTGAGCTTCTTTCCCTTAGGTAATTGCTAATTTAATGGGCTCATTACCATTTTTTTTTAAAGTGTGTTTTATAGATAATGTTGGGTGGGAGGACTGATGACGGACACATAGCGTAGTCATGGGAACAGGAAAGGGGCGCTTCTCTAGCCCGGGGAATCTAGAGTGCTGCCTGTCTCTGTATATCATTAATTGATTGGCCCTTTGGCTTTAGTAGGCTTACTGGAAATGAAGCCACTAAATCAAAGCAGTGTTAGTGGACCCTGGCTCTCAAAGTACATCAGTGACCGAGGTGAAGATAGTAGCTTCTTCTCTGGGTGCATACAGAAAGCCATAATTGCAAAGATTTCAGAGGTGGTCTTATTCAGGCCAATGTGCCTCTTGGGGCATCTCTCTAGTTCTCGGTGATTGCGATAGTCCTGCGGCATTCCTTGCATCCCGAGTACCTACATATAGAACGGTAGGGAAGAGCATTAAGTAAAGCAATTGGAGATATTTCATTTGTGATCAGCCATGAGTCCATCGACTATACTGTGGATTATCTGTCTCTAGAACCAAATACCAGTGTTCCTATTGCCCAGCCACAGTTAAGCCACTGCAGACAGAGAAGCCATAGCAGGCTCAGGGCTGGACAATGTATTTGGAATGAGGGTATGAATGTGTGCATTTATGTGTCTCTTTGGCTGCTGCCTCTCTGGCTGCCGTTGCAAATCCAATTATCAATGACTGTTGGATTAGCTATTGTTTTGAGTCGTTCATTCTACTTCCCGTTCAGTGGCGTACATGGTGACTGCAAGAGAAATCAAGAGCAGTTAGTTCTCCGTGTTTGCCTTCCAGGTAGGTTCAGGCCAGCCACGTATGTACTGCACATCAAAATTCAGGGACTGTTGGCTGTCAGGGTGAGTGGAGGAGTTCTAACTGGGTAGTACCAGCCTTCCCAGATCTATTGAGTCTATTCAACTCTTCCTCAGTCAAGTGAAAGGCCTGGCAGACCTGGCTCCTGGGGGTTGGCACTCAGTTGTGTGAACACTGGGGAAACTGCCCAGAGCTGGGTGAAGGTTGCCAGGCACTTGCTTCTGGGCAGGGTGAGGGAGGATAGAGTTATGGTAGGCGTTGCCTCTGTTGACCCACTCCATTCTGTTCAGTGGTTTTAAAGAGACGGTACAGGGACAGGTTAAGACTAAGTCTCAGTGGCCTCTTCTGTCCTGCTCAGAGTGAATGCTCTTGAGAACAAAAGGAGTTCACATGCTATTATCAGGGCTCCAGGTGGGTGGGATAAGGAAAAAGATAGCTTTGATTTTTTTCCCCCTTGGAAAGAGAAGGGGAGTGCCATCCACACTTCTGGAGTATCTTTGTGTACAAGATAGAGTGGGAGACAGTTGTTCATTAAGGTTGCTCATGAACGTTATGTCTAGATTTCTAAATATATTGGTGTTTTTAATTTGTGAATAAGGGTAGAAAATAGTAGGCTGGATTAGCATTAAATTTTACTTTGGAGACTCCTTTCTGACTGGAGGCACTTTAGGAACTGTAGTTTATGTAGGGTGAGCAGAACTCACTTTTGATGGTTCGTAAGGAGAAACTCCTAAAGTACCTTTAAAAGGAAATTCTTGCCTTTTTAGCATAGGTGTTTGAAAATAACTTATGCCTACTGTAAGAATATTTACTAATTCCGTTTTACCTCTGTCATCAACTGTTAATGATGGAGATTATCCTGGAAACTTGATGCTACCCCATGGCCTTGTCCTCACCTTTATCTAAGGCTCCTTACAAGTGTTTGCTAACGTGGACAGTCAGAGGAAGAGGCACAGTTTTCTCTGAACTGAGGGTTTGACATCAAGCTGAGAAAATCTAGCTTGCTTCCTTTTTAATTTTGTTTATAGCCGTTTGTTCTTGTGTACAGATAGTCATCATCATCACCATCATCATCACCACCATCATCATCATCACCATCATCATCATCATCATCACTCCCCACTGTCATCATCCATATTGAAAATACTGTCTTCAGTGATCACAATTTGAGATCACAAGTTGAGATTTCTTATCAGTCTGGTTAGGAGATTTCAGATAGGCTTAAGATTCCTGGAATCCAGGCAGTTCAGGACAAGAAAGGTATTTCTCCCTTTTTCTATATGAGTGTGTGTGCACGCTATGTATATAGTGGTGCCTTCTGCTTTGACTGAAGCAGGGCCTCTTCTGATTCTGTCATTTATGCCAGCTAGCTGGCCTATGAGCTTCTAGCAGATTCTCTTGGCTCAGTCTCCTCCCTCCTCACAGGAGTGCTGGGACTAGAGATGCTCACCGTATTTGTCTGGCTTTTACCTTGGTTCTTGGGATTTGAACCTTGGTCCTCAAGCTTGTCAAACAAGTGCTTTTATCTCCTGAGAGATCTCCTCAGACCCATCCCCTCTTAAAAAACAGTATTTTCTATGTATTCGTCTGTATGCTCGATTCTAAGTGTAATTAGTAGTGTTAATATTAAAACAAATTACTCACCAGTATTTCAAAGCTATCTATCAATAATTTATATATGTGATATGTAATTATCTGTTGATAAAGATTTGCATTATTTTTTCCATGTAAAAAAAAAGTCACCCCTTTCCAAAATATAAAAATAGAAATCACTCTTGTTCCAAGAAGTCATGCGTTTGAAGTCTAGACCCTCTTTCAAACATAAAGGGCTGGCTTACCCCCTGGTAACTGCAAAATCATATCTGGCTTCTGAAAACAATTTTCTCTTCATGAGCTGGTATTTATGCCCTAGTAAATTATCAGTGTTGTTGCATCTTATTAGAGCAGATATGGACATTCTTTTGGACTTGTGTAGGCTAAACCAACAATTTATATGTATTAACTTATGAAATATTTTGGATCGTACAGGCTGGTCTGCTTCTTAATATATAAAGCACCACTTTCACCTCCACGGTACTTGTACTTGATATCAAGTACGCTCTCTTATAAAAACTGAGGCTTTTTGTTTGTTCGTAAAGACCTTGTGGCATCTTTTTCTTTTTTAAGTCAACCCCCCCATCCAGGATCATTGCCTTCTGTCCTACAGGCTTCTTTAAAGATTTATAAAAACAGTAGACCTCCATTTTGCGTCCCTCTATTCCCTTTGGCGACGGCTACCCATTTTGTTCTAAGCATCTTGACACAAAGCAGGTTACGTGAGATCAGGACTTGAATTTTGGGAAGGTGGCCGATCAGTTCCGAAAGGAGGGTACGCAGTGTTTGGGTTGTAGAGTCTTTGCTTTAGGTGGGAGAGAACGGAAATTTGCTTGACTGTAGAAATATCAACAATGGAGACTAAGAAGCACAACTGGAGAGTACCTTGGTCTTTAATTAGAGAAGTGTGGGGGAGGCTGGCGAAGTGACTGCAAGTGGGACAAGGTACATCTGTGGGGAAGGTTTTTTTTTTTTTTTTTTTTCTTTATTATTAACTTGAATATTTCTTATATACATTTCGAGTGTTATTCCCTTTCCTGCTTCCGGGCAAACATCCCCTCCCCCTCCCCTTCCTTATGGGTGTTCCCTCCCCACCTCCCCCCATTGCCGCCCTCCCCCAACAGTCTAGTTCACTGGGGTTCAGTCTTAGCAGGACCCAGGGCTTCCCCCTTCCACTGGTGCTCTTACTAGGATATTCATTGCTACCTATGAGGTCAGAGTCCAGGGTCAGTCCATGTATAGTCTTTAGGTAGTGGCTTAGTCCCTGGAAGCTCTGGTTGCTTGGCATTGTTGTACATATGGGGTCTTGAGCCCCTTCAAGCTCTTCCAGTTCTTTCTCTGATTCCTTCAACGGGGTCCTATTCTCAGTTCAGTGGTTTGCTGCTGACATTCGCCTCTGTATTTGCTGTATTCTGGCTGTGTCTCTCAGGAGCCGATCTACACTTCTGCACTTCTTTTGCTTCATCCATCTTGTCTAATTGGGTGGCTGTATATATATGGGCCACATGTGGGGCAGGCTCTGAATGGGTGTTCCTTCAGTCTCTGTTTTAATCTTTTGCCTCTCTCTTCCCCTGCCAAGGGTATTCTTGTTCCCCCTTTTAAAGAAGGAGTGAAGCATTCACATTTTGATCATCCGTCTTGAGTTTCATTTGTTCTAGGCATCTAGGGTAATTCAGGCATTTGGGCTAATAGCCACTTATCAGTGAGTGCATACCATGTATGTCTTTCTGTGATTGGGTTAGCTCACTCAGGATGATATTTTCCAGTTCCAACCATTTGCCTACAAATTTCATAAACTCGTTGTTTTTGATAGCTGAGTAATATTCCATTGTGTAGATGTATGTGGGGAAGGTTTTAATCTGTCCTTTGGCAACCCACGAGCTGGCATATAGCGCTGAAACCTCAAGATAAACAAACAAACAAACAAACAAACAAACACACGCACGCATATACCACCCTCTTCCAAAGTGGTTCAGGAGGGAGCATAGACAAAACCAAAAAGCAAACAGACAACCGCCCCCAGAGTTGTGAAATGGGAGGGGGAGGGCAGTGCGTCAAATGCATGCTAAGGACTGCTGCACTCACACGGGACGGCCTCTTGGTTGGTTTTTCTCTCTCTTGCCATCAGCACAAGGAAGGAAACAGATTAGTTATGTCATTTATAGGATACATGTGCGTTTTACTTGGGTGCGTGCACACTGACGACAGAGGGAGATGTTTGCTGTCCCCGCCTACTGTATTCTTTGAGACAGGGCCTCTCACTGAACCCAGGGCTTGCTAGTGTGGCTGGCCAGGAGTCACCATATTCCTGTTTCCAGACCTACGACCCCCGAGTAGGTGGTTCTAGGCATGTGTAGCCACGTCCCACCCAGCAAGTCATCTTCTTAACACTATAAGTGTCTTTTTTTTTTAAAATTCTCTCATAGCTGGCACTCAGCTCACGCTCACATTGATACCCGAGCAATATTTCTTCTGTGGGATGCTCTGAACAAGGCCTTTGCTCACTGGTTTCAGCATCCTTGACCGCCCAAGCTATGGTTTCTTCACATGGATCTGAAACTAACAGCAGGATCCCATGTGTCAGAGAAGCGCATAGCCGCTGTGGGCTCACCTTAGAAGTTCTTGGCGCATGGTTGCTGCCCCTGTGCAGGTCCTGGGGAGGAGCTGATAGCTCCATCCTGCCTACAGAGACACAGGTTGTTAACCGTCAAAGCCATCCGTAGACATTTTTACTTGGCTGGTGAGTTTTTGTTATCTGGCGTGCGTTATCATTGGATTCTTCCAACTTCTGAATCATGCTAAGGACGTAGTGTCTGCAAAAGCCATCTCTGCCTGAGCGGCTGCGGAGTTGCTAAAGTGGAAGGGTTGACTGTTTGCCCTGAAAACATTCTAGTGATAAGCAGAAGCTTCCAGCTAGGTTAGCCGTTTCTCGGGAATTGGGGGACAGGTGCGTGGCAGCGTCACAGAGCGTCCTGTTTGTAATGAGGGTGGAACAGGTGAAGACAGGGAGACGCGAGACTCCGGAGTGAGGATTCTGACATTCAGAGATAGCAAGCAGAGCCGTGCTGTCTTCCCAGAAGTCCTGGCGGTCTCGTGGATTGTGAAGTATTCCCGAGATACTCGGAATGTGCTGGGAACTCCCACCATCTGTCAGAGACAGGCATGTAGGCTATTTCTTTGACCACATGATGCTGAAGTTCTTGCCAGATGGAGGATGTGATGCCCTATGACTACATACCTAGATGAGCACTGTCAAATGTAGGCTCCACACTTTATTGGTCGGACTAGCATAAATGTAAGCTTGCTTTTAATAATTAAACAATTGTATCTTCCTTCTGAATCAAGGCTTTAAATTAAAATTTTAAAAAGTCAAATTAAATTTAAATAAGTTTTATCTCCTACTTTCCCATCATTCTTAGAAGCAATTGTCATGAGATCGACAGAAGAGGAGTTTTTTTGAGCCTAACATTTTTCTTGTAAATTAAGTTAAATTAGTAACGATCCCCATTTTTGAGCATCTCAACAGTTTCATCGATTCTTTTGAGGTCAGAAAGCTGTTCCTTCTCTTTACACAGGACAGTAGCTGCGCCTTTAACATTTCCGGCTCCGCTGAGAGCTTACATTAATCTTCACGACTTATCTCTGAGGCAGATAAAGATGTTTTAATGAAAGCAAACACGGAGATCCACCTGCGATATTCCTCACCAACAATAGTCTCTTTCCAGCAGCAATGACGTTTCCGTTGAGCAGGATGATGGGAGTTTTGTGCGGGCTGTAAGAACACTTCTATCTCAGCTCACGTCACTTTCGGTGTTTTGGTTACTTGGCCATACAGCTAATCACATATTTGGTCATCCCTGTGTGAAAGAATGCCCATGTAAGCCAGGTCCTGCAACACAAGGCTGTCCTGTTTGCCTCCTTTCACGGGCAATGGAGAAGGAAGGAGAGACAGCGTATTAGTATTTAAAGTAACAAACCCCCAATGGTCCACATCATCCAGATTCACATTTCTTTTCCTTTATGTAAACACAAGGCCAAAGGGGAAGATTAGGTTCCAGAAAGATGCGGGAGGAAGAGGAGAAAGAGAAAGAGGAAGGGGAAGGAGGGGAGAGGAGAGGGGAGGAGGGGGAAAGGAGGAGGGGGATGCAGTGCTTAGGTCAGGAACTTGATTCCTTAGACATTTCTTGGCAAACAATATCTTCCTCACTGGAAATATTTTATTTTACCATATTGTAGGAATACCCACAATGTTGAGCTTCATAGATGTTATCACCATGAGTAAATAAAATGCCTGAGAATAGGTGTGCGGGGTGGCAAAGGGAACTGAGAGAGAGATCTCTGTGGATTGGTAGAAAGCTTCTAACATTGGGTGACAGTGATCGTTTGCACAATTCTACCTAAAAGCATTGAATTTTATGATTCCGAGGAGTGAACTTTACAGTTTGCAGATTATACCGTAACAAGCTAATAAAAATGCCCGAAGTTTGGGGTATCGCTAAAGGAGCCCCTATATCTTCTCAGCCTGAAAAGGTGCTTGCTACAGGACTCTGAAGTGCAGCATCAAATGCGAAGCGAGGCAGAAAACTGTGGGAGGAGGAGCTGGAGGGATGCAGGAAGTCGGACGTGTTCCAGGGACAGTACTGCAGCTCCATGGTCACCCAAATGAGCAGCATGGTACCATGTTTGTAGTTATGGCAACCCAAGCAAGTTCTCAGCTGAAGGTCCATCCCACGGCAGGGCCTGAAGGCTCGCCGTCTGAATCACTGTAGCTTTTTCATTGGTTTGAAAATAATACTTTATATATAGCAATATGTAACAATACACACACATTCACACACACACATATAACAATACACACATGTTCATACACACACATACACACACACATAACAATAGACACACATTCACACACACATATATAACAATACACACACATTCACACACACACCCATATATAACAATACACACACATTCACACACACACATATATAACAATACACACACATTCACACACACACTCATATATAACAATACACACACATTCACACACACATATATAACAATACACACACATTCACACACACACTCATGTATAACAATACACACACATTCATTCACACAAACATATATAACAATACACACACATTCACACACACACTCATATATAACAATACACACACATTCATTCACACAAACATATATAACAATACACACACATTCACACACACACACATATATATAACAATACACACACATTCACACACACACACATATATATAACAATACACACACATTCACACACATATGTATACATATCAATACACAAACACACATATATAACAATACACACACATTCACACACACACACATATATATAACAATACACACACATTCACATACACATTCATATATATATAAATATATATATAAAACAATACAGATATAAAATTTTAAATCCTGTTAGCTCATATAGTCACTTTTGAATGACTTGATCACATGTACTACACAGACACTTCACAGATGAGTTTACACAGGAAATCTTATTGCACATCAGCATTAATGTACCTTAGTGACCTTTTCCCTGTGACTATCATTTAATAATGTGCAGAAAACATTTACTGTGACATTTTCGAATTTTGAAACTCACCCCCCTGTGTGTGTGTGTGTGTGTTCGCACTAGTGCATATGTGCATGTGTGCACGTGTGTATCTGTGCACTTATGTGTGTGTATGTGTGTGTATGCATGTGTATGTGTGTGCACGTGTGTGTGCTTGTGTAAATGTGTATGTGTGGGGTGTGTGTGTGTGGGGTGTGTGTGTGTGTGTGCCTATGTGTGTGAGTGTGTGAGTATGTGTGTGTGCGTGTGTGTGTGTGTGTGTGTGAGAGAGAGAGATCTGGTTCCGTACGAGGCTCCGCTGACTTGTACTGCTGGGATGAGATAAAGCTGCACTGTTTCCCTTTGTGAGGGGGGCACAGGAAACAATTGACACCGTTTCTTAATTCACATTGTTTCTGAGACATTTCCTACTTCCTAGTATAATATAACTTTCCCATGAGAACAATTTGCTTGCAAATGGTTAGACATGATACATTTCTCATTGGCACACATCCTGTGGGGCGATTGTTCACTGTACTTTATAGTCACAAGTTGCTGCTTTTTGTGTGGTGGGGGTAGGGTCCCGCTTCATGTGGAGGTGCTCCAACTTCCTTCCAAGTTTCAATTTTCTCGTGATAACACTACCCCGGAGAGTTCATTCTTCCACAGTTGGAGTCTTTTTCTTGAAGCAGCGTATGGTTCATTTATACTGTCAGTTTAAGGAAAATCTTGTGAATTGTGGTGGTTTTAGGGGTGCCTGGTGAGTTCTGGAGAAAGCAGTTCACGGCATTTGATACTCAGGAGGTACATGGTGGTATATGATATTATCTCTGGAACTATGAAGTACCATCAAAGGATAATTCTAGAAATGGGAAATGCAACACTTAGATGAGATAACCTAATCTAATTTGCAATAAAAGAATGTTCAAATTACTTCTGAAATGACGATTTCCACATTCAGAAGTTATGCGGTAGGAAAAGAGAAAGTAAAAGTTTTTCAACTAAAACAAAACAAAACAAAACAAAACAAAACAACAGCAACAACAAAAAAAGACGTGGAACTGGGGTTTCTCATCCATCTTATCAGATTTTGTAAAATGATATCTCGTTAGTTTTGAGGTGCCTTCCCTAAGGAGGTCTGGAAGCAGTTGGATCTGGTTTCTCTTGTACCCTTCTCTGAAGGCAGCCTTGGCTGGGCTGGGTCTTATTTTTATCATCGAGACAACCAGGCTTTAGAAACTTTTGGGAGCAAGAAAAGAGACCGGAGAGGGACAGCGGAGTTGAGGTTCCATTTAGCACTTCCTAATGCGAATATTTGCGGACTTTTAAAATCTTCTCCCCGAGAAAGTCTTATTTTTTCCTAGTTTGCCCCAGTTCTCTGTCTCTCTTCTGCTGATTGGATTTAAAAAAAAAAAAAAGTTATAGCATAGAACCTTATCCCCAGCGGAATAACTTTTTGAACTTTTGATCTTTATTTTTGCAACCCAGCAGCTTCCCCCACCTCGTTCTAGTCAGTGGAGTCACAGATCTCTAAAATCTAGAGCAGAACAGACCTCTAGGGGTTACCCAACTTCAGCCCCCTCACTGTATGGAAGGATGAGGTCAAGGTTCTGAGTGGTAATGGGCTGGTAATGAAGCTCAGTGGGTAGGGTATTTGCCTGGTCTATGTGAATCCCTGGGTTCAAGCAGAGAATAAACTAAGCATAGTGATGCTTGCCTGGAATCCCAGCACTTGGGAGATGGAGGTAGTAGAATCAGAAGTTCAAGATCATCTTCCGCTCTATATCAAGTTAAGGTCAGCCAAGGCTACATGGGACCCCATCTCCGTAAGCAAAGAGAAACAAACAAGAGATGTATAATGAAAGCTATACAGACAGCCGATGACAGATCTGTGACCAGAATCAAGAATTCTTGATTTCCAGTTCGCTACTCTTCGACTTTCATAAACCTAAGGACAGAACTTGAGCACATGCTCACAGAACCAAGTACCAGTTAGTGGATGACATTATACTGTAGCAGAGTGAAACCTGGAAAGAAATCTAGTCTGTTTTTACAAGCTCAATTCTTTGAGTTAGGTAAATGCCGGGCAGTAATTTCTCACTCAGACTTCTCTGGCCTGTGGTTCCTGTGTAATTTAAGTGTAGAGTTATCATGGGCTGAAATGACCTTTGACTTGTCTACCGTCCTTAGGTCACCACACGATCTACATTGGGGTCCATGTGCCCAAGAGCTACCGGAGAAGGAGACGCCATAAGAGAAAGGCTGGGCACAAGGAAAAGAAGGAGAAGGAAAGGATCTCTGAGAACTATTCCGACAAATCAGATGTGGAGAATGCGGACGAATCCAGCAGCAGCATCCTCAAGCCACTCAGTGAGTACTCTCAGCTCAGCACTGCTCTGCCTTACTCTTCCTTGGCCAATGTAGAGGCAGTCAGGGACACTGGGGTGGTCTGTTTAATAGTGGTCTGCTGTAATGTCTGAGGATATGCTCTTCTTGTGCTGACAAGTTGGTCTAAGAGCTCATGTGGAAGATTGGTGGGGGAAAGATACGAGTAAGTGCGGGCACAGATGGCAAGTCTTCATCCTGAAAAGTGTGCTAGGGTACAGCCTCACAGACCATATGCTATTTAACTGCAGTCACCAACAGTCAGAGAATCGCTGGATCTATTCCACTTAAAAATAGGTTCTCCTGAGACAATAGGCTAAGACGAGAGTGTACGCATGTTTATGTTCGTCTTCCAAATATCACAGTCATCGGTGACATTTAGATGGATTGCGGGCCAGGTCAGTGATTTAAAACAGAACATCAGAGAAGCATTGCACAGGGCAGAGTGGAATGCCGAGTGACAGAGCTCTCAAAAGGCTGGCCGTCATAAATTTCATGCCTTGTATAAAACATGAAGGCGAATGGGAGGAGGTCAAAGGCACTCTGGGACTCAAGTCATAAGTAGACTACGGGCTTGGACATATGTTTAAGCTGTATTGTGTTTGTTGAGTCAGGGGGCTCCAATACAGGGAGAGCCTTACGGCTGGAATGCATCTGTACAGGAGAAACGCATGCCGGTTGTGGAAGGTTCCGGAAGAGGACTTAGTGACAGCTTTCATGTTGGCAGCGCTCAGCACACTCTCCATCTCTTGCAGAAGCCCAGACCCTGCAATAAAAGGCATTATGGGTGGCACAGATCAAGATCAAGTTCAGTCATGGCAGGCGATGACAGGCCAAATTAGAATGAAGAGCTCGGGGCTGTTGAAACGTGAATTCACAGCATTAAAATTAAAGAGGGTGTGGCGCGTATCGCTGTGAGTCTGCTCTCCTCTCGGCACTGGATGGAGCAGGTGGCTTAGGAAGCCGGACGAGCCCTGCTCCAAGAGGAGCGACATGGGTGGGCCGCTGGATTAATGTTATTAAGTGCTGGGGATTTTGGAAGTGGACTTCTCAACTGAAAGGGGAGGAGAGTTACATGTGAGGTGGAGGACAGGTAGCTAAAGCCATGTTTCTTTCATTGGAATGCTAGGGGAACATTTCTAAAAGGATTCGCCATGGTACATCACCCAAAATAATAGTATCCGTTCTAAGCCAGCTCCTTGTAAAGCATATAAAAAGGGATATGACTAGCAGCTTGGAAAAAGAAGATATCCCATTCCAAATAGATGCCTATCTTTCTCGTGATTTACTGTCTGTTTTGGCAGGGTACCAGCCAGCATCAAAGAGGGCCTCAGCTGAGCATATGTGAGAGATCCTCTCTCCTCCCCTTCCCCCCCATTCCTTTTCTCTCCTCTTCCTCACCCCCTTACCCTCTCCCTTCTCTCCCTTGTCTTTTCTCCCTCTTTTGAAGGTATCTTTCATTCTTCAAGTAATAAGATGTGTCATCAGTGTCTATATTAAAGAGATGGAGAGAGAGAGGGAGAGAGAGAGAGGGAGAGGAGGGAGAGGTTCACCTAAACAAAAGTGCCAAGCAATTTAGAGGTGATAATGATGTCACAACTTTTTTGTTTGTTTGTTTGTTTGTTTGTTTACTTGGAAAGGCAATGCAAACTGTGCTGGTAACACACAAGTAATCAGGGATGGGCACCTCAGACCTATTTAATGTGTGTGTGTGTGTGTGGTGCTACTGCTCTCTGGGGCATTTGGGGATCAGTTTGAATATAGCATACAAAATAAGCAGTCTAATTTGTCCTAGAGGTGAGCCCTCAGAGGTCTCCTCCTGGTGTACTGCTTTGTGTCTTAAGCTAAGTCCTGGATATGTAGACACGCTATGGACCCGATTGTTCAACGATTGTAGGTTCTCATGCAGCCCAGGTTGCCTTTGAACTTGGTGTTTAGACAAAGAGGACCCTGGACTGATGATTCTCTTGTCTCTACCCCTGAGGAGCTGGGGTTATAGGCCGGCCTTGTTTTATGGGATACTGTGGATTGAACTGAGGACCTTGTGTATGTCAGGCAATCCCTGATGGGAGGAAATTTTACCCTCTTTTCCTTCTGATGCTCATGAGAGTGTTGGCTGTGGATATCCAAATCGATGCAAAGGTCTTCTTAGAAATGGCCATCTGTATTCCTGCTGCTCAGCTGGGAGGCAGGCAGCCTGGGAATTGCCTTACCTGGTGTACTTCTTAAACATCTACATGGCTGCATCCAAATGCAGACAGGCAGGCACCAACATGCCGACATTTTTATGAGAGAATGCATCTATGAAGTCCTTGCCTCACGGTCCGTTGTTCTCTCTCAAGAGTGCCTATGTCTTGAGTCTAGGCCTTCTGAGCTCCTTACATCTGTACACCGTTTGTGTCCTGAAGGCGAGGTGCCTACATGTGCTGGCTCGGGAAATACATGCAGCAGCTGTATTTTTTTGAGGTAAAGAAGCCAAGCCACTCACAGATTAATTGTAACTGGAGAGGGGTCTCTGAGCCTTCATTCTGCAGTGCCTTCGGTTGGCTCTCCTTCTGAACTGTCCCCTTCTCAGTTTGGCTGCTCTGGTCTGTCCCAGGGCATCGTCGTGTCTCGCTTTGCTCTGAAGTCTTTCTCCGCTTAGAGGCAGCGTTGGTTTGGTGAAGCATGAGCCAGGCCATACCACTCCTGTGTGGATGGTCTCCCGTTGACCTCGAAGCCGTATCTGTGCTGTGCATTCCGCACACAGCATCCCTCCGGCATGCCGCGTCCGTTCAGTCCTGCATTACAGCATCCTCTCTTCATTCCCTTTATTTCAGTCATGCTGATGCCAATAACCCTGGCTTCCCTGCTGCTTCTTACTCCAGAGACTTCACTTGTGTACCCCAGCTTCCTGGAACGACCATCCTGCCTTTATCTCTGTGGGCTTTTGCCTTTCTTCATCTTCCATCTCGAAAATGCTGCCTTTTCAGAGAGCATCTGCCTCCTCTCACGCTGCTTCCTCATTGTTAAGTCCCTCTGCCCCTCTTTGGTTCCTTCAAGATACATCTTTCAACTAACAAGCTTTTCTTTTTTAATTTACAACTTTGGTTTGTGCGACTATTAGAGATCTTAAGTCCCATGACTGCAAGCAAGGGGAGGTGTGTCTTGTTTATTAACTGGGACTCTCTAGAGCTGTGTCAGATCCAAAGGACATTTAATACACATTCGCTGAAGAATACGTAAATGGCCTAGGAGGGAAATTTAAATTACTAAGGAGGGATAACATTGCTTTTATTGGTCTCAGTCTCTGCCACACCCTAAGTGAAAACCCAGCTGATTTTCTTGCATTCTAGCCTAGGACTCTCTCTGCCTTACCTCCCTCCACTGTCATACCAAATCTCACACTGACTTTTAATTGTTCCACTTTGGAAAGGGCCTAATTATTTCCGCTGTTGCCAAAATGGCATTTTGTTTTGGGGTAGACAACTACCAAATGGGTGGTGTTGCCTGTTGGCCGTAGGGTGATGGGAGAAACTGGGCACACATAGTCATTACGTGTACTTAAAGATGGTGGCCGTTGCACGAAGACGTCAGAGAACTCTGCTTAGAAGTCGCTGTCAAGAAGCCCAAAACTGTGCATCTTTGAAACAAGTTCTAAGGAGACCCTGGCCATAGGTTTTCCACATTGGGAACTCGACATAACTGACAGGTCCGTTTAGCTTAGAATAAAGACGATTTTTCTCTTTTCCACCACTTCTGGCATCAAGCTGGGGCATCGAGAAGGCTGGAGTGCATTTGATCCTGAGGTTTGTGTCTGCAAAGACCACAGAAGCCAGCTGGCTTCAGCGCCTTCTCTAAGCTTGGTGGCCCCCGAGGTTCTTCATGACCTCTGTTCCCAGTGTGGTGTCAAGAGCGGGTGTCCCAGCTAGGGACACAGGGAAAGAAACCTGTGTGTGACTGTGGCATGCTGAGCAGCAGGGAGAGCGAGGCTGGAGAGAGACAGGAGTGGTGTGGAAGAACAGGCGGGAGGAGAGACAAGGGATGAGGAGGTGGTGTGGAGTGGGTGGCGGAGAGAAAACTTAGATTGTGCTCTTTCTTAAAAATAATCCTCTTACCTCCTCCACCATGCACTTTTCCCCCCCATAGTTAGCAGCTGCCATCCTCAGAGGCGTGCCCAAAATGCAAGGGACTGATGGCCCTGGCTGCTGGGATCTAGAAACACAGTTTAGCTCCCCATTGTTAATGGCTTTGGCATCTGCATTTTACATTTGTTAGTGTCGAGTCCTGGAGGGCCTCTAAGAGCCACCTCGTGACCACAGAGTCTGCCAAGCGATGCCAGATGTTAGGAGACACAGGTACAGACAACATCAGGCTCTGTGTATGGACACGCGTGTGGCGTGTTTCTGGACCCTCGAGGGCCTGCGTCATGGCAAAGGTCCTGGCTGCCTCCTGTCCGCAGGCCTGCCCATGATGGCTGCGAAGTGCTCAGTCAGTGGGTGTGGACGGGGACAGTCTTGTGTTCTTTTCTAACTCCTTGGAAGCGTACCAGAGCGGATGGATTTATGCTAGTGGACATTGTTCTGTGAGCCAGGGACAATGGATGCCAGTCGGTGATCCAGCTAGATTCAGGAAACTGAAACAGAGAAATGGGCACTTGCTTTTGTTTAGGGCATCCGGGCAAATGAACAGAGTAGGGTTTTTTTTTTTTTTTTTTACCAGAGCCAAGAATATTTGCTTTTGGACACTTGACTTCCCAGTTCCCAGCAAACTCTTGTGTCCTTCTCCAGCCCTTTTTGGGATACATTTCTACTTTTTTCTTTTCTAATCAATCAATCTATCAATCTTTCTTTGTTTCTTCCTTCCTTCCTTCTTTCCTTCTTTCTTTCAATTGTTTTAGTCATGCTCTTTAATGTTGATATCATAAAGTAAACTTTCTTTAATTCGCCATACGCCATTGGCACACCTCTCAAACGGTCTGCAGGAGAGGTTAGTCTGTCAGAAGTGCACTCGTGTCAGGGAACTACAGACAGAGAATCAGGCTGCCCCTTCCATTCTCTTTTTCACTTTCCAGAAGTAAGAAGAAAATTTTTACTCTAGGTCTGAAAACGAGAGCTTTTTATATTGAAAAATAATCAAAAACCTAAACTATCTGTTTTCAGAAGGAGGCCTTATGATTGAGTTTCCTGGAAGGGCTGCCCAGCTAGAGCATTTCTGGGCGTGTATTCCATCCAGACGACTTGAGCTAGAAACCTGCCTCACATGGTCAGAGTAAGGTCAGAACTAGACTCGGCCTTGGGCTCTGCTTTCCTTGTTTGTCAGCAGTTATGGTAGACTCATGTCCTGCACATCAAATGACCTCTGCATTGGATAACGGTGTGTGTGTGTGTGTGTGTGTGTGTGTGTGTGTGTGTGCTCGCGGGTGCACGTGCATGTGGTAACTTGTGTCAGTGCTCAGACTGTCCCACCTGTGGCACAATACAGTATGGATTCCAGAAGACAGCTTTGCAAAGTCAGTTTTCTCCTACTGTGTGGCTCCCAAGGATGGAACCCAGGTCGGCAGGCCTGGCAGCAGGCAGCTTTACTGGAAGAGCCCTCTGCTGTCCCATCAGCCATTCTGCTTCAATCATGCTTGAAGCCTGATTTCCTTCATCTGCATGAAGAGAGTGATGCAAGCTCCAGGCTGGGCTTGGTGAAGAGTAAGTCTCTGTAGTTAGCAACTACTGCCCTCTAAGCCTTGTCAGCCCTTCTTGCTACGAGTTTTCAGTATTCCTTCAATTTTTACCAGCAACTCAGCACGTGCCTTCCGTTCCTTGGAACTTGACAGTGGGTGTCTGTCTGGACGTTGGCTGGCAGGTGAAACAGCCAAGGGCCTGAGTATTTCTAGGGGTGGAGCCGGCAGCGACTGCTTGGATGTATGGAAAACTGCCGGAAGGTAGTGCCTGCTTCCCAGGGTCTCCTCAAATGTAGTCAATTCTCAGCTTGTTCTATACACCCTGCAAACAAATGGGTTCATTCTTTTTCATGACAAGAAGGCTCTCTCTTCTGGTGAAATTAAAATGTTTAGGAATTGAGGCAGTGTGGCCCTGAAAGGTGAAGAGTTTACACACGATACTGAGTGCGCAACAAGACAATGCTTTGTGTGGTGCAAATAATTGTTTACTCTAGTAACTCTTGTAGACGGAAGATGCCACTGTGCTCTGTCTCCTTGAGTATTTTAGGCAGCCTAGGCTTTCTGAAATGTGGTTCTTCCAGTCACCTTGAGGTGCCCTCCAAACGGCAGTTCTTTTCTTCCTTTGCTGGTTATTCTATTCCAATAGTTATTCCCCTATGCCACGAGATGGGCTGTTATGAATAGTGTGTTTACGTGTTATGGGAGAGCTGATGCTGTTGCTATTTATAGTGACTCATGAGTTCAGGAGGCCTGAGACGGTTCTAGTATACTCAGTCTAGGTGCTGGGGTATGTAGGGCTAAAAGGAGTCTGTAACTTGCAGTGGAAAAAGGGGGAAACCAGAAGAGCTTAAGGTCTGAGATCCCTTTAGTGAGGTAAACAGGGTACAAATAACTGATCCAGGCATTGCCACCTAAGCAGAAGGCAGAGTGTGTCCTGTGCTTTGGGGTTAAAGTTTGAAAGGCAGGAGCTGGACTGAGTGCATGTGACTAGGACTCGGTTGAAGAGTGACAGACACTGACCAGGATCTTCTGGGAATGGTTTTCTGTTTAGGAAACTTGTCACACAGAAGGATGTAACTGCTGAAGGACACGGATGCATAACACCAGGGACTTAAATGCAAGGGTTTGTGAGCATGACCTGTGGAAGCAGAAGTGTCTAGGGTACACTCTATGTATTCTCCAGAATTCTTTAGTATTGAAGTCTAGATGCAGGGGGTGGAAGACACGGGTACATTCTATACATTCCCAGAATTCTTCCGTTCCTCAGTCTGGATGCAGGCGCATGCTAGGCTTTTGTAATAATTTTCTCATGGACAGGAGAAGTCTTCCTTCATACTTTACGGAGGCGTGAATCCGAAGTCATGTTCCTGGTCACATCTAGAGTCCAACATCTTAATTATCTTTGGCTCTCTGCTGCTCTTTCTTTCCCTTCCCTTCTGTACATCTATTGCTTCTCCGGTTTCTCTTGTGTTTCCCCCTTGCTCTGAATTTCTGGCCAGTCTCTTACTCAAATGTGTTTTCTCCCATTAGGTTCCTCCTTGAAATAGAAGGATGCCCTTTAGCAGAGACTGCTAGACACCCGAAGGACTCATTCCATCTAGTCTCTCCCATTAAGAATAGAAGCTCTTGCCCTCTTCGTTTCTCAAAGCAGCCCCGCCCACCCAACTTAGGGTTCCTAGATGCTTAAGAGGAAATTGACTGTGGATGGGACTTGGTACTTTCATTCTTTTAAGTAGTTTAATCAAAACTGTAGACTCACCTTGTTGAGCAAGGCCTTGTGAAGTTAGTTTATGCCCGCTTGTATGGTTTTCCTGTGTTTTGAAGTGTAATAGTACCTAAGTATATCCTATGAACTGTTGAATGGACCCTGTCATGCCCTGACATCGATAAGACCCTTTTCAGATGGGAGTCATCTCTCCTGCTCCATTGTTAGAATCCCAAAGCCACCATCTATATCATATACATATTGTGTCATGGGAGTCCTTCAAATGTATGATTAAAGAACAGGGCAAAAATTATTTATTAGTTAAATTAAAAAAATGAAAACATGAAGGCAAGGGCTATGTGTAATTTAGTCAGTATTAACAATCGTTTTGGTAAGTAAGATATTGTCTTAATTTCTGGTTGAAATGTCAGTAAAATAAAGATCACCAAAGAGCCCTTTAAGAGGCTGGGTTCACAAATGGTGAAATGAGAAAAGGTCAGGGAAGTCTAATTCTGCACAAATTTGTTTCCAATGATTAATTTGCATATAAACAAAGTATTTAAAAATGGATAAAAGTGCTAACACACACACATATGAACAGAAGCTCTCTGTTCACATGCACAAACTCACATACACTGATGTGTGTGTGTGTGTGTGTGTGTGTGTAGTGAGTGTGTGCTTGCTTTGTGTAGTTTGCTGTTTGTTTGTTTGTTTTCAAGATAGTCTTGCTCTGCAATGCTGAGTGACCTGGAACTTGCTCTGTAGTTGACCTGACCTTGAACTTGTGGTGCTCCTCAGCCCTTGATTCCAGGTTTCATAAAGTGATTTTTAAAATTGGAATAATTGGTGTTGTCCCCATTTTAAAAATGATCTAGGGAATTAGGTTGAAAGGTGTTTTCTATGTAAGTAACAGGAATTTTAAACTTCAATTTTGAACTAATTTTACGCTTACATAGAAATTGCAAAAGCATGCAGAGTTCAGAGTACAAATCCACCCATGTTTCTTCCTGTGACATCTAGAGTTATTAAAACTAAAAACACTGGCACTGCCTCAATGTCCCTTGAATGGCTTTGTCTATTTGTCTTTTAGTTTTACAGTATTGGAGCTCTAATTCAGACCGGACATAGGCTAGGCTAGTCGTGATCTAACATTGAGCTACACCCTAGCTTGATAGGAGGCCATGTATTCACCAACTTAGCCCTTACACCTTACATGTAAAGCTTACACACAGTACTCATGCAGTGATAGGTAGAACCAAGTCATGCTTTCTCTCATATATATATATATATATATATATATATATATATATATATATGTGTGTGTGTGTGTGTGTGTGTGTGTGTGTGTGTGTGTGTGTGTGTGTGTGTGTGTGTGTGTGTGTGTGTGTGTTTTTTGTTGCCATAATTCTCTAAAGAACTAGAGGGCTTGCTGAGTTGTTTGGTAAGCCTGCCTGTGTAGAAGGCTGTTTGGTTAGTGTTCATGTTCCATGGGAAGTGTGAGAATTATACACGGAAGAGGTTACTTATAGTAAACGTTGCACACTCTGAAGGCATCTCCAGGGCTACACGTGGAGTTTCTTACATAGAGAACTTTGAGAGTTGCCTTTCTAGTCTCGGTGGATTATGGAAGAGAGGGCAGACAGATGGAAAGAGACAGAAGACCAGGGAGTTTGCTGTGAGATTCTCTTTCCTAGTAGCACCAGAAGCTACACCCACAGGATCTCACCAGCCTGACTACTCAACTGTTAGCCAAACAAGTTTGATGTCAAAGGCCATGGCAAACTAGATAGGGAAAAGTCTATGAGGCCCCAACCCTACTCAAAGAATGCTAGACAACTGTGGAAAGCTGGGTCCGGGGGCGATGGTCTTCCCCAGGAAAGAGCACACTAATTGGCTGTCTGGTATTAAATGATCAGCCCTGAAAACATACATATAAGTAACATTATAAAGAACAAACAGATTTTCCATACATACGTGAAATAGCAGTTGTCAAAAATAGGCCCTGAATTTGAGGAAGAGAGGGGAGGGGCATGTGAGAGCGTTTCGAAGGAGAAAAGAGAGCGGGAAATGTTGTAATTAGTGTAATTATATTATAATCTCAAAAAATGAAAGAAAAAGAAGAATTGGCTTGCATGTATGTATCTGGCTTGCAGATTAAGGTTTGTGTTGGTTTTGGAATGAATTCGGATGCCCTTCTATGTCCTCAGAATTTAGATAAGAATCCTGACACACCTCTGGATTCATGTGTTGTTATTTTTTTTTTTTTGATACTCAATGCATTTTTATTTATTTTTTCCTCCATCTTTATTAATTTGGGTATTTCTTATTTACATTTCAAATGTTATTCCCTTTCTTGGTTTCCAGCCCAACATCCCTCTAACCACTCTCCCTCCCCTTCTCTATGGGTGTTCCCCTCCCCATCCTCCCCCCATTACCGCCTTCCCCCCAACAATCACGTTCACTAGGGGTTCAGTCTTGGCAGGACCAAGGGCTTCCCCTTCCACTGGTGCTCTTACTAGGCTATTCATTGCTATGAAGTAGGATTCCACTTGATACTTTTATTTTTGAGCATGTGGTACCTGGTGGCCTTCTGCTGGTGGCACTTTGAGAGGCTCACCAATATCAAGAACATATACATAGCTGTGAAATTTGAAGACAATTCTTTGTCCGGTTATACTTAAATACTTTCCGTGAAACCACTAACTCCCACAAACAAACTGAAGAAATGGGTGGGCTCTCTGGGTAGATGGCAAAGCACAATACTTTCTCTTGGAAATCAGAGTCCCCTAGGCTAGCCAGACTGTACAGAGTCACTTCAAGCCAGTTTTAAACCTTACCTGCAGATCTCTAGACCCAGTTCATTTTTACTATGATTATGAAATTATTGTAGTGAGTCTGTTACTACCTTCTTTTATCTTTAAGCCATAATATTTCTTTGCATTGTTTTTAAAGCTACCAGTAAGACCTTTCTGCTATTATGAGCTGAGGCCTGCCCTATAGCTATGTTTTCTTAGCACTTAATTTTTTTTTTTTTTAGTTAGCACCAGCATACCAAATAATAAAGAACCCCAACTTTCTAAATTTCCTTTAAAATTTCCCTTGTCCGCAGCCTGGAGACTTAGCTCAGTAGTGGTACTTGTCTGGTATGCTCGAGGCTCTGGGTTTGATCCCCGTCATTGGTTAAGACAAAACAAAACAAAGACAGAAACAAAACAAAAACTCAACTGCAGTCTTCTAGCAGGCCATTGAATTTAACCCTACAATTCAATTTATGTTCTGTATGCGTGGTTTCTCTGAGGATCAAGGTGTTCACGTTTAGCACTCTGTAGAGATGCTCTCCCTGGTGTCCACACCACTTGGCAATCTGCCGGATGACAGTGGAAACTCAGAGTGAGGCAACGGGACTTTTTTTGGAAGACAGCTGGTACTAGGGGAATTTTTGTAGGCAATGAACCATTCTTTAATTGAAACCACTGGATGTGGTTAAGTAGTTTATTTTAAAAACACCATATGTTAGTTCATTCCTATAGACTGTGACAATCATAGTATAATCAAAAGCTGTTTGTGACATTTCTGTTTAGTGTTCATAAAAGAGTGGTTTGCTTCCTTGAAATCCTGAACCCTGTGCCAAATGCCAGCGCACTGACAATTACAGTTTTGCTTTCAGGCCGCTGAGCAACTCTCAGAATCTGTGGTAGGTTTTATTTTAATTTTTTTGTCACTTTCACTAATTTGTCATTTTTCTTAAGTGGAAAAATATCTTCTCAGCTCTTTGTTAGGTAAACAAAACTTTTACTCCCCTTTCCACGCTTCCCCTGAGAGGAGGAAGCAACCTAGTGCAAGCTAAGCTGTGTTTTGTGTCTCTCTTTTGGCCAGAGAGCCAAGCTAATGCATGATCTCATTGATACATGATCTATTTGTATGAACTGCAAGCTTGTGTGCTTGTCATCATCCTTCATGGTTCTGGGGCAGTTACCTTGTTAGCCACCATAACAGGGGAAGAAAAGAGAGACAGGCGTGTCCCCAAGCCTTCTGAGCGCAGTGCAGCACAATTCTATTCAGCTCAGTGTAACCCACTTAGAGTCATAGAAATACATGCAGAGTGCTTTGTCCGTGGTAGCCCAGGGTATGGTGCCGCAGAGATGACAGTGCCTTAGACGGTTTATGGGGAATGCTGGCACAAATATCTAAAACAATGTTGTAATTGCTATGGTGTTTTGAGAGCATAGAAGAAGGTGCAAAGATTGGTGGGGGCTTTACAGGTAGTCTCCTTGTTACCCGAGTGTAGCCTTGATGGGAAGGAATGCATTTAGAGTTGGAACAGGGTAGAAGTGGACCTGACTGTTTTTATTGCTTCTTCATCCGGGAGTGGACCCTCTGATAGCAGGTGACAGGATTGAAAGTTTTCTATCATAGCGTCCCCTCTTTTTAGAATGAAATTATGCAGTGGTTTACATTGTGTACCTAACCTGACTACTAAAGGGGACTGATTTCTAGTCTGCCCAGTAGCTATTTCTTACTTTCTCTTTTATCTTCAGAACCCCGAGTTTGTTCACAATAAAAATCTGAGCAATGCCATTCGCAGCCTGTATGGCTAAAGGGGTTGCCACATGGCTCAATTCTGATCAGCAAGTAAGCGTAAGTGTATGCATCATTCTTGGGAAATATTTATTGGTTCCTGACCAAGATAACATTCATATTTTGTGGTGGATATTGTGGATGAACATTTTGGGTAGATTATTCCCGAAATAGTAAAAACTTGTCACTTCCAGAAAAATCTTAATCTCGTCACTGTTGATGGTTGACCAGAATATTTTACCGTTTACATTTAATGAGTCAGTTTGTATATGCCAGTCACACTTACAGATTACCTACGTGTCCTTTCCCCATATACAAAGGAAGATTATAAGAAAGGATATGATTAAGTTCTGTGGATGAAATGATTTGGACTTTGTGGATAATACCATGCTGATGATAATATTTATCAAACACAAACTGTTGTCTGGGTACCACGTCAATACCTAAAAGTCCATGATCTCAGTTTTTCTCATGGCTATCCTAACAGCAACCATCTTCCTTTGGTCTTGAGGGATCTGAGGCTCATGGAGGTGGGTGACTCACCTCTATACAGTTGGTGAATGGATTGCTAAGAGACAGATCAGAGTCGTTATGACTCAGATCAGAGGCTAGGAACCCCGGCACCCCACAGAGACTGGTGCAAAAGATTGGCTCAGGCCTTTTGCCGGTTCTGTGCTTGAGTGAATGAAAGTTTGAGAGGGAGCATTGTGTGCATCTCAATGCAACTGGTACTGTTGCTACCAGTAGTTTAGTCGTGCCTTAAGGTAGAACTAAACTTAAGTGACCTTAAGCAGTATGCATGAAGAAGTCTTTCTTTTCCCTTCAGAATATCCTCCAAGTTTAACCCAGAAATCTTAGTTTAGACCCTGAAGTCCTAATGTGCTTCTTCTTTTGGTAACAAAAGTAAATAAATTGTACACACAGTAACTAAATCACATGAGGTGAAATAGCATAAGTGGGTTTTACTACAGACTGCTAATTTTCCTGTCAATCTGTTTAAATTTTTTTTAGTGTCTTTCTGTCCATCTATATTTGTTCATTGACTCATAGTTATTTTTAAAATTTAAAATATTTATATTTTGAAATTCGGTCGCTGACTCTTGCTGCTTCTCTGTCACGTTTTGAAAATACTTTGAATAACTTTGGTGCCTCATGTTTTCCTTCTCCGGGAAGGTCCTTAGCCTTCTGGTTGGTTCTCACTGAACAAGGGAGGTCCAAAGTTATCCTGTAAAGACTCTGGAGAGATTCTCAGTAGATCCAATGGATCCCAGCATCACTCTGGCATCAGAAAGGACAAGAGGCCTTGTTAGAGCATATAGACCAGTGGTTCTCAACCTTCCTAATGCTGTGACCTTTTAATCACAGTTCCTCGTATTGTGATGTCCCCCAACCATAAACTTACTTTCGTTCTTACTTTATAACTGTAATTTTGCTATTGCTATGAATTACAATGCAAATATCTGATATGCAAGATATCTGGTACGTGAATCCAAAAGGGGAAGTGATGCACAGGTTGAAAACCACTGATCTAGATCATTATCTAGAACATTCATTGCAGGCGTTGCAGGTACTGTGCTATGATTGGCATTACGGCAACGAGCAAACTTAAAGACATGTGCTTTCCTTAGGAAGAGGATAGCCTGTCACTTGCTAATCAGATGCTCACAGAGATCGATGGTAAGGGTTGCTTGTGGGCAGCGCTGTGACAGTCTGTGGCTCGTGGCGATGTTAAACTCATTGGTGGGATTTGTTCAAAGCGTGGTGGTTAGGAGAAGATGCTCTGAGAAAGGCAGGGTTGAGCTGAGGAAGAATCAAGGCCCCAGACGAGGCTGTGAACTGGAGGAAGAACTGAGTCTGAGCAGCTGTATAAGGTGGCACACAGCGTGGAGAAAGTAGGAAGAGTCAGGTTGAGAAGAACTTGGGTTGGAAAATAGTTACATTACCTTTGGCTAGTGTCTGGTTTGGCTAGTGTCTGGTGAGAAGATTTAGAATTACCGATGGCCTCATAAACGCTTACTGCACGCAGCAAGTTCAAATACCCATTTTCAATCTACATCGAGAACAAACTCTTACGTTAATGTTAAAAAAAAAAAATCCCCAGAATGACCTCTAACTTCACATGGACTCTTCTTCTCCACTGTCTCCTGAAATTCTGATGTGTCAATAAAGCATCTCCCGATAAATTACTCGTGGTCTAGCAAAACGCCTTTGCCACCAGCACGAGAGGTAAGACCCTGCCGTCTCAAGTGCAGCGTGAGTCTTGTCTATTTTGTCAGAATGCTCAACGGGCAGCCAAGAAAAAAGCCTGTCAGGACACCACTCCTACCAATCAGAAACAGAGAGCACGAGGGAAGGAACATTCCGGATGAAGATGAATGTTCGGTGGCATTGACTAAGTCATACACAGACCTTTTCTCTCTGTGACTCACTCGGATCAAGTGACAGGTCAAGAGGACACAAAGCCTTAGTCCCGCGTCAGCTTACTCAGTGACTCCGTTCCAGAGTCTCTTTACGTGTATCACCCAAGTATAGAAGGGTGTCTACCGTGTGATTTATGCCAGGGCTTCGGTTTGCTGGTTTATTCTGTCACAGTCAGGGCAAGAAGAGAAATGGGTGACGTAAAGAGACGTTTCTTCTAAGCGGAGGAAATGTGGAACGCTGGTGTATTTTTTTTTTTTTTTTGTTTCAATGCTCTTTTTGAAGTCTGTGATCAGGAAATGTGTTTTTCCTAAGAAGAAATCATAAAAGGCCCCAGGAGGGCCTCAGCGACCGGAAGGGCACATTTATAACAGTGCCTTTCATGTTTTTCTGCATCACCTCCACACCACCCAGTCACCTTCGCTGCAGCTCCCACTTTTCTATCAGTTATTTTGGATGGAGTCCTTTGTGTGCAGTTCAAAGCCTGTACCAGGAGTCAGCTAAGCTGGGTTCAACTAAACATGGCCAACATTTTATTTTGCTGTTGTAGTGTAAATAACTCAGAGAGGTTTCTGTATATAGAACCGTAATTGTTCCATAACTCCGGATGCAAAAGTTATCCCCGCTGTCGAAATATAATAACCGTTTCCCACGGTTTTATCACCTTGCCTGGGATCATATTTTTCTCTTTGGGAGGAGTGGGGATTTTGATGAAGCCCTTGGATTTCTGGCCTGGCTTGTTCTAGACAATCGGTTTTTAACCAGTGGGTCACATACCAGATATTCTGCATATCAGATATTTATATTATAATTCATAACAGTTATGAAATAGAGATGAAAATAATTTCATGGGTAGGGGTTCACCACAACAGGAGGAACTGTGTTAAACGGTCGCAGCATTAGGAAGGTTGAGAACTGCTATTCTATATCATATCCTGTGAAGCTGAAGTACCAGAGTGATTGGGCTAAGAGCAAGGAACACGTGATAGGGGCAAACCAATCCTGGATGATTTTGTTATTCATTTCTCCT
Source organism: Rattus rattus (assembly GCF_011064425.1). Lineage (NCBI taxonomy): Eukaryota > Metazoa > Chordata > Mammalia > Rodentia > Muridae > Rattus > Rattus rattus. The sequence goes on from NC_046164.1 coordinate 2,467,949, forward strand.
GAGCTTGGCATATTCAAAGTTAGAGAGTCACTTGATTGGTCTAAAGTCAGCTGAATTCTAGAGGAGACCCTCGGAGAGATAATGCCTTGGAAACAGATGCTCAAAGCTGTGTAATAGCTTTCATCGTGGCTGAAGTTGGGCGGCAGTTGTGTCTCTGTGAAGGGTGTGGCCACATTGTAATTGGGCTCCTCCCGTTGCCAATGAGCCTGTCCTGGCTATACTTACTACAGCAGTCACCAATTTTCCTGGCTATCCTTCAGCCATCTTTTGTCATTTCTTTTCTTTTTCAAGACCAGAATTTGCAGAAACCATTTCTTGTGCTCTCTGTTGCCTGTCGTAGCCTACCAACTGGTGTGTTAGGAAGCCGCACAGCCTTCAGCAGGAACTGAACTTCTGAGTAAGGCTTTAGACCCTGAAAGACAGCTACCTCTGTGGCTGTGTCTGTTGTGAATGGCTTCCTTAATAACCTTGAGGCAAATCTGAAGACACCTTTTTCTTACAAATGAAGAAAACAGTATTTATGAAATCTAGTCTGAATTCAGATTCCTTGATCACCTCACCCTTTTCTTTTTTGGGACAATCTCATACAGCATGGGCTGTCCTGAAACTCATTATGTAGATGATGATGATGATGAGGGCCTTGAACTTATGATGTTCACACTTTTACCTCATGAGTGCTAGGATTAGATATGAATACGATATTTCTATCATGCCTACTTTACATGTGTTGAGCTTGGGATCAAACCCATGGATTTCTGCATACTAGGGAAGCACTCTACCCATTGTGTTATATCCCCAGCTCCTAGATCTTAGTTTTTGTGACGTGAAAAAATATAGTGTGACTGACATGCAGCATGAGGTTGCTGTGAGGTTTAAATGAGCTATCCGACTTTCAAACGGGCCCAGGAAGGAGTAAGGCTCTAGGTATATCAGTTATTGTACTGAGTTACTTGGTTTTATATTAGCAAGGAGCGGAGCAGTGTCTTTGAACTCTAGTTCCTATCTCATCACCTTCCCAGACAGCCGCAGCTCCTCGTCTTTCCTCTCCATGGGGAGGAAGGTGGTCGACTTCTTCCACTGCTGACTGAGGGCAATGGGGTTTTGAACTAAAGATTTAGATATTTTTTTGTGGGAACATCTGAATTCCTAGAACAAGTCGGCAAATTATTCTAAAAATGGAGAGACACCTACCATCCCTATTATTAAGAGCTGCTTGGTTCTAGCCCAATTTTAACTTCAGAAAAAACAGCCAACTTTCTCTGGAACACATTAGTAGTAGTCAAGTGCTTTGGGACATGGCGGTAGATGTGTTGTGTACAGTTGTTGGAAGCACACAATGCCTTCCTTCTTGTTATCAGTGACAAGAAGAGAGTGTGGAAACCCAGCCCACAAGCTCACTGGGTAGAAGCCATTTGGGCCGTCTTCCAAGTCAATCAGTTTAGACTAAAGACTAAGCAATATATTGGGTTAAAAGTATGAACAAATACAAATTCTCTTGAGTTGGAAGGATTCCCTGAGGAGTACACTTATTTTCATCATGCCTCTTCTTCTCTTTCAGAGTCTTGCTAGAGCATTGTAGAGAGCTTGATGGGGAGAGTGGCTGCCTTGATCCCCTCACTATGCATCTACCCAGCTTGCCTGCAGGGGCCTAATTGTTGCACCACAGTCTCTGTCCCCCTGTCTCTGTCTCTGTCTGTCCCCCCCCCCCCAAACACGACATTTTCTTGTTTGCACATTCCTCTTCTTTGATTGGAAAAATAACACTACTCAGCCTTTATATAATATGGGAGAGGGTCAAGGTGCACATTTGTGCATACATTATTGTGAGAGGTCTTCAGAGACTGCTCCTGCTCCCCATGAGAAGAAAATAAAGATCTGACAGGTGGAATGAGTTAAACAAGGGTCAAGTGTGAGAAATGATTAGGCCTGGTGCTCTTTTCATAATACTTAGATTCATATCCTCTGCTGCAGTTGAATGAAGTAGTTGGATCGCTAACAGCCTCTCATATTGCACAGATTTGGGATGACTTGTATTTTTATTATGTAAAAACATGGTGAAAACAGAAATCAAAACCAGGGAGGGCACACAATATGCAGAACCATTAGGGCCAATGTTGTTCCTGGAGTTGAATTTAATTTGTCTGAGATTCCTGGCAGCCAAGATGAAAAGAAAAACACAGTAAGTTGTATGTCTCATATCAGAAAAGGAAATGCATGCTAAGGAGAAGTAGAGGTTTTATTAGGATTATACTCTAGAGGGATGGTTTCACTGCGGCTTTAGATAAGAGTCAAGACCAAGAATAGTAGATAAGGGTCTTGTGCTGGTTTCACTCGGTTGCCATGACAACACACTCTGACCAAAAGCAAGAGAGGGGAGGAGTGGGTTTATTTCAGCTTACAGGTCTATTACCTGTCTATTACCAAGGGAAGTTTGGGCAGGAACTTGAGCAGACTCAATGGAGGAGGGCTGTCCGTTCGCTCATTGATACATCCATGCTTAGATCTTCAGCCAAGGATGCTTGCTCCGGGACTGGTGCCGCCCACAGTGGACTAGGTCTTCCTACATCAATGAATCAAGACAGCGCTGGCTGTTTAGATATGTTCACAGGAAGTCTGATCTGGGTAATTCCTTAGTTGAGACTTCCTTTAGGTATCTCTACTTGCGTCTCTAGGGTAGTTATCAACACCATTTTAAAGCTATACAGTAACATAAAATTGTTTCTTAAGGAGTCTGAGAATTGTTGGCTGCCCATTGGGAGTTTGGTGTTCTATTAGACACTCTGGATACCTTATTTTATTTCACTGCCATAAACATTTCATTACTACGTGTTACCTTTTAAAGGATCATTGTTTTTTTTATCTATTTAATAATAAGGCATTCAGTCTCAAAGATTTCCTGTTACTTCCTCAAGGTCCTGTAGCTAGCGAAGAGTCCTCTGGTGACTAAGATCCTTGCAGTTATGCACCAGCCCCATGTGAATCTAGAGCCTGTACAGTTTATACTTTCTCGTGGTGCTTTTAATGTTTCAGTGAGACAAGGTAAATAAATGCATGTATGCCTGGCCCTCCACGCCTGTGAGTTCTACATCCCTGGATTGGATCAGAAATACTTGGAAGAAGACTGCATTTACACTGAATATGTGTAGACCTTATTTGGCCAGTGCTCTCTATGCAATATGGAATAACTACACTGCCTTTTCATTGTGTTAGCTATTATAAATAGCCCAGAGATGGTTTAAGAGGAGAATATATTACTGTGCCATTTTATATAAGAGATTTGGGCATCTGTGAATTTTGGTATCCATGGAGATCATGGAACCAAAACCCCTCAGATACCAAAGGACAGACTGTGTATCATCTCCTGGTGGTTATGTGTTATCCAGGAATACATTTTAGAGGGTAGTCTTTGTAAACATCAGTCTCACATCCAGGCTTTGGTAGGAGGCGAGTAGTGGAAAAGCTCATGTTCCAGTGCCTCCAAAGAGCGTTTCTGGAGACTGGCAATCCTGACTATGTGCTGTGGCTATTTAAAGCTAAGTGCTTTGACTGCATCGCCATCTTCAGTCCTCCTCAAAAGCCGATATGGAATGTATTGCGAGAAAGTGAGGCTCACTGAGGTCAAATGACTCCCAAGTTTACGTAGGGCCAGCAGCAAGATTCAAGTACAGGCCGGCCTGGCTCTGTTCAACATGGCTTCACCATTGTCCTACAGGACACTCAAATATGAAAGAGGTAAAAATAATAATATCTTGAGGGTCACTTAGGTCCTAATCTGGACTCCTGCCTGGAAGAAAGACCTTTTTGTTTTATATAGTGTGTGTGTGTGTGTGTGTGTGTGTGTGTGTGTGTGTGTGTGCGCGCACGCGCGTGCACGCGTCCCTCTGGTCAGGTGAAATTCTCCTTCACAGGCTGCTGAATCAGCTTCAGCATGTGCTTCACTCTAAGTGTGGATAGTTCTGTGCTACAGACCCTGAGTGCTGGGACTCTGACTTGGAGGATTCCAAGGAACCTGTCGCTGGTGAGTTGTTTCCACAACCCCAGAAAGGCATTAAAGCTCTTTCTTTGGATTTCATTTCCCAGGGTCGCTAAGGAGTCCACCAAGGTAAACCAAGTGCTAGAAACTGGGAGGTCAAAAATTCCTTTGAACAAGTTTAATTTTAGAGAATGGAACAAATGTACTAAGTACTAATTTTAGTTTAGAACAGTTGATTTGAAGTTGTCCCTTTTGGAAGCCTTTAACTACCGTGATCAATGATAAAAGTAATGCCACTCCCTTTTCGTGACTATTCTAATAATAGTGACCATTGCCTCTGGGAACACGGCAGGGGCAATGGTAACTGAGCATTGTTCTGAGGACTTGATAAAGCTGCTTGTTCAGTCCTCAGCATGACCCTCTGAGGTCTGCAGCATTGTTAATTCTATAAATGAAGAGGTCCAGGTGGGTAAGGAACTTTCCCCAAGCACACAGCCGGTGAGCGGCAGACTTAACTGCTTGAAAGGTAGATTGAAGATTCTTGAACTTTGCTCTGCTGAGAAGACAAATGCATCTGGGTCATGTGCAAATACTTCTAAAAGTAGACAGGAGGAGTGATGGTGCAGAAAGCTTAGAGGAGGGACACCCCGTCCCCCAACTTGTTTGCTAGGTTGCGCTGACATTATTTTCCTGGTCACCATCGTATGAAAACATGAGCTATTTCTGTTGAACCCATGAAATCATGGGGGTAGTGAGAAGTTCATAACAGTGCCTGATTGATCATATGACATTGTTTTTTGACAAATTTTCTCACCTGGACATTGCTTCAATTACTGATAATGGGGTGATTTTGCCTAAAGCTTACTCTCCTGAAGTATTTCGAGGGAATAGCTAAAGTCTTTAGGAGAAACATCCTGATGAAGTCTTGCATGCTGGAGTCGAATCAACCTGGGTCAGATATGCGACCATGAACTTAGTTTGCCGACTTCTCCAAAGTCTTAGTTTTCTCATCTGAAAAGCGGGCACGCTCTTCACTACCTTGTGGGTGGTCACGATGATATGATGCTGTGGTTGATAGAAACCGCTTAGCCTAGTGATAGGCATGCTGTAAACCTTCGAAATCTATATGCCATGCTAGACCGCTCATCGTAAAATGAGGCAGGCTGCACCGAGTCCATTCAGATAGAACCACACAGAACGAATCCGGAAAGTACTCACGAGAACCGGGGTTTCCACATGGGGCACGCCTGAGTGATTTTACTGCTTGAAGCCAAGTCCTCAGATACAGTTAGTGTTTTCGAGGTGAGTGTGCTCTGATTATCTGCTCCAAAGGGGTTCTTTCCTACCTGAAGGAGATAGAGAGGATCTTGTGGTAGGTCTGAGGAAGTGCTTGGAAGGAGTGACCCAGTCCTTCCTCTCACGGTTGTTTTGGGTTTCCAACCGCCAAGCTGTTGAACAAGATATTGGTGTGAGTAATCTCGAAATTTTCTTCAAGTTTTCATATCCTTTTATTCGAAATTCGCTTAGGTCTTAGGAAAATAGATAAATTAGTTTAAAAAGGGTTAACAGAAAAGAACTTAAAAAAAAAATCCCCCTTCACTTCCAAGAGTCATAAACAAAGCAGGAAATAAACGCAGAATAACTCCCAAGTAGGTTGTTGGAGGTTGTGTTTTTTTCTCTCCCTCTGGGCCAAATGCCCCTTTCATGGTCGTCTCTGATTCCTTTGGAGAATCAGCCCCTCATTCATAGGCCTAGCATCCTTTCCTTCCTTCCTTGATTGAAATAAAAATTCTTTTAAATTCTTTGCAACAGCAGGACAGGGCCCCAGAGGAGCAGGCCCAGGAAGTGTCTTTGTTTTAGTGGTGGCTGCCTGGACAGCCCCATTCCAAGTGGCTCTGGGCTGTCACTGAGGGAATGTCTGAATGAAGCAACTGAATAGGGAAGAGAGGTCCAAACAACAGAACATGTTCCCCCACTCTTAAAGAACCAGTTTGTTTTGAGCACAGGGGCATTTAAAGTGAAGATGTGGTTGGCATAGTCCCTTGGAAAAGGTTGTCACTTTCTTTCTATAATACTTCCTAAAGACTTTCCCCTATAATTTGGGACTTTTTTTCCCTTAAAATTCTAGGGACAGGGAGGGATGACTTAATTTGGGATATTATATGAAACTGGTCTTCTGTGTTTTAAGCTTTCAAGGTAAGAGTCAGAAAATTGTTTCTTTCCTTCCAAGCCTGCTCCTCCCCCTGTGTTTCTCTTCTTCTTCTCCCTTCCCCAAGTCTGTGTGCACCCCCTCTTCTCCTCCTCTCTTCCTCTTCCTCCCCACCTATCCTCTCCTCTTCTTAGAAAGTAGCTAGTTTCCCATGGCATTTTCATACATATTCCATACATACACGTTGGCTGATCCTTATATCTCCTGACCCCTATACCCCCGTAAACATTCCCACTCCTGGGAGTCCCCTTCCATTTTCCTGTCACAAGTATTCTCTTAATCTTCCCACTCCCATCATCCCTTGTGAGCAGAGAGGAACATCACAAATTATCTTCTGAAACCCCTACTGTGAATAGACGAGACACCCGGCCACAAGGAGACTTGGTCAAGGCGGCACAAACGGTTAACTTGGGCCTGTGGTGCTGGAGCAAGGGCTCTCTCCACCACAGCACACTTCCTTCCTATGCTGGGCTGTGGCTTCCTAATTCCTACATAATGACTCGCCTGGACCACAGCAAGCCCATCTCTCACCAGACTCAGAACCTGAGAAGAGGGGATGGGGATTTTCCCGTCTTTCTCGTGCATGCTTCTCAATGGAGCTGAGGGTGGGATTTCCCTCGGTCAAGTGAGGGTGTGGCTGAGGGCCTCTCCTGGGAATGAGGATTGCAGGAAAGCACACATTCACAAGGTGGAGCTTAAGCTTTCCAGGCAGTTAGATTGAGGGAGCGCAGAGTGAACATGAGAGACCTCCAGGGACAGCCTCAGATATGACCTTGGAGCAGAGACTGACCAGAGGTTTTACATATCCATCACTATCGTCTTGTGGTTATGTCTTATGCAACTGGGATATAATATTAGGAAGCCTACTTGGGTTCCATGTTTGGGTTTTGTTCCTTGTCATCTCCTCGTGGATAGGTGCAGGTTAACACCACCACCGTGAGGGCGCAGAGCTCGTGGTTCCGATAACCGCAGAGGGCCCTTTTAGTCATTCTTTTTAGTTACGCTGTCCCCTCACACCCCAACCACTTTAAATCCCATTGTAAATCCACTTCCCATTTTTAATATTTTGCCATTTCATGGCTCCAGTGCAAATTAAATGACATGCTGTGCGTTTCTCACTCACAGTAGTGCTTCAGAGTCTCTTTCACATTGTGGGGAGTTAATTCTTATTCTTGAGTGGTAATCTACGCGTTGTATGTGGGTCTCCATCAGTTTAAGAGGTAATTTGGTTGTTTGCACTTTGGGGCAATTTCTGATCAGGCTGCTCTGAATACATATTGTAGTCAGATCTCTGAATGGCCATTCGTTTCATTTCTTTGGAAGATGCAGGAGATTGCCAGGTTGTATGTAAATGTATACATAACTTTGTAGGAGCTTCCACAGCTCTCTCTTCCCAAGTAACCCAGTTACTTTGCTTTTGACCAGATTGTAGGCGTGATCCAGTTTCCCTCACCAGCACTGGATATATTCCTTTTTGGTTTGAGACAGGATCTTGCTGTGATGTACAAGCTGGCCTTGAAATCTCTATGTAGCCTTGGCTTCTAACTTGTGGTAATCCTCCTGCTTCAGCTTCTTGAGTGCTTGGATAACACACACGCACACACACACACACACACACACACACACACACACACACACACACACCTACCTAATTTCTCTTCCCTTTTCCTCCCTTCCCCTTCCTTTTTTCTTTTCTTTTCCTTTCTTTTCTTTGTGTATATGTGTAGTTTGCATTGAACTTAAGCATGTTAGGTATTTACCCTGTTACATAGCAACAAACCCAGCCGTCATCCACATTTATTTGTTTTAGTAAGTATAAAGCCATAGTTCTAACATGTATTTTCTTAAAGGCTAATGGTATTCAAATCTTATTTTCTATCTGTAGAGCCTCTCTGTTAAACTGTCCCAGTATATCTTTTGTTTATTTTCTAGGGAGATTAGAACAAAAACTGTAAGTTTGGAGAATTCCGTATATATTCTCTCTATAAATTCGTTGTCGATATATAATTTGCAAATGTTTTATTCTTGGCTATAGATTATTCTTCATAGCTTTATTTAAGCATTATTAGCAAAATCATATAAATTTAAAAATATAGTGGCATGTTTTTATATGCATATGTACTTCAAAAAGATTCCTGTAACAATGCCAGGTAGGCTATTACCTTTCCTAATTACTGCTTTTACTGCGTTTAAGAATATTTAAGTACCATTTTACTCCTGAACACTTGGACTCTCTGACAAGCATATGTTTATAGACCCCTACTCAAAAACACCTGGGAGCCAACATTCTTTTTTTTTTTTTTTATTAACTTGAGTATTTCTTATATACATTTCGAGTGTTATTCCCTTTCCCGGTTTCCGGGAAAACATCCCCCTCCCCTTCTTTATGGGTGTTCCCCCCCCTCCCCTTGCCGCCTCCCCCCAACAGTCTAGTTCACTGGGGGTTCAGTCTTAGCAGGACCCAGGGCTTCCCCTTCCACTGGTGCTCTTACTAGGATATTCATTGCTACCTATGAGGTCAGAGTCCAGGGTCAGTCCATGTATAGTCTTTGGGTAGTGGCTTAGTCCCTGGAAGCTCTGGTTGGTTGGCATTGCTGTACATATGGGGTCTTGAGCCCCTTCAAGCTCTTCCAGTTCTTTCTCTGATTCCTTCAACGGGGGTCCTATTCTCAATTCAGTGGTTTGCTACTGGCATACGCCTCTGTGTTTGCTGTATTCTGGCTGTGTCTTTCTGGAGAGATCTACATCCGGGGGAGCCAACATTCTATTGTTTGTTTCATTGACTTTGTCAGATTTCTCATTAAGAGATTTTATGAGACTTGTTTTCTCTGGCTTGTTTCACTTAGCACATTGCCTTCAAGCTTCTTTTATTATGTCTCGGTGGTAAGATTCTTTTCCTTCTTTTACAGTTAAGTTGTGTGTGTGTGTGTGTGTGTGTGTGTGTGTGTGTGTGTGTGTAAATGTATTTGTGTGTATCTAAAACATACCACAATTTATGCATTCATTGGTGCTGGATATATTGGTTCTTCCCATGTCTTGGCTATTGTGAATATTACCACATTGAACATGAAATAGTAGTTTTTATTGCCTTTGTATATACAGAAGTGGGATTTTTTAGATACTGCAGTGCCTAGTTTTCAACACCTGGAGGAGGCTCTGTTACTTTCTATAATGGTTGCACCAATTTACATCCCAGAAGACAAGAGATCCTTTCTTGCCACGTTCATACCAATTCTTTTTATCTTTCTATCGTTCAAATGTCCTAAGTGATGTGTGGTAGCATCTTACTGTGTTTTCCACTTGCATTTCTTGGGTGACTTGTGCTTCTGTTGAACACCTTTCATACACTGTGGGTTAGGTTTTCCTGTGTGTGAGCATGGAGCATGTCAGTTTGGCTCTCTCCATCTTCCCCCATTGCTATTGACTTGCCTGAGTTTCTCACATGTTTTTGGATCTCACCCCACATCACGCAGATGGCTTATAAAAGTTTTCCTCTGTTCCAGGGGTTGCCTTTTGATTTTGTTGGTTATTTTCTTTCCCATGCAGAAGCCTTTCAGTTTGATCCAGCCTTACTTGCTCACTGTTGCTTTTATTGCTTGGTTTCTGGTGAACGTCCAAGAACCATTGCCAAGTCCAGAGTGACCGTGGGCTTTTTCCTCACAGTGTTTTCTAGGAGTGCCCTGGCTTCTGCTCTCACACTCAGTTGGTTTCAAGGGACTCTCGCGAGGGTAGAAGACAGGGTGCCAGATTCTTCCTAACCTGTAGCTCATCTTCACATCCTCCTAACAGATTCTCCGATGATGCAAGCTGTAAGCTTTGATGAAGTCCACCTTATCATTCCCTCCTTCTTTTGTGGGTCATATTTTCGCTTCTTGTCTAAAACCTCTCCATGGGTGTCTCTGGTTTTGAGGGTTCTGTCTTTTCTTATCATATCAAAATTTGGGGAGTTGGGCATGTGACTCAGTGGGTAGAGAGGGCCTGCTTAGCACGCACAAAGCCCTGGGTTTCATCCCCAGCCTTGCCCGTTCACTTTTGCTTTGGTTACCCATAGCAGTCATGCATTACCCTCGTTCACGGAATAGGAACACCTGATTTGTCCTGAACAAGGTGTGACGTGGACGGTGCAGGTGAGGAGACGTTTGACTGATTTTCTTACCCTCCTCCCTTTTTTGTGGTTGTTTCAATTTCCAACTAAGATAACTGTGTGGTACAAGTATTACTTTCTTATTTGTAAGACTTGAATTTTTGCTCAGCAATAGAAATTCTGAAAAAAGAGTATTTGCTTCTCTCTCTCTCTCTGAAAAAAATATCTGTTTCAAGAACTTTGAAACAGTTAGCTTGTAGTCTGCACAGAAAAGGAATAGAAGAATTACCTGAATTCTTAGGAAAGAAAATATAGTCATTCCTTTGATAAAATAACAAGGGGCCTCCACGGGAAGCCAGGAAGGAACCCATGTAGCCAGTGCAGTATAGTGTACAACAGTGGGCAGGGTCAGAGTTCATGAGAAGAGCAATCCTGACATTGATTGACAGGTCAGAACCTATCAGAATTAGAGTGAAGAAGAGGTCACCTGTGACTTGCGCCTACACTCTTGAAGTGTACGCAGAAAAAGGAACAACTATATTTAAAGTTGATGTCCGATGGTGCAGAGTAGACTGACCTTATCTTCGTAATCTTATCGTGAACAAAATTTTTCATGAAGTTAGCTGAGGATTCTGTCTCTTACGCATCTTCAAAAGGTGTGCTATTCCGTGCCTTTCTTGATATCCCCACACTGTTTATCTGTCCCAGGGCACCATTAAACAGTGGCTGAAGCTTTGAGCGTTTGTGAATTTCAGTGTTTCTTCTGCTTCCAGTCCTGCTTGGTGGTCTTAGGTCTTTGAGTGAAAACTTCATTTTTGTACATGCCTATTCCTTCGTGGTGATAGTTCTTGGTCTGCAAGGACAACATGGGTCTGGAGTGTTTGCAGGAGCTAGAATGTTCACAGGGCATTTGACGTACGAGGGAGCTTCTCTTTCTTTCAACGTGGCAGAATGAGAGCTGCCTCAGTTAGCGTCTTGACCTTTTCCGGTGAGAAGCCAACAGAATGTTGGCAGGAGACAAGGGCAGGCCACCCTTCTTTCAGACATGTAAGCCCAGAGCCTCATTACCTCCTTTCCCAGGAAAGGAGCTGTGAGCCTGTCCCAGGAGTGGCTTTGACTCAGTCTGATTGCTATATGACCCCCATTTCTTTCCTTAGCTGCATCCGTGGAGATCACCAATATACTCATTAAGGATTTATTGCTCTGTACAGAAGTGGGAGCGCAACTCACATTGAGTCTGAAACTTTGATTAGTTTCCTTCTACAAAATTTCCACTAGTTTTGTATGTGGTCCAGGCCCTGGGAACCTCCCTGTAGAATTCAGTGTAAGCTGAGCTCACGCTGGTCAACGGTGTCATCCTTTCTTATCCAAGTGCGTGGTGAGCTTTTTATAGTGCCCTCACTGCAGTGCCTCCCGATTCTGCTTCTTCATTATGCTAAACGAGGAGATCATTTTAGAATTTTCTCAACAGCCTGCTTTCAGGAACTTAGCTGTTTCCCCCCCCCTTTTATTTGTCTTGACCTCTGAAGTCTGCAAACTTCTGCTGGAACTGGACCACAGTGATAAGAGTAACCAGAGAAGTGCTTGCAGTTGTGTGATCTCATAGGTAAAAATAAGCCTATATCAACTTTATTTCCCAGAGTGGAAGGAGAGGGCTGCTAGTTGAAATTTAGACTGGGGTCATCGTAACTCCTGTGCTCTCTACTCGTTCTTTCTTTTCTCTTAGTGATGGGAAAGCTTGGTTTCCAACACAGTTTTTCTTTCTTTCCTTCCTTCTTTCTTTCTTTCTTTCTTTCTTTCTTTCTTTCTTTCTTTCTTTCTTTCTTTCCTTCCTTCCTTCCTTCCTTCCTTCCTTCCTTCCTTCCTTCCTTCCTTCCTTGGGAATTGTGGGGGTAGAATTTAAATGCTAATGGAGTACAGGAGCCAGATGATCTCTGCTCTACTGAAGCAGAAACCCTTGCTATGGCTTTTCAGACTAATCCTAATTTATACTCCCAGGGCCAGAGAACTCACTGCTTCACGTGGTGGTCCATTCCATTTGGAGAGGGTTTTAATTGCTAAAAAGCCTTTCCATATATTGAACCAAAGTTAGCCTTCTTGTAATTTTTTTTTTTGATCCTTTGGTCTTAGTTGTGTGCTTGCTGATACAATTAATCCCCTCCCCACATAAAAGCCCTTGAAAATAAGAAAGAATTATAACAGTTCCCAGCCTTGGGTGACTTGATGTTTTTATGAGCTTCTATTTATTTCTCTTCGCCTGAGTCACTGCTCATGCTGTCAGAACAAACATTACTTTTTCAAGCTGGTGTTGAAGTCAGACATTTCTCTTCTGACCATTCTAGCATAGTGTAACACCCTATGTTAGCTTGTGGGCTCCTTTGCTCTCAAGATTCTTCTTGTATGCATTGTATCTAGATTCACTTTTAGTGTTGCTTCTTATCTCTAACCTATGCTTTTGCCCTAGTTAGGGTTTGCTTTGATGAAACACCAGGACCAAAAAACAAGTTGGGGAGAAAGGGTTTATTCAGCTTACACTTCCACATTGTTGTTCATCACCAAAGGAAGTCAGGACAGGAACTCAAACAGGGCAGGAACCTGGAGGCAGGAGCTGATGCAGAGGCCATGGAGGAAGCTGCTTACTGGATTGCTTTATGAGGCATACTCAGCCTTCTTTCTTACAGAACCCAACACCAGAGATGGCACCACCCACAACAGACTGGGCCCTCCCCCATCCATCACTAAATGAGAAAATAACATATAACTGGATCTCATGGAGATATTTTCTCAACCAAGGCTCCTTCTTTGTTGACTCTAGCTTGTGTCAAAGCGACACCCTAAACCATCCAGTACTGCTGTATTGTTCACATCTCTGATTTTCTGCTGTTTCCTACTTTGGTCACTTTGAATATCTTCCTACAAACCTGCATCTTTCATTGCAGCCATCAGATTGATGTTCACAAGGGAGTTTGATCAGACCAATGTGTAGCCATGAGCAGTCTGTCTTGGAATGCGCTTTCCAGATGGTGTCCTGCAATGGAGGACCAGCAGAAACACAACATAACTATCTCCACTTCTCTACAGTACCTGGGTGTGGCCTCAGATGACTCAGTTGTTAAGTATCTCCATATGGCAAGAAGATGCCATTCTATTGTGACAAAAGCCATACTCACTGTCAAGGATTCAACACAGGATGCTCCTAAGTCAGTTAGGGGATAAGGCTAACTCTTCGATGTTTTGCTTAAGTCCACGTGAATGATACAATCATTTAATCAGAAGAGGAAATAAACTCTCTTGGCATAATAGGTTCTTAAAGAACCCACCCCAGTTCTACTTCTTACGGGAGGAAAAACTGGTGTGAATGTAGCTGGGTGTTGTAGGCAATGTCTGGGTGGGGATAACTGGGAAGTGTAGGCCACCTATGTGGACAGCAATCCTCTCACTACGTGTCTGGATCCTCATAACGAGGGGTAGTTGTATTTAAGGCAAGTTCAGTGGAGGACGGGACTTGGGAGCATCATGACTTGGAAGAACGCTGAGTTTCAGGTATTATATATCACAGGGCAGAGGCAGGCAGGCCAGTGAGAGGAGCAAACATGTGGAGCACTAGGAAAGCTGGCTGCAGTGTAATGACCAGCTATAAAACAATTTCTGTGTTATCCCATGAGATGCCACTGGAAAGGTGTATTTGAAGGAAAAGTTAAATATTGATTTCATTGAACTTTGTCTACTATATTTTAAAATTTACTTGGATTACAACTTGGTGGAAGAAATCTTTTCCTTCTTTGTTTTCTGGCCTTTCCCCTCCCATAGTGCCAAAGTGCTAACCACATCAATTGTGACTTTTCTTAACAAAACTTTGCAGGGGCAATTCTTAAATATAAGCGGACACTAGACTCACTTGAAGGTCTTGTTTACATCCAGACTTCTGAACTTGATTTTGGCTTCTGTGTGTTGGGGTGGGGTTCAGGGAGATTGTGTGTGCCTTGTATGGGGTCCTCTCGCTCAGCAGATGAAGCTCTGAATACCACTGGGCTAGGAAGGATAACGATTTTCTGCAGCGCTAATGGGTGTTTTGCGTGTATTGTTAAGGGATCATTTGCTTTGATGTTTTGTTTCCCTGGGACAGGTACCTCTTCTCTGTCCTCTTCCTGTTCTACCAAGAGTTAGTTTTATTTTTAAATTACATTTAGGTGTGTCATATATATGCACACCAGTTCGGGTATCTCTGGAGAGTGGAAGAGGAAACTGGATCATCTGTGGTTACAGGTGGTTCTGAGCCCCGCCCCCTGCTTTGAAGGCTGGTGATGGAGCTCAGATGAGCTCTTAACTGCTGAGCCATCTCTCCAGCCCACAATGTGTCTTCTTGAGCTTCATTGGAAGCTACAGAAACAATCAATGAAACTGGAAGCATCATGAGGAATTTCTGTAGCTTTGTGCAGAATTAGTTCAAAAAACCCGTGTTTTCTTCGGTTAACCGAATTGAGAAAACAGTATCAGTAGGATAGAGTAACATACCTCCTTCCCTTTGTGCATAGCTGTCCCGTTGAACAACATGTTTTACAGACATTGTCTCAATTCATTTTGATAACAAATTTTGTGTGGTTAGCATTGCTATTTTCTTCTTGTTTCAAGCTTACAAAGGTCATAAAATGTAAATATCTTAACCCATGTAGTACTTAACCTGATAGTACTGAAAATTTAGGCAGGGATTTTTTTCCCCCATTAGTTAATTTATTTATTCACTTTACATCCCACCATCAGTCCTCCCTCTTCCCAGTCCCCCTCACTTAGCTTCCCTCAGCCTCCCCTCCCCTTCTCCTCTGAGGCCTTCCCTGGGTATCAGCAGGAACCTGGAACATCAAGTCACTGCAGGATTAGGCACATCCTTTCCCACTGAAGCAAGACAAGGCAGTCTAGTTAGAGGAACAGAATCCACAGGCAGGCAACAGAGTCAGGGACGGTTTTCCTCCAGTTGTTGGGGGATTTGCATGAATTAGGTAGGGTTTATCACATAACAGAACTGTTTTTAATTCTAAAGTTGATTCTCCTTTTGACTCTTTATAAGAATGATGTGAGGCGAGCATTATTTTTATTACTATCACGAGGCTTATTATTTCTTTATGTTGGCTCTTGATGAGGTCAGGTAACACAAACCGCTCGAGGTCACGCCTTCCGTAAATGGCAGAGCCAAGATTTGAGCTGGGCTTGTCAGACAGACACCAGAGTTCATGCTCTCATTCTCGGTAGTGGGAAGGCAGATCGCCTGGACTGATTACCATCTTCTAATTAGATGCTGTCCTAAAGTTGGTATTTCTAGGCACGTTACCAGTACACATTACAACAGGCTGCCAGTATACATGCATTGTGCAAAACTATGATCCAGTTCACCGTAGGAATAAAGGAACAGAAGGATGTATCTGAAAGGATGTAGCTAAAACCAATTACACGGAATAGTTACACATTTTAGAAAACCTGGTAAAACAGGTTTTCACACTTTATGATTTGGGAATTAGGAAGCTTTACGCTCGTTGTGATCATCTCAGCTATTCTTTGAGAAGCTCTGCTTGAAGATTGTTTCCTCTTTCATTTATGGGGTCATGTTTCCATTACTAATACTAACTGGCATTTGACCTTTCGCTCTCCGCCGTCGGCTGTATTGGGTTTGTGGTTTCAGTGTACAGTGTGGCCTTTGTGTTTTAAAGCAAAGGTTGACCTTCACTAAAAAACATTTGTAGTACTGTGTTCGTGATTTCTGCTCATTGATAGAAAGACTCATTGACGTGCTTTTGCCGGGGTTCTCTTAGAAACTCACGTTTCAAAGTTTTAGTTCTGGTAGTTATGGTTGTGATCCAATGCTGATTATCTACCCAGATGAAGCAGAAGAATGATCTTTCTTGCTCTGAATGTTTTTATGTATTGGTCCTTCTGAACTATGAGTCAAAACAAAGTATTTTCTATTAGCTAGGTCCCATAAAGATTCAGTGTGACGCTACATATGGCGGTGTGTACCTGTATCTCTAGCCTGAGGAGGCTGAGGCAGGAGGAGGCTGAGTTTGAGGCCAGCCTGGGCTACATAGCAAAACGATTCAGTATGAATAAATGACTCATACTTCTTTGCTCCAACATCTAATTTTTCCCTCTTCCAAAATGTCCTATCAGTGGTTTATGCTATCTGAATTCTAGTAGGTACCAACTGCGTCTTAGCATCTTTTTTTCTTCCATTCTGGGATGTGTTATCAGAACAGTTGTTATCGGTACAGCATGTGGCATGGCTCTCTTCTTGGGTTGATTTTTATCTTTTCCAGTCCCATTCTTAATGATGGGAAGAAGACCTATGTTAGATCAGTTCAGGTTCATATTTCCCAAGAGCTTTTCCTGAACAGAGCATCCCTGAAAACTGTTAGGTATCCTAGTTTTTGTTAGAGATGACAAGTCCTGAAAGGTTTGGATTTAGTCTGCAAACAAAGTTTCAGACGGAAAAATGGTACAGGCATCTTCAGAGGGCCTCTGGAGGGTGTCTTGAGCCATTTGGGCAGTGCCCGCATAGCTGGGTGTTGTGTAGTACAAGTGTTTATCCACTTTAAAAATGTGGACATAAACAGACCATTCATACCTTCCCCTCATTTCACACTACGAGTTAGGAAAACCAAGAGTATCTGTTTTGTTGTTGTTTCTTTTTCCTCCTTGACATCAAAACACGAATGGCTCTGTGTCTCACAGTGAAATCCGAGCAGATCTCTGGCTTGCAGTGTGGCTGGTGGAATTATATTCCCGGTTGTCAGTCTTTGGGAACATCAGAGAGCCCAAGGCCCTGGCTGACCCTGGGAATGGCCTTTGTTTTTCCTCTGGGAATTGCATTGAGCAAAGCAGGTTTGCTGAGCCAAGGAGTAAGCCAGGAGGTTAGGTAAGGATTATTCTCTCTCCTTCCAGCAGGTGGACAAGCTACCAAGGAGAAGAGAAGAAAGAAAGGATCTATCACAGAATGATGTGAAGCTTGCTTGCTTGCTTATTTATTTATTTGTAAAGAATAAGATCTTTGTTAACTATTGGTTGAAATATGCTTTACATATATAGTAACTAAAAAAAAATCATGTTTGGTGATATAACCCTGGTCTGTTAGGTTAACTAGTGGCTACTGTATTGCTATCTGTTGGTGCTGTACTGTGTCTAGGACCAAAAGGTCCTATATATTCTTATACGAGAACTAAAATATAAGAGACTCCTTGACGCTAGAGAGTTTTGTAGTATAGCAGAGAGGTAGCATGTTTGTCTGTCTCAAGTCGAGAGCATTTTCAAGGCTGTTTACAAGAAGTAGAGGGAGAACCCCTCATGCATTCAAAGTGCGAGTATTGGATGGTGGAAGGAGTCACGCTAAAGAAATGGAACGAGTGGAGATTGATCTGGAATTTTAACAGGGTAATGAAAAGAAACCTAGATGTCCAGAGAGAGGATAATGCCATTCCAAGTGGGGAGACCGGGAGTGTGAGGAGTTGGATTTGGAAATAATCATCAGCAAGTCACACGTTAATGCCTGCCCGAGTACACTGGGTTGATCAACAGAGACTTTCCATGGTCTCAGAAAGTTATATTGAATTTGGTTATTGTTTTGATGCCATGGACGATAGGAAAGAAAGGACCTCAGGTTCTTAAGGCCATGCAGTGGGCTGACCATTGCTCAGGTAGCGGTGGCTAGAATAGACTGGAGTAGTAGAGTCAAGTGTGAAGGAGACTGCTTGTGGCTGTCTTGTAATGTTCTCACAGAACACTGAGGGGTCACAGTAGGATATTAGGAATGTCTATAAGGCTGGGGACAAATGAGCTTAATTTCTGACTTCTTGCCTTTGAGGAGTCAGGAATCAGAGCTCAGGGACCAGCTGGTAACTGTAGATAGGACCACAGTTGGAGACGTTAAAACTTGTTCATGCATTTTTGAGGAGCCCGCATAAGGACAGTTGAGGATGTATTCAGTGCGTGGCGGATACTGAGGGGGAAATGCCGAAAGCCAAGTTTTGAACCTTAAGAGCTGGTGCCAGCCAAGGGGGTGGAGGCAGACAAAAAGGGTAGTCAGCAAATGCGACAAAGAGTCTGTACAAGAACACAGAGAACACCCAGGGAAACCATGCGAGGAGAGAATTTCAACAGTGCTAACTGAAGCATAGAGGTCAAGGGGATTGAAGGCTTGAGAAAGGCCTAGCGTATTTGTGAACAGAAAGGCCTTTGGAGGTTTAGACATTTGTTCCCAGTGAATTCTCAGTGTGAAAGTGTGTGGGGATTTTTCTGGAAAGTCTGCATGACCACGAGATTAATGTTTAATAAATAAATCCCCTTTGTAATTGCTTTATCACATATGACTGGGCATCTAGGTCTTCAGTATCTCAAGGGAAATTGTGAGGTCACCTCGAGAAGGAACCTGGGGTTAGATTTCTCATAGTATGCAAATAAATCAGGCGATCCGGTGAAAAATGTGGGAGAGGAGTTGACGTTTTTTGGCTTATTTGACTCTGGGGAAATCTCTGGGAGAAGCATAGACTTCAGGAAGCATTTGAAAGCCTCCGCTTGACCCTGTCGTTTGGAGTATGCTAAAGGACAAGGCTGATATGGTTCTGGCTACTACTTGTGGGATTGTGGGAAATGAAAAGAATCAGGTTAAAGTTTACCAAAACAAGTAACGCCAATTTACATGCAGATAGAGGCTCCAAATAAAATTTGATCAGATGTGAATCAAACCTCTAAATCTAATGACCTCCCATTAATGCCATGCCAAAAGGACATAGCCATTTGGTAAGGAACGTCAGGCTGGCTGAGTCAGGGGAGGCGATAGAGTAAACAGTGAAAACCTGGGCTTTACAGGGGGTATTGTACTTTCTCATGACTCAAGGAGAAATGTAATATATATATATATACACACACACACACACACACACGTATGTCATGTATCATATATACACATATACATCATGTAATATATATGCACACACACGTTTGTCATGTATCATATATATACATATACATCATGTTATATATATACACATATGTTATGTATCATATATATACATATACATCATGTTATATATATATACACACACATGTCATGTATCATATATATACACATATACATCATGCAATATATATATATACACATGTCATGTGTCATATATACACATATACATCATGTTATATATATACACATATGCCATGTATCATATATACACATATACATCATGTTATATATACACACATATGTCATGTATCATATATATACACATACATCATGTAATATATATATATATAACTCTTCTTTGACTCATTAGTATTCTCAATGATAAAGCCCGAAGCTGTGACACATACATGACCTGACCTAACAGGTATAGTTGAATACATATTTTTGGTAAGCACATATGATATCACATTTATCACATCACAGAAGACTAAGTGGAGAAAGGATGAAGAAGACAAAGAGAGGATTAGAGATGCTATTTACGTCTCATACTTGCTGAGGTCTGGTGGTGGTCATCCACAACTAAGTATGGGCTAATGCCGTGTGAGCACAACTTCAGTGATGACCTCACAGACTTGCTGCGTCTGCAGCAAAGACATGCTGTTGCTATCATTCTCTGATGCAGTGTTTAATTTCCCATTGCTCTGTAAAAGTCACATTAGACACAAACTTTAGGCTGTGTTTATCTTTCGATTCTATAGGATTTAAAGGGTTTTTTGTTCATCTAATCAAGCTGACACTTAACTGATTAACTAGTTAGTTCAAAAGTAGGCTGCTTCTTGGACCTTCTTAGATGCTGCCACAGAGTTAAGTTTGATTTTAGGCCTTTTGCAAAGTATTGGTTCAATTTAACCAATACTTTGCAAAAGGCCTAAAATCAACCTTAATATTACTTAATTTTGTTCTATCTTATGATTAGAAGATTCGAGGTGATATGTTTAGTATATAAACGGAAACAATACAAACTGAGTTATGAATTGGTTAGGCAAATTGAAGAGAAACAAGAGACTTTAAAAGAGTCAAGAAAGGACAATGATGTAGTAGCTATGATCACCAGGGGTGTGTGTGTGTGTGTGTGTGTGTGTGTGTGTGTGTGTGTGTGTGTGTGTGCATGAGTGATTCTTTTTCCTACCTGAGAGACAATGTATAAAACTTACCTAATTTGTAGACAGAATGACTTAGAAAGTCATTTACTTAGGAGAAGCTTGAGTGTTACCAATATAAAACAAGAATGCAGTATAGAGAACTCTGTGTAATATAACAAATTGTACCCTTAACAAAGTCTGGCTGAACACCAGTCAAGTTCCCTGACATTCACTGAGCTGGCTTAAGTCCCTAGTCTGCTGGTGTCACATGAGGAAGCCCTTGTGCAAAGTCAGTTTAACGGTGGCTCTTCAGGGTCAATTAGATGCTTCACTGGGGTAACCTTTTTTTTCCATCTCAGTGTTTTGGATTTCCAAGATAGACATCTTGCTGCTCTTGTACTTCAGTCTGAGCATCCTTATTGAGAGGATGCTCTTGGTAAGCTGCCATTTTACTGGTGGTCAGTAGGAAGGGTAAACCTTTGGAACATCCCCGGGTGTTGAGGGAATTGTTACACAATCACTTATTACAGCACGAGAAAAAGAGGTTCTGAGGAAAAAAGGATGAGTTTCCTTGTTTACCCAGTGGACACAAGAGGAATGTAACTTGTAAAAGATCCCCGGATGTAGTTTCCACAACCAACATTTCTTACACCAGAAGTACATTGTATCTTTCTGAAAGAAAGAACTGGAGCAATCAGAAAAAAAACCATGTAAAACCAGCAGTAATCTTCCCTGTGCAGCTCAGGGAGAAGCAGATCTCCCTGCTTAGGAAGATGTTTTTTTCCCCCTGCAAAGCTGATGGGCTTCTATGGGGCAGATTCCCACTGACAGGTGTGGGATTCATCTTTGTGGAATTGCGAGTTCATTGTATTTCCCTTGGCATGGGATTCAGACTTCTGGAGATGTCGTTAAACTCATCACATTAGATCATAGGTTGACGTTAGTTCATGTTTGGCTGTTGTCTTTTTTTTTTTTTTTCTGAATTGGTTGAGACCTGGCTGGGGAAAGGATTTATGTCTACAACTGGCCCTGAAAGAGAGAAAATATGTTTGGAGTATTTTATAGTGGCGAGGTGGTTTGTGATGCTTTTTTTTTTTGTAGCGAGCTACAGAAGTGCACCTCTTGGAGAGTATTCCTGAACCCGTGACAATTCAAAGGCTGATTGACTTTATAAGGAAGGCACCTGGAAACGGCTGGGAGGGGCGTTTTGGCCATTAATTGTAGAAAATGCACGTACCATTTATTTGAGGATGCAAACACAGGGGTTGCCCCTTACTGAACTGGCGGGCTTGCTGCTTTGAACGTTGTTGACTTTCTTCTGCCGACGAAAGGAGAATAACAAGTGGTACTCAAAATGTTAACAAATATTACATGGAGAGTATATTTAATTTAAAATATAACAGGTTTCCAGATTTAGAAAAAAAAGGTCTTTTTACTTCTGTCATTAAAATCAGTTTTATTCCACTAAGTAAATTGTGTGCAGTTTACTCCTTTCTGAGACCGCTTTACATATCTTTCTGTAAATTTTAGGCTTGCTGAAAGAATAAAGCTTGCTTGTTCAACACAAGCATTTAGCTGGAGTAGATCGGGGGCAATGGTTTCAGTGGTAGGAGCAGTAAACAGCCCTGAAATCCAAAGTCTGGAGGTAAAGCACAGAGGCTTAGAAGAATCACTGCCCTTCTTTACAGAGGGGGAAAATGCCTTTCTCCTGTACCCAAGAGCTAGGATTGACCCTGGAGCTGCAAATCCTAGGTGTTTGCTCAGTGATCCCCGGCTTGGCCCTCTGTTTGCTTTTGGAAACATGATTCTTAAAGACCTCCCTGAGAAATTTTTAGGGTGTTTAAGTTGGATATTCCTAAGAGAAGAGGCAGCCCTAAAACTTAGTCATTCCTTCCCATGATTCTTCAAAACCAATGAAGCCTCGTGCTGGCCCTCCTTTCTTCCCATGCTGAGGTAGCACCAGCGAGCGCACTTGTTTTAGCCGCACACGTGGTCATCGATCATGGAATCTGTGCAGCCTCCGCTCCTGTAGTATTGAGTCATTCAGTCAGTTTTCAGGTCTTTGATGTCTCCTCGTCCTGAACCAAATCTTTGAAATTTCTCTTTTGTCCATTTTATTTATTTATTTTTAATCTTACTTAAGTAAAACCATAATGTGTTTTTACTTCTGTAGCTTGAACCATGTGGAGGAAAACTAGTCTAACATAAACGGTGGACCCTGGAGGTTTCTCTTCCCCTCTTCCCCTCAGTCCTACTGCAGGAACCTTCTGTGCCTTTCTTGGTGGATTCACATGCATGTAGAAAGATGTTAATTTGCACTTTGCAATAGAGGTAATTAGAAGCTGATGTATCTCATATGCAAAAGATCAGAATGTTGGTAGTAAGCGGGGCTTGGAAGATGACGATGCTCTAGTCCTCCAGGGTTGTTTTTACTCAGAGTTGTGAGCACTGTAAGTTTGGGGTATGCTACTTATAATTAGCCACAATCCCTTACATACTAATAGGTGACCGTGAGAGACGGATTTGATTTGACTGTTTCTACTGATTCTGTGTGGTATCTATCTCTTTTACATCTTCTTATTTGAAAACACAAATTGGTTTTCTTATGTGTGTTTGGAATATTTTAAAGTTGCTAATCGGAAGCAATTTTTCACTTTTTTTCCACGTCGAAAATTGGAATAAGAGAAGCGCTACGTCCCTGTGGCGCTGCTGTTAGACAGAGCCCACTTTCTCTCACGGGCGATCGAAAAAGACTGTGGCGAGTATGAAGTTTCCTCCCTGCTCTTTCTTCTCTGATTTTAAAGTAGGACTAGAGGCAGAAATCCCTTAACCGTTTACTAGAGGTAAAGACAGGGTCTTACAAAGTGTAGGTTGTCTGCGGGACTGAGAAGCATTGGGAGTGAGTCTTGGCTCCGATGGCTGGCCACACTTAGAGCCAATAAGCCCAAGTGGTTCAGCTTAGCAGTACTCAGAGGTAAAAGACGTTCTGAGGTTTCCCATGTATTGGGAGGGGGGCCCAAGACAAAGAAGGCCTTGTAAAATCCAGCCAGAGGCTTGGCTGTGGGACAGAGTCCTTGAATCTGTATTAACCATGCCCTGCCCAGGGGCTTGCTGGTTCAGCTCTGGTGCTGGCAACCATCGGCATCAGGGAAGGACCTCGGTTCTCCTCGTGCGTACTCCAAGCTTTACTGCATTATTTTCCCAGAACACCAAGCCGCTCATGTAGTTTCATGTGTCCTCTCTGGGAAAGAGCACATCCCACACATGCGTTCACTGCTGAGACCGGCTGCCTGCCCTTTGCTTCCAAGCATGTGGTTGTTCTTGTACAGGATTACCACTTATCCTCACACTTTATTTCTCATTTGATTTATATGCACACACACAAATGTGCACATGTAAAATACTTTGGCAAAGAAAGTAATGTTTGGGTCCGTTATAGGAATATAAAGAATATGACCTTGGGTCATACCTCTCCCATTCCTTGGTACTATGACATGTCTAAGACTGCGTTTTTCTTTTCATTCTCTGTCTTGGTGGGTCCGTGAGCCTCATATGAGGCCACACATTACAGACTGTGAACAACCTTGCAGCCTAGTTACTGTCACTATAGGAAGTGCACTCTTCTCTGGATAATAAAATGTTGGTGTGATGCACAAGCTGACTTACTCCAAGAGAACACTTTTCCAACCTAATATGTCCTACTTTGGCCATCAGTACTGTAGTTGTGTAAGATCTACTGTTAAATAATGAACCCCACAGATGATAATTTGTTCTGTGGGATCCCGAAGTGGCAATGGGTGGAGAAAGAAGGTGGCAGGAAACAGAAATCAAGAAAACCCTCTATGTATATCTCACTGGAAGGTTGCGTTGCGGAGGACTGAATTCCGTTCTTCATGGTGTTTTATGATTTATAGCAATGAATAAAAACTGGCATCTAGCAACTTAGTCAATAACAATCTTGCCTTACCAAGTGCACAAATAGGGTCAGATGCGGGTTACACACTTTTTGGAATAAAGTATGTAAGAGGGTTTGGTATCTTAGAACATGTTTGTTCTCAGTTGGGTGTTAGGGTCTTCTTCAGCCGAGAAGAGTCTATAGGAAACAGCCCAGGCTCCACAGTCAGCGAGCCTCCTGTCCCCTGCCGTGTGAGGAGTAGACTTGCTTGTGACTTGATACCCAGTTTTCATCCAGCCAGCATCACAAGTCAGTGGCCAGTTTCACCTCAGTTTATGGCTTAACTTTGTGTTTCCTTCTTCTTTACCTTGGAAATTCCTTTACTTTTTAAAGTGTCCTCTGGTATTCAGCATGAGGGAAATGGTTGCCTATTTGCCTATTTTATTATGCGTGTTCTGACAACATGTTTTTGAAGTAAGACATCTTGTGCCTCTAGCTGTCCATCAAGTGAACATCGGTTTTCTTTGAATGAGCTGTTGAGTTAGCTGGTTTAAAGGATTCGTTTATTTTTGCTATCCACAGGGCAAACTGTGGCGGAAGGATATACGACTTCGGCCAGCTGGCTTTGACCAGCCTCCTTGTTGTCTAGGACACAGGAAATCAGGCACCGGAAGACAGGTGCTGACCTAATGGGTAGCTCCTAGCCCAGAGTCCGACCCAGTCCTGACTGTGCCCTCTCTATCTGGTCCTTGGTGCTCATGTTGTATCTGCAGTGATGCTGCTCGATAAGATGCTGTTGGCCATAGCAATGCGTAGGGACATAGAAAAGTGTGTGTGTGTGTGTGTGTGTGTGTGTGTGTGTGTGTGTGTGTATGTGTGTGTATGTGTGTGTAGATGTACATGCTATGGAACACATGTGAAGTTCAAATGACAACTTGCAGGAGTTGGTTCTGTCCTTCTGCCTTGTGAGCTTATGAGTGCCTGGGGTTGAATTCAGGTTGCTAAAACCAGCACTTTTACCCACTTAGCTGTCTTATTGTCCTGTAAAATGTATACTAATAACATTTGAAAGCAACCAGCTTATATTGATAAAGTATGTGGTAGTCTTAGGAAGATTAATGTACTGATGATGATGATGATGATGATGATGATGATGATGATGATGACCATGATGATGATGACCATGATGATGATGTGATGATGACCATGATGATGATGTGATGATGACCATGATGACCATGATGATGATGATGATGACCATGATGATGACGATGACGATGACGACAATGACAATTGCTAGCTTTTAATCTTCGCCAAACCCGTTGAAACCCTTCAGAGTTTCAGAGTCTCGACCTCTCCTCTTGTTCAGAAGGATACTTCTGTGTTATTTCCTAGTGCTCCTTCCAGTTCTAAAATTTGGTGACTATGGTTTTCCTGCTTGGTTATGATGGCGCCATCTGCGTTCTAACACATGTGGAGGAAACAGATATCCCTTAGTAGCAGAAAATGACCTTTAAACACACGAGGCAGTGGACTTTAATGTAAGGGGAATTCGGAAAACCAAGTCCGTGTGCCTTGAGCCTAGTGGGTTGCCTTGTAATTGCTAAGTTGTCTGTCTTCTGGACCAGGGATCGTTTCTCCCCATCTTGCACTCTGAGGCTCTGGAAAGTATACACAGTCTTGAATGTACTATAGTCACTGGGCCTAAATGTCCCCGTAGACACCTAGGTCGTGCTAAGCAGGTGGCTAGAGTGACCGTGATATCCAGGGGCCACAGAGGAGAGGCAGCGAGTGTGTACACTGCCTGTGGCAGTTTATCAGGTGTTCCTTCTGCATCAGGATAGGCTGGTGGAGCCTTACCTGTTTTGAGACAGGCCACACAAAATCTTTCCAGTGACCTTGTACGGTGACTGTTTCTCTGTGTGACTTGTAGATAACACTAATAGTGTTGGAACTCAGAAACCGTACAGGCAAAGAAGATAATGCTGTGTTAGGCCCAAATAGGGTATTTGAAACCTAGAAGCTTATGTTCCATTCAAGCGTAGACTTTTGGAAAATGGATTTTAGACAGATTGTTTCTTCAAGCTCCATCATGTCTCCTGAAACTTTGCCACTCTTCGGAGTAATCACTTTTTGATGTTTGCAATACATCATATAATAAACGGTGCCTACCATCTGTCATAAAGCGAAAGTATGAAACCCAGACTAGGTCATCCTTTTTTCCCCCTCTCTGCAGTAAGTTCCACCAGACTTCACTTGCTTCTGCTTTTCCTTTCCCTGTGAGTGTTGTGGAGGTCCGCAACCACGTAGCCCATGCAGGAGATGGACGCGACAGATAGGAGTCCGAGGTTTTAGCATAAGGCAAGGAATGTAATAGCTGGGGGAGGTCGGCCAACTATTCATGTCCGGCTTCTCTTGAGTGAGGAAAAGCCATTTGGTTGTTAACAGAAGCTGCAGTCCCAAAGGCATTTGCTCAGTTGTAAGATTCATATCACAGGAATACAGTATATCCACTAGAGTTTTACACGCATCCTTGTCTCTCTCTTAGAATGTTTGCAGATTCCTTTGCTTAAGGACATTTTTATGTCTTCGGATCTGTATCCCATGGACCAACGCGTGGAAAATAGATCTCTCAATATGCCTGAATAAGATGTCACTTGATGATCATCCCATATTCTTAAAATTATTATTATATTTTAATTTTAGTCTCTCTCTCTCTCTCTCTCTCTCTCTCTGTGTGTGTGTGTGTGTGTGTGTGTTTACATTTTGCTTGGAGAGGACACCTTTTGAGGATTTAATCCTCTCTACCTTGGGTTCTAGGGATTGAACTCAGGCCACCATGCTGTAGAGTGAATACTTTTACCCTCTGAACCACCTTACTGGCTCCCATTTCACTTGTGTTATTAATAGGAAAGAGATTAAAGCAGGAAGCCATAGTTTAACATTGTAAACCAGGATCAAAACCCTAGCTTTGTGTGTCATTTTGAAATCTCGCTGTTCTTTATCAACCGAATCCCAGCAGAGCATTTACGGTGAGTGTGTTTAATGTCTGTCCCTCCCCCCCCTTTTGCTTTTTTTCTTTTGTACACTTGGTGCCTATTAGAACAAACAGCATCAACATGTTCCCGTGTTGCTTGTGTCCTAGATTTTTTTAGAGGGCTCCAGATTCAGTTCCAGGGAGATCTTTTGAGTACCTGTTAAGTTCTTGGGCCTGTGCTAGGTCCATTTCTGTACTGTCTAATTCAACCCCACATCAAGTGTATGGGAAATCTGTTCCATCCCCATCCCATCAGTGAGCAGACTTTGCCTTGATTCACAGAGCTAGTTTTGACTGTGGGATGGCAACCCTATTCCACCACTTGATTCCTGTCTTTCTACTGGAAGTGGGCTCTACAAGTTTCCTCTCCCCACTCTTGGGCGTTTCGAAGGTCCCTCCCTTTGAATCCTGAAAGTCTCTGACATCCCAGATTTCTGGTACATTCTAGAGCCCCCAACCCCAAGGTTGCATATTTCCATTCATTCTCCTGGATGTCAGGGCTTCTCTCCTGTTACCCCTGACAAATACCTGATCATATTCCTCTTTCCCCCTCCCCCTCCCCCTTCCCACCTAGATCCCTCTCTCCCTCTGTCTCCCATGATTGCTTTCTTCTCCTACCCAAATAGGATTGAAGCGTCCTCACTTGGGCCCTTAGGTTTGCTAACCTTCTTGAGTTCTGTGGCTTGTATCCTGGGTATTCTGTACTTTTATCGCTAATATCCACTTATTAGTGAGTACATACCATGCACTCAGGATGATATTTTCTAGTTCCATCCATTTGCAAAACGTATTATGTCCTTATTCTTAATAGCTGAGTAGTATTCCATTGTGTAAATGAACCACATTTTCTGTATCCGTTCTTCCACTGTGGGACATCTGGGTTGTTTCCAGCTTCTGGCTATCACAGATAAGGCCACTATGAACATAGTGGACCATGTGCCTCTGTGGTATCTGTGGTGGGGCATCTTTTGAGTGTATTATTTTTTTCCTAGGTATTATTTTGTCCTTAGGCCTGTATCAGTAATGCCGATACTCATTGTTATCTGAAAAAATTGATTTTTCCTATATATTTTTCTGAACGGCAGTGACAAGGAAGGTACTTCTTATAGGTGACATGTTGCTTACCATGGTCCACTTTTGGCCCTGGTTAATGCCACAAAGAGCTGGGCTTGCTTCATGGTAGTTCCTTTAACTTTTGAAATGACCTCCAGATCCTGAGTTTCCTTCCTCCTTTATTAATAGTTAATAAGCTATTTGATACGCAGTAGGAAGGGCAAACGAACCTGAAGACTTGAGAGAAGCATGTGAGTTAGTTGTAAACCGTTTCAGTAAACATTGAATGAGTGGCAATCACTTACACTGATTGCTCACGTTGCATTTAAGAGAAAAATGTGTGCTTAATTCTATTTTAATTGTAAGAAACTCATTAGAGAAACTTCGCTCCAGGGGTTTCCAATCTAGTTTAGTTCGTGACTTCAATCACAAACTGATTTTTCCGTGTGAAAATATCGACTCTTGGCCATCCTTCCTTTGAGAGTCAGAAACTTGGAAATCTGTATCTTTATTTGTTTCTGGAAAATCAGCTCATTGGGCCTGGCTAAATAGCACTGCAGGGGTGGCTGTCTGGATGCCTTAGATGTGCTTGCCTTAGATGTTGCCTTCAGAATCTGGAAGATGTACTTAAAGATACTTCGTTCAGTCTGTCATTGAGAGTGAGTAGCAGTGAAGTGGACCCAGAGTTCCTGAGGACATGGGCTCTGTGCTTTCCGGGTTGCCTTTCCAGGTCACACCTAGGAGCAGCACCATCATTGATTAGGATGTAGCAGGAAATGCTAGCTTTAGATTTGCCTCAAGTTAGCTTCACCTGCTTGGGTAGGTGGAGTTATCTGTGGAAGCCATCTCATCAGATGTTGTCTGATCCATCGCTGACAGAATTGTGAAAGAATGCTAAGAAGGCGTTGGAAGCAAGACAGCAGATGGGAGAGGACCACAGAGCTCTCCAGATGTGAGCAGCTGAGAAAACAAGGATGTAGAGATGCAAGGGGTGGTCAGTGTGAGGAGGCATGGGCCAGGCCTGACCTCAGTGCTACAGGTGCATTCACTGTGGAAAGTACCTGAGTGTCTTCTCCCCTACCCTGGCAAGTGGGGCACTGTCCGACACAAACGTCTAAAACGTACATCTCTCAGATTTAATTAATGTTTTCAGCCGGTGTACAAAACAATAGGGTTTTTATTATGCTCTTTTCATACGGATGTTACAGTGTGCTTAGATCATGTCCTCTTCATCACCTTCCGCTGCTTCTCCTCTCCACCCTTCTTTGCTCTTCTCTCCTCTGACAAGACACCCTTTGTCTTTCATGTAATATAGTTCTATATTGTCTGTCTGTCTGTCTATCTATCTATCTATCTATATTATTTTTAAAGATTTATTTATTTTATGTATGTGAGTGTTCTGTTTTCATCCACGCAAGAAGATGGATTCAGATCCCAATACAGATGGTTGTAAGCCATTATGTGGTTTCTGGGACTTGAACTCAGGACCTCTAGAAGAGCTATTAACTGCTGAGCCACCTCTATAGTCCCTCTATCTTATATCTACTATCTAGCTGTCTGCCATCTATCTATCTGTCTGTCTTTCTATCCATCAATCTATCTATCATCTATCTGCCTATCATCTATCTATCAACCTACCAATTTATCTATCATCTATCTACTATCTGCCTATCTTTCTATTATCTATCACTATCATCTGTCCATTTACCTATCCACCTATCCATCTATATCTATCTATCTATCTATCTATCTATCTATCTCCCTATCTACCTATGTATCTATCATCTATCTACTATCTATCTGTCTGTCATTCTATCATCTACTATCCGTCTATCTATCTATCTATCTATCTATCTATCTATCTATCTATGTATCTATCTAATTTATTCTATTTATGTATCTCTATAGATAAGCTAGATAAAAACATGTATCAATTTTTCACCCCTACTCATAACCCTCAATTCTTCTCTTTTGGTAGTACAGGATACAGTCTAAATGCCTTGACAAACTATATGGGGCTATTCACGACTTATTCCAGAATAAGTCCATAAAAGTCCATAAACTTTTTTTGTCTCTTCATGCTCTGTGTTCCAGCATATGGAACCTACACTTGTAGCCTTCATAAGTGCTTTGAGTAAAACAAACTTGGCCGTACTATTCTGTTATGGGACAGTGCAAAAGAGACCAGCACATAAAGAGTGTTTAGTACATATTTACTAGATGAATAAATAAATTAGACCAGAGTTGTAACTAGATTTGGACATATGAGCTTTCCCTTTTTGAATTGTAAAGCCCTTGATCCAGAACACTCTGCACATTTTTTTTTGCACATGTCAGATATTCACTAAGAATGTGTGAATCAACATACTAGACCCATAGTCATCTCTTATTCATCCATGGAACTGAAGGACATTGGATAAGCCAAACGTATTAAATAATAATATGTTTGATTTTCTTGGAATTTATAAAATTATCAAGCCAAACAATGACTATCTTGAGAGACTGGAAATTTGGCTGACTTTTGTAGGTTCCTCCCTTTCCCACAGAATTCTTTGTTTTTTCCTCTTCTCCGTGACCATTAGTATCAAATCTAAGACCTGGGCAAATACCATTGACTTAGGCAGAGTTGACTTATCCAAGATTACTCTCCTAATAATTCAAACCTCACCTAGGTTGAGAAAGCAATGTACTATTTTGAACTGGAAAAGTGTTTGGTTTGAGTGTGTTTCCAAGCAAAGCAGAGAAATAGAAAGGAGATATTGAATAATCATTACCCTGCCTCTGACAAGAAACGGAAAGGAATGCACGAGAGTTAGTCACATGAACCTGGGCTGAGGTACAGTTGTTTTGAATCCATGGTTCGGACACCAAGGTTGACTTTCTCCAACAGAAGTAGAAGCCAGCCTTTGCAGGTGTGGTTCTAGCTGCTCCTGGGTGGGACACTTGACAGATTATCCTTTTCATGAAGACATTCAGGAAGACACATTTTTACAGTAAAGTAAACATGGAATTATTTGTTTTAATTGAAAAATCCACGAGAGCCTTTCAAGTTTAAATTCAGAGAACGGAGATTTTATAGAGATTGTTTCGAGGTTAGCTGAATGCCCATGTTATCTGAATACACATTATAGTTTGGATCCTGCCAGATTCAGTGGCTGCGGCATAGATATTTTCAACCAGAAGCACTTATTTGATGAGGGAACCGTCTGATACCCTAGCTTTTAGATTTTATCATTGAGCCGGACAGTGGTGTTTTACCCATTTCTGAGCATGAGGGCTAATTGAGGGACCAGTTGGGACCGAGAGCTGTAGAGAAAGATGCCTTTAAGGACAGCTTAAACCCAGATTTGCTGTATTTACCAGTTGGAGGTGACATTCTGCAAGTAATTTGAAACCATTTAAAAAACAAAAGTTCCGGTCCTGAAGTTTTGAAGCTGCAAAAGCAACATTATAGCCTGCAAAAGCAACATTATAGCCCTGTCTGCTTCTCAGTAGGAACTGCTCTCAGCTGAACTGTGGCAGCAAAATAAACGTTTGCAGATGTTTTGACAGAATGTCATCCGAGGGCTTCAATTTATTAGCTCACTGCCTTACTTTTGAAAACGGAGCGGCAGCATTTGAAGCCGACAAGAGGAATCCTCCCTCCAAACATTCTGGACCTTGGCAAATAACTCCATTTGCAGGCATTTGTAATGTACAACTGTTTTCAATAGGAATGGAATATGTTGCCGAGAGATTTGCTTCCAAACATCTGTTGGACATGGCTTTACCACGCTGGAGATTAAGGAAATGGGTTCGTGTAGCAGAATGGTTAGCTCATCCCCATGGTGGCAATGGGCATTTTAAAGTGCAGGCCTTTCATATTTTTAAAGTTCTTCAGATAACACTGTCAAGCAGTGTATTACTTAGAGCAAACTTGTAATCCCCCCATTTCAGGCTCCCAGGGGCTGGGTTATCTGTGTCTCTTCTGGCTTAGCTGATCTGCTGGTGGTTAGGTACGTGTGGAACCACTCTATAACTCTACAAGTTTAGTGGACTGCCTGGATCCCGTGTGGTGTCTTTTCGGTATCCTTTGAAAGTTGATTGACGCATCTGGAGGAAAATTCCCTTACAAGTCACTATCATCATTTGTGTGTGTGTGTGTGTGTGTGTGTGTGTGTGTGTGTGTATGCAAATGGTTAAACAGATTTTTAACCTTCAAAGTTGAAGCTGACTAGTATATAGACTTAGCTATTTGAGGTCTGGGATGAATTTAGACAGCTTCTCAGGCTATTTAAAATCAGAGGAAAGTCAGTTAAGACCACCAGAATGGATGGCTTGTTGGCAAGTTAAGGAGTAACGGCTCAATTCCAAAGAGTGCCAACAAAGCTTAGCTCTCATAGAAGGCTGTTGCAGTATGTCCTCGGGTACTTTAAAGAGAAAAAACGTGTTATTAAGATTTCTACCACTTCTCAAGCTAATGGCGAGGTTGGCTTTGCAGACGTGGAGCAAGCGCTTTGGAAGGGTTTTCTGTGTCCACGAACTCATCGGGAATAGAAACAAAGGGAGGCAGTCCAGACCAGGGAGAGCAGGAGCTTCATGCCCCCTCAGACTCTGCCTCTGCCTGGATCTCAAAGGGAAGTGTCTTTTAGGTAGGTATGTGACAGATGTAACATGTGTAATCTCCTTGAACACACGAGGACATACAAGGAGTATGTTTGGGAGCATCTGGAGGGTTAATGGAGATAAATTTAAAAGTGTTATTTACTAGTACATATTTTTGTTAAGTGATAGTTCTTAACTGAATATATAATAAATATAAATATAAATATCATACTTTAAACTGGTTGACCAGAAAAAAAAAATCAGCTGGAGCTTCTCTGTGGTGAGCCTATACCAGCAACTGCCTTTTGAAGAGGCTTCCAGGTAGGGACAAACTGACACAAGTCTCAAAATCATTTTAGTGGATGTGTAGCTCCATCAGTCTACCGTCCTAAGTAAGAGCATACACCAAGTTATTGCTTTCAAAGTCTTAGATGTGGACTAGAGAGAAACTCTTTACCGAAGTGAGCTAGGTTTAGGCAAGTGAATATTTTTTATTAAATTATTTTTTTATGATTTAGCTCAGAACATACTAATTTCATTGTTAAGTTAAATAGTTGTCCATGATCACATAGGAAAGATGGATGCTTGTGAGTGGGTCTACTTAAAAAGTCCCCACCCCCCCACACGCATAATAGTGTAGATTCAGTTCACTCAGTTTTGTGTGTGGCCAAGTTATTATCACCTCGTGTTCCCTTTATCTGTGAACCATGGTTTGCCTCATTCCTCCAGCGTTCCCTCTTAAGTACTCAGTGCCGAATTCAGTTGGGTAGATGGCATTGACTCTTTTAGTAAAGTCACTTTAACTGGGTTGATTTTTGTTGGCCACAACTGGTGAGAAAGTCAATGAAAAATGTATTCGTTTCGCAGCTCCTTTTAGTAGTGTTGTATCTAAATAGAGCTACTTTGTGCCACTGTATGCCTTTGAATAAATAACCAGGTGAATATATAATAAGGTTCATTGAGAATTACTTCCTCCTTTTCACCCGAGCCAAATGATTCTCAGAGTTCCATTCTGTTTTTGTATGGAAAAATCAGTTGGTAATAATTCTCAGAGGAGAGGTCCAAACTATGGAACGAACAGTGCATCAGCAGACCGTTCGATGAAACAGCACAGTCCCGTCTTTCTGAGTCTTGTCTTACTGAGTCAGAAGTGCAAATTCCATAATTTCTTCACTCTTCCTGTTATTAATGACAAAATGATGTAGAGATTTTGGCCGAGGGAAAAAGAAATGATTTACTCATGCATACTTGGAGGCAGGCTCCGTCAGAACCAGGTCTTAGATTTCAGATTCCTCTCCTCTCCCTACTTTAGTTTCTTTTCAGGGTCCTCTTGTCTCATGACATAGAGGTGTCCTACCATCACAGGATAGGAAGTTATGTGCAGAACCATACGTGAGGTCACAGTCCCTCCAGCTGATCAAGGATCTCATTCCCAGAGCTGTGAGAAGAAGGTGCAGCAGTACGTCTTTGGACCTTTGGGGGAGTTTCACCACATTCTTAGCGAGCTTTGGTCATTGTTAGCTTGTTTTGATGAAGCACCCACTCCACTCTCCATCTTTTCCATTCATTTTCATATTAGCTGACACATTTAAGCGCAGTTCACATTTGCCTTAACGTGAAAGGTTTTGCCTGACCACATTCATCAGGACTGAGCATCCTTCATTGCCTTGGGATAACTGTTTATTCTGTATGGTGTTTACATTGAGTAACTTATAACTTTGTAATTTAGACTTTTTCAGTAGCTCTTCCCGACTTCCCCATAAAAGGCCCAATTTCAGGCGACTGTCAATTTCTTTATAAAGTTAATAAGGCTTCTTAAGAGCATAATTCTTAGAAAGATAACTCCGGGCTTATTCAGACCATGAAGGACATCATAAATATATTTATGACAAATATATTTCTAAATAAAAGTGATACTTGATGGATCTAAAGAGGGGATTGACATGGAAAAACAGCAAACTCTAAGTTTGATGACTGACATTTAATTAATTGGACGTCCTTCACCCAATTAACGAGTAGCCATGCCCACCATATTACCATAAGCTTCAGAAGTCACTGCATACTTTCTTGGAAGGTTCCTTCTGAACAGGAAACTGTTAAGAGTCTAGTTTGAAGTGGCATCCTTTTGCTCAATGAAGTGAAGCTTTCTCCAGATGACTTGAAATGATACACACAGAGTTTTAATGTAGGAAAATAAGAACTGCTGCGTATGGAAACTGTCATAAAGATATATTGTGTGGAAGGGAATGGTTTTGACTTTTGTTGATGCCACTCTTATATGCATTGGATGTAGTAGACTTCAATAGTAATTTAAAATCCCTAGCCAGTCCACATACTCACTTCTAATGTGTTTTTCATCTGCTTGATATCGTTTAATAATATGGATAATTTGGAATGAAGCTTATTTCTATAATGAACTAGAATTCTCTACCTTAAAAATGCTGCTAAAAATGTAGCCCATCCTGCTCAAATTATCTATGAAAAAGGAACCTATCAAGTGTCTATTGAATCTTTGAGAAGGACTTAATGAAATACCAGGAGAACTTACATTAGACTCTTGTCTTTCCTATGCCTTTCTTCATTAGTCAGGTTTTGTAAAAGGACTTAATGAAATACCAGGAGAACTTATATTAGACTCTTGTCTTTCCTACTCCTTTCTTCATTAGTCAGGTTTTGTAAAAGGTCTCCAGATTTGGCTTAGTTTTGATACCATTGCCAATAAGAAGACGTATTCTATTGGTTAGCGTCACAAATCACAAAGCAGGTATCTTAATGTGTTTCGTGTAAAGATTGAATACAATACGATGGATTGGCTCCTTTATAATGGTCAGAAATTTTTCAGCTCATGATTGTGGGGGTGAGAGGTCCAGTATAATGTGACATCGGGTGCTGTTTTTCTTGATGATGGAATGGTCATGTGGCAGGAAGTAAAAGAGAACAAGGCATTGGATTTTTGCTGTAGCAGTCTCGGTGTATTCTTGATGGCAGAACTCTTAGGGCCTTAACATTGTCTAAAGGTCCTACCTCCCAATATCACTGCAGTGGCACTTAAATTTAGCATGCGTTTTGGAGGGGGCAGACATTCCAACTGTGGTCTGAGGCAAATGAAGATTTTACCGTCTGAGAACAGTGCAACTCTAGATGAAAAGTGGGAAGTGTTGGAGAACCTGTTGTATTTTTTTCTTCTTTGCTGAGAATATAATTAACTTCGCAGAAGTTGAGAATCACTGTCACTAATTTTGGACCCTTGACTCAGAACAGAAATAAAGCAGACAAGAAGAAAAGTTTATTGTAGAGTCTTGTTGACATTTCTCTTATTACAACTAGAGTTCCATCAAAATCTGTAGAGTAGTATCTCTGTGAAGAATGTTACTTCTTTTAAAAGAAAGAACGGTCCAATACATATTCTTTGTCCTTATCTCTATTTCCCATTTTAAATAGTTTGTTTTATAATACTCATTTAACTTTTATTTTATGTATGCATGTGCATGTGTGCGTGAGCGCACGGGTGCGTATGCATGCGCATGTGTGGAAATGAGAGGATATCTTTTGGGACTCAATTCTCACCTTCCAGTATGTGCTTTTGGGTGACCAAATTCGGGTTGCCAGGCTTGGTGGCAAGTTTCCTTACCCACTGAACCATCTTGCTGGCACTTGCATTGTTTTGAACCACATTTCTCAATGCTGCTCTCCAGGAAAGATGGGTAAGAGTTTTTTGGCAACAAGGGGTAAGAAGACAGAAGTTGCGATGATTCCTTTCTGTGCTCACACATTTTCAAAGAGAAGCTGCAGGAAGGAGGATGTATTCCTTGTACCCACATACGACAAGGCATCTAATGGCAGCATTAGCAGCATGGTTGTGGCACTATTATTGGAGCTGTAAATTTAGACACTTGGTATAGAAAATAGTTGCACTTGGGTGAGTCTGTAGAGCTTATTTTGGGAATCTTGAATATTTCCTAATGTTGATGAGAATCGAGTCTGACTTTAGAAACCCCGGGGTATAAATTGTGCTGATAATTGGTCTGAGTCGAACCTGGGAAAAGTGCTGATGTAATCACTCTCAAACAGAGTGATTCATCATGCAAACCTTACCATGGACAGTTCTGGCAGAGCAAAAGGAAGCGAACCGTTGAAGGAAGGAATTAAAGGAAAATCTTCACAGTGGCTGAGAGTCCTGAAAGGGACTTTGGATCCTTCAAGAGAGGTTTGCTGAGTAGCCATATTCCCAACTACTTGAGTCACCAAATGGCGCCAGTTCTGTTTACGGAGAGCCCCCTCCCTTTTCATGCCAGGTGCATGAGACCTTCCGTCCCAAGCCCATTGGTCTGTGTGTGTGTCCATGGCCTTTTGTAACTGCTTCATTCACTGACCGTCAGATTCATGGCCAGTCTCGTGCGCTTCAGCTCTGGCTATCCCAGTCCCTTGATAGCAGTAAATGCGAGTGTGGTAGGGATGTGTTTGTGTTGGCTGTTGAGGAGCATAATTGAGTTATGTATTCTCAACTACTTTAGAGGAGTGTCTGGTCCTAATTCGACAGGAATGTTTTCAATTTAGCAATTTAAAAACCAATTTGTTTGTTTTCTGTATAAATATGACATAAATGCTAATTTTAGAAGAGTTAGAACTTAAACACACAAAAAAAACTAGGCAGGAATGAAACATCAATAATTGTACATGGCAGAGGTGATAATTGTTAGCATGTAATGAACATCCACTGGGTACTTTATCCCCACATACATTATGAATTAGTCAGTCGTGGTAAGGACACGATACCCAATTATAACTTGGATAAACAAACAACAATAATGAATTTATTGGCTCTTGAAAGGAGGAGTCTGGATATAGCTGGACCTTTGGGAGAAAGTAATTTGATCTCAATAAAAGACGAGAGGAAGTTACAGAAAACAACTACATGGAATAACCAACCACCCAGGCATAAGGATTCAGTGCCTCAGAATTTTAACCAGGCAGATACCCAGGCTTGGTGCTTAAGTTCTAAATGAATGGGGTGCTTGGAAGAATTTTTTAAAGGAATTTACCTGTCACATTACAAGTGTCAAAAGATAACTTAGGTCTGCAGGAGGGACAGACCACATTCTGAGCTCTGTACTGGCCTATTAAGTTCCTGTGTTTGTCATTTCCATTTAGGCTCCCTGGTCCTGAATTTGCTCTCACTTCCCGCTTGCTTGGTACTGCAATATTTCATCCTTGGGAACACTGGGACACCTTGGCAGGCTATTAAGAGTGGCATTCCTGAATCCATAGCTACTGTCTGAAATGTGGTATACCCATTGAAGGATATTACAGGTGGAGAGCATTAATTGGACCTCCTTTTGGAGTCCAAAGGATTAGTATGTGTGAAACATCCCTTGGAAACCAAGCAAATACTTGGGAGGTGGATTTTTTTATGGGGCGTGATGACGGGGGGTGGGGAGGGGTGAGTGTCTTCTCCTAAGGAAGAGATAGTTCGATAGGGTTCTGAAACCCATATTTTTAGGGCTGTTGATGATCTCCAGATGAGTAATGATGTCATGGGATACTAACGGTATTTTCTGTAAATGATAGCTTTCTGCAAGTGGGAATTTATTAATACAGAGATACACACAGATGTTTAAAGCGATCTAGTTTTAATAAAAGCTACTAGGTGACTTCAGTTTATTGTGTAATTTGAAATAGGAAAAGTAACCATCTAATCTACCCTTCTGGTGCCTGTTAATATGTAAATATAGTAAGTTTTCTTTTAGATTGTCTGAGATACAGTAGGTTAATGACTAGATTACCATAAAACTTGGTTTCCATAAAATATCGTTCGATTCTAGTTTATGGATTGCGTAGTAACTGACTTCAGCTACGATTTCATCAAAGTGTTCACACCTATGGCTTCAAGAAATTGCCTCTACCCTGAATCCGTTTGATGTTTGATTTACTCTCAAGAGTCCTCTTCTTTAAGGGATGGAAGATGACTGCCCTTTATAGGGCTTAATGCTATCTAATCTCTCTGCAGGAAGTGAAGATGTATTCCCTTACAGTTTTGGCAAAAGGCTGAAACAAGTTTACTCCTGCTGACGCGTAGTAGGTAAAATGGTTACTCAAGAACCATAGCTATGTCTGGAGTTTTGATAGATTCATTAGACAGACCTTAGTCATAGGAAAGTGCGCCCAAACCAATGCACGAACTTAGAAGGACAAATAAGGCTTTTTTTCCCCCCAAAGGATATCAGAGTACTGTTTTCAGAGAAAGAAGTTAAAGGTGCTGAGTTGCAAGACTAACAGCTGCTGGCCTTGGTGTGTTTTAACCATTTGTAGATTTGTAAAGCTTTATTGATTTAATTGTTTCTTATACGAGTGACAATGAAATTTGGTGAATCTATATACATTTATCTCTTACATATCATCTATCATATATCTCCATATAGATGTACTTTTAGAGTTTTGTAAACAATTGTTCAGCAGTTAAACAGCTTGTGGAAGCTTTAGTGACAATAACATCTAAATTTAGATTTTAATCTCAGGACAAAAATGAATACTTAGTCCTAGGACTCGGAAGGCTGAAGAGAGGATGTTCAGTTAACGGCCACTTAGGCACACAGGGAGACCCCGTCTCAAAACCAAGAATCCGCCTAACAACAAAAATGAATTGTTTTTTATTGGATATTTTATGTATTTAATTTTCAAATGTCATCCCTTTTCCTGGTTCTCCCTCTCCCATTCCTCCTACCCCTGCTTCTATGAGGATGCTACTCCTACCTCAACACTCTGGCATTTCCCTACAGTGGGGAAATGAGCCTTCACAGGGCCAAGGGCTTTTCCTCCTATTGATGCCAGACAAGGCCATCCTTTGCTACATATGCAGCTGGAGCCATGGGTCCCTCCATGTATAGTCTTTGGTTAGTGGTTTAGTCCCTGGGAGCTCAGGTTGGTTGATATTTGTGTTCTTCCTATGGTGTTGCAAACCCTTTCACCTCCTTCACTCCTTTCCCTAACTCCTCCATTGGGATCCTCATGCTCCTTCCAATGATTGGCTGCATCATCCTCACCTGTATCAATAAGTATCTGGCAGACAGCTGTATCAGGCTCCTGTCACCAAGCACTTCCTGGCATCAGCAATAATGATTGGGTTTGGTGTCTGCATATGGGATGGATTCCCAGGTGGGGCAGTCTCTGGATGGCCTTTCCTTCAGTCTCTGCTCCACACTTTATCTCCATATTTCCTCCTGTGAGTATTTTGTTACCCCTTCTAAGAAGGACTGAAGCATCCACATTTTGGTCTTCCTTCTTATTGAGCTTCATATGGTCTGTGAATTTTATCTTGGGTATTTCAAGCTTTTGGGCTAATCTGCATTTATCAGTGAGTACATATCAGGGTTACCTCACTCAGGATGATATTTTCTAGCTCCATTCATTTGCCCAAGAATTTTATGAAGTCATTGTTTTTAATCACCGAGTAGTACTCC
This sequence comes from Rattus rattus, assembly GCF_011064425.1. Lineage (NCBI taxonomy): Eukaryota > Metazoa > Chordata > Mammalia > Rodentia > Muridae > Rattus > Rattus rattus. The sequence goes on from NC_046164.1 coordinate 2,508,324, forward strand.
ATTCTGTAAATGTACCACATTTTCTGTATCCTTTCATCTGTTGAAGGACATCTGGGTTCTTTCCAGCTTCTGGCTATTATAAATAAGGCTGCTATGAACATAGGGGAGCAGGCGTCCTTGTTATATGTTGAAGCATCTTTTGGGTATATGCCCAGGAGTGGTATAGCTGGGTCCTCAGGTAGCACTATGTCCAAATTTTCTGAGGAACCATCAGACTGATTTTCAGAGTGGTTGTGCCAGCTTGCAATCCCACCAACAATGGAGGAGTGTTCCTCTTTCTCCACATCCTCACCCGCATCTGCTGACACCTGAGTTTTTGATCTTAGCCATTCTGATTGGTGTGAGGTGGAATCTCGGGGTCGTTTTGATTTGCAGCAAAAATGAATCTTAAAATTAATGTTAAGCGTGTACACCAGTTGATGATGCATGTTGATAACTTGAATTCTTATTTATTCCCTTCCATCCTGTGGTTTGAAATCTGGCCTCACCAGATTATGGACTTTGCTCAGGAGAAGGAGTAAACTCCAGAAGTCCTCATTTAACCCATAGAAGGGGATGTGTATGGAGTCTTGCCCTTTGTAGAATGAATTGCTCGCCATGACCATTATTCCTATTAGAAACTGTTTTTTTGGTAGCCCTCAGGGTGGCCACAGTGGGATGCTTTCCAGTCTGAGAATAAAGGGCACATTCAGAAATTGGTTTTGGTGGATAATGAACCAAATGTTCAATTAACTTACTTTAGAACGATTTCATATGCCAGGGTGATCTCTGCCTCTTCTGAAATCAAATCCATTTCTGTCTAGGCCACTGACATGGCTCCCAGATCATGTTTTCCTTATGATTAGTCTCATTGGAGAAATGCCAGTGTGGTGGCCAAGAAGTGGGCTTGGCATAACATGGGGTGGGTACGTGAGTTCACATCAGCCGTTCCTGTGATCTTGGAAAAGTTCTTTCTTGTCTTGAAACTGTTTCCTTGTATATGATATAAAGCGATTAACTTAATATGTGACACCTGTCATGGTGTAGCTGTCACACTGCCAATTGACACCTGGCATAATGTAACCATTGAAAAATTTTAGTTATTATTACATGCAATGTTAAAATGGTTTTTTAAGTCACTTATTTTTTTATGTATATGAGTATTTTGTCTGCAGTGTATATACATACCACATGTGTGCCTAAGAGCCAAGGAGGTCAGGAGAGAATATTGGAACTTCTGAGACTAGAATTATAGACAGTTGTAAGTTATATTTGGGTGCTGGGGACTGGATTCAAGTCCTCTGAAAGAGCAGCCAGTACTCCTAACCCCTGAGCCGTCTCTCCAGCCTCTCCTGGTACATTTTACTGATTGGATTTTCTCTGTCATGTATTACCTTCTCATCTGTGAATTCCCAAGAACATGGACTTTATTACAAAGTACTTTATAATCTTTTAAGAGTTATTATAGCATATGGTACACATTGGAAGATAACAAATATGGTAATCTCTTCATAGCCACAGATTCTCTGAGAGGATTTAGCCCCCATCTATTGAAATTATAATGCCTGCGATAACTGTATCTGATTAGACCTTTTTCTTATTCCCCAAACAACACAATGTAACAATGTTTGCATGGAATCTTCATTGTATTAGATGTTGCAGAAAACACTGGAGGGGAGGATGTATGCAGGATGTATGCAAATGCTGTGCTATTTTATGAATGAGACTTCAACATAGGTGGATCTTGATATCTGGGAAGTGGAGAGTCTTCCTCTGAGTCCTAAAGGGTGACTGTGGTTATGTCACCAGTGGCGGTGCATCATTTCTATGTCTCAGTTTCCACTTTGCTGTATCCCATAGTTTCCCAGGAAGCCACAGAAAAGTCCTAGACAGGAACCTCTCTGAGGATCTGGGATAGCTCATATACTCTTTATGCTTTCATTTGCCATTGTGTCATGGATTCTCCATCTCTTCTTTCTTGTATAACTTTACTGTCCGTCCCCTGAGGTAGATGTCATGCACTGTTTGGGTGAGGGATGAGCCAGGAGGATTTGCTTAGTTGGGGTATGGGAAGACGAAATGCAGCAAGGATGAAAACACGGAAGAGATGGTGTGCAGGTCCTGTAATAGAGACACACATTGACACACACTGTCTGGGGTGTGCTTCGTATGTACTCTAATAGAGATACACACATTGACCTGCTTTGTCGGTGTGTGTGTGTGTGTGTGTGTGTGTGTGTGTGTGTGAGCACTTCTGTACGTACTGTACTAGACACATGTATATTGATACACACTGTCGGGTGTGCTTCGTATACACTCTAATAGAGATACACACATTAAGTCGGTGTGTGTGTGTGTGTGTGTGTGTGTATGGGTGTGTGTGGTGTGTGTGTGTGTGTGTGTGCGCGCTTCTGTACGTACTGTACTAGACACATGTATATTGATACACACTGTCGGGTTGTGTAACCGTATACACTCTAATGAGATACACACATTAAGTCGGTGTGTGTGTTTGTGTGTGTGTGTGTGTGTGTGGTGTGTGTGGTGTGTGTGTGTGTGTGTGTGTGTGTGTGTGTGTGTGTGTGTGTGTGTGTGTGTGTGTGTGTGTGTGTGTGTGTGTGAGCACTTCTGTACGTACTGTACTAGACACATGTATATTGATACACACTGTCGGGTGTGCTTCGTATACACTCTAATAGAGATACACACATTGAGTGTGTGTGTGTGTGTGTGTGTGTGTGTGTGTGTGTGTGTGTGTGTGTGTGTGTGTGTGTGTTAGGGGACTTTAATGCAATCTTTTTTAGACACATGTATATTGATACACACTGTCTGGGGTGTGCTTCGTATATACTCTAATAGAGATACATTGACCTGCTTTGTTGGTGTGTGTGTGTGTGTGTGTGTGTGTGTGTGTGTGTGTGTATGTGTGCGCTTCTGTATGTACTATACTAGACACATGTATATTGATATACATTGTCTGGGCGTGCTTTTGTACATATTTTCATAGAGATAGACACAATGACATGCTTTGTCGGGGTAGGGTGTGTGTGCTTCCATATGTACTATACTAGACTCATGTACATTGACACACACTGTCTAGGGGGTTCTTCTGAACATACCGTAATAGAGACACGTGCACTTAAACGCCTTGTCTTGGGGGGGGGAGCGTGCTTCCAGCAGAGGAAAACCACTTATTTATACTTCGTTTATGCGGCGCTCATTCAACAAGGATGCCTGCCGCGAAGTCATTGGAGCTAATACAAGGGTGGATCAAAAGGAAGGGAAGATTAAGTTTGCTCTCCAAAGCATAGATAACTTCATTTAGAACAGAAGTTTGCAAACGTTTGTAGTTTTATGTACTTGGAAGTAGTGAAGGCTTAGTCAGCCGTATTTAATTTATAAATTCAGTGTAGAAAGTAACACAGTTTGTGGTGATCTCTGAGGAGGGCATATGAACACAGAGCCTGCTATCTAGGATGTAGGTGGCCTGGCTGAGAAATCAGCTCTACAAAGCTAGGCAACACAGGGCAGGTTATGTGCTTGTTCAGAAGAGGGACTTGTGCAACACTGTTCCTAGGGCTAGGATAAAGGAGAGTTCCTTCTTACGAGAAAGGCTTGTGTGGGGTATCGGAGAAGTTAAGTTTATTACTTACTTCTAAAATAATATTGTTATTTTTATTTTAAAAATTATCTCTCAAAATAACGGTTGTCCACACGGATATCCATGTGGTGATATATCTTCATTTTAAAAGTTTTAATTTATTTTTCATGTTTTATAATCTTTCTGATATTATTTTGTTTTGATATTTGAGAATTCCCTAAATATATGCAATTAAATGATCATATTCGCCCCCCATTTGTCCCCTTCACCTTCTCCTAACTTCCCCCAACATAGTGCCCTTCCAATGTTATATTCTTCCTCTCTTTTTATATGATCCATCAAATCCAATTAGTACTGTCTATATATGTATGGGTCCATTAAGTTCAACTAGTAGTGTCCATATATGTATGGGTCAATTAAGTTAACTAGTACTGTCCATATATGCATAGGTGGAGCATGAGAAATCTACCAGTGGCCACACACTCCAAAAAAATAGCAGTTCTCTCTCACCCAGCAGTCATCAGCTGGCAGTAACTCCTCAGTAAGAGGTGTGTCCTGAAGCTTACCTTCCTGTTCATGCTGGAATTATAGCTGGACTGATCTTGTGTAGATCTTGTTCAGGAACCACAGCTGGTGCATGTTCTTGAGTGCAATAGCTTTAGCAAGTCCAAAAGTTTATACTTCACGAACTCCCCCTCCCATTATTATTATTTTTTATTTTTATTATCTTTATTTGAAAACAACCCTTGAACCAAATAAAAACATTATATACCAACATTATCTAGATGCAAAGTCTCTACATATGCAAAGTCTATATATACCACACAACGTAGTGAGCTTAAATACAGTTAGCCTGGGCATTTGAATTCCAATTTGAACTGGCTGTTATGTCTTTTTTTGCCTCCTCTTTTGTTAAGTTTTCTGGGTTGTGATGATGATGGTGGTAGTGGCGGTGGCAGTGGTGGCAGTGGTGATGATGGTGGCCACATGGTGATGATGCCATGTGGTGTTGATGGTGGTGGTGGTGATGGTAGTTGTAGTGATGGTGGTTGTAGTGATGGTACTGATGATGATGGTAGTGGTGGTGATGGTGGTGGACATGGTGATGACGCCATGTGGTGATGATGGTGGGGATTGTGGTGATGGTGGTTGTAGTGATGGTACTGATGGTGGTGGTGGTGATGATGGTACTGATGATGATGGTGGTGGTAGTAGTGGAGGTTGTGGTGGGTAAGATGGTGGTGGTGATGGTGTGTTGAGAAGAATGGTTCACTTAGGGATGAGCCCTCAGTCTCTTATTCTCAGCATTTTGAGTAGTTTTGCACCCCAGCATTGAATGTTGCCCACTGCAAAAAAGGAGCTTCTCTGATCAGGGTAGAGATTAACCAGTGTTTATGAGCACAAACATAAGTATTTAGAAGGCATGTTGACAAGTTGTCCAGTACCAGTTCCTCCTCTGCCAGGCTTTTGACTACAGTTATAGAATCACATGTGAAATTCTTTCCTCTGGAGCAGGCCTCAAATCCAGTCAGAATAAAGTCACTCCATAATAATGTTAGCATTCTTAACTGGAAAACTAAGAGAGGAGAGGAAAAATATATAAATATTTCCTCTTCGGGGGGGAAAAACAAGAATAGATCAAAGGGGAGGGGGAGGAAGGAGAAGATGCGATATATGAGTGAGAGAGGCAAAAAGAAACAGGCAGGCTCACTCTGGAGACCACTCTGAGTTGTGGGAGACAAGGTGGACATCTATCCATACAAATGGGACCAGGGTTGTATGAACATAACCCAGTGTCCATAGACGATCATCCTCCCACATTGACGAGTGCTCACTGACTGCCTGGATGAACCCTGAGGTGAGCTTCTGGCTCGTCAGGAATGGATGTGCTGGTGTATAAGGGTTGTCTGCTGTGGGTGCCAATGTGGGCAGCCTTCCCATCACATATTTGCCTGCCTTCATGTCATGGAGGGCTTGGGAGCCCTGGTCTCTCACCGACCCTGACAGTCAATTTACCATTCTCCATGCAGTGTCTGGTCAGATGTGAACACAGTGATGTAGGAGCAGCTGGGGAATTCTGCAGTTGTGCACAAGGCCGAAGTGTGTTCTGGCCAGAAGACAGAATTCCGTGGAATAGGGATGCCCGGCACAGACATTGACATGAGTCCTACAGTCCCAGCAACCGAGCGGCTTGTTAGTTTGTCTTCCCCGCGAACCTGTTTGCTCTGCGGATTCTCTTTCCTGACGGTGTTACGTCAGTTATTACATAGGATCACAGTTCCTCTGATGAAATACAGGATGTATTCTGACGTACGCTCCACCCATGTCCTAAAGGCTGAAAGGGTTTATTATCCCCCCTCGCTCCCTTTGTGTCTAATAAAGCAGATACACGTTGTGTTCTCATTCCTGACGCTTATTGATTCAGTGAAGCAAGCCACACACACCTTTGTCAGCTTTCTGTTTTCCTGCTTTATGCATTTGTAACCTTACATGGCTCTCAAAGCCACTCTCTATAGGTTGTTGTTGTTGTTGTTGCTGTTGTTTTGTTTTTCTGGTCAGCATAGGCAAATGTCAAGACTAATTTTGGTTTTAAAATCACCCCCATCATCCCATGTTGCAAATGAAGGACTTGAAAAACAGAGAGATTGATTAACACGCTTCAGGTCACAGGGCTAGGAAGTCTGAGATTCAAACATAGGTAGCCTGGTACTCCATTGTCTCTAACCTCAGAGCAATGCTGTTTTTCCATATCCGTACATACTAATATATGACACAAAATTGTATAACTTTGCTCCCCCAAGGCATATTATCCTGGTTGTTCATGGGTCTATATTTAACAAATAAACTAACATAAATAGTGCTAGGTAAGGCACCCAGTGACCGATATAGGGTTATGCTACATTCTTCCACCCATTCTTCAGAAGCCCCCACAAGATGCTGGCTAATAGAGACTGCTGTTTGCCTATACTGACAATGCCAGGGTGGAGAGTGGTGTCCTGTGAGGAAGGGCCATGCAGGAATGTGGTGTTCAGTGCAGGAGACCATCATTTACATTACAAAACATTTGCTCTTCTCTGCAGGAAGTGAGGACCAGTCTCCCTTATATCTCTTGGAACCTATACTAAATGCTACTTCTGCCTTTGGGATCTGTCTTCCCTGTCTCTCTGCTTGTCTCTTTGTCTAAGTCTGTCCCTCTCCCCCTCTTCTCTCTCTCTGAAAAAGGGTCTCACTCTAAAACTGTGGCTGTTCTGGCCTCATTATGTTGCCCAGGCTGGACAGAAATCCACCTGCCTCTGCCTCCCAAGTGTTGTGGTTAAAGGTTTGTGCCACTGACTCTTGGCCGACCTTGGGATCTTCGATGTTGAATGACAGTAACGAGTTGGCCAATTTTGTGATTGCCAGTTCTAGAAGCACCGTGCTGGAGAAGGTGACTAGACTTTTAGTAGTGTTAGCATCCTGTTCCTGGGGAGTACTGGTCAGATTCCAAGTTCTCATTATTTCTTCATTATCATGCCTTCTCTGATGTCCTGTCATAATACCTCTTCTCATTTTTTGGATTAGAAAGGTATCATAAATATTTTACACAAAAGTCCTGGGATCTTTTTTATCTCGAGATCTTAAGAAAACCCAGAGCCATTTTTGTTCTAATTATAGAAATAAAACAAAGTTATTGTCCTGTTCTCTGTCTCAACGTATTCGATTAGCTTAATTTAATGTCCTGCAAACACACTTAGCAAATGTTTTTCTCGGTTCATGTGCGAACTTACTGATTTACTTAACAAATCAATTGATCGCTTTAGTTGATGCCTATGTCCTCTGTGTGCATGAGGAGAACAGGGATCTTTCTGTCAAGGTTCTGTTTAATGTGTAGAGCCTGAAGCTAAGTTTGTGTAGAACACGCAGTACTCAGTAAACATTGACTGAATACAGCATGAAGAGTAATAGGTAACTTCATGATTTAGGGAGGAGTAAATGGAGGAAAACAAGTGCTAGGGATAAACCCTGTAGCATTTAAAATATACTTGTTAAGTGTGAATATTGCCTGTAGGGAGGTGCTGTGCTTGTTCAATGGCCCAGTGGTGCACATCTGGAAAAAAAAAAAACCCAACCAGGCGAGCTGGAACGCACAGACGGGACTCTCGGCGTCTGTCTTTGAAAGCTGCTTTTATTCCTTGATCCTAAAACATTTTCAAATCACGAAGGTCTCTTGATGTTGGCTCCAAAGGTCCTGGGAAATTTGAGGGGAGTGTAATATTTATTTAGTCCTTGTTAATGTAGAACATCAGAAGCATCAGAAATTTAGTGTGTTGTCTCTTCAGAACACCTTACTCGGCAAGTTGACTAATGCTTGCCTTCTCACAGGGGTGCACTAATGCTTGCCTTCTCACAGTGGTGCACCTAATGCTTGCCTTCTCACAGGGGTGCACCTAATGCTTGCCTTCTCACAGGGGTGCACCCTGTGGAGCAGCATCTCTGTTCTGTTCTCTTGGTGCTCATTGTCATACTCCTGGGCCTTTAGTCTTTTTAAAAAAATTTTATTGGATATTTTTGTAATTTATATTTCAAATGTTATTCCCTTTCCCATTTTCCCAGACATAAGCCCACCAATCCCATCTCCCTCCCCTTCTTCTATAAGGGTGTTCCCCTCTCCATCTGCCTCCCCTCCCCACCCCTGACATTCCCCTACACTGGGGGTCCAACCTTGGCAGGACCAAGGGCTTCTCCTTCCATTGGTGCCCAGTAAAGCCACCCTTTGCTACCTATGAGGTTGGAGCCCAGGGTCAGTCCATGCATAGTCTTTGGGTAGTGGCTTAGTCCCAGGAAGCTCTGGTTGGTTGGCATTGTTGTTCTTATGGGGTCTCAAGCCCCTTCAAGCTCTTTCAGTTCTTTCTCTGATTCCTTCAATGGGGGTCCCGTTCTCAGTTCAGTGGCTTGCTGCTGGCATTTGCCTCTGTATTTGCTGTATTCTGGCTGTGTCTCTCGGGAGCGATCTACATCCGGTTCCTGTTGGCCTGCTCTTCTTTGCTTCATCCATCTTATCTAGTCTTGGTGGCTGTATGTATATGGGGCACATGTGGGGCAGGCTTTTGTATCTTTTGTGGCCTCCTGTTTTTCTTTAAGGTAGGGACATTGCTTTGTTACAAATTCTTTACTCGTGTATGAGTTTACCTTCACTAATCTCCTGTGTCTACTCAGAGTCCCTCAGGTGGTGACTGCAGGCAAGCATTGTCAATGTTCCAATGACCCATATGTCTTCTTTATAGGCACTACCTTTGGCTCTGATTTTTCATTTGTTCTGATACCACCGTCTTCTGTTTGTGTGTTTTACTTCCATTTTGGTTGGCCAGTTCCCTCTTTTTGGGATTGTCTGTATCAGATTTATCATGAGGAGACATGATGGTAACATTACCACACACATTGCTGTCTGTGTATGAACAGAATCGTGAGTGTTCAGTGGCCAACCACTGATAGACTAGAGAAATTCCATGACTGGCCAATGGGCCAAGCTCCCAGTTGTTAGTTACGCAGTGATTTATGGATTAAGGAACAGCAAATTAACACTTTATACAACCACAGCTACTACACTGTGTTAACTGATGTTAACTGAAATGTGAAGTGCACTGTTGAGTGACTAGTGTTATTTAAGGAGGACTGTGGAAACTGTAAGATAGGTTTATTGGTATGAGTGAAAATAGGGCTGTCTACACCCTAGGCTTTAACTTGTAGTATAGAAAAATTATTAAAGTAGGATTAGTTTTTCCCTATGATATTTTCCACTTACATTTATGTGGTTTGCATGCATGAACCGGCAGTCTTTCCTTCATGTTTTATTTTAATGATATTTCAATGGCAATGCCTGCAAGAAGACTTTCACTTTCTTCGCTTCTCTGGTCGTGAGTTGGTGCATAGATTTCTGCACATGTGTGCTCCTGTATTTGAGGGGGTGTATGGAGGTGAGAGGTTGGCATTGAGTTGCATTCGTCAACTGTGCCTCCGTCTTAATTTTTGATGGGGTAGCTCAGTAAGTCCTGGATTTCCTGCTTTGGGCAGATTGGCTGGCCAGCAATCCCCCAAGATCTGCCCATCTTCACATGCCAGCACTAGAGTTCCAGATAAGGTACTACCACTCGCAGATTTTTATATGGGTGTCGGAGGTGCAAACTCAGTGCCTTATGCTTGTGCTGCAAGAATTTGACCTACTGAGTATCTCCCTAGCCTTGTTTTTTTTTCCTAATGAAAAAATGCAGGGCACCGAATTGCAGCTCCTGAACATGGTAGGTAAGAACCCTACATCTGAGTCATATCAGCAGCCCCTTCCACTCCATAATTTATGCCTACATGGTATCTTGTATATTTGTGCCACCCTTTATTTAACCAATCCTCTTTTCTTGATATTTAGGATTTAAAATTTTCTCAATTATAAACAATGTGATCGATTTTACACTAAAATCTTTGAGATAACTTACATTTTTAAATGAATGTAATTTTAGTAGAAGAACTTCTGGCCAATAAAATATGCTTTTAAGACATTTTCATACATTTCTAAATTTCCCTTTAGAGAGATTTCGGCTCATGATTCTACTAACAACCAACATCTGGAGATGTTATTGCAAGATTCCTATATACTGGCTGATGTTATTACTTTCCATCTTTTTTGTTTTAATAGATGAAACTCCTTTTTTTATTTAATAATAGGCTTTTGTTACTGGGTTGACTATTTGTGAGTTTATTTGTAGCAATTAAATTTTGGTTGAAGCTATCTTAGTCTGTCTCATAGTTCTATAGATTTCAGGTGGTAGGGACTTGTGTGTTTTTCTAGGCTCTTTGGCATGCATATTTCTGCATATATATATATATGTATATATATACACACATATATATGTTCTTCAGTGTATGATATGTATGGGTTTTGTTCTCTCATGGATTTGCCATTCTTGGTTTTAGTCAGGCATTTGGAAGTATGCATGAGCCTTACTTTTGTAATGTGACCTTCAAGGGCTCCTCTTTCTTTTCTCTCTAAAGAGACTAACTCACAATGTGGGTGAAATTCTAGTTAATTTTTCATTACACGATTTCAGGAGACGGGGTCAAAAGGAGCTAGTAGGGCATTCAATTATGTGCTTAAGTGTGTTGGAAAATGTTCTCCCCGCCCCCTCTCAGGTGTACAATATTTTACTTGGGCTTGTTTTTCAAGTGCACTGAAGTGGGACTAAACATTTTTGGATACTGCCATTATGTGAAGAAGAGATCCCATCTCGTTAAATATTCCTTCATCAGCTTCACAGTTACCCAGTCACGGGCAGCGAACAGCCTGCGAGGGCAGAGGGAGGGCAGGTGGTTGGCCTGAAGAATCTCAGGATTGGGGTGCTCCGTTGTCCCTCCCATTGCTGCTTGAAGAAGTGATTGGTCCAAACTGATTCCTGTCTCATAATCTCGCACTGGTCATAAGTGAGGAGGAGGGGAAGTCATGAGGTTGAACCTTAGCTCATCCGAGGGCTCAAGGGTCTTCCTCATAAACCACAGACTTCTGTCCTTTCGGAAGGGGTGGAGAGCCGAGACACGGTTTGGCTCCCAGGCACAGAGAGAGGAGGCTCTGATCTGTTCAGATAAAGGATGTCCACTGAAAATGTGGAAGGGAAGCCCAATAGTCTTGGGGAGAGAGGAAGAGCCCGAAGCTCCACTTTCCTCAGGGTTTTCCAGCCAATGTTTAACCACAGTATTTTCACTTCTGCAGTCTCCCCGGCCGCAGAACGTATCCGATTCATCTTGGGAGAGGAAGATGACAGCCCAGCACCTCCTCAGCTCTTCACGGAACTCGATGAGCTGCTGGCTGTGGATGGACAGGAGATGGAATGGAAGGAGACAGCCAGGTGAGACATGGCTGGATCGAGTGAGTGCAGCGCTGGCCTGGGGGAAGCAAGCGGAGAGCAAATGGATGGGCCTTGGGTGCTGCCTCTCGAGCTTCAGCATCAGGTGGCTGACTCGGGTGATGCTGCATCAAAGAAACGGGTGTTCTCTCTGCCCTCTGTCCTTGTACGTTGACGTGGATGCATGGCGTCTCTTTTTCACTGCTGGAGCATGTTTTACTAACAAGGGCTCTAGGAACTTGACTTTTGTTGACAAAGGCGTCAACCTCAACTTACATACTATTTAATGGTAAAGCAGAAGGGCGATAATAAACTCGAGCACCCAAAGGCAGTGGCCAAGAAACATTTCTACACATCTCTCCATGCACACATATCTCTGTGATCCCTGTGTAACATTGTCTGTTCCCGGGGAGAAAGGTTCCGGGTGGGGGGGAACAATTATGGCTCTAAGACAAAGATGGTGTAATTTCAGGTAAAGAGCCTGGCACCTTCTAAGTCTCCAGCTGAAAGCTGAACTTGGAAGTCAGACACCTCAGTTTCGTTCTCTACTCTGTTCCCTTCTAGCTACATGGCCTTGTGTGTTAATAGAATGAATGATAGCACTTATACCATATGATTTGAATACACACATGTAAAATATATACTATATAGATATAGTATTCTATGCCATGTACAATCATAAAATTAGTATTTACGTGGACATAATTTGTGCATTGTTCAATACTTTGCAAGTTTCTGAGATTTAAGGAGTCACATCAGAGATTTTCTCGTCACAGGAATTCAGTTACATACTCTAGACTAATTCCTCTGCAACATGTAGTCACCCTTTGCAGGATGCACCTTGAGTCCACAAGGATCCTGGAGCAAAGGCTCTTTCTGACTTCCTGGTTCCCTTTGTTCCTTTACGGAATGAGGCTCACACTATCACGGCTTAGGAGGTCTTAGTCTACTGTTGTCACTGCCGTCCATTAGATAGCTCAGCACACTTTTTACTCTTCCCATGCCTCAGTCTCTAACTCTGCCAAGAGAGGGTCTTACAGGATTCCCTGTTCTTCAGCACCACACATCGTTTCTTGCTCTAGAAGTTTCTTCCCGTGTGTACATTGGTGTAGTCAGTAGTGCCTCTAATGTTTCCTTTGATTATTCTTTTTGTGTTGAAATATTTGTTAAGAATTACCATTGGCTAGAACACAGGGGCAGCTTTGTGTGTTTGTTTCGTGCCAAATATTGACTATCCTTTAATTTACGTGACCCCTGCTCTCGGCAAGGTGAAGAAGTAAATCCACACTGCGTGCAGCTCAATGTTGACTGAAATGCTTATACTATTTCTAGTTTCGTTTCATTTCGGTCCATGGAGGGTGCCAAGTAGTCACTCTGTAGCTCAGGTTGGCCTTGAACTCATGGCAATTCTCCTGCTTCAGTCTCTTCAATACTGACATTACAGGATTGAGTTAGAATACTTGGTCATGTAGGATTCTAAAGACGAAGATAACCTTATGTTCTTAGCGTCTTTAAAATATGTTTTATGGAAGTTATTTACCATTCTGGTGTTGCATATTCTAGAGGGGAAGGGTGTTGGGAAGCTGACCAGGGAGAAAACAAAATAACTTCTATTTAGGGATCATCCCATTATTATTAACTACATTTCTGATATTATTGTTTTCCTCATTATATAAATTCAGTTAGCCAGAGGCAGAGTACCACCCTGTCCTTCTGCTTCCTACGTTTTTTCATAGCCTTGAAATGCTAGGGTCATAAACGATTCTCATAAACATGTGTTGAATATGTTACTAGCAGAGAGACTTTGATTTTTTTTTTCAGCTAACGTACAAATTAATAGTTTTTGTTATGACATTCTCATACTTACATCTAATTGTATTTTGTTACACAGCTACACAGCAAGTCTTTTGAACGTAATAGTTATCATCTCTTTCTGCTGGGTGGGACAGAGTGGAGGTAACCCAGCACATCAGTGCTAAAGCTCAAGAGGGGGAGCACGCTTCTAATTTTGAACTATTTCATGACTCTGCTGATGGCATCACACTTCCGTCTCTACACTTCCTTCCTTATTTAACTGGCATGGAGTAATTGGAGGGCGATTAGCAGTCATATAATTAATATATCCAGACCCATTGTTCCTTCATATTTCTCCATCTCCATGTGTAATTTCATTCTCGTGGACCCTCCAGTCAGGACACCCGGGTCTTCCTTTCCTTCTACCTTACTTACGCCTGTCTTCTGATCAGTGGATCTGACTTTCTGCAGTACTCAGAGGTTTCAGCATCTCATCACACTTCCTGTCCAATACTGCCTTAGGTCTGGTTCAGGATTTCTGCATCTCCTATTTAAATGACCAGAAAAACCTCCAATGAATTGGTCCTTACATGTGCATATTTTATGTACATACCCTTCACCCTAAGATACTTGAATAGCCTTCTGTGTCTTCCTCTAGTCCAGCCTGCTAGAGCTCCAGTGGTCAGTTTGAGGGACTCTGTATTTGCCACACCCTTGTCCCACAGACACCCCTCACTTACCTACACGACCGACTCCTACATGAGCAGACTTTTGAGTTGAAACATCACCTATACCTCTTATCCCAGGTCCTCTATTATATTTTTGACCTCTGACTTCTCATTATTTAGCACATTGTTTACCTTGTTATCCTGTCTTTCTAGTAGATCTAAATCCCTGTGGGGGCAGGGTTTTCCCTTACCTTGGTCAGCAGCCTCATCCTTCTGCCTAGAACTACCTGCAGCACAGCCGTACTCAGGGATCAGGGATGATAACAGTGAATGTGCAGAGGAACATTCTTGGCTCTCAGTGTGCTGTCCCTTCTGATGTCTGTGGAATATTTAGATTTCCAGTGACCTGTACTTCTTGGGACACACACTGAATCTTTTTGTGGTGACATTTGACTTCCATCTGTGATGTGGATTTTTCCAGCCATGATAAAATTACCAACCCCTTATTGAAAGGTCTCAAACCTCATGGATGAATAAAACTGAAGACTATAAGCAGAGCTTTTTTTCATATGTGGTGGTATGGCATAGGAATTGTCTCTTCCTGCCTAGCAAACATACTTGACTTTTTTTCCCTTTCCTCTGAAATTCCCAGTTGATAGACGTTTTGTTCAGGCTGAGTATGGTAGGGCGCTGGTAACCCAGGGTCTCACACATGCTAAACAGAGGCCTTACCACTGAGGTACATGTGCCCTATGAAGCACTGGCGCTAGTGGACAGTTCTATTCTAAAGAGAAAAAATGCTCTAGACTTGTCAAAATAGATGTAGTTTCTGGTGTGGGCCTCAAACCAGTGCCATTCCTTTTTCCCTTTTAGGGTCCTGTACTTTTCAGGTGACTGATGATTTTATTTAAATAAGAATAGTCTACAAAGAGCTTTGGCATTACTGTGGTTTGAGTCCCACTTTGAGAATTTTCATTTGGTTCTACTTCTCAAACAATGAAAATGTTTTCAGTCCCTTCGGTTCTGGGATAGCAGGAATGAAATACTACCAGCAGGAGAAGCCTGTACTTAAGTGGGATTTAAAGTGGTGGTCAACTTTGTCCTCCTCTTTTGCATATTTTTCCCATTCTGTCTTTCCTATAAGATAAGGTAGAACTTTGGAATTTCCAGTGGCTTTTCCAAAATGGTGCACAAGCTGGAGACCGTGCAAGGGTGGACTTCGCATGTTTGATGAGGGTGTCTGACTGATGGAGAGACAGCGTTAGTCTTTCTAAAGATCACTTTCAGGATCTGTAGTCATTAGTAAAAAATAACATTGAGGAAGACTGCAGTAATCAAATGGAATCAGTTGAAATGGGTGAGGAAGAAGTCTGCACTGTAATCCATTAAAGTAATCTGAGCTGAATGGCCCGTGTCTATGACCTATAAGTACTTGAGAGATAGAATCAGGAGAATCAGAAGTTCATGGCTACGAAACAGGTTTGAAGCCAGGCTGGGATATATGAGATCATGTCCCAAAGTGAAGTAAAACAAAACCAAACCGAAATCAGAACAAACACGAACCTATTAGAATTAGTTCTCAGGTGCCCAACACACACAGATTAAGAAGTAGCCCCTAGTCTTGCTTGGATGATGGTCCAAAGTCACAAGGAAGGGATGGAGTTTTCTTTCTTCTCCCACTTCCTCAGGTCAATTAGCTCTTCCAAGGTAGTCTCCCTAGTTTCCTTTCCCCCTCAGTGGAGTTTCAGTGTCCAGAGCCGCACACCATCACTATTGCCTGAATAAATGTCAAAGATCATCAACACCGTGTAATCGAACCTGCACTGCCAATCCTGCTGTAGAAGAAAGCCGTCAAGCGTTAGCCAACAAAGGAAAAGGGCACTGGCGTGTCATGTCCAGGAACACAACGCACACTAACGTTTATTTGTGTTTGTGCTGGGCATGCTGACCCAGATCACCTCTGGGGAACCTCTTTTAAGGTCATGGCCACAGCACAACAGCTTACACTTTACACTGTGAGTTTGCCATCATCGTACCCTACAGTTCTTTGGCCTTTCTCTACCAGATTACTCTGGGAAATTCCTCCTTGGACCAAATTTCTTTTCTTTTTTTTCTTTCTGTAAGTAGATTATTTAGGGAATCCAATCACCCTTGTAATTAGACATCGTTATATCTAGGTAATTATATGCAATACTTAACAACAGTTGATCTAGAAATTATGAATTCTATTTAAAACAGCATCTATCCCAGGCATATACTAGCATTGACTTCTTTTATGTACGATGAATTTATTTTTTGACGAGCAAGAAATTCATGATTGTTACATTGGTAGTTTTACACAGTTGGATTGTATTCTAGTACAAAGGTCACGAGGATTTTCCGCTATGAAACTGGCAGGTTTTAAAGTTAGAGGTCTTGCCTTTACTTAATTATATTTAATCATATGATTGGAAAGTTGCAAAATTTAGTGATTCCCAGTGGGCCTTCTGTTTCTTCAACAAGTGAGCAAAGTGCTCTGTGGTTGGCAGCCACTCAAAGTGTATTAAGCTGGGGAGTACTCGATCATTATTCTTCTAAGACCTTGGGATAAATAAAATTCACCTAATAAACCGCTCATCCAAGGGTACGACTATTTTATAATCACAAGCGTTTAAAAAGTCAACTTCTGAGATTAATTTTCCCGTAGCGTGTCACACACTGAAACAAGAGAAAGACCGTGTAGATTCATAGTTATTGCGAAGGGTCGATGGTGGCTTTCAGTACACGCCACAGGGAAAGTGCCTGGTTTTTTTTAAAAACATAATTACATGGGTCGAAAGCACCTTTGCAGAATTTCTGGCGCTTGGATAGTCTGAACTTTGGTCTTTCTCCCTTAGCCTTCTTTTTAATGGATGTTGATTTGAGTTGAGGAGGGTTGGCACTTTGTTCGTCAAGTTTGTCCTTGATGTTCGAGGAGCACGGACAGAGCATGCTCCCGCTCTGGGATGAAAACGATCTGCAGTAAATATAAATGGGCGAAGTGATATAGCCATCGCTGAACAAGTAGAGCAGTAGATTCATTTGGTCGGCACCACGCCAATGTCCATGCTGTTAGCTATGCCGTAGACCATCATCGGAGCATTCAATATTAATGGAAGCTGAAGTGCAATGGATGCTAAAGTTAGCCATGAGATAGCATCCGTCCTTAGGAATTGACCGAACTGTATATAGTGGGCTATCGGTGAAACTTCACTTCCTTTCCTTACGGTAATCTTGACCTGCAGGGTAGGTGGGATCCATCAGGGTGAGCAGTGCTCTTCTTAAAGTCCAGCCCAGTTGGAATTTATGATTCTTTTTTAAAATTTACATTTATTTATTTATTTATTTATTTATTTATTTATGGAATTTATGATTCTTATTGCTCTCGAAGAACTTACCCTGATTCCTGCCTTAATTACGTCAGTTAGTTACCAGCAATATATCCTGCAGAGAGCATTATAGGAAAGGCCAGAAGGAGATTCAGTGGATTATGCTCCCTTTGGAAAAGTTTCTTAAGCTTACATTGCTTAGCTAATCGAGCACTGTCTTGGCCTATTCAGGCTGACTGACAGAATACCATAAACGAAATCTCTTACACGCAGTAGAAACTTGCTTCTCCTTGTTCTGGAGAATGTAAAGTCCAAGACTGGGCTCAGCGCATTGACTCACAGACAGTTGTGGGGACAATGTGCTCTTGATGGTACTTCCTAGTTGCAAAAGGTCTTGCCATGGGTACTAGAATTACAACATAGAAAGCTGGGTATGCTGACTTTACCTATAATCCTAGCACATGGAGGACTGAGGCAGGAGGATTGCCATAAGTTCAAGGGTAGGCTGGACTACAGAGTAAGAATATCTCAAAAATTCAACCTGACAACTACCCCAAACCCAAACCCCTAAAAGTTTAACAAAATATTATAAAATATTATTTTTTAGTGTGTGTGTGTGTGTGTGTGTGTGTATGTGTGTGTGTGTGTGTATGTATGTATGTATATATGCATGTATGTGACTGAAATGATTAGTTCTCATTCAAGCTATACAGATGGACAGCAACTGATAAACAGAAACTCATTTAAGAAAGATAAAGGACTTGCCCCTGGGATGGCTGTCAGGTTGGGGCAGTCATTGGTTGGCCATTCCTTTAGTTTCTGCTCCATCTTTGTCCCTGAATTTCTTGTAGAAAGGAGAAATTTTTGGCTGTAAGTTTTGTTTTTTGCTTTATTTTTATTCTTTATTTTTTGGGGGGGTTGTAAATTTTGTAGGTAGAGTTTTGCCTTTATCTCTCCACTGGGGGACCTGTCTGGCTACAGGAGTAGACACCTCAGGTTATATAACCCCACTTCTAGGAGTCTCAGCTAAAGTCATCCCTGTAGACCCCTTGGAGCCCTCCCCATGGTCTCTGGCACATCCTGAGGGCAGGAGAAGAAAGATACGGGAAATGAATGAAGCTGTCTGAAACATTTCACGTTACAGCTTCCAGATGACCCTTGTCATTTATCTTTGGCTTACATTCTGTTATCAAAGATTCTCAGCTATTGAGAATACTCTTAGAAATCCAGAACAGGTATCCACTCTATTTTCCATAGATGGTCTATTTCTGGGTAGCCCTGAGATCTGATACCATTTACCATGGAATCTTTCATCTTCTGGAGTCTGATCTGGAGCTATGGAGTAAGACAGATATAATTAAACTGTTCACAGAATAACTTAAAGATTCCGTGAGAAAGCAGGAGAAAGTGCTGCCCAAAAGTTAACAGCATCACAGTAATCATCTGATTGATTATGAAATAATCTGCTTTCCTTGTTTATTATTGGCTTGCTGATAGCCACGAAATATTGTAAGTGTGTGCTATAAAAATTGTCATTGACTTCTAGCTCCTTCTGTTTCTCTGGAAATTATTCCAACCAAAGATGAAGAAAATGTTAAGTCTAACAACACATATAGACAGGGGGGTCATGATAGAAGTTTCTCACTTTGTTTAGGGATGTTTCAATTACTTCTGTGGAAATAAACCAGGTTCAGTGTTGAAGTTTTAGAGTCTCTACAGTGATATTGCTGACCTTTAAACTTCTGTGTTATTTAAGGTATTGTTATTATTATAATTTTGAGGATTACATACCTGAGTATTGTATCTACACCAGCTTGCCTCTCCTTCCCCTCTTTGAGGCCTTCCAGTGCCCCCCTTACTTCATGACTTTTTTTTGTCTATGTTATTCCACTTAGCTTTGCTCACATGTACACTCGGTTAGAGCTGTGGCTTTCAAACTCTAGAGGTAAAAAGATCCACATTTAAAAGTCAAGACCTCTTGCTGGTTTTGCTGGGTAGAACACAGGGTAACGGGGCCTCTAGTCATTGAGAGGTTGGACATAGACGTTACCATTGACAGGGAGGAGCTGCCTGGCTTCCAGGGAGGGGCCTCCTGGGAGGAGTGTGGAGGTATATGGGAAAATGCTTTTGAGTCAATGAGCATTGGGTGTGATAAAAATCCTAAGCTTTTCTTTGACACGATGGCTGATCTCTTGATCTGTTTTCACTTATGGTCCGTGCAGGGAGCGTCTTTCCCCTCCCTGGGGGTTGATAAGAGTTCTATAAATAATACAGTGTGTAGCGCTTCCTCTGGTTTCCTCCGATGTCTGCCCTTTGTTCTCATCTGCAGTGAGTTAGGTGAGCGTTTAGCTTGTTCTAGGAAAATGTTTTTCAATCATTAAACCCTTGGGTGAGAAATGTAGGAAAACAAAACTTAACCCCGTCATTCCCGTTCCAGCATCCTTCAGAGGCTTGATGGGCAAGGCAGGTGAATGCTGGTGGCGCGGTAGGGATGCGTCCTGTTTCTTTGAGGTGCTTAGCAGAGTCTGTGTGCAGTGACACACGAATTATGAGGCTTCCAAATGTGTTTTTTTTCCTCCTCCAACTTAAAAAAAAAAGCTTTGCTTTCTCTGTTTTCAAAAATGTCTACACGTCTTTGCAAGCAGAAGCCGTGGGTGAGGGTTGTCTGTCCCAATGCAGAGGTTACTAGAGGACTGTCGTCCATCTCGGTGAATCTGTGGTCCACTGAGCTCACTCATTTTAAACATATGTGGAGCCTGGCTGGAAGGGTGACATTTCTATTAGCATCTCAGTGAGAGGCACATAATGCCAGCTGAGGCAGAGGCATCAGACATGGTAAAGCATGGACCTCATTAAGTATCAACAACTGGGCATTTTCCATTTGAGATAAACATTGCTTCCGTGTTGCTACTTAAACTAACCCACTCAAAAGGTCACAAAAGAATATTGGCAGAGATGGCTGGTTTTATAATTATAGGAACTTCCTACTTGGAGAAATTTTTTTAATTTATATTTTTTAAAAATTAACTGACTTATTTACATTCTAGTTGTTGCCCTTTCAGTCAGTTCCTCATCCCATTCCTCCTTCCCCTGGCCTCTGAGAGGGTGCTCCCACCAGGCCTCCTCT
This sequence comes from Rattus rattus, assembly GCF_011064425.1. NCBI lineage: Eukaryota > Metazoa > Chordata > Mammalia > Rodentia > Muridae > Rattus > Rattus rattus. The sequence continues at coordinate 2,528,708 of NC_046164.1, forward strand.
TCCCTGAGGCCTCAAGTCTCTAGAGGATTAAGTGCATCGTCTCCCACTGCCAGGGGCCTCTCACCACCTCTGTATGCTCCTGGTTGGTGGCTCAGTCTCTGGGAGCTTCCTGGGGTCTGAAAAGTTGAGACTGCTGGTCTTCCTATGGGGTCACCGTGTCCCCTTCAGCTTCTTCAAGCCTTCCCTTAAATTCAACAATAGGGGTCGCCGACTTTAGTCCAATAGTTGGGTATAAGTATGCCTTGTGTCTCCGTGAGCTGCAGTTGGGCCTCTCAGAGGACGGCCATGCCAGGCTCCAATCTGCAAGCACATCATAGCATCAGTAAGACCGTCAGACCTTAGTGCCTCCCCATGAGATAGATTCTAAGTTGGACCGGTCATTGAACCACCTCTCCTTCAGTCTTTTTTCCATTTTTGTCCCTGCAGTTCTTTTAGACAGGGACAATTCTGGGTCAGAAATGTTGACTGTGAGTTAGTAACCCTGTCCCTTCACTTGAGGCCCTGTCTATCTATGGTGTGTGTGTGTGTGGGGTGGTGGTGGTCTCTTTCCAATGTTGGGGATTGTGGTTAAGGTCACCCCCCATTGAATCCTGAGAGTCTCACCTCCCAGGTCTCTGGTATTTTCTAGAGGGTCCCCCCACCTCTCACCCCTTGGGGCTGCATATTTCCATTCATTCTCTTTGCTCTCTGGGCTTCTCTCCTGTCTGCCTTCCCCCAACCTCCACCAATCCCTGATCTTGCTCCCCTTTCCCCTTCCCCACCCCTCTCCTACCCAGGTCCCTCCCTCCCTCTGCCACCCATGATTATTTCCTTCCCCCATCTCATCCAAAAGTCACTTAGGAATTCATTTTTACTGATTTCCTGGTTATACGGGGGAGGGTGGTGATGGTGGTAGAGGTCACTTGGACTCTGTTGGTCCATTTTGTGTTTTCTTTTTTGAGAGAAAGTGACCTGGTGGTTGGATTCCTGGCAGTGACAGAGTCGATGAGTCAGTAAGCTATCGAGGCGGCACAGAGAGGAGACATCATGGAAGTGCTGGTCAGGGATGTGGGCAGGGGTCAGAGCCGCCTTCAGGGAAGGTTGCAGTTCTTTAATTGTTTCTCCCTGATTTCATCTTCCTAGGTGGATTAAGTTTGAAGAGAAAGTGGAACAGGGTGGGGAGCGATGGAGCAAACCCCATGTGGCCACCTTGTCCCTGCACAGCTTGTTTGAGCTGAGGACATGTATGGAGAAAGGATCCATCATGCTTGACCGGGAGGCCTCCTCTCTCCCACAGCTGGTGGGTGAGTATGCCACTTCAGGCTCCTCCTACCGTTCAGGAATGCCCCTCAATGCAGAAGCCCGCTAGGGTAAGCAGGGTTGAGCATTCTCTAAAACACCGGTTCTTAGAGTCTTGTGCCATGAAATGAGCGACTTACAAACGATTTGACAGATATCAAGAAACGTAGCATTAAGAAATAAGACCCGTCTTTGGTTTGGTCATTTCTATTATTTTGGAATACTTAGATTGATTTTTTTTCCAAATTTGTTTATCAATCTTTGCAATTTTGTGCTTTTTCTTTTTTAAAAAATCCTTCATATTTTGTAACGTCGAAGATTGCATTTAATATGCAATCCGCACATTAGTTTCTCTATTTGTTAGTGTGTACGGTGAACGTTTTTGGTATAGACTTGTGTCTATGTGGGATCGTTCGTGTGTGTGTGTGTGTGTGTGTGTGTGTGTGTGTGTGAATGGGTTGATGTGTATGCTTCTGTGCATGTATGTATGTTTCTGTGGATGCCAGGATGCCAGAGTAAACCATGGTTTTATTTCTTGGGAACCCATTCCTTGCTTTCTGAGACAGTATCTCTCCCTGACAGGAGCTCACTCAGTAGACTCGGTATGGTGGCCACCATGCCTGTTTTTTTTTTTTTTTTTATTAACATAAATTCTAGGCATTGGACTCAGGTCCTCAAGCTTGCATGGCGGTTATTTGCATATCGAGCCATTACCTCACCCCAGATTAATATTCTGGCTAAAGAGCCTTCTCACCCTCCTATATCAACTGGCTCTCTGGACGTTAGGGTTTGAGAACTCTTTGACCTTAGATGTTTCACTGGGCTTTTCTGCTCCTCAGTTACACTTTGTTCAAAACAGAGCTTCACATCTTACAGGAGGATGAAAATATTCCACTTCCCTGGGCTGCTGTGAGGGGAGGTGCGTGTCAAGCCATTTAGCTGTGTGTGGAAAATGCTGTGGGGCAGGATGCCAGCATTAGGGCCCCATCGGCTAGTGACTGAGTGACTGAGGTTACATTGGTGTAGAGGGTCTTGCCTAACACCAGAGCTTATGGAATTTCTCTGCATGAAATGTCACCATTTATTCCTTCCATTGAGTTTGTGTTTTGTTCTCTCTGATACTAAAAAAAAATATCTCTGGGAGTAGTTTGTTTCCTGTGACACCAAGCGGTACCAGCAAAGAAATGCTGGGATCCCAGTGGGCAGCTTTAACTCAAGACTTCTGTCAGTATAGATGATCATGGTCAGAACACAGTCATGGAGTCTTGGTTCCTCTTCTGTGGAAGCACTATTAAGGGCACATGTCTGGGTTTCCTTTCCTGATGCCGTGATTAATACTTTGATTAAAGGAGCTTAGTGGAGAGGTATATTTTAGGTCATGATTCCCGGTTATAGTCTATCACAGCTGGAAAGTCAATGAGGCAGGAGTCTGAGAGAATGGGTCACGATACAGCCATCTTCAGCGACAGAGGTCCAGGGGTGCATGGATGCTTGAGCTCAGCCTGACTTCTTTTTATCTAATCCAGGACCCAATCCTCAGAATGGCACTGTGTGCTTTGGGCTGGGACTTCTCACATCAACGAACATAATAGAGACCATCAACCACAGACTTATCAATCCACAGGCCAAGTTAATCACTATGGGTCCTGCTGGAGATGCCCGTTCTAATTGATTCTTGATTGTGTCATGTTGTCAATTGGAACTGTCACAGTGTACCTTTTGAAGCTGTTAGGAGAATTAAGTAAGATCATCTTCAGACTTGCTAGGTTCGTACTTTTACCCTAGTGTCATTAGCTGTCTAGATTTCCCTACATATCACCTACTAGACAACTATGTGAAGTCCAAAGACTATTGACTGAAGAGATGGAAGTAGGGGAATATCCATTCATTCTTTTTATTGATTGATTGATTGATGATTGATTGGCTTTTGCCGGTCTCAGAGCTGATCACCAGGGTGATGAAAGTTTTAGACCTGAACTTCTCTGCAAACCTGTCTTTGTGCTCTCAGTCCCGTACTGAACTACCTTACAGAGTTCCTGGTCTCCAGCAACCCTCTCACTGTGTGTACATGGCAGAAGACAGAGTCCGCATTAAATCAGAGCTTCGTTAGCCAATGACCAAAAGGGGAAGCTCTGACATTTGCCTCATGTAAGAAAGATTAAGTGAGCACTTGATGTTCTTGCTTAATTTCCCATAACTTTTCTTTTTTATTATTATCAGCTGCGGAGTCTTTTCTAACCTCCATGAATTTACTTTGAACATTGTCATTCTGTGTTAAAATTAGACATCACTAGGTCACTTTGAGGTATCATCACTCGCTAATATGTTTGCTTCACAGCCCCTGGGGCAAGGAGGCAGAGTGCCAGGGCTGTCATTCTGGAGCTGATAATTCAGAAAAACAGTTCAGAGCAAACCATATATCATGAGCAAAAGAAAGGGAGGAAACCAAAGGCCAGCCGTGCAGAGGAGGGTAAACGAGGGTAACCTGATCACGGAACAAACATTCTGCAGAAGAATGCAAACCTGTGGAGGGTAAATGCGAACCACGGAAAACCTCTGCTCCGTTTTCAAGGACAGAAGGCAGCTCAGTGCCGTGAGGAGCTGTAAGGACTGGTTCATTTCTATGACAATCTTTTTCTAGCAGAGGATGAAGTAGGGATGCTAGGACCTGCATATGCTGGTAATTCTCACCTGGCAGTTACTCCTAAATACCATAATGAATTTTCTCCCAATAGGCCAATTTTCCTTCAGAAAATGGGGGGAAATAAGAGAAAGTGTAATTATATCCAACAAATACGAGGGTGATTCTCAGCCGTCTTTGTGGTCCACATGCTATTGGTCCTCAGCGTCTTCCTGAGAGGCAGGTCCTAGGCCATAGAACAGGGCCTAGGACAGGGCCCAAGTCAGGTTGAGGTGTCAAGTGTCGTTCTCACAATGACATCGGCTTACCTGGGGTTCTTTTCAGGACCTTGCTGTGCTTTTACCTTTTTTTTTCTTTTTTTCTTTTAAAGAATCCCTTCTGTATTTTAATAGAAAAATTGTCTTTGAAGCATTACAGAGGATAAGACATAATTTCCAGGGATTATTTTAATAGGTTTATTATTAGCATCTCCATTGTAATCTTACATTTAAAGAGTGTCACTCACATTCGAAGTCAAGTTCATGGAATTTTCTTCCACTCTTTTGTTTAAAAAAAAGCTGCAATCCATTTCAGGTATATAGCACAATGCGAACTGGATGAGAAAAATGTGGCTCTATTTTTGGAGCTCATTCATATACATTCATATATATATATATATATATATATATATATATATATATATATATATGCACCTGAGCTCTGTGTATTGGCAAATGTTTGAGTTCTGCTGTTTCTTGTTTTTTTCTTTCTTAAAAAAACACTTTATGGTTTCAAAATTTATATTTCTCATTCTTTCCAATTATAAGTTGATATATATCCATCCAAATATAATCCATAAATACTTTACTACGCAAGTAAAATTTTCCCTAATCTTACCACAGAAATAAAATGTTTCCTAATCTAATTTTGTCTATTTATTATGTCAACATTTTTTCTCATGCTCTGTTTATGTGCATGTCACTGTCTTGAAATGGAATTATGGTACTTCCGTGTGTGTGTGTGTGTGTGTGTGTGTGTGTGTGTGTGTGTGAATGCCTGCCCATGTGGAGGTTAGCGTAGGTTATCAGGTATCTTCTTCATCATTCTTTGTCTTATGGCCTTGGCTCAGCAGATAAGAGTGCTCCACAAGGATGGGGGCCTGAGTTCAAGTCCTGACGCTGATGTCAAACACCTGATATGGCTGTGCATGCCTAGAACCTGAGACAAGCTCCCTCCCTGAAGTCCCTCGAGTGCTCTGTGACAGTGAGGTTGCATGGCTACGGAGTTCATCAGGCCCATCTTGTCTACCTTGTAATCTGGGGTTCTAGACACGCACAGCCATGTGCATGTAATCTGGAGTTCTAGGCATGCACAGCCATGTCAGGTGTTTGGTATCAGTTTCAGGACTTGAACTCAGGCCCCTGCTCTTGTAGCACAAACACCCTTATCTGCTGAGCCATCTCTCCAGCCCCATGGTCCATCATTTTAATTGGTATTCTCTTAAAGATAAAAAAAACATAAATATCAATTTTCCCGTCATTCTATAAATAAACTGTAGTAGCTGTAAAATAGTAATTTGTTAGGCGTAAGGTGACCTTGAAGGTTTTATTATCAAGAAAAGTGGATTTTTTTGGTATAGTTTAGAAAAATTATTTGATTAGCACAGCATTCCAGTCGTAGAAAACTCAAAATTGCTGTGAGCATATTGAAAGACTTTTGGTATGTTTTTGCCAAATGTATCGGTCCACAGCGTCATCCTCAGGCCACGGCTATTGTATAGGTCTTTCACACCGTGATAGATAATTTTGACAGACCTAACAAATGTCTTAATTGGCTATGGCCACATACATTTATTTCCGTCATCTTCATTAATTTTGAAGTTAAGAACTATGTATTTGGCCCTGAGTGCCTTTTTCCCTAAAGACTCACCAGTCCTCTTAGTTTCTTTCCACAGCGTAGCCACCTTTCTGTTGGTTTGCACAAGCTTTGCAGACATCCCGTCTTCCCCTGCCTAGAGCTCGCTTTTTCAAACCTTTTGAGGCAGAGTCTAATGTGTAGCCCAGGCTTTGACTTCACGGACTCCATAGCTCAGGCAGCCAGGAAGTCACAATCCTGGCTTCCCTAGCATTGATGGGCTTGCTTCCTAAATGTAGAAAAATGCTGCATCTAATGGGGGGTAAATATAGATGTGCATCAGAAAGCATGCTTTTAGGTCCGGTTCTGCCTTTCTAGTTAGTCTGTGGGGGGAGTCAGTCACCTCTTCACCCCCTTTTCCTCACCTGTGTAACCAGAGCTGAACTGGAGGTCCTCTAGCTTCTTCTCATTTCTATTATCATCTAGACTCGGTATAGTTCCTCCCAGTTGGTCGTGTCTGTGGGATCCGAACACTGAGCACTTAATTTCGGTGTAGTTGTAAAAGTAACTGCCCCCACTTCCCTTTGGAAGGTTTTGCAGTTGGTGCTTAAAGAGAGCCTATTATGCGGGCCATTTTTTCTTTTCCTTTTTTATGGAAATGTACTGAAGGCCATAAGGCACACAGATGTTTTAACCTGTCTAACTAGTGATTTCCAGGCATTAGTAACACGAGGGCCGGCTGTGCATGCATATGCATTCGGAAGCCTTGCCAGGAAGGCTAGATAAGGAACTCTTTAATCCCGGATGCTGGCATCAGAACGCGTGTCTGATAACGCTTGCTGCCGACATGCTCTGGCTGTTTATTTTTGTGGTCCTTCTGTAAACGGACTTTCCACGTGGAGCGGGACTTGAAGGGAAAGTATAGGACTGTGTTCTGAAGGCACCTAATTACTTGACTGTGGGACAGAGGGCTAATTGTACTGCTAGGGGTCATTCTGAGCGTTTTCCTGAGTGCCGTTAAAAATACCCAAGCTGAAGGCCACTTTCAAATCAAAACACTCACAGGAGAAACTTCCTGTCTCCTCCAGGTCCCTTTCCAAATGGTTCACATTCTGCACATTTAGAGCATTTGTGCTGGGCAAATGCTGGAAAATTCTTGATTTAGTAGTCTCTGATTACCTTACAAATGGCTCCCTGTCCACTGTATAAATCGCTGGCTTCTAGATGTAGACAGTGAGACTGAGTACTCCCAGCAAAGCTGGACCAATGACAGCTTGGTGAGACGTCAGCAAGTTCCTGGGGACACCTGTATCATTTCTTCAAGGCAGGATTCCATAGGACTGACTGACTGTGGTCCCACCACCCATTGATTTTTTCTGTCAGACTTTCACATAAGAACAGGCATTTGCACTTCCCTACCCAAGTACTTTCTGGAAAGGAAGCTATACAGTGAGGTGTCCTGCCCTGCACATCACCCACAGGTTCTGTGATGGTTTCACTGTCTGTCTCACTCTGAGTGGAGGCAAATGTTAGAATAGGATACCCAGGCTTCCTTTATGTGCCTACATGTAAGAAAGAAGTCTTTTCTATTTTTTTCGATTTTTTTTTTGTCTAACAGCACATTTTGCAGATCAAAGTGAAGCAATCGTTGTTGCATGAGTGTGTGTGTGTGTGTGTGTGTGTGTGTGTGTGTGCGCGCACACGCGTGCACATGTGCATATGCATGCCTATGTCTGTATGCCTCTCTGTGTGTGTGATCACCTGTGTGTGTAGGCTAGAATTGCTGTTGGGTATCTTTTTTACTTTCTAGTCACCTTACTTTTTTGAGATAACATCTCTCACTGGACCTGGATTGCCTTTGAACTCCAGGGCTTTGCTTGGTTTCGCCACATTTCCTCCTGCAAGAGGACACAGGTGGATAACACTGCACCCAGCTTTTTATGTGGATGCTGTCTGAAGCCGTGCCCTCCTGCATGCACAGTAAAACACTTTATCCTTCACTGCCTGAGCCATCTCCCTAGTCCCCAAAGCCACTTTCTTTTTAAAGTTAAAACAGTAAAGAAGAGTAAATAGAAACTTTCTTTTTATAACTAGGATATTTAAACTTTCTCAAAAATAGTCAGGTTGTGTTTGAAATGATCTGTAGAATAGACTGGCGAGGTTTTAGTTGGCGTTGACCTCGGGAAGATTTAATCTGACATCTTTGAAAAGACTGGGGTATGTGTAATTTTATAGCTTAATCTTTTCTTCTCTGCCTGTTCAAAATGATCTGATATTGGAAAAGGCGTTTCAGAGAAAATATAACTTAGAAGAACTGGGGAAGATAGACTTTAATAATCACACTTCATGACTTTACAATGTTCAACGTCTCTTTTTATCATACGTTTGACATTTGTGATTAATCTAATGCAGGGCATAAAAATTCGAACGTTACTTTTTTTAAATTGAAAAATGCAAATTACTGACTAATCCTGTTACTCATAGAAACTGATTTAGGGGATTCACCACAGCTGGGATATTAAAAAAAAAAAAAAGACAGATTAAGACAATCCTACCTTTGTAAAGATCCAATTAATGCTAGAATAGTTATAATAGTATCATTAATGCCGGCCTCCTGTCCCTTCATATAAAGTAGGGATCTGGGGCTTTGGGAAGGAAGGCCTTGGTGTTAATCTGGTGGTGATGTCCACAAAGCTGCACAGTTTGGTGACTGACACTCGCTTCGCTTTGTTTTTGCATCAGAGATGATTGCAGACCACCAGATCGAGACAGGCCTCTTGAAACCGGACCTCAAGGATAAGGTCACCTATACGCTGCTGCGGAAACACCGGCATCAAACCAAGAAATCCAACCTTCGGTCCCTGGCTGACATTGGGAAGACAGTCTCCAGTGCAAGTAGGATGTTCAGCAACCCTGATAACGGTAAATGCAGAGCCGATGGCTGCTGCCCCATTCCTCCTTCCGCATCACCTCGCTCCATCTCTTCATACCCTGTCCCTATTACATATCTTTCCTCAAGTTCATCCGCCAGCGTCATTTCCTGATCCTTCTAATACGATTGGGCAGACGTGCGGTCTGGCTGGACGGGTTTCCCTGTTGCTGCGGTGACAAAGCCGCAGTGCCTTGCTTCTCCTTGTGGGTCTGTGCTGGTGGACTGAAACGGTTGACTCTTAACAACTGAGCGTTGCACACGGATCAGCAATGCAGAGACTAAGACCTCAGGGAATATGTGTTCAAGATGACTCCCAACAACTGGGAGGATCTCATTAGATAAGATAAATGCCTTGAAGTCTGGTATCACAACATTTTATTTTATCACAGCGTCCCATTTCTGATGGGAGCCAGTTGTCTAGGATACTGGCGATCCTCTTACCAGCGTCAATCCGTATTTTATTTTACCACTTGAACAGGTAGTTGATGTCGTGATAAGTAACAGCTGTATTCAGACGGCAAGGTAATTACCGAAGATGGGATATTCACTCGTTCTATACCAGTGGGACTGGCACTATGTTCTTGTGACATTTATTTGATTGCATTTACCACAGTTTCTTGCCAAGTGTCTATCTCATGTGTCTGTTTGTTGGGAGCAAATTTCATGTTTGGGTGCAGGCGGAGAAGAGGGACATACGTTCCGGTGAAGTGTGGGAGATGAGGTCGTGGTGGAGAGAGTAGAAGTAGGCGCTGGGTTGCTAGAACCTTCTCTAGTGTCCACCACCACATCTTCTTAGTGCCAAGAAAGGGAAGAAAGGGAGAGAGTCTGTAACCTTGTGCAGTCACATGTACGTCCATAATATTATAGAGTGTGATCTCGGGCAGAGGACAAGTTAAGGTGACTTTCTAAAGTGCATTTGACTCCAGTCATTCCATATCCAGAAATGTGATTTTTTTTCTCACTTGAATACTAAAAATCAATGATTTGAAGACACATTACTATAAACAAAATCTCATGGGTTTTAACCCAAAGTGTCTACGAAAATATTTAAGATATGAATGTTTTCAATAAAATACCTTCACAGGAGAGAGACTCAAATTTAGAGTACTGCTGATATAGTTTGGCGTTACTCAGAACAATGTGGCCTACCGAGAGATATTCAGCCTCATATGCCTGTTGACTTATTTTTGAAGAAAAGGTTTCTCAGTGACTGGCAGCGCCATCTCTTAAGCAGGTTGCTCTAACTCTGTTATAGACATTTTGTCCTAACCAGTGCCTGCATTTGCAATCTTGGCAGTTAAAGGTCAGTTTTTCCTTTTTATCTTAGGCAACAGTCCTCTTTCTCATATGAAGTGTGATTTCTAGGAGTTGGAGGTTTTGTTTGTTTGCTTTCAATCATGGAAGACCCTGTGGTAGGATACAGAAGTATGAAGATACAATGTTGCGGTAGACGGGGCTCGACTGTGACTGCCGGGCTGCTCTTTCCAGAGTGCTAAGCCATTTTCTCGTGCACCCCAACAGAGCAGAGACTAGAAACGGAGCCTCCGCAGCAGCCCATCTTTCGGAGAAGTTATTAAGATGTGAAGTATGATGAGGGATGGGCTGGGTTATTCACTCTTTCTTCAGCTCTTTGTCCTATTGGTAGATCTGGCATCTGAGAGGAAGTTGAACTTACCTTCCTGGTTCACCTCTCATTGGCTGTACATGCAGGGCAGAAAGCAAATGGGAAAGGGTAGGCAGTCCTTTTTCAGCTCTTCAAATGATCGGAGTACACCCTGCAGCATAGGATACGATTAGTTTGTTTCAAACGTGTTATTATTGGCCTCTGTGTTACCCAACCTATTAACTATCACAGGCGAGATTTGGCTTTCCAAGATCCTACAGCAGTGAGTTACATGTGCCTCCAAGGTACATGATCATAAATCATGGGCGAGGTGGCAAGTTCTTGGCTTTCTTCAGTTGCTCGCTCTTAACCTGCAAGTTTACACAGTTACTTTTATGTCTTGGGGCTTAATCACTTAATATGCTTAAGAACTATGCAATGTTCTTTGAATAAACATCTAAAGTATAAAATTATATATCCTTCACTACTCTTTTAATAAGCAAGAATCTTAGGTCGACTCTAGTTGGGGCAGGATTGTAATATTCTCATGGGAAGCCTAGATACACATAAATCACCTTGACCTTAAATATAGAAATAGACCCAGTGACAAAGACAGCCTTGGATATGCTAGCAACAGTGTGACCGATGGCTGAATGGTGCGGAGACACTTGAGTTGGACATTGTTAGTTCCCAGAGGTGTCCTAGAGTCAGCACCCATCAACCCACAAGATCCAACAGTGAGGGGAAATTCTGCAAGGAGCTAGTCACATGCAGCTACTGTGAAATCCCATTAACATACAACTGAGTAATTATATTAAAAATAATAGCAGCACATACTCAGAATGCATGACTTCCTATTTGGTTGATGACAACTTCCTATAACCTACGCACTTGTGGTGATTTCCGCCTCTGTGTGAGAGCGCGTAGACAGGGAAAAATGATTGCTCCCATGCAGTGTAGATGCAACTGCTCTCAACATGCACTGAGTCCCACTGCTGGCTCCAGTGGCTTGAGACAAGCTCCTGAAGGCTGCTACAATGTAGTGCTCACATCCTAGATACCAGCGAGCGCTGAAAACCAGGGCTTGCTTTGTGATCGTTTCAGTGGTCTCTGAACTTGCAAAAATGATGGAGAAAATACTAGCAGTGCAGATTAGACTCAAAGCATGTACTTACTTTATACAGCTGTTGAGTACAAACAATCCACTAGGACTGAATGGCTTTTGATTTTTTTGTATCTAAAACTGCTATACGATTTAGCAAAGACTGACGGGAACACCACTGACAAGTTCCTGAAGGCTGAAAGATACAGATATAGTTTTGCTTTTTTCTTATTTACACACATGCTATTATTATAAACAACCATAGATGGATTTTGCTTACCAGTCTGGCTACCGATTCGAAAATTCCTCAAAGATCAACAAAAGCCTTCTGTAAGAATCAACGGGCCATGTGTAACCTACAGGAGTAATGCGTATTTTAGTATTTTTACAGTGTTTGCCATATATCTTTTTAAAAGAGGATTTATTTATTTATTTAATGTATATGAATGCCCTATCTTCATGTACACCTGAATGTCAGAAGAGGGCATCAGACTCCATTTATAGATGGTTGTAAGGCACCACGTGGTTGCTGGGAATTTAACTCAAGACCTCCGGAAGAGCAGCCACTGTTTTTAACCTCTGAGCCATCTCTTTAGTCCCAACATATATCTTTTATGCCCGTCAATTAACCGTATCCCCAAACACATGCATGGAGACATACAGCCTTTCTCCCAAGTAGCTGGTTTTCAAATATTTCTATCAGCAGTAAACACATAGCTAAAGACAGAGCCCATGGCTAAAACCTAACTCAAACTTTACAGTGTTCTGGTGTGGTCTGGGTTGCAGACATTGATTTACAGCTGTTATTATTGTTGTTTTTTTTCCCCCTAAAACAAAACCACTTTTGCTTGTAAAAAACCCAGGAGGAAATCAAGTTAGCTTTCTTGAGGTTTGTGTTGGGTTCAGCTGTATGACTGACTGACTTATGTGAGTTAAATACAACTGACAGCTCGCAAATCCATCTGACACTATCGGGCAGTTTTGTCTGAGCAACTTAAATAATAGTTACGTGTTATTTTAGTTTATTATGAAAGAATAATACTGAAGCCTAGGAATACTTGAGGGTAGTACTTTAAAAACCAAACATGAAGTATTAAGAAGTAAAAGCAGTTTCCATGTATAACTGCGATTCACTGCTTAAAGATTTTATAAGATGTTTTAAAAAAAAAAAAAACAAAACATGATCTGATTTAAAAGGTGTGTAATCTCCCATCTTCTGGATGGGAGAAAAGTAGATACTTTTGATCTGCGTTGTCTCCCCCAAAGCTCATGCAAGGTGAATGAGCCTTGATTGAAGACCAAGAACAACTCGGAACCCCGATTGGAGGGGTCAGCTCTTCCTGCCAATGTGAACATTGTCAGGCCATCCCTGACGTGTTTCTTTTTTGCTGAGTCTCTCCACTTCTTCCCCCTCTCCTATCATAGAGGCCAGTTCCTTGTCCCCTGCAATCTGAGGGCACAAATGTCCTTTGCTGAGTAGTGGTTTTGCTCATTCAGTTTGACAAATACTGTGAATTTCTTTTCTTTTTTTACATTTACATAAATGTATATATTCATGTAAATATATATGAATGGCAAGTTTATTGGGAAACTGCTCTCAGATGAGTTCACTGGTACCCAAGGTTTGAGGCCAAGGGAGTCACCACGGGGAAGGGGGCTGGGAAAAAAGAACGAATGTAGGGAGAGAAGAGAAGGAGGTGTGTGTGGAGGGGAGATGAACTCATTTTTTAATTATTAAAAATTACTGGGGTTGGGGATTTAGCTCAGTGGTAGAGCACTTGCCTAGGAAGCGCAAGGCCCTGGGTTTGGTCCCCAGCTCCGGAAAAAAAAAATTACTTATTTTTCTTAACAAAGGATTAGAGAAATATTGTAGCCCATTTTGATGCCTGTAAAAGAGAAATAATGGGAAAAATCAGTGGGCTAGGTAACTGTGCTTGGAATGGTAACTGGCACTTCATAACCATGCGACAAATGCACTCAGTCATAAGCAAGGTGTTTCAGCATACGCAGGCAAGAAAGGTGTCAGAGTAATGTGAGTGGCTTCTGGACTATTTGCTTCAGTAGCTTTCTCTTTAGGAAGAAACTCATGGAAACAACCTTTTGTGTTTCTTCAGACTTTTTGGTGAGCGCTATCAGTACCCTTTGTTTAACAATGACAGGGGAGGAGGCCCTCTCTCCTCATAGTCTGAACCGTCCTTGTTTTTTGTTTTTGGTTCAATGGGTGTAAGAGGAATCCTGATCCACCTTGGGGATCCAGGGCTAACAGTAAGTATAGTCTCAGGCAGTGAGGAGTTGATAAAGGTGGGTAGCTTCAAGCAGACGGTTGGATCCTGGGTCTCACAGCTTTCTTTATGCTTTTGATGACACCCCAGGACCTCTTCTGTATTTATAGTGACCCACAGCCTCCTGCTTAGCCCAGTGCTGGCTTCAGCTTCAATCCACCTCCTTCCTGACATCCCCCTTTACCAAGCTGTACAAAAATGTCATCACCAGGCCTGCCCAACTCAGCGCGATCCAAGCTTCTGTGTCTGAACTCCTCTTCCAAGGGTTTCTGCCAGTCAGAAAGCTGATATCTAGTACTTTCTGTGTAGCTGCTCAGACACGAGCATAGAAAAGCTTTGGATAGTCTAGAAATCAGAGTGTTGTTGTTACATACAGGAACTTGGGCACTGCTAACAGTGCAGACCAGTCAATAGAAAGAGAACGTTGCTTCCTTTGCTGCCATTGTTAATAGTTGTTCTAGGACCCAGAGAAATTTAGGTAGAATTAGTCAGGCTCCTTTGGCTTTGACTTTGACTTGCAACTGGGCTCACTGGAACTGTGTGAGCCTGGATATTGAGTTAGGCTCTCTTGAAATGCTAGATTGGATCTGGTTGGGGCCACAGCCAGCTTTCTCAACCCCTTAGTCTTCGCTTTTTTGTCTGGTGGCTGGATTCTAATTTTCCCACTCGTCTTTCCACCTAACGGGTTACTGAATTCAGACACGAGCCCTGGAGCAGTCGATGGGGCAAGCACTCCCCTAACCTCCCTCAAATACCTCTGAAGTAGGTGTTGAGCTTCTCCAGTTCCGAGCCAGTCAGGCGGCATCTTTTATCCTTGGGCACGTATCTCTTTCAGATGAGTGCGGCATACCAGGTGCCTTTCTGAATGCAGCCGGCTCCTTCCCAAACCCAGCAGCACAGACCCATCTGTTTGGTTCTGGACCCTCATTCTCTATGCATTTGCACAGTACAGATGAATGTCTTGGCTGGAGCTCAATGAAACCAAGCTCACTCCAACCTGCTGAAAAACGAGGCAAGCCATAGGAAGTAGCTAGCAAAGTATTCGAGTAAAGCCGCCTCCTGATGAGAACTACTCATCCTTAAGGCCCTGGTCTTAATTCTTCACCCCAGATCTTCCAGATCTGCAGTGTCCACACTGCTGTCACTCCATTTTAGTAGTCACTAGCCCATTTTGATCTTTATGACAATGAAAAGTTAGGCTTAGGAGTAGAACTCAGTGAACCTTTAGGTTTTAACATTCAAGCCTATTTCACAATCTCCTTAAAGAGACGAAGTCTTCTCTTCCAAAGGTTTATCGCAGCCTGAATAATATTTAGTAACACATGATTCTGGTAATTATGTCATTATGATCTTGAGTCTTGTTATGTGTGTAACATAAGGGTAATGGTGTGTTATTCTGTTTATGTTATGAAAATTCTTCACTAATAACACATTACTGGTAACAGGAAGAGATGTTGTTTAGAAATATCTTTACGGATGGATCCTCTCAGTGATTTTCAGATTTCAAACTGAGGGCAGGTCATCAACTTACCACACCTAGCTTGTATTCTCTGATTGCCTATGCTCCTCAGTCCCCTCCTTCCGTCATCCCAATGGGGAAAGATTCTTGAGGTGCCATTTTTAGGGCTGCATTACTTCATAGTGTTTTAAATCGATACCTACAGTATCAAGAGGGCTCAGCACGTGTGAGCCCTAGCAGTCTTTAGTCTGCTCAGCAAATAACATAGGATGTTGCCATGAAGCACATATTTTTTAGTATTACTAATTGACCTAGGAGTTTATGCAACCAGAACTGGAGGTAAAGAAAGAAATTTGAGTAAAGTCACAAATGCTGCTCTTCATCTTATGGTTGGTACGGATGAGCATCAGTTCTTCATGCCGTTGCTCCAGAAAAGGCCATATGCTGCTGCAAGGCCTTTCATGCTGCTGGAGTCTCCCTTGCCAAGTCTTGTTCTCCTAAGCCTCACCTTGCTCAAAGAGCAGATGGGAGGGCAGGAGGGGAAATGGAGATCTGGGACTATGTTCTGCTCTGCGTAGAGGAGAATCAGAGAAGGGAGGGAAGGCATAGAAGAGGCAAAAGAGGAGACAAGTTAGAGAGAAGAGAGTGGGACCCCTCCTCTATTCCGTTCCCCCAAAAGGAAGAGGAGAAGAGAATGTTAAAGTCTTCTAAGAATGGCCGAGCATGTCTCAGTCTGCACAAACTCTTTCCTTAAAGTGCTTGACAAAAGAGATCTTTGCCAGTTCTTGAGTTCAGAGTTAAAATATCCATTGTATTAGATATTGACAGAAAGATACAATTATGATTGTGTTTGCTTATGGGATACTAGATAAGGCCCTAAGTACACAATGCAGAGTAATCGAATCAAGCTAGTTAATGTATTCATTACCCCAATAGTTACCGAATATGCCTCATGTTGAACTGAAGCATCGTAGCATTCGGCCAACACCTTTCATTGTCTTTCCCAACTCTGCAATCTCAGGGAATCACTGGTCCTCCTGCACACTCAGATGATGTGGAAGGCACATTTAACAGTCACATTTGTCTTTTCTTTGGGCAGCTCATTCTACATAATGACCTCTTTAGTCATCCATATTGCTACATATAGCATAATTACCCTCATCTTTAGGACTAAATAATTCTATTCTCTTTATATACACCACACGTTTTATTGACATTTATGGTGATTTCACATTTTGGGCATTGCGATCTGTGCTATAATAATAAAGAAGTGCAGATACATCTTTTAAATATTGATTTCGGATCTTAAAGTTAATTTGAATTAGTCCAAGCTGCTGTCTTTAGCATTTCCCAACACCCTTCATGACGCTGGACAAAGCAAGTAGCATCCAATGAAGGAGTCTTAGTAGTAACAGCAACAGTGCTAGTTCCCAACATTTGAACACCTGTCTTACATCAGACAATATGATTTATAATAGTTCTAATATATGCAGCGTCTCCATTTGCAGGTGAAATCTTGAAACTCAGATGTAAAATTAACAGACAAGCATAATTAGTGGAGGGAC
Organism: Rattus rattus; assembly: GCF_011064425.1. NCBI lineage: Eukaryota > Metazoa > Chordata > Mammalia > Rodentia > Muridae > Rattus > Rattus rattus. The sequence goes on from NC_046164.1 coordinate 2,545,403, forward strand.
CAAATGTTGAATGTTTGCTTTATAACAATATGCTAATTCAATTAGAGAGAAATGAGCTTCCTCTGTGGTAATTTATTTTTCAGTCCTCAGCGGATTCAGGTCTCTTATTCCATATGATAATATGATGTTAAACGGCTTTGGTGGCCATTATGAAAGCAGGACCACACCAGACAAGGGAGTCAGGTGAATTCCTTATCAGATTTTCAAGTGGATATTTATAGGCAGCGTGTCTCATGGGTACTTATAGATGAAATGCTACTGTTTAATGCCTTAGCTGAACAGCACTGTGGAAAGAGTAGCAGCTCAATGACTATTTAAACACTCAATTATGCATTTCTACTAAGAGTCCTAAAAGTTTAACCTGGGGAAAGTTTATTTTCCCCTGAAAAATATTGCCAAAGAAGCATTTTGTAGAGAAATTTCTGTGGTGAATTTCCTTTGTTCTAGGATAGATGCTAGAGCTATGATTTTGATAAAATGATTCCCAAGGGGAAGTATGAATCATTACTTCCTCCCCCCTCTCAGCACCATTTTCTACAGCGTAGACATTGGAAACCATCACTCAAAAGTCTTTAGAACCATGCATTTCCTCATCAAGTTGCAACGGTTTAAGCCAATTTCTACCTCGTGTATGCCTGAAGTCATGTAAAAAATGGTTTAGAAGAAAATGTGTAAGATATTAGCAAAGCCAAGCTGTTTGTTTTGCGACTGGAGAGAGAAGAAGCACTATTTAGGAAACAATCTAATTATATTAGAAAGTTATCCTCTAGATTTCAGAACCACTCTTGAAAATGTGTTCTTTAGAGTAAATTTGCAAAGTGGGAAAAAAACAACAACAACAAAACCCAGCTTCCTGAAAGGGTTGCATCATCCATATCTCCCTGCATAGGACATGAAGGGTCCAACAAATCCAAATGTTGGAATTTGCCAGTGTAGGTAATGGCTGACATGAGCCTCCCAGTTTTCACTAAGGGCAGCAGCCAGATGGCTCCAGTAAGGCTTTCTGAGTCACAGGTGCCAAGGCTCTATGGGCTGTTACATTCTCATGCCTGCGTTTGGAGCCAGGTTCTTGGCTGGTATCTGCCAGGCTCCATTCCACTGGCCTCTTGATGAGGAGGCTCAGCGTTCATGGAGGCTATGCATGCGAGAGGAATCTCTAGGCTTCATTCCCAGCGAGTATCATCCTGAAAAATTGAGGCAGGGAGAGAGGAAGTTACTTACTAGTAAACCCGGGTTTAAGAGAGCTGCTAGTCTTTCTCTCGGGAGCAGGCTGTGAGATCAGAGAGAACATATGGTCAGCCCCGTCAGCCTTTCCACCTGAAGGACTGGAAGGCTCTGTCGACTTCGCTTGTGTTCTCAACTCCGTCCATTCTCACTGACCTAGCATCCTAGTGAGGCTTGTGGGTGTCCAGACAAGTGGGCACCAGTTCCTTAAACTGTCATGTCATACAGCTAGGTCTCTCTGTAGGAAGATTGTCTCTGTATGTTGTCACAAGGCATAGAAGGCGAGAAGTGGTCAGTTTGCTCCTGAACATCTCTACATTCTTCCCTCTTGACAAACAACCCTTCTGGAGTAATCTCAACTGGCACATTTTGCTTCTCCATTTCTCTCAGTGCAATAAAAACTTGCAAAGAAGTTCAATTATGGGAAACAATTAAAAATTCAGATTGCAAGAGAGAAGACATCAGATTTGCCTCAGACAGGTGCTAGCACAGATGGTCTGCTCACAAGTCCTGGCTTTATTTACAGCTTTTAAACACAGACAGATAAATTGACAAAAATGTTTCTGGATTTTATAATGTGCTGAATGCCCAAATTTGGCCATACATTTATAGTCATTTGTAAATGGTTCAAGTTACAGCCTGACCTCTCTACTCATCGGGAGCCTTATGAGAAGACCATTTGCCTGTTCTGTCTTTTGCCCACATTGTGAATCGATTAATGTTTGTGTTTGGTGGAACACGGTAAATGTATTACCCTGATACCATGACTACTTTCGTTATTAAGGGAAAAAAGAGCCCTCGAGTCTAAATTGCATATTGCCCCACAGGCCTGCATTTCCAATATCACTATTATTCTTTAAAGGATCAGCACACTGCCCAACTTTTACAGCCTTAGAGCATGGTCCTTTAAGAGACTAGCCAAACAAGTGTCAAGAGGTTCTTAGAGCACATGGCATTCTTCCAGAAAGAAGCCAGTTGGGCTATCCATCCAGGTGATACTGTGTACCTAGAGAAACTTGACTGAAGCATTCAGCCCACATCATTCTCTCTGAGGTTCCAGATTTGGAACGGATCCACCAAGGGTTAAGCTTCTAGTAAGATAGATGTTGGAAGACACTGGAAAAGGAAGACCAAAATTGCACCTCGAAAGGGTTTGTATTAAAGCACTAATTTATTCATATCTCAGTGTCATGTTACTGTGGAGGTAAAAAAACACAAAGTTGAGAGCCAGTCTGTGTTCGTCAAGGAAAAAAAAAATCCAGACACAAATGTCTGAAGTGTTGATTTCTGCACTTGTCTACAAGCTCCATAGTCAGACTGTTGGGGAGAGCATTCGAGAGCCGCTTACTCATATGACGACATCCCAACCCTGTGCTTCACAAAACTGGGCACTGCTTTCCTCTGTGTGTGCTTGTGTGGCAGACAGTTATTAACAGTTCTGACATTGTATCTTCAGACTCAACGATCACTATTTACATCTGTCTTCTGGATAGAGTCCGTGTTCTGTCCATGAGAACTGCTGACCGAATCATCCATTCCCGTTTGGGGAACTGTAATGATTGAATGTAATTCTCCCAAAACCTTTTCCATTCTTTGTTGACCTTTGTTCCATCTAAGGGCTCAGGGTGCTGGGAGGAGGCGAATGTCCTTGTAATATGTCATTGTTCTTCTTTAACCCGCTTGTGTGATTTGCTTTAGTATTTTTTTTCTTCCTGACTAATGCGTCCATCTTCATCCTTGCTGTGGCTGTTCATGTGTCCTCCTTTTCCTGTCTTCCGCTCTGGCACTAAAAGCCCGCAGCCCGCTTGAGAACTCAGTGCCCTGCCTAGCAAATCGCACCTTGGACGATGACCCCCGAGTGCGGCGCACTCCCAGCGTGGGATGGCTCAGTAAGTCAATGGGGTGGGGAAGGGGCAAAGATGGTGGTGGGCTAAGATGGGAAGAGGGCGGGGAGGATGACTGGGTTACCTAGTGGAGTGAAGAACATCCCTGAGAGTGTCTTTAAGGATCCCTAAACCTGACGTAACTGGCCGACTTCTATGGCCAAGCAGACTTGGCGGCCTGAGCTCAAGTCAAGCCAGTCAAGTACCTTGTCAGGTGGTGGAAAGTGTGCAGGAGTAAGGGCCAGGACTGGCCTGTTAGTCTCTGTGGCAGTGTTACGTTGTTGAAACTCGTTTTCCTCATGTCGATGATGCTGCTCTGTTTCCTCCCAGGGATGGAAGGATGGAAACTTGAGGTGAGGTCTTTCCATGGTAGTTAGGAAAGAAGAACTTACGAAGCTGAAGGTTTAACCATACAGATGCACATGACATGCCTGAAACTCAGAAGGTGATAGGGACCATGACCAAGGAGCATAGAGTTTAAAAGAGAACCATTGCCCTTTTCAAATATAGAGCTTTGCTAGAGAGACATGGGTCATTTACCTGAAACCAATACAGAAGACAGTTTGCACAGATGGCTACAAGGATTCCACCCCTCCCTCCCCCATTTCCTCTGTTGAGTATATAGACATTTTGTACACGTCAAGAATTCCATCTATAGTGGCATCATTAGGTCTCTGTCTATTATTTCTTTTCACATACTAAAACTATTGAGTTAATCCTTTTCCTATTTTAGCATTAGAAAATTTCCCTCTACTGAAGATGTCTTTTTCAGCTGACTTAGTGGGAAAAGGTTTAGTTCATCCTAAAATAGTGTTTGTTGAGCTATATTCTTTCAGGGCTTCTCTTGCTGTAAATTTTGTGTCTTTAAGTGACTATTAATAATCTCTATGCCTCACAGAGATATAAATAATTGTGTTTCATATCATTGCACGCCAGGCACTCTTGGACTCTGTGCGATCAGAGACGAACCAAGTGGGTCTTTGCCCTCGAGGGGTTTCCTTTCTAATGAGGGAGGCAGAACCCAGATAGCTAACAGTCTTATAAGATGACAGACTGTTGAACACACACATACCTACCTACATGACACTCACCCACACAGCCACCTATACCTGCGGAAGCAGCTTAGCCTGAGGGTACTCATAGAAAAAGGCTCTTTGAAGCGTAGGGACATAATCTTGGAGGGAAGTATGAATTTTGTAATGGGACAATTGAGGAAGGGATAGCCTATTTTTAAGGTATTAACTTTGTAATAAAATTTTTTTTGCTAGAAAGTAGGTCTAGTTGAACAGCAATAAAAAGTTGTGAATGTTAACTTGCTTTGCGTGCTCTCTGAGCTCAGTACGTTTTGGGATGCCATTTAGCTTGCTAAGCAGCCTGTGTGGTAGCTGGTCTGATAATCCGCACTTCCCAGATGAAAACAGACAAGACCTACAGAGGTTAAGTAACTTTCTAGAACCACACAGTTCATCGGTGTCCAGGGCAGGGTTAATATGTGGTAGTTTCTTCTGTCATACGGTGTAAGGGTATCTTTTGTAAGGGTGGGAGTTTACATGGTCAGCTTGTTAGAAAGCTCTATTCGCTGTTCCATCCCCCACATGTTCTCCTCTTCCAGAGTCATGTTTTTTCCTATAAATTCATGTGTTTTCTAGGGATGCTTCCTGGTAAGCAGTTTGGGCTTTTGAATTTAGAGTCAGGCAGTCTGGGGTTTGAATCCTGGATCTACCACTGATGGTTTCATGACATTTTGAAAGCGACTTCTGTCCTGTCTACTTGGGTTTCTCCTCTATAAAAGCGCGTCAACCATGCCAACGCTGGACCTTTGTGAGAATTAAGAAGTGTGTGCAGCACAGTGCTTGGCACTCGGTCACCCAGTCACTAATAATATTATTTCTTGAGTGGTTCTATTTTTTGTGCTTTAAAAACTTACCTATATTTCATATCTCCTAGTCATCAAAGCACTAAAGCAATTGGTAATAGTGGTGTTTGGCTACTATATAAAAATCAGCGTGAAATAACACCCAGAGCTAATGTAAGAAATTTTCTCTCAGTATTGAGTATATCATTTTTACTGCCTATTTATATTCTTCCATATATATTATATGTATATAATATATATATTTTCTCTTCCTAAACTATTGTAATTGACTTATAACCTAAGTCACAAAGGGTTCCTTACGATTTACCATTTCAGCTCAATAAATTAAATTTATACCTAGTGAACAGTCCAAGGTGTGTAAATTAGGACCAACGACCCTTAGCTGCACCTCCCTCCCCAGCATTGTTTTTGTCTACTGTCGTTCACATTTTCCTTTGCCTTTCGGTCTCGAAGATGCTGAGACCCCCACATCTCTGGGTTTTAGCTGAACTCCCACCAGAACCTTTTAAAATAATCCTACTCCAAAGTGCATGGTAGGGCCTGCATAAAGTCCCATCTCCTTTATGAATTTGCTCCTGTAATCACAGATCTTTCAAGTGTCAGAATGGGGCAGCATCTATTGTCCAGGCCTCACAATGGCAGATCTACTATAGACTGTTTTCTGTCACTCTCCGATCCCACTTCTCTGTACTTTCTCATTTCGACTCCATCATACTCAGGACTGAACCTCAAGCTCGTACCCCTCCAGTGCATCACACTTGATTCAATGATGCTGAATGCTTCTGGACAAGGTTCACATTGTACATGCTCTGCTCCATTAACTAGGAATGGATACCGTTTACCTAAGAGAGTTATTTTATCATAGTTTTGCATATCCTGGTGAGTTGATTATAATTTATCCTGATGATTAACAAAGACCTGCTTTTAAAAATGTGCCAAAAATAGGGGATGGGTAAAAAATTGTAAAAAATATCAGCTAGTAATCGGGACTATAATAAGATTGCATCAAGTGAATCTTTTGGTATTCTTAGCAAGGTATTTTGAAGCCCTGTGACTTGAAGTAACTACCTTTCAAAAACTGCTTTGGAAGGTGTTTTGGGGAAGAAAGTGCTTATCATTTCTGAGCATTCCTTATCTCAGTTGTCACCCGAGGCAGATGGGAGCTTAAGTCTCTTATCCATTTCCAGTACTGCCAAGGTAGTGAATTAGAAGTTGAAACAAAACCAAAAAGGATTTCCTCTCGAAGATCTCTCAGGCAGTTCTGCAGCCAGCCTGGCCACCGAGAACAAAAGAGAAGTCTTTCACCTCCATGTTTTAGGACAGGTTAATACCAGCCTAAACGCTTTGCCTTTATGGGAGCGGGAGCATGTCGCCTATCTTGGTAGATCCAGATGGCTCTTCACTCCAAGTGCTTATCCACGAATTTGGTTTGACAGCTAACAGCCAGCATCAGTTGAGCCTTTATAAAAACACTTGTGTCCCTTTGCTGTTAGTGCATGAGATCAGCCGCATCAGAACCTCAGTACTGGGTGCTTAGGAAGACACTCGGAGCTGTTCTGTCTTCTCCTCCTCTGCTTTGTGTCAGCCAGCCAGCCAGCCAGCCAGCCAGTCAGTCAGTCAGTTATGAGTCAGTCTGCCCATCCATCTGTCTGTCTGTCCGTCTGTCTGTCTCATGCATCCACTGTCAAGGCTATGCCCATCCATCCCAGTGCTCTGCTTCCCAAACCTTTCCTATTCTGGCTCTGGCAGCACTGCTCTCGAAAACCCAGTGGCTGAAGAATCTTGGTTCATCTTATACATAGTTAACGGATCACACAGTTAACCCCCAAATTTAAAGAACTAAATCATAAGGGACACTTTTATTTCATTTTTTTTCCAAATTCTTTTTCAAGCATATCTGGAATTAAGTAAATACAATTTTGGAGAATTGGACTAAAATGAAATGCGTTCTCTGACTCTCATATCCTCTCAAAGGGTTTAGAGATTCTTTAGAAAAGTGGTGGACTTCCCAGAGTGCACACTTCTGCAAGTTCAATTCCAAGACTGCTTCCTCAGCTCCAACTCTCAGTCCGCTGTGCTGATGGCCAAGGATGAAGGAACCACCCAGACAGGGATTAGACAGGTCATGGTAAATACTGTTTGTCTAAAGTAAGTTAGTGGCATGGGTCACACATGCGGAAATGCTCATTAGAGGAAAACACGGTTGGGCATGCAAACAGGAAAATACACGGAAAGCCAGTGATGGGTTGAGAGAAAACTATTACCGAGTTTGACATCCACAATTAAGAAAGAAGATGTGCAAATTTGACACAGAGGAGTTAAGGTAAAATAATTGAGCCCTGTTGTGAAGGCTTCCGGAAAGCTTTTTTTAGTATGGGGAGATCTGTGGATCAGGGCAGTGTGACCATTCTTGGCCTTTGAGCAGGAGAGGATTGGGCACCCATTGTGGTAGACCAGAGAGGAAGGGAATCAAAGACCGCGCTAGATTGTGACTTCAGAAGCAGGAAGGAAGGGATAATGCAGGATGATGTCATGGTGGAACAAGTTCCAGTGTCAGCAAAGACAGTGAGTCCAGGGTGGGCGGGCTTCTGAACTTGAACCAGGACAGTGCTGAGAGAATATTCCTGAGAAATGGTAATGGGTGTTCAGAAACATAGCCGTGCAGAGTTCCCCTTCCATCGGGCATGCTGTCGCCATCTTAGAAGATTTACGTCACTAGGGGCTGACATTATTAAATTTCTGCTCTGCTATCACATTCTTAGGTGAGCTCCATTTGCCTTTCTTTGGCTTGGAGAGTTAACGACCACATTAGAGCTGTGTCCTACTTCACTGCCTTATCCTGAGTCCAGACATTTCCCTTTTACCCCTCTGGCCTTTTCTTCACCAGGGTCAGGACATTGACGAACCTGACTATCACTGGGCCCACCTGCTGTTCCGTTTCACCTAAGGGTTTTGGCTTTTAAAAGCCAAAAGAAAATTCGAGTGTAACTTTCAAACTTCTCTCACTATAATTATCCTAGGCACACTTTTCAAAAGGCTACAGGGAATAAAATCTTTCAACAACCTGACATCCATCTTTAGATTCTTTAGTTAAGGGAAGACATTAGAAGATGTAAGTGTAACAAGTTACAAAGTTCTAAAAATACAGATAGCTCGAGCTACTTTTCTGAAAAGGAGTTAGTTACTGTTTGTCCCCGAGTTTCTAAAAGCAGTCTCAGGAGTTCTTTGATTGATACCTCATATTGTAATCACAATGGACTAAAATACATACCAATTCTAAACAGTTTACAGAACAACGATGGAGGAAGGAGAGATTAGGAATTCTGCTTTGTCTCAGAATACTGGAGGCTCGGGCAAGGCTTCAAGAGGGACAGATCTGGGGGAGATCTGACAGCTTGCTGAAATTATAAAATAGTTGTGCTTTCATTATTTTTTTCCCCTAAAAGAAGAAGTTGGAATTGGGGCAATTCAAAGTGGTTCTTGCCAAAAAGGATGGATGATTGTCGATAATCAAACTCTGTCTTTCACCATCGGGCATATCCGATCTCCCGATTTCATTACTCTTACATCATCTCTCTTTTCTCTGACTTAGGACTATGGAGCTGGCTTCGTGAACCCCCAAATCTGTTCACCACCACCTTTGTCGTGTTGCCCATCTTTGTCTTCCTATCCTCATTCAATATCTTGCTTCCTCAAGCTTCATGCCCTGTCTGACATAACAGCCTGTTATCTGGGGTCACTCTATGGTTGTCTATTCATTGCAATGTGTGCCTTCCACTTGTCTGCTTATACTTGGATGACGAGACGCATCCCCGTATGGGAACGGCCAGTGGTTCCTCTGTGCATCTTGAACAGCATCCAATCCTCTGAGCTTGGCATTCAAGGCCCTAGGGACAGTAACCTGCCATTGCATAAGCACACTTTATCTGTACTTCTTGGTATACACACTGCAGCTCAGCACATTTTGCCACTGCTTAAATATCCTAGATGATTCTCTTTCTTGATGCCTTTGGTCCTGAATAATCGCTCCACTTGGATTACTCTCCTTCTTTCTGAAGCTTTCTTCTCCAAGTCTGTATTTCCATTAGGGTCTGTGCTATCCTTAAAGCCTTCCCCCTTACAGGGTTCTTTACTGACACTAGATTCTAAAAGTGATTTTTTTTTGAGATTCTTTCCCTACATTGAGTTTGCTCTACTTTATGCTATTGATATATTTTTCTTCAAAAGAAAGAGATTTACTTGTTTTTATTCTTCGTTATGTGTGCATAGCTATGTGTATGTGTGTGTAGGTGCTGTGGAGGCCAGAAGAGGGCACTGGACCCTGGTTTGGAGTTACAGGAAGTTGTAGGTAACCTGACATGGATGCGAGAGTCCAGACTCTGGCCCTCAGCAAGAGCTCTTAACAGCTAAACTGTTTCTTTGGGCCTGCCCACGGATTTCTTAAGGGTATGACTCATGTTCACCCTACGAAGGTATCTTTTAGCTCAGGGGTCAGCAGCTAGCCCACGGCTGACTTGCAGCTTTTTTGTTGGAACAAGACCGTGCTCCTCAGTCTACATGCATGTTTTATGGCTGCTTTCTTGGGTGATGGTGGAGTTTGGTAGTTGCAACAGAGATCACAGGGCTCACAAAACTCAAAATAGTTATTATCCACTAGTAAAATGTTTCCTGACCCCTGCGCTGAAGTCTTGGTTTTCAACGTGAGATTTCGGGAGTTCTTGAAATTTCTAACACTCATTCCTGGAGTTTAAAAAGACTGCGGTTTTCTTCCTCTCGTCTAACCGAAGCAGTCTTTCTAATCAGAATGAACACAGAAGCAAATGTAGGAATGCAACTGCATTTCATAGAGCCATTGTAGTAAAGATTTATAAAAATGTGAGTGATCATCTTTTCTTGTTTTAGAAAAATTGTTGTAAATGAAAGAGGTTAGTTATATACTATATTTATTATTTTGTAGTTAATGAATGGATATTTTTATTATTTATTATTATTTACTTACAGATGTGCTAAATGTTAGTAGTTAGGGCCCAGGGAGATAATCACGATTAATTTTTTCTCTCTTTCTTTCTTCCCCTGTGTTGTTGAACCCAACAGGGTTCTCTTTCCATATTCATGAATCTGTCTATCCAATGTGCAGCTGTACTCAGCATCCTCACACGGGATCCACACTCAATCCGTGCTCCCGTAATCTCTGTGACAGTGTGTAAGACATACAGAGATGCAGGGGTTGCCCCTTGCTTATTTCCAGCAACGAGACACCCCACTGTCCTGTGCATTCATTTGCCATTACGAGCCATGCGTCTACACCCAGCGTTTGAGAGTGCTTAGACTATCAAGCTCTCATTTCACATCTTATGCAGTGGTTATATATGGCGACAACCACTCAATCTGAACAAGAATTGTAGTCCTGTCTTTGCAGGTGTTCTTGGCACAGCTGAGAGCACTGTGATGCTCTGGGAAGGCAGTACACCCAGGTCTCCTGTGTGCTCTCACCAATGGAGGATGGAAGTTTATGACGAGGAAGCTACCAGGTGAAGGGGTACCATAGAGCTAGTGCGACTGTGGCTTTACAGGGGCCTTGTGAGGTAGACTAGATTCATTTGAAGCTGATGGAGAGTCTCTCATGCAAACACACAATAAAGTTCTATTATTAGGCCAAACAATGCCTGGATTTAATTACTGGAGACAACAGAAAACCTAACTGCTTGAATTAGCATGTCTGTGCACATGCGAGTGAGGGAGACGTTAGGAAAAGCAAATGCAATATTCTAGTTGTGGATATCAATTTCGAAGTTAATAATAAAATTTCTTCTTGGCAACAAGCAGTGGAATTATACTTTGATGAAAATTGCTGGCAGAATCTTCAGAAATGGTGTTTTTCTCCTTGTGGGAAGCTGAAAGCCTGGTGTTTATACTTGTCCTCGGAATTCAGATTTCTGCTCCTGCCCTTAAAGCATCCTCTACCTCTGTAGACCTTCAATCCACCCTCTTACTAAGCTCCCAGGACCCTGTGTATAGATGTCTGTTTGTCCTTTATCTGCAAGAGTTTCTGCCTTTTTACTTTCTAAACCTGAGATCTGGATTATTAGGACCATTGCCAATGTGAACGGTCCACCTGCAAAGTCAAGGCCCCATTTCTGAAGACTGCCTGAGGCTTTCTTCTGCTCTTCTTCAAGTCCTATGTCCTGTGGGGGACCACTTAGACGTCTTCTCCCTTTCCCTGCCTTTGTCCTCACTTTACAGAATTCACCCTTCACAACTACCCCGCACACCCACACCATGATCACGTAAGCTATAGGTGTGTGCACATCAATCTGCTCACATGGTCCAGTCTAGCTGATGACTGTGAGATCAAGCCGAATCCTATAGTCTGTATGGTGCTCCTTAACTTGGTCTCTGTCGAACTCCATAATCATATTTTTATTTTTCTTCTCTTGTATTGTAATCTCAAATAATTTAGGCTCTCAAGAACTTTGATTTTATGCTTTCAGTCTATCAGTTATTGTAGGTTCTCCATCTGTCCACATGGACAGTTACATTTACTCTTACTAGAGGTATTATTTCCTCCAAGAAGGCCCCTTTCCATACTTTTCTTTTTTTTATTGGATATTTTTTATTTACATTTCAAATGTTATCCCCTTTCCTGGTTTCCCATTCATAACCCACCTATCCCATCCTCCCTCCCCTACTTCTATGAGGGCGTTCCCCCACCCACTCCCACCCCTTCTCACCTCCCCTCCCTGACATTCCACTACACTAGGGGGTCCAGCCTTGGCAGGACCATGGACCAACAAGGCCATCCTCTGCTACATATGCAGCTGGAGCCATGGGTCTGTCCATGTGTACTCTTTGGATGGTGGTTTAGTCCCTGGGATCTCTGGTTGGTTGATATTGTTGTTGTTCTTAAGGTGTTGCAAACCCCTTCAGCTCCTTCAATCCTTTCTCTAAGTTCTCCATTGGGGACCCAGTTCTCAGCTCAATGGTTGGCCGAGAGCCTTTGTCTCTGTATTTGTCAAGCTCTGGCAGAGCCTTTCAGGAGACAGCTATATCAGGCTCCATACTCCATACTTTTCTTTATCCTTCCCAACCCACCTTTAAATGTCTGCCTCTCTCATGCCCTTATACCCATCCCCCATCGCTGTTGATCTTAAGTTACATCATAATGTTTATGCTTCCTTCACTGCTGACAGAGCATCTAAGGAGCCCAAAACACATCCCATTTATTTTTGTATGCCTGGTGCCAAGCATGGTGTCAGTAAACGCTGGACTGGACCAGTCTGTCCACCTGATGCTTGCATGACTAAGTTACTTGTTAACCATGCACTTTCAACAACATTTCTACCTCTGCTGTTTCCTCTGCTTGGCTTAGAGAAGATCTTTGGATCATCTTTAAAAGCTTAATCTGAGAACTAGAAGGGAAGTAGATCATAGATGGTAGCCTGACAGCATATATTTAACCAGAATGGACATTATCCATTAGTCGAAGCTAACCTTTTAGGTGGTCCACTTTTAGTTTTGGCTGTTCTGAAAAAACAAAGCATTATAATGGTTAATGGCAAATTTCACAAAGTCATTTAGATTTTCTTGGCTGATACATGCTAGGTTTGTACTCATTTATTTTATGGTCCTTATGGTAGTATGAGGGTAGTATTGAACCATGGGTTATGATTACACTGTATAGGTTGGAAGATAATCATTGTTTTAATCATTAAAACAATTTTAAATGAAAATATAATTATGATATTTCTTCCTACCTTTTTCTTCCTCCAACCCCTCCTTTGAACATCTTCCTTGCTTTCTCCCAAATTCATGACTCCCTTTAAAAAATGTGATTATATACATATACACTTTGGTACATACACACCGTTCTGAGATGACTCAAGACGTCAGGAAGACAACTCTGATGACTGCCATTATGCAACATGCTTTCCACAAAGCCCTGGTTGCTCAGTGAAGCTAAATAAATGGTAGTCATATGGGTTTTGCAAGTAAATATTCCAGATCGTTTTCCTTCTGAGCACATACGAGGACTTGCCCTCCTTGTTGAAAGTTAGGTGTGACCCCATGATGAGAGAATATGAGTGGAAGTGACTGATGTCCTTCCCAGAAGCTTTTAGGGCTAGTGACCCGCTTGGCGAATGCCCTTTGACCACAGCAGCAGTGGTCTAGAGAAGAGAAGGATTGTGCCTCAGGGTTCTGGCCTCGGATGGGTGTTGAACTGGAGCTTCCTCCACTCTCAGCTGCTCCCGGTGTGAAGTAAGCAGGGTAATCCAGGAGGGTCTGAGTAGTTCCTTCACTGGCAGGGAGCGTTCGTGCTCATCCTGTCAGTGGGAGGACCAGAGTTAGACTCAGTCTTGCAGAGTCTTGATGGCGCCTTTTCTGTCCTTTCTCCTACTCGTCATTTCGGAACATCTCAGGTCCCCCTCCCCCTAACCTTAGGTTATCCTGTCCGATTACAGGAGCTGTGCTCACTGACTACTCTGTTTTGCTGTTTTGAGTTAGGAAACACGATTCCTCATTGTTTTTAATGACGGCCATCTAATCGCAATCTTTCAGGGATGCTTCTGTTTTTCTAAGGCTCATTCTCCCCAATTCCAGGGAACTGCTGGGATAAGGACCACAATGGGCACCACTGTGACCTGTGGTCAGATATGACTTTAGAAAGCCAAAGACTCTGAGGTGTTCTGCAGGTAGTAACTGTGGTTACAAGTAAGCATATGAATGTACTGGAGAGAATAACACCAATATCCTTTTTAAGAAAGAACAGGGTAAATCTAATTATAAGGGTACTTTTTTCTTTTTCTTTCCTTTTTTCTTTTTTTTAAGGAAAAGCATTAGTTTAAAAATCAATTCTTCCAATACACATTTGCTCTGGACTCTTGGTTTAAGGGATTACTGGGAGTGTTGAGGCATAGTGCTCTTCCCCAATTTCCAGAGGACATCTTTTAATAGTTTTTTCCTATATTTCTAGGGAAGTATATTATAATTTGAAAGACAAAAGCATACAGATACTCTTTCAAGGTGTTATATTAATTTATTCAGACAGCCAGCTCCCAGCTTCAGGCACAGTGCTTGTTTTCTGGAGGCTACCGAGTAGACCTGTTACCAAGAATGATGTTTGTGGAAAACTTATCCTGTAGATAGGAATCCCATACCAGGAGAAGGATAGGAACCCAGAGACCATGTTAGAGGGGAACAGGTAGCAGGAGGTCCAGAGTTGCCCAGACTTGGCTGGTCCATGAGACTTGGCTTATTCTAACTGTGTAGAGGAAGGCGGGCTTTGCTTTGGTGCTGTAGAGGAGAATTCTAGGTCCGCTGAATGAGCCTTTCAATGAAGAAGATATTGGCTTTAGATTCCTGATACTTTTGGATGAGACTGGACTGGAGGGTATTTTTTTTTAATCTAGCTATTTTCCAAAAAATTCTTGATCAGATACATCCTCCAGTTTTCTTAAATTCAGACCATAAAACTGCTTGGTGAAAATATGGTCCTTTGAATGGGGATACATGATATGGGGCCTTTGCACACTTGATTTTGGAAGGGATAGAGACATCAGTGACTCTAGCCCTAAGGTGCTAGAGTGTAATAAAACCAAAGCAAAGGCCTGCTTTTTACTGAGAATATATGCATACCTTCAAAGAGGACTGACAGAATTTATGTCTCGTTCAGTGGACACTACCTCTTTATGAATATGTGAATGCTTCAGTTGGTATCTTGACAGTGTGTTCTTATTGATTCCTTAGATCATGCACATTATAGTGCAGCTGGGGTATCATGAACGTAGACCTTACTGTAAGAATGAACCTTATTGTGATTAGGTGGGTCACCTCATTAAGTGAAAAATTTCCTTCCACAAATATATATACACACACACACACACACACACACACACACACACACACACACACACACACACACACACACACACACACACACACACACACACATATATATATATATATTGCAGCTATTGGGAAGTTGGCAATATTTAGTTAGAAGAAAAAAGTCTGTTGAGAAAGACCTCTGCCCTTTGACTGTGACCCTACAAGCCATATGTACAAGTAGAACACAGAGTTCCTGAGAGACCCTAGAATATCTAAACTTATTGTACCCTGTGTACTGTATTCCTGATCCTAGAGTAAGCCTGTGAGGAAATTCTGGTACTTCATGGGAAGAAATTTTAAGTAAAGTTTGAAACTCATTCATATCACTCCTGATGTGTTTCTCTCCTCTCCATTTCTTTGTCTTGGTTCAGCAGAAACTGGGGTTGCAGAAATTACCTTTGTCCACCGGTTTAAGCAAATCTTTAACCAACGTAGCCCGGTCAAGCATTGCCCAGGTCTCTGCTGTGTCTGGGTTTTATTTTTAGTGCGATGCTTCTTGCATTCTACCACTTTCTCTCTTGCCAACCACCTTATCCCCCTCCATGCTACTCAGTAGGAAGTACAGTCAACACCAGATGTTGAATCGAACCCCACCATCTCCCTGCAGCTGTCAGGAAGAGCCATTAAGGGACTTTCTGTACCAGAGTCTGGGGGCGAGGCCCAGTGTGTAGAGCATTTGCCTATCATTCATGAAGCTCTGGCTTCCATCCCCTGTACCACATAAAACGTGGTGTTGCCAATGAACATTTACAATTCTAACCCCAGTATTGGGAGGCAGGAAGATCACCTATCCTTGGATTCACAATGAAGCCAGCCTGAGCAGTCTGAGACCTCATTGCCACAACAACAACCAGAACTAAAAACAAATAAACAAAAACAAACCAATCCCTGAAGAACTTTCTATACCTGCACTGTGTTGTATGGAAGTAAGTTAGGTTCCATTTGTGTAGGTTCCTCTCCTCTTCCGTCCTGTCCCCTCCCGTCTCCTCATCCCTCTCCTCTCCTCCCCTTCTTGCTTCTTTTCTTTTTCTACCGGGGATTAAATGTAGGCCTTGCTTGGCAAGTATTCTAGCCCTGAACTAGACTCCCCCCAGCTTTAATTTTTCTTTTGAGGATAAGTCTCACTATGTTGCATAGGCTGGCCTTGAATGTGCTCTGTAGCCAAGTTAGACCTCAAACATGTGATCTCCCTACCCTAGCCTTTTGAATAGCTAGGATTATAGACATGTCCTCCCAGTCTGGGGTCTGTGTGGGTTTCTTTAACGAATAACTACTTAAGACCTTTGCCCTCAAGTGAGGCATCTGTGGCTTTGGCGGAAACTTGTCTGTCACACAGACGCTTTCTCTGTAGTCACACAGTCGATCTGATGCGACTCTGCACCTCCTGTATGATCCGTCACCTGTACAGGTTCCTTGAGTGCTGCAGGCCCTCGGTGATCTTTTTCTGATGACAAAGACAGCTTTAACTCCCACCTGTGGACATGAGCTAGAGGACAACATCCCTGTCATTGGCACTCATCTCCTATGACTGGAAAAATATAAACGATAAGTTGATATGCAACGCAAACCTTGGCCATTTCAGTTGACTGTTTCCCTTGAGGTCAGTAGGATCACAAAAAGAAAACAAAACTACCAATTATTGAATTATACTAACTCATGTGTCTCCTTGTGCATTGCCCATAGCAGTCTTGTTTTGAGGTATTGCTCCATTTTCTAATTTTTTTTCTTATGATAACTTTGTCCTCTTTCCATTTTACCATGCTGACATACCTTTAAAACATATTTTTCTGAATGTGTCCAGTTGGCTGATCCCAGAGAAATGAAATGTGAATCAGCATTCAAGCTCTTCACCCAGCTCTTCCTACCCCTGACCCAGTTAAAAAGATGGTGGTCAGTGAATCTCAGGCATGGATGGGTCATGCAGTGAACTATTCATATACCTTTTAGAGCTTCTTCAAACTAGATATATAGATATGATTTAGAAGTAGGACACTTCCAACTGAGAGGAACAAGCAGTTCAGTGAGGATTTGGCTTTTCAGATAGAAAATTCTGGTGTTTTCCTAGCATGCTCAAGGCCCTGGGCTCAATCTCCAGTAGCATGTGCACACATACAGAGAAGTAAGGACATAATACTAGACCTGCCTTAGTTTATTCCAGAATTCCCCCAGTTATCTCTGGAATCACCAAAGGCCATAGGGTTGTCATACCTTTGGACCCTAGCTGTCATTCCTACTGAAAGCAAGCAGGTTTATTTCTTTCCTGAATTCATCCTCTTAGATTTCACTTTAATCCGGAGAGCCTCTAGGGCCATGTGAGCCCGAAGGCATTTGTATCTTCTGTCCCCTGCTCCTAGATTTGGGGGTGACTTGTATTGGTTGACTGTACCCTGTGATCAGTTAAGTGGGATTCAGTCTGACAGGCATGGGAGTGAGTGTATGTGGCGGCCACCCTTGGTGTATTTCCTAGGTTTCATGATTCATAAACCAGAGAAGACAGCGTAGGCCCAGAGAGTGCGTGCTAACCTTCTATGGTTCTGTGTGTACGCCTGTCTTTCTATTTATTTGGCCTTAGATATAGGATCATGAAAATGGCTTGCCTTAGACACCTGCACATGCTTCTCAGCTGTAAGGGATTTCACTGACTCATGACACAGATTAGTATCATTGACAATTCAGACAGAGCTGGTGGGAAAATAGCCCTAGATATATTTTTTTTAAATTATGTAAATAGTAATTTATGGAGGACGTTAAACTATTTAAAATTATATTTAAAATATAATTCTATTTTCTATAAAATGTCCAGTCTCCATGTTTGATCTAATTCAGTGAGATCTCCTAAAGTTGGCCACTAGTTAGTGTTCCCCCTGGCTCTCATGATACTAGCACATTTAATAAATACTTCCATAAAATGTGCTTGTGATTTACCATTATTAATATAGTATGTCAAAATCTTATCAAATTGAAATACACAGAAAGACATCTCCATTTTCCTCCTCTTCTTGATTTTGCTTTTGAGGGAGCTTTCACTGTGTATAGTCCAGGCTGGCCTTGAACTTA
This sequence comes from Rattus rattus, assembly GCF_011064425.1. Lineage (NCBI taxonomy): Eukaryota > Metazoa > Chordata > Mammalia > Rodentia > Muridae > Rattus > Rattus rattus. The sequence goes on from NC_046164.1 coordinate 2,563,328, forward strand.
CAGCTCTTCTGCCTCAGCCTACCAAGTGCTGTGTTTGCAAGCACACCCCCAGGCCAGCATCAAACACACTCTGAATGAAGAACAAACAGCTCTCTTTTATCTTCCTACTTCCTGGGGCTTTCCTTGTAGCAAACCCTTAGTGGCTTTTCCTTTGTCTTCTACCTTTTCCATGGCCACCTTCATGTCTCTATACAGTTTTCAGTTGTAGATATTGTCTGGTAATATACTCCATGTGGGGGGAAGTAGCATTTGTATACTTCCTTCTTCCCATTAGGCTATGAATATTATTTTTAGTTCCATTATAAATAACTCTTGTAATTTGGAGGGGAAGCCTCATGCTCTGTCTTCCTTCTGTAGCAAGATTGACAGAATGTTTTGACTTCTTGTTCAGAACATTAACGTCCATCCCCTTCCTCTTCCCTCTTTCCCGATGACGTTACCGGACTCTGTCATTGCTACTCTACATTCCCTTGTCAATACTTATCAGACCTACGTTTCTATATCTCTCCATTCAATGCTGTGCTTTCTGTCAGTTGAATCTAATGCTGAGAATCCCTAAATAGAATCCATATTATGGCTACGTAAATATGGTTCACTCTAAGGCTTTAATGAGCTCTGCAAGTATTTTTTTTAATATATTTATTTTAAACTGTACTTTTAAAGTGAATTTTTAAAAACACAATTTTCTTCAGGGTGTGTGTGTGTGTGTGTGTGTGTGTGTGTGTGTGTGTGCATACAGTGTGTTATGTGGCGGCCAGAGGACAATTTTTTAGAGTTGGTTCTCTCCTTCCTTCCACACTTATGTGCGTGCTGAGCACTGAACTCAAGTTTCGCGGTTCATGAAACCTTTATCTATTGAGCCGGCCTACAGGACTTTACATTGTTTAAAAAGAAGGGAAAAAAAAAGCCCATTATTATATTGTTAAGCTCACATTCTGAGGATATTAATAACCTGCAGAGTGCTTTGGTAGTACCTTTGGGCAGGTTGTTCCTTTTCCTGTCCTATTCCTGTCCCCCACACCCTGTGCTGTAGTTGCCAGTTGTCACCTGGGCCTGCTGCATGGTGGGTAGTCCTGCTGCATGGTGGGTAGCCCTGCTGCATGGTGGGTAGTCCTGCTGCATGGTGGGTAGCCCTGCTGCATGGTGGGTAGCCCTGCTGCATGGTGGGTAGTCCTGCTGCATGGTGGGTAGCCCTGCTGCATGGTGGGTAGTCCTGCTGCATGGTGGGTAGTCCTGCTGCATGGTGGGTAGTCCTGCTGCATGGTGGGTAGTCCTGCTGCATGGTGGGACCGACTTCTCCTGCTGTCTTGATTGGAGGCAATTGCTCCCTTTTCTTTAGTTTACTCCCTCATTTTGTCAAATTGTGCTAACAGGACATATTAACACTTCTAGAACATTTAGCCCCAGATTTCCTTTATCATTTTTTCCCCAGTTAATTTATGATTTGGAAAGACTGTAGAATTCTTCTAAGAGCCTGGTATTTCTTCTACATGAAGCACTCACTTCTGATGCTCAAGAAATTCCAGCATTCCGATTCTAGATAGGAAAAGGAGGGTATTCTCTTCATTTTTGCTGCAGTGAGGTTTTATGAGAATTCATCTATAGGGGAGGCTATTTTCTGGCATTTTATTTTTCAGCTGCTGTATGCGTGCCTGTGTGCATGCATGCATGCGTGCGTGCATGTGTGCGTGTGTGTTGAGGACCCTTGTGATCTGAAGAAGCACCCCCATTAGCTTAGCTTATTATTGATAATGGCCTTTCCACCTTTATTCTTGTTCTGGTTTAATAACATTTCCTATAATCGTATTTCGACCTTATTGACTCCATCTTCCATGTGTCTGATCTCTTCTCTACATGTTCTGGGTTTGTTCTCTGTTCTGCCTTCTGCAAAATTTCTTATTCTTTTCTAACTCATGTTGAGGTTTCATTCTTTCTTTTGTGTGTGTGCTCATATGAATCTTCATACTGATGTTTAAAGCAATTGTTTTTTTTTATTCTAAACCTTTCCTATGATCTCTTATTTAAGAGCCATCCTGCCTCTGTTACAGATATAAAATCATTTTAGATCTCTATAAACTAGTAAGAATTTTTATTTTAAGTTTTCTAAATTAAATATTTTTCTCAATTTTTTGTTTATTTTTATTTATGGAGTATATTTAAGTTTTGAATTTCCTTTTAAATTTCTGCTGATTTTTTTTTTAAAATAGAATCTCACTATAGTCCATCTGGCTTTAAACTTACTGTGTAGCTAAGAATGGCCCCAAGTCTGTAAATTCAGGCATGAGCAGACATCTGGCTTCCATTGTCCATCCATCTTAAGGAGCATTTGACTTAGCAGGCAGGAAGTATTGTCCCCAAGTCTTCTGTAAGTTCTGGAATTCAGAGGGCTTTGCTCTGAGGCCCAAACACTGAACTACCTGGCAGAGAGCATCCAAGTGTAGATGTGTTAGCTGCTTCCCAGTCCTCTGCCCACTAAGGTAGAGTTCAGTGTAGGCCTGGGACATCTATCTCTCAACCCGTCCCTTTCAGCCTGTATCTTGTGTCTCGCTTCTGAGGGGCCCTACCTGGACTGTTTGGTGTCCACTTCCCCAGAGATTCAGGATGTCTCTGTGACTCTGTGTTCCTCTTCCAATACTTGACGGATACTGCCATTTTGACATAGCATGAATGGCGTCAGCTTTAACGCACTGGGTACTTTTCTTCCTGGAGCGTGGTTGGAGTCTTTTGTCTGTGTTGCTCTTTCCCCATTTCTTTTCATGAAAAAGAAAATGATCTAGCTTTCAACTTTTCCTTATATTTAAAAAAAAATCTGTGAAGGGTGAAAAGAAACCCACTCATTTAAGACTCCAGCCGAGTCGGCCATCTTGCATTGGTAGCTTTCTTAAACGTTTTAATCTTAGACATTTCCCCAGATCATAGAATTCCTCTGATAATCAGAATGATGGCATTTTACTTTATCTTGGATCTAAGTGTTTATCTAAATGTAAGAGAAAAGGCCACACTTAGGGAGGAGACCAGAGCGGACAAGTCTCTCCTTGGAAGGGCAGGGCTACAGGAGTGTGGTGAAGTCCTTCTCTGCCTTGGCTTAGGAGAATTTAATGACAATCAAATGACAGTGAGAGCCCATTTGAAAGAAGGCAGTGATCTGGTGATTATGTCTGCCCAGTCTGCACTCTCTGTTTACCCTTTGCCCAGCTAGCACAGACTCGCTGGAAGTTTTTCCTTCTGTTTTTTGTGAGATACAAAGGTCACAGTTGTTGTGAATACTTTTACCAATATTTTTGGATGGATTCAATTTTCTTGTGTATTTGTTTCACATTATATGTGTGTCTGAGCTGTGACTATACATGCATGCATAGTCATGGATGGATATGTGCATGTGAGGCACACAGAGAACATTGCAATAACAACGGCTGTGACCACAAGGACTGCAAACACCATAAGTAGCATTTGTCGTGGGTTTCCTAGTTAGGGTGGTATCTGATTGTGTCAGCCCCTCATTACTTTGTTACCTGAGTAACTGTGTGTGTGTGTGTGAGAGAGAGAGGGGGGGGGGGAAGAGAGAGAGAGAGAGAGAGAGAAAGAGAGAGAGAGAGAGAGAGAGAGAGAGAGAGAGAGAGAGAGACCAAATTTGAAATACTTAAAGCACTTAGATCACAGTGAAATTGAAATACTCATCACGATCATTAGATCGGAGTCATCATGAATTAAAGGACTTTTGTTCTTCCCAGTTGTTTACTTGACTTTGAAATATCTGACATTAGACCTAGGGAAAACTCACAAGTAGTCAGAAAATTAAAGCAGGGAAAACCTGAGCACAGAAGTCGGGAACACAGATCAGCCGCAGGGGTCGGTCGCAGAGATCTGAAGGAGTTGAGAGCGCTCTATTAGGGAGCAGGTGCAGAGCGGTCTACTGTGGATGCAGATGTGTGACACTGTCACCTGACCTCTGAGTCCAGCCAGCTCTCCATATAAAGGCATTGCTTCTCCTTGCCCTGTACATGAAGAATGAATGACTTCAGCTCTTGGCCTGAACTTCACTCTTCCTTGATAGTTATGTGAATCTCTGATGTCTTCTTTCTACCAAACTTACCCCCTCTTCCGCATGAGCCGTGTGCTTTGAATCGTTTCAGGTGCCCTCGCTTCTCTCTGCCCCAGGCTCTCTTGTCTTCTAGCTGAGCCATCCATAACTGCCTGTCCTCTCCCTTCCTTGGTTTTCCCTTGCAGTCTTCTCTCCATTCTTACTGCTTCCGACTCCCGTTGCTCCTCTAGCAGACAAACTTTGGCCACCTTGGCGCTATGCTTCTGCCCTGTGGCTTCTGAGCCCGCTACACACTCCTTCCTTGTTTGCTTCCGGCTTTCCTGTCTGAGGGCTCCTGAGAGCACATACAGCTTCCTCCATATGACATGGATTTAGCACGGTTGCCTCTAGAGTATTTCTAAATGGAGGTCAAACAAGCCGCTCAGTATTTATTAAAAATATTTATGAAGTACATTCATGCTCTGGGCTAGCTAGACCTGCGGACCATACAGTATAAGGGCCTTGGCTTTGGAATTAAAATTTATGTTAAATCACAAACAGTAAAATTGCATAAACAAAAGAATTGAAAAGTGAAGTGGTCAGAGATATCAAAATTGATCTTTCTGAGTTATGAAATGCCCTCAAAGAGCTCCAAATCACTTGTAATTATTTTTACTTTCCTCAATGTAATATTTATACTCCCCAGATTTCTACATTTTATATGAAGGGTGGGAAATGGGAAGTTTTTTTGGGGGGGGGGTTTTCTTTGCTTTTTTAATCTCTGACTTCTGGATTACCTGCTATCATAGAAAACGAGACCATTTCTTTTAGGCTTTCTCAGTCTACATTGTTATAAGGATACCATTATATTCCTCTTTATTCCGAGGTTGAAATGGGAAGCTATTACAAATGTAATACATTGTACAAATGTAACTTTAGTGTAGAAAGCTAAATGCCAGAGCGTCCGTTGCATGTGCAGTATGGGATTTTACACACTAGACTGTGACTATGAGTGAGGGCATCCAGAAGCAGGTGTTTTACTGTTTCACAAACGCATTGCTCTTGCTTTTAGTGTTTTGTCTGCTTTGTTGGGGAGGAAAGCGTTTTATTTGGCTCATACTTCCGCATCCCTGTTCATCATTGAAGGACGTCACACAGGAACTCAGACAGGGCAGGATGCTGGAGACAGGACCTGCTTCCTGGCTTGCTCAGCCTGCTTCCTCATAGAACTGAGGACCAGCAGCCCAGGGATGGCCCTGCCCACCATGGCCTCCCTCCCCGCATTGATCTCTAATTAAGAAAATGCCTTGTAGCTGGGCCTTCCTGTGGAGGAGGCATTTTCTCAGCCGTGGCTTCCTCCCCACTGATGACGCCAGCTTTTGTCAAGCTGACTTACATATTCACTCTCACCGTGTATCACTTTTTCTCCTTGTTAGACACAATGAAGATTATGTGTTGATCCAAATACTACAGAGGCAACTGTTGTTTTCAGGGTAGGTAGGATTCAGATTCGTAGGACCATGCTTAAACTATGGCCTTACCCTCTGTCACGTGGCCGTGAACTTACCACCCTTGAAGTTCTCGAGTGTATACACAAAGTGGAACAAATGATACATGAGCATCCCACATTGCTATGGAAATTAAAGTATGCAATGTCTGCTCTGCTGGAAATGGTGGGTCAGTGAATAAGCAGAGCCTACGGACCAGCTGAGCTTGGGGGATGTCTATCCCTATGACAAGAACAAGCTCAAAGGAGGGAGAGTCTTAGTCCTGCCCCATCGAGTCACTGAGCTCTTGGATTGGAGCCCATGGGAGCACAGACAGGACATCATGGTGGGAACATGTGGTAGAGTGCACATCTCGTACAAAGATCTTTTTCTCCCCAAAGACACAATTTCCTTTTACTAACCCCTCTACCCTGAAGGATTTCCCTACTTCCCAGTAATTCTAAAGACTGGGAATCCAAGTATAGGGTTTTACAAATAGAAACTAAAATTTTATGTGGCCTGGGCAGTGTAAATCCGATTCATACCTCTAGATTTTTGATAAATTCTGGAATTTATGATTACCTAGATTTACTTATACATATAGCATAATACATAAGCTACTTTCCCCATTTATTTTTAAAGATCTGTTTATTTATTTACAGTGCTGGGGATAGATATCACTAATCTATCATTCCAACCCTTACTATCTATTTGGAGACAGTTCTCACTAGATTTTCCAGAATGGCCTTAAACTTGGAATTCTCCTGCTTCAGCCTTCAGAGTAGCTAGGATTACACACGTACTCTCTGAGCCTTAGGAGCGCGTAGTTTTCTGTTTGTTTGTTTTTTTTATGATGAAATTGTTATTTAGTTACTCATGAGAATAAAGAATCCAGTATGGTTTCTAGGCTATGAACCTTGTTTTAACTTGTCCTCTGTACCTTACTAGCTTATGATGCAGGCATGAGATGAGGTGTGTGTTAATCTCTTGCATTATTTTATTATTTGCATTTTATGCACACATTTAAATATTTCCCTGTGCCATACATTTCTTCACTTCTTTTTAATGTACCTAATAAATATAATTGCAAAGGACTTTTAAAATTGCTACACACACACTAAAGAATAACAGCGATTTTCCAACAGTACAGAGTGTAATTAATTTTTATAGAAACAGTATGTACCTGCCAAATGGGTACTTTGAAAAATGAAACCATTTTCGACTGTGTGGAACGGCTTGGAAATGCGATTCTCCACCACGTTCTTTTCCTTATAGCCAGAAAACAATGATATGGAAATTAATTAGGGCTGTGTACCCAAGGCTGCTTCTTCCCTTTTTAAAAAAATCACACGTTGGAGGCAACGTTTCCTTTGGGCCAAGAGCAATCCCATTTGAATGTCCTGGATCATAGCTGGAAAGAGGATTTGAAAGGAGCCTTGAGTGAGTTACCACCCATCCCCAAAGGTGCTAACTTGAGGATATGCTTCTGTGTTAGCACTAGCGCAAGAAGCGGGTAACTTTTGCTAGTTCCCGTGCTCTCTGGCCATTGCAGTGTAACGAGCTTATATCACAGGCTCTTACTCTAAATACAGAGCACTGATTTATTCTGACAACATGTCCTATTGCATATCTGTTGCAAAATGTACACAATACTTCATTGTTAGGGGCCCGTTGTGTAACAGCTTCCTTGGTTTGTTAAAATCCACACAGAGATTTCTGATTCCCACATCCAGTCTAATTTGTAATCTCCTTTGGCTCTCTCCCTGTCTTCTTTGGTTTTGGTTTTGGTCCAATGAATTTCCAAAACAAAGGTATCTACCAAGGTTGAATTTCCAAAAGAAAAGCAAAGTGTATCTACTGTGTGTGTGTGTGTGTGTGTGTGTGTGTGTGTGTGTGTGTGTGTGTGTGTAGTGTGTGTGTGTGTGTGTGTGTCTGTGTGTGTGTGTGTGTGTGTGTGTGTATCAGAAGAAAAGTGTGTGTGTGTGTGTGTGTGTGTAATGTGTGTGTTCTTTTGTGTGTGTGTGTGTGTGTGTGTGTGTGTGTGTGTGTGTGTGTGTGTGTGTGTGTGTGTGTATGTGTGTGTGTGTGTGTGTGTGTGTGTGTGTGTGTGTGTGTGTGTGTGTGTGTGTGTCTGTGTGTGTGTGTGTGTGTGTGTGTGTGTGTGTGTGTGTGTGTGTGTGTGTATGTGTGTGTGTGTGTGTGTGTGTGTGTGTGTGTGTGTGTGTGTGTGTGTGTGTGTGTGTGTGTGTGTGTGTGTGTGTGTGTGTGTGTGTGTGTGTGTGTGTGTATGTGTGTGTGTGTGTGTGTGTGTGTGTGTGTGTGTGTGTGTGTGTGTGTGTGTGTGTGTGTGTGTGTGTATGTGTGTGTGTGTGTGTGTGTGTGTGTGTGTGTGTGTGTGTGTGTGTGTGTGTGTGTGTGTGTGTGTCTGTGTGTGTGTGTGTGTGTGTGTGTGTGTGTATGTGTGTGTGTGTGTATGTGTGTGTATGTGTGTGTGTGTGTGTGTGTGTGTGTGTGTGTGTGTGTGTGTGTGTGTGTGTGTGTGGTGTGTGTGTGTGTGTGTGTCTGTGTTGTTGTGTGTGTGTGTGTGTGTGTGTGTATTTCATGTGTTTGTGTGTGTGAGATAGTGTGTGTGTGTGTGTGTGTGTTTAGTGGTGGCTTGAGAGATAACAGGGTGGCTTGCAACAGGGCATGTTGCCAGAGTGATACCTCTGATTTTACCCGCCCAGACGTGCTATCGACTCAGGTTCCTGGTAGGACACACTGTCCGCCAAGATGAGTTTTCGTTTTGAGTGGTGGTTCTCCATTTTTACCACACCGCAGGGCTACTTTGAAGGTTAGATAAAACTCCCTTCTCTGTGTCCCATAGCGAGAGTTTGGTTGGAGCTTGCGTGGGGTGAGCATCAGAATTTGGGTTCTAATGCATAGTGCTGCAGTGATGTGGATGTTACTGGTCCTGGGGCTTCACTCTTGTTACCATGGAGACAGTACCTGGAAGCATTTGGTTGGCTGCAGGTGTAGAGGAGTAAGGGTGCTATATTTGATAGGGACAGAAACAGGAAAAGATTAAACGATTTCAGGCATCTTACCTAGTGCCCTAGGTTTGTTGGCCTTGGAGCTGTTACAATATGTGTTAAAATTGAGCATTCGTAGTAATTATTTTTACTACTAGAATTTAAATGAGGTTTAGAAAGGTCAGTGAGTTTTATTGTTAACACCAGCCTTCTCTTCCTCCTCTGGTTCCTGCATCCTTCTTCAGGCTGTGCCTTTTTCTGGCCCCCTACAAAGAATGAATAGAGATTAGCCACAGGATAGGTGCAAGCAATGAGACTGGGTTTGTATCCTTGGCGGGATGGTTATGTCAATCAAGTTTACCATTGTATTAAGACCCCATTGTTTTAGCTTTTAACTAGTCAGACTTTGTGGCAAGAAGAACAATGATTGGTTCAAATATGCCTTACAATGTTTATCATAGAATTCCAAAGCAAATCTGTTTCGTTAATCTGTCACCCAAGGGATTTAATTTATTTCGTTTTCAAAGGATGAAAATGCTACCACTTAAATAAGATGGATGTACTAATTGGACATCAGTCTAACCTGTTAATCAGTGAAGACTGCAACTGACTTGTGTGTAAGAGTATGTGGTTTATACTTCTCATTCGAGAAGAACTATCATCCAGGTCATGCCAATGACGAGCTTTGTTTTTAGACAAAAGCACAAAGCTGAACCTACTTGTCCTTTCCCATTAGTTCCCATCTCAGCATTATCTGGGGGTGTTCAAGTCTGTTCCTGGTACCTTTTGAGTCCAGTGGACACTCGAACTTTTGCATGTGGCTCAATGCATAAAATGCTGCCTTCAACAAGGTAATTTTGCTTATGAAACACTTTGTCAGATGTTACTTTCTTTTTTAAAAAAAAATAATGCCCTGTTCTCAAATTTTCCTAGAATAAAACACCCTGACAGGTAAAGGATTTAAGAGATCTAGGCCATGCTTACTCAATGAAATGCAGCCGAGTGGAAAGTACCCTGTCCTCCTGGCTTGGAACATAAGGTCTTTTCTGATGTAGTGGTTCAAAGAGATTATATTATTTAAAGAGCTGGTGGTACACCGACATTAACTTACTAGAAGCAGATTTTCGTCTTTTGTAACATTGCGTGTTGGAGTTTCTTTCTGAAGGAATTCATGTCTGTGAAGAATGGTTTCAAGCCAAGAGTAAGCTGTGCTGGAACTCGGTGCTTTTCAACCTTCGCCCTCTAGCTGGGAAGACTTGCTTGAGTCAGATCATTGAGGATTAATAAGAAGTGCATTGCTCAGCACCATGCAAGGGTTGGGTCAAGCACCTTGGCTTTGAGGAGTTTATTCTTTTGCTTCGCAAGCCGAGACATTCCAGGTCCCACTGCAAAATGGAAGCCCAGGATCCTGTTGATTAACATGGCCTCCCTGCAGTTTGCCAGCCAGCTGTTCTTCTGGACAGCCCTTCTGTTGTGTCTAACAGTGTCTGGAATAACTGGATAGACGACCAGTGATTTTGACCTCTAGCTGTTGTTGGAAGATTGGTGCTATGTCATAAGTACGGTTCCTCCTTCTACTTGAAGAAGTTTGGCATCTTACAGAGGAAAAAGTCAAGTGTTGATTTTAGCCTGCTAGTAGGAATAATGGTCAGGGAGCCCATGACAAGATGACTTTGATGCAAAGACTGGGGATTCTGGGCCAGATAACCACAAGGGGAACTATTTGTGACCAAATGTCTGTCAGACAGAGGAGTACAGGTAGCTTTTCTGGGTGATCAGAGAGAGTGGTATGCTTGGAAGGGTAGCCAAGGCCAAGAGTAGAGGTCATCCAGGCAGTACTTAGGTCTAGTTCTGTTGGTGATAGGTAGGAGCTATGTCTGTGGGTGAAAAGCAAAGGAAAGGGGGCCGGTAGACTAGAGGAGTATAATGGGATTTTATACTTTCTGGTTTAAATGCTTTATGATTTAACTTATCAGGAGACATAAGCAGGCAATAAGACAAAGTGGAATTTTGTATATTTCCCACTTAGCTATGTAATAATCCAGCCTGGATTCAGAACTCTCCGGAAATTAGTGTGGTTGAATGGCTCCTCTCCATTCTCATTCTCATCTCCCAGTGTTTAGAAGATGCTTACCCAGAGCCTGTGCCCTTGAAAAGAAGTCTCTGATCGGAGTTCCCTTGTGTTTTTCCAGGTAGCCCAGCCATGACCCACAGGAATCTGACATCCTCCAGTCTCAATGACATTTCTGATAAACCAGAGAAGGACCAGGTAAGCAGAAACTTTCTTTCTTTGAGGCTTAAGACAGACCGTGTGTCTAAAGGATGCTAGGTTGGCTTAGAGAGAGTGGTGTCAGCACTAAAATGGACCACCATTATGTGAGGTGGGGAGTTTGAGGAAGGAAGCAAGCTGTGTGACTCAGAGAAGCAGGTGACTCCTGGCTTTGGCCTTGTGAGCTGTAACTGGCCGAGTCTGTACAGAGTAATGTAACCTCTGCCTTGGATTCGTTGTAGGATTAAGTGGGGGTGTTTTATGAAAAGGTGTTTTGGCATACTATGAAAGGCTACTGAGAGGTGCTGTGATTGGCATTTTGGGGGAAGGGAGGCTCGTCAGGAGAAAGGAATGTTAATGTCTCATCCATTCTCTGTGTATTTGCTTGTGAGCACATAAGTTTCTGTAATGAAGAGCAGAGAATTAGAATCGATGCTATTTTTTCTTTTGAAAAGAATGTGGTATACACTGATTCATTTTCCTAGTTGGCTGGGTGTCTACAGAGAGGTTATGTTTCAAAAGCATCATATACTGATACTTCCTGATGAAAAAAATCTTAAGACTTCAAAAAATCAAAGTTTCATGTTTTAAGCACAATGAAGGGGCCATTTGATAATGTGTCCTCTGTGCACACATGGTGTTGGTCTGAGTTCTGTCCCCAGCACCTGCATTAAAAACAAAACAGACAAGTGCTGCTAAGCACACTCGTAATCCTAGTGCGGGGAGGAAGAGACAGGAGGATCCCTGGGATTTTCTGGGCAGCCAGTCCAGTAAGATCAGTGAGCTCCAGGTTCAGAGGCACTGCCTCAAAATAGAATACTGTGTGATTGATGAAAACATCCAGTATCAACCTTTGATCTTCACACACATGCCTTCCCACATATACACACAAATACACACATATACACATATGTACATACACACATACACATACATATACACATACATACACACAGATACACACAGATACAAACACACATACATACACACACATCCATGCTTACACATACATTCTTCCCTATACATTGCAAAAACTCACAAATGTTTTAGACACACAAACCTGTGAACAAATACACACACTCATACACACATGCCTGCTCTGTACATTGCACATATGCACAAATATTATAGACACACAAGCCTCTGAACACACACACACATACACATGCTTCCTCCATGCATTGCATGTATTCACAAGTACTGTAGGCATACAATGCTCTGAACACATACACACACACAAACACACACACACTCTGACTGAGAGTTACAGGATAAATAATAGGCGACAAAATTGAGAAAATATGGCTTGATACTTGTTTCAAAACTAGTATGTAATGAGCTTGGCTTTCCCTCTGTGAAGTGGGAAAAATAGTACTGGATGTATATGCCAGAAAACCAGGCATCTGGTCTTTGCTCTTATAACCTCCTCTTCTGTCCTTTGACAGAAGACAGAACACAATTCCAGTTGGCTTCATGCTTAGCACACTAATGCTATCATTCAATTGGCCTTATTCTTTATCTCTGTCTCTTTAAGTAGGGTGGCTTTGGCAAATTTTTTTCATACTTTGCTATTTTTTTCTACAAAAAGCAATATTTATGGCAGTGTTCTTTTTTAAACTGGCAGTCCTTGTAGGAATGACAGAGTTTTATAGGCCTTGGTGAGTTCTCAAAAGTACAGGGAAAGGTGAAATTTCTCTCTTACGTGTGAAATGGCTCTTGAAGTCTTTCAACCTTCTCACCGACACTTCCTTAAAAGGCCTTCATTTGCCCAGATTGGATCTCCGGAACCTTTGCAGTTAATCTCTTGTTCCCATTTTCTGTCAGTTCGATATGCTGTCTGTAGCATTGCCCTCCTTTTCCCCTGTGGATGAGAAGCATAATAGGTTTCTAAAAAGTAGAGTTTGACATTTCTCTGAGATCTTGTGTCTTCCTTGTCTTTATCTGCTGTTTCTGGGAGAGGTCTCTTCATCAGGACAGATGACCCCCTCCCTATAACCTTGATATTCACTCTTGGCTCCTTGGGCCTCTCTCTACAAACCCTGACCTGGTTTGTCTGCCTTCTGACTCTTTTGGACATGGTCAGAGGAGGGCATTTGCTCCATTCAGCTTCTACCGACTAGTGCTAACTATTCATGCCCTCTGACAGAGGAATTGAACCCTGCTATGGCAACAGCAATTAGGGTTCGGCGTGTGTGGTTGATACATTTTTGAATAAGTCTTCTTTTATTGGGGACAACCATGTTTAGCCAGAAATTTGTGAACAGGCAGCTGGCAAATGTTCGCTGGGAGAAATTTCTTATGTTGTTGGGTCCCTTCACATCGGGCCATATGTAGAAGTTTCATAGCTTACAACAAGAGTTACATCACATCTCGATTCAAGGGTCAGAATGCATCCGGCATCACGAACTTCGGTTTGTTGTTTTTACATAAAACGTGTGTGGATTGGGTTCTTGAAATCTCCTAGCAGCTTCTCATAAAAGCTGAGGTTGATGTTAAGGCGATGACCAAAGACTGACTAAGCTCAGGAGTTTTTGCTCATCCTGTTTTCAAAGCTAGCAAACGCAAGTTAATGGGTCTATCTTGAGAGAAATTATCTACCCAAACCTAGTGACCACCCGGCCAGTTAATCAAGTGAGGTCTTTCTCCTGAAAGCACTTTTGTTTCCTGCTTTCTTCCAAAGGCTGGAAGAGGAGCTTAAACTGACCCACAGCCTTGCCTTCCATCAGACATGGAGGAGGGGTAATGGGGTAAAAGCAAGCTAATGCTTCACATGGAAAAGCGCTTGAAGCCTTTTAAGGCAAAAGAAAATTAGACTAGCAAGTAGATGACGCCATGGTAACCCCAGGTTTTATTTCTGTAACCTGTTTCAATACCGTAAACCTAGATTTTTTTTTTCCTTTCTTTCTTTTTTTTTTAACCTATTTTTCCTCTGGCTGGGTGGGGAAAACAGGGTGCCAGGCTAGAATTTGTTTTGAAAAAGCTTTTATAATTAATTAGCCAATGTCCCGGGAGTGAGTTTGGCAGCGAAGTCAAACTCCTCCTGTGTGCTTTTCCAAGCTGGCCTCCCAAACGTCCATCCAACTGCTGCTAAAGTTTCAGATTGAATGATGGTTCCGACTGGATACAATCTGAATGGCTGTGACCTTGCCTCCTGGCTTCCTGCAGCCACGGAACTTCCTACTCTACAAAAGACGGGGCTTAATGTTCAGAGGACCGAGGAGGAACAGAGTGGCTCTTTCTGACAGCTACGGGATGACACAATCTGAGGGCATATTTTAAATGAGATTCTGTTTGGGGGAAGCAGAGGAAACAAATCTGTGGAGTGCACTTTTTCTTCCTCGCTCTGCCAAGTCCACGCACTCAGGATTTCAGTAGCGCCTGCCCGATTGAAAAATAGCTCAAAACAGTTAAGAGCAGCAGAAAAACATAGCCTCAGTGGAGCAATAGTGCCCCAACATCGCATCCCTGCTTGGATGTGATGTTTATTAAGCAGAAAAACACCTGCGAGGGGTACATTAGCAAATACATCTGGAACACATAGAGTTGTGCATCTACATAAATAATATGGTTTTCTCTCTCTCTCTCTCTCTCTTTCTTTCTTCCCTTCTTTCTTTCTTTCTTTCTTTTTTTGTTGTTGCTTTGGAATGTTCTTTTGTATTTGCCAACTAGTTTTCCCAGTTGTCTTTGCTTTGTTTCTGCATTCCTTTGTTCCTTCTCTGATCTTTGAGGAATGGAACTACGTGAGAGACATGATGCAGACGCAAGGCTTGGGTATCAGTGTCCCTGAGTGAAGTGGGAAGACAGTCAGGAGGTTGCCCTTTTCCTTCCTAGCACCAGGGATCACACGTAGCGACTGGTACCTAAGGTACAAGTCCGAGAGCACTGAGCTACGTCTGCAGTACTAACGTAGCTAGCCTCATTGCTATCTTGTGAGCTTTAAGTCTCAGAGAGGGTTATAGGGCTTTCTAGGACTTGACTCTACAGGCTGTGAATGGCCCAGTAGTATCTGGCATTTGCAGATTCAGTATTAGGGGGAAATTGCATCCTACAGATCCACAGTGCATGTAGTAGAGATGGATGCACTTTGCAGAGCCTAAGGGGTACGTGTAAGGGTCATGTGACCTTGTAACATCTTATCTGGTTACCTCATTGTTTAACAGAATTATCAGACAATGTATTACATGAATCTCCTGGGGGAATTGGATCTGGGATTAGTGTTTTCAAAGTATATCAGGAATATTTTAAGCATTATCTACCATCTATCATCTTTAAATACACTTGGAAGCCTTGGTTTTTACTTTTGAAGAGGTGTTGGTTATTTATAGAAATAAGTGTAAATTCAAATATTTTGTCCAAGAGTAGGACAATAAATCATGCTGAATGTGAAATTGCTGTCTTGACAACTATAAGGTGGAATCTAGAACAGTAGAGTCTATGATTGACTGACCGATAGTCTTATTATTCTACACACACAGTGCAGGATTGACCGGACAGGCTTAGCTGCAGGGAATGTTTTCCTGGCTTCAGAGCTGAATTTCCAAGGTTCTTTCATATTCACAGAGGTGCACATGCAGCAAGGCAGCGCCTTCTCTTCTCTGTGGGTCTGTTGAATATGGGTGGTCCGACTTCACTCCGTGGAGGAGGTTGCAGTAAGGACTTTTCTGAGGTTAGAAACTCTTCTTTCAAAGGCTCTCAGAGGCCGGTGGGACACTGCTATGTCAGGAGCGCTCCAAACAGGGACGTCTGTGAAAACTAGAGAACAAAGGCATGTGGTCAGTGCTTAGATGTTCTCAGTCGCTACAGATTGGGTATCAGCCATGAGCTTCCTCTTGGATCCTTTAGTTGTCTGTTTTTGTTTTTTCTTAACTTTTGTTTTATTTTTCAATGCATTTTTATTAAAATATAATCGTATAATTTCTCCCTTCTCTTTCCTCTCTCCAGCCCCTCCTAGGACTCACCCCCAACTCTCAAAGAGATAGCCTGTTTTTTTTATTATTGTTACTTGCACACACACACATACACACACACACACACACACACTTATAAAAATACAATCATTTCATGAGTCCATTTTTATTATTTGATGTATATGGTTTCAGGGCTGACCATTGTATTGTATAACCAATAGGGGGGCTCATCTCTGGGACAGGCTAATTCTCCCTCTCCCAGCAGTCATCAGTTATCTGTTGTCCTCTGTGCCGGGAGGGAGGGACCCTTTGAGATCCTGTGTATGCACGTATATGGATGTTGCCCTTGTTTCTGTCTTGTTCACTCAGCCATTTCTGAGAGTGACTGTTTCGCAGCAGATGTCCTGGAATTCTGACTCTTCGAATGTTTCCACTCCTCCTCCTGTGCTGTTTCCTGAGCCGTGGATTCGGGAGCTGTCATACAGATATTTCTATTGGGGCTGGGCCCTCCATGATCTTAGGACCTCTCTTTTGTTTCCAGTTGTGGTTTTCTGCTTCTTAGATGCAGGACAGTAGCTACAGTTACCTCTTGGTATAAGGACACAATGTAGAATGTTGTAAGGAATTGCGCTGCTCTGGAAAAGGGGCAGTGGTGGATTCTTTTCTGTGGTGCATGACCTCACTAATCCAGCCCAGGAAGTTGGCTAAGTTTGTAGTACTAGGCATGACTGCCTTCTTTTGGGTGTCAGGATGAGGGTGTTGAGAGGTGAATCATAAGATACAATTGATACAAAGTAAAAAATGAAAAAAGTGGGGAGGGGGCTCCAACTGGGAAGGGACGAGGAAGAAGGAGGGACTGAGAGACAGATAACACTAAGGTTGTTGTATAAAGCCTCAAAGAATCGTACTATTTTATATTTACCAAAAGTTATGGAGTGTGTGTGTGTGTGTGTGTGTGTGTGTACGTATATATCATAAAGGAAGTTATGCTGCTTGGGGTGACAGGCTCCCTCAATAAAAATAAACTAACAATGCCCTCAGTACCAGGCAGAAGTAGCCTTTTGGATGGTTGGTCAGGATAGTTCAAATGACTCCTGTCTATTGATATAGTGCTTGATTGCCTCTCAGAGGTAGAAGGTAAGTTCCTTGGATTAATTAGGGTTCTCTAGAGGAACAGAACTGATAGAACGAATACACATGTGTGTGTGTATGTGTGTGTGTGTGTGTGTGTGTGTGTGTGTGTGTGTGTGTGCATGTAGGTGTGCATGTGGTTATTCATTAGAGTGCTATGCAGGCTGTGGCCCGGCTGGTTCAACAATCACTATCTCCTGATAGAAAGGCTAAGAATCCAGTACATGTTTCATCGCTGAGGCTTGGCCTCTCGGCTGGTTTGCAGCCTGAGTTGGAATCCTGAGGAAGTGCATTCTAACAGCAATGGAGGGTGCCTCAGCAGCATGATAGATGAGCTTGCCTACGAGGGCAACGGGAGAAAAGCGAAACTTCCTGCTTCCATGTCTCTGTAGGCTGCCACCAAAAGGTGTAGCCCAGACTCAGAATGTTTTTCTCATTTCTACTGATCCGGATTAAGGGTGGGTCTTCTCCCTAAACGGTACTGTAAAGAAAATCCCTCTCAGAGCACCCAGCCACTTGGGCGTTAATGGATCCCAGATGTAGCTACGTCCCTACTGCTAAGGACACCAAACACTTACGACACAGGACCTGGATACTTGTGACTTGTATCTAACCGTAAAGCTTCCTTTCCTGTGGTGTAGCTTCCATTGTACTGGGAAATCCTGGGTAGGCTGCAATGGGAAGGAAGCAGTTAAACAGCCCCAACCAGCTACAACACCTATGCACCACAACAGTGTGCAGCCCGGCAAACTATCCATGCATGCCAATGGGAGACACTCGTCTATGGGTGGCCACCAACCACTGTCTAATCAGCTGAGTGTTTCGATGGGGATGTGGGTGGCCACGTGATGCTCATCCCGAGGCTCTTTCAAATAGCATCAGCTTGCGCCGAGACGGTTAACAGTGCTGACGCCTGTCATCCTTCTCTTTTCTACTAGGACTTAGACTTACTGCAGCTTCCTTTCCTCCTCCTGTCTTCTCTCCCATGTTTCAAATGCTTTAACCATGGGTGGCTGTAAAGAGAGTTGAATATATTCACTTATGCAAAAAAAATGGTCACTCATGCCCTTGATGGTAGATGCCAGGCATCAGGGAAACTCGTTACCTTCTGAGTCACTGAGCTTCCAAATTTGGGGAGAGAGTTATATAACAAGCAGTAAAAATGCAGTAAATAAACAAATAGGTTCACTTCCCACCCCAAAGATCATTGTCCTGACAACCAAACCAGGGATTATCAGGAGGTAGGGAAACAGAGCTGGGTAGGGGGGGTCATCAGTGGATTGGATCACAGGAAGTCTTTCTTCCCCCCACCCCAGGGCTGAGAAAAAAGCAAGCTTAGAGGCCAGAGGCAGGAACGAGCATGTTTTATAGAAAAACAGAACAAATAAATTCAGAGCGAGTGGCTGAAGGTAAGGCACAGGTGTGCAGTGGTGAAGGCAGTGGGGAGCCCATCAGGGGCACCTTTTTATTTTATTATAAGTGAAGGGAAACACTATTTTTGGCTCTTTACCTGGAGAGTCGCATGTTCTGATTTACATTTTAAAGCGCTCACTGTGGATACTGCGGTAGTTGGAGGGATTTGCCAATGTTCCGATCACCTGGTGCTGTTACTATATAAAGCACGGAGCGAGCGCCCCCGTGTATTAAATTGAGTGCACCATAACCCAACAAGGCCAATTTCTTAACACATTAACCATAAGTGCCAGGCCTTAGCACCAGCAGAGGAAGCTCTTCTGTATCGCAGAGGAACTGTGGGAAATAAAGAGATTTCCTCATTTAAAGTATTTCCTATGAACTGTTGAGCAATTATTCCACACTAATGAAAACATTTAAATATTCCAGTGCGCTGTAAGTGGGCACAGGCACACGATGAGAGACTAGGGAGAGCTTTTGAGTGATTGTACATGTTGGCAGTCCTCTCTTTGTCCCCATCACTGAAATCAGTCCTGCCACCTGTGTCATGGCACATGGCGAATGCTACCAATGCTGTCTATACCAGAGGCTTTGCTGAAGACTGGACAAGCAGCAGAGTTATTGTGCTTGGAAAGGAACATTGCAGTGTGCAGGAAAATAGGATCATCTCCAAGTGGTTCTCTTTCATTTTTTGTTCTGTCTGTCCATCCGTCCGTCAGTCTCTCTGACTGTTTGTTTCTGTAGACTCTCTCTCTCTCTCTCTCTCTCTCTCTCTCTCTCTCTCTCTCTCTCTCACACACACACACACACACACACACACACACACACACAGGCATACAGATGAGCAGTCCAGATGTTGACATTGGGTGTCTTTCTCTATTGCTCTCTCTGTCTTCCTTTTTGGCCCATACTCTCTCATTGAGCCTAGAGTTCATTGACTAGGCTGGACTCTGTGATTAGTGAGCTGTAGGGATCTGTAACTCTGCTCTCCTAGTGCTGGAGTTACTGACACATTGCCACACACAACTTTTATGTGGCTGCTGGGGATCCAAATTCAGGTCCTCATAGTTGTGTAGATAGGCACTTCACTGATAAGCCATCATCTCAGCACCTCATGTCATAGTCTGGTCTGAACTTGAACTCTGATTGCCTGGTGCACTACATCCCTGCATTATACATTTAAGAAAAGAGTTTGAAGTTGCAGCATGCCTTAAATAATATACTGGCATTTGGGATATTAGATGTTTCTCTTGTTCTTTTCAGTTTGCATCATTCTCCCAGTCATGATGTCCCTATCCCATGATTGTCCTTACACTATGTTTCAAAGAGTAGTTCAATGTCATTACCTGTAATCTTTTAGGTATGTTCTCATGTCACAAGTTACCCATGTCTAAGTCCTCATCAAGCAAGACTTAGAAGTGGAAAATTGTTACAGAGCCAAGAGCAATACCTTATAGGCACGGTTAAACAGTTTTTCTAAGGCCATGGTAATAAAGCTTTATAGTCGTTATTATATCTATATATATGTATATATATGCAATCATACTTTACTGTTGTAACACTATTGTCCGTGATTTTTTTTTTAAATCTTGCTGTTCCTCAATTAAAAGTGTGCAGAACTGCTGTAAATATAAGCAGTGCAAATGTGAACAGTTTACTTCGGCTTCTGTAATGACTGTCAGCCACTGAACTTAAAGTCCCATGCTTTCTGGTTGCGTGGGTACTTCTGCAGCTACACAGATAAGTAGCAATCCAATGGAAACCACTGTGCTCTTTTTGAAGGTTGTGTGGTATACATGAATCAAAGTTTTGTCAAGCAGTCTTTTAAGTGAAGCCAAGTTGTTATTTCCTTACGAATCTAAATGTACCTATAAGAAATGGCCTTACTATAACGTCCTGCTTTTCTTCTTTGTAAAGAAATCTTTATAAAGACATTTTTCTAAGTGCAGCTACTGGGTCGTCACTTATTGACAATCCAATTAACTTCACAAAGGAGATACCGATTGTGTTCTAGATCATTAGAGCATGTTTATAGCCCCTTCCACGACTAATGCACTGTTTGCCAGTCGGGTCTGAGTCTGTCCTTTACCCAACAGCTTAGAGCCCAGGTGAAATAGAGACTCTTGGTGCTCCTACCTTTGCCTCTTAGTTTGCCTTGGGGTTTTCTTTAGAAGTTTAAATGGAGATTAGGAAGACTGAGTTTATGCTCGTAGTTTGATTGGATGCCCACGTTGGCTCATTACCTCTGTCCCAAGGCACAGATAGCAAAAGTGCAGTGACTGTAGCCTTGGCCACTTGTGTTTCTGTTGCCTTGGCTGAAGGCACTGCTGTTCTCAGCACCGAGGCAGCTGTAGAAGCTCTCTGGGACGTTCCTTGGCTTCTTCTCAGGCCTCTTGGTGGTCTGCACCTGGAGGGAAAGAAAATCTGCCAACTGAGTTGAAAAACCTCTTCTGTGAGGCACTGCTCTACACATTCGCAGTTTCGCTGTGCCTGGCCGCCTTTCTCTTACTTCCCCCATCCTTCAGGAGAATTTTAAAGAAACCAATGTCGAGACTCTTAGCTTGGTATGGGGATATGCTTTATTGGGTGCTTTAGTGGGCAAACTAGTCCATGAGTAGGCCACCCCTCACACGCTGGCCCCTTTTCGGATTCTGCTGCTCCCCTCAATGGGGACTCTCTATAGAGCGGAAGTATGATGAGGTCAAGGCACCCAAGGGAATTGTTCTGCTCTTTTTCAGGGGGTTGGGAGGGTTGAGAGCTTCTTACTGTTTCCATGTCACTTGCCTAATGATCCAGAGGTCAGCCGATGCATTTGCCATGTCGCACGATCTTGTTGGTCCCTCCCTGGGCTTCCTGACTTTTCCATGTGTTACCATCAATGCTATGGTTTTACTCAAAGAACTGAACAGGGGTGAAAGCCTTGCTTCCCTTTCCTTGGACACCATATAAAGCCCAGCAGTAATTTCTCTGATAATCTGAGAGCCAGTGGCAAATACCATGTAGACATTCCTACCTGCTTAGCATTCTGTGCATGTATACCAAGAGAATGATTGCCTAGGTAGCATTGCAAATGTTGAGCTTCAAAGCTGGCTGCCCTGTTGATCATTTAGTGGTCTTTTAAATTAATTGATTAATTAATTGATGTGAGTACACTGACACTCTCTTCAGACACACTAAAAGAGGCAATTGGATCCCATTACAGGTGCTGGGAATTGAACTCAGGACCCCTGGTAGAGCAGTCAGTGCTCTTAACCACTGTGCTGTCTCTCCAGCCCCACCATTTAGTGACTTAATCTCATCGTATTGAGATAACCATCCCACTCATAAGATAGCTGTTTGAGTTTGTTCCCTTGAAAGGAACCATTTACAATTGACAGAGATAGGGCCCTTCCTTACACGGATGCTTTGGAATGGTTAATATCAACCTTACTTTACATCTACTGGCAATTTTGAGGTTGTGTGAGATTGACTATCCCAAAGTTAAATTTATTTAACAACAGAGCTGCACTCTGGTCTGCACGTCTGTGCTTCTAATTTGCAATGAACTCTGCCTATAAGGATTAGGGTTGCTTTTAGGACTGAAACCACAGCGGAGTAGACAGGTGTCCGACTGATCACTTCTAGACTTTGAGGTGCACTTCATGCTGAATGAACTAATTATTGAATTAGTATTTTAAAAAAATTCAAGGAACTCTTAAGTGTCTCACAATGTCTAGTTGGGCAATTCTGTTGCCATGGAGATTAAAAGGGGTCACTCTGCATGTCTTTGTCCTAGATTGGATTGATGGCCATCAGTGAGAAAAGACTCTTCTGTATGTGTTTTGATGTGTGTGTCTACATGGTGGTGGAGGTGGTGTGTGTGTATTTATACATGTGTGTGCACATGTGGAAACCAAAGGTTGATAGTAGATGTCTTCCTTTATTGCTATCCCCCTCTGTTTTGTAGATAGGGCATCTTCCTAAACTTGACGTTTGCCATTTTGGCTCGATTGGCTGGCCAGCAAGTTCTTAGTGTCTGCCTGCCTGTCTCCGTCCCCTCAGGGCTGGGGTTGAATATATTTGACATTCGTCTTCAACTGGGTCCTGGGGATCCAGTCTCAAGAACTCCTGCTTGTACAACAAGCCCTTTTCTCACTAAGCAATCTTGCCAACACCATGGTACGGTGATTTTAAAATGGTTTGATGTGTGATCTCAGGTAGGGTTTTCCATAGAGTTCTGGGATAGAAAGGTACCAGAGCAGACCAGAGCAGGCAGTGAAAGGGGTGCTTTGGAAACTCTTGGCCATGTAGAGAACATAAATAATGGAAGACAGGATAGTAACCAAATGATACATTCGATCCCAGGAAAGAGTCAGGCAGGAAGTGGGGAAACACGAGCAAGAGTGCGACTGTCTGTCGTTTAACAATGTAAGTGACTGACTTCCTTCTCCAACAAATGAAAAATATTGAAGCTGTTATTATTCTTTGAGTAGTGGTCCCAAACTTTCCAATCTTTATGAAATACATAATTCCAAAATTGTATCTGTGTTGTTAGTATTCCTGGCCAAATTAAGAAAATTAGATTTAGATTGACAAGTTAACATGCCATGGACCACGGTGGACAATCCAGTTAGAACCCATTTGATTGATTAATCTTCACTTGCTTTGCTGAAACGCCTCATGTTTCTTTGATGTCTGATTTTCTGGATGCTTCTTCATCATGGACAGAGTCACCTCCAGGTCATCAAATCTGAGACACATACATACAACCTTATACATACATACATACAACCTTAATTTTTTTTTTTTTTTGAAAAAGCACGGTCGTTGAACTTTGACCTTAGGCTCCTCTCAGGAGCAGCACTGAAGACAATAAGAGGATTACATCTTAAGTCTTCTGAATTTCAATTTTCTGGTTCATAGTACAGAATTGTAATTCACTAAGCACTGCCTGCTCAGGGGGTGCTAGTCGGAAAGGACGAGCATTTAATGTATCAAAGTTTGATGTATCTGAAACTATGATGCAAGTCTTCACTGTCATGGTCACTTTTATTATTTAATCGAGCTATTGCCTTTCCATTTCGGATGGGTTTGCAGTAAGATTGTGTAGAATTCAGGTCAGTTTTATTTTCTACGCTATTCCTCACATTTCACATTTACATTGCTAATTTAGCCTGTAATACTTTGTGCGTTTATCTTTTATACTATATGGGTTTCCCCTTCCTGTAAAGAAACATGTCTGACAGTCCACTGTTAATTTTGTTATCACATCTATGCTGGACTCAAAAGTTTGTTTTTTTTACCCTCCTAAGCCCTACCTCCACTTTAAATATTTTTATTTTTATGTGTATGGATGTTTTGCTTCCATGTAAGTCTGATGCCCTGTGACTGAAGTTAAGAGATGGTTGTGAGGCCCCCATGTGGGTGTTGGTAATAAAACCCAGGCTTCCTGGAAGAGCAAACCATGCGCTATCTGTCGAGCCATCTCTCCAGTCTGGACGACACCACTTACGTTGAGGTGGATCAGTAGCACTTACTTTGAGCCCCACCATTAAGTATTCTAGCACATGTAATTGTTCCAGGTTTGAATTTATGACACTGTCTGGGACTTGCTGTGTGCATTATAAAATTGTCACACGGTGTGTGTTGCTTTTCGTGTGTCCACCTTCAGCCCTGTGGGGAGAGCCAGTGGTCTAGTGAGCTGATTTCTGATAGAAATCTTTGTCAAATTTAAGTGAATAAACATAAAATTTTTTCATAGTAAAGTGGGTTTTTTTTTTGTTTGTTTTTTGCTTTCTGTTATTTTTGATGTTTGAGACAGAGTTCCTGCTGTGTAGCCTTGGCTGTCCTGGAACTCACTGTGTAGACCAGCTTAGCCTTGAATTTGTAGAGGATCCACCTGCTTCTGCCTCTCAAGTGCTAGGATTAAAGGTGTGCACCACCACCTCCTGGCCTATAGTAGTTTCTTAAAGTGCTTATCTTTCACTCTGGTGAAATTTCTTCTCATATCCGTTGGCCGCGTGTCTTAATAAGTGAAGTAGTTGCTTGAAACATAGAGGTTTGCCTATCTCATATATTCATGTAGTTTTTCTTGCTTAGGACAATCATTGATATGCTAACATTTTAGAAATAGTTTACTCTTTTATTTGTTAAAATCTATTTACTTATTTTCTTTTATTTCTTGAGAACTTCTAATTTTTATTGAAATGAAAACAAGTTGAATTAAAAGTAGTCTTAGCATTATAATAAAAGAATCCGAGCATACCATATGCATTGAGAGCTTATTTTGTATGAGGAACACGTCTAAATGTTTTTATAGTTTTATTTTTTCTTCCATTTTTATTAAATTGGGTATTTCTTATTTACATTTCAAATGTTATTCCCCTTTCCTGGTTTCCAGGCCAACATTCCCCTAACCCCTCTTCCTCCCCTTCTATATAGGTGTTCCCCTCCCCATCCATCCCCCATTATTGCCCCCCAACAATCCTGTACATTGGGGGTCCAGCCTTGGCAGGACCAAGGGTTTCCCCTTCCACTGGTGCCCTTACTAGGCTATTCATTGCTACCTATGAATTTGGAGCCCAGGGTCAGTCCATATATAGTCTTTGGGTAGTGGCTTAGTCCCTGGAAGCTCTGGTTGGTTGGCATTGTTGTACATATGGGGTCTTAAGCCCCTTCAAGCTCTTCCAGTCCTTTCTCTGATTCCTTCAACGGGGGTCCCATTCTCAGTTCAGTGGTTTGCTGCTGGCATTCGCCTCTGTATTTGCTGTATTCTGGCTGTGTCTCTCAGGAGAGATCTACATCCGGTTCCTGTCAGCCTGCACTTCTTTGCTTCATCCATCTTATCTAGTTTGGTGGCTGTATATGTATGGGCCACATGTGGGGCAGGCTCTGAATGGCTGTTCCTTCAGCCTCTGTTCTACACTTTGCCTCCCTATCTCCTCCTATGGGTATTTTTGTTTCCCTTTTAAAGAAGGAGTGAAGCATTCACATTTTGATCATCCGTCTTGAGTTTCATGTGTTCTGTGCATCTAAGGTAATTCCAGCATTTGGGCTAATATCCACTTATCAATGAGTGCATACCATGTGTGTTTTTCTGTGATCGCGTTACCTCACTCAGGATGGTATTTTCTAGTTCCATCCATTTGCCTATGAATTTCATCGTTAACCAGCTGACTGGTGTAATTTAAAGAAATCATCACAGAATTGCTGTTTAAAAGAAGGATATATGCCTCAATGATGCACTGAGAATACAGCTGTCAGCACACCAAGACGCTCGTTTACACGTGACGTGGCTCTATACCACCTGTGCAGTGCAGATCTAGACCACCCAACTTTTCTGCGTATGACACGGAATTATGTGTAATTGGAGGGGTTGAAAGGCAGCCTTACCCTCAACTCGAATTTATTCCTGTCTCTGCTAGTTCTTTACTTTGTCACTCTTACGTGCCCATTTTCTCATGGTTAGATCCCCAGGGTAACACCATAGTCATCGTCAAATTCAAACCCTGCTACTTATCAGGATGTCTCGTTTCAAAAGACGTCCCAGGCAGAGACAAAGCGAATTCCCATTGTCCTTTTAGCCGCCTGGCTCACTTCTCAAATGGAACTTAGAGCCAAGCTGTGTTTAAAAGTCACTTGTAGAGATGTCACTACATAGCCTATAAGAGGCTGAGTCTGAGGATAGAGCAGCTGCCTGGGTCATTGACGGTGCTGTTGAATGGTTAAATGGTGATCTCCCAGAACCAAGTCCCAGTCATGGCATTTTAGAAGGAAGAACTTGTTCGGAAAAGTCAACAGTAGCTCTCAGTATTCACAAGAGTTGTGAAGCTCCCGTTCAGAGTGGTGAATTTCTTCAGACTGGCCCTTTTCATCAGGACACCGTGAAAACATCTGTGAGGCTGTGTGACAAGAGATAGAAGTATCATTCTCCCCGCATGGGACTCTGACACTCCCTGAAGGACATCCCACCGGTGGGCATTCTGAATGACCTGGATTTATGTCCGCAGTTTGAATTTCAGAGATACTTATAAAAACCACACTGTGTATTCATTTTAGAAAGTTTTTAAAGTAAGGTGTCAAAGTAGTACAAACATGCAGGTTTTATCAAAAGAAAGTTTGAAAACAAGAATAAATAAATAAAATAAAAGATGATTGGGTAATTCTCTACTCTCCATCTGCATCAAGGGCTATATTCTCTCTTTGTCCTTCTCTTTCTCTTTCTCTCTGTCTCTGTCTCTCTGTCTCTCTGTGTCTGTCTGTTTCTCTCTCTCTCTCTCTCTCTCTCTCTCTCTCTCTCTCTCTCTCTCCCCTCTCCCTCCCTTCCTCTCTCTCTCTCTTTCTCTCTCTGGTGCGTGTGTGTGTGTGTGTGTGTGTGTGTGTGTGTGTGTGTGTGGTGACTCTCAGTATGTGTATGTGTATGACTGTCAGTGTGTGTGTGTGTGTGTGTGTGTGTGTGTCTTTCTGACTCATTAAGTGTGTGTGCCTCTCAGTGTATGTATGTATATGTGCGTGCCTCTCAGGATGTGTGTGTGTGTGTGTGTGTGTGTGTGTGTGTGTGTGTGTGTGTGTATGGTGACTCTCAGTGTGTGTATGTGTAAGACTGTCAGTGTGTGTGTGTGTGTGTGTGTGTGGTGACTCTCACTGTGTGTGTGTGTGTGTGTGTGTGTGTGTGGTGACTCTCACTATGTGTATGTGAATGACTGTCTGTGTCAGTGTGTGTGTGTGTGTGTGTGTGTGTGTGTGGTGACTCTCAGTATGTGTATGTGTATGACTGTCTGTGTCAGTGTCTGTGTGTGTGTGTGGAATGAGATCATACAACAGCACACACTGGCTTAGACTGGGAACTCGCTGAGAACTCCCCCTAAAGACATAACATTAACAGAGAATCAGTGAGGGAGTATAAGCCGCCTGTAGGGAATAGCATTATAGTTGAAGGAAACTGCATGTGTAAAGACCTGGGCAGGAAAGTGCTCAGTGTCATATCAGAGAAGGAAGACTTCCCTGTGATAAATCACTAAGAATGAGACGCTTGCAGGTCCACTAGAGAGAGACTCCAGGTGGGAGATGCAGGACTCTGGATGTCACTCTGGGCTTTGCCGTGAAGACAGTGCCGCAGCAGCAGTAAGCAATGTGTCTGCGTCTCCTTCACAGAGAAGCCTGCCACACATTGCCATACGTCCTCAGGCCATGGCCAGCTTCCTGTGTGCTGTAGTTTAATATCATAGTGGTTTACATGACTGTAAGGATAATAGTTAATGGATCGCCATGGATTGTCTAGTGCCTTGTTACTGTTGAGGAGGCGGGGAAGAGGACTTATCACCAGTACAAACCTTGCCTATCTGGATGCATAGAGCAAATTTAATGCAAAGTCATCCTAGATCATGCTCTATTCCAATTAAAACAGAAGCGATACACTGATGCTCCATTTTGCTACTACATAAAACATACACTCTTGTTCTATCTTACACCGGCCATTTTGCTACTTGGTATATCCCACTCCTCCACTCTCAAGAGAGCTGGGGGCCGAGCTGAAGATAATCAGCTTCCGTTTGCTTGGTTTTTCCTTTGGTACTGGGGCTGGAACAAGGTCTTCCTGCATGCAAGGCAGCTGGTCTGTCATGAGCTACAACCCAAGTCCCCAAAGTAGCTTGTAGTCAACCTTTTCCCTTCTTCACTTTACCTTCTTCACAAGGACACAAAGATACATCACTGTATTTTTAACTAGAGTGTTTGTAAATCTCAAAGGGACAAGGACTGCACAAACTCACACAGCAATCAGTAGACGCTAGGCTTTGAACCAGCATCCCTGAGATGATAAAACTCGGAATCTTCTGCCCCAACAGGATAAACTCATCTATACTAGCAAGAAACCTAGAGGACTCGTGATTTTTCTCCCCATTAGAATAAATCATTGAAGTGTTACACGTTCAGAGCTCAGAGCAAGAAGGAAGAGCTGAAATGAAGCCAGGCTAGCCCATTTCATAGGATAGACTGTGAACACATGTACACAGACAGACAGACAGACAGACAGACAGACAGACAGACACACACACACACACACACACAAAGAGGCAGAATTCAGGGTTGGAAGATACCCTGGAACAAAGTAGTGGAAGGGACCCTCAGACTCAGTATTCAGACTCAAAGAGACTGTCACCCCTGATGGCTTTTGCCCCCAAGTGCAGAATAAGAAGCTCAGAGGGAAACTCTTGTATAATTTGCCTGGTTATCAGGACGATAACTCGATTCCTCAATTCCTCCTTTTCACTTTGCTGCTATTCTCTATTGTTCTAATTTGGTACATGTTCTTGGAGACCTTGGTGAAGAGAACATGAAAAAAAAAAACCCTACTGAATAAATAATAGCGTGACTACTACAGATTTACTTACAGCCATACAGCTGCCTGTTTCACGTGCTGTTCTAGGGCCATATGGTCGCTTGTACATCCAAGCCCTGGACGGACTGGCTCAGTGCTTCCCCGAGGATAGTATTGAATTCTCAGACAACTGATAGTAGTCATTTGGAAGTCAATAGATAGTGTGATTTTTCTCCTACTTACCCCTCACCCCCGCTCCACCAACCCCCGTGACCACAGATGGACTTCGGATTGACAAGCTCTTGCTAAACTGGAGTCGTTAGGTGTTGGAACATTCATTCACACACATCTTACAAGTCAGGTAGACTTGTCAACCTGACAGCTGATTTTTATTGCCACTTATCATTTGATGGCTGGATTTACTTCTATAGTTAACCACTTGTGACATCTTTTAAACAGCATTTTGGCGGGTTATCATTTTCAGCTTTCCCTCCCAGTAGCACGAGAAAGGCATGGAGGAGGCTTAAGAGAGTAGGCCTGTATTCAACATGTACTCAAGAACAGTATGTCTGCTCTTGTGGGAGCGCGACCTTGGAGAACGTGTCATAGCTTCCCTGGTTCACAGGAGAGCCAGGAGTGAACTCTCCCAGGTCCTTTCCAGTTCTAGAATCCTCTGAGTAGGAGTTAGCTGAGAAAGATGTTCTTGCCATTGACACATCTGGGGGACAGAGGGAGGGTTTCCAGCCCACAGTGTTCTGTGGCTCCCATCTCCTGGTATTTAAAAAAAAAATCGCTCTTTCCATTCCTTGAGGTACAAAATTCTTAGAGTTTGGAGTGTACCTAGCACTCAGCCTTAGAAGAGGAACAGTTTTGGTTTTCTTTGAGCCTGTTTTTAAGTGGAATACTATCTCATGCTTCAGTAGTTAAGGATTTTGTATGTCAAGGGTCCATTTGATTTTGTGATTAAAAAAACAAGCATGAACCTCTTCAGTTACAAATGTTCAGGGTGGTAAAGGCTCAAAGACTGCATGTAACTTGAGGGCGCCTACGAACTCCCTGCAACCTCAACAGGACCCCAAGTCCTCAACTACAGCTCTTTTTGTGCTCTGCAAGGGAAGAGACGTGAAAAACTAGCCCTGATGTCTGAAGCATCAACTCTGAGGTTTATAAGGGGCCCAGGACAGAGCTTTGATGGATTCGTGGGCTGCACTGGGGTCAGTCAAGGTTAGGTGAGATGTGGGGACAGTGCTCTTTGGGTTCTTCACAAGAAAAGCTTTCTGCATGGGTGTTTGTTTTACAAAGCCATTAGCTTTCCACTCTCGGTTGCCTACGTTAGCTCTGATGAGTGTGCCCTCCCACCTCTCATGCCTGGAAACTTCTTGTTTTTGAGAGAATACTCTGTGCGTTTTCTCAGTTACCCTGGCTGGGATGCGTGCAGAGGAGAATACACGGAAAACACTTCTTAAACTATAATTTTCTCTTGAAGTCGCTAACCCCCACAATGCTAATTGTGTTTGTTTGTTTGTTTTGACTTCATCTGGTTGTTCCCTATGCAACCTTTCTCCCTTTGTGGCAGCTAGAGGTTGCCGGGCAATGAAAGGAAGCCTATGTTTAAAATCTTTCTCTTGGGGGTGGAAGCGAGAAGACTATTACCATGCGCTGCCTTTTAGATATTAATAGGTAGATCCAGAATTAGACATAAAGGATTTTCCCCCTCTGTGCTGAGCACAGTTGTTCAAGGACAAGAGTGTCATTCTGGGGGATTTCAGAGAAATACAATGGTGAAGTCATCATGAGGAATTATATTTATTTTACACAATAGTTGCATTGAATCACCCATGTTCACCTCAGCGCTGGGTCCATCTAATACTGTCGCTTCTTTGTGGGCAAATCTCCAATAGTCTTGAAGTCAAAGCTCATGAGGCGATGCATTTGTCACGCTTAAGTCCCCTGGGGAGTTTCCCTACTGTGGTTATACAACTTTAAATCTGAGCTCCAAACTGAGGGAAGAGTTTTCTCTTCAAGATTTGGAAAGTTCTGTTTAAATTTAAGGTAGAGGTGTGTAAGCAGCAAAATTTTTTGTATATATATTTTTTTGAGGGTTATATTAAGTCACCATTTATTGAATATCTACTTTGCTAACTCGGGCACAATACCGGGAGCTTTTCCACAGTTGCATAATATGTGTGTTGTCAGTGTTGTCTGCAGACGAAGGAGCTAAATACAGATGCTAACTCTGGTATTATCAGCAACCGTTCCGTAGGTTAACTAAGGGCACAGGTACGTTGAGAGCTCGTCAGATGCTCAGCAAAGTGTCTGATACTTGCCCGTGTTGCTGCCGTGTCTGCCTTTGCTACTGAGGACTGTTAGGGTTTCCTCTGCTGTGTTCCAGTCAGGGCCCTTTCTGCCCCACCTTTCCAGTCTACCCTTCGCTTTCTCTGTAATACGTTCTCACTCTCCAGGCACTGCTGAGGCTATCTTGATTCAGAGCCTCTGCATTTCTTCACTCAATAAGTTTTCTGTGCATGGGGGTCCAGGCGTGACCTCCTTTACTCCTCCTAACAGCTCTACGGTGTAGTCTTTTGTGATCCCCATTTCACAAATGAGAACACTCAGCTTAAAGAAATGGAGCAAGTTGCCCGAGGTCTCACGCCTTGTGTGGGGGAAGAGTCCGGATTAGCTCGGTCTAATTACGAAAGCACATCTTATTCTCCATTTGCATTTAGAATATCAGTTAACAGTCCCCAGGCTGCTGTGGAAGCTTAGACTGTAGTCAGCAGCCTTCGGCCTGAGCGTTTGCTTAACCTTTCCGCCTTCCCTGATCTCATGCACGTTACCGTAATCTGTAGACCTCACTTTCGTCATGGGCAGACAGAGCCAGAAAATGATAGATTCTTTAGGAAAATGTGAGATTCTGTCACAAAGCACAAAACATCCCTGGCTCAGCTCATGGCCAGCGATCACTGGTAGGAAAGGACATTAGTAATCATTATCGCCATTAGCATCAATAATTTAAAAATAATTATTGGAGTCCTCCATTTCTTTTGATAACAAAGACACAGTTTCACCTTACTAATATGATATGATGTCTTAAGTGAGGAAGGAAGTCATTGTGCGGCTCAGACAGGTAGGTCTTTCAAAGGCTTGCAGAGAAATCTCCAGCAAAGGACAGCATTGTCAAGCATCTCTGAATGCGTTAGAGGAAGATGTTGCAAAGTGTTGGCTGGCAATGAGTGCTTACCTGTTCTGGAACAGCAAAAACACCTTCACTTATTTACTGAAGATCTAACTTTCTGTGGTTTGTAGCAGCCAGGGGGACACCATCCATGGGGCTCCCCATACTACACTTGTCCCTGCAGAGGATTCTGAGGCTATGACCTAGGATGAATGAATTAACCCGGGCTTCCGTGTTAAATGTTTGCTGAGCACTTATTTCAAGACTCGGACAATGAAGTACCAGGGAAGCAAAGTTGAATAATACGTAATTAAAAAAACAACCAGATACTTTATATAATGTAGTTGTGGTCTAATAAGAGTCTCTGTCCGTGGTGCCTTGTGCCAAATGCAATGACGGCGGACAGGGTAGGGAAAGTCAGGGGATGGGGGCGGGGAATCAGGGTCAGATGTATCCTCCCCACAGGCCAGAGTGAGGAGGTATAATTGGAGCCGTAGCATATAAGGGGAAGGCAGGGCACACCCACAAGTGGGGACTCATTACCACACAGTACCATGAGTGTTTTCAGTCTCTTTCCTTGGTACACGGAGTGGGTGATCCCTACTTACAATTGGTAGAGGAGAAGAACTTTAAAAAAAAAATTTCCCGACTCAGCGCCTGGAGTTTGCAGGTTCTCTCTCTTCCAGCCTTTCCAAGGGCTCCGGCCTGTATTCTGACTTTCTTCACCCCAGCTTCTTTCCCTGAGCCATCCATTTCATGCAGCTAAACACTATTAAATATTTTTAAATGTGCTCATCCTAATTTTTAAAGGTTGCGCGTGCAGATGTTTCAACTCGGATTTGCTACATGAAAGGCTCGGAGATTTTTAGGTCAAGAGCTTCTAAAATTGAGGTAATCAAATGTGTTTGTGAGACATGTGAGCATTCGGCAGGGCCATGGCCTGGGCAGATGGTCCGCTTCTAAGTCCTGGCCTAGTCCTTAGCTCAGTGAGTTCAGTGGGCCTCAGTTTCCCCTCATCCTTAAAGTGGTCGGGTGCATTTTTCATAAGTTAGGTATAAGAATTCAATTAAAGTAGCACGCACAAACACACTTTAAAATTACTAAGAGCTAAATTCCCGTTTAGCAGTGTTACGTGTTTGTTTTCTCTTTTTATAACAGACACAAAATGTGGCTTAGAGATTTAGACTCTTAAAGGAGGTCATTGCTTGAAATTTCATCCTGTTTAGGAAATTGGATCCACTTACTGTTATATTTAGTTTGATGGCCATTTGCAAGCATGCTGCCTCGCACGCTCATTTGCATCGACGACGGTGAGATGTCTAAATCTGGGATGAAAAATTGTAAAATCAAATTTTCACCTTCAGGCGATTGTTTTCACTTTGAAGTTGTATTTCTTAAAAAAAAAAAAAAGAAAGAAAGAAACGCAAAAGAAGTTGACGAGTGCTTTACAAAGTAGAGCAGAACCGCAAAGCCTTCTGGTGTCTCGTCTCAGTGGCTTTACGCACTCTCACATTTTGTGTATTTCTGAAACCTCAGACCACATCATAGATGGTGAGCACCCAGTAATGTTGTAAGCAAGGGAAGATTTTTATGGACTTAAAGAAATGGCTTCTTTTCCCTCCCTAGATAAATTAGCTAAGACAGACAATACCTGTCAAATCATAAAGTCTAACTGTTAGACTGTGTGTGATCACTTGTTTTCCATTGTATAGATTTTTAACTATAATTTCTTTTGCCTTCTCTAGGGTTCATATTGCCTCTTTCATTTTTAAGCGTGTGTGTGTGTGTGTGTGTGTGTGTGTGTGTGTGTGTGTGTGTGTGCGCGCGCACACGTGCTGGAAATGTGTGTGGCAGGTCCGGAGCCTTGTCCCCACTTTCATATTTCTTAAATGTTAAATTTCTGTAACAGGCGATTATAATATAGCATAGTGTGTTAGGCTTTCCTTAAAATCCCAGTGAGATTCAGAGGCGAAGGGATTGTATAATTTATCTTTTAAAACAAGAGACTTTGGAGACTGAAAGAAAGTACGTCTCTGTGCCATCACAGTGTGGCAAGTGCCGAACATTGGGAGCAAATCAGTAGGCATGGTAACCACCTGACCCCTACCCGGAAAGCCTCTTTAGGGAAGCCTATGATACCAGGGAAACCTACAACAGTACCAAGCTGGGCAGATGATTTTGTGTGGAGAAGAATAGCAGCTAGAAATTTCCAAACGAAGACTAGACAATGACCCCCAAAATAAGAAAAAGAGGACCGAAAGAGAAACGGTATTAACAATTCCAAGAGTAGTCTGCTTAGGTAGACAGGACATGGGGATGGGTAAGTCGAGAGGTAAACTGTACTGGATATAATTATTTTAATGCAATAATGATGGAGGATTTAAAAATAAGAAGGTTCTTAACACCTGCTAGTTTCAGAGGGATGTGGTAGGTCAGGTCTCCTCGATGGTGATTTTGTTAGGAGCGAGTGTGGTGTCGAGGTAGGCATGAGGGCACGCAGTCCATCAGTGGTTACACCAGTTACAATTAGGTAGGTGTCATAGTGTGATGGGTCCCATCTGCAAAACCTTGACTATTCCAACTACTTTCCCTGCAAGAGGGTAGGAGAGCCTAAGATCTAAGTGGGGAATGAAAAAGCCAATTGTTTCAGTGAGCTGCAGAATCCCGCCATTTGTAGATGAGCAGCTTTCCCATCTCAGAACACAACCAGAACTCCATCCCCTCTACTCTTGATTCTACTTTATCCACTTAGAGTTTCTAGCTTCTTGACATAGCTCCACTCACTAGGTTCATAGCAAAGCGCTCTGAAAGTAAGGATGCTCAAGACACTGTGGGAGTTAAGTTTTCATAGCAGACAGACTGCATGTGTGTAAGAAATTAGAGGAAGGTCTTAGTCTGGAGGAAAGGATACATTAAAAGGGATCTCAAAATAGGCACATCTGGATGCACAGCTTGTATTAAAATCTGTTTTTTTTTTTTAAAGCCAAAAGAAAAAAAAAAAGTCCCAGAATTGCTGAGGTAGCCAAAGTATATTTCAGTGATCGTAGCTCCAAAGATAGCTGCATGAAATTCCTTTCCCTGAAATCGAGGTTGGTCGAAGGGGTTTCTCTGCACTGTGCGTTCTTGTATTTGACCCTATACACTATCCAGTTAGGGCATCCCTGGGAGAAACAACTAAAGATCTAGGAGGGAGGAATGTGTTACACTGTATCTTTGGGATGATTTTACTGGGAGGCTTTTAGCCAGATTTATCAGCCTTGGATCTTGTTCTTATTCTCCTGATCTTCTGTTGACTTTTGTGATGTCTCCCTGTTTAATGCATACAGTTTTCTCTTAGTCTCTTATGATTGTTCAGAGTTTATCGTGTAAGTCCAGAACCAGTGTTTGTATCATAGCCATTATATTTTCTTGTTGTGGCTATTGTCGCCATTTTGTATCCCTTATAGAAAGTAAGGTATGACTCTGTCTGATGAGCCAGTGCTGGGGGGTAGGTTTTTAAACTCTGATGCAGAGAGACACCTTCCCTGAACCCTGTTCCTGGCTATGATTACTGTGCTTCGTGACCTCTCACTGTACAATATGACTTTCATGTTATTTATGCGTCTTCTTTCGTGACAGCTATTTCTGACCTTGCTTCTCCATTGCACTGTGAAGTTGAAGAGTGTAGAACTTGTGTGTTCTCCATAGTGCCCACAGCTAGACCCTAAGCCCTATCCATTTTCACAGAGAGCATGAGATTGGATGAAAGAGGGAAATATTTCTGTCCAAAGCAACAGTCTGTGATCAGGTCTCGTACCACAATGCACCTCTTCTTCTGGCAGGAGCTGAAACATTCTGGGGCACACGGGCTCCTTAAAGGCTTTGAGAATGGCTCCAGTGCAGAAGGGTACAAATCCCGCTCTATTGAACCTGGCGCTCCTCAACTCATCTTCGAGTACATGGCTGTGGCTGGGCTCTGCGGTGGATAGGAACACACTCCAAACTGCTTTAAGCCTGAAGAGGAGGCACTGTTTTCCTAAACTGGGGCAACCTTCTTAGAGGGGCCTTAGGACGCATATGACCGATCATGACTGGGGCCTCAGCTATCCCTCTCCCTGCCCACTTTCTCTCCTGCTTTTGTTTGTCTTTGGGTTCTGTCTTCATTCTTCCCTGATAGTTTTGAGACTTTCCCTTCCACGTGGGCAGGAACAACCGCTACTGACTGGGAGGACGTTGTTCTTTTTACATATGAGTGCAATTTCTTTTAACAAAAGAATTTGTTCTCTCCTATGGGTCGGGTCTATATCCTTTGTTCCAGTTGTTCTTGTTAGGAAAGTAGTTCACTAATGGTGGCCTGGGTCTAGGTCATTTATTTATGGGTGATATGAATGGCTCACTTCTTTAAAGAAAGAGGAAGGCTGGGCAGATGGCTCATTGGTTAGACACCTTTTTAGAAGCATGAGTGCTAGAGTTATGAAGTGAAGAGGAGGGTATTTATTATTCCACCCGGGAGGCTGAAGAAGGGGATTACCGGAGTAAGTTGGCACGTGAGACTAGCCATGTGGAAAACGTCTGGATTTTACTGAAGACCCAACTGATTGGATTCTGTAGAAAAGCAACCAAGGATGATTCCCAAGCCCTCTACCTCTGCATGCCTCCACATCTGCATACCCCTATCTGTTCATATTCATGTAAAAAAGAAATCCCACATACATGCATGAACATAAAAATAGGAAAAAGTATAAAAGATAAACAAAAGGAATGGAAAACAAAGAAAAGTAGAAATCATAATTGTCATTCATTCATTCATTCATTCATTTAACGATTATTAACCTTTCTTCTCAGACACTGTCAGAGACGTAAGGAACCTAACTAACACTGGGCACATTAGATGACCGTTTCACATAGAGGGATCTTATATTGGTATGAGGAGGAAGGCAATGAAGATAAGAGGTCCACATGGCATGTGTGATGGGAGATACATACAAGGAGCAAAACCCAGGGACGAAGAGAGGTATGGGGAATGTTCATGTGGAGAGGGAGGGACTCATGACTCATATGGGCAGGGAAAGTCTCCCCACTAAGAGTGACCTTTAATAGATTGTAAGGGACTGAGGAAGGGACCCCTGAAGACATTCTTGTAGAGGAAAACAGCAGCTATGACAGAAGGACCTGAGCTAAGGAATCCTGCAGCACACGGATGAGGACATAGATGCTGGAATGTTTGCTAGAGCAAAGGCCTGGAGAAAGTGGAAGGAGGTCAGGACACAGAGCTTATGGTTTCTGGATGATGCTATGATTGGGGAATTTTCATAGTTGTCTGGGCGAGACCTCAGAAATGACAGCCAATAGAGGGTTTCGAGTCCAGAGGTGAAATGATGTGGCTCCCGATATACCTGACCTGGCTGCTTTCATGAATAGTTTGGGAACAGAGGCAGAAAATGGCGCTCGAGGCAGGAAGCCAGTACCACAAGGAAAATGATCACAGCATGGACGTTGATAAGACACAGTGGGATTCTAGATAGATGGTGACCGTGGCTCTAGCAGGATTTGCTGAGAGACTAGGCATGAAAGTACAAGAAGGCGTGACGATGACTGCAAAGTCTTGGGGCTGAGCTATGGAGGAATGGAGTTGCTGTTCAGAGGTCAGTAAAGACTGCAAGAAGAGCTGGCAGGCGGTGGGGCGGGGTGGAGGGGAGGAGTAGAGGGGAGGGGGAGGGCACTCTCAGAAAGGCTCATTTTGGATGTGTGGAATGAAATGTGCGTCAGAAATCCATTTGAAGGTGCTTCAGGCCTGGAGTTTTGTGAAAGTTTCTGGCTTAGGTTACGTATTTTAGGTCATCAGCACGAGGGCGAGTTTTAAAAGTATGAGGCTTGACAAAATCTTGCAAGGAGTGTGCTCAGGTAGGGAAGATTCATCTAAGGTCTGAATGGCAGGAACACAGCAGTCTCAGTGAAAGCGCGACACGGCTAGGCAGACCCTGTTGTGTATTTAGCAGCCTGGATATTCTGCATATTTTTGTGAGCTGCGTAGATGTTGCAGTGGAGCCCTAAAAGCTTCTATAACTTTTCCGGACAGTTTGATGCTCTATTGATTGGGTTTTCATTGCTACAAAATCCATTTCTCCCCCTTATAGTGTTTATTACAGATGAAGTATGTGTCGAGTGGCTCCTGAGCGTATTCCCAGTGAACTAACTGCTCTGACTTGTTTCCACACATCTAACGCAAGTGTGACTCAGAATTGACTAGTGGAGTTTCCAAGGAAGGGGGCTGAGGAAGTGGAACAGGCTCTGCTGAGCTCTGAAGGGTGCTCCTTGGTCAGAAGTATGAGGCTCATGAGTACAGCAGCCACAGAGGACTGCAGTCAGCATGCCTAGCTATGGTAGTCAGGAATCATGGGAGGAGAGTGGTCGTCCAGCCAGACTCTTATACACTTTCCATTCTGTGTCCATAAAGGAGGGCTCTTAGGAAAGAGTTCAAGGACGTCTTTTGCCACCCAGCCATACTTCAGCCTGCTTTGTGTAATTGAGAACCCTTCATTAGCTTCCTAGGCACCAGTAATGACGACTTGAGGGCAGCGGGCCTTTTCTAGGGCTTCTGTTTTAAGAATTTTTTTTTTGTCCTTTTTTAATTTTCCTAGTGTACAAAATACACTAGGGGTTCCAGTAGGTTTTCCTAGGTCCACGTCATTGTACGTTGTTCATATTCAGTCCACGAATTCCCTCTGTCTTTCCTCCCTCTTCGCTGGTCTCCTTCCCATCTTCAAACAATTCCCCTTTGTTCTTTCATATAACCGTGCCACATATATGTGTATGTATGTGTGTGCATAAAATCTGATTTGTGCATGTGACAGAAGAAAACGTGTCAGTTTGTCTTCATCCGGTTACATTCTCTTGTTTCCTGTCTCCCTTCACTTAGATCCATATATATGTGTATATATACACACATATATATATATGTGTGTGTGTGTGTATGTATATGTATATGTGTATATACACATACACATATATAAGCCTGTGTATATATATAAAATTTAAGTGAAGATAGCATATATGAGATATGAGAGAATACACGTGATGTTTATGTTCAGCATCTGGTCTAATTCATGTAACAAGATGATTTGTTCTGTACAGGTTTCTTATAAACGATATTATAAATATAACTTTTAATATAATTCTTGAATATTTTGTAAAGCTCCATCCTGCTTAGAAGTAACCACATTGTTGATACCTAAGAATACATACTCCACTTTGTCCTGTGTATTTATTTACTTTGGGTCCCACTAAGACATTAGCCCTGTTTTCCTTTCTAACTTTATAGCCGTCTTCTCAAGCAGATGAGGACAGAAGGAGACGCACGGTCACAGGGGACTGGACATCAGTTTTCATGTCATGTCTTTTCCCCAGTTAAGAAACTCTTTAAGTTGAAGTTTGAAAGGAAAATCTTGACCCGGCCTCCTTACTAATCGGGCGCATTGAGTGGTGTCTGCTGCTTCCTAGTTTAGTAGTAATCTCTGGCTGAAACCATTAAACTCACTGGTGCTTTTCACATGAAGGGTGAGACATTTATATTGGGTAAAAATTGTTTATCTGAAGTCTGTGCCTTTTGTATGGTCTTGTAAAGGTCTTATCTTTATCCTTTTCATTGTGACTGATTAAATTCCCCTAAATCGGACAAACGAACAATGCCTATTGGACAGACTTCCAAATCAACCGTGTCCTGCGGCCTTCATTGAGAGAGAAAACAACTTTACACTCTCCCATCTCTCTTTAATCCTCCAAACACTTCCCTCCCCCTCACCACCAGCTCACTTTTGCTTCACTGCAAAAATATGAGTCCTTAGAAGCCCTCACCACTACCTAGATTGTCTCTCAAATCACCCACGTTCAAACCCACCCAGTCTGCTTTCCTGCTAGGGTACTAAGCTGTGTCCCTGTATACAGCTGACTCCTCTGTCTGTGATGTGGGTACCACCCCTGCTCGGTAGTTCCAGGATGCTTGTCTTTGAGGTTATTTTTGTAGCAATTCTCTACAGTTCCTGTAGCAGTAATCTGCCTCCATTAGCTCTCTCTGCTCACTTTCTGAAAGGGCTGCAATAGCTACACTTTTCAACTTCGTTCCATTTTGCACTGTCCTCCATCTGCCTCTCCATTTCTCAGCGTTCCTTTGTAGCAACA
Organism: Rattus rattus; assembly: GCF_011064425.1. NCBI lineage: Eukaryota > Metazoa > Chordata > Mammalia > Rodentia > Muridae > Rattus > Rattus rattus. The sequence continues at coordinate 2,603,196 of NC_046164.1, forward strand.
TTTTTCTATGTAACAGTCTCTGCCACCAGTCTCCACTTGTTGCTTAGTTGGTTCCTGATGTCCACTGAACCTACTCTTGTCAAGACTTCCCAGTATGGCTATTGTGCCAGGCTCTTTCGTCCACTCTTTTATATATATATCAAATAAAGTTTTACTGAAACATGGTCACATTTGTTTGTTTATTAACTATGGCTGGTTTTATGCTAGGAAGACAGGGATAGGCAGTTATGACATAGAAAACATGGCCTGCCAAGTCCAGAGTATTTACTCTCAGGTCTTTTATAGAGCATGAGGGCTGACACCTAGCTGAGTAACAAGTGCCACTTGTCTTACTGCCACTTGCATCATTTTCAGAGGCATCCAAAGAGCTACAGTCAGAGAAAATATGTGGACAGAAGCCCAGTGTGGGGTTGCAAACCTGCAAGCTAGCATTTGAGGGGTGGAAGCAGGAAGATTTAAAGAGTTTGGAGCTGGCATGGGATGTATGAAAACTGATCAAAAAAAATGTAGCAATACATGACATGTGGCTTAAGGCTTTTATGACGTTCCGGAAGGTTTCAAGAAGGAAAGTGAAAATGCAAAACAATAGGCAGTATCTCTAGGCAATAATTTCAACGAACTGGACTGTTGCAGGGAAAACCTAGGGCCGGTGTAGTACACATGTCAAGTGAACATTCCTCGTGCTGGTAACAGTATATCTTCTGCTGACAGAACTATAAGTGATTGACAGAACGTATCCACCATGTTGGTATACAGGCCTCTTTCTCTGAAAATGTCCATGAGAGATGAAGTGGGAGAGACTAGGAACGGTGAGGCATTGCCTAGGGTCCCGGTGCCCAGGACTCAGGACTTCAGGGGAATGACAGGCCAGTACTTCGACTGCTTTCTGTCACAGTGCTTGTCAAAGCTCAGCTGCACTGCCGCCTCCATGGCCAGGATCTCGGGAGCACTGTTCCCATATAAGCGCTTCATCTCTGCTTGGCGCCACTCCCAAGGCCTCTCAGATGGGGGCTCCACTGACCTGTGGTGGTTGGAGTACAGGTCATGGTCCGCATTCACATAGTCACTCAGACGCTCCTCATCAAGCTGCTGCTGTCGCTGTCACTCTTCTCCGTGCCTCTCAGTCTGTACTGGTGGAGCTCCTCGGTGATCTCCATATTGCTCAGGTCACTCTCCACTCCGTCCTCTGCATCCGACTCCAGCTCTTCCTCTTCACGCAGTGCTTTGCCTTCTCTTGTGGATGCCTGGGTTCTAGGGCTGTTATACAGAGGCTGCTCGGAGCTTTTGAGATGGGAAACACTGTAGGGAGACTCCTGCCAGTCCATGTGCCGGCCTTGAGAGGTCCAAGGGTGTTTAGCCTCATAAGCAAGGGAGTTCCAGGGAAGAACTTCATGAGGGAAGAACCATGGGGAGGTGAAATAGGAATCCCTGAGCTTTCTGTAGGCATTCTGTTGGCTTTGCATCCAGAGCCTTGCAGGATGATGATGCTGCCAGTATCTTGCATGTACTGGGTGAGAATACCAAGATTCAGTAGCCCTTGTGCCACTCTCCTCTGCAACACCTTCTGTTTCTATGAAGGACAGAGGGGCCCAGGGTCTGGGTATTAATGCTGTTCTTAGCCTGTGTTTACACTCAGGGTTGTGATTTTCTGTTCTGTGGCCTTCAATACTGGTGGCTCCCAAAGTCATGATCACTTCCCGTAGGAGACATCTTCCTACCTTCTGACACTCTTTCCCGTGGCCTTTGGTGACTGATGACATGGTCCCCATCATGTGTGCAGCTTAGCTCTTCTTCTTGCCTTTGATTCTTAGCTTCCTACACTTGGCTTCTCACTATTCCTTTAGCCAACAACCTCCTTGTTGTTCAAAGGCTTTCCCTTTACTTGCATAGTGTTTCAGTGTAGGACCTTGCCCATGGCTTGTCTCTACTGTTAGATGTGTTTCTCAGATGCCTTCATTGACAACTCTGAAAAGTAGAACTTTCTTATCTGTCTTATTTGTCTTCTTAGTCTTTATCGTATTTTAAATCGTATTTTATTTCCCCCTAGGTAGTAATCCCCCTAAGCAGGATATGAAATGGACCTTTCTTTCTGCTAGCCCTGTGTTTTAGATCGTTTCCTTTCTGATAGTGAAGTCTCAATAGTGTATTGAGTGAGTGAATAAATCACTTAAAGAAGACGTGTTGCACACTAATATTAATGTATTGTATGCTATTGCACCCTTCGTATGTTTTCGAAGGGACAGATATATGTTTACTATAATGTAATGGTTGGTCATAATATGCAAGTGTCTGGCCAAGGGCTGCTGTGTAAAGACTCGATTAAAGAGGTTTCCTAGGAGTAAGGTATATGGTGTACTTTCTTATTCTCCTCTCTTGAAATAAATTCTATTTTCTTCGCCCTTTCCGTGCAGCTGAAGAATAAATTCATGAAAAAACTGCCCCGTGATGCAGAAGCGTCCAACGTGCTCGTTGGGGAGGTTGACTTCTTGGACAGTCCCTTCATTGCCTTCGTTCGTCTACAGCAGGCTGTCATGCTGGGTGCCCTGACTGAGGTGCCTGTGCCCACAAGGTAAGCTGCTCTCCTGCCCACCAGGGTTCACAGGGTGCTTATAGGCAAATGCCATGCCTCTTAGGTTCCAGAACCAGTGGAACGAGGGTACACTGTGCACTGGAGAGGTTTCATCTGGAATAGTGGCTGGCTGACAGGTGTGCTCTTAAATTACATGTCACTTGAACAGTAATAGTGATGGCCTCTGTGCCGTCTTCTTCTCGTGGGCTATTCTCTACAATCATTTATAAGACTTTTACTCTAGTAGCCATATTGAGACGCCGAGTTTAAATACCTTGTCCGAAATGGCACAATGAGTAAGTTGTTCAGAGGTTGTAGATGTTTTTTATTTCTTCTGTCTTATCAGGAAATTGTGACTGGGCTCACACATGTAGAAGCACCAACACATAGATGCATATGCATGCCTAAGTGGGCTTCTTTGTAAAGACTGGATCACCACCCTAAGCACTTAAATCCGTACATTTTATAGTAAGCATGCCATTTTGCCTTCAAAGGAAGTGTTGCCTGTGTCATGATCACGTGACGCTCTACTGTTCTTACCCTAGAAGTCATTCTAGAAGCCTCCCTGCCAGCTATCTCTGAAGCTGTACTTAGTGGTTTGCACGCTTGACTTAGGCACAAGACTAGCTGAAGAGATGCTAAAACCTCACTTAGACTTGTGCTGAGGATGAGGCCACAGAGGAGTTTGTAGCCTCAGATTGACATCAGGAAATTACTACCTGATTTGGGGGACGAATGTGCTTGCCGTGGGACCCAGGGTAGAGTTAGGTGACTCTTTTTTTCTTGGTAGTTTCTACACGTGAACAGGAAGGGCTGTAGATCCCTCTCACTGGACTCAGAGGATCTGAGCATGGTTAACCAACGGTGATGACAGGTTCAAGGTTTGTCCTGAGCTGGCTTAGGGAGGAAATGAGAAGCAAATGTCCCGAAGCTCTTTTCAGTTCAGCCAGTCTTCTTGCTCACGAAGACGTCCTCCCACCCATGATTTTTAAATACCTGGGGCAGACACCGGGCATGCAGCATTGGCGAAGAGGTAGCCACAGCTGTGCCATTAATGGGCTAATTGTGATTGGTGTTTTCTGTAACATTCCGGCGGAGGCTTGCAGTTCTGTCTGAGCAATCACCTTAGCAAGCCGCTGACTCAGGATGGCTGGAGTCCAGCTCGGTGCCCCAGTGGCTTTATTTATGTCTTTGCACTAACTTTACTAGGGCTTGAAAGAGAAAACATGCCGAGAAGTGTTAAAGAAGATTGCTCTTGCATTTTTTATTACCATTTTTTTTCCTTTGGAAGCTACAAATAAAAAATATTTTAAGGGCCTTTGTTTAAACAGTGATCCACATCCAGGAAGCCGGAACCCATGACCATTTGTGTGCCTTTCTTACCACCCCCTTCCTGTCTGGCCCATTCTTTTCTTCATTTTCTTCGGCACCAGAGGGAAGTATTAATTTAGAGTTGAAAAATGGCATCATCTGAAGGGAGAGAGGAGCGAAGCCATTTATTTTAGAGAAGTGAAGAGGTGTAATTCAATATCATAAAACGATTTCAGAGCTGTAATCTGAACGATACACCCTCAGATATTAATATTGTTCCAGGAAATACTTTATCTGTTTGCTGTCTTCTCGATCAGGGTAAACTGTAATCACTAGTGGAGAGGCTCCTTAGCGTTCTCTCTCTCTCTCTCTCTCTCTCTCTCTCTCTCTCTCTCTCTCTCTGTGTGTGTGTGTATGCATATATGTATTTACAATGGCTGCGTCCTATGAAATCCAATAATGGAAATCCCACAAGGAATGTATAGTCACTGTCTGTACCCTGTCTGTAGTTCCTGTGAACGACCCAGTCTGTACCCCGTGTTGGGCTTTGACTTGTACACTGCTCCGTTGCTCTGCAGGTATACTTGTAAAGTCTTTTATCACAACGTCTTCTCATAGTCATGTTTCCCCTTAGATATAGAGGAGGATTATGCTGTGAATGCTAATACCACTCTTCCTGGGAAACAGTTTTACTGTCTTTCCTATGGTGGGCCTTCTCAAGTGTTTGGCCCTCTGCTCTCCTTCCTGGCTCAGCTCTCAGAATTCCTTGTTTACTTCACTTCTTGTGGTCTATGGCAGCCTCTTCGTGCAGTGCTGTGGCTGTCGGTCACTGGGTAGGTAGGTGTCTGTGCAGGGGTGACGCTGGCTTTTCATGTCAAAGCAAACACACTACTCTTTGATGTCTGGTGACTTGGTGGAATGTGTTTACGGTGTTTTTAATATTTTGCAGGCACTTTTCTTGATATCACTTTATATACGGTCTCACACACACATACACACAAACACACACATACAAACACACACATACATACAAACACACACATACACACACACACACACACACATACACACACACACACACATACACACACACACATACACACACACACACACACACACACACACACACACACGATAAATGGGAAGATTTGCTATTAGCTAGTAGTAGAATGTCACGTCGCATTTCTGACTCTATAGCCAAAGTTTAGGGGCAACTTAGAGAGGTTAGGATAGTCCACTTTGGGAGGGTACCAAGCAATAGCAAGAGTAAACCAGTTTTGTCTCCTTTGGATCATGGTCTAAGATAAAAGGCCAGTCAATGAGCTTTAGATTCTTAAGTAGTGCAGTATTTCTCTTTAGCATTTTATAAGTTAATACATACTGCATGTTATAATCACTTGCCTATGAGAAGTAGTTTGTACTTAATCATGTAAAAGCATTATAATGTTTTAGAGGGGTTGAGATAACATCCCTGCTATGGACTCTCTGTGTGCTTTACTGTTGTGCATGGTGGTAGTGATGGTGTGTGGTCTTCGTGAAGCTGCACCTTAGCTACATCTGCCAAAGCTGCATAATGGGTTGCTTGATTCACTGCTGCTTCAGAGAAGGGGGTAAGGGATGGGTACCTGCTGGGTTTATAGAGGAGATAGTCGTTGTCTGATGAGGAAGGGGGAATGCATCCTTTCTAAAAAGACTAAGTGCTTTAGGAAGGCTGACTCCTTTTCTGATTCCATACTTGTTCTGCCTCTAATAATCTTGAGAATGCGAGTATAGGCCCCTAGTTCTGGACACGAATCAGCTGATGTTTTTTTTTGTTGTTGTTGTTGTGAAGTATGCCAGAGGCATCCCCTGCCGGCATAATTAGTTACTTGCAAAACTTTGCAAAATTAGGAAGGGGCCTCCTGAGGACTCCAGAGACAACTGGAACCATTATAAATTCCAATGCTGACGTCTGTAGTTGTGCGTGAGTAGAACAAACCCAGTAACATGAGCTCATGTTCTTCCTCCTGAGCTGTCAACATGTGTTCACGTCCAGCCACACAAATGCAATGCTCACTAGTGACTCGTTAATAAAGAGAAAGGCTTCTGGTGAAAACTTCTGGTTCTGTCCATCGACAAAACCCAGCTTGCATCATGAAGGGAGTTTTCAGTACATTACGAAAGCTGAGCTTGGCAGGATGTACCACAGCTGTAAACGTTGTAGCAGCTTTTGCTTCTCTGGGGGTGAAAGGGCACGGGGTGGGCATTAGGCAGAGAGGGTTCTGCTTTCAGGGTTGTTCCCAGCTTTCTCAGGTCTCCCCTCTCCTCATATCCATGGCAACAGTGCCGTGCATTAGAAGCTGCTCCAGCTTTCTGATCCTCCCGTTGAAACTCTTAGCTTACAGTGAGACCCCGATGTACACTTACGCCCAGAGTTCTTCCTACGATACTTTGGGAGTAGATCTCCGGCCTGTTTCTAACCGAGGTAATACAAAACCCTTTACAACTCGGTCATCCTGTTATTTCTACTTGGCACCTGATGACATTTCCTAGTGAAGAGATTTTTTATTTTAACCCAGATCCGTTTCCATCCGGGTTATTGGGCCAATATAATTCTTGCACTCTGACTTACTGTTTTAGTACATGTTGTAGCTATCACCACACTAACCTATTACTTCTTTCCTTTGGTATTATGGGGCAAAGACCAAACAGTAAACGTTTTATAGAAAACGTTTGCCCTTGTGTTAACTTGGTAGTAACTCCGTTACTCTGTCCAAAGTGGTTCCACAGTTACCTCCTCCCTGACTAGTTTTACGTTTGAGGACTGTTACTGATCAAGAGTGTTTCCTCACAGAGAACCCACTATTCAATTAGGTTCTGTTACCTTGTGTCCAATCTGAGAGTGAATCTACAGATCAGTTTCCAGAGTGAGTCTTTAGAAGCTCACGGCCATACTGGAGAGAGATGGGGGATGCACAAAGTGGCCCAGGCAAGTGTTGGTGATGATTGTGTATTATTTGAAAAGTTACTATTTAGATACATAAAAACAATAAAAAGGGCCAGACAGGAGAAGTCCAGTACAGATATACTAAACAAAGGAGCCAGTGTCAAGACATTTTTCTTCTGTGATACCCACAATCTGTCTGTTTTCCCTAAAACTGCCATTTCTGCTGTGCACGACCCTCAATAGACAGGCTAGCAGAACTGGTAAATGTAACCAGTACTAACTTTTCTGAATGCAACTTCACCTCAGTGGCTAAATATCTGTGCATGCATTGTGCTAAGATTAGTGAGCACTCCCTTTAGAAACCACCACCACCACCAACAAACCCTTTGCTGCCAAGAAGGACTTTGTGTTGTCGCCCAGGGTGGCTTATTGCTGTAGCAAGCATCAGTGGAAGTGTTGGAAGAACGAAAAGTGCGGCTCTGATAGTGACCACTTTCAGTCTCGTCTCGGACAGCCTTTCAGAGTCTCCAGTTGCCTTTGCTGTGTCCTTCACGGGGCACCCCTAGACAGCGAGCCTTCCTCGCCTCTGCTCTAGGACAGGCAGATAAGCATGGGGTGGTTTTATGGTTATTCTGATAACAAGATCTGAATATTGGAACTTTTAAGGAGAATGGTTATACTTTTAATTTCTGTTTCTTTTTTAAAGAGATCTTTGGAGTGAATTTTACAAATGAAGAAAAAATGCTAGGACCATTTTTGGGGTAGATGGTGACATTCACTTATGGAGCATTTGATGTCAGTCCTTTTCTTTTTAAAGTGAGTTAGGGAGTTAAATATTCAGTGAAGTAAACTACTAAATGGTTCCTGGTGCCATCAGTTCTTGTCTCCTCTTTCTTGTCCCCGGCTACATAAGATTCCACAATTCTTTTCCCAAGAGCCATGTGGGAAAATGACTGCGGGATTGGGTTTGTCTGTGAATCACAGCCCCGGTGTATCAGAAGGACAGGTGACACCCCGCAGTCGGTAAGGGAGCAGTGGAATCTAAGGTGCCGGTGGACCCACCTTCGGTCATTCCGGTTGTGTTGTTGTATTGACCCTGTTGGTGAAGCCCGAGCATCACTCATAGCAGCCTCATGTTTTGTCACTGAGCTCTGTGCTCAGCCCTGTGCTTTGCTAGACATAAGCCTTGGGCTCACCTACCATCTTCTCCACCCCCAGATTCCTTGCCCTTAAACGGGATGAGCTCTGCTTTGCAGAAGGTTGTGTGGGAACTCGAATAAGGCGACGGGTTGCTTCCAGGTTTTCTGAAGCCGTGCAAGCGTATGATGCCGTCGTATGTGTTGTCTTTATCTTCTCCCTGTTAGGTAATGCATGAGCAACGGTGAGGCAGGCCTTTACCCGGTGTCACCTTCTGTACATCTTTCTTACTTACTGATCAGGCTCCGCCTTCCTCAGTGGCGACACACGTCTTCGCCTTCGTGGGGAGAGATGCATTGCTTCCAAAACGACAGGCTTGTCATTGCTTATATCAGGACACATTTGCTCCGAAGCAATGCCTTTCTATTATCAAGAAAATAAATTAGGGAAAGAATACGAGGGTACCCACAAGGGCTTTTCACCGTCTGCGAATGGTACTTTATTTATTTAATTTTTAACATCTCTTATATATTTCTCTCGCCTTTCTATCAGTGTGCCCGTCACCTGTGAAGGTTTGGTTTCGCTGAATCCCACTCCCCTGAATAGCAGCACCATTTCCCAAGAATATGGAGAAGAGCAGTTGTCACTGCTCATACTGGGTACAGGGAAGTCAGAGAAATCAGAAAGTGCACTAAGTCTCTGCAGTTAATGTCGTTCATACACTTGCACCGCAGATCCCAAAGTTAGCAGAAGTGAAGACAAAGAAAAGTTTAACACAGAGAGATCAGCGCTCTGTGGAAAGGACAAGAAACTCTTCTCCTGCTCAAGGAAGAAGGTTCTCAGGGTTCTCCTTTAGTTAAACCTCGTGGTGGTGTGAAGGAGTGTCCTAGTTTATACCTTAGAGGTGCATCTTTCTTTGGGTTAAAGGTAAGGTCTAGGGGCTGCATAGAACACTCAGACCAGCTGTCTCACACATGTGAGGGTCTAAGTTCACATCTCCAGCACCCACGTAATAAACTAGGTGCAGCCGTGTGTGCTTGTAATACCAGCACTAAACAGGCAAAAGCAGGAAGATTCCTGGGGTTTGCTGGTCTGGCTACATCTGTGAGTTCCAGATAATATGTGAAAAGTCCATCACAAAATGGAAGGGAAGTGGTATTCAGGAAGACATCTGACCTGTGACCTCCACAGGTACACACGTGAATGCACACATTCGTGCACAAACAATAAAGAGTCTCTAGAGCCACGGTGATGAATTAGGATAATGATTTCTCAGTGTGACGAAATGTGCGTTATAACCTTTTCTTCTCTCTTTCTTCCCTAGGTTCTTGTTCATTCTCTTAGGTCCAAAGGGGAAAGCCAAGTCCTACCATGAGATTGGAAGAGCCATTGCCACCTTGATGTCTGATGAGGTAGGGGAGTCGGGTAAAGGGATATGTGACTATTCCTGTTGATGTAAACTGTGGATTGTCCATCACGGGTTCTTTAGTTAGACTTTTGTGGTTATGAGGTTCTTCACAGAATGACATACAGTTATTTGTGGCAAATGAGCTTTCTTAGGTAGGACAGCTTCCTAAAAGTAAGCCATGTGTTTTGTTTTTGTGTTAGATTCTAAAAACATATAGGAATAAATGCATTTCCCCTTTTTCCTAAGCAAAAGTATCTATAAACTATTCTAAATTTCTTAAAAATTGAAATAAATGAATCACATATAGTTTTCCTATTTATAGATTACGGTGTGAAGTTTTAATTCCGTTATACACTTTGGAATTGTCTGATACAATGACGATTCACAACAATTAATTATATGTTGCAAAAAATAACGAATACAGGATTTTGAGTATTCTCAATACCAACAGATTGTCACTGTCTGAAATGACCTGTATGCAGTTACCTTGATATGATCCTTACGTATCTTTGGTTGTTAAAAACTGATGTTTAAATATTATGGGAGAAGTTCACGGTCATTCCATTAACTTTATCTCTTTCATCACCTCTCTGAACTCATATGTTCAATGATGATTTGAGAAATGATGACTTTTATCAAACAATGCCTAAGAAAATAGATGCTACATTTTTTTAAAGGTATGGGAATGCATTTGCTTCTGTGGCTGTATTTTGTGGGGAGGCACAGTGTACCTCTGTGGTGCACTACGTACTGTTTCTAACCAGTGCTTTAGAGTAGGCATCTCACATACACCTATGGTAGCTTTAGTATTAATAAGCATATTTAGTTATTAGTCTGAGGTAGAAGCCCTGCCCCTGGAGTATAGCGATATCAGCTTGTGCTCTCTCGGCTTTGTGCTTCTTGTTTCCCAAAGTGCAGTTTGTACCCCAGCTTCATCTGTCAGTCTTCCTTGTCACGTGTAGAGCTGAAGGCTCTCTCCCCTGTGGAATAAAAGACAGCTCTGCCATCCCACGTGAGGGGACATTTATTTCATTTGTTTAATTTTGTGTGTTGATAGTTTTATTTTCTCTTACAGTTCTTTCCTAGTAAAAGGTAGGGATGCTTTAGAGCACCTGTGATGTAGGCAGAGTGGTCCTTTGATATCCATGAGGACCTCTTCCAGTGGGTATTTTGCAGGTTTACTTTGCTTACATCTCATTGGTTGACAGTGCCAATTTTTCCCACCAAGGTTTGCTGGGAAGATGCATTGCTGACTCTATCTGCCAGAGAAAATTAGCAAAAAGATAGCATGTGTGTTGCAGAGGACGTACTCGTCCTGGGTATTGCCTCTTCCTCAAACCCAGAACCCCCAAACCAGTGTTATTTGCCTGATAACACCTAAAAATGACCTTCTAGGAGAACAGATATAGTAGACAGACTTAGCATAGGTTAAGGGTGCTGAACAGGGGCCACATTCTCTTCTGGATGATAAAAAGAAATTCACTTATAAAGATAAAAGGCTTGACTCTGGGAAGTCGTTCAGCTCAGCTCAGAAGAATGGGACACCAAAGACAAGGATTGTATGGCGTTCTGAAACCCCTCCTTGATGTGTATAAGACATGGCATTTTTGCTCTCTGTATTAGTTGCCTTTCTGTTGTGTGTTAAAACACCATGACTAAGGCAACGTATAGAAAAATGAAAGCATTCATTTAGGTTTATAACTCCAAAGGGATAAGAGTCTATCAGCACCAGAGTGGGGAGGGGGCATGGCGGCAGGTGGCAGGCATGGCTGTAGATACAGGGAGCTAAGTTTTTATATCATCAAACTCAAGCTCAAAGTAGAGGGAATAAACTAAAATGTATAGTGGGACTTTAAGCGCAAAGCCTGCGTCCTGTGATATACTCCCTCTTGGAAGGCTACACCTACTTCTCTAATCAGTGCCACCAACTGGAGACCATGTGCTCAAATGCACAAGACATTTCTCATTTAAACCCCTGTCTGCTTGGTGAATTACCTCGCTAAAATGGAGGCATGTGAGCCCTTTCTTCAACCCCTGTCCTTTCTGCCAATATATCTCAGGCTTTCTTCTTTGTTTTTGAATAGCTCCCATTGTTAGAGGACTACAGTGTGTGTGTGTGTGTGTGTGTGTGTGTGTGTGTGTGTGTGTGTGTGTGTGTGTGTGCTCTCCTTATCCCAACTTTAACAGTCCGTGTAAACTTATTCTCATAGTAATATTTAATTCTGAGACTGGTTTTCAGTAGAGACCTTGAAAACATATTCAGCAGGCTCTCACAGCAACGGTGAGAGTTTGAATGGAAAGCCACCATTGAAATTCCATCTCTTCAAACCTCTACTTAGATGCTGAGATCATAACCTGTACCCCCTCAATACACTGAATAGGGAGGAAGATGGGAGCAGATATAGGAGTGTCAGAGCGAACCGTGGGTGTGTTCCTCAGCTGTGATGTGTTGTGAGGCACACCGAAAGTTGCTCGTTGGATCAGCACTTCTCTTGCTCTTCAGGTGTTCCACGATATCGCTTACAAAGCGAAAGATAGACACGACCTGATTGCTGGCATTGACGAGTTCTTAGATGAAGTCATTGTCCTTCCACCTGGGGAATGGGACCCGGCAATCAGAATAGAGCCTCCAAAGAGCCTCCCATCATCTGACAAAAGGTAAGTTGCTCTCCACTTGGCAGTGTTCAGGGAACATCAAGTCCATGAGGAGGTTGCATTTCAGAAAAGAAGTAGGGCCAGGTTATGTTGTGACAGTCCTTGGTCCCCGTGGATATTTTGCCTCAGATGAGTTGCTGGCGTGCCTTGGCTTTGCATTTACTTGGCACTGTAAAATAGGTGTTGTGTGCTTTGATGTCCTTTAACAATTGCCCTTAGCACATCATGTGAGAAAGTGTCACTGGGGTTCTTTGGGGATGCTTAGGGGACGGTCTGCCAGTGTCTGTGGAAAGATCACTTTACTCAAGAAGAGCCCTTTAGGATAAGCAGGTTAAAACGTTTAGTAGAGTAGTTGAGGAGAGACCATTTCCTGAAAAATCTGCTATTCCCCCAGGTGGAACAGTTTCATTCCTGTAAGTGTGCAAGAAGTTAAACTCTTTGTTGACCCAGCTTCGGTCTGATTGCGAGACAGAACACTTTAAGGGTTATCTGTTAGCAAAAAATAAGAAATCATGGTTGTCTTCTGAGAAAGCCTTCATTCTCTGTCTTTAGAAGCATACCCCAGCCATGAAAGCCAACAAGCACAATAAACTAATGTCTGCTCGCACCCCGTTGTCTTTGCTTAGGAAGAATATGTACTCAGGTGGAGAGAACGTTCAGATGAATGGGGACACACCTCATGATGGAGGCCACGGAGGAGGAGGCCACGGTGACTGTGAAGAACTACAGAGAACTGGCCGGTAACTGCAGGAACCTTTTGCCATTCATGATAAGGTTTTCCTTAGATCTAAATTTCCCTTCCTTGTTCTCAATTCACTTTCAGTGTTTTATTTGCTGGTTTGTTCCATTGGTCAGCCAATAAATATTTATAGTATATCTGTTAGTCATTGTCACTGGTAATACAGCAGTCTAGGATGATTCGTCCTTATAGGTCTCATTTTGTAGAGATGGGGGAGGAATCTTAAGCAAGTAAATACAAATGCACCAATGGGTTTATGAGGAAAATGGAGGGGAAAATTAGGGGCTTTGTTGATGAATAGTATTAGAGTTTTAGACAGAGTGATCAGAGTGGACCCTGTAGATATAAGAAACATTCAAAGGAAGTGTTGAAGGGTGAGTGAGGGACAGAGTCATAGAGCACCCAGAAGACTGACATCCAGGCAGTGTGATCAATGGAGCCACTGATAGGATGATACAGAGAGGGCTAAGATTATGTTGGGTGAGAACGAGATGGAAGATTGACCAGGTATCCCGTGTGGCTTTCATGGTACCACATGTGGAAAGGGGTGGTCTGTAGGTCACTTCCCTGTCTCCTTGCCCAGTGGAGGATTCTGATTCCCAAGAACCTTCCTTTAACTTTCTATTGTGGTCATCTCTTCTCCATTATTAGATGATTTTGGGGGTGAAGTTAAGTAAAATTCTTAGTAGGATGCTCATTTCATGAAGATGTGGAAGTCATTGCAGATTTAAAAGCAAACAAAAATATGTCATTTTAATATGCATTTGAGTCTGAATGAAATGAAATTATTTCCTTCTGCTGGTGACCCATTTGAGTTTCTCCTCAAAAGGAATTATTTCCCTTCCTCTGACTGAATGAAGAATAAAACCCTCCCCACCTTCTGTACTGATTAATGACAGACTACAGTCTAGAACTCTGTCTTTGGTTATCATGCAAACATCATACAGTGTACTTACATCAATCTGAGGACATTAGTCACTTATTCAATATGGCTTCTGAATGCAGTCAAAAGACAAGATGACATGTATGAGGCCACTGGCAGCTTGACATGTATGAGGCCACTGGCAGCTTGACATGTATGAGGCCACTGGCAGGTTGACATGTATGAGGTCACTGGCAGCTTACTATGGCATTTTGTTTTACAGTACACTTTTTATAAGTAGAAAGAATATGCACTAAAGCAACAATAAAAGGCATGGTATGGCAAATGCACGAGCTGGTAGCAGAGCTATGTGTGTGTGTAACCATATGCTTTTACATAGCTCCCGGTCAAGGAGGTTTTCCTATGCCAGCATAGCACCACGACACACAAGGAGAGAACTGTGCTGGAGAATATTGTCATATCTAACGATACTTCTTTGTGATAGTATCGTTTTAGGTCCACTATCACCTTGTGAGGCCACAAGCACATACGCGGTCCATTACTGACCTCGCTGTCATGATGCGGTGCGTGGCGACAGTTCTTTATAAACTATTTTCACTAGGGAAAAACTGTGTCACTCTCTGCTGACAGCCCAGATAGGAGCTATGGAATTTAATGTGCTGAATTGCATCAGACTGTCCTTTCTTTTTTGATCTCTCCCCTTCCCACACTCAGTGGCTGCACACTCCTGTGTGTATCACGGGTACAGAGGTGGGGTGTGAGAAGCAGATGCAGGTGCAGAAGAGGCTCGTGTCAGGATTTAGAAAGGGGCACTTTGGAGAAGGCTAGTTGCAGGAAGAGTAGTCTGGTGCATGGGTTCAGCCTGCACTTTGCTTGTCGCACACCTGCATGCCTTCTACACTTCATGCCTTTGGGCCCTCCCAAATTCAGATTCTCAGAGGCCTACTCTGGCTGCCTATCTGTGGTTTTTTTTCAATGTGTCTTCTCTAGAACTATGTCATTACCACCTCCATTTAAAATTTCCATGATTTTTATTTACTCACCATCCTGTCTGTCCTCAGTTTCCCTAGCGTAAACTCCACAGGTCAGAACTTCAGAGCCTGTGTGGTTCAGTGTTGTGTTTCCCCCAGCTCACAGAATAACGACAGAGGGTGTGGGCCCCACAGGTCTCACCCTCCCAGAGTGAGGGGGAACGACATTGTGGCAACACCTTATGGGAGTTTACATGAAATGCAATGTATTCGGAGGTTTGCTTTCGGAGAGTAGAAAATTATAATGTGTCTACTCAGTGCTCTCATCTAAAGACAATCTTTGGGAAATGTTGGACCTATTCTAGTCACTGTAAAAAAAAAAGGGAAAGAAGAAGATATATTTCTCCACAATTCTTTTTTTCTGTCTCATCTAAATGAGACTGTCTTTAATAGTATCTTGTCATTGACTCAAGCGTTTTAAGTCCAAAGTGTTCGTGGTTTAGTGAATTACATCTTGATGAACTTAGATGGCTGTTTATCTTGTCCTTGATCACATGTTTGCTTTCTCCCTGCCCAGGTTCTGTGGTGGATTAATTAAGGACATAAAGAGGAAAGCACCATTTTTTGCCAGCGACTTTTATGACGCTTTAAATATTCAGGCTCTCTCGGCAATTCTCTTCATCTATCTGGCGACGGTAACCAACGCCATCACTTTCGGAGGCCTGCTCGGGGATGCCACCGACAACATGCAGGTGGGTCTGATTTGGGAGAGGACGCAAATAGTCCATCGCAGATTGTCCTTCTCACCCCTGCAGCTCTGCGAGGAGCAGATGGCCTTTCAGTTACTCAGCGTGACTGTCTTTCTTCTGCTAGATGCTGCACTTTACTTCGCTTCTGGCTTGCTGCTGTATTTCCAGCATGTTAGTAATTACAAAAATAGCTAGATGAAATCTGGCTTGAGTCACAAGTGGGGAAAAGAAGGGGAGGAAATGCGGCTCTACAATTCTATTTGGGCAAAAGCGTCTCAGCTGCTTGGATCCTGTGTGGTGCACCGGGCTTAGAGCTTCCAGGATCTGGTTGGCATGGGCCCACATTTGGTTTCACTTGGTGATCACACTCTTTGGGGACGCGTGCTTACCTGACTCTTTGCCCTTCTTCTAAGATGAGCAAATCTATGTATTGAGCATTGGAGTGGTCTGCTCAAGACTGGATTTGCATGCCTGCCAGTAGAATTCAGCTTCAGTGAATCCCAGCTGAAGTTGTTTCTTCTATTTCTGGACCAGCCCTCGCTGAGCTGTAAAGGGCCGGGCTGGGTTAATGTTATAATGTGAATGACAACCTCAGTTTGTTGGTTACTGGGGAGGTGGTGTTTGCCATCCTTTCACATCAATAATAGCCATGTTTTTTAATAGGAGAAAAGATGTCATATGTTTCCCCCATCAATTAGAACATGTGGAAATGACTTAAAGTTGGTCTGAGTAGTAGAAACAGTAGGCGTTGTTCTCGGTACTGAATACACAGAGAATGGAGCTGAACGTGAGTTGAAGCCCTTTTGAACTCTGTCTTTCCGCTTACTTTCCATCAGTGTCCAACCCATCAGGCATTTACACACGCTGCCAGCCAGCGTCTCAGTTTGGCAAATGCAGCTAATTCCCCCAAATTACTTTTGTCGCATTCCTAGTTTGCCTCTAGTTATACATCTATGCTCTAGAACCCTTTCTCAATGCAACGATAAGATACAGTAACATCTTTTGTGGTACCAAGGGAAAAGCTCCCAATCCTATTTTAGGTCAAGCATGCCTGTCCATTATGTGAAGCTGCTCTTTGTGGATGTGGTGGCTCTGGGCCCAGCCGAATGATTCTTTCTTTCACCCTTCATACACATTACAGTTCGACAGCACCTGAATTGGAAGTTGTCTAAGGGCTTCTACTCATGTAGTGCCTAGGCTTGAGTGACTGGATTTCTAGGGACACTCCCTACGGCTTTTCCTCAAGACTAGCTTGGGCTTCCTCACAGTATGGGCACCCTTAAAAGCTGAGGCTTCAGGAAAAGAGGTGCCAGCCATTCATTTTTCATCGCATGTGATCGTATACCTCACACGGCTTCGTTTCCTGACTTCCGCGGATGCACTGAAAATTCAAACTCTCAATGAAAGCTTTTAACTCTCAAATGTTACCACTGGTTGTCATTATGCTGATCAAAGAACATGGATTTCCATGTCACCCCCGGGCACGGTTGGCAGAGACCAAATGCGTTTTGCCGTTATGTGGATATCCTCATTCATAAGATAAGGATAACAACTAAACTGTAACAGTAATAACATGGTTATAACCTCTGACCTAGATTCACGCACAGCAGCAGTCCCTCATCCAGGTTACAACATAATGCTCACTAAGGTAGATCATTTAGGAAACCAGCTGGGAACGAAACTATCGAGGAAACACCTTGAGGCCAGCATAAAGCTAGCACGTGCAGCCACGTGTGCTGAGGAAATCAAAGAAATCTATGGCATTTAAAGAATGCATTTGTAGGGGCTTCCTCTGTTTATTAAAAGCATTGGTATATAAATAAATATTTTACCATTGAACACCTAATCAGATCATTGTATTTACCGTCTTTTTTCCTTTGCTTTTTAATTATGTTTATTCTTGAGAATTTCAAAAGTGCTGACACTGTATTTTGATCATAGGCATCCCTTCCTCCTCTCAGCTCCTCCCAGATTCACTGCAGCTCTTCACCTGCCACCCCCAACTTTATGACAGCTTTTGAAAATAACCTTGTAAATCCAGTTTGTACCTCCCTTATACCCAGCGTTGTGAGCCATCTGCTGAAGTCTGGTTAACCACTTCCTTAAACTTAACTGAATCTTCTTACTCCAGTGGCCAACCCCTGTCAGTCAGTCCTCAGGTGGAGGCTCTTGAGCCATCCTGTCTCCTTGATAGCTTGCCGAATGGCTTGGTCTCATGCAAGCATTGAGCAGGTAACCACAGCTGCTATGGGTCTAAGAGTCCAGCAGTCCTCTCGTTCTCAGAGGACTCCGTTTCACTCTAGTTCTTCCAGCTCTGGCTGAGAGACCTCCTTCCTATCTCAGATGAGGGTCAAGCTGTTTGAGGAAAGGTTGTGTACTGATGCAGAGTTCATGGCTGAGCACTCCCTAGGCACTCATTCTCTGTGTTTTGACCAGAGTGAGTTTCTGTGTTGATTACTGTCCACCAAATACAGAGACCTGTCGGATGATGTTTGAGGGATGCACTGTCCGATTTGGAGCTGATGATTAAGCACAAAACCAACAAAACCAACTTTTGTTCAGAGATATAGAGGTGTGCTTATGCAGAAACATTTAAAATAATGTTTGTGGATATTTTTCTATTCTTCTCATTGAAACAGTGGCAGTGTAATCTTCCTAAGTGTACCTCTGACGCTTCTTTGAAATATAACCCTTACACTCTTGTGAGATTTAGCTTCATGGTTTTGAGAGAGGGGGCAATGTGTGTGATGTGTGTATAGTGAGAGAGAGTTCTGATGATTGAACTCCAGGCCTTCGGCATACTGGGTATCGTAGTTAAGGTTTCTATCGCTGGGGTGAAATAATATGACTAAAGAAACATGCGGAGGAAAGGGTTTGTGTGGCTTACACTTCCACATTACTGATCATCACCAAGGGAAGACAGGACAGCAACTCGAACAAAGCAGGAACCTGATGACAGGAGCCGATGCAGTGACCATGGCATAGTGCTTCTTGCTGGCTTGCTCCTATTGCCTTGCTCATAGAACCCAGGACCACTAGCCCAGGGGTGATTACCACCCACCATTGATGGACCCTTCCCCGTCAGTCACTAATTAAGAAAAGGCTTTACAGGTTTGCTTACAGTTGGATATTATGGAGGCATTTTCTAAATTGACGTTTCCTCCTCTCACATGACTTAGATTGTGTCAAGTTGACTAAAGCCATCCAGTACACTGGGCAAGTAAGTCCTCTAGGACTTCATCAAATTTCCACCCCAGACATAGCTTTGGAATGTAGCATCTAAGACCAGAAGAGGAGAAGTTTGCCCAAGTTTGTTTTGGTAATGTTTGTATGAATCAGTTTCTATTTGAATGAGTCCTTGGGATAGTAGACTTTGTTGTGTAACATAAATAGATATGATGGGATTTCCCCCTGATGTATGTTGTCTGGGTAATAACCTGGCTCTGTTCTGGTTCTGAATATGTCAGGAGAAGTATGGAAGGGTTGGAGCATCACTCTGTTAAACAGGGCTCCTGGATATTATTAGGCTACGAAGTTGCTGACTCAAAGTCATACAGACTCATGAGGATATTTTTGGACATAATTTGTTTTATCTTATTAATTATTTTATAATATCCATTGATAATTTTGTTGAAACTTAATATAAGGTGGTGGAATTTTAAAAATTTCTGTGGATGAAATTACTGAAACATATTGCACTTCTCTTGCATATGAAGAAGGTTTTTCCCCTTAAAAGCTACATTGGCAAAGTCCTTCTCCTAGAAGGCTTGCAGTAGTCACAGAGGATAGTAGAGACACTGGGAAGGAAGGATGGAAGACGGGTGGTTATTAATACATATTTGTTGAACAGAACATTAACAAATAGTTTTTTCGTGTGCCTTAATAACTAGAGAGTGAGCTGGTTTGACATGTAAAGTATCTTTTGTGTGTGTTGCTCCTCACCTTCTGGATGTTCTATCCCTCCAGCAGAGCCTTCTTTTGCCTTGTCATTGAGACAACAAAATATTTTGTGGGTTTGACGATACATCCCGGGTCATTTTTTTAGGTCAAAGGCAGACATTCATTTATTTGCAATATGGAGTGCCTATCATGTACTAGATAGATAGAATTTTATGTGTTTGAGTTAGAGCGAAGGTGAGTCAAATGGGTAGCACTAGGCTGGTGAGACTTATATTTAGGCTACTCATGGAAGCAACCTCTGACTGGGTCCCTATGAGGCGCTAGTGTGGAATATAATACCAATAATTACCTTCCTAAACACATCTTCCGCAAAGCACTGGGCAAACTTTAGTGTTGGCAATTACAGCACGTCCTTCACAAATAAGGCAGCAGGTTAGTCGCCATAACACAAGCAGCTCAATGAGTCAACTGAAAATCACATCCATGCTTCTAAAGGCAGACTGCTCAGAGATGGTTTGGCTAGGGCCTTTATTGTCAGCCTACAAATAGACATGGGTGCTGGGGAGAAGCATGTTGTGAAAACACAGATGACTCACTGTGTGACTGTTGTCTAAGCGTACTCTTCTGCCAGCTTCTGTTCAGGAGGACCGGCCTGCTTGAAGACAAGAATTTGCTTTCAAGCATTAATTTTAGGGCTGATGGTATCTAGCTAGCTAGCTAGCTAGCTATCATCTATCTATCTATCTATCTATCTATCTATCTATCTATCTATCTATCTATCTATTATCATCTATCTATCTATCTATCTATCTATCTATCTATTATCTATCTATCTATCTATTACCATCTATCTATCTATCTATCTATCTATCTATCTCTCTATCTATCTATCTACCTACCTACCTACCTACCTATCTACCTATTATCATCTATCTACTTATCATCTATCTATCTATCTATCTATCTATCTATCTATCTATCTATCTATTATCATCTATCTATCTATCTATCTATCTATCTATCTATCTATCATCTTTCTATCATCTATCTATCTATCATCTAGCTATTTACCATCTATCTATCTTTCATCTAAATTTCATCTATTTATGAAATATATATATATGTCTCTTATCTATTTATGTGCTTGTCTATATCAAATGTGCATTTGGGTGTGCATGCATGTGTGTGGAAACAGATCATCTTGAAGTGGCAAAGATCACTTCTCATGGAACTGTTCAGAATAACATGCAGTCGAGGCTCTACAGTGGCTGTCAGTGTGACAAAATTGTATTGCCAGCACAAATGACTCAATGGATTCCCCAGTCTTACCAGGTATATTTTGCCAACCAGAACACTCTTAGAAGATGCTGGGGTTTACAAAGAGAACATTTACAAATTTCTTATAACAATAAGTGTGGGCCCTTATGTTTAGCTTGGGTTTCCTGGAGCAATGGAACTGCTTTGCCAAGAGTCAACCTTACATCTCAACCTCAACTTGTGTCCATTTCTCTTTACTAGAGTGTAGAGATCCATCCATTCCTGAGGCTTAAGAGTGGTGTATCACTTATCCTTCTTGATAAATTCCATCAAGTTGATTCTCTACTTTCCTTGCCATGAAGTAAAGAGAAAAAATTCAGACTCACTGTTCTGAAATCTCATCCCTTCCATAACTAAGCCATGACAGCATGCATGCTGATATCATATTTACATCTTTGGTTAGCAAACAAGTCATTTCTCTATTTATTTAGATACTTTGAAATTGTCTTAAATATATATATATATATATATATATATATATGTATATATATATTCCACCATTTACTATAGTTAAGCATTTTTCATTTTCAGAGCTATTTATGGAATTGGGCCTGATGGCACAGGCCTGTGATTCTAGCTACTCAGGAGGCTGAGGCCGGAGGATTTCAAGTTCAAAGCCAGCCTGAGCAACGTAACAAGACTCTACCTCAAAATGAAAGTAAACTAAGAGTTGAAGAAACAGCTCAGTGGTAGAGTACTTGATTAACATTGGACAAACCCTCAGCTCATTTGGTAGTCCTATAAAGAAAATACGTCTTTGCTAACACAGTGAGTCATCACTTAGATTGTGAGGAGGATATTAGTGTAAGGAAGACTCATGGAGGCTTTGTGGCAAGCCCCGTGTTATTTAAGAATCGTTCTTCTGTAGCACACTGAGAACATATTTTAATGAAAGTGTACGTTTAATTGTGAATGACTAAGCATAGCCTAGAGTGAAGACTGAAGAAAGCCATCTTAATTTTTTTTTAGGAGTAAATATAATCCTATTTTCACAAACCTTTCAGCAAAAGAGTGCAGTAAGATTTTTAGCATTCTGTAAAATTTGTGATATTTATGGAGCCTAACCGAGCACATTTTAAGAGAACTTGTCTCATAATAAGGAACATTTATAGCTGGCATCTCCAAATTTGAGGCTTTATTTTAGCATTCTGCTGTGCTGAGAGATTTTTCACCAATCTGCTCAAGTTGGAAAGTATCATTTCTTGGATCGGTAAGAAAGGTGCATGTTTGCACTGCCTGTCATGCATAGTTTGCAGTGGCAGGATTGACATTGACATGAATTGATAATGGACTGTGAAATGGACAATAGTGTCGGGCTGTCTCACTGCTGCTCTTTGGCACCAAAACGCTTTTCCTTTAGGAGTAGGAAACACAAAAACTCATTACTCCGTACAGGAGCATATTGGAGCTTCAACATGTGAAGCAGAAATAGTCTGTGGAGGTGATACAAGTTGTTATTTTGGTCGGCCCAAGTAAGCAAGCCTGTTTAGTGACAAAGGAAGAAATCCATCTTGCTTACCCAGGGTTCTAGAAAGGAACTTTTAACTTTAAAAACACGTTTTAGAGGCTAGGGAGATGCCTCAGTGGTTAAGGTTTGGGACTTGCATGTGCTGAGGACTGCAGGTCAGATCTCAAGAATGCACATGAATGCTCGAAGGGCATGGCGGACCCCCTGTAATGATAGCAGTCTGGTGGCAGAGATAGGACATCCTTAGAGCAAGCTGGCTAGCCAGAGTAACTGTGCTTGTGAGGTCTGGGCACAGTAGATAGTTTCTGCCTCCATACTTAAGGTAGTGAGTGAATAATCAATGAAGACTTCTGACAGCAAGCTTGGGCCTCTACACATGTGTATACACACACACACACACACACACACACACACACACACACACACACTCCCACCTACCTGAACATACCATAGGTGAACACACACCTCTCTACATGCAAATGTTGCTTTACAAGTTGTGAGTTAAGTTTACCTGACAGAAGGGAAGTCATTGGTACTTTTTTATTACAAAGACGTTTGTCAGCTTTGTTTGTTTGGTGATCAGAAAATTAAAGTCATTTGGATAAGATAGGACATCCCAAATGATGCTAAAGTAAAAATTTATCCTTTTGAGCTTATGGCTATTTTGAAAATAGCTTCTCCAGTACGACATTTTCATTATATCTTTACCATATATATTGCAAAATATAAATACACAGGTAGATGAACGTAGGGTATTATGTAAATGAGATTACATATTCATATTTTAAAAGTTATATTTTGTGGGCATTTCCTACTTCAATAGTTTTTTAACCTAATTTTAGTAACTATCACATAATATATACACTATAATTTATTTAATAAACTTATATTCTCAGTTTGTCCCAGGTTTCTCTTTTATAAAGAGTACTACGGTCATCAACTTTATATTTATTATTTATAAATATCTCCCTAAGGTAAACCCCTGGCAAAGTTATTGTGCAATATATTGATTACAGTTGTTATTCATTTCAAATTATACTCACAAAGGTTATTCTAACTCGTATTTCTAACAATAGTGGGCAGGAGTACTCATTTGCCCACACCTTGTGAAACAGATTTTCGCCCTAGATTCTCATTTTTGTTATGCTGTGTGTTGAAAAAGAATAGCTTGCTTGGATTTGATCTACTCCTGTTCTTTTAATGAGCCTGGGTATCTGTCCACATTGACACAGACCATCCATTCTCCCCGATGCTTATGTCCTTGCTGTATCCTCCTTTTAGGGCATTTAGTTTCTCCATTAGTGACTCCCTGTATAATAAGGGTGTTTTCCTTTCCTCCTTAGGCAAAGATTTACAAAGAGATTTTTTTTTTTGTAATGCCATGATGCCTTTTAACTGTGTTTGTGGCTTCTCTGGTTGTACAGATTTTAACTTTCACAGTCAAGCTTCCTGTCGTCTTGATTCTTGTTTCCCCTCCCAAAGATTAGAAAAATATTTCCCCACACACTTCAGCTCTTTTATGTTCTCGGTTAGTTGTTTTATACATCTGGGATTGATTTTTGTGTAGTGTTAGACTAGAGTTGGGTGTTTTACATACATGTTCACAGCTCTTCAAAGAACAGAAGGCCTCTGTATCTTGCCCCTGGTTCTGTTCCCAGAGAGTTCAAACTCTCTTGCTGAAGTCCTGGGCCCATGCTTTTCTCAACCAGAGCTGGAGTTTGTCTTCCCTGATTGTTTAGTTTCTGCTGGCAGTGTGGCCTGAAATCCTGTTTATGACAAGCCTAGCAGCAGGGAGTATGACCATGAGGAGCTCTAGTGCTTCCTTTGCATTGGACAGAAATGATATTGGGTAAGGCTGCCTCATCGTGGGGGTAAAACAAAGGCTCAACAGCCTGCCTTCCTCCATGCGGACCTGTAGTGTGTGTAACTAGCCCTTTGTTTTAATTGGATATTTTATATATTTACATTTTAAATGTTAGCCACTTTCCCCATTTCCCCCTCTTCCATTCCCCCTTCTAATTTTTCTATGAGGATGCTCCCCCTCCATCTCACCCACCCACTCCCACCTCACCACCCTGGCATTCCCCTACACTGGGGAAACAAGCCTTCACAGCACCAAGGGTTTCTCTTCCTGTTGATGCCAGACAATGTCATCCTCTGCTATATATCCAGCTGGGGCCATGGGTCCCTCCATGTGTACTCTTTGGTTGATGGTTTCGTCTCTGGAAGCTCTGGGGGGTCTGGTTGGTTGATATTGTCGTTCTTACTATGGTATTGCAAACCCTTTCAGCTCCTTCAGTCCTTTCTCTAACTCCTCCATTAGGGTCCCTGTGCTCAGTCTGATGGTTAGCTGCAAGCATCCTTATCTATATCAGTAAGGCTCTGGCAGAGCCTCTCAGGAGACACCCATACCAGGATCCTGTCAGCATGTATTTCTTGGGATTGACTGGGCTTGGTTGCTGCAGATGGGATGGATCTTCATGTGGGGCAGTCTCTAGATGCCCTTTCCTTCAGTCCTTGCTTCACTCATTGTCCCCGTATTTTCTCCCATGAATATATGAAGCTCAAGAGGAAGGAAGACCAAAGTGTGAATGCTTCAGTCCTTCTCAGAAGGGGTGGAACTAGCTCTTAATGCTGTTGTGAAGGAGGAAGGGAGATGTTCATCAGGTGTATCTCAAACTTGGACCTCAAGAGAATCACCCGGGAGCTCTGAGAGTTCATTCGCTAGGCTTCATCGCCCTGTCATTTTGCAGAGATGCCAACCTAATTGCTCTACGTAAATATGAAGGATTAGTATTTTAATGAACAGACAAACACACGTGAACTTTCTCAGGTACTTTTCGTGTGACCTGAGTTTGACCTCAATACTTGCATTCTTTCTTTCCTTAAAAAAATATTTTTTATTTATTTTTAATATATGTGTCTGTTTTTCCTGCATGGGTGCATGTGTATCCTATGTGTGCCCAGTGTCTTGCAGAGGCCAGAGGGATATATTCAGACCCACTGGCACTGGAGTCACCAAAGGTTCCAAGGTATCATGTGGGTTCTGGGAACTGAATCCAGGCCCTCTGCAAGAGCAAATATGTGTTCTTTTTTTTTTTTTTTAATACGTATGTTTTTTATTGGATATATTTTTTATTTACATTCCTTTTTCCTTCCATCTTTATTAAATTGGATATTTTATTTACATTTCTTTTTTTTTTAATTTTTTTTTTTTCATCTTTATTAAATTGGGTATTTCTTATTTACATTTCTATTGTTATTCCCTTTCCCAGGTTCCAGTCCAACCTCCCCTAACCCCTCCCTCTCCCCTTCTATACGGGTGTTCCCCTTCCCATCCTCCCCCCATTACCGCCCTCCCCCCCAACAATCACGTTCACTGGGGGTTCAGTCTTGGCAGGACCCAGGGCTTCCCCTTCCACTGGTGCTCTTACTAGGCTATTCATTGCTACCTATGCAGTTGGAGCCCAGGGTCAGTCCATGTATAGTCTTTGGGTAGTGGCTTAGTCCCTGGTTGCTTGGCATTGCTGTTCATATGGGGTTTCAAGCCCTGTTGAGCTGCTTCTCCAGCCCTGCTTGAATCATTCTTAACTTACTTTTAATATTGAGATTTAGCTTCTGCTGGGTCACAGCATTAGAATTCTTGCAGGTTTTAGCACTCAAGTGAAGGTAGACATAAGGTTGATTTCGGCCTAGACAACAGTGAGTTCAAAGCCAGCCTGAGCTACAAATCAGGACCTTCGCATAAACACACACACACACACACACGCACACACGCACGCACACACACACACACACACACACACACACACACACGCAAAACAGTAAACATTGCAGTTGAGCTGGATTTGCCTTCCTTTCCAGTGGCATCAGCTGCCTCGTGTATTTTTCTTGGCTAAACTTCAGATTCAAAGACTCATCTACATAAATTCAATTTTATTATTCGGCAAGCTGTACTGTTCATGTAAATCATCCCAAACATGAGCTAAATTCTCTCTGTTTATGAGTCGAAATAAAAAAAAATTTTTAAAGCTCGTCATATCACAGTAATATTGGTGAATGCACTGTCGTTTAATGCAACTGAAATATTTTATTTTCTAAGTTCTACTAGTTTGCAAATTGCCTAAGAAACAGAAAATATGGTGTTTTCCTTAGCCTTTATGTTGTTTCCTCCCTTTCTCTTACTGCTGCCAAGAAAGCCCTCCTCCACAGGCTAACAATGGTGAACCAAAACAATAAGGTCTTTACTATATAGTCACAGACGTTATTTTGTGGTATCATAACGCGACGATGAATTACAATGAGCTTGCAGGCTTTCATCTTTGATGTCTGATGTCCAGTTCTCTTGCCCTTGCTTTACATTGCTATAGGGGCGGTGACACTCACAGTTCGTGTCCAAAGTAGTATTAAGTCACAAAATACTGATGTTTCAAACACAGCTGCATTTTAACATTTTTTTTTGACTCTTCCTCCTGTGGTTTACATTTCTGCTTGATTTTGAAGGTTTGAGACATGTCCCACTTTTCCTGGCTGTTTTGTAAATCAGAGGATATCTTGGGTTAGATTTCACACCTTCATGCAAGCAGAAGGACACTTGGGAGTTGTTTAGTGTGAGAGTTTTGATCTCCATCATAACATAAATAACCCATTTTTGTAACATAAACAGACTACTTTGTTTTGTTAGAAGCATCAATTTTAATACGAAGAAGCAACTCTTTGGGCCACAGTGCTGCCTTCGAGGTAACTATATTTTAATGCAGAATTCAAGAGGCCCCGCCCCTTCCTAGTAAGGACTAATCTCTATTTAAGCCATTCCTTACAGCTTCCCACCTTCTTCCTGTTTTGAAGGTAAAAGTAGTGATTCCTGGGTGTGAGGAAGGGATGAGAAGGCGGGGAGACCAAATCTTACATCTCTACTTCGAGTTCTACTGTGCCCTGGGCTCTTTTTTTTTTTTTTTTAAATTTAATCCAGCAGTTTTCAGCCTGTGGGTCATGATCCCTTTGGAGGTCATTTATCAGACATCCTGCATATCCGATATCCTGCGTATCCATTACAATTCATAACAGTAGCAACATTACAGTTATGAAGTGGTAATAAGATAACCTTATGGTTGGGCCAGGGGGTCCCCACTTCATGAGGAACTGTATTAAAAGCTTGCAGCATCAGGAAGATTGTGAACCACTGCTCTGATCCAAGTAATGATCCAGTCAGATAGCCATAGCTTTGGCAGAGAGACGCTGGGCTCTAGGGCAGTAACTGGTGGAACTGATGTAAGCCCACAGAGCCATGTCTGCAAGGTTTGCCCCAGGGCTGAGCCAGCTGCCTGGGACCTTAGCACTCATCAAGCCCCACCTCTTCATCTTAGATCCAAATAAGCATGTTGCGTATGAGAGGCTGCTGCTATTCAAAAGGCTTTTAGCCACCGGAGACTATGCTAGGCATGTCCCATATTCTGTCTGATCTAACATGCAGATTAAAGGTTACTCTGGGACTGTGATACAGCTCTCAGGCACCTGGAGACGGTGAATGCAGAGCCCGTTTCTCTACTCTGTCGCCTTTTATTTTATTACTTGAAAGAAAGGAGGTGACATTCTGAAGATCATTGGGTCTCATGTGGCAGAACAGTCTAGACTCCGGATTTCCGGATTGCTGTCTGTCTGCTTCTACTAGTGGTTTCTTACTCCCTTTCTGTCAGAGGAAGGCCAACCAAGAGTGTCAGGACACTTCGTGTCCCCTTCACGTCCCATGCCCCCAGTCCTAGCCAACTGCACCTTTGTGAAGTGCTCAGAAATTCTTTTCCTTCTAGAAATCAGATGTAGAAGGATCTTTAAGACTCACAGCTGTTGACAAGACATGACTCAAGCTTTTCTTTTAAAACTCAATACCGGTGAACAGTGGATAGGATAAACCAGAAAAGGTGTTTACATGATTTTTTTTTTTTTTTGTAAGTTACATTGAGCTCTAGTTACAGTTAACGTTATTCATTGCCTTGTTTATTTAAAAAAAGTTTTTTTTGTGGGTTGTGAGAGGAACATGTCAAAGTGTGGTGAAAATGGTTCTTTTCTCAGAAATGCTGGAAGCTTCTCTCGGTTTAAGCAAGTTTCCAGTGCAGCGTGTGTAGTAAATCACCTGTCTTTGCTTCAGAATTGTCAGCCACAGAATGGAAAACTAGCACTTACGGAGGGATCAAGCACTGCAATAAAAATAATCTGCCTTCGAGTCATCACGTGGCTTCCATAAATCATGGCAGTTTTCTGGAAGAAACTGCTTGCTGTCTTTACTGACTGAGCAACCAGGACTCTTGACCTTTGATAAAGAGACCTAGGGTGTCACTTGGGCGTGTCTTAGGTTCCTCCAGCACTAGCTGGGAGCCTGCAAAGCTCGTGGACGGGTGGTGGGCAGGGGAGGAGAAACAGAAGATGTAGGAAGACCTTGTTCCTGCCCTCCCAGAGATGGATGGCTATGGTGAGCCAAGCAGAGGATCCGAAATCTCATGGTTGGTCCTCCTTCCTGATTTTACACCCTGCCTATGCAGGTTGAGCCATGTTTTGGTTCTGTGCTAAGGATAAGACATAGGGACTCTGGTGTTTGATGGAGAATGATGCTGTCTGTTTGCCTATTAAATTTGCTTAGACTGTGTCATAAAGGACACATTTTATACTGCCATGTAAGTGGATCATCTGGAGCGTTTAAACCCTTAACTTTTAGGGGCGTTATAAAAAAATAAAGATAAAATTGTGAAAGTTCCCTGTTTATGAGCAGAAGCTGACAGTTTCCCTATCTAGGAAAATCCAAGCCTAAGGATTTTTCCACTCCTTTAATACTTGTAAAGAGTGACGTGGACACACATTTCCAATAGCTCTTATCCAGTGCGTACACATCACTCAACTGACCTGAGTGTCACAGTGTCAACAGTCAATAAATCAAGACAGTAGTCTATGGAGGCATAGGGGAAAAAAAAAAAACCTTTTGGGTTTGTCCATCAAAGTGCATCTTGGTTGTGTTGTTTCGCTTCCTGCTTGAATTCTTCCCTACGAGTAACAATGGCTATTAAAAAAAAAAAAATGATGCTCTCTGGCTATTCCTTGGCACTCACATGTGTAAAAGTGGGGCCCTCTGTGTGTCCCTCTGGCTAGATTCAAAATTGTACTCTCCATGACATGACTAAGGAAGGTTGTTTTGTAACTTAGTGATTCCTTCGCGTATTGCGTCTGTGCTAAAGGAAAAGAATGAGTTCATGTTTGGAGGTGTCAACAAAAACTTAACTGTTCATATGTCTGTGCAAAGTTCCTAGAAGTTTTCATGCAGTTTGCATTGGAATGTGTTAGCGTGGGATGAGAATCATCTTCATCAGTCATCATCATCATTGTCATGGTCATCGTCATTGTCAGCAGCAGCAGCAGCAACATTATTATTATTATTATTTTTCTTTTTTTTTACAATTGGTGGCTTGGGTAGGGAGTGGGTGGGTGGGAACGGGAGAGTCTTCTTGGAGGTAGGGGGAGGGGGAAGGAGTATGGGAGAGAGGGGAAGGGGGATAACATTTGAAGTGTAAATAAATAAAATATCCAAGAAAAAAAACAAAAATAATTGCAAATGTCCAATAGA
The DNA here is from genome assembly GCF_011064425.1 of Rattus rattus. Lineage (NCBI taxonomy): Eukaryota > Metazoa > Chordata > Mammalia > Rodentia > Muridae > Rattus > Rattus rattus. The sequence goes on from NC_046164.1 coordinate 2,632,838, forward strand.
GAGCTATTCGCAGTTAATGGTTGCTGGGGGAGGAAGAGTCAGTTCTCTTCAGGAATGTGACCTCTTCAAGGTTGCTCATACTCCAGTGGACAGCCCTTTACTCATGCACACATAGGCAATACTTAGAGGACTTTGCGGCTCGTGGAGAGAAAAAGAAAAGAGGGGATAATAAGTTGGGAGGTGATGTGGAGGCTGGTGTTGAGGAGCGATTCAGAATGGTGAATGGGATGGATTTAATCAAAATGCATGTATACATGTATGAAATTGATGCAGACATGAAATAATTGTTGAAATGGCATCATTGTCCTTGTCCCCTTTGTTCTCACCCCCCTTTTCAAATCTTCTCTATTAGGAAAAAAAAAAGGCATTTGTGCTTAACTTGTAGCTACTTAAAAGTACAAGGTATAATGGCACCGAAGCAAACACTGAAGAAGCACAAGAAGAAAAATAGAGTTAAAAAAAAAGCCGAATCAATTCTTCTGTTTGGTGGGTTTATAGAATATGATTTTTATTAAAGGAACCCTCAATACGTTTTAAAGTAACGGTCAGAGATGCCGTTCCCTCCTGGATACCAGTCGTCTCAGTCATGCCACAGTGTGGAACAACCAACCCAACCCTTGTAGTAGGGAGGATCTGGTATGTGCGTGCAAAGACCTGTGGTGGTCTTTCATGGACTCTTGTTTGCTGGGGAGCTCGTGCTAACACACACAGCTTCATTCTGTGGCTGACAGCACAGACAGGAAGTACAGGTGTGGGTTCTTGGGTTTGCTTTTGCTTCACCACCGCAATGTTCTCTCTTTCAGGGTGTGTTGGAGAGTTTCCTGGGCACTGCTGTCTCTGGCGCCATCTTTTGCCTTTTTGCGGGTCAACCGCTCACCATCTTGAGCAGCACGGGACCTGTTCTGGTGTTTGAGAGGCTTCTTTTTAACTTCAGCAAGTATGTATCTGTCTGTGTGTCTGCCTGTCTGTCTGTCTGCCTGCCTGCCTGCCTGCCTGCCTGTCTATCTGGTTACTTGATCTATGTTTTTCCCTTTGGACAAAGCACAGAAGAGCAGTGAAATAGATCCAAGAAGCTGCCAAAGAACTGGTGTGATAAGACTTGGAAGTCAGAAGTGCCTCAGTGATTAAGTTGTCCAGAGCTTAGTTTGCAGTCATTTCAAGAGGCCCATCTGTTGTGCTTTCCGCTCATTCCTTCCCCAATAATTCTCTTCCTTGTTGCTCTGTTTCATGTCCTGAGGGCTGACTCCCAAGGACTAAAAGCCCCAGATTCCTTTGCCCTCCAGGACTTCCTGCTGGTTTAGATAATGAAGAGAGAGCAAAGTTTCAGTATGTCATGTTCTCCCATCATCCCCTGCTTTCAACACAGCAGCCTGGCTTGCTTCCCGACACTGGCCTCTGTCAGGTGGCCTGTCTAGCCTAGTTTTAGCTCACCAGGCTCTTGTAACTCCATTCCTTGTGTGACCTTTAAAAGCCCAAGATTGATAATGGCTCCCTGCTCTAGTTAACTCTGAGTGGATCCTCATTGCCATTTTAAGGGGAGGGGGAGTTAGGCTTCTGTGAATAGCCTGTTTATTTTATTTTCCTTGAGTCCCACTTTAAAATGCCCTTTTCTGTCATGATACTGAAACAGTGAAGAAACCAAATGACTTGTGCCAGGTCGTATGGTTCATTACTAAAAGAAGCAGAATGTTCTTAACCCATGGCTCTCCTGTTCTTCATTGTAGATAGCGTCCAGCACCCAGATGGGTAGAAATGATGCCAATATTTTCTTTTAGCAATTGATGGATCATTTTAAATGGGGAAGGGGGTTATTGAGATAAGGAAATTATTTAAATTGTTATTTTACCACACAGATGGATTCAAAGTAAAATTGGGTATTCTTGTGTCTCTGCCGTGCTTGCTATTCTTCTAGGACAGAATCACCTTCACTGGATGGTCTCAGTGCTTAGATCATGGTTTGCTGTGTCTTGTGACCATTCCTTTGCAGAATTTCCATATTCTGTATTGTTGCATATTGCCAAGATTTTAATTTTAGAATACCCAGCGTCTACACCGTAACTGTTTTCGTTACTTCTCTGTTGCCGTTCTAGGATGCTCTGACAAGCTGTAACTTAGAGGAGAAAAGGTTTATGCTAACAGTTCACTGCAAGGAAAGCATAGTGAAAGAAGTGTGAGGGGGACCTGGCTGTCAGGAAGACAAGAAAGATCAGAAAATGGGGCCATACCACCTCAAAGCTAACCTCTAGGATTGCACTTCCTCCAGCCGGCTTCTGCCTTCTGAACCTCCCATACCTTTCTCATACAGTGCTACCAGCTGGTGATCACCTGTCCAACTCATATCAAACCAAACCATAACAGTACTTGCGGACTTGACAGCTCTCACAGAGCTTTTGAAATTGCGTGTGCCATCCAAACTGATCATAGGTTAATTGAGAAAGTGGAGGTTGAAATCTCATTTTTTTAAAAAAGAAAATCTGGGCAGAGAATATCGGTGAATGCCTTCTGAGCACTTGAAGATGCAATGTTTAAATAGAACTGAGACTTTTTCTGTAGACCCTTCTTACGGATTTCTCCTCCACCATAATTCTGAGAGGGACATGGAAAGAATTTTATTCATGTCAGTTTATAGAGAGAGTCAAACAGTTTTCATATGTTTAAGAAAACATTTTGTGAGACCAGAAAGGCTTCATGGGAAGATTAAACAAGTGTGTGGTATAAACAGGAACAAACAGACAGGGGCTTTCAGGGAGATTTATTGGATGCAATGTGATCAGAGTCTGAATCTACAGAAAATGTTTGTGCCTTGGTTTGTTTTACTTATTGTAGGCTACAGAGTATTTCCTTCCACCAAGCGAGTTCCTTTCTCACTTTCCCTTCTGTTTCATCATAATTGGTTCTGTTGCATAGTTCCCAGCAGTTTATTTGAAAACAGTTGTAAAGCAACGAGAAACATTTGCAAAACTGCCTTAAACCCAGCATCGACTATTATGTGACAAATGGTACTTTTATTCATTTACTTCTCTTAGAATCCCAGTATTGCTGGTATTTCCTCTGGAGACCGAGTACTTTGCGGCACATGGTTTCCCAAAGCTGCTTTGACCCACTACTAGGCTTAAGATGCCCCATGGAAAACAGCTTCCCACTGTGCCTTGCAAGTACAGTATTCCAGTCTCCAATTGGTCATTTCCTCTTCAGTACACCAAAGAATCAAGATGGCTGTCCAGTCAAGCAACTATTATATTAGTTCATCTTGCCCCACTTTGCACCAACATAATTTTCCCTTTCAGGAGCTGTAGTTGAGTCCTTGTTTCACAGGATCGGGGTAGTTATCACAGATCACCAACTGGTATGGTACTAAGATTCTCATCCTCCAGTTCTTCTTGAAGCTGTAAACATTGTGGATTCATAGCAGTGCCATTGTTTTTGTTAGTGATTTTATTAGAGTTCATTCTCACTGAGCTACGCCGGTGGCTTGAAAGTCTCTTAGGATAGCGAGTTTGGTGTATACGGTTTGTCTGTGCATTTGTCCTTTGTGTCCAAACCCATGATGCTTTAATTGCTAACAATTAATGGATTTGTCTCTTACCTCTCTTGCAAGCATCAATTCTGTAACAACTTCTAGCATTCTTGGAACAAACCCGGAGTGCGTTAGCTTTCAGTCTGGGCATGGTGGCGTATGCCTATAATTTTAGTATGTGGAAGACAGGCAGAGTAAATGCTGTGACTTCAAAGCCAGCCCCGGTTGTATATTGAGTTCCATGCAGGCCTGAACTACTGAGCGAGCCTCTATCTCAAAGGCAAAACAGAAAACCAACCAAACAAACAAAAAAGATCATTCTACGTTCTATTTAGTTAGGGAAGTTTTAAACTTTTAAGAAACATGCTGGTTTACCCAAATGGTAGTAAAACATTTCTTAATTGTCATTTTTGGTGCTGTCTCGTGTGATAACGTGAACTCTCTCAGTTCTTTGGGCATGTTTTTTTTCTGCAGTCTGCTTAACTCACACAGACATAGCATGAAGCAGTAGAGTATACACAGACGTGCATGGCATTAAGCAGTAGAGATTAGATACACAGAGAACTGGAATAGAAGATAAAGCTATTGTTGAAATATCTCTGAAGATCTATAGAACATAAATCACACTAAAGTTCATAATTTCCATTTCTTTTCTCTATTCTACTTCTTACCTAATGGGATGTGGCCTATCCACATTTATCCAAAAAGTCCATGCAGTTACATGTTAATCTCTTCAGAAACAGACTTTTGGAAACACACAATAATGTTTGGCCATATATCTGCACACCCTATATCCCAGTCAAGTTGACATAAAATTAACTATAACTGTGTGTAAGAAACTTTAAAATCCAACATTCTATAATTATTTCCTAGCTCCATGTAGTAACTCCCAGGCCACTGCCAGTCACTGTCTTAGTCAAGACATGAGTCACAGGCATGCTCTCCTTCATTTATTATGAATGTATTAGTCAACTTTTAATGAGCAAAGTATTGTTCTGGGTGGAGGAGTAGAATTCTGTTCTATGAGCAGTTGGGAAGTCATTGGAAGGTTTCAGTTGAGATGTATGATTAGCACTTGAAAGATTTCTGCTGTGGAAAGTTGCTTCGAGTAAGGCAAGCATAGATATTGGTAGATGAATGAATTCAGAGGTTTTTATCGGGCAAATATTTAGTTGCTCAAACTGAGTTGATGATAGGGAATGAGGCAATCTGATGTCTTGGGAGAGTGTTCCAACAGTGACTAATAGCTATCAGAAACCCGTTGTCTAGAAACAAGGCTGTGATTATCAAGTGTGAAGGATCCTTGGTTCTTAGGTTCTATTTCCTCTCTCATCACATTATAAAATAAAATGACAAATTATGAAATTAACAATCATTTAAAAATGCTCATTCTCTACCTTATTAGAAGATAACCAATATGTAATCATGAAATATCAATGCTCAACCCATTGTTTTCTATAATTCTTGACCTAGAAGAAATAGGCAGAGCACTGAAAGACAGTAGCCTACTTTAGATGTTGATGCTGGTTCATTCTAAGACTTCTACAGAACAAGCCCAGGCAGAACAAGGTACACACAGATACTTCACACACAATATGATAAAAGGATGTCCTACCTGTGGGCATTCGAATGAGAACCATTAGTGTTTGGCTGTATCATGGCAGATCTCTTGATCTGATAACAGCCTGTGTTTATCCTCCTATCTCATCTTGTTAGTGATACTCTGTCCAGAGTGCACATTTCAGGGTACCTTATACCACGTATCTTTTAGACCCCTCTTCCACTTCCTACTCAGTCTAGAATGTTTCTTCATACATATTCTCCAACACCTTGATGTCCTTTCTGCAACTTCATTCACTGCCAGAGTTACTTACCCTCTTCTCTCATGACACCATCACTTAGCATTTCATACTATAATTGTCTTGATCATTTTGTCTCTTTTAGTGAAAGACAGACCATACTTGAGCACACACTACAAAATGATGTTGCTGTTGTCTTTATTAACCAGGTCATTAACTGGTACATTATCCCTTGCACATCTGGTATTGATGCTTTTAAGTAGTTTACTCTGTACACTTCATGAACACTTATTTTAAAAATGTTTTTTTTAAATTTAAGCTCATTGTTTAACAAGTTCATACATGCATCATGGTTATACTCACTCCACCCATCTCTCCTTCATCCCTATGAACCCTATGTTCATCCTCTAGAAGTCCTTTTCTAAGACTGACAGTCATTTTAGTGTTTTATAACTCACCTAGTTCAACCAGGGTCTTTTGTGCGACCATACTTGGTATTTTTCTTTAAAGTCTGGTGGGTTTGCTAGTATACTGACATGTGAAGGCAATAACTCCCTGTTTGCCGGAATCTGCCTGCAGCTAATAGGTAATCCCTGAGTTACAGGACTCTGTGAACTTGTTCCCTACCAATACTTGACTTCTGGTGATCTCATTGTTTATAAATCAAGTGTAATAAATGGCAACTGGTTGAAGTTTGTCATTGCGATTTTTGTCTTCCCCCAACGATAGTACAGATGTCTTCTGTCTTTTATATTCTTTGTGGCCTCTTTGCTACAGAACTCCTTGAGCATTGCAACAGATAGGTATCAAGAGATAACTATAAGTATCTGTGTAGGCTGAGCAGTCAACCATCAGTTATTATCAGCATCTTTAGAATTCATGAGTCTCTAGTTTCAGTGGCATTCAATAGGAAGAGGAGCTTTCTGATCTAAGTAAAGGTAGCATTTGCCTGTAAATATTAATATTCAGTAGGCATTTTATACTGTATGTGTTAAACTAAACAGCAATATTAATTTCTTGCCTAGGTCCTGTGACCTCCCCAGTCATGTGGTTATGTGGGTTTTTTTGTTTGTTTGTTTGTTTGTTTGTTTTTAGCAGATTTGTAGTATGAGGCATAGGGTTCCTCTGGTACAGCAGCCTTCAACTCCAGCCTTCAACTCCAGCCAGAAAATAGTTGGTTTCATCTGAAACATTCAGGCCACTGTTACAAACTCTGTGTGTGTGTGTGTGTGTGTGTGTGTGTGCGTGTGTGTGTGTGTGTGTGTGTCTGTCTGTCTTGTTAAGTTGGTATTGTAGTTTATGGGGTTCAATGTTGGATAAGAGGGTGTGGATAGAGTTTTTTACTCAGTAGCATGCCTGCATACTACCCTTCGATTCCATGAAAGCCCTCTGGCAGGGGGGAAGCTTCCATCTCTGAAGTTTATTTTTTGAAAGCAATAATTAGTGACACCCGGCCCCCCAAGAAAAACTTTTAGAGTAATTCCTAAAGGTAGCATAATAATATTATGAAACCAAATCCTTAAAAAACTTCTGGATAAAATTTAGCTTTATGTAAGTAGTGTCTGAAAGTAATCTTGCGTTTTTAGCAACCATTCTATAGGCGTTTTAGTTGGTTTAGATACTGCATGTATTTCCTGGAGGAAAAGTCAAAATACCTGTTTGATTTTGTTTGCTTTTTCTTCTCAGGGACCATAGTTTTGACTACTTGGAGTTTCGTCTTTGGATTGGCCTGTGGTCAGCCTTCATGTGTCTCATCCTGGTAGCCACTGATGCCAGCTTCCTGGTTCAGTACTTCACCCGTTTCACGGAAGAAGGATTCTCCTCTCTGATCAGCTTCATCTTCATCTATGATGCTTTCAAGAAGATGATCAAGCTAGCAGATTACTATCCTATCAACTCTGACTTCAAAGTGGGCTACAACACTCACTTCTCCTGTGCTTGCCTGCCACCTGACCCAGGTAAGGAAACCTTGGGTAGAGCTTCCACTTACACTCTGTGTAGGAAGCTGTGAGCTCCTGCTTGCAAAGGTTCAGTATAGTATAATGTTCCTTTGAAAGGATCTTACCTGATTTTCTCTGAGGAATCATAGTACCAAATTTGACATATAAAGTATCTAAGCATGGTATTCAATGACACAATGACTTCATGATCCCTGGGATGGGAGTGAAGCCAGGTCAGTACTTGTGATCACCTCAAACTCTGCAGCATTTACAAGGAATGGATGTTTACATTATTTTTAGTTTTATGAGGTAATTGGGGAGGATCAAGCATGTATATAATGAGTCTAAAGATCAGATGAACCCAATTCTCTGAACTTCTATTTCACATTTTACTGTTTCTTGATTGCTATGAGAATCTCTTCCTTTAAATGATGTTTAAGTAGATTATCTTAAAATCTAGAACAAAAGAAATACTAATTCAGTTTTTATAAGTTGAGTCATGAAATTAAAAAAGGAAGCTCGAATTAAAGACATTTAATGGATAAGTGGGATCTTTTAGTTTAATTCTGGTGTGTAATGCCAGTGAGGAGGGAAAGGCCAAGGAAAAGCTGAGAAGAAAGGAAGGCATATATGTGTGTGTGTGTATCTGTATATATACATACATGTATTTATATGTATATGTACTATACATATATACTATATACACATGTGTTTACATATATATATGTATGGGTATATATAAATCTGCTACTAATATATATATATATACATATATATACACACATATACATATATACACATATACACTAGTAGCAGATTTATATTGCGAAGTGTGAAGAGATTAAGGTAACATTTGAGTGAGGAATATGATAATTTATAATTTAATATTGATCTTAATAATTTCATATCCATCTAGTCAAACTTAAGTCAATATAAAGTTTTTAAATAAATGTGTTCAAAGTCTCGTGAAATATTTTTTAGAATAATTCATCATTGATTTATAGAGCACAAGGCTACAGGGCCGACTCTGAGAAAAACACTCTAGATTGCTATAATAGAATAATGGATTGGTGTTTGTACTACACAATTTAATGACATTAGTATTGTAGATACCATGATATACCATTAGGTATAGGTTGGCATTACCTAGAGTAAAAATTGATATGCACTTCACACTTTTTGAGTCATGCCTAATGGATTGAGCCCGGTAGAATCCTGAGGTGTGATAAGCAAGAATGTAGAATATTCATGGAATATCCACTTCCACTTCTGGATTCTGAGGCCCAGCCTCTTTCTATTCATTGTAAAGCAAATGGGACTGCACTGTGGGCCTGATACAAAATGCATATGGCTGTAAAATTGAAGGGTTTTTGTGCTTGTGGGAGGCTGTGTGCGATTATTTCCCGATATGCTGTTGGTGTAACTCATCATCTGAGAGACAGAGAATATTGATCATCATCTGCATGGTGAACAAAGAAAGTAGCACCTCATGAGTAACTGGCCCTAGTACTGATGGAAGACTGGGTATCTAGGACTTCACAACGGCAACTCTTCTTGTCTGGTTTAAGGATGATAAAGATACATTAATGTAAAGCCTATACCTAAGAGCAAGGTAGAGAAATACGATTGAGATTTCAATATTCTGATGAGATTTGCATGTTTTAACAGACTTGAAATAGTAGTACATGAAATATCTCATAGATTAAAAGGGGACTTGTGTAGGACATAGTAGTGTATGCCTATGTGTCAGGGTTCTCTACAGAACCAGAACTAATATAGTCATTATGTTATAAATTATAAATACATATCATATGAGATTTATTACAATGGTCTACCTAGTCTAACAATGGCTATCTACCAATGGAAGTCCATGAACCCACTAGGTATTCAGGTCATGAGGCTAGATGTCTGCTAATCTTCATTGTATACTGAAATCCCAGAATAGTTGGCTCAAATTCCAGTCAAGGAATGAACTTAGCAGTAAGATTGAGGGAAAGTGAGTTGAGAATAAGGGTTTCCTTCTTCCATGTCCTGTATAGAAAGGCTGCCACCAGAAGGTGCGGCCGAGATTAAATATGGATTTTCCCACCTCAAACGTATGGATTATGGGTTAGTCTTTCCACTTCAAATGATTTAATTAAGGAAAACCCCTCACAGGTATACCCAGACACTTGTATTTTAGTTACTTCTAAATGTAGTCAAGTTGACAACCAAGAATAGCCCTCACAGCCTATAATCCCAGAACTCAGGAGACGGAGACAGGGTTGACACAAATTCAATGCCATCCCAGGTTACATAGTTCCAAGATGACCTGGAGTGAGAAATCTATCTCTCAAAACCAATGGCAAATACTGGCTTGTAGTCCTAAAGGTGTTATTAATAAATTACATCTGCTTCTTCCAGAGAAATGTAGCTATGGGAGCTCGTCTTGGGAGAATGTCCAAACCCAGAGAGGCCATCAGTTTGGACTTGAAGGAAGTATTGACAATACATATAAAACTCAGGGTTCAATCCTTAATACTTAAAAGAAGAGATTCACAAGCATATTAACAGTAGGAGCTTGAACATTCTTTTCCATTTATTTGTATACATATATATCATACATTTATGTATTTATGGAAAAATCTGAGCTGGACTTGTTACACAAGTCTGAGTATACATTCAGCAAGGTTTTCTAAAAGAAAATAACTGCCACTCAATGTATTGTGGCCTGAGATGTTTGTCAAGCTGGGTGAGGGCTTTGTCAGTATCCCTGTCATGCACAAAAGAAAGATCTGGTTTTGGCCCCATTTTGCCTGTGGCTAATGGAAACTTCATTATTTCTTCTAATTGGATGCTGGCAGACAAGTTAATACAGGACTAAGGAAAGCATCCATGAATGTGTTCAGGTTGAGAGAGAGATGGCTGGGGAGAGGTGGGCAGAGATAGAGAGAGGGATAGGGAGAGGGAGGGAAAAGAGAAAGAAAAGAAGGATAGGAATAGAGAGATGGAGGGATTCTTAAAGTTCCCCTTCCATGAGGGATCTTGGTGTGAAAAGTTGACACTGAGGGCTAAGCCAGCTTCACATATGCAGTGCAAGTATAAGCTACAAGATTATAGCTTCCTTCTACCTGTGTGCCCTAGGTTCTGTGAAGCCCCAGTCCTGAATTGCGCTCAGGACAGTTCCCCCTCCCTGTATTCCACACCAGTATAGTTCTCCTGTTTAAGTAGCAGTTGACTGAGTCAAATGCATGACTGGAGCAAGTTCCTCCTCACCACATAGCCTGATCTCACCTTCGTCTATAAGGTGTGATAAATAAGAACTATCTTAAAGAAGGTAGATGTGGTGGAGCATGCCTATAATCCAGAACTTGGGATTCTGAGGCAGGAGGATTTCAAGTTCTAAGCTAGCCTGGGGTATCTAGTATCTACCTTGTATCAATTCTTCCTCCAATAAATTTATACAGATAACTGTGCCTAGAATGTTTCTAGCATGTAATGAGTAATTAAACTTACTTGCTTTGTTATTGTTGCTATTATTCATTACAATTTAATCTTTGGTAAGAGCAACAGCACAAAGATTACCATGTATCATTTTACCTTCTCCTCATACACCATTGAGTAGTTGGCTTTTCCAGCTCCTCATTGTTGTTACACTTGTTTTGTGCTGGTGTCACTCATGAAATACATACAGGAACTGATGATGGTCTAAGCCTGTGGAGTTGAAGCATGTTTGTGGTTTGGAAAAAGGCATATAAACATGTCCTACTGATATGAACTATTCTATTGCTGTGACGAAAAACCATGAGCAAGGAAACTCTTGCAAAAGAAGCTTTTATTTGGGGAGTGGCTTGCAGATTCAGAGGCTCAGTCCATTATCGTATGGACAAGGGGCGTCTTGGCAGGCAATGAGACACTGGGGAAGTAGCCAAGATATACCCTGACATGTAGGCTGAAAGGACAACCCTGGACTTGGCTTGGGCTCTTGAACGTTCAGAGCCCACCCCAAGTGACACACTTCCTCCAATAAAGCTACATATCTTAATCCTTTTCAAATAGTGTCACTCCCATGACTAACTATTCAACTATATAATCCATTCTTAATCAAGTCACAAGATATGTACATTTTTTTTGTTAACAATTTTATGTGTTTTCTAAGCTCCATAAAGTTAATAACTATAGGCTGGGCATGGTGGAACACCCTTTTATTCCCAGCATTGGGGACATCTAGGCAGCCGGACCTCTGGGTGTTCAGGGCCAGTCTGGTATATGTATTTAGTTCCAGGCTGGCCAGAGCTACCCAGTGATATCCTACTTTTAAAAAAGGAAGAAAGGAAGGAAGGAAGGAAGGAAGGAAGGAAGGCAGGCAGGCAAGGAAGGAAAAGAATGAAAGAAAAGAACTACATAACTATACAGTTCCTACTCAACACTTGCCCAACTTTCCCATAACCTTTAAAGCTGTGATAGCAAACTGCAAAGACTCATCTTAAATGCATTACTTCTGAAGAGCAAAATGCAGGATTGTTAGGGAGAGAGCGTGTTAGGGTGAGTCGCATATAAGCTCAAGTAAGAGCTCTAAGAACAACAAAAGGCTGGTCTTTCATCACAACATGCACTCCTAGTAAAAGAATTCAATCAATGAGTCAGTAATATTTAAACTGGCGGATGGCTTGTTTTTCAACACTGGGGCAGTATGTGACAACAAGCTAGCAACTGCACAGATGGAGCCGTGATCCTGCAATCGAGGACATTTTACAGAAATGGGAATAGGGGTCAGTAATCTCGAAGAAGACTCCATTCATATATACACTATTTTATGGCCTTTTGAATGTTTTAAATTTTTTGAATAGTTCATACATGTACTATTCTTGATTCTTCAAGAATTTTGTAATACATAAATAAAATGTCTTTTGATATCTACAAGCTTCTCTGCCCCAATTTCTTTGAGACTCTCCTACCTAGCTCTTCTGCCAACTTCCCATCGTCTTCTTTTTTGAAACTGTAATCCATTGAGTACAACTAATGCTTCACATGTCTATAAAGCAGTCCACTAGAGTGTGGGCAGTCTACAGAGGCAACATCCCACATGAAAAGAGATTTTTCTTCCCTCAGTGGCCAACATCTGCTGGTAGATCCTCAGCTATGGTTGGGGATCTTGTGAGCTCCCTCGTCATCCATGCTAGAATTCTGACTAGCCTAATGTTATGTGGGTAACCACAGTTGCTCTATATTGATGTATATATCAACGATAATATAGGTTGTATAGAAGTAAATATTTAGAAGGGAGTTTGACAATGTGAGCATTTAGCAAAACAATAACTATAGGTTTGCCTCTGGTACCTGTGACTTCCCTAGCCATGGTTTGTTGACTAGACATGATCTCCTTCCCATGGGGAAGGCCTCAAACCTAATCAGAAAGCAGTTGGTTATTCCCAGTAACTAAAATTTTACTATTGCCCAGTGGTCACATCTTTCCTGGTATGTCTGTATTGTAACATGCAAGGCTCTGTACTGGGTGAGATCACTGATGTCTGCTCTCTCTAGCCTGCATAGCACCTCCAGGTACAATGAAAGCTAGGTGGCAGGAAAAGAAATGTCCACCATTTCTAGCCTGCTTTCTCTATGTCCTGCAGTGTCTTTAGAAATAGACTCTTCCACCATTGCAACCAAGAACAATGGCAGTAGTCAGCATTGTGTGGATGCCTTAGTGGTCTCTCAGACCCAGAAATTAGATGACAGTAACCTATGTCTGACATTGAGATTTTTCACAGAATAATCCAGATCTTCTGGGAGCAGAAGTATCCACCCATATAGGATACCTCTGTAAAAATCCTTTTCTTTCTTTCTTTTTAAGTATTTTTTTGAGTTTTTAAATTTATTATTACTTTGAGACAGGGTTTCTTTGGGTAGCCCTAGCTGTCCAGGAACTCTCTTTGTAGACCAGGCTAGCCTTGAACTCAGAGCTCTGTGTAACTCTGTCTCCCAAGTTCTGATATTAAAGGTAAGCATCACTAATGCCTGACCTTAAAGTATTTTTTAATTAACTTATGAGCTAGAGTATTCCTACAAGGTATCTTCGTGAATCTTACTTTTGTCCGTCAGCCCTTCACTCCTCCTTTCCCATCCCTCTACACACATATCATGTGTTAAATTTTGTCTTTATGAAGACAATTCTGCCTCCTTCTTTCCTTCCTGATTCTTTTTTAAATGAAGAGTTGTTCATTTTTTTTTGATGTGTAGGAGTGTTTTAGCTGTATGTATCTGTGTGCACCACGTGTATATCTAGTACCACAAAGGTCCTCTTGGATTGCAACTGCAGACAGTTGTAAGCCACTGTGTGCTTGCTCAGAAACTTGGGTCTTAGACCAGCAAGTACTTTTGACTTCTGAACCTTAGTCTCTCATGGCCCCTTCATGATCCTTCTTGTTCTTGAAAGTTTCTGCAAAAATCTCATCACTTCCTGACTGCTGTTTTCCTTATAAAGCCTTGTTCCTTTCGTTTAGCTTCTACTATGGATTAGTAACTCAAAACATTTCATTGAAGAGTTAATAGGGAAAATGAGCCAGGAAGTTTGACCTTCATGTGTAGACGCAAGGGCTGTATACTGACATTTTCTTTTCTCAGACATGATGCTAACTGATGTAGAGATAATAGATCTGTTTCCCAGCATGCCTTGATGGTTGCCTAGCATAAGTCTGTAAGAGAGGATAATTCAGAAGCCCAAATTGAAAACAAAAATGGTTAGTTGGAAATAGTTGGCCACATCCCAGGTCATTACAAGTCTCCCTGTACAGGCAGTCATCAGTGGGCTAGAACACAGACACCACATAGCAGTATGACCACGAGATAGACTGATAATTAGCTCTTTGCTCCGTAATCTGCAAACTGCATTCCTATTATGTAGGAAGGTTTGTTATTAAATGGCACAATGTATATATAACTGCTTGCCACCAGTCAACCCTGAATCAAAATGCCTTTCTTCATAATTCTCATTGTCTTACATGAGAAGCCCCATTCAGTCTTATAACATTCTTTAAAGAAGTTTAAATGCCCCCCCCATAAGCTTCTATTGCAGGCTGAGCGTGGAGAGCCATTGATGACCACTGTGCTCTTATAGACAAACAGGAAACACTTGTACTGTGTCTAAGAGAAGAAAAGTGGATTTGGTTCAGTCCATGTGGAGTATGTATTGCTGTTCTACTGAGTCTAAAGCCTTAAGAATATCATGTACTATGTCCGTAGTCATAGAACAAAGGTCTTTAAAGTATTAGGGGGAAGATGTTCAGTTCACCTCAAAAGAATCTATATAATTCATCCAGAAACATGAGTGCTAGGATTTTTTTTAAAATTGGAAACACACATGGACATCTCCCTAAACTCACTTTCAATTCTCCTTCCAAACTGTTTTCTTTCTCCTTTATCAATCTTCAGAAAGGTACAGGGAGTTAACTTCATTGAGTTTTAAGAATTATGTTCTTTAAAATGATATGGATTGTGTGATGTACACGTACACTTTTTTTTTAATAGAAAACAGCTTTCAACAGCATGTTCTGACCACTTTTGAAGAAGTATTATATTATAAATAGTGTTCATTATTTTCAAATGACCGAGGTCCAGCTTCGCTTGACCCAGACGTTAGAAATATGTTTTTAACTCTACTCCCCCCCATTCATTTGCATAATGTGGAAAGTTTATGATGCACACACACTCAAGGGCGTGTTGATAGTTTAGAAAAGGTCAAAATAAATTTTCTGACCAGGTGTTGGTCCTTTATCTGGAGGAGAAAGAAGCTTTGCTAAAAATGATGAATTATAAAAAGCAAGAAAAATAGCCTCGGGGGACAGACATGGTGTTGGTAACAGACGGGCTATATTTTATTGATTCGTTGTTAACTGTTCCAGAGAGAACGTGCTTAATAATGGATGAGTGATTAAGAGGAGAAAATTCTTTCTCAGACATCGAACGTATCGCTGTCTGTAATCTCTCAGAGTAAACGATGGCCTTTCTCCCCGTGTGAAAATATACGACCAAGCCAAGTAACTGGATTAGCTGGGCTCTGCATGCCCTCACCTTTATCTTATTCAAGGATGGACAGACGTCTGAATGCTCAGAAGCAATTGCCACTAAGATAGAATTTCACTCCTATTTTCTTTTTTACATAATTCCTCTTCAGCCTAATAGATGGATACCATAATAACATGTGACCGCCATTGAAAAGAACTACACAGTTCCTTGTGAATCCTGTGGGCCAACCGTGTGCTCAGTAGGTGTCTGTCTCATAGTCCAGATATAGAAAATGAGGAAATGCGGTATGATCCTAATTTATCTTTTACGAACGGTGCCATACTAAATGCAATTTCTCTTTTATGGTAGGTCATTCCTTTTTTTTTTATTTTTATGAAGTCAGTTTAAATCATAAAGTAATTGCAAAACTTGAACATGTAAGTTACGCTCTACTGTTCCTGGTCCTTGCTCTTGGAAGAGTGCTTCATTAACACAGTTAATTGTTCTGGTCATTCATGGTCATGGTGGTTCCTGCAAAAGCCGCGCATGCCCAAAACACCATCCCTCCAGCCTCCTTTCACTGTCCTAACCTATATTTGAGCAGCTTCGCTATGATGCTTGTAGAGACGGGGTGGGCAGGAATGAGTTTGGATTAGCGATTAGCACCAGACCTGGAAATATTCTCTGGCGTTGTGTTCTATACAGCATGCATTTGGACAAGTTTCTCTGGAATCATGTCTCTACCACATTGGGAATGTGATGATGGGTAGATATGGAGGAGACATTTTTGGGGAAACACAACTAAATATACTTCACTTAGGCCATCCACTGGAACTCTGCTCTTTAACTAGGAGCACAGTGTCTCAGGCTAAACTAACTTGCTAGTCACAGGAGAGCTCAAGCACTGGGCTTGGTAAAAGTACTTAGGGAAATGAAGACTGTAACCAAAAAGCTTAAAACTCTAGATAGCATTGTTTTAGATGAAGAGAGTGCTAACTCAGCTGTTTAACTCAGAATTTTCCTGATTCGCTTTACCGTTATCTACAAAAGCTGGTTTTGTAGAAGCAGCTTTAACAAGAGAAGTGACATAATCAAATTATCCAGGACCCTGAAATCAATGACATGCCCTGTAGCAAGAAGGAGATTTGGCCTTATCTTATATCGGTTACCCACTTAGTTGATTTCCTTAAGGCAATGCTTAGAGCAGAATTAACCACTGAAGCCTGATAATAACAGAGTAGCCTTAAGATCCTCCTTGTTCGCAGTTCTGAGTTACTGTAGCCCAGACACGCGGTTGTGATGCAGATTCAGATTAGCCTGGTGTTTAGTAAGCACCACCCAAAAGGCAGGCATTTATGAGGGAATTTTGGCAAACCTATGTTTAAATAACACAGTTATCTATAGATTTAATCATTACAAAACCTTTGAGAAGTAGCTGACGCCTCCCCAGATCAAGGTCTGTGTTCTCCATGGCATAGAGCTAATAGTGAAATTAGCACCATTTACTTACTTCTGACCTTGAAACTCCCATGGAGCCAACAGTCTGCTCCCTCGCCTTATGAGGGAGGTAGTTGGACTCAAATCCAACTACAGTAATGAAGGACTGGGAACTTGGAAAAAGCGAAGTAGCTCCTTCAAGACCAGGGAAGGAGGTATGGGAAGGAATTTCAGAGCCCTACGTTCAGAACACGGCGTGGTCAAAATTTAGGCCAGGATTGCTATGTCCCTCTCTCTGATACGATTTTGTGTTGCACTGTATATATAGCCAGACCTGCCTACAGTACTCAGTTGTTGCTCCCATTTGACCACATGGCCTCTAGTGAGCTTGTACCTCCTCCTGTTGCTATTAGTCCTGCTAGTGTATAAAGAAGGGCCATGTGGAGCCTTGGCATCAGGTCCGTGGTTACCTTGTGTGGGAGGTGTGCCAACAGGAACACATGTCCCTTCCTGCAGCTGAAGCCACTATATCTCCTGGTTCTTTTTCTAGACTTCTCCACAGGCACTAAGAAGAAAGGCTTAAGATTGAAAACTGACAGACACACTTTTAACAGGTCTATTTCTGACAGCCATTCTAGAGGATCAGCTCAACCTAGATACATAAGGAAATAAGGAAGACCAAAAAATGAAAATCCAAATAGTGGATTGGCCTGGCAGTGACTGGCTGGACCTCAGTTGGCCAGGCCCGCAAAGCAAAGACTTGCACTTTTCCCCAAGTCTTGATGCTGAGCTGAGAGTGAAGACAGAGTGCAGCGTGTCTGGGCTTTTCCTTTTGACCTTTTCAGAATCCTAATTAAGGATATTGCAGATGCCTTATAAATGGATCAGTCTGCAATTGGATGCCAAAGTGTTTATACTCTGTCTGGATCTAAATGGTGCCCAATGGCCCTTGTAGATCAAGAGCCCAGCTGTAATCGATCATTTTCTCATCAGTGAGCCTAAAGAAATTTACTTTTAATCTCATTTATGGACTCTACCAAATTCTGCCAATGTATATTTATAGAAGTGCATATATATATATATGTATATATATATGATTATTAAAATAAGTAGAGAAAGTATTATATATGTCTTCCTGTTCTCTAGATACTGCTCTCCTGGGATTTTTAGGGCCAGTGTACTTTACTAGTTTATCTAAGACAGACACTGAAAATATAAAGAAATATAATTAAGTGGAGTTTATATATTTCCAATACTTGGGAGCAGTTACTGAAAGTTCAAACTCTTATTTTAATTTCTGTATCATCTATAATCATCCCACAGAGTTAGAGTCTTACTTTCCTTCCCCCACTCTTTAACCATTGTTGGAATGCAGAGAAGTGTGTTGCAAAGAAACTCTCAACATCCTGTCATGGGAAGCTGGTGAAGTTGCACTGAGAAGCTAACTGAGAAAGTGCAGTCTGCCAGACACTGAACAGTGCCTGGGATTTCCTGAGTGCTGACTCACTGGTGAGCCCTGTCCCACCTTAAGTCCCTGGTCCATTAACATCATCATCTAGATTTTGATGAGTAGGGATGCTGGCAGAAAGGAAAGAATCCAGAATCAATTAGGTTCAAATCCAGGTGATCCTTCTGACTGCACATTTAGAGAAGGCATCTCTCAGGTGGCTTGCCTTACCCAATATTCAAATCATGTGAGGAAGGTTACCTATGGTGTGTTGTTCTAGGACGATTCCTTCCTTCCTTCCTTCCTTCCTTCCTTCCTTCCTTCCTTCCTCCCTCCCTCCCTCCCTCCGTCCCTCCCTTCCTTCTTTTGTAATTCATTCATTTATTTAATTATTTTCTATCTATTTTTTCTTTTTGAGACAGAGTCTCGTGTATCCCAGACTGGTCTCAAATTTCTACATAGCCAAGAATGACTTTGGATTTCTGATCTCCTGCCTCCAAGATGCCACTTCCCACCTTGGTTCTTTAACTACCATCAAGGTTGAAACCCAGGGCCCATACTTGCTAGACAGACACTCTGTTGACTATGATAAATCTTTAGACCTATACCATGCTTTAAAAGTGAACGCATTGAGTACTATAAGATGTCTTAGTTAGGGTTTCCATCACTGCGAAGAGACACCATGACCAAGGCAACTGTTACAAAGTAAAACATTTAATTGGGGCTGGCTTACAGTTTCAGAGGTTCAGTCCATTATCATCATGGTGGAAACTTGGCAGCACGTAGGCAGACATAGTCCTGGAAGAACCGGGAGTTCTACGTCTCGATCCACGGGCAGCAGAAGGGGATTGTGTAACTGGGTACAGCTTGAGCTTATATGAAAACCCAAAAGCCCACCCCCACAGTGACACACTTTCTTTGACAAGGCCACACCTTCTCCAACAAGGCCACACCTCCTAATAGTGCCATTCCCGATGAACCAAGCATTCAAACACATTGAGTCTATGGTGGACCATACCTATTCGAACCACATAAGAAGGTGGACTTTGTTATTTTTTTTTTCAAGAACAAAATGGTACTATAAACCTAGCTTTGCTAATAATAACTTCACTAACTATTTTTTAAGAATTCTTTTCTTGTTGCTTAGGCCAAGCCTTTTTAGTCTCTCTGGGATATGCAATGAGATAGAAGAAGAAAACACACCATGTGCTTATGTTAGGGAGGCTGTGGTAGGCACTACCTTCTGGCTAATGAATTGCCTTTAGGGACCAGAATAGATTTTAATGTTGACCCAAATTTGTTTACTCTCCTTTGGTTTCTCTGTCTCGTCCATTCCCTTTGTCTGTATTTACTTTCGATCATTTCCAGTAAGGAAACACCTAGTCCCCAGCTTTGTTAATTGGACATGGATCACCACTTTGAGTGCCTATGAGTTAAGATTCAGACATTGTAAACTCTGGGGATGAGTAGTGAAAAGCTATGGTCCTTCCGTCCTCACCGATCACCCATTTTATATTTCAACTATCAAACACAGTCATGCGTTTCTCCTTAAAAGTTTACATAGACAAGCTCTGAAGTACAGAGAGCTAAAACGACAGTATGGAGTTTCACTGGATTGGGGAGAACCAAAGAGCACTTTTTGAATCAAATGTTGATTAAATGATATGATTCTCAGAGAAAAGCTTAATAGATGTTGTTTCATATTGCCACTAATTAAGTATATTCTGTGTATAATAGTTAAAAATGCAAATCTTTCTGTCAGTGGGAAAAGAGTCTATCTGATAAAATGAAATGTTTCAATTAAAATATTACATTTTAATTTTTAGACCCATAAAATAACTAATGAAATGTTTCCAAAGTAAAGGTTAGTTTAATTCTTCATCAAGACACACCTTAAGTCTATAAATGATGCCTCATTATATGGAAATGCTTTAAGGTTGATTATATATATGATTATATATACATATATATGCACATATTCATCCTCATTATATTTAGTGCATCTGTTTAGTGCTTTTTCACACATTTTGCAAAGATTTTATCATGTACAGCTCAGTTTTCAAAACACTACAAATTCCTTAATACTTAATTAATCTTCATGGTATCTGGATCTAGGAAGCATCTTAATAATTGACAGTAAATATTTCCATTAGATAAATATATGTTGAATATGTACCAGAGACAGAATTCTAGTAAAAACACTAATATAAAATTCTGAGTTTAGTCCCTGCTCCCAAGGTTGGACTATGTGTCAGTTCTTCTCAATTAGTCTTCCTTCACTTCTCTTTTTCCTTGAAGATAAACCAGGAAAGCGCTAGAGCGTTATTGGTTGAGAACACAGTCAACATTTAATGTCATCTCTTAAACATCTGCTGTACAAATCTGCTGAAGGTTTTGTTTTATTTAGGTCTAAGAAGAATACGCTTACGATACCCACGTTATTGCAGATCTACTCATGCCCCCCTCTGTATTTTAAAAGTCATTATGCATCTAGTTTATTTCTATTTTATTCTTCATATTAAAAAATTCTCTTTTTCTTACAGTTAATCTCTCAGTATCTAATGATACCACACTAGCCCCAGAGGACCTGCCAACCGTTTCTTCTACGGACATGGTGAGTGACTTGATATTTCAAACTACCTGCAAAGTTTGTGGTGCACGCAGGCTGCTGTGTGGTCTCCATTGAGCAACGCTGATCTTCGTTGCCCATAGAGGGAACAACAACAACAACAACAACAACAACAACAACAACAAAAATAACATCAGCTTTTAGTGTTTCAGTCCCTTTAAGAACTGTGAAACCAAAATTTATTGGTATAACATTCTTTTCAAACCTTCTTAAGGACCTAACTGCTATTTATTGTGACCTTGAAATATTTCCACAAGGGCAAGGAGTCTGTTGGAAAACAAGAGCTAACGCTGTCTGCTTCTGGCCTGGCTAGGGTCTTGTCTGGCTGAAGGGATGGCATTGTCCTCCCTTCACTAAGGGTGCTCGTACCAGGACATTTCCCCCATTACTTAGAAAGGACTGAGTATCCATCACACAGTGTCCTTTCCCATGGCTTGTAACCAGGGACCTTTAAGGCCTTGGAATTACGTTTTTAAAATGAGCTGTTTTGCATGGAAGGTCACAGGCTGGAAGACAACTTTTATATTCGAGAAAAGGAGGAAAGTGCTGTTTCAGGCTTCTGATTGTTCCTTCAATGCCAAATATGGAAGCCAACCAAAGAATATCAATCTCTCAGTTACAAAGACAGAAAACATAATACCTCGTATTGAGAGAGTGCCCATCTCTCAGGAGACCAGAACACTTCTGCAGATATTGTGCAGCCAGTGCCCACAAGCATAAGTGATGCAGTTTGTGTCCTTCCTGGAGAGCTCTCACATGACACCCCCCCCCCCCCCTCTTGCTTTGTATTCTCTGGCTTCTCTGACTTCATTCCTTACCTCTAGAACATTCAAACATTATGTCTTTGCTTCTTCATGTTTCATACTTTGTGAGTATGTATCTGTGCCTCTCTCCTCTCTCTCCCTCTGTGTGTATGACGGGGTGGTGGGTAAGAACATATCTACATGTTGGAAATCACTATAGAAGAATTCAAATTTAATCTCTTTGCCAGGCAACCCAGAAGGACTTGCCTAAAATAGATAAGGAAGTGCTTCCTTCTAGGTTTTTAAAATTTTTTTTAATTAAAATTCTTTTTGTGCTTTAAAAGGAAACCAATAAAAACCTAAGCTCATTTGAAATAAAAAATTTTAAAGACACTTGCTTTTACATTGCTTCCTACTCTACCACAGGGCCCGATCTAGCAGCTAGCTGCTTACAGCCAGTGTTACTGTCCCCAGATCTGATCCCCACTGGCCTGTATCCTCCTGTGACTATGACAAGAAGACAAGAAGGAGAGAAGAACTGGTAGCTATTACTTCTAAGAGGCCCAAGTTCTCTCTTTGCTAAGCCACACTGTCTCTGCTCTCCTGTGTCTTTATGGGACACGTGGTCATCGAAACGTAATTAACCCCTTTTTTTCATCCATGATTAAGTTATGAGAGAAGGTGCAGTGAAGTGACATGCAGCCCCTGGCCAGGGAGCCTTCCTCTCCTAAGGCCTCAGGAACCAGGTGTTAGAGGAGGAAAAGCCTTTCCCTTCCTTCATCCTCATTAGCAGGAAGCTCTCCTCCTATGCAGTGTGCTCAGTGTCTCAGGGGAAAGCAGGGAAGAGGGTCGTTCCAGGAACTGCCAAGGCGTTCCTAAGGATAAGAAAGTATTTCCAAGTCTTCTCATTTGTTACTGGAATCATTTCATCTTCACTCTTCCCACTTGCCCTACTGATACATGGCTGGTTGTCTCTCTCTCCACCCGGCAAACAAATTCTTTACATAGTCATTGAAAAGAAGCATTGAGAGGCCCTGTAGCTGGTGCAAGATCTCAATGTGTTAGGATCCATGGCTTCCAGCTTCAAGATCCAGGAGACCAACATCAACATCTTACATCAGTATCCCTGACAGATAGCTGAAAGAATCGTTTAGTTAGAGGGATCCCTTTAATACACAGTTTTGATGTGGTAATTTTGGTGGGTTTTACAGCACCATATTCCATGTACTATCGAGACATTTCTGTGTCTCAGAAAGCCCCATGGAGTAGTCTGTTGTCTCGTGAGCCAAGAGAGACCGTCCTTTGCTTCTCTGCTGTGCTGCCCACCAGAGGGCAAATGTCTCAGTTCTTTTAGAAGTCACAGAATGCAGTGGGCTCCAACTGCTCGTGGGCCTCTTTTACTATGAGGTACTTGTAATATTTCAGAGTTCAGTCTATTTACATTTCTTTACATCCTTATCTTCGGTGGTTTTTAAACTCTTATTTTGCAAACTACCTAGCTTGCTTTGCATGTTAGTGTGGGAGCAGTGGTCTTAATTTTTCAGAAACATAATCTTATTCCCAAGCAGAATAACCCCTCAATGTCACCATTTTGTCCAACAACTGTGGCTGTATACGCTATGTATATGATAAAGTGAGATTGGAGAATATGCAAATATCGCTGCTCAGGTGAGAGAAGCCCTGTGTGAGATTGCATTTCTGCTACTTCTTAAAGCTCCTGTCTATAGTATCCCTGTCAATCGACAGCACATGTTTTATCAGTCTTGTGTATTGAAGGAGATTGTAGACCAGTAGCTCTCAACCTTCCTAATGCTGCGACCCTTTACGGCAGTTCCTCATGCTGTGTTGACCCCAGCTAAAATGATTTTCATTGTTACTTCATAACTGTATTTTTGCTACTGTTATGTAGCAATTCTGTGTGTTTTGGTGGTCTTAGGCAACCCCAGGGAAAGGGTTGTTCAACCCCCAAAGGGGTCGAGACCCACAGCCTGAGAACCGATGAGGATGGATAATATTTATTTACTCCTTGCTTGTTGCACTCCCCAGTGGATTTAACAATCCTACCCTGGCGATTCTGTCAGTCATAGGAATAAGAACCATTGCATCCACGTGATTCTACTGGATGCCCAGACATAGAAACAATAGTGGTTCGATGTGATGTGCCTTCAGGGGGAACAGAGCAGTTAGCAGGCCTTTGCATGGGAAACGGGATGTCATATTCGTCTTTCAATGTATAGCATCTTGTGGTTTTCTCCCATTGAGAAGTTCAGGTGTAAAAACCATCCTGTCCTTATGTATGTTTAAAGAGACTCATGTCCCAATTTAAAAAAAAATATGTTGTAGAAAACATATTTCAGATATGCACTGAAGTCGAAGAGCAGAGTGGACTGCTATGTGCCTGTCACCTGGGCTGGCACGTACATGTCACCGGGGTTCAATGATCACTTACCTCTGTCTGTTCTAGCTCATGTTCCCTGCTTTTTGGGGAGGAGATAGAATGATACTTTATTTTTTAAGTAAATCCTTATATTTTTATGAATCCAGGGCAAATCCACTTAGTGTAAGCAGGGTGATTCTCTTGAAAATGAGACTCTTTTCGGGAGATGCTCTTTCTCGACACCTTCAGATGTCTGATGTTCTTTTCTTTAAACCTTTTTCTCACTACCCCTTTGTATGCTGTGGTTTACCTCATCCTACTGGTCACATGACTTCTCTGTGGCTCTGTGTTTCTCCACATGAGTGTGTCGGCTCACAGGGCCTAATTCTTCTGTGTGTCTGCTCAGATATAAAGAAACATACATCCAAGTCCACTGCTCGTTTTCCTCATCCACAGGCCTTGTTCCCTGTCATTTCTTAACTCCGTCCTCCTGTTTGTCTTTCTTCCCTTGGAGTTGGAAACACTGTAAGCCCATTCCTGCTCTCAGGGCTCAGTGGGAATCTTGTCCTTTCTGTACTCAGTGAAATAGACTGCCCTCCCACCCCCCTTCTGCTATCCTAACCATGCACGTACACACACACTCTTCATCGCCTTGTGCTATTGAGTAATTTCTGAGCAAACACTTTATTTCTCTAAGAAAACTTGCAAATATTGTTGCTATTCCTTTAATCTTTTTTTACTCCCTTAAAACTTAGGTTAGTTTATTTCCGTGTTCGCATTCAGGGCATTCTCGATTTCCCTGTGGGAGCTTATTTTAATTTCCCACTGACTATTGTTATTCAAATATCACATAACTAAATGAAATAGCCTTGCCAGATTTAACAAACGAAATATGGAATATTCAATTGCATTCGAATGCCAGATGAATGTTAAATAATTTTTAGGGTACGTTCTGACTATTGCATAGAACGTGCCTATGCTAAAAACAGTCATTGTTAAGGGTGAGTGTTAACTGAGGATATGGTATTTTATCTGCTCATTGTAAATTGAAAGCTTAGTTTAACTTTTGTCCTCTGGAGAGGGGTGACAAATGACACATTTCTTCTTTGAATATGCTATATATTCTAGACCCAATGAAGGCTTTTATTCAGTCAGTTAGCAAGACCTCTGTGATGCCCGCCATACCCTAACATGAACTCTGCTCTTTTGTTTCTTTGTATTGTTGTGTGGACAGTCCTGTTATAACGTCGTTTGGATCTGTAACATCATTTGTAGCTTTTACCCAGCCTCAGTCCAAAGTCGGTATCTGTGGCCTTTTCTTCATCCTTGTTTTTCTCACTACTCCCCCTTTTTATTTCTACAAGTAGTCGAGTTTGGGTGGGTTTATTGCCTCACCCCGCCCCCAACCCCACCAAACCGCTCTTGTGTTTGCTATCCCCAGGAAACTCATAACAACCTCACAATGCGCTTGTGTTCTAGAATATCCTTTGCTACTGTGTTTTCTTTTTAAAAGTCTGTCCTTGCTGTGGTAGCCTTTCACTCCCCCTCATTTCTCAGCCCATCATGGTTCTTTTCAGCATTCGTCCCCATCCATCCACAGCTTTTCATGGTGTCGTACCTCCCTGTGGGCACACTGGATGCTCTACACATTTTCCCTCGGCACATTTGTAATTGTGTGGAGTCATTACTCCCAAGTCAGCAGTTAGCCGCTGATGTCTCCAACCTGGACATCTCTCCTAGATTCAGAAAACTTTTGGAGGACTTTCAAACTCAAAGCACTGAACATTGAGGGTGGCATGCAGTATAACTGCTAATGCAAAGTTACAAGCTTCTTAAGAAAAAGAAGTAATGTGACAATTCTAAGATCTCTGAGAGTCTATTCCCACTTGCCCTGCTCCCAAAGACGGGAGAGAATTTGCATGAGAAATGATGATCAAAAATCATAGACCCACAAACAGATAAAAGACAGTGGCAGTGTGGTCCTGGGTCACCTGAATTAGCCCACAGGGGACAATGCAGACTTGAACTTGACGTAGCAGTGGCTGTGGAAGTATTCCTTCATGAAGTACAGTCTATCTGATGTCTTAAGGAACCTTCCCTTAGCATCAGCTTACACGAAATAACACGAAAACATACAGATGTGTTTTTCTGTGCTGTTGAAGTAAAACTGGGCGTCAGCTACATTTAGGTCTTAGGAAAGCTATAACCTTTTTAATTTTGGAAAATTACCTATTTGAAGACATATCATACCTAACGTTTTTATATGTGAGACCTTGGTTGTAGACAGGCTTGAAGGCTAGTCATCCTCAGATAACAATAACAGAGTCATTTGGCACTTTTAAAATATTGGCATTGACATTTCAAATGAGCTGATGCAAGTGAAGCTGCCTATCTCTACGTCTGTGTCTGTGCCATTTTCACCTGAGCATTAATCTTTGTGAGGATATGGATAAAAATTCTTGTTGGCGTTGTTCCGTGGTATCTTACATCCCTGGGGAAGTTCCAACTGTTGGGAAGGACTCTGCTGATGCTACACTGCTGACGTGAAATTAGGGCACAGCTTTGCTGATTTTAAAGCAAAGAAATATGTTGCCGATTATGACCTCTAAACGTGAGGTCTATTCTCCTGAAAACATCCATATGTGGAAATCTGAAAAACAACACAAGACATGATTAATCACCTTGCAGAGTTCAATAAGAGAGCAGTTATGCAGGTCAAGTGCACACAATCGGACGTAACAGGAAATATTTCAAGTGACTTCACCTTTTGAGCTCGATGAAAACCTCCTCCCTTTCTCGCCAGATTGGACCACAGATATCAAGAGAATTCCTAGCATATAAAAGAGGTCGATTTGTTTGGTGTGACATTGAACTCTTGCCTGCAAGGGGCAAGAGAAATTTACCATTCCTTACTTCTTTGCAAGATATTTGCAAACAACTTTCATTACCGTACAATGTCCTCTTAGTCTGGAACCCAAGAAAACACAAGTTATGAGGTATTTAGAAACTTTCCCAGACAAGACACCCAGTCTAATTCCACTGACATTCGTTTAGGCAGAGAGGGTTCTGGAAATATATGTCTAGGGAACAGCCATTGCTGTCATAGTATCAACAAATACTTTTTGTACAGCAAAGGCAACATACTTAAAGGATAATTAATGAACAAGGCTCAAATACAAGCAATGGCTATACAGGAGTTCTTTTACATAAGGAAATGAGTTACCAAGTAACTTCACCACAGAAAGCCATCAAGCAGAGGAGAAGCCTTCATCCTGGTACTCTTGGATACTAAGGGTGAGAAACAGCTCAAATCACTCGGGATTTCAGACTACATTCTTATATTCTAGACAAAGTTTCTTAGACTTAGAGGCCATTAGTTTCAGTTGTCCTGTAAGTAAAGTAAACTGACTGTCTTAGGAACAGATTCGAGTACAGGAATTCCAGGTAGATGTCAGTAGTTGAGAGGGCGGTCTCAAAACTGAGTAAGAGAAACAGTTCAGGACAAAGAAAACCATGAACAAGGATGTGTCTCATCTAAATTTAGCCTCAACCTGATTCATGTAGAATTATGAAATATAATTAGTACCACGGGGATGTCCCCTCTTTGAGCAGAGGCAGGTAACTTGTACCAGGCTAGTGCTAGGCAGTAGCTGTTTAGTGGCTATTGGATGACAAAAGGTGGTTTGCAAAAAAAAAGTAGCCAGCTATAGTTGGGTAGGAGCTGGGTGTGGGTGCTCGGGTCTACCCATCACACTAGCAAGAGGATCAGCTATGTATTAAATACAGAAAATAGGAGGAGTTGTCAGAAAGAAGCTCAACCTTGACAATAGGACAGCTCACATGAAACTAACCGGTGTGCTTCAGATCATGGAACACAGGACTGGAGATCTCTCATGTGACTGCCTGGGCATGAAGGCTTCATGGCCGTTCCACTCAGCAGTGCTCCAACTGCTAACCTGTAGTCAGCAAGACAAACAGCTATGGTGTATTAGGTTTGCCACTGAGAAGTCTGGAACTATGTACACTTTTGACAGTATTGTTTCTTCCATCGCCAGAGTGCACTTATTAAGCTAAGACATAACCTACTTGTGAAGTAGTGGGTTAGTTATCTTCCCATAACTTTCAGAGCATTCATAGTGCCATGAAGTGGGTGAGCGTGGGCCAAAGCATACCCAAGTAAGTACTTTCTGAACCAGAAAGGTGTTTCTGACATCTCCCATTTTGAGATTTAGGATATTAGTATATCTCAGTTGACCCACAGGAAGGCCGGCAGGAAAGAAGGACTTTGTGGTCTGTTTCTGTTGAACAATGGATGATTGTTAAGGTGGAGGAGCAAACTGTGGAACACATTGCCTCCCTTACTGTGTTCTTCACAATCGCTGGCCTCTTTATGCCCCGTTACTCTGGAAAGGCCTGGTCAGGTTACATCCTGCAGTGGTTATCTCGGATTGTGTTATGGGCGGTTCTGGTGCAGTCCGTTTGAAGCCTATCAAATATGAAAAGCTGCTTTAGAGGATGTCAATAGTCTCTAAAAGAGCAACAACAAGAGAAACCCCTCCCTGTTTTCTTTTCAGTACCACAATGCTACCTTTGACTGGGCCTACTTGTCAAAGAAAGAGTGTGTGAAATTTGGAGGAAAGCTCGTGGGAAACAACTGTGACTTCGTCCCTGACATCACACTCATGTCCTTCATCCTCTTCCTGGGCACTTACACCTCTTCTATGGCCATGAAGAAATTCAAAACCAGCCGCTATTTTCCAACCACAGTAAGTAACGAGGGTATGAATGACTTCCTTTTGATTTTACAAAATGAGTAAAAAAAAAAAGGCACCCGCAGTTCAACGTGTCCAATAGTACTCTGTACATCTAAATAATACATTCTGGTCTTTGCTCGTGCACACGCACATTTAATATAATTGTGGTCCTGCCTCCAAGAAACCTTTCAAAGATTTGCTCTCATAATTTGATCATAACTTCTGGCTCTAGTACTTGAAGGGAGAGATGAGATGTGCTCCATCTAAAAGCACATGACTGAAGAAAAGGACCCTTCCGGCCCACGGTGTGTAAGTACGTAAGCGAAAACGTTTGCTATCCACCAGGAATTTTGATGGTGTAGAATTTCTCAATCATTGACCCTCTGTGTCTTAATACTTGAATGCAGTCTATAGGTATAGACTAAAACTATGTTGTACACTAGGATTGCTGTAAGGTATGGCTGCCATTTGAGCCAAACTCGGCTTCCCAGACTCCCGAGGGCTGTAAACACCTAGAATGTGACTGGGTTACATAGGTTTCCTCTGCCATGCTAGAGTGCTTGAGTGAACTTAAATTCAAAGCTATAGCTCTTTGAGAGATGAGGGCAAACATTTAGCTATTCAATGTCATTTTTTTTAGAACTGGGAAATGAAACCAAGCTACTCTTTTTGTTTTCATGCTGTTTAAGAGGTCAATGGTCCCAGGTAATCTGCATTAAACATGATTTATATCAGTGACCTGTTGCCCTCATGAAACTGCTCCACTGTGTTTTATAGACGAGCATGTTAGTAGATAGGAGTCCCCCTTTTAATCCCAAGAAAATGAAAATTCATGTATCCACTATCACATAGGAAATTCTGGGCCTTCTGATTTCTTCTTATAAAATAGGGAATAAAGGAAAGTGCTGATAATGAGGTGTCTAAAAGTAGATAGCTCGAGGAATGAGCATTTTCCATAAAGAGAAATAAGGGAGGGGGTTCCTTAATCTATTAAAATAGACTTCATATGCTGGCATTTGACAGGCTCAGAGCCAGTCTTTGTTTAGGTACACAATGTGATAGCAGATGTACACAAACAAAAACATGCACACACACACACAAACACGCATAGGTACATGCACACAGACAAACACATATACACACAGACACACATGTACACACAGAGAGAGACTCATAGACACATACACACAGACACATACACAGACACACACACAGACACACACATATACACACACAGACACACAGACACAGACACAGACACAGACACTGACACAGACAGACACACAGAGACACACAGACACACAGGCACATACATAAACACACAGACACACACACAGACACACATGTATACACATATACACACGCAGACACTGACACACACACAGACACACAGGCACATACACAAACACACACACAGACACACACACACACACACACACACACACACATACACACACACACACACACACACACACACACACACACACACATACACACACAGACACACACACACACACACACACACACACACACACACACACACACACACACACACACACACACACACACACACAGCATTGACTGGAACCTGGCTCTGCAGGGAGTTCTTTTCCCATCTGCTTCTGTTGAAGGTTTCCTTCTTCTTCACTCCTGACAGTGAGGGGCTGTTTCTGACTGCATTTGACATTGAGGTCCCAGGACACACCCCCAGAGATGAGCTTAACCCCATTACTTCCTCAGTGGATGAGTTTAAGTGGAACGGACTGCTGGATAAAAAGTTTAAGGACAACTTCTTCTGGATTGTGGTTTTTTCCTTTGTAACCACCAGTTCACGGGATCGTAGGTTTGTTTGTTTTTGTTGCATTGTGACATATTTTACAAATCATTACGTCTTGTAAAAGTTTAATGGGTTTTGAATATAGTTGGTTGAACTGTGGAAAATTGTAAAGCTCTTAGATGTTGCAATTTGCAAAACTGGGCAAAAAGACCAACTCTGCTTTCTATTTTTTTATATAAAAATTCATCCATGGGTAACATGTCCAATGTTACTATGTTGTGGCTATTGTGGATGGTGCTATGATGTAGGGAAAGACACACAGTCTGTGGTACAATAATTTTATTTTCTTTCATTATATGTTGAATGATGGGACTGTTGTATCGTATGTCAGTTCTCTTAATCCTTTAGTGGAACCTTCTTCCATTTTCTGTAACAAGCTAAACCAAGTTACATTACTAACAATAGACTGAAAGAATTCTCTTCTCCCCAAATCTGAGCCAAACCTTGTTATCCTTTGTCTTCTTGATAATGGGATCAACCTATGTGGCTTCACAACTCCTTGTAGGTTGAAGCATTTCTCTGATCATTAGTGTCATTGAACATGTTTTCACATCTCATGGCCTAAAAGTCTTTTAAGCCTATTAAGTATGCTGTCCATTTTTAAGTGGGCTATATATGTTTTACCCTTGAGTTCTCTATATACTCTTGACATTACCCTCTTGTCAGGTGAGTCGTTGGTGAGTATATGCCCACTTTGTACTTGCCTGGTTACTCTGCCAATTGCTTCTCTTGCTGGGCAGAAACATTTTTGTTTGATTCAGTCTGGTTTGACAATTAAGCATTTTTCCTGAGATTTTTGGAGTCGACTCTTATAATAGAATTAGGTGTGATGTTAGATTTTTTTTTTTAATTTGGGAATAATCTTCATCAAGCTCAGCATAACATCTTCCATTACTTTTTCTTCTAATATTTTTATGGTTTCAGGCTCTTCTGTTAAGTTATCAATTTTAAGTTGATTTTTGCACGAGGGAGGTAATGTTCTATTTTCCTTCTTCTGCATGTGAATATCCTGTTTTCCTAACATTGAGGTCTCTTATTTTCTCTCCATCGTACACACTTGGAGTCTTTGTTGAAAATCATCCGATGGCTGATTTCTGAGATCCAGAAATCATTCTGCTCCATTAGTCTATATGCTATTCTATTACATTATAGTGTATTTAGAAGGAATCACCTGTCATTGTAGCATATTTAGAAGCCAGGTATTGTGACGACTACAATTGTGTTTTTTGCTCAAGATTACTTGACTATTTGGTATGCTATGTGCTTCCATATAAATTTTAGATTTTTTTCTATTTCTCTGAAAAATTTTCATTGGAACTTTTATAGGTATTGCATTAGATTTCCTTGGGTACTGTGGTCACTTTAACATTATTTATTTTTGTAGTTCATGAACACGGGATATCTTTTCATTTATTTGTGTTTTTATCAATTTCCTTCATTAGCTTTTTATACTTTATAGCTTTAAAAGTATATGTATATATATCATCTTGTTTACATTTATTATTCAATATTCATCACTTTGTAGCTAATATAAATAGAATCATCTTCCCTTTATGATTTTAATTTCATACATGGATACATTGTATTTAAATCATTCCCTTACCTTCCTTTTTCCTAACAACTTCCCCCTGTGTCCCCATAACAGTCCCCTCTTGAATTCATGGACTCTTCTATAATTACAGTTGTGTTTACACACATGATATACTCACATGATACCCTACAGAGTCTTGCCTATACATGTGTGTGTTTTAAACTGCCCATTTATTTTTGGACAACCTATCAGAGAGTTCACCCTTGAAGAGAACTGAGCCCCAACTCCAATAGCCACTGTCTACCTGTAGATCCTCATCTAAGGGTGGGGTCTTGTGAACTTCATTTTACTTTTGGAGAGTTTGTAATAATGTGTAGAAAAAAACAGAGGTCTTTTATATTGACTTTATATCCTTAATTTTTCTGAATTTAATCAGTTCTGGATTTTTTTTTGGTTTATTTTGATGGCATATCTTGGGTTCTCTGTCAATAAGACCACATTTTCCGTATCCTAACTTACTTTCCTACTTTGGATGCCTTTTAGTCCTGTTATGGACTGGGACTTGGAATAGCCTGTAGTCTGTGGACACAGAGGAGTCGAATAGGTCTAGAAGTCAAGGCATCACAGGAGCTCAGTATGTTGTTCCTGACCTGGTACTAGGAGGACTTCGTATGCAAGACTCTGAGGCTACTTTAGTATGGAATGGGTAAGAGACTGAGTTGTAGAGAAGTTACAGGACCTTGGGCTGCTGGACTAGACTGATTCTGCTAGTCCTTTGTACTCAACTAAAGGCTGAGGTCATGGGAGCTCCTCTGGTCCTCACCAGTGCTGGGGGGCTTATTCCCTCTTCCTCTCTCCAAGCACTGTTTCTGCCTCCAAGTTGCATTGTCTGATGTTAGAGAAGGTGACAGATATAGCATATAGTTTTCTTTCTTAACTTACCTGTGTCTTAGCTTACCTATAGTCTAGACAGATGTGCTATGTAATCACTCATCTGGCTTTCTCGGGCCTGGAAAAACTATTTCTAAGATATAGCATTGTTCAATCTGATGTTTGTGTGAGAGGAAGAACATTAGGAAGTCCTGTTCCACCATAGCTTACCTCACAGTCCAGTAGTGATCGTCTTAACTTTCCATGTGAACATAACTTTTATCTTGTAACAGTAACTCCAGAATCCAGACTTTAAAATAAAAATCTATCATACAAGCCTAATTTGTGATAAGGTAAATTTTTGCTATTGACAAATGCTACTAAGAAAATAGAAAAGTAATAACACCCTAGTTATGATGTCTATGGAGATGGTTTTTAACTGTTCTGTTGTCTTCACTTACATGTATCTTATAAGTAAATGTAAATAATAATACAAACATAATATTGCACATTTGTAAATGAATACTACCACTGTCTATCTCTCATGTGTTGAAATGTACTTTGTTCAGCCTGTCATATAGGTTGGTGGCCATGGTGCAAAGAAACAGACAAGTGTGTAGATTCCTGAGCTTGCACAATACCAAATAAAACTTACATGCTTAACATGAGATAATTGTTTCATTCCTGTATGATTGCATGACTTGTTAGCTAATTCCATGAAGTGTTTGAAAATGATTGATAATTTTTATTTTGTCCTTTATATCAACCTTACACTAGGTACGCGTTATTGCTGACTTGTGGAAATCACTCAGACAGCAGTAAATGCTGTATTTCGTGAGAAGAGAATAGAGATAGGGATCCAGGTAGATACTCACACCAGCACTACCATGAACTAACAGTGTACCCTCTGATGCCCAGCTGCAGACTTCCCAACCTCACCTACAAGGGGAGAGCTCAGCTAGACGACAATTAATGTCGCTTTAAGTGCAAATAGTTTTGTATTTTTTTTTTTTCTTTTTTTTTTTCAGAGCTGGGGACCGAACCCAGGGCCTTGCGCTTGCTAGGCAAGCGCCCTACCACTGAGCTAAATCCCCAACCCCAGTTTTGTATTTTTTAATGAAGCTTTGAGGCTTCATCTCCTAAGCGGATATAAACTCTCTGTGTTCTACACGTCCTTAGAGTGACAATCAATTCTTAAAACTTCCCAAAATTGATGATTATCTTGCTGTTCAGGCCAGGACTTCTTTCACAGAGGCCGAATCTCTCCTTTGGATGACTCACATGTAGTATATAGATAATTGGGAACATGGTTTACTTTCTTTCCACAATTGATTTCATTTTCTCCCTGTGTGGGTTATCTCAGCCGGTTAAACAAAACAAAACAAGAGAACCTATCCACCATGGTCAAAATCTTGCAATGATACTTGGTGTCGGGGCTCTAGTCTGAAGCAAATAATGAACTCCAATTAGGATCATTTGAAATGATCATTTAGGATGGTTTGAGGGAAGGCGTTGTTCACAAAGCTGAGTTTGGAGAAAACACAGATGTTATGGTAGCCTACAGCTAGTAAGAATGAAATTGCTACTATCCTGCGCCCAGAGGATGTGGAAAGGGGTGATGAATTGATCTTAGAATAAAGGAAAAGAGAAAGATCCTGAGAAATGATGTGAATGTAGCCTCGAGGAGTCAGTCTGTCAGATCATCTTAGGAGGAACCAACTAGCAAAATCAATACACCGATCTGTCTCTCTATATCTATCTATCTATCTATCTATCTATCTATCTATCTATCTATCTATCTATCTATCTATCCTATCTATCATCCATCTATCTATCTATCTATCTATCTATCTATCTATCTATCTATCTATCTATCTATCTATCTATCTATCTACCTATCTATCTATCTATCTATCTATCTATCATGTATCTATCTATCATCTATCTATCTATCATGTATCTATCTATCTATCTATCTATCTATCTATCTATCTATCTATCTATCTATCTATCTATCTATCTATCTATCTATCTATCTATCTATCTATCTATCTATCTATCTATCCTATCTATCTATCTATCTATCTATCTATCCCTCCTATCTCCTTTCCTACCCTCTTCCACCCCTTTTCTCTTCCCTCCACTCTTTGTATTTCTCTCTCTCTCTTCCTATTACTGTCTACACTCAGATGGAATCCAGAACCCAAACGCACTCATTGGTGCAGAGTGGACCAGTGTGGCAAACTAAGATGCCCATTCCATGCTACGTACCAAGCTTTGCATTTCCATATAGAACTTATCATAGGTTGCTTAGTTGTTCTACCCTTTCTCTTTAAACCGACACTTAGTGTAAGCTTCAGTGTAGTCTCCATTGCCTTTGATTAGACTAGGGTCAGTGACTCACTCCCCTTCAAGGATCTCCTGGGCCCAATAGCAAGCAATCCCTCCGTATAAGCGCTTTGAATGAAGCAGATTAACTTTGCTAGCCTGATTACATAATTGCTATGTCAGGCCTGCTAGAGCCCCAACACTTGATGGAATATGGCTACAGTGCCAGAATTCCACTGGCGCCTGGTGTTCCCCATTCTTTTCGGAGGAGCACATCAGTCCTCTATCCTGTACTATGACTGGTCTATTAGATCAGCCTCAAAGTCAGAATCTTTTAGCGTCAAACTTCTAGGAGGAACATCAGAGCATAATGTGTGATTGTCTGTGGCAGATGGCTCAAGGCATTCACATGAACGTTCTTCAGAAGTTCCACACCAGCAAATGATTGCCAGCATGGAACAATGCTGCTATTGCTGCATACTTGGAACAAAAGAAAAGTGGAGCTTAAAGATACTGCAGGACTGGATCACAACAGGAGGAGTTAGAAAGCCATAAAATTCTTGGCAAAGCCATTGGTCCTTTGATATGGCTGTATAACACGTGCCAGGCTCATATGTGCAATGGGTACAAGTTTGCCTTCTTCCAAGGATCGCTCATAAATAGGAGTTTCCAATCTAAACCTAGAGTACTCATAGTCTAATATTACATATACATTCCAGTTATACGAACAATAATTTGTATAATTATTCCAGAAAATATCAATAGCTATATTCCTTTCCACATTATGTTCAGATGGTGTAAACTATTCATTGATACTACTATTATATATCTTATTAATTACAATATCCATCCCATGTGGACAATGATTCTAATGTGTTCTTCACATTAGACTAGATGAGGAACACCAGGATGACTACGTCAAGAACCAGACACATAGTAGGCACTTAATATATTTAACTTATTGTTAAATGAGTTGTATTTTTGTTCTCTCAAATAAGGTTGACTTTTGTTTTGTCATTATTTCCATTCATACTAAAGATCTGCAGAGGGACCCCATATTAGAGCTCTTTTACAGCCTACTGTGACAGTAGATCTTACGGAACTGGCATTAGGATTTAAAACAAAGTGTAGCATTCCAGAATTTAAATGAAAACATAATGGGTATTTTAGCTATGTAATACATTTTATTTTTATGCTCATAAACTGCAGGAAAATCTTAGGTTCCTCAGGTAGTTAAGTTTCTCAAATCATGATTCTTGTCTGACAGCTTGGCGATCACTGATCTATTGAAATGGGTTGTGTTTAGAGTTAAGAGGTATGCATTTTGTAAGCAGTTCTTTCTAAGAGGTGGGCGACATTACACTTCTATTTTCCTTTCCCATAGAATATTCTTGTTGAAAGTTACGAACTGTCAAACTAAAACAACTAACATTAAAAGTGAATAAGAAATAGTAGGTGACTGTTTTGTGTTGCGTTCTGATGTTGGTAAAACTGAGTGACATTTGTACCGTTCAAAATATCAGGCCATATCCCATCATAGAAGTTCATTAAAAATATGTTTTTTCTGTCACTGAACATAAGAGATTTTTCCTAGTTCTTGTTGATGTTTTATACCTAGGAAAGTCATTTTGAATGTCAAATTTGCCTTTGTCTAACTTCTTTTTCATATTTATTTCACAAAAAATGACAGAGACATTTAGTTATAAATACAATCCGATTTGTTATATATTTTTACACTTACTACAAATATGTCAGCTCTTAGATAGAGATAGATGACAAAAAAATTTCAGTTAACTTGAATTGAGCCCCAATTAAAATTAAGTTCAGAGTTATGGTTGGTCACAGTATTGGGAGAGGGCTTCACATATGGAGACAGAGGCAAGCTATAGATAGAAGAAGTCATGCCCTCTGACCATACGATCTTCCTGGTTTAAAGCATGTTGAGCTAACGCGTCCATC
Source organism: Rattus rattus (assembly GCF_011064425.1). Classification (NCBI taxonomy): domain Eukaryota; kingdom Metazoa; phylum Chordata; class Mammalia; order Rodentia; family Muridae; genus Rattus; species Rattus rattus. Next base: position 2,669,989 of record NC_046164.1, read on the forward strand.
ATAGGAGAGTCAACAGCCTTCAGATCAGTGCAGGAAACCAAGAGTTTCTTATCTCTAGGTTGTCAAATTAGCAATTAGTCATGCAAATCTAAATTCTTACATTTTAATATACATTCTTAAATTAATTTTCTTTATCGGACCTGAACCCCTTTATTACCATGGTTTGAGTTATATCCAAGAAGACATTAGAAAAGTGTTGGGCTGTAGGATATTACTGGATTTTAACATTCAGTTAAAGTTCTCCCAAGTGAGTCTAATCTTGCCTCTACGTTTCTGAAAAGCTATGGTCTTCATGATGCTTGTGAGTCTCTGGAACAAGAACCCAGTAGCCCCATCGCCTTTTCCCTTCTACATCCCCTGCCCACAGCATCTGCTCCACTCCCAGGAGTTACACAGTCAGCTTGAGGTTTCCTCTTGTACCATAGACATGGGATGTTGGAAGGCATTCCCACCACGGCTTTTCAGGGAAGTGAAAAGTAAACATTTTTCTCGTGACACATCCCCTAAGTCTTGACTCCTTTGGTTACCTTTCTTCATGTCAGCCTAAGATTTTTTTTGTTTTCCCTATCAAGGACAGAGATTGGATTATAATTTTTCCCATGTAGTCTGATTATTTGTCTTGGGCTTGTTTGGTTCCTTGTTCTACTACCCAGTTTTGAGGCAGGATGGGAGCCGTGCTCTGCTACTGGTTACTATAGCCTCGGTCTCCTCCTGGACCACTTCACTCAGCCTGCCGAGGAAGGTTCTACCGGCAGGTGTTAGCCCCACCCTGAAAAATTATCCCGCCTACTTCCTATTTCCCCCAAATCTCCCCGACTCGAAGTTTATAGAATTAGAACTGTACAGTTTGAACCGGGCTCTTTTTATTGGATTTGTAATATACTGTGCATCATTGGATCAAAGCACAGTGAATTAAGATCACTACTATAAGTAATGTTGATGCTTTAAAAGGAAAAAAAGCAGCAAGCTTTACAGTATTGACTCCTAGGGAGGTCAAATTTCAAAACAACCATGCCGTTCCGTGCCTGTGACTGCCAAAAGCCACGTATTTGTCTAGTGGACTTTTTTTTTTCTTCTGGAATAAATGCCTTTTTATACACTATTGTTTAGAACTTGCAGGCACCAGTCTCATTAGAGGACTTGACATCATAGATTAATATTTACTGAGAGCCCACAGGGTGCCTGCTGCTGCTGTACTTGTCTTTCCCTAGCAGCTCCATCCATTGAAAACCACTCCGCAGGCTCCCAGCACCCATCCTAGCCCCAGTTAATTTAAGAGCAGCTGCAGTCCTTGCAAAGTGAAAACTGAATGTCCTCTGGGGCTTCCTAGGAACCAAATTTATTTTTTTTCCCTGTAAATTAACTAGTTCTCGCTGTTGGTATCTCCATGATTATGACTGCCTCAATAATTAATATGGTATCATCCTTCATATAAAGTGCATTTATAATAGATTTATAAGGTTGTTTTTTGCTCAAGAATAGAAGAACAGCCTATGATTATTGGAATTGTCTTTCTCATCCACTTAATTTCTTCTTTACTTTGGTAGTTTAAATATTTAATATGTTTGCAGCATGCAAGAATAATTGAGATATTTTCTAATTTATTTTACAGAGGATACAAAATATTTTTCAATTTCTTTTGACTATTAAGAGTAGCAAAAAATGTAAGAACTAGTCATAGTACCCAAAGATCATTCTAGTCTTATTTTAGACATGTTTCTCTTCTGTAAGTTACAGTAGTACACGTAGTGAATCCATGTACCTGAAAGGCAATTTTTCAAAATATCAGAGTGTTGCTCTCTGTAAGTTATCTTCCTTTATTTTATCAGATTGGGATAATTTATATCCATAAGATGTTGAAGGTTAGCCTGAAGATACTTAGTAATGGATTTGGATGGATCGTTGTTAAGTGCACATCCAAACTAAGACTGATCAAGGGTACACCCAAACTAAGACTGGTCAAGAGATCCACAGGTTGGGCATAAGATCCTGTAAAAAAAAAAAAATCACAGTGTTCTCATGAAAGCATTTAACCCTCTAGGGTTAATTGTCATGGATAGTCATTGCTAGAGAATTGCAAAAATATGAATTTCTAGGATTATTTTTATTTTATTAATATGTTGACTTACATAAATATTGTTTTGAAAGAGAAAACAATGAAAGAAAAGAATATGCTTTTCTTTTTCTAAATGTGTTTAGAAATGTGAGAAGGGCTCAAAGAATCTCTTACTGTCTTCAAATCAGACGGTGCCTATGCACAGGCCCTAGACTGTTATCTAGTTGACTTGACGTCTTTAGATGCACTCTGATTCTCGAGTCAGTTTTCCCAGTTATTTTTAGTAAGTCCTGAGTACCCTGCTAGCATAGCATCCCATCTACCTTCCCATATTAGAAGATTTGATATTAAATACAGACTTGATCTGGGAAAGGCAATGTCCCTGACAAGAATCTTAAGAGTAGATCGTGCATCTTAGAATGAATTACCTAACCATAAACACCCCTAAGACTGATTTCTGCAGCTCTTGACATATATATCATATGACTTAAGAGGAAGGAGGAGAAATACAAGTTAATATGTGGCAGAGAATGCTGTGAGTCTGCCTAAGAGTTTCAGTGAGGTTTAGCATCATTAATAGGACTGCTTCTTATCCTCTATAAATTTTCAGAACTATAATTTTCTGGCACTTGTTAGAATTTGTCTTTTCAGCAACTTTTGAGCCCATGTGATCATAATGCCACATTTAACAAGATGTCCCCTGCCCAAAAATCCTCCCAGAATCAATATATGTGCACTCACATACATATTACTCTGATACATGTATGTGTGTATACATACACATATATAATGCATATAGGTGTGTGTGCACATTCACAGTACTTATTTGTCTTATCTAATTAACATAAACATGGTAGCTTAGAACAATAAAAATTTGGATCTCAGAGGCAGCTCTGTAGGTTCAAATTAAAATAGTGGAGGTAAGAAGTGTGAAATTGGTCTCAGTTGAGGACTGTAAATCCTCAGTGAGAAGAACTGTGTCTCTCTGGAGGCTCTAGGGGACAGTGCATTTCCTGGCTTTAATCTAAGCATTGTCTGCACTCATAGGTGCTTGGACTCCATTCAACTTTGAGGCCAGTAAGGGCTGCTTAGACTTTCTTACACCTTAACACGTTGACTCACGTTATAGCCTAGGTTGGCCTGGAACTTGCTCTTTATCCAGACTTGCTCCAAATTCATGGCAATTCATGACAGAGGCACCTGAGACAGGCATGGTAAGCAGAGGAACCATGGAAGACACTAAAACAGTAAGCCAATAAAGTAGTATGGTCCTATACATATTTTCAAGATAATTCTTAACTTGCTAAGTGCAGGATATTGTCGGTGGGTTGGCAAGCTATTTCTTTTATCCTTAACAATAGGGCTAATTAAGCTAAAATGGAAAACAAAGGTGAAAGAGGGGGCCTGGGCAGCAGTGGTCAGGCAGGCTGGGCTGCCGAAGATGAGCCCGAGTACATAATTTTTTGACATAATTTTGAGATACCTCTAAGAAGGACTTCCAAGTAGAAGCATCCAATAGATAGATGGTTCTGGAATTTAGAGGTGTGATCAGTTCCCAAAGAGAGAAAATCGTTATGGCAAAGACCCTTAATAGAAGCAAGAACATGAAGAGGTGGGAAGAGTTGAGAAAAATCCAGCCGACAAGTCTGGCTGTGCCCAGTAGAGTAGCCTTGGGACGTCTACTAGACTCAGTTTCCAAATTGTCTCCCAAGTGTCCTAGTGCTCCTAGATCAAAACAGGACAACTTGGGGAATATCACCTTGGTTGTCTGAGCTGTTTCCCATGCAAGCACTCTGCTCTTAGAAGGAGGCTCCGAATCACTTAGAACTCTGTTTGCTTTCTGTCCGTGTAATGCTGGCTTTATACTGTTGAATGAGATACTTCAGAGAATATATATTAATGTCATTTTTAAAGGGCAATGCATTTATATAAAAACTGTGTGAACAACAAGAATCAGAAGGGAATAAGAAAGGCAGTAGTTTGCTGAGTCACAGAAAAGGACAGTTTTAGGGGTTTGGCTAGTTCATATTCTTTTGAATATCATCAATGACAGCAAGTTGTTTCCCCTTTGAGTCTGGATTTAGCTTTTTTACATTAGCCAGAGTCATTTGTATGTTAGGTAGAGTGGAACTGGCAATCGATATTACACTCTGGATGGTAATTTGGCATCATGTCCCCAAAGCCTTAAATTTTTATATACACATCAACAGGCCAGTTCTGCTCAGAGTAATTTATTCCAAGTAAATAGCCCCAAGTGCTTGCAAATATTACTTTATGAAATTTTTTTTTCATTGTCTAGAAAAGTTGGGAACCATCTAAATCTAGGATATTAGGAAAAAATGATCTTTGTATATCGATTCAGCATAATACTTTGACATCATTAAGGTTGCTGTTACAGAAAATATCAAAGGAAATAAGAAAATCTGAAAGGGGCATACAAAGCAGAATGTGAACAGAGCACGGAACGGAAGGTCATGCCTCTAATTCTAGCATTTGTGAGGCTGACAAGGGAAGATCTTATCTTTGAGGCCAACCTGGAACCTTAAAGTGAGATCTTATTTCAAAACATCAACAAAAAGAAGAAGAGGAAGAAGGAGGAGGAGGAGGAGGAGGAGGAGGAGAGGAGGAGGAGGAGGAGGAGGAGAAGAAGAAGAAGAAGAAGAAGAAGAAGAAGAAGAAGAAGAAGAAGAAGAAGAAGAAGAAAAGCATTAAAATATCAAAGGTTATATATCCACATAGCTGTGAATAGCACTTTATACAACAAAAGTATATATTTCAGATATTATAGTTTATTACTATGGAGAGGAATTGAGAAATACTTGTTATATTTTTTCTAAATATTCTACAAGAACCGCATATCACATATTAAAGTGGGAAAATAAAAAAATAAATCTAAATAAGAAAGAATCATGGATTTTCAGACAAATGCATGATGGTTAATATGTGTAACCCAGCAAATATCCATCTGTTTAGTCATAAAATTATAAAAAGGATTTTAAGATTATTTGAAAAATGACAACATCATTGAAATAATAAAATAACTCCCAATAGAACAGGTGGAAGACAATACTGATTTGGATATGAAATTGGATTTGGAAGATTTTTTTAAGGGAAGAGGCATATTTTAAATCGAGTTATTTAGCTAGGTGTGATGGTTCATGTCTTTAATTCTAGCACTTAGAAGTCAGAGGAAGGTGGATATCCTGAGTCTGAAGCCACCCTGGTGTATGTAGTGAGTTTAAGGAGAGGCAGGGCTATGTGGAAAGACTGTCTTTGAAAAAAAAGGAAGGAAGGAAGAAGAAAATGAGGTGTGATTTCCATAGCAAAGTAATAAAAATTTCATAGTTCAACAAGTTTTAGAAAATATTGAATATCTCCTATTTGAAATATACTTGAAATTTGCTAAAGACAAATCATCTTATTTTTCAAATAGAAAGACACTGAATGGTTTCCAAGCACTTTAGAGGGGATGTTTTTCTCATGGTAGTTTCCATCTCAGGCCTTGATCTTTCTCTCAGAGAGTACAGGCCCACATAGTGCATATCGGTCACTTTTACTGGACCTTAGTGGGGGAGGAGTTTGTTTGGTCATGGTTCAGGCATATGGTCCCTCACTACTGGGAAGGCATGGTTGCTGTGCCGTCTATGTCTCTTGCTGCAGGACCATGAGGTTTCGCCTTTCCAAATGGCAACTAACCAGAATCAGGACAAAGGTACCGTTCCGATGAGCCACCTCAGAGTTCTACTCCCTCTCAGACAGGCCTCAGGTCTTCCCAGACAGTATTATCATCTGGAAAACAGGTGAAAAGCACATCCACCTGAGGGGAATGTTTCTAATTTACAGCATAACAAGGACCAAGTTAGGAGCTTCACAAGTAAACTCAATGCTGACCTCCAGTTCACCATGTTGGACTGGCAGGGTAGTCAACTTACAATAGACCCAAGATATGGTCTCTTCTCTATGAGGTGCCATAGTGACTGCAATGCAGAGGGAGTCACAGCTGGGCAGATAGATCTGGGGAACTTGGACCATGGGATTGAATTAGCATCCTTCTCTATTACAGAAAAGAGAATAAACGGTATTTTAAAATAACCGTTCCCATTCTTTGAATGAGTTATAGGCCATTTGAGTTGTTTGGTTAGATTTTTGAGTGTGAGGATTGGGGACATAATAAATTTTAGTAAGAACTACAAGACGTGAGTGAACTCTGGTTGTAGAGGGATTTGTGGCCCTCCCAGAACAGCGAGGGTTGTGACACCCTAACAACAGTGAAACTGCCTCCTAGGGCCACCCTTTGCCAGGCTATTCCGGACCATTTGTCAATGCTACTCGCATAAAACTTGAGAAGTAAGTTTCATCCAGAACTGAGGTCCTGGGAAGCATTAATTCTCAGTATTTGTAATCAAAATAGTCTCTGCATAGTAGTTCCATAGGATTGCTGGGCTTTGATTTTTTTTTTTTTTTGTTGTTTGTGTGTTTCTTAGAATTAAGATCCACCTCAAAGACTTCTTTGAAGTAGATACTCTAATTATTTGAGTGCTTTTTGCAGTCAAGAGGCCTGCTGGAACACAAAATAACGATAGTAATTTATCCAGATATTAGGTTGAGTACTTCCATGGTTAATCGTATTTAATTCTGATAAAGAAAACCAACGTGAAGTTGCAGGTAGTATTCTCCCTCTCTTTTGCAGATGAAGCAAGGGAAGCTAATAAAGGCTTTGCATTCATACTGTAAATAATGACAGTGAAAGTACAGTCCACGTCATCCACCTATATCAACTACGACCATAATTGTTATCCTATGTTTCCTTTATTTGCTTCCTGTCATCTGTTTGCTTGTGACATCATTGCATGTAACTGAAGTGAACTCTTCAGAGAGCAGATCTCCTCTTCCATGGCATGTACTAGACTAGAGCCAACAGAGTCTGGCCCTTTGTAAGGCAAAGAATTCCCAGCCAGAAGCATTTTTGATCCTGGTAGTGTAGTTCCTGACACCCGGTGAAGTCTAAGAATGAGTCCCTGGGCTCCTTAGAGCATGCTGCAGCATCATGCAATGTCCACTCCTTGCTTTAGCTCCTACTGAACGCATGGAGATAGTTTCACTTCCAGGAGCCTATCTATCTTAAACCACTTACTTCCTTAGTCCACCTTTGTCATCCAGCAGCATCAGGAAACTGACCATTCTCCTTTGAGAGAGAGACTGATGCTAGAATCAAATTAGGAACTGAATAGCTCTTAATGAGCAATCCAGTGACACACTACTGTACTCCCGACCAATAGCTGAGGTGTCTACTCTACTCAAGCTATTGGGCCCTCAGTAGTATCTCTAGTAATGATGGAGGATCCCTAATATATCCCCAAACTCCTGTGCTCCCCTTCTAATAGCCATTCTGCATCTATTCATGAGAAAGCATAGGGTTTAATGCTCAGACCTTGTCCTGACCAGAGAAGGCACTTACGGTATTGGATGCCCAAATAATGTTGATCACACTTTAGCAATGAAAAGATTTCTCACATAAAGTAATGTTCCAATTCTAGCGGAATAAGGGGGTGTTTTCTTAGAATTCTGTACAGCCTTCAGTTTGTATCTACCATACCTGGACTTTACTGCAGATCTTGATACTGACATTGCTCAATGGCCTGGAACTTGGAATCTTCTGATAGATTTGTATCATCCTCAGGCTACTTAATGGGATTCCCATTTGTGACTCCTCGAATAAGAATGGTCCCCATAGGTTCATATTTCCTAATGCTTGGTCACCAGGAAATAGAACTGTTTGAAAAGATTATAAGGATGAAGAGGTGTGGCCTTATTGGAGGTGTGGCCTTGTTGGAGGAGGTGTGGCCTATTGGAGGAAGTGTGTCACTGGGGATGAGCTTTGAGGTTTCAAAAGCCCACTCCAGGTCCAGCCTCTTTCTCGCTGCCTACAAATCAGGATGTAGAACTCACAGCTCCTTCTCCATCACCATGTCTGCCTTTGTATCACTAAGATAATAATGGATCAACCTCTGAAACAATAAGTAAGCCCCCAGTTCAATGCTTTCTTTTTACAATAGTTGCCTTGACTGTGGTATTTCTTAACAGCAATAGGACAGTGACTAAGACACTGTTGTTTTATTTATTACTTGCAATGCTGCTTTCCAGACAAACTGAGTTCTATTTCAATGTGTCATGTGTGCTTAGATTCTATTCTTATTCAAATATCTTTCGTGCTGCACATAGGAAAAATAATGTATACTGTGTTTAGTGATCTCTCCTACATCCAGAGGATAATTTGTTGATAAATTCTTAGTAAATATGAAATTCTTTTGCACTTCAAACATAGGCACCAGGGTGTATGATACTAACTAGTCCTTTGTTTCCTTTTTATTTTTTTCAGGCAAGAAAACTGATCAGCGATTTTGCCATCATCCTGTCCATTCTCATATTCTGTGTAATAGATGCCCTCGTCGGTGTGGATACTCCGAAGCTAATTGTGCCAAGTGAGTTCAAGGTGAGCGAGTGCCTCTTTTGCTTGTTGCTCAAACTCTGTGCCTCTATCTTTTCCTTTAATGTGGTTGCTGTGAATTCAGTCAGTTTTGTGTAATTACCCATTTTCCCCTCAAAGCAATCCCCTGTGAGGCTCATTTACAGATAGTCTAATTTCTTCACTAAAATTAAATGCCACAGTTAGGATCAAATTCAGGATGTGGGTTTTATTGACTTTCATTTTCAGATAGCATATAGTATTGATGAACTCTGCCTTGTATATTTCAGAATATTTCAGACACTCTTACAGACCTAATTGGCCTGATTCATGCAGCAGTTCTGAGAAGTGCACACAGAGCTAGTATTGTTTGTTTTATAATCTACTAGTGCTCACAAAAATTAGGCAAAAGGTCCATTATTTCTTAACTAGTGGTGGCAGGCAGTGAAGTTAGAATTCAAGCCTTCAAGCTCCACTTAGTGGTCCTTCCCTCCTACCAAATTACCTACCAGGAACACTTATAATATGAAGCTTAATTGTTCAAAGAGAACAAAGGAATTCTGTATTTTCTGGACTTAATGTGTATATAGGCATAAGGTATAAAACTTATGTGACATGCATTCATAATTATATACTTAATGAAGCTTTATAATTGCAAAACTTTAACCTATTTTCTAGAAAAATCCTTACTCTGTTCTCTACACTATTGAGATAATAATGTCAAGGCTATTAAGCTGACTGCAGTGTCATATAACTATGAGAGGGGATATGCATGGTACACACACATGCACATACGTGACAGTAAAGAATATCTCTGGCATAATATCATATTCATCAGTAAAGGTAAATTCTAGTTGATTCCATTACTAATCCATTTAAATCACCGCTTTTTTCTAAGTGTTTGCTTGGGGGCAGTTTCCATCCTGGGGGATGGGAGTTGAAATGCTTTAATGAGTAAGATTAGGTGTCAAGCTCACAATGTGTGATACAGGAAACATGAGGATGAGTTTTCTTTCCTTGGTGGAATTTTGAGCAAATTGAGAGGGAACATGCATCCAGGGTTTGTGGCTTATGCCTACCAGCCCAGAACTCAGGAGACTGAGGCAGGAGGATTTCTACAAGTTCAAGGCTAGTCTGGGTTACATAGGGAATTGGAGGCCAGCCTAAGCTATAGAATAAGACCCTATCTCCTGGGCTTGAGAGATGGCTCAGTGGTTAAGAGCACTGGCTATTCTTCCAGAGGTCCTGAGTTCAAATCCCATCAACCATATGGTAGGTCACAACCATCTGTAATGGAATCTGATGCCCTCCTCTGGTGTGACTGAAAACAGCTATAGTGTACTTATATATAATAAACAAATAAATCTTAAAAAACAAGACCCTATCTCCTAAAAAGAAAAAAGAAAAAACACAAGAAAGCAAAACAACAAAAAAGAAGACCAAACTCATAAATAATATATTTATGTCTATTTGCTTTTTTTAAGATAAGAAATAGCATAGAATGCTCTCTTTCTGTAACAGACATGTTTGATCCCCTGACAGTCAGAGAATAAGAATTTATCTGATTTTCTGACACAGTTCTGGGCATTTAATGACTTCTGGATAATTTCCCTGTGTGAAGTAAGAGATCTGAGTACTCGGTTCAGGTATAACATGTAAAATAGTTTTTTATGTGTCATGAAGTCATTTATTTGGCAGGAGTAGAAACAACTATTATTAACTATGAAAAATCAAACAAATCTGTGGTGGCTTCTTAAATTTTTTCTACCTCTTCTCAAAATATTACATTTGAGATTTATTTCTGTCTCTTAATGTTAAGTTTTTCCTTTTCTATCTGATACCTTATCTCAAATAATTTCATGTATTTAAAAGATCACTCCCTGTTGTTTTCAATAACCCATATTTTGCATCTTTTTTTCCCTTTTCCTTTTTTTAGCAACTATCTCAAAAATAACGTCTTTTGGGATGGCTTTTGTTAAATAGTCTTTTTCTCCAGACTACAATTGTTTCTACTTTTTAAAAAACGTTACCTCTCCAAAAATGAAAAGTTTTAAACCATGTAGCATATAGTAACACTGTTCTGAAAAAGTTTATTTCTTTGCTTTAAGCCAACAAGCCCTCACCGGGGTTGGTTTGTCCCACCCTTTGGAGGAAACCCCTGGTGGGTGTGCCTTGCTGCTGCTATCCCGGCTTTGCTAGTCACCATCCTGATTTTCATGGACCAGCAAATCACGGCCGTAATTGTGAACAGGAAAGAACATAAGCTCAAGGTAGGTGCCCATGAACACGCTTGTCCTTACCTCGTGCAGTCTTCTTTATTCTTGATAGCGCCTATTAATTCAAAAGCAAGTGAGCCTTACTGAGTTACACTCTAATGCAAAGTCATCCATGTGTCCCATAAGGTCCTCAGGGTAACATCTCAGGATGCACTCTCTTAAATGTGAGGAAACACTTTCACCTTGCGTTTGTATCCAGAAATGGGTGTAGCGGTCTTCCTACTCTGGATTTGAATGTGACAACCATCCTTCATGAAGACATGATGACCCAAGATTTAATGAAAGCACCTATTCTCTGTTAAATAGGCTCTGATTTTTTCCTTTTTAGATAGTTTTAAAGGGCTGGGAAGTGGGTAGCGAGGTGATGATGGAGTGTTTACATCACAAGCTCCTGATTCCACTCCTGCTACACAAAAGTGGATTGCATCTGTTTACAAGGTTAATGTGACACTTGCATGTGTACAGCATATAATGGCTGGCTCAGGTCAGAGTCATGGCCATTTCCACATCTCTAATCCCATCAGTTCTTAGAGCCCGGAATGAGTAAAGATTTATTATTAAAGACTACTCACCTGGGCTGGAGAGATGGCTCAGTGGTTAAGAGCACTGACTGCTCTTCCAGAGATTCTGAGTTCAATTCCCAGCAACCACATGGTGGCTCACAACCATCTGTAATGGGATCTGATGCCCTCTTCTGGTGTGTCTGAAGACAGCCTCAGTGTACTTATATAATAAATAAATATTTTTTTAAAAAACTTGTTTAAAAAAAAAGACTATTCACCATTTGCAAGATGGTATATTTGTAAGCATCGCCCCACCTCCCATTTCCTTAAAATATTTGTCTCAGGAGAGTACATATCATAAAGTATGGAGAAATGGCTTTATTTTTATATTTTAGGTTTTGGAAACATTGGTTTAGTGCCATTGTCATGAACCCAAAGAAAATGGTTTACTGGTGGGGGGTATCTTTCAAGAGACTGCCTATATGGTTAGTACATTATATACATTTTCTTCTTGTCTAGTGATATTTTAAGTTTAAGTCATAAATGACTTAAAAATGCCATGTAGGGGCTAAGCAGTGAATAATAACAATAAAGGAGCTAAGACTTTATGGCCACTCACCATGTATCAGGTCGTTTAATAAGCACTTTATATCACATATCAACTCTTATCTTTTCATGATCACCATATAAGAGAAGCACGGAAATCTATTGAGATAACGCCTAGAACCAGGAAAGTGCAATGCCCAAAAAGTATTCAGCAAAGGCCTGGCTGAAGGAAGAGTACAGGGAAAGTCACACATTTAACTGTAGAGAAATACCAGGCAGATGGGAACGAGAGACGATAAACCATCCCAGTAGAACTGTGGGGCAGGGCGAGGAAGAAGTAAATCTCATAACTCCTAAAACTAGGAAAAGAAGAAAACCAAAGCTTTCATTGAAGTGATGGTTCAGTTTTGAAGGTTCTTGGAAAAAGACGGCAGTCATGACCTGTGCACGGTACGTGGCTCGTTCCTGAAGTTGCTGGGAAGGTAGGGTAAGGTATGGAGGGTGTTGAGAGCCTCTGCCTAGTTGTTCACTTCGTTGGCACAGAGGGTGGTCAGGAGGAAAACGTCCTGGACAGTTGATGAAATCCTATGGGGTAGGGGGGACACTGGATGCAGTGATTTTCCAGCAGATTCAGTGATGCGGGGAGATAGAATGAGGACAGGCTTATATTTCAGTAGATGAGAAGTTATGGAAGCCTGAGATTTATTGTGGAAGCAGGGACAGCTGATCCCTGGGGAGTGTTAGCAAGCCAATTTACCCTTGCTGGGTAAGTTTAGGCAAGCATTAGGCTCTGTCTCAAAAAAAACAAGGGGGGCACAATCACACATGAGGTTGCTCGCTCCGGCTTTCATGAGCATCCTTACACACGTAAGGTGTACAATACATTCACACACCACATTAAAAACAGAACCAGGAGGAGCGTATGATCCATCCATTTCTCTCTCTGTCCATTCATCCCTCAACAAATAATACATACATATATACCTGTGAGGGAGGAATGGGGTGGGACAAAGAATAGAAGCACAGCCACTTTAATCTCTGTTTTTAGCTTGGGCTTTTCCACGCCACATAGGTAATGTGAATTCCACTCACAAAGCCAATTACAGGGTTGTGCTTAAGAACGTCCTCCGGGATTCTTTTTCATCTGGCATTGTACTCATTGGCAAGACTAAGAGAGACGAGGCTCCCCGTTGGCTCTGTTCAGTATTAGGAAGAGTTTGAGTGTTGGTCTAGTTTACGGAAAGGCTAAACATAGATTTTTGACTAATGCATTTTTTAATCTGAAAATACTGAATTTCAATCTGTTGCTGGCAAAGATTTGCTGTGTACTCTTGGAGGCAAGTTTCTATTTTATTAATGCTCCTCAAATTTTCTTACTGATAATTTCCAAATTCAGAATTAAATATATTTAGGGTTGATAAAATAGAAAAGCATTTTCTTTCCCCTGTGCCTTGCAGGAAACATTAGAAAATTGAGAGAGTTAGTCTTCGCCCTGAACATGAGAGATGGGTGTGCAAAAAGTGAGCTCCTGTCCACTTTCAACTCGTTTATTTGAAACTATTCCTTTTCATAATGATGGTAGCATGCCAGTCATTTGTCACAAATATAATCCTACCAACAGGCATTTCTTCATGCATCAAAGACTCTCCAAATTGTTTTGTTCTCATTTTGCTAAGGAGAGCTGTGTCATATATAAGTGCATGATTCGAAATGCTATGTGCTTGATTCAAAAGTGATTGATTCAAAAGGGAGATGGAGATACCACAGTGTTGAAAGCAGCATGCTTGGGGTGGCTTTTGCCCTGGCAAAGTGTCAAGTGGCTCTGGCTGTCTGCTCTGCTGGGCTGGATACCTTTCCATCTTGCCGAATAACCCCACAATGGTATAGCAGCACCGAGACTCCTGGCTTGATGGGGCCATCTTTGTTAGCTATGTCCTTCATCCTACCTGCACAGTACTCAAAAGCAAAGCAGGTTCGTCAAGGTCAAGTACTTCTCCAAGGTCATTTCCTGAGTCACTGTCAGCAGCCTGAGCAGAGCCAGCTTCAGACCGCAAAGCCAGAGGTGTTCCTTCCAAAGCAGTGACTTCAAGAGTCAAGTGTAGGAGGCAGACATCATTCAGGACAGATACATACAGATAGCAGACAGTCCTCGCGACCATTTCCCTACGACATACCTTGGGATGAAACGTTGAATTTAAATATATTTTCACTGTTTATTTTTCACTGAAAAAAAATAACTCGTGATCTCCACCTTGCTCTGTACTTTTCATTTCTGCCTCTATTATCATAATCTTGGATCTAGTGCTTTTATCTCAAGCTAGATTTTTGTAATAGTTTAGCCAGTCAAGCAAAATAACCAGCTCCCCTCGTTTCACTTCAACTGCGTACACTTTTGTTTTTAAGGCGTCCTTCTTCTACCTCCGTCCTATGTCTGAAGCGCCTTGGCCATCTAAACATTTGCAGCCTAACAGTCTGTTTCTCCCACCTTGACATTTCAAGAACCCTGTGAAGGAACCCAACCAGGATTTAAAACACTTGGTCTCGAAGTGCCAGGAAGTGCTCTGCTTAAATGGCCTTTAGGTTTCTTGCTTCTCACAGTTCTGCTGGGGCTGGGGCTGGGAAGATCCACTCCTCCTCAGTAGTTGCTGTTCACCAAAAGACTTTAAGTGTTTCTAAATATAACACCCCCGTGTCACCTGCGTTCACCCCTAATGTAATTTTTATTGCCCTTGCTTTGGTTTTTTTTTTTTTCCTAGTGATTTATCTTATTCTGTGCTACTGGTCACATGATAGCTCCTACCATGCTTTGCGTAATGACTTCACCCCTATTTCTCAGCCAAAATGTTTCTAAAGTAAGCCCCACGGTTTATTCTTCTTTCCAGATTTTATGTGGCCTACCCCAATTCCATGGTAGCCCCGATAAATATGTAACTGAAATGCTTCACTATGTGGGGCACATAGCTCTTGGGTTTATGATACTGTGCGAGAGATGATTGCTGAAGAATGTGCTAACCTGTCCCCACTCCCCCACCCATGGCTGCTTACGGGGATTAAAGCCATATTTAGATGAGACTCACTCAAACGCTCCATCCTCAGTGAGTTTAGTATCTTTTCTAAACTCATGTGAATTTCTGTTTAGAGCCCAGTTTAACTTTCACATGGATCTGAGCCCTCTCATCCAATGGAGACCTTTTGGAGGCGCATCCTTAGCGACTCAATCCTGGAGGCTCAGAGCATGTGTGATGAATGTTTATGCGATGTCTGTGTATTGTTCCCAACTCTTCCTTTCTTGTCATCTTTGTACTGGACATAAACATGAGGCTTCTCTTGCATGTTTTGATTTTTGTGGACTTACTCCTAGACTACTTTTGTTCTGTGTTAGGAAGGGATGTGCTGTTTCAAAGAGACAGCTTCCGTTTTTGTGCTTAAAACACTTGGCAGTTTCAGAAGATAGGAGATCTTTTGGGTCCTGAAGTCAAGGACAGTTTCAGATTGCTTCTTAGATACTGAACATCTGTGTTGGGTGCTGAAGGGAAAACTGTTTCAGTATCTTTCTCTTCCCCATCTTACTTTGTTTGAGCTGACCCATCTTACTTAGTGCCTGGTATCCTGCATGTATTTTAGGTCACCTGTTTACCTCCTCAACTTCAGCTAGTCAACTGCATCCAATGTAAGAATGGGCGCTTGTCTTAGTTTAATCAAATACAGGACCTAGTACAGAATAAATCTTCAATAAAGGTTTATTCAATAAAAATTTGCCACACAAAGGCCCCAGAGTGAGAAGGAACCGGCTGTATCAAGAAGCAGAGAGAAGGCCATGGGGACAAGTGAGTCAAGTTGAGGTCACAGGAAGTAGTAAGCTCAGGTCATACAACACAAAGTTTGTTAGCTTTACCATTTATACTGGTTTGAACAATCCTGTCCTGTTGGTGGTGGCTGTCCTATGTACTTGCAGCCACTTGTTGGCATGTCTGGTCTCTGTCCAGGGCTGCCAGTTGCACCATTTCTCCCAAGTTATGATACCCAGGACTATCTCCAGCTACTATTATAAGTTGGCCAAGGTGAGGAGTGGCCAACAGTTATAGGAATAAACGTTCATGTATATCCTTAGAGGTGACTTTATACTGTTTAGTTTTCACTATTAGTGTATTATAAGTAAAAACCAGATGCCACTGAAAGGTTTGGATCAGGGAAGTGTCACATATTAATTAAGATGTTTAAAGATTAATCTGTGAAGAGAGTCAGTTGTCAAGAGCAAGAGTAACACAGGGGCTCCTGTGTTGGCAGCAGCATGAAGGACTGAAGAATGCTGGTCCTTGTAAAGGAAAAGTAGGGGAGAGGATGGAGTCGAAGATATTTTAAGTTGAAGAATAGACTGTGAGTTTGAAGAGTTGCATTTGCTGCCCTCCCGCTGGCAACAGTTAAGTGGGGATGAACTGAATGGAACGAGATTGCCGTAGAATCCAAGAGTCTAGAAAAGTCAGAAGCAATGAGGAGGGAAAAGAGAGGATAAGTCTTATGCTATTATGAATATTTCTGTTTTCTGTCCTCTCACAGGTTTTAGATAAGGATGCCACTATTCACACTTCATTTTATTTCCATTCAGTCATTTAGATACGTCTGGCTGAGGCATGCCTCTAGGAGAGCTTGCTTTCATGCATATCATAGCTGATTTGTAGGAATGGCTTCCCTAAGGTAACTGTTGGCTTCCATAGAGTTTATAGCAGTATCTTGGGGCAAAGCTTCTTACACTCCTTCCAATATTTTATTGTTAAAGCTTAGTATATAGCACAATGGCCTGGACATAGTAACCTTTGCACGTTAGCGAGTCTTGCATGTTGACATTTGGCAAAATGAATTAATCAGACTTTTACCATCTCTGGGCTCAATGTTTGTAATCCACCAGGAAAAAGGAAAGCCAATTTCTGTCTTCAATAAGTAAGAGTGAGCCAAGGAGAAGAGTGGGTCGTGTGCTAGTATGAGAAGAGACACAAAGACATTAGTGAGGGAAATACATTGAAGGATCTCATGTGGCTGAGTGTGGCACTAGACAGAACTCAAGGAGGGAGAAACAGAAAAGAGGAGGCTATGACCACTGTCCCTTCTCCCAATGGCCAGATCCTGAATGGCCCTACAGCAGCATCATAGATGTATACACTGGTAGGAGAGGGCAGTTCTCAGTTTACAATTAAAATCTAACCACCTCTGCCTTCATAACCATAATCTCTTAAACCTACTACCCTATCTGCCTCCTAACTGCTCCTGCTGTCCTTGACTCTAATCATACCATAGTAGCCACAGTACTTAGAACACAGCCATCAGATCACTGTGCTCCTGAAAGTCCCCCAGTGGTACTCCATCTTACTCCCAAAGCAAACCTAAATTGTTCTGTTTCCTCTTGGGGCTTACTACCAAATAAGATGCTATATACTTTCAAAATATATGTTTGTTCCTTACTGTCTCTCGCAGTAGGAGGGAGAACAGGAGGCTTTTTGTTTGTTCACAAAAGGGTCAGAGGCAGCTAAAATCCTGGCTGGTACTAAGATGTAAGTTACTGATTTGTTGAGAGAAACATATGATTGAGATCCCACACCTATCATGATGTTTACTTCTTTGGTCGATATAGAATAAGTTTGTATCAGCTTACCCCACATTTACCTCGTCCCACTGTATTTCACTTCTAATTCCTATAATTATGCATTCCTAAAGTGAACTAATTACATACATGTATGATAATATTTGTCTTGCGAGCAGCCGTCTCTTCCCAGTCAAACCTAGCTTTATGAGAACATGCCTTTGCTTCTGTGTCGGCCCCCATGCCTGCTATGCAGTCTTTGAGAATATGGATCTGTGTGCAAGCCATGGATAAAATCTTGGCAATTCTGTGAGAGGAGAGCGGTGTTCTGACAAACTGTAACAGGATTCGAATGATAACATTCCCCGGGTTGCTGGTGTAAATCACATCATGACTTTCCAAAGCCAGTCTCCCGATTCTCTTGGACCAGCCCTAGTCTGACTCTTGGTACTGATCCCTCATGCTGTGAGAATGGACAGCTCTAGTTTCCCCAGCTCCACAGGGGTCCGGGCCTTTGATTTCTTCATAAACAGAGCAGAGAAATATAACCACAGGAAAGCACCGGGGACATGATGAACAGTATTTACTTAGTGAGTAAAGAAGCTAGAACTTTCGTTGCACCGTCTGCCCATCCAGTCAGTAGATGTTATTGTGAGCATAGGGTGGTGTTTGAAATCCATCTGTTTTGATTAAGGGAGTACTCTTTGCCTTAATGATGGTGAACAATGGGTGGTTAAACAACTGTTCTCACAGGCCTTGAGAAGTGAGGGACGTCCATTTACATATATCTCAGGGTTGTTTGGGGGATCCTTACATACGCCTAGAACAGTCATGATGAGTAGCATTCTGTTAAATACTGTCACAAGAGAAGACGGCGGGTGCTTTGTAAGTGTTGGTCATTCTGCCTTAACAACCACTACCACTCCGACTATTGCCTCCTTACTGAGCACTTCTGACGTAACAGCTACACCACTGTACGTTGTTACAAGGTCCTTTGTTGTGATTCTCCAAGCAAGGTCCCTACCTTCACTTTTGGGGTTACAAAATTCAAGGCAGAAAGGTTGACTTATAATGAATAGGTACTAAGAGTAGTAAACATAGGTCTGAATTAATTATTCAGAATTGTAATAGGGTAGGATCTGCATAGGTGCCGGAGGAGAAGGTGAACACCAGGAGCGTATTCCAAGGAAAGGAATGTCCAGTCTCAAAGTGCTTCCTTATAAGAGATACTATGAGAGGTACTTTTACCAAGCAGAAGAAGTTTCGTTTGTCAATCATGATCCCCATGCCTAACTATAGCAAGATGACAAGTACAAGTGCTTTCTGGGACTTCTCTCTGCAGAAGGGAGCTGGCTATCACCTGGACCTGTTTTGGGTCGCCATCCTCATGGTGGTGTGCTCCTTCATGGCTCTTCCCTGGTATGTGGCTGCTACTGTCATCTCCATCGCTCACATCGACAGTCTGAAGATGGAGACAGAGACTTCTGCGCCTGGAGAACAACCAAAGTTTCTGGGAGTGAGGTGGGTTGTCTCCGGAAAATGATAAGAAAAAAACCTCACGGGTATACATCTTTGTGTCAATCCTAAGGAGGTGGGCCCAATCTGGGGATGAGATAAATGGTGACGGTTAATTTATTCTTAAATTATCTCCTCCAGGAAGGACATTTTAATAAGGAAGATAACTAATAACTTTTAGTTCATTTCTTAAAGTCTGTCAACTTTCTTGATCGGAGCAATATTAAACAATGCAACAGGAAAAACCTAAGCTAGCGGTTAATTTTCTTCAATCTAGAGTTGAGTGCTCTCCCACAGTCATTTGTAAAAGCCTCAAGTCTTCCATGATTTCTGTTATTTAACGGGCAGGAATTTTTGTTTTCCAACCCATTTCTGTTCCCATAAGAACTTGAGAACCTTCAAATATTGGAGTGGTTCTGAAGGTCAGTGGTAGAGGACCTTTGACCTCTTACTGAGTGTTTTGTTTCATTTCTTGCCTTTGTCTTTTGTCATAGCAAGCTTTGCCCACAAGGGCTAGAGTGAACAGCTCACACAACAGAGCCATCATTTCCCAGGCCTCAACAGTGGGTGATTCTTTCTTAGGGGTGCAGGGTGTTGGATGGGGATCATATTTGTTAAAAAAGTACTTCTGTTGTTTCAAATTTGAAAATTAGACTGGTGAGATTCATTGCACTCATGAAACTTCTCTGAGCTGTTTATTAATTAGGATGTGGGACAATGTAATATCTGTCTCCTATGAAAGAAGGTATAATTACACAACAGGATAAGTTGTTTGGAAAAACAAGAACTTCAAAGAAGCCAGTAATTCATGGACCAAGAGCAAGCGATCTTTGTTTCTTGGTTCTGAAAGGAGCAAAAACTTTAGAAGAGTCACTTGTTTTTTCTTCATGAGTTCCAATCATATATTGTAATAGTTTTCAACATTTTTAAAAGTTTACTTATATTGAATATATACATTTTTTGTATATATGAGTTATATCAAGACCTTTGATGCTGTAGTTCAACACTGATTTGGTCTTTCTCTGTAGGTCTGTGTAGAAATTAGACTGATGGTCTTTGGATTTCGTTTCAGGGAACAACGAGTCACTGGAACCCTTGTGTTTATTCTGACTGGCCTGTCAGTCTTTATGGCTCCCATCTTGAAGGTAAAGCTATAAAATAGTCACAGCTTTCTCGTCTTTGGAACATTGATAACTGGACACATGGGTGTGAAATGCTTGCCAGATTCCATAGCACATGGAAGCAGGGGCCAATGAGGAAAGAGAATTTAAAAATACGTGCCTCGATTTCCCAACAAATTCCTTACTTCCTCCCTCACTATTATTTCTGCAGTTAGTGGTTTGAACCCTCTGACATCCCCAATGTTGAAGTCTCTCCTGACCTGTAGAAGGGCGGTGCCATGCATGTCTATCTAATTACTCTTCCTCTCCATGCGGCTTTGTGCTTCCTTTGTCTTTTATCCATCCCATCAACTTGCTTGTCCTTAAGTCCCTCCCCTTGCCAGACACCCAGCAGGTCATGGTGAATTTCTTTGCCCTATCTTTAACAATAACCATGTTTCTGTTTTTCCTTGAATCAAAAGGCCTATTCATCCCGAAAGGGAAATAAGAATAAAATGACTGATTTGTCATTGGAAGACTTTAGAGATGAACTTTTGAAAAGCCGTTACATGGTAGAACAATTACGAGGTTTCACATCAGCATATAGGTTGATTGACGGCATGGACATCTATGTAGACAGAGCAACATACATGCAATGGCTCCTTTAAGAAAAAGAACCACAGAGGAAGTCATTGCTTTTGCTCATTAAGCTTCCTGGTTTTGTGATATAAGCTAGCTTCTCTCTCTCTTTTTTTTTCTATTACAAAAACATCCCTAACCAATTATTAGTTATTTGCACCTTATCTTCTGTACTACTGTGTGAAGCACAAAATTTCACACAGATCCAACCCCTATTAATAATACCTTACATTTTTTCCAACTGAAAAACTTCATTTTTAAACAATATAATTGTGCTGAGCAGTGGTAGCAAATTCCTTTAATCCCAGCACTTGGGAGGCAGACAGAGGCAGGTGGATCTCTGTGAATTTGAGGCTAGCCTGGTCTACAGAGTAAGTTCCAGGACAGCCAGGGCTGCACAGAGATATCCTGTCATGAAAAACAAAATAATAAACAAACAAACAAATGTCAATGAATCTTTTTGTTATACAAGTAATGGAGGGATAGCACACGAGTCTAAAACAGTTGCTGGATGGAGTAGTGAGTAGCGAAAGCTCTCTGTTCCTTTCAGATTAGCAAGTCTCTATGAATGGTCAATCAATGAGATATAGAGGAGGCAGCTATAACATCTGAATATGGAGACTCACTTTGCCTTTTAAGTAGCTAGACTCATCTCCTACAGTCAGTATGAAATAGCTAGAAGTAGTTAGGGCATTTGATTATCCAACTGCTCACTCTGGGTTTCCATGGTTTCCATTATCTGGTTAACTTCTGAACAGAGTCATGAACGCTGGTGCATCTCAGGCAGCCCACAGTCAAACTCAGGTTTAAAATGGTGTCTGAGAAGTTGTTTCTGGCCTGTGTCCTATAGGGACAGAGAAAAACCCTTGGTCAGTTCCATCAATTCAAGGAGGTGGCTTTATGTGCAAGGCTTAGTGAGTTTGAAGCACTCATTGCACATTCTACCCAAGGTGGTAGGAGTTTCTGTTTCCCTGGCAGGGCCCAGGATATGATGCTGGTGGAGATGTTTAGAGACAGCTTTGTCTCTAAGGCAATGAGACTGAATTTAGAGAGGTCACTGTGGACCTGAACTGTAGGACGCACCAGTCCCCTGCAGGTGGGCTCATGTGTTGTTACACCGCCACAGTACAGCCTTGCTTTTACGGAACCTTCTAGAGAGATGTATCTAAGGAGAGATGGGCAGGCAGACATCCTTTCAGTCTTTAGATTTACACCCCATCAGCCAACCTTCCATTTTGTCTTCTAGATGGTTCTCACTAAAACAGTTTAAAACCCTGCTTTGGAAAGGGAGTTGTATACAAACTCCTCTGTTTGTATTACAGAAAAACTGATTTTAATCATGGGGAGCCTTCCAGTGGTCATGCATGGTTCAGAAGGGACAGAGAAAATGAATACTGTGTAAATGGCCACCTTTAGAAAGATTGACAAACTCGTACCTGGTAACAGGTCTTCCTAGCTATTCCCCACCCTGCCCCCAAATAGAACTGTGGAGGTGTTGAAGAGAAATGCCCTGGGGTTTTTGAAGTGAACCCTTTTACCCCACGTGTATGTGGAGCACTGTAATGTGTACAGAACAAGATCAGAGCTCATGAGCAGAGCTTGAAACTCCCCTTCGGCTGTCCCGTTCCTGCCCGTGCCTTGGCTTGCTTTACTGGGCCGCCAGCCTGCATCACTCTGGCTGTTTCTATCTGGCAACTTTGATTAGCCTGAAGAGTCACCGCCTCCATTAGTGAAAAATGTAACTCAGCACACATTTTTTTAAGGTGGGGTTCTTTCTAAATTCAGGGGATGAAATTGTTTTGCTAGTCTAGCTCACAGCAGACTGTGGAAAACCTTACAGAGAAGCAGCCTTTGTTCAGGAGCCTCTGTTCCTCCCTTGAGTATGTTAGTCCTTCCCTACTTCAGGAATCACGTCTCCCAATAAGGCCTCCATTTCAGATCCTGTGCCCGCCCCACTGCCGATGTTCGGCAAGTTGCGTGCATGTAGCAGAGATGCCTCGTAAGCATTTACAAAGTCAATACGGGAAGAAGCAGATGTTAAGGGTACAGTTTAACAGGAATGTAAGCCACAGCTAAGGAAAGGGTGCGATTAATAATTAGCCCACAAATTCACACAGAAAGTGGTGTCATGGGTTGACCTCCATGTGACTGTGTCTTTTTTGTTTTCTAAAGCAACAGATGACAAGTTCAGGGAATGGTTTTCCTCAAGACCCTGCCTTTGCAAGTTAGATCAAATGGATGGGAACAAGCGATATGTGTGACTTCTTTTTTTTTTTTTTTAATGAAATGGTTCAACGCCTTCCCTGCCCAACTCTTTCTCCTTACAAGTTTAATGGTCTCCGATGAGCTGAGCAATTTTCTTGCATGCGTGAAGCATCATAGGTGGTTGCTTACTTGTGCAAGGATCCTTTGAACGTGAAGTTTATGGCCTCTGTTTTGATCTTTGTGCCGAAATCTGCCTTTCATGTGGAGGAGTGCAAGGAATTATAGCGTGCCAGCTTTAAGTTCATGAGGATACCCCTTGACCCCGACCAGCTATAGTCAACGATGCCTCATTGCACCAAATCACTTAGCTGCTTAGCACGAAACCGCTGGGAAGTAAGAGTAACTGGCTTCCCAGGCTGGTGATGTGGCATTCCCCGAGTTTCCACAGTGGAAAGGCTGCCGCCGGTTACTGCTAGCATTCTCCTGTAAGTGGCAATCACAGAGATGAAAGGCCGTTCCCTGAGCTGACTCTCTGTTTTCCTGGCAAGACTCAAGAAGTAAAGATCAAGGAAAGTTCACTGCTGTTTCTGCTGCCCCTGCTTGGATTAGTTTATCTTTAACGTGAGGCGTGGCCAGAAGTTATCTTTAAGACTCGGTTAGTGCACCAAAGGGTAGAAGAGAGCCTTTAATTTGTACCTGGCAGATACTTGTTGATCTCCCACACAGACCTGACCCAGGGAAGCAGGTAAAACATGGTGCAGATGATGAGTATGAGGATAAAACTGTAGTCTGTCAAGCTTGGCCTCGGATTCCAGAGTCACTCCAGATTTTAAAAATATAGCCATCAGTACCTATGAGAACTATATGAATAATTATCTCTACTCTAGAGATAGGAAAAATATGAAAAAAGTCACTAGACTTCAATAACCATAGACTGGAGAGGCAAGATTTGAATTCTGTAAGGTCTAGTATAAAACGAATCCTATAACCTTGTATAATGTGTGCCCATCAAAATAAAACGCGGTACTTAGCCTTCAAAGAATCTCTATTTTCTTTTCCCATAATATTGTCTTTCCCAGATTCTTTGATCTCATTTGGAATCCTTCTTATGTGGGAAAAGTTATGCAACTTTCATAAAGTCCTCTTCGGACCTCATCCCAGTCATCTGAGAACCACTGGCTTCTTTATCAGCAAAGACTTTTAATGCTTAAGAGAGTTAGGACATTGTGTTAGTAACATATTCCCAAAACCAGATTAGCTGAAAGTGCAGTGTATTAAAAATTAAATAAAACAGGGCTTCAAGTCAGCCCTTTCAGCCAGCTCTTCTCCAAACCACCCCCTCCCCCACACCCCTATCACTGAGGGAACAGAAAGGCCAGTGGTTGGGGGTGGCAGGCAGTTTCATGGTAAGGATGGCATAAGTTCTACATTTATCATTTGTTAGTTGCTATATTATCAATTAATTGGTGAGATGTTATCTAGTCTTTATCATAGGAGCTTTCTAGGTATGAATGCTCAGAGTATAAGAAACAAACAAGTTGGGGTTGGGGATTTAGCTCAGTGGTAGAGCACTTGCCTAGCAAGCTCAAGGCCCTGGGTTCGGTCCCCAGCTCCGGGAAAAAAAAAAAAAGAGAGAGAGAGAAACAAACAAGTTGTCTCACTGATCTACAGCTGACAGCTAGAAGCCAAACCCAGGTCTGTTCAGCTTGTTATCCATGTCTTAATCGGGACCATGCTCTTAGCTTTAGGCACATGCACACATATGCATACATACCCACACCCACACATCCCCCCCTCCACATGCACCCATATAAGCATACGCACGCACACTTGCTTTGACCATAAAGCCATCGAGAGATCTCAGTCCTTACTGAATTCGTATCCAGTGTTGGACAAGTATAGCTTTCCCTTTTTATCAAATATCCTTTTCACATCCTCCCTTCTGGGAGTTTTCTAATACTATTGACAAGTCACCAGAAGATAAAGCGGAAAACTATAAAGATATATGATCAGAATTCGAAAACTTGGTGACATATTTAGATATTAAGTCTTATTGTGATTTCACTTCACTTTCATTTTCAATATGATTATAGGGTCGATCCTTTAACCTTTTCATTTTTAGTGTTTATTAAATGTAACACTTCTTTGTAATTATCCTTCTTTGGCTTCCTGGGTATTATTGATGATATAATTGTTTACACAATTTACCCTTAGGCTATCTGGATGTGCCCATGAAATGGGTATTTTTAATATCTACCACCTTGCTTTGTAGAAATGGTTTCCTGCTACTGCTATATTACTTTAAAATGGGGTCTCAGTTATAGAGACTCTTTCACAGAATTATTTATTTATATTGTCACACACTAGCCTAGGCTGCCTTGAACTCATATATTCATGGCAGTCCTCCTGCCTCAGCCTCCTAAATGCTAAGAGAATAAGCATGAGCTACCATATCCTGGGTGGCTCTCAGTTTTAAAAGCATTCTTTTTCTTCCTTAGAGAACTTTGTTTTGATGAATGGTTCTGGTGTGATTAATTTTTACACATTGACCTGATATGATCTGTGAACTGAATTCTATAAAATATAGCCTCTATCCCAACAATTCTGGTAGGTTTTATTAGGAGATTTTATTCTAGGATTTATATTGA
Organism: Rattus rattus; assembly: GCF_011064425.1. Classification (NCBI taxonomy): domain Eukaryota; kingdom Metazoa; phylum Chordata; class Mammalia; order Rodentia; family Muridae; genus Rattus; species Rattus rattus. Next base: position 2,695,518 of record NC_046164.1, read on the forward strand.
TAAGTAGCATTTGTGTTTTGTTGAAGCTGATCGAAGATCATCTTCCTAGCTTTTCTTACATGTACTCTTTTCTCATAACTGATATCTATATCTATCTATCTATCTATCTATCTATCTATCTATCTGCATGTGTGTATGTGTGAATATATCTGTATATACACACACATGTACCTACCTAGTTATTTTCTTCCTTACATCCATCCATGCCATTCTCTGCTGTAGATCAGGTAAAATTTGTTAATTTACTTCAGAGAATGGATCTAAGGTTCCAGGCACAGTGTTCTCTTGCTATAGTAGTAGAAACACATCAGAAAAAAAATCATTAGTTAAGCTCAGGGAAGGATAGACTCTTTCTGACACTTCCAATCCAGAGATATGGTTTACCCAGATCAAGAAGAGTGCACTGAGGAAACCCAAGTAGCTTCCCATGAATCGACTGTTCTTTCCTGCATCGTCTTCTCATGCTCGAATGGAACAGTAAATGGGAAAGAAATCATGACACACTGAGGGGAAATAGATGCCTTAGAAGTGAATCGGAGATGCAAATTTGATCCTTCACTGGTCTTACATATCTATTTTTGGAATCTGTACATGAAGAGTAGTTGTAAATAACGAGCACACACATGCTAAAGAAATGGGGGCTTGGGATGGAGCACAGGTGGCTAGTGTGGGATGTGTCTACCACTCTGTGGTCACTGCTGGGTACTACAGGATGCTGGCTTCCTGCCAACCTGGCCCTCCTACCCACCTCAAGCTTTCAGTTCCTTTTAGTTTTTTAGTCTTTTCTGAGCTCATGATTAAAATTCATTGCAGCAAAACTGTTCATCCCTTTTAGAGAAAACCCTTGACAGTCCATAGAAACGTGTACCTTCTCTACTGAAACTTGAGCATTCCTGTGAGTAACCAGTGCCAACTGGAGACAGTGCAGTCTATTTTAGAATTCACTAGTTCTCCAATGCGGCCAGAAGGTCTGAGGCACGGCAGCATCAGGCAGTTTCAGTAAGATGGTTCTTGAAATGGTGCTTCATTTACTGCATGCCGTAGTTTTAAAATTCTACTCTTTAAGGAATCCTTTGACTTCTGGTTAAAATGGTCTCCTGCACCCAGCTATACCTCTCTTGGGCATATACTCAAAAGATGCCCCAACATATAACAAAGACATGTGCTCCATTATGTTTAGAGCAGTCTTATTCACAATAGCCAGAAGCTGGAAAGAACCCAGATGCCCTTCTACAGAGGAATGGATACAGAAAATGTGGTACATCTACACAATGGAATACTACTCAGCTATCAAAAACAATGACTTTATGAAATTCGTAGGCAAATGGATGGAACTGGAAAATATCATCCTGAGTGAAGTAACCCAATCACAGAAAAACACACATGGTATGCACTCATTGATAAGTAGATATTAGCCCAAATGTTCGAATTACCCTAGATGCACAGAACACATGAAAATCAAGAAGGATGACCAAAATGCGAATGCTTCACTCCTTCTTTAAAAGGGGAACAAGAATAACCTTGAGAAGGAATAGGGAGGCAAAGTTTATAACAGAGACTGAAGGAACACCCATTCAGAGCCTGCCCCACTTGTGGCCCATACATATACAGCCACCAATCTAGATAAGATGGATGAAACAAAGAAGTGCAGGCTGACAGGAACCAGATGTAGATCTCTCCTGTGAGACACAGCCAGAATATGGCAAATACATAGGCGAATGCCATCAGCAAACCACTGAACTGAGATCGGGACCCCTGTTGAAGGAATCAGAGAAAGGACAGAAAGAGCTGAAGGTGGTTGAGACCCCATATGAGCAACAATGCCAACCAACCAGAGCTTCCAGGGACTAAGCCACTATCCAAAGACTATACGTGGACTGACCCTGGGCTCCAATTCATAAGGTAGCAATGAATAGCCTGGTAGGGGCACCAGTGGAAGGGGAAGCCCTTGGCCCTGCCAAGGCTGGACCCCGGGTGAACGTGATTGTTGAGAGGAGGGTGGTAATGGGGGGAGAATGGGGAGGGGAACACCCACATAGAAGGGGAGGGGGAAGGGTTAGGGGGATGTTGTCCTGGAAACCGGGAAAGGGAATAACATTTGAAATGTAAATAAGAAATTTAATAAAGATGGAAAAAAATGGAACTGAATCCTGTGTTCAAGGACTTTAGGGAAAAAAAAAAAAAAGACTGACTTGGAGCATTACAATATGTGACCATTTTGAAGGGGTTGTATCATGTGGATGTACTAAGAACCATTAAAAGCATCAGACCATGAAAAAAACAAAATGGTCTCCTGCATGTGGATTTGCTGGCTGGTCTTAATTATTTTTCTGTTTTAGTAATCTAGCTTTCTCCTTCAGTTGCTTGGACTTCTTTTCAAACCCAAGGTTGATACCTTTTGTCATCCAGACAGAAGACTTCTCAGAATCAGAATATTGATTCTCAAATGTGATTGGTTGCATTTCGCAGGTCTAGGGGAAAACAAAACATACATGTTGGATTAGAACTTCCATCGTTAAAAGCACTTCGTGTTGGCGTAAAGGGTGTTTACTAAATAATGCATAAAATATTAATTGAGTTCTAAAAGGCTTGCATTAATCCATATGTGGAACGAATTGTTTCCAGATGCTTCTGGCTGCTTCCAAACCATGCTGTCATTAGTTTGTATTCTTAGAGTCCCAAGAAGACAAGGGATGGTCGTTTGATGTTTCCTTTCCCAAAAGAGGCATTTACACACCGAACTGATAGGTCATTTGGCAAAAATTAGTAAGGGCAAAACCAACAGCCTGTTACAAAAGGATCTGGGTTCCAGAGCTGTTTGCTGCTTCTGCATGCACCTCCTATCCCACGCAGACGTCTGGGTTGCCTAGTCTACTGCTCTTAAGAGCAAAGGAAAGCCAAAACAGTCTTCCCACCAAAAAAAAAAAAATGTATTATTGAGGTCATGTGTGCCCATTCTTTAAAAAGAAGAAACAAAAAATTGAAATGTATTTGAATGTCCCCTTCGTCCTTAATTATTTCTACTTAAGCACTTAGAATCTTGTCAACAGACGATTAAATGCAGTCATTTGAGGTTGCACTGTTAACTCTGTGCTTCAGTTCCAGATTTAGCCTTCGTTTAAATTATCCCTCTTCCTAATTATTTCCACTGTTGTTTGTAACCGGTTTCCATTGTTTTCCTTCCCAGTTTATCCCCATGCCTGTTCTGTATGGCGTGTTCCTGTACATGGGGGTGGCCTCACTGAACGGTGTGCAGGTAAGCTTCCACAGCTGTCCGAGCAAGCCCCATGCACTTCTCAAAGCAGAACTAGACCAGTGATAGATCTTGGACGGAGGCACTAATCATTAACTAGGGACGCTTTCAAACACATTTATTTTCTACTTCCTCTACCTTTTACCTGCTTTGCATTTCTGAGGTAATCCGACAAAGCTAGCTGGTGTCAACAAATGATATCCTGAGTGCCCATTACTGAAAAGGGATGCGGTGTTATTCGGGGAGGAAATGAGTTACTGTTTCCACCACCACCACCTTCTCCCCTCTCCCTTCTCCCTCCCCTCCCCTCTCTCCCTCCTCCTCACCTCTTCCACCTCCTCTTTCCCCTTCCCGCTCTTGCTCTTCCTTTGTTCTCTTATTCTTTTCCCGTCTCTCTCTTACCTCACCTTATTTTCTCTTAAGCTAGATCCCCACTGTGTCCTCAGGGTGGTGGTGTTTGTGCACTTGCCTGACCCCCTTACCCACAGCCCGCCGTCCCGCATTGCACACATCTGAACTCAGTGATCAAAAGTTTTGCAGCAATCAGCAATTAAAACAAACACGTAGTAGTTAACTGAGTCCATCAAAAACTTTCAGGTGTTCACAACTTCAGTTAAAATGACCGTCCTCCTGCCCCTGTCCCCGCCCCTGCCTCCCAGCCCTGCCCCCAAGCCCCCCCCCCCCCTGCTCTACTTTTTTTAAGAAATCTACTAAGCAAAACTGTGTGAGGGACTTTGTCTCTCAATGGAGGTTTAATTTAATTGGCACCAGGAAACTGGAAGTTTCTGGCAGCCTGTTAATTGCAGCCTTATTAAGCTAGCTCTCAGTAATGTTTTAATGGGAAAAGACTGCGTGTTCCGTGAACATGCTAAGAATCCATTTGAACTCCTTCAAAACAGCCCTAACTTTCGTTTATTACATTTATATTAACTTGGTTTTAAAGTCAGATGGATCTGGGCAAATGCCAGACCCCCCCAAAAGCCCAGCTAAGCTACTTTACTATTCCTGGTTTTGGTCCAATAGAAGGGTTCTTCCTCGCTGGAATACTTGTTAGGAAACGCAAAGCAGCTCTTCATGGGCTGCACTAGGTGGCTGAGGGGCTTTTTGTTTTGATTTTTGTTTATTTTTTGTTTTGTTTTGTTTGTTGTCGGTGGTGGTTTTTGCCAGACAAGTATTCAGGAAGTCCAACTTGGTAAAATATTTTATTTTTACCTGCTATTATAAATACTTCTTCCTCCTCCTAAGTGGGAAAAATACGAGTATTCTACACCTAGGACCAACAGTTAATAGTTTTAGTTTGCCCTCAAGGATCCAGAGGTTTGTCTTGGGTGTTCCAGGGGCTTCATCAGTGGCTGGAACTGAACACCTGTCTATGAAGAGCAGAAAAGAACCAGTCATCCCATAGTGCTTGGCGGAGAGCATCGTACGGCCAGCTAGTGAGCCGTGTCGCTCCTCACGTGTTATCGTCCCAAACACCTTTTCAATTTTCTTCATTTTTCTCTTCGTTCTTTGTCTTTTAGACCCTTTTGATGCGATTGTTTAGCAAGGAAAAAAAAATGAAACCTAATCTTTACAGAGAAGAAAACGTTCTGAAGGGAGAAAGGAAAGCTTCAAATAGGCAGAGGATCCGGAGAAAGTTATGATGAAGTCACTTACTTTTCCTGAGTTCTTAGGATTAGTCAGCTCAACATCTGCCCGTGCGGTGTCTCCCTCTGAGGGCTCTGGGATGAATTACTGAGCACATCTTACTCCCCCTCAGGGTGTCAGCTCAGTACTGTATCTCTGAGGTGCGCCTGGCACAAACATCCGCCATTACCCTTCCAATTCCTGGTCCATACATGGCTCTGTTAACCATTCTCGGCCTCTCCTGTCTTGTGGTCGGTGGCTTGAAACTCACCGTAATGTTCACAGAGCTTTTCTCTGGGAAGAAATGTTAATACACTGGTGGGTATGGATGTGTTAGTCAAATTATAACCTAAAGAAAGTGGGACTGGTGTAATCTCTGTGATCCCGTTTTTAAGTTGGACGGTTCCTTTATCTCCGTAGACCATGTCTGATGTGCCCATAATGTGGTTTTTTCTCTCAGGATAACTGAGGCAGGAGCAGAAGCAAGAGTTAGGAATTTCCCCTCAGCATAGTGTACCAAAATAGGTACAAAATCCTCCGTGTTGACAAGCAGAGAGTAGAAATAGAAGGCAGAGGACGAACAGCTAGAATTTAAGATTGCCTTGTGTCTTTAACCTTTGATGTCCACTTTATCTTATGTACCTGCTCAACATCTCTGAAAAAAAAAATCAGCAAAAACTAGAAGACGGGTAGTGTGATCTGACTGTGCTAACGTAAATCCCCTACTCTCTAATCCGGGCTTTGTCCTTTGAAGAGGACATTGCTTGGTTGACATATACAATATAAATCACTTGTGTCTGGTTAAGCAGAGAGGAGATGGCTCGACTGGCTCCAGATAATAATACATTGGTTTTTTTCTTCCCCATTCCTCCCAGTTCATGGACCGTCTTAAGCTGCTTCTCATGCCCCTGAAGCATCAACCTGACTTCATCTACCTGCGCCACGTCCCCCTGCGCCGAGTCCACCTGTTCACCTCCCTGCAGGTGTTGTGCCTGGCTCTGCTCTGGATCCTCAAGTCCACAGTGGCTGCGATTATTTTTCCAGTCATGGTAGGTTTTCCTAATTGAAACTATCCACGACTTTATGCCTATCATCTGGTCCTTATGACGTGTGTGGCTAGTCTCCCCTAGCTTTCAACTCGACATGTTGACCAGTCGTAACAAGATTCCCATGCTAACAGCTGCTTAGAACCACGTTCACTTGAGTTCAAATGCTGGCACAGGTTCCTGCTGGTCAGCAAACATCCTTGAGCCACCGTGAACTCATCAGTAGGAGGGTAGCGTTGTTATTGTGCTGGGCATCGATAATGAATGCCAAGGGTATAACACAATGTCTGGCAGGCAGAAGGCACCAGAGCACGTGGTTTTTCAAGGTATTGGATAATAGAGGCATTCTAAGGAAGAATAAAGTACACTTCGGCCCAAAGAGTTGAAGCTTTTGTAAACATGTGAGTAAAGATGGCGTTCACTAGAGGTCGAGGTTCTGAGCTGTGTGTGCTTCGCGTAATTTTCAGGATATGGTTGGACTCTGGTCTTCCTGTATACTAAGCAAGGTGAAGCAAATAACTCTTCCTCCCCCTCCCCCCAAATCAAAATGGAAAGAGAAAATGCAAGCTCTGTTTCTTGATTCATTACTGGATTTTATACCTTACTGTAATTCCCCGTCTTGCAAGGAACTGCCCACATATACCTGTTTTGTGATAAAACTTTTCCTGGGGAGATTCAACACACAGGTCTTCTCACCCCAGATAGAAAACCTACAACAGACAAAAGAACAGATAAAACCAAAGTCCAATTTAGAGAACCAATGAGTTTTATTGGGGTTGCTTTCAGGAATATGGGTGAGGTGTTACTTATAGAAACAGAAATTACTCAACGACAACTAGTTGCATTACCAAGGCCCACCCAGCATGGGAGCTGGAGCACACTGCACAGCCTGTGGACAGCTCAGCAGGCTGGAGAGTGTCTTTTCCAGGTGCTCAGCTGGTCTGAGACTCTTCCAGGCAGGTGGTCTGGGCTTGGAGTCCCTGAAATTTGGCTTGTCTGAGAGTCTCTTGGCAGTTTAGCTCTTTTATCTGTGAGGGACTCTCAGCTCCTATTGCTTATTCTGGCTGGGAGTGGCCTAGTGAGTCTGATCAGTTTTAGGAACTTCCTGGAGCTGTTTCAAGTTGTTTACCTCCCTGTTTAAGGATCTTCTTTGTAGCATGGAGTGTTTCAATCTTGGAGGAAACTGTTATATAACAACTCACGAGATAGACCTCAATGCTGTCTCCATCCCTACAATTCTGAAAAAGAAAAGAAAACAAAACAAAACAAAAGAACCAACAACCATTTTTACACCATACACTTAGCATATTTTTGTTTTTAAAATCAACTGACTCGTGCTCGCTTCCGCAGCACATATAATAAAGTCAACTGACTCGTAACAGGGATTATTATCTTATTCTGTTTTATATTTGCTGCTTACAATTGTATTTCTCCCCACTCAAGACATAGGAAAATGGTTTTAAAATTACTGACAGTTTCAAGCAAGATTATTTTTAATTGATGGTCCCTTACGTACCTTTTCCCCTTTAAGCTGTATTTACAAATTGAATGTGAGAAGTGACTCCCATTTATTTACTGAGCAGGGCTTTCTGCCTATATATTAATTTGTTAATAGCAGGAAAACGAAGCCTCCCAAAATAAATTTGAAATATATCTGATAAACTACATATTACCTATACTAAATATAAGAAACCACTTTACTTTTATAAAGTGTATTTTCCCAGGGCTATCCTTCAGCTCAGAAGTGGTTTTGGAATGTTAGTAGGGCAGATATTACTGATTTCTTCAGGAGACCGGTGCCTCAGGTATGGAGTGTAGTACGGATGGAGCCGACTGTCAGGTGGGAGGCCAACTCCACCACTCTGGGAGCTTGACTGTGTGTGACTTTTGTTGTTGAACATCTGGCATTAACGAGCCTCTATAGTGGAAAGGCAAGTGAGGCAGTCATACCTTACACAAAAAGTCATATAATGGAACGTGGTATTTGTATGCTGACTAAAGAAATTAACAGCACAGTTCATAGAACCAAAGAATCAGAGGTAATAAGTCACTTGAGGTCCGAAGTGTCTGAACTGATGTCTCATTGGTTAAGAGTGCTTTCTGCACTTACCACTGCCTATAATTCTGACACCCTCTTCTGGTCTCCACCGGTACTTGCACACATTTATACATACACGGACATACATATAAATAACAATAAAATAGGGAAAAATTTCCAAACAGATAGACTGTTTGTTTTGTGTTCCTTCTTTACTGGTACCACGACCTTGGAAAGCACAGTGTTTATAAGCTTCAGTTTGCTCAGTGGTAAGATGGAAGTATTATATTTCTTGAGTTCGTTATAATGAAGTGAACTGATATTGCCTAAGTGTTCAGCAAGGATCATTTAATTTAAAATAATGACCAATTTTTAGAAACCCGTACAATTTCTAAATGTTCAGTAATCAGGAATCACATGCAAGCTAATTTTTACCTTTAAGCTTTTGATTATTTTATTAAAAACGCAACGTGAGAGGAAATGGTTTTAGAAAATAATTGCCTTTCATTCATACTCTGATTAAGTATGGTCATGCAACTCTATGAACAAAACAAGGTGGGTTTTGAGTGAAACTCTCATCAAACTCACTTTCACCAAACTGGGAAGGCTGTTGGAGGGTCCACTCAGTGAGCACTTCCGTCTGGCTCTGAACCTGTGTGGATTTCTGCTGAGGTTGACGGCATCATCATCATCATCGCCATCATCATCATCATCACTATCATCATCATCATCAGCAGCAGCAGCAGCAGCAGCAGCAGCAGCAGCAGCAGCAGCACCCCTGTGACGTCCTCTGACATACCTGTTCTCTGATTGCCTTTCCAGATCCTGGCCCTGGTAGCTGTCAGAAAAGGTATGGACTACCTCTTCTCCCAGCACGACCTCAGCTTCCTTGATGATGTCATTCCAGAGAAGGACAAGAAAAAGAAGGAGGACGAGAAGAAGAAGAAAAAGAAAAAAGGAAGTCTGGATAGCGACAACGACGATGTAAGGAACTCCCCACGTTTCCCACGTAAAGCCAGTTAAAGAGACAAACGTGGGAAATGTCCCTTTCATTCCTGGTCCGAGGGTTCCACACGCTCATTAGACCGATCACTCATCACACCGATGTTCATTACCCTTTGTTTTTTTTAATCTCATGTTTTGTTAAACATTTTCTAAAGGCTTTCCATAACCAATAACATATCCATAATGACAGAATGGCTGAAAACAAAGACACAGGACACCACAGGCAAAGAATCCGATCTCATAGATGAGGGACATTTGTTCAGTAGTGTTCCAAAATGTGTTACTGTGCAGATTATAGGCTCTTTGACAGAATAACTCAGTTTTTAAACGATTTGGGCGTAGTGGGGCCTGGCACTGGTGATTTTTTTTACTGAGACTATCAGATAACTTTCCCTGAGAAGACTGTAGTTCTGCCAGGCACTGGACCTATATTGATTTCTGCTGCTATTGATGAGATGACATCAGCAGCATCCTTATGACGTCATGTGGTTTACTTGTGTTGTCACTGGGCTCCTAAAATTAATTTGTTTTATTTGAACCAGGTCAATTTTTTTAAATTTTATTTTTCTTGGGTATTTTATGTATTTACATTTCAAATGTTATCTCCTCCCCCCGCCCCCCACATACCATCTCCTCTCTCCCACTGCTTCTATGAGGATGCTCCCATTCCTATCCACCCACTCCAACTTCAACGCCGTAGCGTTAACCTATATTGGGGAAACGAGCCTTTACAAGACCAAGGGCTTCTCCTCCTATTGATGCTAGACAAGGCCATCCTCTGCTACATATGTGGCTGGAGCCATGGGTCCCTCCATGTGTATTGATTGGTTGGTGGTTTAGTCCCTGGGAGCTCTAGTGGGGCTCTGGTTGTTCTTCCTATGGGGTTGCCAACCCCTTCAGCTCCTTCCCTCACTAACTTTGGCTAATCGTGCCTTATCTTCAGCCGTCACAGCGGCTCCTTAGAGTACATATTTTCTTTTTGTTCACATTTTACAGATAAAATTTAGAATGATAAATGTTGACATTTTTTATTTTTTAAAAACTGAAAACATTAGCTCAAGGTATTACTAACCAATGAAACTGTATGCTTAGCGTGTACGCTGTGGTACTTTGATGTGACTATTACAGCTGGGAGTGGAGTAGCCAGAGCTCTCCTGCGAGCCAATCTGTGTGTTTGCAGCTGATCAGGCTGTCTGCTTGTATTCCTCTTCTAGAACATGGATAGAGTACAGCAAAGGGAAGCAACAGACAGAATTGGATTTCAGATAAATTGATCCAATAAGAAAAGGCTAAATATATCGGACACATTTAGCTACGGAGAAGGGGGGTCTGGGGCACCTTCTGCCGCTGTCCTCGTCCATCTTCTGAGAGAGCAGGTGGATAGATTTTCTGTTTCCAATGATGAGAGAAGAGTAGAGCGTGTGTTTACACTGCAGCAGAGATTAACGTGCTGTGTTAAAAAGAAGAAGATACTCGGATGTTGTCTGGAAATCAGCGCCTGAAGTGAACTTTTGGACCATTCGAGCCAAACCCCAAAGGTTGCCTGAGATATTAAAATGATTAAAGCAGTATTCAAATCTTGAGTTTTCAAAATAGACTCCTCGGTTCATGCTCACGAACACCAGACTTAAGATCATTACACATTGCTAACTTGGAGACTAATACTGTAAGATATTCTCTGTTATTTAAAATAATATACAACCTTTGGGCACTGTTTTAAGCTCACTCCTCTCCCCTGACAGAGGTCGGCTCTAATAAGCTCCTTAAACTAATGCCAGAGCTCTTTGCCTCATTTCTGATGGCTTATACTCACACAGCGCTCCTGTCTTGGTAATATTTACAGCTTTCTGTAGGCTTTGTGTTTGTTTCTGGAAATGACTCGGGGGATGCCTTCTCTACCACATCTGGGTCAAGACGGCAGATACGTGATGTGCACTTGTTCACGCACAGTGAACACGCTTGGTCCTATAGACTATATCAGGGCAGAAGGTTCTGCATGCTGAGCACATTGTTTGAAGACTATGCATTGGAATATGTCTCTTGATATTCAGGTGACATGGGGTCTGCGGTCACATGTGGCCATATTAGGACTCCAGGACCACACTTTTTATGTTTATGGGCAGACTTGGTGAAACTTATGTCTTGTTACATTTGATCTGTTCACAGTCACTTCTGAGCCTGTCTGGTAATTAAGTCTGTAATTAAGAGGTGGCTGCCCAGGTATCTATAAGTGCTATTATTTGGGGGAATGTTTGAAAGGAGACTTCTTCTGTGACATGGCCATGAAGGAAGGTAGATGTGGCATCCTATTTAATTTAATTTTTTGTCAGCTAACTATATCATCTGTGTTCCCAAATGATGTTATAACTCATTACTACTGCATATTAATCATGAGGATTGAGTTCAGGGTCTCACAATGATAAAGAAACATTCTACTATTGAGACATATCCCAAGCCTCTTCCTCCTCCCTTCCACCCTGCCCCCTTCTTTCAATTAGAGATTATTTTCTTGAAATATTCAGTTTAGACATATATAGGACCTATTCACTCCAGATATAGACAGAGTTAATATGGCGACTTGTAAATTAATTAGGTTTTAGTGTTCTTGTGTGGTGTATATTACATGTTGAACATCTTCCTCCCCATAGCCCTGTTCTCACTGGTCTTCCTCCATTAGTCTCTACTATCTCCACAGGTTTATTTCATGGTTTTATGTATCTATAAAAAAAATCTAAAAGTGACATGAAAAAAAACATCATTTTGTCTTAATTCACTTACTATGATTATCTCCATTTGCATCTACCTTTTAAAACAACAATGGGCAAAAAAGTGTGTGTGTGTGTGTGTGTGTGTGTGTGTGTGTGTGTGTATGTGTGTATGTCTGTGTGTGTATGTGTGTGTGTCTGTGTGTGTGTGTGTATGGTGTGTGTATCTGTGGTGTGTGTGTATGTAGTGTTTGTGTGTGTGTGTATATATATATCTCTGTGTGGTATGTATCTGTGGTGTGTGTGTGTATGTGTGTGTGTATGTGTGTATCTGTGGTGTGTGTGTGTGTGTGTGTATCTGTGGTGTGTGTGTGTGTGTGTTTCTGTGGTGTGTGTGTGTGTATCTGTGGGGTGTGTGTGTGTGTATCTGTGGGGTGTGTGTGTGTGTGTGTGTGTGTGTGTGTGTGCGCTCGTGCATATTTGTGACACATTTTTTGTCCATATTCTGCTATAGGTTAGTTCTATAATTTGCCTATTGCAAACGACACTGGCATAGTCATTGAGACTTTAAAATGTAAAGTAGTAATCTTATGGAAACCTATGATATTTTGGGCTTCAGTGGTCTGTTTTAAGAAGTTCTACAACTGCCTAATTTTATCATTTTCCTGTTATGATTCTCTACTTATCTGATCAGTCTTTTGGTTTTATTTTCTTGTTTTTTTCCCCCTTACGTTTAAAAATATTGTTGACACAACAAATTGGAATGAATCCTTAATCAGAAAATAGTTTCTGAGAGTCCTAAAGTAAGGAAAGGAGACTTTAAGTTTGTAGAGAGATCCTTGCTAGTGGATGTTAGAAAGGTCTAAAGATTGTTTTGGACAGGAATGTGGGTCATGATTTTCCTGGAGACAGAATCAGAGAACACTGTAAAACAAAGCATGATTTTTAAGACCATATATAGTTTGGAAATTTTCCTGGATTTGATCTGTTTCCACAGGGAGTGTTCTCCCTTCACACATACAACCACCACAGTTTGCCAACGGGGAATCTAGCTGTGGAGCGCCTCACGGTTGTGTGTGGCTTGTCGATTCAGAATCCAACAGCAGACTGCTTCCCAGTCAGGCTGCAGGGATCCTCTTACTGTGGCTTGAGCCTCGAGGAACTCAGTCCCAGTAACTCAGAAGAGGAGGAAGTAAATGTGTAGAGGACTTGAGGAGTCCAGCAGCCCAAAATAATGCCTAATGCTTTAACCTTTAGTAGGTGTACAAGATAGGTCAGTTTGCGTAAACACCGGGAAGCAGGAAAGAGAACACATTCTAAAAACTGTTGTCCGTTTTTTTCACAGTCTGACTGCCCATACTCAGAAAAGGTCCCCAGTATTAAAATTCCAATGGACATCATGGAACAGCAACCTTTCCTAAGTGATAACAAACCCTTGGACAGTGAGTAGAACTAACCGCCTTGCATGCTTGCCTGACTGACTGATCCACGCTCTTCCCAGGATCCTCTAGGGCTGCCCTTGACTTAACTTTCCCTTACTTTGTCTCTTTTCTTTTCTGGGTGAAGATTTAAGTAATTTACTTCCTTAAAACAAAACAAAACAAAAAAAGCTATCTTTTCTCTTTCTTAAGCTCTACCTCTCTTCCTTTTATTCATAACCTCTTACCCTTTTGTTCAATAATCGTTTTGCCAAGTCATCGCCAAGGTTCTTTGCTTTGATTATTTTGTTTTCAAGAGCTAAACCTATAACCATGTTTTTTTTAATTGTTTTTCCCACTTATTTTGAGACCTGCAGCTTATATAGTATTACATCACTGTCTGTTATTGTTTGCCCTCCTTAGGTTTCAGTCAATCATCAAGTTTATTAAAAGAGAGAAATAATACCCGGGGTCTCTCTATGATCAATGGCTTGATTGTTAATATTTAGAATTTGGAATAGTTTCAATTAAGTTGGAAGTCAAAAATACTATCAAAACTAGATTTAAGTGATATATGTTTTCCGTCCCAACTTCTTCACTTCTCTTCTGTTATTTCATAATCACAGTTATAACTGTTCTGGTCTTTCCTGAGTAATAGGTTCATAGCTACATTCAGCAGTGCAACTGGATCTAAAGGGATACAGTTTCTTCACATGAGTACTCCAGGCCTGAAGTGCTTTGGAGACAATTGCTTTATGCTGCTGGGAAAGCTTCACATGGCCACTAATGTTACTACAAAGTGGACTGTCAATCACAGGGGAAAAGATAACAGTCACAAGCTATTACACTGTAGCCACCAGCCTATTACTTGAGAAAGACCAGAATGTACTATGAGAAACAACAGAGACATTTTTTATTTCTGGTATATAATATCACCCATTGTCAGTAAGAGGTTAAAGTTACCAAGAAAACTTGAATTGAAACCGATGATTAAATATGGGGATGATAGATAGCTATAGCTATATAGATAGATATCAATTTCTCAGTAACAAATTACCCTAAAATATAGCACAAACATGTATCTTTTTCTCATACTTTGAGATTAATTTTAGGAACTGTTGAGTTGGTGCCTCTGGTCCAGAGTCTCATAAGATTACATATCAGTTGGGACTAAAGTTCTGGAGACTTGGTTGGGCCTGAGGATCTGTTTCCAACCAATGGTATTGGGCAGGAAGTTTCAGTTCCTTGGCCTATAGAGATTTCTTTCCATAGAACTGTCATGGCACTGTGGCATGGTTCTCCCCAGAGAGAGCTAGGAATCCAAACAGAAGCTCTGGTGTTTTATAATGGAATCTAAGAGGTAACAGTCCATTATTGCCATAGTATATTAGCTGTGAAGACAGCTCTGTGGCAGTGTGGGAAAGAATCACACAGGACCATGAGCACCAGCAAATATGAATCCCTGGACGACATTTTGAGGCAGGATACCTACCCACTGGATTTAAAGGGCAAGCAGCCTTGCCTTTGTTGTCCAACTTGTAAATCTTTTATTTCTATGTTTATTTTAGAATTGTTTACATATAATTTTATAATTACATAATTATAATTGTGGCCATCTTTATCAACAGAAATTAGTTAAGGATTTCGTTTACATTACCAGTTCCCCTATCATATTCATTTCACTTTTTATTTCTAGATAATGAGAAGCAAAAGAAGGCTCTAAAGGTTGTCAGTCCAGAACTTAAGACTTGTGAAAAAAAACCTATGTACCAGCTGTTTGGCCTCTCAAACTCTCTTTACAAGTTAATTGACAGTTGACATAGAAGCTGATACGTGACAGTTTTTGACTGAACCTTTTCTAATAATGTGGTAGTCTTTATAGGCCAAGGGAGAACAAAATTGATTAAACTGGAGTTGTAATACAAAGACCTTTAAAGTCTCCTTTCCTTTGGAATAGCGACAGCAGGACAAGACCCAGTGTTGAGTGTGGAGGCAAGCTCAAGGACATGCATGTGCTTTACGGGAGCTGTTCTAGCACCATGGCAGGGATTATGCTCTCGCTTTTAAAGGAGAAGGAGGAACTGATTTGGGCTCCACCTGGCAGCTTGCATGCTTAGCTTGATACAATGTTACAATCTTCATCGACACATGCTTAGCTTGACACAGTGGTGCAATGTTCATCCACACTGTCGAAACCTGATTTTCCTCCTCTTCTCAGTTCTGGAAGGTGCCTTGGTTTGCATGGAGATTTTTCTCATTCACTCTAAGTTTCCATTTTTCCCAAAAAGCGCTACATCGTTTCATTTGATTATTATTTTTCTTCCCAGGAGAAAGATCCTCAACATTCCTTGAACGCCACACATCATGCTGATAAAATTCCTTTCCTTGAGTCACTGGGTTTACCCAGGTAAAGGAGAGTCAGCATTTGTCTTATGCTGTGGGAAATTGCAGGAGCTGGGATGGGGGGTTGCGGGCAGTATGGGCAGAATCCCTTGTTCTCTTCTCTGGGACTTAAATAAATAACCCAGCACTCACCCCAGGCTTTGCTGATGGAAAGCATTTGAAAACAGCTGAGCTTTACTCTTACGAATAATGAAAAGTTTCAGTGCCATTAAGTTAATGAGTAGGATCTTGTGATTTTTATTGTCGTGCAGGGTAAGTGGAGTTTCCTGGTAGCTTTCTTCAGTATTTTCTTTCTCTCTAACAAGGGTCTGAAAAAGACAAGTCCTGTCTGAGTCCCAGAAAACCGGACTGTGTATGTCTGGGGGTACCGGTCTTAGCCCTTTCTTTTTAACAATATTATCCACATGGTAGTTTCATTTTGTTTATTTTGGGACTTTTTTAGTATATGAAATCTCGGGCTTTTTTTTTTTTTTTTGCTGGAATTTACTTTCATTTTCCTACTTGCATTCATTTAAAAAATCCCTGTGGGGGTTGGGGATTTAGGTCAGTGGTAGAGTGCTTGCCTAGAACGCGCAAGGCCCTGGGTTCGGTCCCCAGCTCCGGAAAAAAAGAAAAAAAAATCCCTGTGGAAGGGTTAGGCATTAGATGGAACAGAGTGACACATTTTCAATGTGCCCAGTGCCTAAGCTTTTCAGAGATGGTCATGAAAAGTGTATTTACTCCATGTTTCATTCCTTTCTGTTTCTCTTTCTGTCTTGTTTCAGTCCTCCAAGATCTCCAGTGAAAGTCGTGCCTCAAATTAGAATAGAACTTGAGTCTGAAGACAACGATTATCTTTGGAGGAACAAGGGAACAGAAACCACGTTGTAACCTGTTTGTCATTCTCAAAACTGACAGTTCTGTTGTTAACTGTTCTAATTTTTTTTTTTTTGTCTATGTATTTTAAAAACTTTTGTTTGGTCACTGACTGAATAATACAGTCACTCTCTCTGCTTCTCTCTTGCATAGGTAAAAATCAAGACAATAGTGTCCCTTTTCTTTAAAAAAAAAAAGCATTTGAGGGTCACATTCTTGAATTCATGCATTCAGATGTGTCCTCTGACATGTAAATCCCTCTGTCACAGGAGACAAACACAGAAACCGCTCTTGTCAAGCAGAGATCAAATGTGTTAAGAATTTTTGTACCACCTTTTATGAAACTATTGAAGGAACTTATGACCTAAGCTTGGAGCTGTGCTTACTGGCTTGGCTCTGTCTGGTAGAGTAGCCCTTGACCTCCAGACAGAGTCCCTTCCTGCTTACAGAGTCCCCAAGACTGGAAAAGTGCTGCTACCAACTTGCCCTTGCTCGCCAACCCTGATTTTAGAGTTATCAAAAGCAAAAAACACTAAAGGTACTTTGCTCCCTGTAGAGAAACCTTTGCCATCTTGTAGCAAGTGCTGGAATGTCCCTTTTCCTATGCAACTTTTTTAACCCTTTAATGAACTTATCTGTTGAGTACATCGAAGAATATTTTTCTTCCTAGATTTTTTTGTTTAAATTATGGGGCCTAACCTGCAACTTATTTTTTGTCAATTTTTTAAACTTTTTTTTAATTACTGTAAAGAAAATGAATTTTTTTCCTGCAGCAGGAAACATAGTTTTGAGTAGTTCTACCTCTTACCTGTAGCTGCCAGGCTTTCTGTAAAAAAATGTATTGTATATAATGTGATTTTTACACACGTGTGTGCACATGAGTACGCACGCACATGCACACACACACACACACACACACACACACACACACACACACACACACACACCACTCGAGGGTAAGCCAGAAGGCTAGAACAAATTAAAAGAAAAATGAAACACCATGTTTCTAAGAATCTGTTGGGTTGTCAGATTGTCCCCGCCCCCCCCCCTTTTTTTTCAAAATAAATGTAGCTGTTTTGTGAAGGAATCTGGGGAGGAGACAGAACTGTGTGCAGGAGGGATAACTTCTGCTGTGGGGGTGGTCATGCTGGGAGCAGATGCTGGTGTGTTACACATCGAACATCCTACAAAGTATTGGTAGGGATTTCCTCATTTTAATAATTTGTGTGTTTGTGTAAAAACTCTGTGTGTGGTTGTTGCACACCTGTGCAAAGCCAGATGGAGTGACAGTAGCCAGAGGGCAAAGCTGTCATGCTTCTTGTGTCCATTTTTATAAAATCCAAAACCACTCATGAGAACTCTATTAGGGGCCAAGAAATACATTGTGTAAGTTCAGGCAAGCATAGCTTATTCCTCAGATGCCAGTCAGCACCACAGATACAACAGTCCGGATCTACAATATGGAAGCCATAAGAATATTAACAGCCCTGTCACATACCTGTAACATGGTGTAGGAATGTACATAGATCTGCAAAGAAAGTTTAAAGTGCTCACTTACATGCACTCTTAGGATAGGGTTATTGGACCACTCAGAATACGTGTATGTGTGTGTATCTATGTGCTTCAATAGACCGAGTTGAAAATTAGACCTTTCTTAGGCAAATTGAGTGTGGCATTTGATTGCAGTATTTTTAGTAAGTTCTATTATATACTGATTATATATTGAGATGATAATTTGGATGGGGAATCCACACTTTTGGATTTGTGTAGCAACAGTTGTGATATATATTCACTGGGAGAGATTGCTGGGAGAGTTAGAGGAGCAGAAGGGAACCACTTACTCTCACTGGTTCTGTGGTTGGTTCTTAAGGACTCCCACCTTCTTACGTGAACTAAAATATAGTCCTGCTCTCCTGAAAATTTGATAAGAGTTTTATTATCCTGTTAGATGTAACTTTTATGGCATTTGGTCATCCTGAAACTTTAGATTTTAGAGAAACTAGGCATGAATGACCCCAAGATTTTTGTTGTTGTTGTCGTTGTTGTTCAATGATAGCATCAAATCATATGCTATTTGGTAACCCCTCGAATGATACATTTTTACATCACATTTGTCTTGAGGGCTATCCTTAAAATGGGTGTTGTGCATTATCTGGCATTCTCTTAAACCATGTAAGGAAATCTTACCTTTTCTGCGATAGACACATCAGTAAAATATTTAAAAGCATGCATCATAAATGCAGTCCATATATATATATATTTTTTTCTAATTATGAATCAAGTTTATGTAGGGACTCATGGTCCTCCTCTTACTTAGAGAGCCCCTGGAGTAACTCATTAGTTCTTGAGTAGATCTTAAAGTTATCTCACCTGACGAATGTTCCCCAGTCTGTGACTGGGGTGGATGGTTAGTATTCACAGAATGAACATAAAGCCATACCTTACATTTGCCGCAGGAATAGTTAACAGCAAGTGCTCTCATTACCGCCATAGCACCCACACTAACAAGCAGAACCCCAAATCTCTATGGATGCACCGTCGTATCTGAATCGGGCTGAATTCGCTTATTGGCCAGCAACCAAACAGATTTCATAGTGGTTTGGTTTTTAGTAAACTGGACACAAATGAAGCAACGAATTCTTTATAATGTCTTTCTACCTTCCTTCCTCCCTGGATGTGAATCGGGGATGAGTGTTTCTCGAAGCAAAGACTCAGAGTTCTCGTCCAGGAGTTCTGTGGTAGTGCAAACTGGCTGGGAGAGAGGAGATGTGCAGGCTGAGCCTGCTTGTCGAAGCATCGAGGCCTCCAGTTGGCAGAAACCCTGGGAGATGCTGGTCCTTTCCTACTGCGTGCAGAAACTACTAATCGTTTTGTATGTCAGAGGCAGTGTTGTTTCAGCCTCTCCTGAGAAAGTCTAGGGGTGGGGCTAGGAAGTACTCGTTTGAGAAGACATAAACCTGACCTTCCTTCTTCTCCCCCACCTAAGAGAAAGGGCTGTTTGTTGTCAGTAATCTGGCTTATGTGCATTTGGGGCACATATAACAATACACACAGAGTAAATCCTTTGTCAGTTACGTGTTGCTGTTTAATATAGCAAATGATTGTCTTCCATGTTTTTGTTTCTTTTATTTTTAACTGTGTTAAAGTACTTGAAATGTATTGACTGCTGAGAATCTTTAAAAACAGAACCATACGAGTTATATTACAGAGGTTGGCGTTGACCAGGAATGGGACAAAGTTTTCTTCAATTTTTTTTTTTTCATACCACTTCACAATTTTGGTGCAAGGACCTGAGATTTTCTCCCTTATGTTCTGTGATATTTTTCCATCTGCACTCACAGCACGAGCACGAAGCCCAGTTGGTACGAAGTGAGACTGGAGACAGAAGACAGCCTTGGGGAGTTTTCCGATGATGACTTAATGGAGCTTCCTGGTAGCCCAACTGAAAACCCTTCTGTAATATATGTGAATGGGGCGGGCTGTGTTTCGACCAGAGATTTGGATCTATCTTATTCCTGGCTCATTTCATTGTGCTCTGTGGATACACACAAGAATCCTGAATTCTGTTTCCTAGGCAAATACTGAAACTCAGGGCTAAAGTCACCCAGTGAATCCTTAGAACCTGAAGTAACTTTGTCCCAGGCCTACAATGTGCATCGACTGCAGAGTCGCCTCCTTGCAGCCAAGTTCACGGCTGGAACATATCCGTACACATTACGTTTCACAATCAGTACACACTTTCAGGTAGTCTTATTTTTATTCTCTTAAGTCTTTATTAACTTTGGAGAAATGATGCATCTTTTTATTTTAAATGAAGTAGGATCAACATGGTGGAACAAAATGATAAAGAACAGAAAACATTTCAATATATTACTAATAATTTTTTTTCCAATATGAAACCTAAAATTCCTATAACATAGTATTTTACAGTTTTATGAAGCTTTCTATTGTGACTTTTATGGAATTAAGAGATGAAGAAGATGAGATATTTTAGCATTTATATTTTTCAAAATTAAATGTATACTTAAAATAAAGTAACTTTATGCATTTATGAGTGTCGAGTGCTTCTATTCAATTCTTTGGCTGATTGCTTTATTTTGTTCCTTTGGGTGCTGTGAACACAAGCAGAAATATGAATGAATGAGAGCTCCTGTGTGGTCATCTCTCTGGGCAGAAAGATACAATAAGTGCATATATATATATATATATATATATGTACATGTATATACATATATATGTATATATATGACTTCTACTTCTATGACTTCTAATATTAAATGTACATATATAATATTATATATACATATATAATAGTAGGAGTAATATATCTTAGTGTTAATGAGATGTTCTTGTCCAAGGTTCAAAATAAATTCATATGGAATAAGGACAATTACATTAGAGTAGTTTCATGGAAAAATACTGCCTTTTTTCAGTTACTGAAATAAAAGTATCATTTTCTTGAATCTAGGATGATATATATACTCAATTATTTCGCAAAGCAAATCACGAGGCTCTGAAGTGTATGCATTCATTAAAAAATAATTATTCAAATGAACAAAGCCCAAGAATGATTTTGCACCCGAAACTGATTCCCAGAAGATATATTGCACACTCTCTCAGTCCAACATGAGCTTCCACATAACATTTGAATGTCTCTAGGAAATGTCAGCCTGGCCCCCCCTATGTTGTAGTTAGAAAGTCCTGATAACAGCAGGTGGGAAAACATGGTAGGGAAGATGAGAGATAACGGTTGGGAGCAGAGGAAGGTTACTCTGGACTCCAAAAGGAGGCATTGCCCAGAACAGTCATCTAATCTACAAGTTTCAGGAGGTGCTTTGCCCGTCTGGATCTGAGGTGTGGTGGCCCCATGGCAGACTTGATCACCCACCTATAAGAATCACCAAGCCCAGGCTTGAGAGAGATCAAATCTGGGGAAGGTTTGTTAGTTCTCTCTGAGAACTATTTATTCACTAGTGTACAACAACCAAGTCAAGAAATTAGGATAAAAGTATATTTTGTGTATGGTGACTAACTAAGTACAATCTAGAAGGAAGAATGACCTATACACAAGGAGATTGTAGCGCTGCTGTATTTGTGCTATAATACACTATGTTTGTGTATAAAAGAATTTTTTTTATGTGAAGGGAGTCTTTAAGGGTAGAACTGTAGAAAGTTACGTAACTTTCGAAACAACGGTCCTTTGACACGGTGATTAGGAATACGGCACACAAGCCCCAAGCAGAGCAAAGAGTGTCTCAGCTGATGTCCCTGCAGAAATCCCTTTTGAATTAGATTCCTGCAGCCCTGACTCAGGAGCCAACAGAGTCATGTGTGTAACGGCCACCCGGCAGTCACAGATGAGAACTGTGCTGTCCCAGGTCACATTCCAGTTTAGGAGTTATGCACACACCTTATCTCACTGACCTTCTTTACCCTGTGAAAAGAAACAGACTTTTATATTTCCACATATTTTCTTTTTTCTTCTTCTTTTCTTTTACTGAATATTTTTTAAGTTTACATTCCAAATGTTATCCCCTTTCTCAGTTTCTCCTTTGGAAACCCTCTATCCCCTCCCCCTCCCACTGCTACTATGAGGGTGCTCTCCCACCCACTCACCCACTCCTGTCTCCCCACCCTGGCATTCCCCTACACTGGGGCATTGAATTGCACAGAACCAAAGGGCTTTCCTACCATTGATGACCAACAAGGCCCATCCTATGCTACATATGTGACTGGAGCCATGGGTACTCTTTGGTTGGTGGTTTCATCCCTGGAAGCTCTGGGGGGGTCTGGTTGGTTGATATTGTTGTCTTTCCTATGGGTTACAAACCCCTTCAGCTCCTTCAGTCCTTTCTCCAACACCTCCATTGGGGACCCTGTCCAATGGTTGGCTGAGAGCATCCGCCTCTGTATTTGTCATGCTCTGGTAGAGCCTCTCAGGAGACGCCCATGTCTAACTCTTGTCAGAATGCACTTCTTGGCATCCCCAATAGTGATTGGGTTTGATGACTGCATGTGGGATGGATCCCCATGTGTGTCAGTGTCTAGATGGCCTGTCCTTCAGCCTTTGCTCCACACTTTGTCTCCATATTTCCTCCTGTATTTTGTTCCCCTTTCTAAGAAGGTCTGAAGCATCCACACTTTGGCTGTCCTTCTTGAGCTTCATGTGGTCTGTGAATTGTATCTTAGATATTCTGAGCTTTTGGACTAATAAACACTTATCAGTGAGTGCATACCATGTGTGTTCTTTTGTGATTGAGGTACCGCTGGATGATATTTCCTAGTTTCATCCATTTATTTAAGAATTGTATGAAGTTATTGTTTTTCAATATGCAACCTAGCCTTCCCTAGAAGAACTAGAGAACTGGGAAGTTAAATCCTGACCCTCAGAGTAGCCACACTATGTGTTAAGGTTAGGCAAAGCACGAGCTCCTGAGGTCTGAGTGGAGAGCTCACCTCAGGATGCAGCATCTCCTCGCTCTACTCTCTTCAAACTATCAGTCAGCTTCTTTACCCATTTCCCACAGGTATGCAGTCATCTACTTATAAAATACATAATTGGCATTATGTGTTCTCTGTAGATATATAATGTAGGTATGTAATTATATACAAGATTTATGATTATCAGGGCATAATTTCTAAAGCATGCCATCAGTTTGTATAACACACATGTCAAACAAATGCTGTCTGGAGTGACACAAGAACATAAGGGAGACACAAACAGAAAGCTATTGATCTAGCAAGCATGAATAACTTTATTATTAATTAAACATTATAAAGATAACCATAAAATATATTCAAGAGCTGAAGAATCATGTTTTTGAGTCTAGAGGCCAGGATGTTACAATAGCTCTTAAAGGCAAAGTGTATTGGTTCAACAATGATATAATCTGTTGATTAAATGATTGAATTGACTGTCTTAAAGGTAAAAAATGAATTTCAATCAATGTTCCAATACTAATTTTCAAAACTTAGAGCCAACATTAACCAAGATAACCTGTGTTCAGCCTGATCGTTAACTTTTGGAATCTGAATGGAGTCATTGCTGCAAAACCAAATATGACACAAAAGTATTACTTTCAAGTAGCTTATAGCCAAACAGAAGATGTAGGTAGAGTAAATAGTACAATAAGAATGTGATGTCGGTTCCCCCTTCTAGTTAGAGAAAGGATTGAAGGAGCTGAAGGGACTTGCAACCTTATAAGAACAACAATACCAACCAACCAGAGTTCCCAGGGACTAAACTACCATCCAAAGAGTACACATGGACAAACCCATGGCTCCAGCTGCATCTGTAGCAGAGGACGGCCTTGTTGGGCACCAGTGGGAGAAGAAGTTCTTGGTCCTGCCAAGGCTTGATGACTCAGTGTAGGGGAACCTCAGGGCAGGGAGGCAGAAAGGGGTGGGTGTGGGGGAACACCCTCATAGAAGCAGGGGGAAAGGAGATGGGATAAGAGGGTTATGGATGGGAAACTGGGAAGGGGGATAACATTTGAAATGTAAATAAAAAAATCCAATAAAAAACATGTGATGTCTGCTGTAAGACCAGAAATGTGAGTAAAGCTATACTCATCACTTCTCATCATAGTTGCCTACACAAGACCTAAACAAGGATGACACCAGCAGCAGGCTAATGTACTAATTTGGAGGGGGGGGAGCCTCCAACACTAGAGAAAGAAACCATGGGTAACTGAGGAATGTTGAGATAGGCAGAAAATAGCCTTCCCAGTGAAGATTCTCCTAATTGGCTGCTCAGTAACAAGTGGCCAGCATTAAACCATATGCAGACATTATAGGGGACTTGAGCAGATTATTTATTGAGAGAGAGGAGAGAGAGAGAGAGAGAGAGAGAGAGAGAGAGAGAGAGAGAGAGAGAGAGAGAGAGAGAGAGAGAGAGAGAGAGAGAAACAAAAAAAAAAAAGGCCAGTGGCTGTGAATTTGAAAGGAAGATGGGGGAGGTAAACAGAGGGGTTGGAGGAAGAAAAGGAAATAATATATTTTAATTTTTTTAATTGTGAGCGGCTAAGGAGTTGGCTAATTGGTTTACATTACTTGCTGCTCCGGCAAAGTTCTCAGATTTGCTTCCCAGCTCCTACATGTTGGCTCATAACCACCTATAACCCCAGTTCCAGGGGATTTGATGCCCTCTTCTGGCTTCCATGGGCACTGCATGCAAATGTACTTCCTTCGGATAGATACTTGGAGACAAAACACCCGTAAACATAAAATAAAAGTAAATCTCTTTAAAAAGTATAAGTGATGAAAGACATGTGCACTAGGGAGCATGGAAATCCAAGTGGAGATGTTGATAAAGGACCTCAGAGTCAGCACAGAATACATCGGACATCAAATTCTCAGCACAAAGGAGATTACCCTTGGAGGAACAAGAAGGGAACAGGGAGAGGTCTGCCTCTGGATAGGCAAATATAGACAGCAGGTGTGTCTGCTCCAGTGGTTTTTAAGGAGAAAAGGAGAAAGTCTGTGCAAGGGTGAGTTGGTAAGTCCTGATTGGGCAGGTTAGCAACTATAACTAAATAAGGAATTTTGATTGCTGGGCCTTGATGTATGGATAGTTGGACCTTGGAGTTTTAGTCATAAGGAAGTGACCAAATAAGAGAATAAACCTTGGGGCTAGCTTTAAGATTGTAATCTAGCCACTTAGCCAGGGAGAGGGAAGAAGAGAAGGCAAGAGTCCGTTAGTCCCTCAGATATGTAATTACCTGGGCATTTTCTAAGTACCCTGGCAGTTTGTAAATGACATGCGTGTCAAACAAATGATGGCTGAAGTGGGATTGCCGAAGTAGAGAAAGAAAATATGGAAAGTAAAAGATAAAATAGTGAAAGAAAAGAATTATCAAAGGCAGTGTTTTTAGTGTCTTCTCCAAAGTTCACGTTGAAGGCCAGTCTTCCATGTACTGACACAGAGAGTGAGAAGCAACATGTGATGGGGTCAGAAAGAACTCAACTGCTATGATGTATTTGCCACCGAGGGACCTGGCTATCTCAGGAATATATTCCTCATCAGGATGAAATCAACCTTAGATTTTTCTCCATGTATCTGGTGTATGCTTGTCCTGCCAGCATGTTAATATATTGTAAGAAGTTTCCCCAACCCCATCAGAAACCACACATCTTAGACTTCTTGGCCTCCAAGTATATAGGCCAAATAAATCTATTTTCTTCTATCTCTCTATCTATCATCTATCTATCTATCTATCTATCTATCTATCTATCTATCTACCTAATCTATTGTCTTAGTGTTTCCTGGCTGTGGAGAGACATCATTACCAAGACAACTCTTTTAAGGGCAAACATCTCATTAGGGCTGGTTTATACTTTCTGAGGTTCAGTCAATTATCATCATGGCAGACGCCAGAAGAAAGGATGGTGGAGGAGCCAAGAGTTCCACATCTTTATCAGAAGACAGCCAGAAGGAGACTGTTTTCTGCTCTGGTCGGGGCCTGAGCATAGAAGATCTCAAAGCCCACCTACCCAGTGACACGCTTCCTCCAACAAAGCCAAACCTCCTCCAATAAGGTCACATCTCCTAATAGTGCCACTCTTTATGGTCCAGCATTCAAACAGATAAACCTATAGGGGTCAAACATATTTAACCACTACATCTATCTATCATATGCACATATATGTATGCAAGTGCACAAATGCTGTCAGAAGGCAGCTTTTGTAGTCCATTCTCGCCTGCCATTCTGTGGAATCAGGGAATGAGGTGATTTGGAAGAGAAGATATACAATGACTGATTGAATGAATGAATGAAAAAATACAAAATCACAGTAAGTGTTATAAAGCAAAAATGATGATAATATGAGAACAATGAGGGATACTGGTCCACGGAGAGATGAGCTGAAAGGAGACCTGAAACATGGGTTGGAAGCTGGGTAGACCCCAGGAGAGGTTGATGTAGGGACAGAGGAAACACCATTGCAATGCGGAGAGAAAAGACCAAAAGATGAAGAAAATATCAAATTCATGGAAAGGCCATCTATGCACAGACTAAGAACCAAGGAAGTGGGAGTACCTAATTGAATGTGCAGCATGGTGGGGAGATTGTGGTCTGAGTAGAGAGGCCTGAATAAGGTTTCTTGGCAATTAAAGGCCTCTGAGAAGCAAGATCAAGAAAAATGTCCCTAGGAAATGGGAGTCCTCTGTGTTGTTTGACATCGAGGACTTTGATCCAGCTCAGAGGCTTCCGGCTCACAATAAGGTGCAATGGAAACCCTCTAAGAGCTTTTGGGAGGGAAAACAATTGATCAGCTCTGCCACAAAGAGGCCGAGCTTGAAGAAACTCGAAGCAGAGTGATCAGTAATGTAGAGGACTTTAATCTAGCAACATGGCTGCTCTGGATAGAGATCTCATCCAGAGAACTTCTAGGTCTATGTGATCTACCTGAATACAGATGCATCCTGGAATACAGTATGATTTGTCTGGAATACAGATCTGCCCTGAGCACACACCTTTAACCGGAAACAACGTAGGGAAGGTTAGTTTGCAGAAAGAACCAGCCGTGTTTGAAAGTGACATCCAATCGGAGGTCAGTTCTGTGAGTGGCATTCAGTTGAGTTGAGTTCATTCAGTTGGGAGTCAGTGCAGTGAGTGCAGGGCAGTTTGGGAGTTTATGCATGTCAGTGCAGGTCAGCAGAGTCCTTCCCAACAGTGGGAACTTCCCCAGGGATGTAAGATACCATGGAACAACACCAACAGGAGTTTTTATCCATATCCTCACAAAGATTAATGCTCAGGTGAAAATGGCACAGACACAGACGTAGGGATAGGCATCAGCTCATTTGAAATGTCAATGCCAATATTTTAAAAGTGCCAAATGACTCTGTTATTGTTATCTGAGTGACTATGCAAAGCCTGTCTACAACCAAGGTCTCACATATACAAAGGCCAGAGAATAAGAAGGAGTCAGAGGATTAGAACACATGGCCAGCGTTAGTTTGAGGCCAAGCAGAGCCTTTCAGTGAGATGATGAGAGCAGCTGGATTGAATCAGTCAGTTTGGAGAGGAGTTTGAGTCAGAACAGCTGAGTTGAGCCAGCCAGCCAGAGTTCAGAATGAACTAGAAAGGGTGAGCAGTACGCCTCTGAAATGACAATTATATCAGGCAAATAAACGTTAGTTTTGCACTGTGGAAATAATCCCAATGAAGAGTGAGAGTTGGGCTGTTTGCCATTTACCAGGTGAGTGAATTGGATGGATCGGAAAGTACAGAATCCTAAATCCTTGATTTTGTCATTCTCTGCGCCCTTCCTTAAATAATGAAGTATCAGTACTTCCTAACACTAAGGGAATTTCTGGTTACTCTTTCCCATCTTTTGCTTAGCTATTTGTTTTCCCAGATTCTCCCTCAGGCCTGAATCCATCTCTTCGTGGTCTATCACAGCAGTCATATCCCATCTTCCTGCTGGTAACCGCCAGTCGTGCATCGTCAGCCCAGTTCATTCTCCTGAACATGTAAGTACAATTGACTTTTGTATCCCCACACTGTACCACAAAGGAAGCCACTGGTCACTGTGTGGTGGCTCATCCTGGACATCCTTCAGCCCTGCTTCTTTTAACTTGACTCAACAGATTACTAGATGTTCTGTACCTCCTAAGCAGATCTAGATCATTAACTGTTTCAATAGTCTTCATGCCCACTGCTCTAATCCAGGCATGCACTACCTGTTACCTCTATTCTGAGCACTCCCACTACTTCAGGGAGTGCCTATGCAACCTAGAGAGACATACCTATGATCTAAAATCATTTATCTTTTAAGATATACCACTGCATTCTATACAAGACACCCCGTTTCTGAGAGTCTATTAAAAACAGACTAATGAAAAGGCAGAAAGTTGCAAGGGACCTGAAGAGTTCCTCCGAGTTCTAAATGAGGGAGGTAAACACAAATTTGAAAGGTGAAACCACCTAGGTTAATGTCCACAGGCCAGGCCACAGCAGAAGAGTATTAGAACTCATTAAGGTTTGGACTCAGACCTCATAAAGAACAGGATGTACAGCTGTCTGAGGAGGACTGTTAAAGAGGCTATGCACATGGGACCTTCCTCACCCACTCCTGGGCCTCAGTCAGCTGAATGCTAGGTTGTTATCCTGAGGTAAATGACTCAAGAGGGGTTTTCTCTAAGATAATTGAACCAGTTTCCTTGGGAGAAGTTAAGGACTTTTGTAGAAAATTTTCTGACTACTTTGCTTTTCTGTACATCAGATGCCAGTCTAAATATTACCAAGACTTCCTTACAGACATGAGGCTCCCTGACAAACCTTTGCTTCACATTCTAAACTGTATGGAAAAAGACAACTACAAAATATTTGAAGAATTCCTTTAAGTACTAGTGAGAAAGATGAATAAAATGCACAAACAATAAAGAATATCTCAGAGACTAGAAGGTAATTTTTTAAAATTCTAATTTGTTTTTTTATGTGGGAAACATTACCTGCACGAAATTCAAAGAAAATTTAAAAAATAAAGACAAGGGACTCTTTGAATCTAAACATCATTCTGATTTTTTAAATTAAAGAACAATTTGAAATTAAAGTTTATTAAAAAACACAAAAAAGCTTAAAGGAGAAAGTCAATTTTATTTGGAAAAAAAAACAGTGAAAGAAAAGATAAAATAATATTCCCAAAGGAGCATGTTCTCAGTTCAGGTGATCTAGTTTTTACCTCAGAATTCTATGAGTGAATTTAGGGAACAAGAAAGGAATTACATGTTTTATGAAATAATGCTAAAAATTCAAGAGTGAAAGAAAGTGTGTGTGTGTGTGTGTGTGTGTGTGTGTATCTGTGTGTTGTGTGTGGGAGTGTGTGTGTTCAAATATAAATCTGAGTGCTCACAACAAGTAACAGTCTAAAATATATACACACAGTATTGTATAATTTAGATCATTAAGAACAAAATTTTTATAATACTTAAAAATGTCTTAAGTTGTTGAGAAAAAGTGGCTGCCAGACAGAGGATTCAGGGCCAATATAGAGTTAGTGGGCTTTTTCTTTCTATTTTTGACTACTTGGATTAGATGGCCAAAGTTATTAATACCATGTATTAAAATCTGTAGAAGGGAGAAATTTAAATCTAAATTCTACAACTCAACCAACCTATCCAGAAAGTGCAGAGCCAAATAATTTATTCAGAAAGCTGCAAACTCCAAATGATTTGTCTTATATTTATCTATTACTACTTATCTTGCCTATATTTACCTATATATTACCTCAGTATAGAGATTTAATTGGGACAAAGAGTTAAACCCACAAAAAAATTGATTCAATCTTATTGATCACTGAAATAAGACTAACACCTGAACATCAGGTTCAGAGAACAATCAAACTAAAGTGAAAGAGAGAGGACCAGCTTGTAAAAACCAAACCAAACCAAACCATACCAACCAAACCAAACAGAAAAAAAAAAATTCAAATGGAATGGGTTGTATGTACACTGTAAAACTTGAGAGTTTGAAAAAGCCATTTTAAAAAAGGCTAGAATATTCTGGAAAGATAAAAGCTGTACAAGAGAGTCATGGCCAAAATATTATGAAACAATCCAAAATTGGGATAGAACTAATGGACTTCGGGAATGTTCTGGATTCCTAAACTGACTAATGATCCGGAAGATGTTAGAGAGATGTAGAAGGCACATGATCGTGTTTACAGAAAGAAAACATACATAATCAGAAATTCCAAGGAAACTAAAGACTCCAGATATGCATAGATAAATGATGGTTTCTATTATTTAATGAAAACAAGAAGCTTAAAGATAATCAAAGGAATCTCTCTTAACTGGTCTCTGCCTTTATATTCTGAAGGAAACTCTACTAGTAGATCTCCCCTTAAGTCTCACTGGACAGATAAGAATTTCCTGTCTACTCTCAGATCAATCATCATCAAATGGAGTTCAATCAATATCTTTGGGACTACTATAAGACTGGATTGTATCATCTATTCAGGGTATCCCAATGCCTGACCAAATTGGAATTGGAATGATAGTCTGGGAGAAAATAGATGCTGGCATGCAAAACAGCACGGTAGTGTTGTGCCAGGTGTCCTCTGGGTCTGGTACGTTTTTGTTACCTTATTTGACCTGGCCTCTGTTTCAGGCTGACCTGGTGAA
Source organism: Rattus rattus (assembly GCF_011064425.1). Classification (NCBI taxonomy): domain Eukaryota; kingdom Metazoa; phylum Chordata; class Mammalia; order Rodentia; family Muridae; genus Rattus; species Rattus rattus. The sequence continues at coordinate 2,725,995 of NC_046164.1, forward strand.
GATCGAGGTTGGCAGGGTATTGTAAACATGGAGATTTAGTGGAGGAATTGTCAAGGGAGGTTTGCATTTGTTGAGCATGAGGATTTTGTGGAGCTTCAATTATTAAGATACTCAACTGGCAGACAACAATGGCTGACTTTGGGCAGAACTAGAAGTAACTATTAATTAGTGGATTAGCAAGTATGCATAAGCTGTTTTTAAAGGATTAGCTTCTTCGGGGCTGAAACCGAGATTAGAGGTTATGATTATGGAGCAAAAGGACAATTTGGATGCCATGATTCATATCCTCACATTGAATCTGCAATTAAATACAAACGCACCGTTTCTAAAATATTTCCTGAATGTCATATGCTATAGTTCAGATACTTTCAAAGCGTCATGGGTTAAAGGTTCAGATAGTCTGAGAGTGTCATGTGTTAAATATTCTTGGGGTAGAATATTGGCCAATGGTGGAACCCTTAAAGTAGTGAAGCCTTATGGACAGCTGTTAGATCACTTAAGATGTATTCATACAGGGGATGGTGGGACCCCAGCCACTTCCCCAGTCAATGAAATCACACACACACACACACACACACACACACACACACACACACACACACACACACACACACACACACACACACACACAGAGAGAGAGAGAGAGAGAGAGAGAGAGAGAGAGAGAGCCTTGTCAGTGAAATAAATTCAAGCAGAAAAGAGAATCTATGAGCCTGAAGACAGAACCTCTGAAATGGATAAGTTTGAGGAAGAATAACTAGAAAAGTACAGGCCAAGTTCTCCTATATTCATGGATGCAAAAGATCTCAGTAAGCCAATCCAACAGTACATAAAAGTGATGATGTTCCATGACCAAGTAAGACTTTTTATCATATGCAAGTTAATTAATATTAATCATTATTGAGTATATATAATAATCTCAATAGATACAGGGAAAGAATATAAAGTGCAACATCTTTTCTTGTTTAAACACTTGTGCTACTTTCAATGACGTTGAATATTGGTTCTTGGGCATTGGATCTGGTAGTAATTGGTTATCATACCAATGAGAGGCAGAAAATCAGAAACAGATGACCTCAGTAAAGTAAAACAGCATGGTAGAAACTGAGAAAATATTTATATCCTACATGTATAAGGGGATAATGTCCAACTTTATAAAGGACTTAAGCATGTGAATAGCGAAGAACCAAAATGTTACTTAAAATTGGCAAAACATCTTCAATGATATATGAAAGTGGCCAGCAGGGACTCAACACCATTAATCACCAGGGAAATGCAAATAAAGACTGCTATGAAGTAGTGCTCGCATTTGTTAAGATGGCGCCATGAAAACAGAGACAACATTTGATGAGGATGTGGAGAAAAGGGAACCCTCCGTAGAGTGGGGACTAGAAGTTCTGGATGGTTGATCTGGAGGGGCAGTGGTGATAAGATTTGGAATTACTATGGAAACCCATCTCTGGGAACATCTGTAAGAAACCCGCCAGATCAGGTTACGGTGGGAAGACTCGCCCTAAAATGTAGGCAGCACCATTCTGTGAGCTGGGGTTTCAGAATGTATAAGTAAAGCTGCTAAGCCCTGACACCCTCTACTCTCTGTCTGACGACAGACACAATGTAAGCAGCTGCCTCAGGTTTCTGGTGTTATGATGTCCCCATCAGTGATGTGGCCTCAGACTGTGAGGCAAAGTAAACCCTATGCTTCCTAAGTTGCTTGGGCCAGTATTTTGGTTCACAGCAACTGGAAAACTAATGCACATCCTGGTGGCATCACACATAATGGCTGATAGATGTAAACAGCCAAAGTGTCTGTCTTAAGTATGCATGTATGATTAAATGGAGTTTTAAAAAGTGAGAGAGCAGTCCTTCTTAAAAGGGAGAACAAAAATATTCATAGGAGGAGATATGGAGATAAAGTTTGGAGCAGAGACTGAAGGAATTGCCATTCAGAGCCTGCCCCACCTGATATATATATATTTATTCACCAAACCTAGACAATATTGATGAAGCCAAGAAGTGCATGCTGACAGGAGCCTGATATAGCTGTCTCCTGAGAGACACAGAGCATGTCAAATACAGAGGCAGATGCTTGCAGCCAACCATTGAACTGAGAACAGGGACCCTATTGGAGGAGTTAGAGAAAGGATTGAAGGAGTTGAAGGGGCCTGCAACCCCATAAGAACAACAATACCAACCAACCAGAGCTCCCAGGGACTAAACCACTACCCAAAGACTACACATGGACAGACCCATGGCTCTAGCTGCATAGGTAGCACAGGATGGCCTTGTTGGGTACCAATGGAAGGAGAAGCCCTTGATCCTGTCAAGGCTAGACCCACCATTGTAGGGGAATGTCAGGGTGGGGAAGCAGGAAGCGGGGCTGGTTAGGGAGGGGGAACACTCTCATAGAAGAAGGGGGAGGGGAATAGGATAGGGGAAAACCGGAAAAGGGAATAACATTTGAAATGTAAATTAAAAATATCCAATAAAATAAAAGTGAGAGAGCAAAACCTATAAATCCATTTAAAACTCTGTCACTAAGAGTTTTAGAGTTTAATCCTGTTTTCTATTTTATGATAAATTATGCACATGGCATGAAAAAGACACAAGGCTCTTTAGTCTCATATTGATCAACAATTGTCCCAACAGCAGACAAGAAAAAAGGACACTGTCCTCCCTTCTCAGACCTGCCTTGCACAGTTGCAGGAAACTGATGGCATGTTTGCGTGTTTCAGTCTTTTCAGATTGACTCATCTATTTGTCTATTTTCACCTAAATTGCTTGATTTCCATAGCTTTAGAATACGTCTTAATATCAGGTAGCATGAGACATTAAACTCTGTTCTTTCACAAATTTTCTTAGTACTCTAATTTTTTTTTTTTTTTTTTTTTTTTTTTTTTTTTTTTTGAGCTGAGGACTGAACCCAGGGCCTTGCGCTTGCTAGGCAAGCACTCTACCACGAGCTAAATCCCCAACCCTAGTTCTCTAAATTTTAACCAGCATTTTGGAATTAAATCTTGAGTCCCAAAATAAATTGCTGAGATTTGAAAGTTACAATCATACAAAATCTACAGACCAGATAGAAATCATACTCCTAGATGCATGTACAATTCATGCTCATGTGTTCATGTAAGTATTGTTCATAGTAATTCCTGATTGGAAGTAAAATAAATACCTAAGAATATGAACATAGAGCAATGTATACAGAAATGGAACAAACCTAGGAGGACAATAATTTCCTGGGTGCACCATCATCATGAATGAATCTCTCAAATACCATGCCTGAAGAATGAAACTAGTTAAATCAATAATACATTTATATACATTTTAGAGCAGGAAAAAGTATTATTTAGGGGAATTAATATACAGTGTGTAAGGTATGAAGGGTATGGCATGGTGAGAAAAATCTTTAAAATAAGATTGTGTTTGTCTCTAGAATAAAGAGAAAGGAATATGAATTCTTCTTAGAAAGAATAGCTTCTTCCTATGGTACTGGTCATTTCTATTTCTTGACCTCAGTGGGAGATATAGAATAGATTTTTAATGGTAATATATATATATATATATACATATATATATATGGATATGTCTACACACACAGAAAGAGAGAGAGTTTTATGTTTGATATACTATTTAAGGAAAAAGTGGGTGGGTGTTGTTACTGCAAGTGTATAGATAATTGTTGGTGTTACCGAGAAGGGGCTTCCCTGCAAGGTAGACTTGGCCAACTGCACTGGGGCATCAACTCTCAGCGCCTGTGGTCCTTTTATTTTTATGTGGACTATGTATCCATGGAGGAATGCTTAGATTTATTGACAGTCCTCCCTGGGACAAATGGACACGAGCTCACAACTCCCACCATTTCAGAGTGTTTTGCTTAACTTTCTTCCCAAGGTTTCATGCTAAGCTTCTGTGGAGCATAAACTCCCCAGTCTTGTACTGGTGGGGGAGGAATAATTTCCTGATTGTACCTAGTGTGGGAGGGGAGCTAGACTTCTCATCACAGAGGTTTTTCTCCACTTCCTTCTCTTCTTCCTACCTGCACGCCTACTTGCACAGCCACTCTGGGCCACCTTCTAAGACTTCCGGGGGTTTTGTGGGCACAAGTTGGCTTCCTCTATCTCCACAATGGCTGCTTTTACATTGCATCTCTCAGGCGGTTGATTTCACTTTCAAATTGGGTGGCTGCTTTCTTGCTTCTGTTCATTTTTAATGACTATCTCCGTTATCCATCCTTGCATTTTGTCATAGCGTTTAAGCATGTTATTTAAAAAAAAAAAAAAAAAAACTTCACCGAATACCCACACCTCATCTTTTTAAACACTATTCAAAAACTGTTCTCTCCAAGAAAGTAGCTTACACATCGGGGTGGTTCATTGAGACAAGATGATCCTGCATGCTCCTGTGGTGCCATTGGCAAAAGGAAAGAAACACAGAGTGCAAGACAAACCTGAGAGACTTCCCATTGGAGAAACCTGGGCGAATGTGGATAGCAAATAAAGAGTGAAGAATAACACTCTGTAGTATAAAATAATGCATAGGAGCCCAAGCGATGTAAATAAGTAATTGGATAGAGAAAGGATAAACATTGCAAAGAATTCTAAATAATTTAAATAGTTGTTTCTTCACTTGGGAGGCAAAGCTGTAATCCACCTTCCCGTGTGTACCCTGAATGCATCCACTCCTTTCCAGAGGTAGCACATGAAGGTAAAATAAATAACCTTTTTATATCTATCAAGCAACCAGTTACTGAGATGAACACCAATGGAATGCCCCCAATTTCATGCACTGAACAGCTATGCTTCCTCCTAAATCCACAAGAAAAATCTAAACCAACTCAATTTGTTTAATAAAATATCTTTTATATTTGTTTAGTTTTTATAATAGTAGAGATTGGCCCGAGGCTCGCAGGCATGCTAGACAACTGGTTTACCAGTGAGCTATTTCCCAGCCAGTTTTGGCCTTATTCTGTATGTTTCTGCAAAATTCCCACTATTGAAACCTATCTCTGTGAATATACTTCCTTAGGCACAGTATTTGAGGCCTGAGGGAGTATACTGGATTCTTCTACCGCATGCAGATGGACAAGAAGATGCTACCTAGGCAGGTTCTAAATGGTACCCACTCTACTGGTGTCTTATAATTGGACTCCCCAGTCATAAGATAAATTTATTTCTCAGGTACACACGTCTTGATCTAAGGTGTTTTTGTTACAACAACTCAAGTGGATTACAAAATATCTCTTAAATAAGAACTCTTAAATAAGACTTTCATAGCTGTGAAAAACAAGAAGACACTGGAAACTACCCTCAATTGAAGGGCACCAAGGACAGATGACTGCTAAATGCATGTGGTATCCTAACTCAGGAATGGAAAGACACTAGAACAGTGGTTCTCAACTTTCATGCTGCAACCTTTAAAGCAATTCCTCATGTTGTGCTAACCCTCAACCATTAAATCTTTTTCATTCCTAGTTCATAGCTGTATTTTGCTACTGTTATAATGTAAATATCTGTGAATTTCCATGCTCTCAGGCTACCCCAGCAAAAGTGTCCTTTGACCTCCAAATGGATCAAGAACCACAGGTTGAGAACTACTGCTCTAGTGTAAGACGTGGTAGGATGCAAATAATTTTGGTTGTTCAACAGTACCTGATAATTTCTTAGTTTTGACAGCCATGCCAGGTCATATATGGTCTTAACCTACATTGAGGGGACCCTCATTTTACCTTTGTAGTCGCTCTTGTGATTCTAAAACTTTAAAGCATATTGGGGAAATCCCTATGGTAAAGCTTTAAGGGAAGACTATTTTTCCATGTTTGGGGGCAAGTTCATAATTAATAAATGCTTCTTTCAAGACTTACATGTGTGGCACTGACTCCAGAAACCCCCTGATTTCTGTAGACACAGGGAATCCTCAAATAAATTGGCCAGTCTCCAGGGCAAGGCTAAGCTTTAGTCATTAATTTATGCTAGCAAAAACACCCACTAAAGGCATCTGTACATTCAGTGAACACATATGTCTGAGCCGTTTTAGTTATGACCACAGCACAACCAGTGGAGTGGAGATTCATTCCCAAGAACCTTTGTTGCGTATCCTTTATGTTTGGGTGGTAAGTGGAGTCCAGGACTGGTGCTTCCCCCGATAGGAAACTGTAGCCTCCGCAGCAGCAAGGCGGCAATGAAAAAGGTTTTATTAGCCTTGCCCTGTTCCCATTCTCTCAATAGTAATCTGTGGTCTTTGAGAACACCCTCTCCTATTTACCAGGGAAATTATACTTTAGGAAAGTAACCTCTACTCAGATGGTGGAGGTGGGGCTAGAGGGGTATGGGCTGTTTGACCTTGGTAGCCTTTTAATGCTGTGTTTTGATTCTGTCTTTGCTGGTTTCTTCTTTTTCATTAAATGATTGGAAAATTACCATGACTTTATTCCCATAGGCTGAAAATTAGCCTGCTAAGCTGGAGCTCAAATCAGGTTCTGATGACTAAGAATTAATCTATTTTCGTGGAAGCATGCCTAACGGAAATCTGTACGGCTCTTCTCTACCATAGGAGAGCTGTCATTGCTGTCACTGGTGATTGATACGCAGTAGCCAAGTGTGGAAATCACTGAGGTCTGAATCCCTTTGTTCTCTGACCGATATTGATCAAATTTTGTTGTTTCAGAGTACATCTGTTCACTGTCTCACTTTTGCAAGCTAAGAAAATCTTCATTTTAAAGGTTAAAAGATGTGTTTCAAGAGGCCTTTACATCCCACTGGTATGAATTCATGGAGCTGGAATTCCTGTGTCCAGACTTGGTAATTCTGGGCTACTGCAATCTCAACAAATAATAAGAGTTTATTGTGACATTTCAATGTAATGGCAAACATCTTTTGAATTGGTTTACAATTTAAAATGTCATAGAAAAAGCTGGCAAAGCGTAAAACATAGGATGAAAGTCTAAAGAAGCTTCATACACTTTTAAAAACATTTACTCAGGGGAGACAGCAAGATATATCAGCATGTAAGGGCGTTTGCTGCCAAACTGATGACCTGAGTTTGATCCCCAAGACCCATGTGGTGGAAGGCGAGAAACAACTCCTTCCGCTATCCTTCTCTTCTCATGCAATGTGCACACAAAATAAATACATATACATACCCAGTGCTTGTCTACTGAGCACTTACGAGCATTGTGTTATGTGCTTAGAAGAGGTTAGACACAGAGGAGCTGCTCTCCCCGATTTCTGAGAAACTTCAGCCTCAAGAGAGACACATGGAGAAAGATGGCCAGGATGCCTTTGCAGCTGGATGCCTTTGCAGCTGCTTTTGTTAGTGCACTTAGCTTTGAGGAGAGCACTTCCCAGCTTCATCCAGAGGCCCACCCACTTTTCAGTACAGCTCAAGGATGAGCAGATGTCATGGAGTTGGCCAGGGTGGGGTGTGATTGATGTGGTGTGATGTAAATTGTAAAATATCCTCAGCCAGGTTTGGACACCTTCTAGCTAGGACAATCTATGCCACTTGGGGAGAGCATTACCACCTGCTGAAGGATTACTTGTGCACACACACACACACACACACACACACACACACACACATTAAGTAAACATAAAATGTTTCCCCATAGCCTCTCACACACCCTTAGTGTTATTTGCTCCTTCTCTATCCTCTCCCTCCATTTTACCCTCTCTACCTCCTTCCCACTTAAAGTCTCCCCTCTGCCACAGCTGCCCTTTCAGAGAGAGAGAGAGAGAGCCCCCTCTCTAGAGCTCTTTTTTTCCCATCCACCACTGTCTTCTCTTATTTACTTTTCTGCTTGACTCCAGGTTATAAAGTCACATCTAAATAGTCAGAGCTAGGTTCCAGGAATATGAGATAACATGTGGTGATTGTCTTTCTGGATCTGGGTTACCTCTCTCAGTATAATATTTTCCATTTACCTGTAAATGTCATGACTTCGGTTCTCTTTACAGATAAAAAGCAAGTCTATCGAGCATCTGCACATGCTCATTACCTAGTCACTGACTGAATAATGATCTGTATCATGGTCAATGGTCCCAGGCCTGTTACCTGGGTATATAATGATTAATTAGTGCACTTTCCTCAATCTGGGCCTCACTGGGGAGGTTCAAGCTCCTACATCTAGCCCTTTAGCATGTCTGTCCATAGTGCTTGTCTCATTATTATTATTATTATTATTATTATTATTATTATTATTATTATTATTATTATTGAAGTTGTGGTCTTAGACTGTAATTGTAGCAAACATGTTCTAGTCTGAAACAAATTTTGGTTTCTGTTTTGTTACACCATTACTATTGCCCATTGTGTCTCACCAAGATTACCTTAGAATGCATTTATGTTTTAGTGATTCAGGAATACGCTCTTAGCTCTTTTGCTATAGGTTTTATAACGCTTTTGCATCCACTGAAAATGACATGGCACATTAACCACTAGTTACGTCAGTTGATTTTACAGCAGCATTGTCTGAGAACTTATCCCAACCCACATAGCCCTACAAAGACTCGGTTCAAGAACAGATAATCCATACTGAAGAGGAAAAGTCCCTGCCCATATTGTTGACTTGCATGTTTTCATAGCCACAGTTAGCAAACATATATATTGGTATAACTTCGGTAGAACAGAGTCCTGCTTATCTCCCTACTCCACATGAGTGGTGGCTCCTCAGGTGAGTACATTTTGATCCATCTGTATAATATATTTCTATGATGGAATCTGAGTTTGTATGTCTTTTATCTAAATCTACAACTCACGGTTCTAGCCACCCATCCCTAAACCTGGGGGATAGAAATTAGTGTAAGGATGCAGATGTATTCCAGGTCAGCACTGAGGAAAACAGTTCTGTCTCTCTGGGGACATCAGGAACATTAATGGCATTTACAGGACACAGACACTTTGCAGCACTGCTTTTCCAGAATCGATTCATGCACACTGAGAAGAGAAGAGAACAAAAGGATGAATAGACACAAGATTGTAGAAGCCAAATGTAACCGAATTTTTGCTACAGGGCTACGACTATTATGATAAAACTATGGGCTGACTCCAAAACAATCAAAATCCATTAATTTCATTAGATGGGATCCTTAATAATAGAGGTGCCTAATGTTTTCTTTCTGTCCGATTCTGAAATTTGTGTTATATTGGAAGGAGTGTGTGTGTGTGTGTGTGTGTGTGTGTGTGTGTGTGTGTGTGTGTGCACGCACGTGCACATGTCCAGGCATTAGGTAACCTCTTGATAAAGGAAAAAGCAAGCATCCACACTACTTGAGCCCCTATTCCTATCCCATAATAGTAACAACAAATCAATGAGGAATAGCGGCTCAGACTTACATACTAGCTAATGTGTGCCAGGTTCTCTTCTGAGCACTTTTCACATATTAATCACTTGATTATCATGACATCATCATGAAATAGTACTATTATGCCTTATGAACCACAGAGAGATTAGATGAATTGCCCAGTAATGCATGATTTGTAAGGCAGTGGGAAAGAAAGCTGAGATTCAATGCTAGTGGCATGGAGGAAGACAGGTTCTGATTCGTTCATCTTTGTGAACTCCAAGCTAAAGAGAGGATAAGCAGGCCGAGGTTGGTGAGGTGAGGAGTATTGTTTTAGATAAGGGGGTCAGAGGTTTACCTCTTTGGGGAGCATGCGAAAAGACAGAGAGAGTATGGTATCTGCTTCTCGGACAGGACACGTTGGAAGGCCTACTCTCAAGTCTGATCTTTATCGTAAAGCGAGATTGCCCTCATAGCTTCTTCCAATGGTCCTAGCGCTCAGTTACCCATTTCTTACCTCGCTTCCCAGCTTTCTAAGTCTGCTACTCCTTCTCTCTGTCAGGAAGGAGGTCCTGTGGACTCTTAGGTTCAACTCACCACATCTTTAACGAATATCAGAAAATGAGTAAATCTAGACTGTGACCCCAGAAGTCTTTTGGTCCAAGGATTTGCACAAAATGCTTTTCTGATCACGGCCACTGATACAGGATATGGAAGGGAGTCAACCACACTTCAGATCCTTCACATTTCTGCAAAACGGTGACATGTCATTCTCGTCTTGAGTGTCTTGAGTGGAGTCATGCCCATATGGTTGAGCTCCAGCTGCTAAACTGGAGCAAGAGAAACAGGCAACAGAAAAAAATGGTAGCTAAAACAGGCACATGTTTCTTCAAGCAACGAATTATTTAAAAACCAAACTTACCTGGTATCATGTTCCTTGTGTCTAAAGGAGAAGGGTGCTTCTACAGGAATAGAGTCTGTCATTGCTCTCCTAGAGTGGGTCATTTTAAGATTAGTTAGAGCAATACTAGTTTTACATAATACATATTTTATGTTAAATATATATATTATATTTATATATTGAATATGCATATATTCAGTACATATTCAATAATATATTCAATATATAATATTCAATATGTTATATGGAATATATATTCAATAGTTCTGTCCAACATTTGTAAGCACATGTGCTATACCAGGAGATCTCATCAATGGAGAACTACTAGTCTTCTGGGTTTCACTGGGCCTGGGTCACACGCTGCTTAATGGGTACTTTATCTAATTCTCAGTCATAGGCATTTATCTCAGGTAAAAAGTCATAGCCTTTATCTCAGGTAAAAAGAGGGTGCATAGGCTAACAAGACGGACAAGTTTGGGATCTTGACAGTTGGTAAGAAAAGAAAGATGGGCAGAAAAGGGGGAAAGAAAGTTATACTGAATTAGAAGGCAGAAAATCAGCAGGGGAGTCTGGGAGCTGAAGCTACTGCCCCAAGACAGGCTCCCCATTATGGGACAGTTATTCTTCTTGTTTAAAAGATCTTATATTGTGTTTACTTGTTTTGTTTTGTTTTCTTAACCTTTGGGCTTGTTGTCTTATGGTTGTAATACAGGGTTCCCTTTAAATGCATAAGGTGTTTTACTTCAAGAAGGTTCTAGGCAAGGCCATAAAGGCAAGGCTATACTGTTGGCAAGTCCAGGAAACTTGTGAGAACTACGTATAATTTGTCCATATATACTAGCAGTGGGGGAATAAAAGGGAGCCCTCTGCAGCCATCTGCTGCAAGGCCTCACTTGGGATAGGAGTTGTCAACATGTTGGCATCTTGTAGCATCAACAATAGTTTTGTTATCAGGACCAACACTCTACAAACGGCATAGGTGGTCATCCATATGATCCTTTACAGACATATGCAAGGACAATACAGCTTGTGTTGCCCAGTTCTGGCACTGGCTAGGACCTCCCTTGCAGTAAGATACCTTATGCATTAAAGAGGAAATTCTGTGTTACCACCTAACCTAGGGCCATCACTAGAAGCGCTTTCTTTGCTTACCTCCCTACACACCTTCCCTGCAAAAATGACTGAGCGCTACCCCACCCCACCGAAAGCCAACTGCCCTTAGATTGTTGAAATTATGACGGAAACAAAGATTTGCTGAGTTGGGCTTCTCCTTACCCTGTGCAGGGATTGGCAATTGTCTCCGCCTTACATTACATTTCTTTGTTTCTTTGTAACTCCAGCCAAGCATTTCACAGTGGCTAAAAGTAGCCAAGCTGTGTGCTCTCTGTGTAGCATTTGCCTTAAAAGAGTGCATTAAAAGAGTGTCCTTTCACTAGAAACATGACAACTGCTAAACTTGTGGTGATAGTGGTGGTGGTGTGTATGTGTGTGTGCATGTGCATGTGTACATGTGTGCATGTTGGTATGTGCACATGTGTACAGGCATGTGTGTGTGTGTGTGTGTGTGTGTGTGTGTGTGTGTGTGTGTGTGTGTGTGTGTGTGTGTTGGTTGGGACAGAATCTCACCCACAGCCAGGCTGGCCTGAAACTCCCTGTGGCTCAGAGTAGCTTTGACTTTATGACACTCCCGCCTTAGCCTCCCCAATGCTGTGATTACCAGCATGACCCTCCACACCCAGTTAACATCTCTGTGGTGTTGATTCTAGGGAATGTGCTGTGCTTTTCCAGTTATTCATCTCCAGCCACTAGTTCTGATTTCTGTGGTTCCCCTCCAAGCATGATAAGCATGTGTGGCAAGACAATAAAGATATGTGCATGATTTATTTCTTAGAAGCACCCCTGGGAATCAGATTGAACAGCAACACGCTTGCTGGCAGGATTCCTAATCTGCTTCCTCCCCGAGAGTTCAGAGAGTCCGGGTTCTAACACTTCTATTTTCTCACTTCATGATGTCTGTTATTGCCCTGTATTGCAAACCATTTCCCTAAATCCTGCTTTCCCTAAGCCTCACCCCCCAAGATAGATGTCTATAATCCTGTCCCTAATAATCATTTATTGGTTTTGCATGTGGTTTTCATATTATGTGGCCATTACCCTAAAGAGCTGGTTCTTCTATTGAGATGATTAGAAGCTGAACCCATGCAGTGTGGCTTTGACAACCCCCTAATTCAGCTTGGTCTCACCATCATGGTTAAAGACTATAAATAATTCTAGATTCTGCTTGCTTTGTCTTCCTTTTACCAAATTCTGGTGGGTTGGTACAATGCCTCCTTGATTTATTAATCTAACACCTTCTGTTTCTGCTCACTGAGGTTGATTAATTCTTCGTCTACAGCATAGGTCCCTCCTATGATATTGCATTTCCACGAAAAGAAACGTGGGGCTTGAACTGAGGTTTTTGTGTTTGTGGAAATTAGCATTTTTATCAATTTAGTCATCTTTCTAGCTCTATTTTTCTTTTTTTAATGCCTCAATGTCTTCAATTATTATATGTTGTTAAATGTTGACAAGACTTCCTGTCTTAGAAGGCTGTCTTATGGATAAAGTTAAATTAAATAATGTCCAAATAAATGATTTATATTTTGCTATTAAAAACAGCAAATATAAATGATTCAATAGTTTGTAACGAGTTAGTAAGTAATAAATGTAGCTGGGTTAACAGTACATGAAAGCTCATGATTTTAGTAGTTGAATAATTCTGAAGTTATATCCAACTTTGACTAAAGCAAGCTTCTCTCTATGAAGTAAAAATTCTCCTGAGGTCAAAACAAGAGGCATTGTATTTTATAAAATTAGGAAAATCTGGATTCTACTGGGTAACTTGATTTTAGGAGTAACTTAAAAATAGTAGGGAAATCAACATGGAGAAAGACAACTTGATATTTGTTCTCTTCATTCCTTGCATGACAACAAGGACAGCAAATAGTATTTGCAAAATAAACCCTGTTGTATAGTATGTTGAGAGTTTGAAAAAAAATCAAGTGTCAAAATATAAATATATCAGATTATCAAGGTATAAATATATCATTATCAAGGCATGATGATTTCTTGCACAAATAACTATTTGACAATGTCATCATCTGACAAATGACTTTTGAAAGACTAATATTGAATAAATGTCAAAGGAGATGGGATCAGATATGGGTAATGCTTTTCTAGAATCATTTAGATTTAGATTATACTATTTTTCTTTTCCGGGAGTATGTTAATATTTTCTTGCTTTTGAGCACTGGTAAGATGGTAGACACTGGAAAGAAAATCCAAAACTCTGGTTTCAATAGTTTAAAAGTTGGAATTCGGAAGTTTATAAAAGCCCATTACATCTTAGTCTTAAGTTAATGAAAGCTCACTGTAATGTTAACAAGTCATCTGGCTTTATAAATATATTTTACTAGTTCAATGCAAGGAAAAACTGAAAAAAAATAAGAAAGACACTAGCCCAGTCAGCATCAACTAAAGCAAATCAACAACAAGATAACAAATGATATAATTGTAATTGTTTTATGTTTTTTTAATGTGAATGCTAATGTTCCAGTACTCCTCTGATTAATTTGAGATTGAGAGTGGTAAAAATAAACTCAACACTTAGGCAGAGGCAGGCAGATCTCTATAAGAGGCCAGCCTGGTCTACAGAGTAAGTTTCAGGATAGCCAGAGCCACATAGTGAGATCCTGTCCTGGAAAACAAGAGGGACTGACTGATATTGATGATGGTGGTGATGATTATGACGAATAATTAAAATCAGAAGGATAAACAATTGTAATTACTTCAAAGATTTTGTCTCTTCGTATGAAATAACTGATCCTACCTTCTGAAGTGTTGGTTTAAAGTCAGGTATTTGAATGAACTTTATCCAATTTGGTCCTTTCTCAGAAATATTAGATTTGCTTCTCCCCTCTCTCTCTCCTCCCTCCTGTCTCTTCCTCTCTGTCCTCCTCCTCCTCCTTCAAACTTCTCTCCCACCCATCCTTCCTTCTCCTCCAATGACAGGCCTTCCTCTATTCTGTACCTGCCCCTCACCTGTACTTTACAAATTCAATGGGGAGAAGGTTCTGGTGAAGTCACCTGATTCCTGAGTAAGTGACAGGGCGGCTCTCCTTGGGGCAGTGGAATTAGCGTCAAAATACAGATAACTCCAGGGCAAACCACAACAAGTTGCAATAGTTAGCCCTAGGTTCATGCTATCTTAAAAACAAAGCGGAGATGACAGAGAAAGGCATCTACCATTGACTTCTAACCTCCACCTATGCAAGCACAGGAAAAGGTGTGCACATGCACACACATAGACATATTAAATAATAGTTCATACCTGACTTGGGATTGTCAAGATTTGCTAGGCGCTGTCCATGGATGGTGGTATGAATACGTATCACCCCCATAGACTCATGCGTTTGAATGCTTGGCCTATGGGAGTGGCTCTATGAGGAGGCATGACTTTATAGAGGAGGTGTGGCCTTGATAGAGGAAGTGTATCACTGTGGGGGTGGGGCTTTGAGGTCTAAAATGCTCAAGTGTGAAGCACATCCAGTCCCCACCTGGCTGCCTTCAGATCAAGAACTCTTGGCTCCTCCAACACCATGACTGCCTGCAGGCTGTCATGCTTCCTGCCATGATGATAATGGACTAAACCTCTGAAACTGTAAGCCAGTCCCAGTTAAATGTCTTCCTTTATAACCATTGCCTTGGTCATGGGGTCTCTCCACAGCAATGGAAACCCTAGCATACCATGCTCATTCAAACTGAAGTGATGTACTTGCTTCCCCTCCTTACTGTGCTCATTAAGTTGAAGGAGGTATGAGCATTCTCTCTCACAGTCACATGCTGTCATTACTGACTGTGGTGCATGGAGTACAGCATCCCTTAAGGGAGGCTGGGTTCAGTGGATGCATCTGGAATATGATATAATAACTGATTAAATCCATGGTTTTAGGATATTACTAAAACTATTACCCTTAATTGTCATAAATACTGAACTCCAGCGGCCCGCAGCAGCCCTCTGCTCCCAAAACCCGTGGGAGAGAGACCTCACCGCCTGGTCAGGTGGGCACTCCTGAGGCTGCAGAGCGGAAGAGACCACCAACACTGCCCACCCCTGCCCACATCCCTGGCCCAAGAGGAAACTGTAAAAGGCCTCTGGGCTCCCGTGGGAGAAGGGCCCAGGAGGCAGGAGCCTGCCTGAGACACCGGAACCTGAAGGAAACAGACCGGATAAACAGTTCTCTGCACCCAAATCCCGTGGGAGGGAGAGCTAAACCTTCAGAGAGGCAGACACGCCTCTGCGAAACCAGAAGAGACTGCTCTCTGCACATTACTGATTCCAGAGGAAAACACTGGAGGCCATCTGGAACCCTGGTGCACGGAGGCTCCCGGAAGAGGCGGCGCAGATCTTCCCGGTCGCTGCCACCGCGGAGAGCCCATGGGCAGAACCCCGCGAGCGAACTTGAGCCTCGGGACCACAGGTAAGACCAACTTTTCTGCTGCAAGTGACCTGCCTGGTGAACTCAAGACACAGCCCACAGGAACAGCTGAAGACCTGTAGAGGGGCAAAACTACACACACGAAAGTAGAACACTCTGTCCCCATAACTGGCTGAAAGAAAACAGGAAAACAGGTCTACAGCACTCCTGACACACAGGCTTATAGGACAGTCTAGCCACTGTCAGAAATAGCAGAACAAAGTAACACCAGAGATAATCCGATGGCGAGAGGCAAGCGCAGGAACACAAGCAACAGAAACCAAGACTACATGGCATCATCGGAGCCCAATTCTCCCACCAAAACAAGCA
Organism: Rattus rattus; assembly: GCF_011064425.1. Lineage (NCBI taxonomy): Eukaryota > Metazoa > Chordata > Mammalia > Rodentia > Muridae > Rattus > Rattus rattus. The sequence goes on from NC_046164.1 coordinate 2,742,023, forward strand.
TGGAATATCCAAACACACCAGAAAAGCAAGATCTAGTTTCAAAATCATATTTGATCATGATGCTGGAGGACTTCAAGAAAGACGTGAAGAACTCCCTTAGAGAACAAGTAAAGCCTACAGAGAGGAATCATAAAATCCCTGAAAGAATTCCAGGAAAACACAATCAAACAGTTGAAGGAATTAAAAATGGAAATAAAGCAATCAAGAAAAGAACACATGGAAATAACCCTGGATATAGAAAACCAAAAGAAGAGACAAGGAGCTGTAGATACAAGCTTCACCAACAGAATACAAGAGATGGAAGAGAGAATCTCAGGAGCAGAAGATTCCATAAAATCATTGACTCAACTGTCCAAAGATAATGTAAAAGCGGAAAAAGCTACTGGTCCAAAACATACAGGAAATCCAGGACTCAATGAGAAGATCAAACCTAAGGATAATAGGTATAGAAGAGAGTGAAGACTCCCAGCTCAAAGGACCAGTAAATATCTTCAACAAAATCATAGAAAAAAACTTCCCTAACCTAAAAAAAGAGATACCCATAGGCATACAAGAAGCCTACAGAACTCCAAATAGATTGGACCAGAAAAGAAACACCTCCCGTCACATAATAGTCAAAACACTAAACGCACAAAATAAAGAAAAGAATATTAAAAGCAGTAAGGGAAAAAGGTCAAGTAACATATAAAGGCAGACCTATCAGAATCACACCAGACTTCTCAGCAGAAACTATGAAGGCCAGAAGATCCTGGACTGATGTCATACAGACCCTAAGAGAACACAAATGCCAGCCCAGGCTACTGTATCCTGCAAAACTCTCCAATTAACATAGATGGAGAAACCAAGATATTCCATGACAAAACCAAATTTACACAATATCTTTCTACAAATCCAGCACTACAAAGGATAATAAATGGTAAAGCCCAACATAAGGAGGCAAGCTATACCCTAGAAGAGGCAAGAAACTAATCGTCTTGGCAACAAAACAAAAAGAAAAGCACACAAACACAACCTCACATCCAAATATGAATATAACAGGAAGCAATAATCACTATTCCTTAATATCTCTCAACATCAATGGCCTCAACTCCCCAATAAAAAAAAGACATAGATTAACAAACTGGATGCATAACGAGGACCCTGCATTCTGCTGCCTACAGGAAACACACCTCAGAGACAAAGACAGACACTACCTAAGAGTGAAAGGCTGAAACAACTTTCCAAGCAAATGGTCGGAAGAAGCAAGCTGGAGTAGCCATTCTAATATCAAATAAAATCAATTTTCAACTAAAAGTCATCAAAAAAGATAAGGAAGGACACTTCATATTCATCAAAGGAAAAATCCACCAAGATGAACTCTCAATCCTAAATATCTATGCCCCAAATACAAGGGCACCTACATACGTAAAAGAAACCTAACTAAAGCTAAAAAAACACATTGCACCTCACACAATAATAGTAGGAGATTTCAACACCCCACTCTCATCAATGGACAGATCATGGAAACAGAAATTAAACAGAGACGTAGACAGACTAAGAGAAGTCATGGGCCAAATGGACTTAACGGATATTTATAGAACGTTCTACCCTAAAGCAAAAGGATATACCTTCTTCTCAGCTCCTCATGGTACTTTCTCCAAAATTGACCATATAATTGGTCAAAAAAACAGGCCTCAACAGGTACAGAAAGATAGAAATAATCCCATCGTGCTATCGGACCACCACGGCCTAAAGCTGGTCTTCAATAACAATAAGGGAAGAATGCCCACATATCGTGGAAATTGAACAATGCTCTACTCAATGATAACCTGGTCAAGGAAGAAATAAAAAAAGAAATTAAAAACTTTTAAATTTAATGAAAATGAAGGTACAACATACCCAAACTTATGGGACACAATGAAAGCTGTGCTAAGAGGAAAACTCATAGCGCTGAGTGCCTGCAGAAAGAAACAGGAAAGAGCATATGTCAGCAGCTTGACAGCACACCTAAAAGCTCTAGAACAAAAAGAAGCAAATACACCCAGGAGGAGTAGAAGGCAGGAAATAATCAAACTCAGAGCTGAAATCAACCAAGTAGAAACAAAAAGGACCATAGAAAGAATCAACAGAACCAAAAGTTGGTTCTTTGAGAAAATCAACAAGATAGATAAACCCCTAGCCAGACTAACGAGAGGACACAGAGAGTGTGTCCAAATTAACAAAATCAGAAATGAAAAGGGAGACATAACTACAGATTCAGAGGAAATTCAAAAAATCATCAGATCTTACTATAAAAGCCTATATTCAACAAAACTTGAAAATCTGCAGGAAATGGATAATTTCCTAGACAGATACCAGGTACCGAAGTTAAATCAGGAACAGATAAACCAGTTAAACAACCCCATAACTCCTAAGGAAATAGAAGCAGTCATTAAAGGTCTCCCAACCAAAAAGAGCCCAGGTCCAGACGGGTTTAGTGCAGAATTCTATCAGACCTTCATAGAAGACCTCATACCAATATTATCCAAACTATTCCACAAAATTGAAACAGATGGAGCACTACCGAATTCCTTCTATGAAGCCACAATTACTCTTATACCTAAACCACAAAAGACCCAACAAAGAAAAAAGAACTTCAGACCAATTTCCTTATGAACATCGACACAAAAAAATACTCAACAAAATTCTGGCAAACCGAATCCAAGAGCACATCAAAACAATCATCCACCATGATCAAGTAGGCTTCATCCCAGGCATGCAGGGCTGGTTCAATATACGGAAAACCATCAACGTGATCCATTATATAAACAAACTGAAAGAACAAAACCACATGATCATTTCATTAGATGCTGAGAAAGCATTTGACAAAATTCAACACCCCTTCATGATAAAAGTCCTGGAAAGAATAGGAATTCAAGGCCCATACCTAAACATAGTAAAAGCCATATACAGCAAACCAGTGGCTAACATTAAACTAAATGGAGAGAAACTTGAAGCAATCCCACTAAAATCAGGGACTAGACAAGGCTGCCCACTCTCTCCCTACTTATTCAATATAGTTCTTGAAGTTCTAGCCAGAGCAATCAGACAACAAAAGGAGGTCAAGGGATACAGATCGGAAAAAGAAGAAGTCAAAATATCACTATTTGCAGATGATATGATAGTATATTTAAGTGATCCCAAAAGTTCCACAGAGAACTACTAAAGCTGATAAACAACTTCAGCAAAGTGGCTGGGTATAAAATTAACTCAAATAAATCAGTAGCCTTCCTCTACACAAAAAAAAACAAGCCGAGAAAGAAATTAGGAAACGACACCCTTCATAATAGACCCAAATAATATAAAGTACCTCAGTGTGACTTTAACCAAGCAAGTAAAAGATCTGTACAATAAGAACTTCAAGACACTGAAGAAAGAAATTGAAGAAGACCTCAGAAGGTGGAAAGATCTCCCATGCTCATGGATTGGCAGGATTAATATAGTAAAAATGGCCATTTTACCAAAAGCGATCTACAGATTCAATGCAATCCCCATCAAAATACCAATCCAATTCTTCAAAGAGTTAGACAGAACAATTTGCAAATTCATCTGGAATAACAAAAAACCCAGGATAGCTAAAACTATCCTCAACAATAAAAAGGACTTCAGGGGGAATCACTATCCTTGAACTCAAGCAGTATTACAGAGCAATAGTGATAAAACTGCATGGTATTGGTACAGAGACAGACAGATAGACCAATGGAACAGAATTGAAGACCCAGAAATGAACCCACACACCTATGGTCACTTGATTTTTGACAAAGGAGCCAAATCCATCCAATGGAAAAAAGATAGCATTTTCAGCAAATGGTGCTGGTTCAACTGGAGGTCAACATGTAGAAGAATGCAGATCTATCCATGCTTATCACCCTGTACAAAGCTTAAGTCCAAGTGGATCAAGGACCTCCACATCAAACCAGACACACTCAAACTCATAGAAGAAAAAAACTAGGGAAGCATCTGGAACACATGGGCACTGGAAAAATTTCCTGAACAAAACACCAATGGCTTATGCTCTAAGATCAAGAATAAACAAATGGGATCTCATAAAACTGCAAAGCTTCTGTAAGGCAAAGGACACTGTGGTCAGACAAAAGCGGCAACCAACAGATTGGGAAAAGATCTTTACCAATCCTACAACAGATAGAGGCCTTATATCCAAAATATACAAAAGAACTCAAAAAGTTAGACCCAGAGGGGAGACAAATAACCCTATTAAAAATGGGGTTCAGAGCTAAACAAAGAATTCACAGCTGAGGAATGCCGAATGGCTGAGAAACACCTAAAGAAATGTTCAACATCTTTAGTCATCAGGAAATGCAAATCAAAACAACCCTGAGATTTCACCTCACACCAGTGAGAATGGCTAAGATCAAAAACTCAGGTCACAGCAAATGCTGGCGAGGATGTGGAGAAAGAAGAACACTCCTCCATTGTTGGTGGGATTGCAGACTGGTACAACCATTCTGGAAATCAGTCTGGAGGTTCCTCAGAAAATTGGACATTGAACTGCCTGAGGATCCAGCTATACCTCTCTTGGGCATATACCCAAAAGATGCCCCAACATATAAAAAAGACATGTGCTCCACTATGTTCATCGCAGCCTTATTTATAATAGCCAGAAGCTGGAAAGAACCCAGATGCCCTTCAACAGAGGAATGAATACAGAAAATGTGGTACATCTACACAATGGAATATTACTCAGCTATCAAAAACAACGAGTTTATGAAATTTGTAGGCAAATGGTTGGAACTGGAAAATATCATCCTGAGTGAGCTAACCCAATCACAGAAAGACATACATGGTATGCACTCATTGATAAGTGGCTATTAGCCCAAATGCCTGAATTACCCTAGATACCTAGAACAAATGAAACTCAAGACGGATGATCAAAATGTGAATGCTTCACTCCTTCTTTAAAAGGGGAACAAGAATACCCTTGGCAGGGAAGAGAGAGGCAAAGGTTAAAACAGAGACTGAAGGACACCCATTCAGAGCCTGCCCCACATGTGGCCCATATATATACAGCCACCCAATTAGATAAGATGGATGAAGCAAAGAAGTGCAGAAGTGTAGATCGCCCTGAGAGACACAGCCAGAATACAGCAAATACAGAGGCGAATGTCAGCAGCAAACCACTGAACTGAGAATAGGACCCCCGTTGAAGGAATCAGAGAAAGAACTGAAAGAGCTTGAAGGGGCTCGAGACCCCAGATGTACAACAATGCCAAGCAACCAGAGCTTCCAGGGACTAAGCCACTACCTAAAGACTATACATGGACTGACCCTGGACTCTGACCTCATAGGTAGCAATGAATATCCTAGTAAGAGCACCAGTGGAAGAGGAAGCCCTGGGTCCTGCTAAGACTGAACCCCCAGTGAACTAGACAGTTGGGGGGAGGGCGGCAATAGGGGGAGGGTGGGGAAGGGAACACCCATAAGGAAGGGGAGAGAGGAGGGGGATGTTTGCCGGGAAACCGGGAAAGGGAATAACACTCGAAATGTATATAAGAAATATTCAAGTTAATAAAAAAAAAACAAATAAATACTGAACTCCAAACCCGGAGTAAAGGAAAATATGTATACATCCTTGGAAATGTCTGCTGAAGTACACACTGAAAGCTAGCAAGATGGCTCAGCAGGTAAAAGCACTTGACTCCAAATTTGGTGATCTGAGTCTCATCCCCAGAACTCATATGGTCGGAGGAGAGAACTGAATCCTGCAAAAAGTCTTCTGACCGCCCCACCCACTCCATGACATGTGTCCACACATGCATATAATATTTAAGAAAGGCTTCCTTGGTTTTACGTTAATCCTAAAAATTGTGACACTCTTGTAGATGTAGGATTAACAAAAACAGAAGGTTGTTATGTTCTTAGTTTATCCTAATGTGATAAAGAAGGAGTAGCCTTGCCCAGGCTAGTATGTCTGGGACACAGGAACAGGATATGCCATTTATGAAATTCACCACGTACTTGCCATTTTATAATTTCATTGACAGATGTTAATATTTATCTCTAAAATGTGCTCATTGTAGCATGTCTTATGCTATGGAAATGTCTGTTTTTCAGGGAAGTCATGCTACTATTAAATCTGCTTACTTGAGCAAAACTTAAAGCAGATGTTTCCATGGTGACTCACCTGGGTTGATGCTTTTTTTCCCCGCATTACTAGTTAGCAAGTCTCATTCTTTATTACTACAGAGTGGACACAAAGTATTTCTGGAGACCCTTTGAGATGCTTTTCTACTGTTTTTGAAAAGCCCGTTCACTCATCTAAGCTATCTCTCTTTCCAGTGAGGCTTTATTTGTCCCTGTGCTGGGTAGGTTTATGTCAACTTGACATAAACTGGAAGAGGGACCCTCAATGAGAAAAGGCTTCCATCAGTTCAAGCTGTAGGTAAGTCTATAGGGCATTTTCTTAATTAGTGAGATTGATGGGGAGGACCCAGCCTTCCCATCAATTCTTTTTTTTTTCTTTTATTGGATATTTTCTCTATTTACATTTCAAATGTTATTCCCTTTCCCGGTTTCGCCTCTGAATGGGGGATGACCCCCATCCCATCCTCCCAACCCCTGCATCCACAAGGGTGCTCCCTCACCCACTCATCCACCTCCTGCCTCCCCATCCTGGCATTCCCTTGCACTGGGGCATCTAGCCTTCACAGGGCCAAGGGCCTCTCCTCCTACTGATGCCCGACAAGGCCCATCCTCTGCTACATATGCGGCTGGGGTTGCTCCATGTGTACTCTTTGGTTGGTGGTTTAGTCCCTGGGAGCTCTGGGGGGGGCTGGTTGGTTGATATTGTTGTTCTTCCTATGGGGTTGCAAACCCGCATCAATTCTTAATTAGTGATTGTGGGTGGCTCCATCCCTGGGCTGGTGGTTGTGGGTTCTATAAGAAAGCAGGCTGAGCAGGCTATGAGGAACAATCCAGTAGACAACGCTACTTCGTGTCCTTTACATCAGCTTCTGCCTCCCAGTTCCTGCCCAGTTTGAGTTCCTGCTTTTGTTTCTGTCAATGAACTGTGTCAGGATACATAAACCAAATAAACCCTTTCCTGGACCAGTTACTTTTGGTCACAGTGTTTCAACACGACAAGAGGAATCTTAATTAAGAAAGTTTGTCTTCTTGAAAATGACATAAATAAAATGTAGATAGTTTTATACCAAATAGTAAGCCAAGACTATAAACTGTGTCTGGAGAAATGTATTATTTTTCTTTCTAAGATTCTCAGTGGAAAGGTTAAAAGTCTTCAGCTAGTGGTAAGGAGTTCATATGTGATTTAAGCTTATAAGAGTCAAGAGTGCCCCTAGAGAGAGAGAGAGAGAGAGAGAGAGAGAGAGAGAGAGAGAGAGAGAGAGAGAATGAATGTGTTTAATCATTGTAAACTATGGTAGTTAAAGTATGTTTGAGGGTAATATCACAGAAAAAATGGTTAGCATGATATATCCATAGACTAAAAATAAATATTTGCCTCTAATGATGCATTTGAGAATTATGAAAGGACCTCAGTGTTGGGGTCCTTTAGCTCAACTTCTTCCTCTATTGTGAACCATAATTATCATCCTCACCTGACAGGTTCTTATTTAAGACCATGTACTCTGACAAGAGAGTTTAGCCCAATTTTCTCACGCTTTGATCTGAAACGCAAAACCATTCACTCCTCAGGTGAATACCATGTGAAACAGCCTGTCTTTAAACCTCAGATAAACTAGAGGACATTGATATTGCCAGAGGATTCTGGAAAGATCTTGTCAATGTATGCTTGTTGATCAGTGATTTTACAGTGTTTTCCCTTTTTCCCTCAAAATCCCACAGGGAGATAAGACTCTACATACCAAAGCCAGGTATGGTGCCATATACCAGTAATCCCAGTTCTTGGGAGGCTGAGGCAAAGGGATAATGATTTTAAGGCCCACCTGGATGTCATAACTATATTCCAGCTCAAAACAAAACAAACAATCACAAGAAACAAAAAAATCCATTGATTATTACTAGATATATAAAAAGCAAAACTACCATGAAGTGCAAACATACATCCTATTTATAGTACCCTCAACCATGCATGCTATTTGTACTAACCTCAACCATACTTGCTATTTGTAGTACCCTCTAATAATTACTACTTTGCTATTTTAATACTTTATTATGCTCTCTATGTTAGAGTACTATTTTAATACTTTTTTGGAAAATGCTGAATATTTTTAAACATTTTGGAAAATGCTATCTTCTTGAATTGACTTTGCTCTCCTGGAAGGATGTAAGCTCTCTAAGGGTTTCTTTGCTTCTGCCCTGTTGTTCAATAATTTCTTTAAGAACTTTATTTTCATCATCTTCAACTTCCTTCCCCAACCTCCACTCTTCCACGCCTACCCAATTTGGGGCCTCCTACCTCTTTTTTCTTAAAAAATGAAACCAAACGAAAAAATGGAGTCAATTTGTGCTGTCTATATGTTTTCACAAATAAGAACTTCCACTGGAGCATGGTTAACTTACTAAGAGCCACTCCCTTAAAACCAATGGTCCCTCTGCAGCCCCCATCAGTTGCCTATTGAGCTTCAGTGAGGGGTGGAGCTTTGTGCGCTCCTTCCCCCTCGAGGCTGGGATTAGGTTTACCTTGAGCTTGCACAGTGCATGTACATACCGTCACAGATCCTGTGAGCACATATGTGAAGCTTCCTGTCCAGGAGACACTGCTTCCTCAGAGTCATTTACTGGCTGTGACGTTTATGACCTATCTGTCCCTTTCCTCAATGACTCTGAGCGATGAGTAGAGGGGTTACGATATAGTTGTCCGATTCGGTCTACGCATTCCATAGTCTCTTGTTCTCTGTACCTTGACAAGATGACTGCAAAAAAGAAGCTTCTCAAATGAGAGCTGTGGGTATAACAGTAAGTCCTTAGAAGCCAGTTGAACACTATATCCATTTATCGGAGGGAGAGTAGGGTCTACCCTAGAGTCTATGACTTACTTAGCCACAGGCTTTCAACCTTCATAGTGCTGCCGGGTATGGTTTTTATCTTGTGGAGCAGGCCTTATTTCTGATCAAAAAGTGGTTGTTTATTTCCAGGACGTTCATGCCCCTATTGTATCCATGGGCAAATCTAGAATGATTGCTGTTACAGCTCTCAGCATTCTCAGTTGGGTAGGGATGATTATTTTTTTCCTCGAGTAGTTTCTTAGCCATTACTGCCTCTACCTCCAGCCATTTGTGATGCTTTTCCTCCATTTAAAGTCTGTTTTTCCTTGATCATCCTGTCTCTGCCCCACAGTGTCTGTAGTGAAGCCTTTTTCCTTCACTTCCCAGACACCCTTAGCTATTATGTGAATTGTCACCCTGTGCTATAATTGCCTGGTTTGTTATTTGTTGGTAAATGTAACATATTTACTGGTTACTTTTATATTGTATTTTTGGCCTACAGAATAAAAGTCATTATACATGGGAGAAGTGTGCAAATTTGAAAAAAAAAAAAGCCTAGGAAGTTCTAGGCGTGCTTCCTTTTCAGTTCAAATCAGTTGCTCTGATAAATATTGTCAAACCAGTTTATCATAAACATTCCCTCCTTTACATTCTCAAACCATGCAGACTTCATCAAAGATAGTAATATGCGATTTTACTGTGCAAAAATTCTCTCTCCCTAACTAGAGAATAAAAATTTACCATCAATGGCAGTAATAAATTCTAAAACGTGTTACAGATAGAATAGGCTATCTGGAGAAGAAAATTACTTACGTAACATTAAATAGTCAAAAAATCCCGATAAATTATTTAAAAACATTCCTGGTTAAAGTTAATAGTTTGTGAAATTTGAAATGTAGAAAATGATTCTAAGGAAGTCTTTTAAAATGAAAGACTACTGACTGTTATTTTCAGTCCCGTCACCCTGACTGAATTTAGAATCAGCATGGGGGTATCTGTGAGGACATTTCCAGAAAGATTTAACTGAATAGGGGAGATCTAACCTGAGCGTGTGTGGCACCACCCTGTGGACTAGAGTTGCCAGACGCAGTAAAGTGAGAAAGCTAGCCCAGCATCAGCATCCATATTGCTCTACAACTTGACTCTGGGTGCAGTGTAACCCAGGCAGCCCACGCTCCTGCTATCACACCGTGCACACCATGATGAACTATACACTAACTGTGAGGTGTGGCCTTGCAGGAAGAAGTAAGTCACTGGGAGTAGATTTTGAGAGTTTAAGACCTCACCCTACTGACGCTGCTCTCTGCTTCGTGCTTGCAGTTAACAGTGAGCTCTCCCCTTGCTGTGGCTGCTGCCATACTGCCTCTTCCTATCATGCTTCTCTACCATGATGGACTCCAGTGCCCCCAGAGCCACTTGCTTCTGTAAGTCGCTTTGGTGTTGTAACACAGCAGAGAAACAAGTAATCCAGCTGTCTATAGTTTGTTGACAACAGCATTTTATAGCCCAGTCCCACCAATTGGGGTCATAGGGGCTTAGAAAGAGTTAGTAGATATGATGACCTCCTACGGATTAGAATTATTTACCTTGATTTTAGAATAAGACACATTAACAAATCTCTACTAGGGTGTATCTAGTTCTTTTCTGGATGTTTTTTAAAAATCAAGCTCAAAATTAACTTTTTGCTATTTCTAATTCACTGTGTAGTGGTCAAAAGTTTTGAGGTTTTCTTGTGCTGCTCAGTAAGAAACTCATAATCCTCTCCCTTCATCTTCCAGAATCTTGGAATTGCAGGTGAACACCATCAGGCCTAGCTATGTTTCATACCTTCACTGAATACGTAATATAATAATGTTATATTTTAAGATAGAATTGCCTCAAGTCAGGCTTTCGCATCATCTATAAGGAGAACAGAGAATCCAGATATGCCCATCAGTCTAGTCATTAGGTGACCACTTTTTAATCCCTGTGATATATTTTCAACCTTACCATGTGAGGAAAGAAAAGAGGATAGGATGGGTTCCCTTCTTTGTTCCCTTGGAGCTAGAGGGGGTGATACTAAAAGACTAAATCAGTAAGTTATTAGAATTTGAACAAATGACACCTACTTTATCCTTAGGAATGCCTATATATTATTGTAAGTCTTAGGTTTCCTTCTGTAAATGAACTGCACAATGTGAGGTGCTCACCTAAGATTGTACGGTAGCCCTGTTTACACTCTTCTTGAACTTTGGATTTCCACATTTTGCAACAGGCTATTTTCTCTGTCAATCATAACATTCACACATATCATAGCATCAAGAGGGCTTGAGAACCAGAATAAGCACCATTATTAGAAAAGCACATGCTGTGTTGTAGAACACTTACTTTCCTACAAGCACTATGAGAACTTAGAAGGTGAGGTTTATTGCTGAAGTAGAGCTGAGCCAGATGTTTTCTTGATTGTGTTCCTTGTCTATTAACACTTAAACCCTGTCATCTACACTGTTCTCCATTCTAGTTTCCATTTTTGTGTTGAATGACTTGTTTTTTAAAAACTGAGTACAAGACTATCCACATAAGACTTAGAGAAGATCTGTTCTTGTACTGACCAGGATATTTGAAGAGCTTTAAAATCACAGCCAGAAGACTTACATCAGAGCAGGAAAGCTGACCCTTGTCATGTGTTTTTCCTAAGTATTTCCCAACACTTTCCTATGAAGTTTCCACCCTGTTACTGTACTGTCAGGTTCGTTTGTTTGTTCATTTTGGTGGGTGGTATTTGCCTCTAAGAGTTACAGGTTCAGCATTTAACATAGTTAAATTATACCTGAGCCTCAAGAGACATATCTACTACGTAATGGGGGTTCCCTTAACTGTCACCTCTCTGATTTGGGGTCTGGATCCCATGTTTCTTCTTCTTATCCTTTTGTGTGAATATACTAGTTTAATGAAAATGTTCCTTTTATGGGAAAATGTAATCAGGGTGAGAGATATTTCTGTAGCATATCTTCTATGTAGTTTTTCTCAAGATAGAGTCAAAATGTCCATCTATTTCATGATCTTTGCCTAAGTGGTTGTTGATTAACTCAACTTCCTTTTTTCAATACACTATGGTTTGTGTGTTTCTGTGTCTTACTTATCCAATGCTGAGATATGTAGAGCAATGAGCAAGCACATGTATATGAAGGAAAAATAAAAGATGAATATTAACATTTTTCAATTATATTCTAATAATATGCTAAGATAGTACTTTAGCACATTTTTGCTCTATTTTGGGGAATAATTTACAATAATTTTTCTTATGAAAATTCTGTTAGGAACTTGTGTATAATGTTGCCCTAAATGTGTAACTTTTTATATGTTCATATTAGCAAATATTTTTTCAGACTTTCATCTAGGGATTAGAACTATGTACATGCAAAACCTTAAGATCCAAAGATACTCTAAATTTTTTTCATGGAGAGTTCAAAACACAACTGTTATGACTACTGATTGTGAATAATAGAACTAATTACTAATTTATGTAGGATGTATTATGGACAGAATATGGGAGCATGTAGTATTGGTACAGAAAATGGTAAGAGGCTGGGGGGATGGGATAGGGGACTTATGGGCAGGAAACCGGGAAAGGAAATAACATTTGAAATGTAAGTAAAATAATATCCAATAAATAAATAAATAAATAATAAGGTTAATTGAAAATTTGAAGAAAAAAAAAAACAAAGAAAGTGGTAAGAATGGTGAGGTCTCCTAAGTGTAGGCAGGGTGCATACCTGGCCTCATAAGCAGAGTACTTGGCTAGCAACTGCTGGCACTCTGGATGATTGATCTTCCCTGCCTTTGTGACTTCATCAAGACTGAGAGCCTGGGAAAAGATCACAGAGCTAGCCAGGGTTGGGTCCAAGGCCTGTCCCTTGGCTGATCTGCACAGAAAGGAGACTTGTTTCCTTTGGTTTCCTTTGTGGAATACAGACCCTCCCATGAAAGACCACACACAGCCAAGTAGAAGCTGAGATATCTGTGTCTGGTTCATATCTGTTCAGTGGAGTCAATTGTTAAAACATTAGCAGTTTTGTATGTTGGATGCTAAGTATAGCTATCATTAAAACCTAAATTATGATTAAATTTACCTTTTAAAAGATAACAAGGGATCAAAATATTCCTCACTTCTTATTCTTGTTTTGTTACTTGTCTCTGTTGTGACCGAGGTGTGTGTGTGTGTGTGTGTGTGTGTGTGTGTGTGTGTGTGTGTGTGTGTGTGTGTGTGTGTGTGTGTGTGTGTGTCTATGCAAATTTCTTCCTGGGTGTGTATTCCTTGCTCAGCAGCACTGTGTTGTAGGATTGAGATCAGCCAAGCTAGGGTGTTTATAACAAAAATTCATAAGTGCTGTGAACCAGAACTGATCTATGGCTTTTTAAGTTACTTAGATTTGAGAAAACAACCAAGAAATGTAAACCGTGCAGTTTAAACTCTAAGTTGTGTCATGTCTGTGGCCACTATATTGAAAATGACACAAAAAATAGGAGATATTCTGCCAGTGCTAAGAAACTGCTCATCAAATGCCACAGGAACCCACTTATGCCATGGATGAGCAAGTAAGTTATGGCACAGAACTGTATTTGCTTTGCCTTAGTCATTAATGTAATATGTCATACTGACCAGACTTAGACAAGGAACTATGTTAGCTGCAAGAGTTTGACAATACCATTATATGAAGACCAATTGATCATTTAGAAATAAATTAATGAAAAATATTATACATGATTGTCTATAAGCTAACTGCTACATGTTTTTGATTTAAGTAGAATATAAAAATGTGTATGTGTATGTGCACACATGTGCACATGCGCTGTTGTATGGCGCATGTATGTACCTTTATATTCCTGCCTGAGGAACCAACTGTTAAACATTTATCAGTACCCTGTGGTAGTAATTCCCACCAAGGATATCAGAAGTCCAGGTGGCAAGGGCAGAAATAAAAGGCAGGCAATTACAAGAGAACACCTGGTGTGTGTGTGTGGGGTGCATCAAAGGGTTCAAACACTAAATTTAAACTAGTAGGGAAAAGAGCAAAAGGAGATTATCGACAGAGTTAAGAGGTAAGACTCAAGGTCAAAGCAGGGTTACTGTATCGGTCACTATGAAATGTAAGTATGTTGTATCCTTTGGAAATGTGGGGATTAAACATGACCAAGGGTTGGAAGAAATATTAAGGGATATCTTGAAGGATTCTACATTTTATTCTCTAATAAGAGAGTACTTTGAGTCACATCAGTAAACATGTGGTCATGATTATATAAAAGTGATTATGGTCTTGCTATGAACTGGCTGAGACATCACAAGGTGTATTCGCCTCTATGTTGCTTAGCTTTCTGACCCATAAAATGGAGATAATATTATGTACTTTATGGTGTATCTTTGAGAACTAAACCTGTGCAGCCTTGTGAAGTCTGTAGAACTGAGAACCAGTTATCAAATTATTGTTGTCATTTGGTTCTGTTGGCTTGTCCATTGCCAACAGATTATCCATGGTTGCATTTTGGTTTATGCTCTGCCTGATTCTTACAGTATGACTCATAACCTACTTTTCTGGTAAGGTATCAGCTCTGACGAGAGCCAGGGCATACTCTTCTCAGTAGAGCAAAACCAGTGCTCAACTCAATGTTTAGATCAGGCTACTGTGTGACCATAGCAACAGTAAAACATGTCTCTCCTCTAACCATCATGGAAGATGGCTGCTTCCTTACCATCAAAAGCACCAAGCTTGCTTTAATCTTCTGCCTTAGTGACCCAGTTCCTCATCTGATTTTTCACCCTGCTTCTTGATAACCTGCAAGCTAGCTCCTTGTTTCATCTTGAGTGTCACTAACATTATCTCCAGTTCCACAAGAAGCCTAAAACTCACCTTGTAGGGTATGGTTCTGATGCTTTGATTGGCAATCTACATGGGAATGAAGGTCCTATTCCCCAAGTGGTTCTTGATCTATCACTAAAGATGCTAGTACTAGGCCAATGGCTGGGTGGAAGAGGCAGGATTTTCAGGTACCCACAAGCAGGTTAAGATATACAGGAGGAGGAAAGAAAATTCACCATGCTTCAGAGAGAGAGAGAGAGCCACCAGTCATGTGAGATCTTGTGTAGAGTGTCCATTGGTCGCTTTCCCAACTGGGCCTGGGGTAGCAGGTGGAATTTTAGAAACACAACTAAGCTGAGGGCAGATTTAAGGGGCTGAGCAAGGATAAAGCAACCAGGACTAAGGGGAGGGTTAGAAGTGCCCAACCATTGATCTAAGACATATTGAAAATAAGTTAATATGTGTTTCATACATAGATCCAAGGGAACTAGGGTGGTGGCTGGTAGCATAATCTCCCAGAGCTTAAAACAGGGTGGTAGAAACTACATGTTACATACCTGACTCACATGGCCCTGTGTTCAGGCAGGGAATGACCTCCTAGGTTGCATTAAGCTAAAGAATCTCAGTCTTACTCATTTCTTGTTTTAAAAAAATTTGTATTTATTTATTTATTTTTTACAGGTAGACTCCTGGTAGTCTTGGGCCAGCTTCTATGGGGGGCTATGCAATCAGTAACTGGTTTCAACTATTGATAGCAAGTGTCATTTGTTTAGATAGAACCAGTACATAGAAGATGCTAAGAGAAGTAGTAGGTTGTATGAGGTTCAAAGGACATGCTTGACACCTGAGTTGAAGAAAGTCAGGGTGACATAAGCATGGTGGTGGTATTTGTCTTTGAGAAGCAAAACCTCAAACTAGAGAACGGTTGAGTCCACAAAACAGTGAACCTTGTTTCTTCTGAATATTTTTCAGTGGTTGCAGATTTCATACACCATTGCCTCTAAGTAACTGAATGTGTATTTCCCATAAAGATCAAAACAACAATGCAGTTTTTCAAATCAAGAAATTACCATCTCATTTTCAGACCACCTTGAGATTATAGCCATTACAGCTAGAGACCTGGTTGAAAACTGCATTTCTTTGCGTCTCCAGTGTCTTTCATTATAGACCACACCCTTGTCTTAGTCTTCCCTTAGCTAATGATCCTAACACTTTCAAAGTTCACATGTCAATTATTGTATAAAATCTCCCTTCAGGTTTGTTTAATACATCCTTATTCTTGGCTTTAGATTATCCATCTTTGGCTTAGTGATTTTAAACATAGGTCTGGGAACATGGCTCAATCAATATAATACAAGCTGAGTAAGCATAGGGAACCCAGGTTCTGATTCCCTGAATTTACATAAAAAGCTGGGCATAGTCATCTGAACCCCTAGCCTCAGCACTGGGAGGGGATTTAATAAAGACAGACAAATAGTGAAACTCACTGACCAGCTAGCCTAGCCAATTCAAATTCAGGTTCAATGGGAAGACTCTTTCTCAAATATAAAGTGCTCGGAGAATCAGGAGGAAAGACACCTTACTTAACCTCTGGGCTCCAAAGGCATGCCTCCCCACCCCTCCATAAATACATGCATGTACAAGCACATAGGTACATACTTACATTAACAAGTACTTACCATACAATATCATATACACACACACACACACACACACACACAGACTCAGAGACAGACACAGAGACAGACAAACAGACAGAGACAGACAGACAATAGTTCATCTTGTATTGTTGCTTGTGATCATTTTAAACATCTGAATAAAGTGACATTCACTAGGCATGTCATCTGTGAGGTAACTATATTTTTTGCAGTTAATAACATTGTGTGTGTTGGCGGGCAGGGGTTGGGTGTAGTTTTGAAAGCACAGAGAGCTCATTCTCTACATAGTTTCCATCCACATGCTTATCTACTTCTGTACCTTTGGACTAGTGATCTCTTCTTTCATTTACTAAGCTGGAATCTATTCCTTTGTCTTAGTTTTGACCTAACTATTCCCGATTTGGTGAGAGAAGCCCATTCAACTTGGCTTGCTTATCTTTTGATAGGTCTTCATTATTTATTAAGCATTTATTTCTATCAGACACTGTAAGATATTGTAGACTCATAATGGACATTTTCTGCCCAGACCTAAACTTAGCCTATTTTTTTTTTTACAAGCATCCTACTTCCTTGTGGACAGAGATACTTAGAAACCAAGATCTGGGTGCTGTTTATGTTTGGGATTTTGCCCCTATTCAATGCCCTCCCACTGTCAGAGCTGGGGACTATGTACACCTATGTATCCACCAATACTGCAAACTCATTTATTTTTTCTATGTCTATCATACATTTTGAAAGACCTGAGATTATTGTGATTATTTCAATTTATCAGCACCTATCGGGTTTTATATTTGTAACCCCTTTCCTCTGAACTAAAAGTCTACATGGCTAACTCCTTTTATGTTTAATTTTATAAACGCTACTACTTTTTTAAAAAAGAATGCACATAAAACATTACAACTCAACGAGCTTCATTGAATTAGAGTATGGAAGCTGGAGCTGTGACGTTTCACATTATATTTCATACTTACGCTTTTAGTATCATAGATATTTTATACACTTATTGACCCCCCAAAACAAAAAAAATCCAAGAGAAGAATTAGAACTAGAGAAACAACTGACTTCATATCCTCTTTCACAGCTCATGTCCATCCTGTATTCAGTCCTAATTTCTAACATTTGTCCCCATCCCAGTCCACACATGTGACTCATTCCATTGCTGTTCGTTGCCTTTCTTTTTCCTTCTAAAATGTCACTCCAGTCAGGTTATATGTTGCTGCCATGTCCCTATTCCTTGTGTCGGCATTTCTAAAAATTATTTTATTTATTTACATTCCAGCTGTTGTCCCCCTCCCGGTCCCCCTCACACAGTTCCTCATCCCATTCCTCCTTCCCCTTGCTTCCTAAAGGGTGCTCTCCCCTCCAGGCATCCCCCTTCCCTGGGGCCTCAAGTCTCTTGAGGATTAGGTACATCTCCCACTGAGGCCAGACTAGGCAGTCCTCTGCTATGTAGTGCTCTGGGGTGGGGGATGGGGGAATAGGGTTGGACCAGCCCATGTATGCACTTGGTTGGTGGCTCAGTCTCTGGGAGCTCCCTGGTGTCTGGCTTAGTTGAGACTACTGGTATTCCTATGGGGTCACCCTCCCCTTCAGCTTCTTCAATCTTTCCCCTAATTCAACCATAGTGGTCTCTGACTTCAGTCCAATGATTGGGTCTGTCTCATTCAGTTTCTGGTAGAGCCTCTCAAAGGATAGCTATACTAGGTTCCTGTCTGTAAGCAAATCGTAGCATAATAACAGGGTCAGGCCTTGGTGTCTCCCCTAGGCCCCAAGTGAGATGGATTCTAAGTTGGACTGGTAATTGGACTGCCTTTCCTTCAGTCTCTTCTCCATTTTTTTTAATCCCTGTAGTTCTTTTAGGCAGGAGCAAATCTGGGTCAGGAATTTTGGCTGTGGGTTGGTAACCCTATACTTCCACTTGAGGCCTTGTTTATCTCTTGGAGGTGGACTCTTCAATTTCCCTCTCCACATTGTTAAACATCTTGGCCAAGTTATCCCCATTGAGTCCTAAGAGTCTCTCACATCCTAGGTCTCTAGTACTTTCTCCCACCTCCCAACCCTTAGGCTGTCTCCTGGCCTTCTCTGTCCAGCCCCCATACCTAATCCTGTTCTTCTTTTCTCCTGGCCTTCCCCTTTTGCACCCAGATCCCTTCATCCCTCTGCTTTCCATGATTATATTATTCTCCCTTAAGAGGAATTGAAGCCTCCTTTCTTGGGCATTTCTGTTTGTCACACTTCTTCCAGCCTGTAGGTTGTTTCCCATGTCATCTGTACTTTTTGGCTAATATCCATTAATCAATGAGCATATATCATGTATGTCTTTTTGGGTCTGGATTACCTCACTCAGGACGATATTTTCTAGTTCCATCTATTGGCCTACAAAATTCATTATGTCCTCATTTTTAATAGCTAAATAGTATTCCATTATGTAACGGGCAACTTCTTATTCACACAGAAACTTTGGGCTCCAGCATCCTGCATTGGATCAGTTCTGTACCAATGTATCCTCTTGTCAAGTGACTTGGGCTCCCGTTTCCCACAATAAGCCATTCATTCCATATCTTTCTCATCTCGCCAGGGCTCTGAAACCTTGTGGCATGTGCCTGTCTTATGACTCCTTTTGTTTCCCTCCTTGAACTTGCTATGCCCCTCTGGGCCATGCCTGTCTTCATGCCTCCCTGCCACTACCTGGTTGTCTGACTACATATCTTGTGTAATGCAGAAAGACACATTTCACTAGGTTGCCTCCTGGGTGGGGTGGTTACCCTTCTTACCCCGGTCATACTCTGACCCATCTTGTCTCCCTTGAGATGCTAAACACATGGTCAGCCACACTGACTGGCTAGAACTGGAATGTCCAGGAACAGACTTACCAAATAAGAACTAATATTTTAAGATACTTATACACCAGCCTGATGTTCCATAAGGTCCAGGGAAGAGTTTTTATTTTACACCAAAACCACCACTGGTTTTGTCTTCTCTCGGGTTAAATTTAGCACAGGAATTTCCCAGTTTGGTTGTGACCTGTTTGTCTTGCCTGCTTTCTGTGTACTTTGTACCGTGTGACCTAGCACTTCAGTTCCACTGAACTTTTTGCCTGCCACAAATATGCCATGCCCTTTAGCACATTGGCAGGGTTTTTCCTTCCTTCCTGGTGTGCCTTCACCCTGTGTGGTATCTGGAAATCGCTGACTCATTCTTCAGGACTCTGATCAATTTGCCCTTCTCACTGAAATTTCCCAAGTCCTGCTGGTAAGTGGGTCCTTCCTGCTTGCTCAGAGAGTGTTTGAACGTGGGCAATTACAACTCTGCTACTGCCTGGCTGTATAAAGTTCATTCAACTGCTCAACCTATGCAAGTCTCAGCTTCTTCAGGGGTGAAGTTGCTTAATAATTGTATCAACTTCAAACAGTTGTTGTAAAGCTGAGAGGAGTTAATCTTCGCAATGTTAACCTTTGCTATCATCATCATCATCAATTACCAATTATAGTATATCTCTCATAAAAGAGTAGGCTCTTAATTCCAGGATATAATTCAACGTGAACAACATGATATGTGATCAGCATTTTCTGAAGGAATCAAGTTATTGTGCAAATACTTTTCAAGGCTGTGCCATCATGTTAGGCAACACTGTGACCAAACTAATGATGTTTTCCGATCTCCTGGAATATACAGGCTGGTGGGGAAAGAGAGACCTTTGCAAATAATTACACAGGTAAATGAACAAGGAAGTGAAGAGAAACTGTGATAAGTCTATATAAAAGGACAATGATTGTCACAGAAAGATGTGAGGGTGTTTGTCCCCAGTTCCTGACACAAAGCTTCTAAAGCCCTCAGATTTCCTGAGCTGGTGACTACAGGAGCACTGTTTGTTCTGATGAGGCAACACTTGGCAGACCTTGTAGTTTCAGGGTAAGAGTGGAGGTTAGGAGCACAGAACATTGAACCCAATCCTGACCCTTAGGTATTTGGAAAGAGACTGGATATTGAATTCATTGTCAGTGACCACCAATTCAATCAATCATGCCTACCTAATGAAAACATCATGAGAAGTTTGGGGTGTTTACAGGTTGATGATCATATTAAGGTTGTGAGACTACGGCATGCCCAGATAGGGCAGGTGAACTCTGTTTATCTCAGTCATTTCTTGTCTTATGTATGTGTTTTAGTTGACTATTTATTAATTGTATTGCTTATCATATATCATTAATAGTATAGTGCTTGCTGTAGACTTGTGAGCCATGCCCTCAAATTGTCAAACATGAAGAAGGCTACAGGAGCCCTGAGTTTACAGTCAAGACAAACAGGAGTGCATAGCTTGAAGACCTCATGCTTATGACTGGCACCTAGAAGGAGTTTAGTCTCGTATACCTGGAGCCCTTGAAACCTACTGAATCTGATGTTAACTCTGAGTACTTCAATTGTACTGGATTGAGTGGCATGGCCCTAAGTTGGTATCAACATTAGTTGTTATCAAGGAAAAAAGAAAACAACAACAACACCCTTCTTATTTTAGTGTCAGAGATATTATAATAAAATTGGCTTAATCAGACAGTGAGTGAATGATTGAAATGGGGTGACAACTTAGATTAGAACTTAGGTTAGAAGACTTGGAAGTATTTTTGACAATGTGAGTTTTTCCAGAGACCCAAATGCTGAATACAAACCATAGAAAAGAAAGTTTGCCTGTGAAAGTGGGTGGCACAAAAGAACTTGGCTCCATTATGCTCTGTTTCCGGATGTGGGGAATAAAGGTGTAGGCAAGAAGACTTAAGTGAGACGGAAGAGGAAGGCTGAGACATGCTTTTACAAAATTAAGGGACTTAGAATATTATGAAACATGTGATGAGAAGCAAGTGTACCTTCTGGTTATAGTGGTATGCCTTCACTACAAAATGACACGGTTATACTGGGAAAAAATGTGGTAGTGGCACTTTGAGAGAACATGAAGGTCCCAGGGAGATGGAGGCCAGGTGATGCAATAGAACAGAGAGGGGATAGAGAGGAGGGAGGAAAGGATGGAGGGAGTGATGGGGAGGGAGAGGAAGACGAGGAGGAGGAGGAGGAGGAGGAGGAGGAGGAGGTGGTGGAGGAGGAGGAGAGAGGAGGGGAGGAGAGGAAAGGAAGGGAAGGGAAGGGAAGGGAAGGGAAGGAGATGAAAGGAAGAGAAGGAAGAGAAGGAAGGAGGAGGAGGAACACATTTGGTGATGGTTTGAATATAGTGGATATGTACGAGGGAGTCTGTCATGATGGCCAAGGTTCAGAGTTATGTATTAGGGAGAAGTCTAGGGACAGTTCACTAAGCTAGAAGAAATTGGAGGAGGAATGGTTTTTCAAGAAAAGATATAATTTTGGATGTGTCCAGTGTATCTGAGATCAGTGCAGGAAGTCCAAGTGGCAATGTGAAGTATACTGTTATCGAAATGAGTCTGGAATTCAGAAGGATCTCATCGCAATGCATAACTGTGAGAATTAATTGTGAGACTAATGCTTCATTATTGACAAAAGCATGAATCTCACTTACTATAATCTTTCTGAATAATTGCCCTCTTAACTATTATGTATAGATGAGATAGATGAGTTCTGTTATGGTTTGAATAAATGCCCTCCATAGGCATATACGCTAACTTATTAGCCCGAGGTACTTTTGCAGAGGTAGGGAATAAGGCAAAGAAAGTAGATTACTGGGGCATACCATTACGGGAGATGTTAAGACTCTGGCCATTTTCAACTCTTTTATTTGCTTCTGGGCTGCCATGAACCCCCATGGTGATGCACACAGACCCCAAAGAAACATGCCAACCAACCTTGACCTTAGTTATTTTGTTGTAGTTACCGAAAGCTGAGTTAATACAGTTGTATTTGCACAAATCTAGTTTTCACTGAGGAGTAGTAGTAGAATTAATCTGTCATAGCAACACTTAAATGTTCCTCAAAGTGGAAGTGTTATGTAAAATTGTGTAAGTAAAACTACAGAGCTTATGGGGGACCTGGGAATACAGCACATAACAGCTTCATTAGAGACATGCAAAAACATTGTAGACAGCAAGTAAAATGCTATAACCAAGTTTTACACATGTTAAAGGGCTGTGGTGTGCATAATTACTATGACAAACAGATAGGGGCTGAAGGATTACAGCACACTAAATGGAAGAGGACCATTATTTGAAGTCATCCGGGAAGTTGTCATACCACCTACAGATAAATGCAGCTTTTTAGGAGAGACCCCAACATCAGTTCTGTGATTTGCATCTTAAAATCCAAGGGTATCCCGTTCTGCCTTTGTGGATTTTTCTAAGCATACAATTTTAGTGGACTTCCATTTTTCCAAAATAGATAATATGATTTGTCTTCATTCACTTTTGTATTACTGCTGGGTATTTTTTTTTGAGTCATATTTGGACTCATGGCTTCATCAAATAGTTGAAAACTTTGAGATATTTCCCAATATGTTCATCTTACTACCAAGAGGATTTGCATCTGTAGGAAGTGTTGGTTCCTGTTTCAGGTGTTTGTATATGTATAAGACTTTCTCTTTGGGTGTGAGAATACTTGCTTCCGTTTCTCCTGCTGTGTAGTATCCAACCCACATGGTACTCGGTCTTACTGTTATGTATTCTTCTCTTGTAGGGTTTTCCAACACTTGAGATCACTGCAGACACAGACTTTCTATTATCTTCTACTGCTGTCTCTCACGGTTAGCAGTGTGGGTTCCTCTCTTCCTGATGTGTATGATGTTTTACTTGTTCTTCTAATTTACCCAAAAATACTTCATTTTACACCTCTCTGGAGCTCTGGAAGCTTCTTCTGTATGTATCTTGATATTTTTGAGATAGGATATGTAGAAGAATTTTAAGATTCTGAATGAGTATTTTTAAATACAAAGTTCACAAATGCAAAATTTGGCAAGGACAAAATCTTGATGTTTAACACTTTGATGGTGATGTGTATGTGCATGCGTGCGTGCGTGTGTGTGTGTGTGCTGTGTGTGTGTGTGTGTGTGTGTGTGTGTGGTATGTGGTGTGTGTGTGTGTGTGCGCGCTGAGTATTCCTACTCAGCTTAGGTTATTTGCATAAAGGCTTTTGAAAATATTCACATAGGGTTTTCAACAGATAAAGTCATGCATAAGCTAATGCCTCTAAAATTTCATTATGCTCAATTTATTCCTTTAAGCATCAATTACCTTGGAAAAATTTGCATTTCTAAACAATATTAAAGCATTCACTGTATTATTATTATTTTTTTTTACTTTTATTCTCAACAATTTCAAGCAAGACATCTAAGCTTTGGAAAACAGAAAGACGAGCCAAAACAAAGTCTCTGGCTGCAAATTTGCAATAAATCAATTCTGGATGAGAGAGCAAGTAATAAAGTGAGCATAAGTCTCTTGACTACTTTACTTATATTCTATATCACGAGGAACTTATATCTCTGTTTTATTTGGCTTTCTCTGCCTCTTCTTTTTCTTCTTCTTCCTCCTCCTCTCCTTCGTCCTCTTCCTCCTCTTCTTCCTCTTCCCCTTCTCTTCTTCTTTTTCTTCTCCTCCCTCCTCCCCCTCCTCCTTAGCAGAATCTCAGTTCTTTTTCTCAGCTCTTTACCAGAATTAATTAAAGGGAAGCGAGTTACTTACAGTTTGGGTCAGAGGGAAGACTTGTCATTTTTTCATGCCTTTGTCTGTAGTTGTGTCACAGTTTGTAGAAAAGATGAAACAAAACTGGAAAGTTTGAGAATAGGGATTTCATGATAAGAAATTCACAGGAGCCCTGAAATGTCTTTTCTAGGAGTTGTGGTCAGAACTTGAGCCCTTCCTTGCGATTTCCTGGATAAAATTTGATGGTTTGTAGGCCCACCATTCTAAACCATGTAATAATTTAATTGGATTCTGAGAAATGACAATTTTATTCCTATGATTTTCTTGAAAATCCACAGTTCCCTTTATGTATTTGTGTGTCTGTCTGTTTTTAGTCTGTCATCATCATCTTTAACTATTCATCTAACATCTATATAGAGAGAATATCTTGTGTATTGTGCAGATGTGTTACTTATCAATTAAAAAGCCTGTGGCCTATAGGAAAGGGTCAAATAGAAGGTGGGAAACTGGGGAGGCAGAACCAATTCTGGAATAGATTGAGGTGTAGGAGATTCAACCAGGAAGATGTGTTGAGACAGACACATGGTAAGCAGCCATGTGGCAGAAGGTGGGTTAAAACAAATAGGTTATTTTAAGTTATATTCTAGTTAGAGAAGAGTTTAGCTATATAGCCAAGCATTCATTTGTAAATAGGGAGTCTGAGTCTTATTTCTGGGTGCATTGGGCTGAGAAGAAGAACTAGCACAGATTCTTTCTTTCTTTCTTCCTTTCTTTCTTTCTCTCTTCCTTTCTTCCTACATTCCTTCCTATCTATCTATCTATCTATCTATCTATCTATCTATCTATCTATCTATCTATCTACCTATCTTATTTTCTATCACCTATCATTCATTCATTTCTCTATTATTTATCTACCTATTTAACTATCAATCATTCGATTGATCTATCTTATTTTCTTTCTTACTTTTTTTTATCAACCACCACTTTATTATTATTTGGGCATATTATTTAAAAAGTTATGGCTTTTCTTTTGACCTCTTCATATATATGATGTATTGAATATTTTCATTTTTTCTTTCTTTTTCTTTTTATCTTTATTAACTTGAGTATTTCTTATTTACATTTCGATTGTTATTCCCCTTCCCGGTTTCTCAGCCAACATCCCCCTAGCCCCTCCCCCTCCCCTTCTATATGGGTGTTCCCCTCCCCATCCACCCCCATTACAATCACTGGGGGTTCAGTCTTGGCAGGACCAAGGGTTTCCCCTTCCACTGGTGCTCTTACTAGGTTATTCATTGCTACCTATGAGGTTGGAGCCCAGGGTCAGTCCATTTATACCCTTGGGGAGTGGCTTAGTCCCTGGAAGCTCTGGCTGGTTGGCATTGTTGTTCATATGGGGTCTCAAGCCCCTTCAAGCTCTTTCAGTCCTTTCTCTGATTCCTTCAATGGGGGTCCCGTTCTCAGTTCAGTAGTTTGCTGCTGGCATTCGCCTCTGTATTTGCTGTTCTGACTTTGTCTCTCAGGAGAGATCTACATCCGGTTCCTGTTGGCCTGTACTTCTTTGCGTCATCTACCTTATCTAATTGGGTGGCTGTATATGTATGGGCCACATGTGGGGCAGGCTCTGAATGGGTGTTCCTTCTGCCTCTGTTGTAAACTTTGCCTCCCTATTCCCTCCCAAGGGTATTCTTGTTCCCCTTTTAAAGAAGGAGTGAAGCATTCACATTTTGGTCATCCGTCTTAAGTTTCATGTGTTCTGTGCATCTAGGGTAATTCAAGCATTTGGGCTAATAGCCACTTATCAATGAGTGCATACCATGTGTGTTTTTCTGTGATTGGGTTACCTCACTCAGGATGATATTTTCCAGTTCCCTCCGTTTGCCTATGAGTTTCATAAAGTCATTGTTTTTGATAGCTGAATAATATTCCATTGTGTAGATGTACCACATTTTCTGTATCCATTCCTCTGTTGAAGGGCATCTGAGTTCTTTCCAACTTCTGGCTATTATAAATAAGGCTGCTATGAACATAGTGGAGCACGTGTCTTTGTTCTTTGTTGGAGTATCTTTTGGGTATATGCCCAAGAGAGGTAAAGCTGGGTCCTCAGGTAGTTCAATATCCAATTTTCTGAGGAACCTCCAGACTGATTTCCAGAATGGTTGTACCAGTCTGCAATTCCACCAACAATGGAGGAGTGTTCCTCTTTCTCCACATCCTTGCCAGCATTTGCTGTCACCTGAGTTTTTGATCTTAACCATTCTCACTGGTGTGAGGTGAAATCTCAGGGTTGTTTTGATTTGCATTTCCCTTATGACTAAAGATATTGAACATTTCTTTAGGTGTTTCTCAACGATTCGGCATTCCTCGGCTGTGAATTCTTTGTTTAGCTCTGAACCCCACTTTTTAATAGGATTATTTGTCTCCCTGCAGTCTAACTTCTTGAGTTCTTTGTATATTTTGGATATAAGCCCTCTATCTATTGTAGGATTGGTAAAGATCTTTTCCCAATCTGTTGGTTGTCTAACAACAGTGTCCTTTGTCTTACAGAAGCTTTGCAGTTTTATGAGATCCCGTTTGTCGATTCTTGATTTTAGAGCATAAGCCATTGGCTTTTTGTTCAGGAAATTTTCTCCAGTGCCCATGTGTTCGAGATGCTTCCCCACTTTTTCTTCTATTAGTTTGAGTGTATCTGGTTTGCTGTAGAGGTCCTTGATCCACGTGGACTTAAGCTTTGTACAGGGTGATAAGCATGGATCAATCTGCATTCTTCTACATGCTGACCTCCAGTTGAACCAGCACCATTTGCTGAAAATGCTATCTTTTTTCCATTGGATGGTTTTGGCTCCTTTGTCAAAAATCATGTGACCATAGGTGTGTGGGTTCATTTCTGGGTCTTCAATTCTGTTCCATTGGTCTATCTGTCTGTCTCTGTACCAATACCATGCAGTTTTTATCACTATTGCTCTGTAATACTGCTTGAGTTCAGGGATAGTGATTCCCCCAGAAGTCCTTTTATTGTAGAGGATAGTTTTAGCTATCCTGGGTTTCTTGTTATTCCAGATGAATTTGCAAATTGTTCTGTCTAACTCCTTGAAGAATTGGATTGGTATTTTGATGGGGATTGCATTGAATCTGTAGATCGCTTTTGGTAAAATGGCCATTTTTACTATATTAATCCTGCCAATCCATGAGCATGGGAGATCTTTCCATCTTCTGAGATCTTCTTCAATTTCTTTCTTCAGAGTCTTGAAGTTCTTATTGTACAGATCTTTTACCTGCTTGGTTAAAGTCACACTGAGGTACTTTATATTATTTGGGTCTATTATGAAAGGTGTCGTTTCCCTAATTTCTTTCTCGGCTTGTTTCTCTTTTGTGTAGAGGAAGGCTACTGATTTATTTGAGTTAATTTTATACCCAGCCACTTTGCTGAAGTTGTTTATCAACTTTAGTAGTTCTCTGGTGGAACTTTTGGGATCACTTAAATATACTATCATATCATCTGCAAATAGTGATATTTTGACTTCTTCTTTTCCAATCTGTATCCCCTTGATCTCCTTTTGTTATCTCAGTGCTCTGGCTAGAACTTTAAGAACTATATTGAATAAGTAGGGAGAGAGTGGGCACCCTTGTCTAGTCCCTGATTTTAGTGGGATTGCTTCAAGTTTCTGTCCATTTAATTTAATGTTAGCATGTGGTTTGTTGTATATGGCTTTTATTATGTTTAGGTATGGGCCTTGAATTCCTATTCTTTCCAGGACTTTTATCATGAAGGGGTGTCGAATTTTGTCAAATGCTTTCTCAGCATCTAATGAAATGATCATGTGGTTTTGTTCTTTCAGTTTGTTTATATAATGGATCACGTTGATGGTTTTCCATATATTAAACCATCCCTGCATGCCTGGGATGAAGCCAACTTGTTCATGGTAGATGATTGTTTTGATGTGCTCTTGGATTTGGTTTGCCAGAATTTTATTGAGTATTTTTGTGTCGATATTCATAAGGGAAATTGGTCTGAAGTTCTCTTTCTTTGTTGGGTCTTTGTGTGGTTTAGGTATAAGAGTAATTGTGGCTTCATAGAAGGACTTCGGTAGCGCTCCATCTGTTTCAATTTTGTGGAATAGTTTGGATAGTATTGGTATGAGGTCTTCTATGAAGGTCTGATAGAATTCTGCACTGAACCCATCTTGACCTGGGCTCTTTTTGGTTGGGAGACCCTTAATGATTGCTTCTATTTCTTAGGAGTTATGGGGTTGTTTAAATGGTTTATCTGTTCCTTATTTAACTTCGGTACCTGGTATCTGTCTAGGAAATTGTACATTTCCTGGAGATTTTCAAGTTTTGTTGAATATGGGCTTTTGTAGTAGGATCTGATGAGTTTTTTGAATTTCCTCTGATGCTGTAGTTATGTCTCCCTTTTCATTTCTGATTTTGTTAATTTGGACACACTCTCTGTGTCCTCTCATTTGTCTAAGGGTTTATCTATCTTGTTGATTTTCTCAAAGAACCAACTTTTGGTTCTGTTGATTCTTTCTATGGTCCTTTTTGTTTCTACTTGGTTGATTTCAGCTCTGAGTTTGATTATTTCCTGCCTTCTATTCCTCCTGGGTATATTTGCTTCTTTTGTTCTAGAACTTTTATGTGTGCTGTCAAGCTGCTGACATATGCTCTTTCCTGTTTCTTTCTGCAGGCACTCAGAGCTATGAGTTTTCCTCTTAGCACAGCTTTCATTGTGTCCCATAAGTTTGGGTATGTTGTACCTTCATTTTCATTAAATTCTAAAAAGTCTTTAATTTCTTTCTTTATTTCTTCCTTTACCAGGTTATCATTGAGTAGAGCATTGTTCAACTTCCATATGTGCACGTTCTTCCCTTATTGTTATTGAAGATCAGCTTTAGCCCGTGGTGGTCTGATAGGACACAAGGGGTTATTTCTATCTTTCTGTATCTGTTGAGGCCTGTTTTATGACCAATTATATGGTCAATTTTGGAGAAAGTACCATGAGGTGTTGAGAAGAAGGTTTATCCTTTAGTTTTAGGATAGAATGTTCTATAAATATCTGTTAAGTCCATTTGGTTCATGACTTCTCTTAGTCTGTCTATGTCTCCATTTAATTTCTGTTTCCATGATCTGTCCATTGATGAGAGTGGGTTGTTGAAATCTCCTACTATTGTTGTGTGAGGTGCAATGTGTGTTTTGAGCTTTAGTAAGGTTTCTTTCATGTATGTAGGTGCCCTTGTATTTGGACCATAGATATTTAGGATGGAGAGTTCATCTTGGTGGATTTTTCCTTTGATGAATGTGAAGTGTCCTTCCTTATCTTTTTTGATGACTTTAGTTGAAAATCGATTTTATTTGGTATTAGAATGGCTACTCCAGCTTGCTTCTTCCAACCATTTGCTTGGAAAGTTGTCTTCCAGCCTTTCACTCTGAGGTAGTGTCTGTCTTTGTCTCTGAGGTGTGTTTCCTGTAGGCAGCAGAATGCAGGGTCCTCATTGCATATCCTGTTTGTTAATCTATGTCTTTTTATTGGGGAGTTGAGTCCATTGATGTTGACAGATATTAAGGAATAGTGATTATTGCTTCCTGTTATATTCATATTTGGATGTGAGGTTATGTTTGTGTGCTTTTCTTCTTCTCTTTGTTTTGTTGCCAAGACGATTAGTTTCTTGCTTTTTCTAGGGTGTAGCTTGCCTCCATATGTTGGGCTTTACCATTTATTATCCTTTGTAGTGCTGGATTTGTAGAAAGATATTGTGTAAATTTGGTTTTGTCATGGAATATCTTGATATCTCCATCTATGTTAATTGAGAGTTTTGCAGGATACAGTAACCTGGGCTGGCATTTGTGTTCTCTTAGGGTCTGTATGACATCTGTCCAGGATCTTCTGGCTTTCATAGTCTCTGGCGAAAATCTGGTGTGATTCTGATAGGTCTGCCTTTATATGTTACTTGACCTTTTTCCCTTACTGCTTTTAATATTCTTTCTTTATTTTGTGCGTTTGGTGTTTTGACTATTATGTGATGGGAGGTGTTTCTTTTCTGGTCCAATCTATTTGGAGTTCTGTAGGCTTCTTGTATGCCTATGGGTATCTCTTTTTTTAGGTTAGGAAGTTTTCTTCTATGATTTTGTTGAAGATATTTACTGGTCCTTTGAGCTGGGAGAGTCTTCACTCTCTTCTATACCTATTATCCTTAGGTTTGATCTTCTCATTGAGTCCTGGATTTCCTGTATGTTTTGGACCAGTAGCTTTTTTCCGCTTTTTACATTATCTTTGACAGTTGTGTCGATGATTTATATGGAATCCTCTGCTCCTGAGATTCTCTCTTCCATCTCTTGTATTCTGTTGGTGATGCTTGTATCTACGGCTCCTTGTCTCTTCCTTTGGTTTTCTATATCCAGGGTTGTTTCCATGTGTTCTTTCTTGATTGCTTCTATTTCCATTTTTAATTCCTTCAACTGTTTGATTGTGTTTTCCTGGAATTCTTTCAGGGATTTTTGTGATTCCTCTCTATAGTTTTCTACTTGTTCATTTATGTTTTCCTGTGTTTCTCTAAGGGAGTTCTTCCTGTCTTTCTTGAAGTCCTCCAGCATCATGATCAAATATGATTTTAAATCTAGATCTTGCTTTTCTGGTGTGTTTGGATATTCAGTATTCGCTTTGGTGGGAGAATTGGGCTCCTATTATGCCATGTAGTCTTGGTTTCTGTTGCTTGCATTCCTGTGCTTGCCTCTCGCCATCAGATTGTCTCTGGTGTTACTTTGTTCTGCTATTTCTGACAGTGGCTAGACCGTCCTATAGGCTTGTCTGTCAGGAGTGATGAAGACATGTTTTCCTGTTTTCTTTCAGCCAGTTATGGGAACAGAGTGTTCTGCTTTCAGGAGTGTAGTCTCTCCTGTCTACTGGTCTTCAGCTGTTCCTGTGGGCCTTTGTCCTGATTCTACCAGGCAAGTCACTTGGAGCAGAAAATTGGTCTTACCTGTGGTTCCGCGGCTCAAGTTTGCTCGTGGGGTGTTGCTTTTGAGCTCTCTCTGAGGGCAGCAACCAGGAGGGCCTTCGCCGCCTTTTCTGGGAGCCCCCGTTCACTGGGTCCCAGATGGCATTAGGTGTTTTCCTCTGGAGTCAGAAATGTGGGCAGAGTGTAGTCTCTTCTGGCTTCCCAGGCATGTCTGCCCCTCTGAAGGTTTAGCTCTCCCTCCCACGGGATTTGGGTGCAGAGAACTGTTGACTGGTTGCTTCAGGTCCGGGTGGTGTCTGGACTGTGGGGCACCTGCTGCTTGAGTGCCCCTATCTTCTGGTTCCCAGAGGCCGTATACAGTTTCCTCTTGGGCCAGGGATGTGGGCAGGGGTGGGCAGTCTTGGTGGTCTCTCCTGCTCTGCAGTCTCAGGAGTGCCCACCTATCCAGGCGGTGAGCTCTCTCTCCCAAGGGGTTTGGGTTATCTTATTTTCTATCACCTATCAATCATTCATTTATCTATTATCTATCTACCTATCTATCCAACTATCAATCATCTATTTATCTGTCTTATCTATCATCTATCTACCACTATCTATACATCCATCCATTTATCATCACCATATCTACCACATTATTATCTATTAACCTACCTCTCCATATCTGTCTACCTAGCCCATCACCTGTTTATCTTATGGTAATTCCCTGTAAATTGAAGTGCATTTATGGCAGATATGAAAACCCAAACCATCAGTTTTTATCATTTAAACATTTAAAAAATTCTAATTTTAAATATAAACAGGTTAACTTGTATATGAGATTGAAAATCTATTAACTATACATGGACTATAAATGAATAGCTACTAATCCTTATACTTAATATTTATAGCACAGATTTTTATGATTTTTATCGAGTTTCTCCTTTGATAGTTTCATATATGTAGAAAGTATATTTTGGTTATTTTAAATTATACTTCCTCTAATCTCTCTCATTCCCATTACTTTCCTACATATCCTTTCCCCACATTTATAACTCTGCTTTTGTTTGGCTTTTTATGCTTATGTGAGACCCACTGAGTTAAACCAGGATCATCTGTGTGATTGGAGCTGGGATCTATCAGTTGGAGATTGGTGGGCTCTTCAGTGGGTATATAATTGAAGATAATAATTGTCCCTTCCCCAGAATCCAACAGCATCCACAAAGTTCAGTATGGAGAGATCAGGCTCTCCTCAGTCCATGAATCACTATTGAAGCTTCCAGCATTGAATATGCCAGTACAGGCAGCCATAGTTACTGTGAGTTCCTAATTGTATTGACTGTACCAAGCCCAGAGGACAACATTTTGCAGACTTTCTCCCTCCCTTCCAACTCTTTACATTCTTATTACTCTTCTTTCTGTGAAGATCCCTGAGCCCTAGAAGGATGATAAGCATTTACTACCATTCCCTGTTCATGTGGTATTAGGGATTTGAACCTAGGGTTTTATGCATTCTAGGCACTTTACCAATTGACCTATGTTCTCAGCCTAGGAAACTTTCTATTTCTCCACTTTTTACTTGCCTCCCTTTCTGTTGACTGATTTTCAGCTGTTATGATGGAATATGGATAAATTTCCAAATTTTCCTTAGAAGCCTGCTATAAGTCCTCTTAGATTGTGACTTTCCTTGAGTGGTAGGATTATGTCATTGCATGTGTTTCATTCCATGCCACATGAATAAATGAATGTAAATAATTATTATGAGGCAAAAAGAAAATCTGGCAAAAATATTAAAAGCAAATATTTCTTGATAAGATTATAGGTGACGTTAGTTTGTTCCTTGGGTTTTTAAAACTATATTTTTAAATATTTTAAATTATCATTTATGTGTATTTATATATGTATGTCATGTGTTTGGAGGTCCTGCTGAGACCAGAAAAGAGTATTGAATACCCTGGAGTGACAGGCAGTTGTGAGCTACCCAACATGGCTGCTGGGAAATGAACTATGTAAAGAATAGAATGTGCTATTAATCACTGAGTCATCTCTTTAGCCCTCATATTAACATACTAAAATCCATTGTACATTTTCTACTTATATATTGTCAACTAGTTTTCTTCAAATGTATTAATAACTTTTATTATGAGGGATAGACTTTAATGCACAATACAAATGTAGATATTCGGTCAATCTGTTACCATATTCAGGTCTATTGAATAATTCTTAAAGTCTTTAAATGTCATAAAACACTTGTATTTATTTTTATGCTTCTCTTATTTTAGAATAAATGAGAAATTGAATTCTGAGGATCCATTATAAATTATTTGTTTTCACTCAAATCTAGATCCTCTGCAAAAGCAGCAAGTACTCCTGACGGCTATCAAATGTCTCCAGTCCCTTCTTACATTTTTTTTATCTTTAGTCTTGTTGCTAAGCATATAACTTATAATTATGAGGAGCTGGTTATCATTAAATGTGATTATTAAAGAGAAATTACATTGCTTTTTCATGAGTATGTGTCAGTTGCATAGGGTTCAAGCAGTGCTAAGCAGTGCTAACTGCACCCAACATAGTAGTATATTCAAGTCCACAGTTTTACAAGAAACTCATGTGCTATAACAGCGGTTTTGAAATAAGAATATGTACTTCCGCCAGAGCTCTCTCACATCAAAGTGTTCTCTGCCAGGCTCATTGGCACATATCTTCAAATTCCAGGCCAGTCTGTCTCAAAACAAAAACAAAACAAAAATATGAAAATCAAAGGCTTCAAACTGGCCAGAAGAACATTCAAACCTCTCCGTGGCTCTTCTCTAGGCTTTCCTGTTGTGTAGAGGCTCTTACAGGGTTCACTGACTAAAGGTGGGAGAGAAAATTCTACTGTGTGGTTTGTGAGGTGAAAAAACAAGTCAGACACAGTTCTGAATTAGCAAGACCCCACCAAAGACAGCATTTCCATTTATTGGAACTCACTGTGTCCCATGAAAGCTTTTTGCACCTCTGATCTCCCAACATATCAAGACTTAGGGAGACAAGGCTCAATTTTTCTCAGAGCTGTCATTGAATAAATCCATTTAATTCCAGTAAATTCTGTCTTCCAGTATTCAGGGGAGCTGCATGAACCTCAGCCTCTGACGATCACTTGAGATTGCACTTCATGTATAAGGCTCCATGGGTGCAGACAAAGCTTCGTATGTAATTTACATGTCCCTCAGGTATCAATATTCTTGGTATGTGACCAGCAATAATAGGAGAGACCTTTGGGGACAAGCCATCAGCTTCCCTGTGTCTCATAGTGCTAGCAAGCTGGTGCGGGTCCATTTGAAATGACTGGGCTCAAATAATCTTACAAAGCAACGTTTTTACTTACATGTTTCATATTGCAACTGGACACCAAAGATTCCTGGTAGATCTTTTTATTCAGTCAGGTAATTAAGAGTAATTCTAGGCTTGCTGGGATGAGTCCTTGAAAAGTTTTAATTATTAGAGGGAGGTGTTCTTGCATAGAATCTAGACCGTAAGCCAGAGAAGACTGTGTAAGAGTAGCAGTTACATTAGCAAACCTTCGTAGAGTGACTGATCTCTTAAGCCAGTGGTTTTCAACCTTCCGAATGCTTTAACCCTTTAATACAGTTTCTCATGTTGTGATGATCCCCAACCATAAATTATTTCATTAATACATCATAACTATAATTTTACTACTGCTATGACTTATAATGTAACTCATAATATAGAATCTAATAAGTAGAATGTCTGATATGTGAGCCCCCCCAAGGGGTCATGACCCGCTGCCTTAAGTGCTTCAGCTTTTCCATATACTGTGGACTGCAGATCCACGTACCATCCATGGCACATATACACAGAGAATCTATCAGGAACATCCTGGGATTTGAAGGACACTGTTATAAATGTCACTTAAGTGCAAATTAGATCACCAGCTGTTGTTGTTATTAGTACTGACAACCTTAAAGAGACATTTTATCCTAGCAAGTGGAGTAGAGATGGATAACTAACTCTTGGTTCATAAGAAAAGCAAATGGTCAGAGAGCTTAGGAGCAAAACTTCACCCAAATTCATCTGTTGCATGCTCAAAGTTAGCCAGTGTAGGAAGGCCTCAGTCGAACCTTTCCAAAGGTTTTAACAGCGTGACTGTTAGTATCTAGATGATAGAGGTTATGGAAGACCCTTTTCTAGGTTATGAATCTGTTCCTAGTTTTCAAGACCTGAGCAAGTGGAGTCAGGAATCAAATTCTCTGAAGTAAGCTTACCAGTGTAATATCAAATATCCAAATTGTTATATTGATCTTTAATTTCATATGGCAAATACTTATTTTTGGGTCTATGTTCCTCTCAGGAAGTTATTATCAGAATATCTTGCAACTTGGGAGTTTGAGAGAAACCTGACCTTGTGACATGCAGGTGTCTTCTTTACCCATTAGCCAGTCAACTTTCTTGAGTTTTATTTGTTTTTGTTGTTGTTTTACATTTTCTTTAAGTTATTCTTTTTTTTTTAAAAATCTTACTTTCAGGAACATAAAGCTTAACCATTTCCAATTATTTAATAAAGTAAAGCTTTTTATAGAAATAAATACTTTGGCAAAACCATTCTTATTTGGAATTTCTAGAAATAATTATAAACCTGTATAAGTATATTATGGATACATGGTCTATGAAAGTCTTAATCCCTAAATTGCAAAATTTAGGTATGGATATATGTGTTCATAAGCGCATATTACAAATATATACCTATATGTAAAAATAAAGGAATGTTTATTATATGGTAGTCCTTCCTTAAGGATATGTTCCCAAATCCCCAGTGGCTGTCAAAAATTATGAACAGTTTTAAATAATATACACACACACACATACACACATACACATACACACACACACACACACACACACACACACATATTCCCCCCCTCCTCTGGATATTCATAAAAATGATCAAATAAAATTTACAAGTTAGGTGCAGTAAGAGATTTACTATAACTTGTCCTAAAATGAAATGATGGCAGCAATAAACTACACTGGAATTATCAATTGTGTTCTCTCTTTCTCTCAGAATACCTACTGTGCTTTGAATTTTCCACATAAAGGAAGCTCTTCATGACCTGTCTTTGTCTGTTGCAGAACATTGCTACTCTTCTGTCTTGGGGCCTTTGTTACATAGTTTAAGGGTTCCATAAACTCTGCGGTATTGTGTCCATCAGTCTGATCACTGATAACTCTTAACACTGATGGGCAGGAAGTATACCCAGCACAGATATTTCATATGCTAAGTGGAAGGATGTGTCTGCATCTGCGGCTATAGCACTACATGCTATGTTTGTATCATGTTGCTTCGAACAGTGCTCAGTCTAAAGACATGGATTAGTGACTGGAGGGATGGCCCAGCTGCTAAGAGCATATGCTGCCTTTGCAGAGGACAGGGGTTCGGTCACCAGTACCTACATGATAGCTTACGACTGTCTATAACTCCAGTTCTGGGGGAGCTGTGCCCTCTCTAGCCTCCATGGGTACCAGGCCCTACTGGCACAGTTCACTTACATTTAGGTAAAACATACATGCATAAAATAAAAATAAATATACCAAAGTCTCACAAACTGATATTCCTAGAATTTACCACTTAATATTTTCTGATAATGGGTTGATTCATATCACGAAAATCATGGAAGGAAACACTTGTGACAGGTGGGAGCTACTCTTCATAGGAAATCTAGTATGCATTAAGTATTGAATTCAAATAATGTATGAAATTTGCAACCTTAATATTTTTACTAACATTTCAGAAGAAAACATTTATTAGAACATGTTTTTTAAGAATCACTTGTATTCCATGCTTGCCACACCTAGTCATTGCTAGATGTTTTCTGAGTTTACTGTTCTGAATATCAGTTTAAACCAAGCAAGAGATCAATATTCGAGTGCCACCAAACTTTTGTCTATTGTGAAAGTATAATTTCTTGCTTATCTGTGCTGGTCTAAAAACAATGAAATTATTGATCCAAACATAATACTTTAAGCAACATTTCCAAAGTGTTTCTAAACTATTATTTAATTTAGAAACTTTATTTTTAATGTTTTTAAAATATTATTTTCTATTAAAAATATTATTTTTGTCAAATTGTTATCATTTCAGATACCAGGGTTTGTATTTAGGGTTTTTCTCCCTCTGAAACTGCCTTGTCTAGATGAACCATGAGAATTAGGAGAAGAATGAGTTTACAGAATTCACACCACAAGGTGAACTCTGACCATTGCCTTAAATACCTGAGGTATGTGAATGGTGACGGAACGGTAGCATGGCTAATGTGTAATGGTGTCTGATGCAGCTGGAGCCTGCACTTTAGAACAGGCCATTTTTCTAAGTGATGTTAACATTTCCATTTTCAGGCCATGAAGATTTTGAGAGCCTTACATTTAAAATCTTTTCAGTTGGTACACCGCTTTCCCACTGCAAATTCTAAGTGGGCTTTGACTTTGGGATTCCTCATGGAGTTAATGTGTTAATAAGAGCTTCATGAGAAGAATATATTCTCAAAATGTTTGTTTTTATATGATTAAATTATCTCACTATGAGAAAGACTTAATATACTTGTGTTTCAAAGGTTTACTTGATTTGCTTCGGTGTGTGTGTTTGTGTGTGTGTATGTGTGTGACTGTATGTCTCTGTATCTCTGTGTCTCTGCACTTGCCTCTGGGTGGTGTATGTCTATGTCTCTGTGTATGTATTTGTATGTGTCTATGTGTGTCTCTGGGTGTGTCTATGTCTATATGTGTATGTTTCTGTGTATGTGTTTGTGTGTGTGTGTGTGTTTCTGTGTATCTGTGTGTCTCTATGTGTCTCTGAGTATGCCTATGTCTATATGTGTATGTTTCTGTGTATGTGTTTGTGTGTGTGTGTGTGTTTCTGTGTATCTGTGTGTCTCTATGTGTCTCTGAGTATGCCTATGTCTCTCTGTGTGTATGTGTGTGTGTGTTTGTGTACATTGTGTGTGTGTGTGTGTGTTTGTGTGCTTGTGTCTGTGTATGTGCACATGTGTTTAAGGAGTCCTGAGGTTAAAGTCAGTCTTCCTCTCTTTCTACATTATTACTTAAGACAGGGTCTCTCACTGACTCTGGAGTTTGTCAATAGGCTGGACTCTGTGA
Source organism: Rattus rattus (assembly GCF_011064425.1). Taxonomy (NCBI): domain Eukaryota; kingdom Metazoa; phylum Chordata; class Mammalia; order Rodentia; family Muridae; genus Rattus; species Rattus rattus. The sequence continues at coordinate 2,780,133 of NC_046164.1, forward strand.
ACTGAGTTCCTTCCTTCTCTATCTCCTCATTTCTTGGGTCACAGTTACTTGCCACCATGTCTGCCTTTTACAAATGGGCTAACTGATGAGTCCTGAGGCTTGTGTAGGCAGGCTCTTCACTGAGTCGTCTCCCCAGCTCCCCATGCCTCTTCAAACGCTTGTGGGAACCATTTCTTGGCTATTCAGCCAGGTGCTTAAAGTTGGCCACAGAAAATATTGGAACTATGGTGATCAGTGAGTTTATCTGCCTTTTCTTCCTGAAGAACAGGCTTACAAATACCATTGTGAGGTTCACAGGACTTTATTCACCATTGTAACCACTACACCTCCTCATTCACAGAAAGTGCCGCTCATATATAAAATAGCCACTCTGTAAATATTTGTTGAATGAATAAAAGTCTGGATTAGACCATTACTTTTAAAATAAATATTTTTTTATTTTTATGATAAGGTACATATTTGGGTACGGTTATTTTCTCTATTTTATTTTTTATGGCAAGGGAGGAAGAACTTTATGAATGAGTTTTATGTGTTTTGATCCAATCTAGCCACTTCCCATTTTCTCTCTTCCAGTTCCTTCCAATACGTCCTATAATTTTTATCTTCCAACTTCACGTGCCCTCCCTCATGCGGTCTACAAAAGCTATTATGTCTACCTTTGTGGGAATGTGCATGGAACCATCTCTTGAAGCATAAGTAGCCTTTCAGGGGGGCCACACCCCTGAAGAAAACTTATTCTCCCTTTTCCAGTAGCTATTGCTTGTCAATAGCACCTCAACTATTGAGACTTCATGAACTTTCCCCCCATCCATGATAGGATTTTATCTGGCTTGATGTGTGCCACGGCCCTATTACGTCCACCAAATAATGTCTTACTGCAGATGTCTACTTCCTTCTGGCTCTTACAACCTTTATATCCTCTCTTCCACAAAGACACACGAGCCATGAGGGAAGAAGGTATGATACAGAAATGCCCATTAGAGCTCAGCACCCGACATTTATTATTATCTGTACATTAAAAAGATACAGGTCTCTATATTTATCGTTCTCTATTTCAAAAAGAAGCCTTTCTGATGATGGTTGAGAAATGCACTAATCTTGGGTCTAAGGATAAGAGCTTAGAGGACAATTTAATACTATGTCTATTTTTCTAAATGATTGTATTAGATGGTCCTCTAGAGCCTATGACCTAGCTGGTCATAGGTTTGGTCCAGTTAAAAATGTCAGGTATGAGATCTATCTTGTGGAGTAGGCTTGAAATGCAAACAGACAGTGGTTAGCTATGACCTATAACATTCTTGCCACCAGTGAGCATGTCTCCCAGGTATATTTTTATTATAGTTCTCAGGGCTGACAACTGGGGAAATTTGTTGAATATTTTCCCCTCTAGTAGAATTCATAGTCCCTTTTAGCACTGTGAAACCCAGTCAGGGTTGTAGTAATTGTTGAAATCTTGGCCTCAGGTTTCTACCCTGGCCTCTGGTATTTAAGTTCCTGGATAAAAGACATAATATTTATATTTATAATAAGCCCTAAGCAACACAGAAGATGGGTAGCCTACCCTCCATGCTGTTAGAATCTACTTTTACATTACATTATTTCTTCTCTTAACTCCAATTGGCCAGCTCTCAGGGCCATGATCTTATGGCTCACCTAACCTCTGGCAGTGTCCCCTTCCTCCTCCTACAGCCTTCTTTCCTCATGGTCCTCTCTGATTCCAAGCCTGGGAAACCTAAACCTCACCTATATCTCTTCTCAGCTATTGTCTGTTAGCGTCTTTATTTACCAATCAGAAATAACTTGGGTACAGGGTCATGGAGGCTACATGTAGACCCCAGGTCTTGAGATCCTTCACTTAGCATTTCAATAGACAGTAAAAGACAAAATCACAACAAGCCAGTGGGTAGGATGTGTCTAGGTTGGTACTAGCTTGATTTCTCCAAATCCTGCAGCCTAGTTATGTATTCTCTTCAGCACTGTGTCTTACCTTCCAATTCTGGAGCGGTGACTATAAACAAAGTCAATAGCCTGTAATATTTGGGAAGTCTAAGGGACCCCATTGGCTAACAACTTGATATGACAAAATATATACTTATCACCCGAATTTTCATAGCCTATTGAGGAAAGAGGCAGTGTTCTCCCATTATAGGATAACCACATTTAAAGTCCATATATATGAAGATTCTGGAGTAATAGATTTCCATGTGGCATTTTTTAAAATTCTTCAGCCTTCCCGTTGCACACCCCATATAAATGTTTCTGTCCTACCATTTTTATTCCTCTTGAAACTAGATACAGCCCCTCCCCTTTCTCTCAAAATCTGTCACCCCTCCACCACCATTACCACAACTACCACCTCCACCACCAACACCAGCACCAGCACCACCACTAACACTTCCACCATCAGTACCACCAGCACCAGCACCACCACTATGGCTCCTTACTACTGTCCTGGATTATGGATACTTCAGTTTAAACAAACATATGCAATGTTTTAAATACAGCATCCATGTAGGAGAAAGAACATTCAGTATTTGTCTTTTTGGGTCTGAAATTCCTTATTCAGAATGAATTATTTCCTGCTCTCTCTGATTACCTGAAAATGTTATAATCTCATTTTTCATTACAGTTGGGTAACAGTCAGATGCAATTCTTCTCAGAAACTGAATAAAAAGATCTTAAAATTCATGTAGAAACCTGAAAGACCTGGGATAGATGAAACAACCCTGAACAAACAAACAAAAGGATGGCAAACACCACCAAACCCCCCATGGTAACCCCATCTCTAATTTCAGATTAGACTAAGATTTCTAGTAATAAAACCAACATGGCATTGGCATTATATAAGGTACAATGGGATAGAATTGTACCCAGATAAAGGCCTACAGCCCTATAGCCACATGACTTTTGACAAAGAGGAGATTATACAATGATTAGTTTTTGACGAGGAAATGGTTAAGACAGAATCTCATTTTGTAGCTCAGGCAGGCTTGAAACTCTACTGTGTAGCCTAGACTGGCTTGAATTTGTGACAGTTCTCCTGGGTCAGTGTTTTGAGGGCTAGAATTACAGGTATGAATTATTCTTTTATAAATGTATACCATTCTAAAATAAAACCTTTGTTTTCATTTTCCAAACCTTCTAGGATTCATAATTATATCATCAATCAGGCTAAAATGTCAACAACTACATTCTTATCAAATGTACATCTTGTTTTCTACTTCAGTTTCAGATTTCTAAATGTTTTAACTATTAAGAAACTTGTAAGAAAAAAACCCCGTTGTATACATCACTTGTGGAAAGAAAGAAACTGGCATTTAGAGTTGGAAGGAGCCAGCTTTTGCTGGAGGTAGCATTAAGTCAGTCTCTCCAGTGGAAGGAACGTACCACTACGAGCTGGTGTTAACACCAGAGCAAACAGTGTAATGTGCTGTGCTGAGTTTAATATGTGCCAGCGGTTGACGGGCTAATCCTGAATCTGCTCCGCCTCATTCTGGAACTGCTCAGTTCATTCATCCAACGTTTCCTAGAAACAATGGGAAACACTCTTGGTTTGGTGCTTGGCTAAGAACTATGCATGGAGGAAGGTATTAATAATATATCTCGGCTCTCCTTTTCCTGGAGAGCATTCCCTAGTAGGAAATGGAGTTTGACAATAGTTAACATGTCTTTTGAGTTTTTTGCTACAGCTCTTACTAGAACTCTGATGGACATACTGTTCAACTTCTTGGTTTATGATAATGCAACATTAGGAATATCTGTAAAAAAATATTGAGCAACCAAAACAGATAACATCCTGGGAGTTCTTACTCATAGGACAGTTAGTGAGACTTGGATCTCTTAAGAAGGAAGTCAAGTAGAGTCAAAAGAAGGCAATGTCTGCATGCTCGAGTCAAAATGACCTTCTGTCATCTATGACATTAGTTTAAGTTTCAGTATGAAAGATGCTTAGTTGCTTTGTCTGAGGAAATCTATAATTTCTCCTTAACTGGGTTTCTCTTAAGTGCTAAACTTGAATATCTGAAAATTGAGGAAGGTATTAGTAATATTATTGATCCTCTGTTCTTCCAATCTGCATTTTTTACACATAACCTTACTAATCCATCTTATTAAGATCCTTTCAAAACAATCGCCTTGCCTATACCACCTGTAGACACTGTGAACCAGGGGTTTGTCAGCAATTACACTGGTTTCACTACATATAGTCTATCTTCTTTTGAAGATGCCACATCTATTGTGCAATTATTATATGTATTTTTCTGTATAACTCATAGCTGTTTGGTTTATTTTGGTATATTCTTAATCTGTGAGTACACAGTGCTGATGGATCAAACCATATGAATTAATCATTTCTAAGTTCATTTCCGTGTCCTTGAGCCTTCCTATTTCTGTTGAGGGAGGAGGTTTTTGTCCCAGGGCTCCTCAGAAAACGCTGTGAACTCTTGATTCTCATTCCTTCAGCTCATCTTATGCTTCTATGTACAGTTCCTGTGGACTTTATAGATCCAGGGATTTTGCCTAGCTGGAATGGCTGGATTGTACTTACAGCAGTACTGGATAGGAGACTTAACTTCTTTCACAGTAACTAATGAACACTTTGAGTCTGAGTCTACGGACAAATAGCCCAACTTCCTTGCTCTGTGTTGAACCCTGAATGTCCTTACCGATTGTCACATGCCCATTGGGACAACGTCCTTCAAAACCCTGAGTTCGTCGCCTTCCCTCCATCCATTGTTCTTCAGTCCCTCACCATGCTTCCTGGTATAACCTCCCAAGATGGCTGTTAATAAAATCCTTGATTCAAGAAATCCACTTTTGAACATTTGGAACAGGAGATGGCCCTAGAAAGTAAAGCACTGAGAGGAGAGTGGGAAAGTCAATCATTCTTTGGTTGAACCACACAATTCCACTGGTGCTCACCGTGCTTGGTAAAGCCAGCTAATGAAGCTCTGATTTAATCATGTTTCTAAGTCCTATCTTTCAAGGTTGTCAAAAAACAGCACTTTTTAAAAAAATTTAGTTGGTGCGTTGGTTAGCTTTCTGTCAACCTAACACAAATTGAATTCATCTGGGAAAAGAGAATCTTAATTGAGAAATTATTTCCATCAGAATGGCCTGTAGGTTAGAATGTGAGGTATTTTCTTGATAAAAGATTGATTTGCAAAGGCCCAGCCCATAGTGGGCATTACCATTCCTGGGAATATGAGTCCTTGGTTGTATCAGAAAGCAACCCAGTAAGCACTATTCCTTCATGGTTCCTGCCTCAAGGACCGTGCTTTCGTTTCTTCCCTGACTTTTGTCAAAGACAGATTGTGATGGAGAAATGTAAGGCAAGTGGATCCTGTCTTCCTCAGGTTGTTTTTGGTTAGTGTCTTATAGCCGTAGAAAGCAAACTAAGATAGGAAGCTTCTCTTGATTTCTGAAATCCTTCCTCACATGAGTTCTATCAAGGCAATGCTATGTCATCTCTAGGTCAAGACTGAGAGTTCAGCCTTAGCATGGAAGAATGAGGGTGGAAGAAGTGATTTATCAACTAAAGGGATGTAGTGACTAATATCATCATGTTTGCAGATGGTATGGGTGGGAAATATTTGGAAAGAGGAAGTTGTGTAGTTTAGGAGACAATTCCTATAGTAATTTTCCTTAATTGATTAAAGTAATTGGAATCCACTGCATAGAAGGAGGGTTCCATTTTTCAAAATTTGCTATAGTAATTATTTAAGTAGGCAAAATGAATTGGAATCCAAAGAGAAGTCATGAGCTTTGAGTATATAAGAAGAACTTGCAAGAAGACCCAGCATTGGTAAAGCCACTGAGAAACCAGACTTTTTTTTTTTCAGTTTAAGTCTTTTATTTCATTAACTTAAAGGTGAACAAAATGTGTATTCCAAACTTTATTAAACATATATACCTGAAATATATATTTACATGCAGGACAAACAGATGGAGTATTTCAAGTAATTTATGGGACAGTCATCTGTTAAAAATATTCATTCTTGGGGTTGGGGATTTAGCTCAGCAGTAGAGTGCTTGCCTAGCAAGCGCAAGGTCCTGGGTTCGGTCCCCAGCCCGGGGGAAAAAAAAATTCATTCTTCCACACACGCAATTTTCCTTCTTACTTATAAAAGCTGGATGCAAACTTGTGATGTAAACTGACTTCATTGTTAACTGTTGAAGATGGGAGACACGCATTCAGTTAAACAACACAAAGAGCTGTTCCCTCACACGCAAAGACGCCAAGTCTCTCCCAGCACGACTGCGTGCTCTACATTCACACTACGTCATTCCTTCTTCTTTCCTTTCCCTTTCTTACTTCCCTCTGCTTGCTGAAGACTTGGGTCAGCACCTCCTGAATTCTGAGTCCTTGTTTTTAGCTCAGGTATCATTTCTGCTACATACAGCATCACCGACGTACGTGATGGGAGCTGTACAAGACAGAGGCTGCCATCTTCCTGTTTGAGCTGTACCCAGACTCTGCCTCTATACTGAACATCACGATTCCATTCTCTGGAGTACATTTTGTTTTTCTCCAGAAACGCATTCAGTCCAACTGCTGAACATACATCTTGAATCTCAGTAGCCGTTGAATTTTCTACAGCCTTACTTATGGGGATCTGCCTCCCCTCAGCTATGGTCTTCTTATTATTTAAATAAGCAGGGTAGATACAAACAAACCTGTCCTGGTTGTTCAGGGACCGCGCCATCTCCACGGGAGTCCCTACAGCCGCGCCAGCCCAGCAGACCGAACACCAGTGGAGAGTTGAATTGGACCTTGGAGAGCCGAAACCAGATTTTTTGAGTTGAAGAGCCTCACAAATCATGTGGCTTCGATTTTTGCTTTTGCACACAATGAAAAAGAGTCAGGTAGATTATACGGCTCCCTTATAGAGACTTGCACACATAGCAGAGTTAGAGGCAAGGATTTTGTGCTCCTACCCTGCAGCTTTCTGTAACTCGTCCTCCCCGCCATTCCTACTCTCCCTTCCCTTTTTTGATTTCAGTCTTCTGTATTTTTGGTATTCTACTTTAAAAACCCTAACCATTACAATGACATCAAGTGATCAATCACTCGTCTCATTTTAGGGCAGGTCCCAAAGGAAATGGCATGTATTATTATCAGGTACCCAGCAGCCCAAAGAGGCTGTTCTTCCAGCAGTATAGACATTGCCATATATGGTACACAATTATCAAGTAAATATTAAAATGTATACAATTATCCTGTAGATATTAGCACCTAGGAAGTACTGTAATAAGTACCAAGCCTGGCTCTTTTCCTTTACTGAGGTAGGGTCTCAAGATCCTCCTGCCTCCAATTACCAAGAACTAGGAATAATGGCATGGCTCATCTACCATGCCTAACCCTGTCCAAAGCTATTTGTCTTAAGCACTGCATAGAAAAAGTATTGCTTTTATTGACACTAAATATTTATTTATGAGATAACTTGGAATGTTTTTTGAAAAGTATATGAGTTAGTTTCATCAAACATAAATTAAGGCTGAGAGGGTTTTTTTTTTCTATTTTGTTAGAAAAAGGATGTTTATAGACTAGCAAAGCAATTGTTTCAAGAGATCAAGGAAGAAGAATTGTTCCCATGAGCCTCTGCTTTCATCATTAGACAGAGCCACAATTCACCTCAGATGTCTGTGCCACGGTCACAGTATTTAAATAATCCTTCCAAGCTAACCCATTCAAAAGACCGGGAACCTGGTTTCAGAGGAGAGATATTCTTGAAGGAGAGGAAAGCATTAGTGATGTCATAGGTCTGAAGGTCTGACTCATCCTACCATAAGATCTGTACAAAAAGGGTAGGGAATAGCTGGTTTGTTGACTGCCCCAGTCTGCTGCATTTCCTCTCCCAAATTCTTGGTGATGGCAAGAAAGTCACTGAACCAATACCTTCCCTCACCTAATTATTCAGGTTAGTTTCAGGGGGAGGGCGTATGAGTCTACAGGCTTATAAATCCTCTGATCCTTTTAGATTTTTGTAAAATAGGCAACAATTTCCATACCATTGAATAATTATGGTGAGTTTTCTGATTCTATTTCTATTGAGGAAATATTTGGACATTATGCAGGCTAGTAATTTGCCAGATGCACTTCATGAGTCATATGCTATTTAAAGAGGCACGGATAAGTAATTTAGAAACAAAATAGAGGTACACATTTGCAGAGAAGAAACAGAAATACATCATCTTTCCAAAAACAATATAATTTATAGTAATTTCCAAAAAAGATCTTATTACAAAAAGGTAGGTGGTACACAAGAGTCCAGTAGAAACTGGAGGGGGTCAACGTGGGAAATGAAATAATCCTTTTTATTATGTTCAGTGATTTGCCATGTATGTAAGTGTGCTATTGCTTCACTAGCATCTCAACCACCCAAAGTATAGTTTCCAACCATAACTAGTTGATACAGATTGTCGTAGTTGACAGCATTAAGCACCATAGCACAAGAAAAGAAATTGAAAATATTTAAGGATTCTCCTTGGGAGTAATTGTGGGAGTCAGTGTGTCTTCACGGCCTTTTTGATCCTTTGGCCTTAACACACAGTCCTTCCAGTTCCTGTTAATGATGTATCACATTAGGTACTTTGAGGGATTGGAAGTATAGGGAAAACATTCCGTTAAAGCACTCGAGATTTAGGAAGAATAGTAGGAATGCTTAGAATTGTGGGAATCTTCATTGGGGAAGATTCAAAGTTGCATGAGAGTAGTAAAATGATTGAGATTTTTTGTTGAAATGGCTTTGAAATTATGGCTGTCAAGTCATCTAACTCTGAATATGAACTATATGGTCCGTATAGGTCTTGAGTGTGGATCCTTATTACGTAGGAATGCGATTCTGTGCTGGAAAAATAGAAATTGCTCATTTATTTAAAATAAATTGTTGATATAGAATTTGATATACAAATCTTATCGAATGAAAGAAGTTTTGAAGTTTCTGCTCCTACTATCATAAGACATCCAACTTTTAGTTAAGTGGTAGAGACTAGAGTTTACAAAATGTTTCCTAGATTTGTAGACATTCATGTAACTATTCACTTTGTATTCAATGAATTGCTGTCATTCAGTCACTTTTGCCCTCTTGGAATAAAACTTGTTGTTTTTAAATAAAATCTCAATCATTCAATTTTACCAAAGAAGAACTCAGAAGTCAGATGTTGGTGTGACTTCTCCATGACAAAAGGAAGTGCTCCTTCTCTATGACATCTTAAAACCCCCTCAAACCAAATGTTCCTCCCTCCTACTTCCTGTTTGTCTGTCTACCCTCCTCTCTCTCTCTCTCTCTCTCTCTCTCTCTCTCTCTCTCTCTCTCTCTCTCTCTTTCTTTCTCTCTCATGCTCACTCCATGTTGACTGGTTGCTTGCTCTGTCTCTTGACCTATGGTTAACTTTATTAACCATGTTTACAACAAGCAGAAAGCTCTTGGATTAAAGGGCTGTGCTAGGGTTGAACCACACCACAACTAGAAATAGGTTTTTTCCAGGAAACAGCACAATCTGGGGCTTCACAATGTGATCAAATATTGTGAAAGAAAAACCATACTTGATCATTATTTTTAAAATATATTACTGGGTTTTACATTTTAATAGTTAAGAGCATTGGTGCTCTTGCAGAGGACTGAGATTTACAACTGTCTGTAACTCCAGTCACTAGAGATTCAGTGCCCTCTTCTGGCTTCTGAAGGCACCAGACATGCATACGGTACACATATAAACTGACAGCTAGATATTCCTAACACATAATACAAAATGAATCTTAAAAAGATGTTTGTAGCTTGAGGGTGGCACAGGCCTGTAATTATAGCCATTTGGGAGACAGATTCAAGAGAATCAGAAATTTAAGGCCTGTCTGGACTAGAGTTAAAGCTCATCCTGGTCAACCGAGTGAGACCGTACCTTGAACCTTATTCTATAAAGATTTAATAGGGCCTGAGGACATAGCTAAATGAGAGAAAGAGGGCTTACATAAATGCACGAGATTCTAGGTTCAATCCTTAGTAGTGTAAAAGTAGAGGATTTTGTTCTCTTAATCCTATTGAAGTTTCAGAAAGCCTTTTATATAGAGATTTGTTCATATTAGTTTCTTGCAAGACAAAATAAAACAAAACAAAGCAAAAAAACAAAACAAAACAAAACAAAACAAAAACTCCATGGTGTCTGGCTAGAGAGCAAAGTTAAGCTCTGGAACTAGGTGTAAGTGGACCAGGCAGGTAACTGTTGTATTGCTGTGCTCAGAGCTGGTACCTGTCCTAGAGCTGGAGTACTGGGATAGAGAAAAGATGAAGACTTAAAGGCTTTCACAGGAAGAACATGTAGCAGAAAGTATGATGGTTTCTTCCTGGAGTCTCATAAAGAAGGAGATTTCAAGGAGCTTTCTTTCTCTTCTATTTTGTAGTGTGTGTGTGTGTGTGTGTGTGTGTGTGTACATGTATATACATGTATATACATGCAAAGTCTCAAGGAAAGCTTTGGGTGTCTTCCTCTATTACCCTCTACCTTAATTCATTGAAGTAGACTGTGTGGTTGGCAGCAAACTCCGAGGATCTACTTGGCTGAGCCAGCAATGCTGTTCTCATATTCATGCAGAGCCATGCCTGGCTTTCACATGCATGCTGGAGATCGAAAGAGCCTCATGCTTGAATACCAAACACCCTTACCTGATGAGTTAGTACCCTAGCCCCCTATTTCCATTTTTAATTGTCTAACTTAATAAATGTTGGTTTGAACTAGAGAAGTATCATGTGATTGAGCCCAGTTGGGAAGGGTGATGCTAGAGATGGCTCTAACTGAGAGAAGAGGCTACCGATGGGAACAGTTTGACCCTGAGTTTAAAGTAGAGATATTGGAATTCAGGTATGGTGTTTTAACATTCTCTTTGTAGTTTACCTTCTGAGAGCTGGTAGTGATGCTGGGAAACAGTTTGAAGTCTAAGAAAAACACAACATGTTTTCAAAGTTACCACAGAATATACATTGGAAAAAAGAAAATAAATTGGGATCAACTATGCTCCTTTGAGATTTGTTTCCTTTGTGCATTTCTTTTTTGTTGTTATTTATTTACTTTACATCCTGATCGCATCTTCCCCTTCGTCCTCTCTTCCCAATCCCTCCCTCTCACCCTGTCCATATACCCTCCTCAATTTCTCCTCAGGAAAGGGGAGACCTCCCTTGGCTATCACCAGGTCTTAGCATATCAAGTTGCACTAAGACTGGCACATCTTCTATTGAGGACAAGGCAACCCAGTTAGGGAAAAGTGATTAAGATAAGCAGGCAGCAGATGAGACCCAGCCCCTGCTCTCACTGTTAAGGTCTCATATGAAGCTTCAAAACTGTTACATGTGTGCAGAGGGCCTAGGTTCATCCCATCTATGCTTGCTGGTTGGTGGTTCAGTCTCTATGAGCCCCTGTGGGCCCAGGCTAGTTGATTCTGTAGGGTTTCTTATGGTGCCCTTGACCCCTCTGTCTCCTTCAATCTTTCCTCCCTACTTCCACAGGATTCCGCAAACTCTGCCTACTATTTGGCTGTGATTCTCTGCATCTGTTTCCATCACTTGCTGGGTGAAGCCTCTCTGATAACAGTTATACTTGGCTTCTATCAGAAAGTATAGCAGAATATCATTAGTAGTGTCAGGGGTGAGTTCCCTTTCGTGACATAAGTCTCAAGCTGGGCCAGTCATTGGCTGACCGTTACATCAATTTCTGCTCCATCTTTTATCCCTGAACATATTATAGGCAGGACACATTGTGGTTGAAAGTTTTACGGTTGGGTTGGTGTCTTAATTCCTCCATTGGAAGTCTTGCCTGGTTACAGGAGATGGTCTTTTCAGGTTCCACACCACTCATGCTAGGAGTCTTAGCTAGGGTCACTTTCAGAGATTCCTGGGAGTTTCCATTGTCTTAGGTTTCTAGCTAATCCCAGAGAAACTTCCCCCTCCCAGATCCAGTTGTTTCTTCAGGTACTATGCCCCTCTATCCTCCCCTCCACCTGATCCATTCTATCCCATCCTCATCCCCTCCCCCACCAAGTCCCTCCCTCCATCCACTCTCTAGGCTTAATGTATTTCTCCTTCTCAGTAAGGTTCGAGCATTCCCCCTTGGGCCCTCCTTGTTACTTAGCTTCTTTGGGCCTGTGGATTGTAACACGATTATCCTATATTTTATGGCTAATATTCACCACTGTAGTTGCTTTCTGGGTCTGGGTTACTTCACTCAGGATGATCTTGTCTAGTTCTATCCATTTGGCTGCAAATTTTATTATGATGTCATTGTTTTCAATAGCTGAGTAATACTCCATTATATAAATATACCACATTTTCTGTATCCATTTTTTTCAGTTGAGGGACATCTACATTGTTTTTACTTTATGGATTTCATGACTAAGGCTGGTATGAACATAGTCGAGCAAATGTCCTTCTAGTGTGGTGAAGGATAGTTTCAGTATATGCCTAGGAGTGGTATACCTGAGATTTGAGATAGATCTTACCCAATTTTCTTAGAAACTACCATATTGATGTCCAGAGTGGTTGTACAAGTTCGCATTTCCACTAGCAATGGAGGAGTGTTCCCCGTTGTTCCACATTCTTGCTAGCATGAGCTGTCACTTGTGTTTTTGATCTTAGTCCTCCTAACAGGTAAGGTAGAATCTCAGAGTCATTTTGACTTGAATTTCCCTGTTGACTAACGATATTGAATATTTCTTTGAGTGCTTCTTAGCCATTAGAGATTTCTCGTCTACAATTCTGTTTAAATATGTACCCAATTTTAACTTGTTTTGTTGTTGTTGGTGGTGGTGGTTGATATCTAATTTCTTGAGTTCTTTATATATTTTAGATATCAGCCCTCTGTTGATATAGAGTTGATGAAGATCTTTTCCCATTCTGTAGGTTGCCATTTTGTCCTATCGATGGTGTCCTTTGCCTTACAGATTTTTTTTTCAGTTTCATGAAGTCTTATTTATTAATTGTTGATCTTAGTGGCTTAGCGATTGGTATTCTGTTCAGGAAGTCATCGCTATGCCAATGTGTTCAAGGCTATACCCCACTTTCTCTTTTATTAGATTTAGTCTACCCTGTTTTATTTTGAGGTTTTTGATCCAGCTGGACTTGAGTTTTGTGCAGGGTGATGAATGTGTATCTATTTTCAGTCTTCTACATACAGTTACACCAGCACCATTTATTGATGGTTCTTTCTTTTATCCCTTGTATAGTTTTGGCTTCTTTGTCAAATATAAAGTATTTGTAGGTACGTGGGTTTACTTCTGGGTCTTCTATTTGATTCCATTGATTAACCTGTCTGTGTTTATGCCAACATGATTTTTATTACTATTGCTTTGTAGTACAACTTGAAATCAGAGATGGTAATATATCTAAAAATTCTTTTATTGTACAGAATTAATCTATTTATCCTGTTTTCTATCAAATGAAGTTGAGTATTGTTCTTTCAAAGTCTGTGAAGAATTGAGTTAGAATATTGATGGGAACTGTTTTGAATTTGTGGATTGGTTTTGGTAGGATAGCCATTTTTACTATGTTAATCCTACAGATCCATGATCATGGGAACTCTTTCAACCTTCTGATATCTTCTTGAATTTCTTTCTGTTCTTGTTATATAGGCTTTCCACTTGCTAGGTTAGAGTTATGCTAAGATAATTTTATTTTATTTGTGGCTATTATGAAGGGTATTGTTTCCCTAATTTCTTTCTCAGCCAATTTATCATTTCTGAAATAGGAGGACTACTGATTTATTTTTTTTTTTTAGTTAATTTTGTGTTCAGTCACTTTGCTAAAGATGTTTATCAACTGTAAGAGTTCTCTGGTAGAATTTTGGGGATCACTTATATATACTATTATATCATTTGCAAATAGTGATGTCTTCCCTTTCAATTTGTATTCCCTTGATCTTTAGTTATCTTATTGCTCTAGTTAAAACTTCAAGCACTACATTGAATAGATATGAAGAAAGTGGACATCCTTGTCTTGTTCCTGATTTTAGTGGAATTCCTTTAAGTTCCTCTCCATTTAATTTGATGTTGACTATCAGCTTATTGTATATTGCCTTTATTGTGTTTAGGTATGTGTCTTATATCCCTGATCTCTCAAAGATTTTTATCATGAAATAGTATTGGATTTTGTCAAAGGCATTTTCAGCATCTAAGGAGATGATCATGTGGTTTTTTTTTCTTTCAGTTTGTTTATGTAGTGGATTACATCGATGGATTTTTATATATTGAACCATCCCTGCATCCTTGGGATGAAGCCTACTTGATCATGGTGAATGATGCTTTTGATGTACATCTGGATTCAGTTTAGGAGTATTTTATTGAGTACTTTTACATTATTGTTTATAAGGGAAATTAGTCTGAAATTCTCTTTGTTGAGATATTGTGTGGTTTAGTTATTGGGATGATTGTGGCCTCATAAAATGAATTTGTTAGTGTTCCTTCTGCTTCTCTTTTATGGAATAACTTGAAGAGCATTGGTATTAGCTCTTCTTTGAGCATCTAAAACTATTTGGCCTTGGGCTTCTTTTGCTTGGGAGACTTAGTGAGCATTTTTATTTCCTTAGGGGTTATAGGTCTATTTAGAGTGTTTGCCTGATCTTGATTTAACTTGGTAAGTGGTTATTTATAAAGAAAATCATCCACTTCATTTAGATTTTCCACTTTTGTAGAATATAGGATTTTGAAGTAAGATCTAGTGATTCTTTGGATTTTCTTTGTGTCTGTTGTTATGTTTCCTTTTCCATTTCCGACTTTGATAATTTGGATGTACTTTCTCTGCCCTTTAGTTAGTTTGGCTAAAGTTTTTCTATTTTGTTGATTTTTCTTAAAGAACCAAGTCTCATCTCATTGATGTTTTGTATTATTCTCTTTGTTTCCATTTTATTGATTTCAGCCCTGAATTTTATTATTTTTTGCTGTCTACTCCCCTTGGGTGTGACTCACTTCTTTTTGCTCTAAATCTTTCAGATGTGCTGTTACGTTGCTAGTACCAGATCTCACTAATTTCTTTATAAAGGCACTTAGTGCTATGAACTTTCCTCATAGCACTGCTTTCATTATGTCCTTTAAGTTTGGGTATGTTGTGCCTTTATTTTCATTGAATTCTAGAAAGTGTCTTTATTTATTTTTTGACCCAGTAGTCTTGAGTACAGAATTGTTTATTTGACATGAGTTTGTAGGCTTTCTATTGTTTCTATTGTTGTTGAAGTCCAGCTTTAATCCACGTTGGTCTGATAGAATACAAGAGGTTATTTTAATTTTCTTATATCACTTGAGGCTTGCTTTGTGACCAAGTGTAGAGTCAGTTTTGCAGAATGTTCCATGAGGTTCTGAGAAGAAGGTGTATTCTTTTGTGTTTGGTGAAATGTTCTGTAGATATCTATTAGGTCCATTTGAGTCATAATGCTTGTTAGTTCCATTATTTCTCTGTTTAGATTTTGTCTGGATGACCTATCCTCATTGGTGTGAGTGGGGTATTGAAGTCTCCTGTTATTAATGTGTGGGGTTCAATGTGTGATTTAAGCTGTAGTAATGTGTTTCTCTCTCTCTCTCTCTCTCTCTCTCTCTCTCTCTCTCTCACACACACACACACACACACACACACACACACACACACACACACACACACACACACACACACACTTTCTTTATTTCCTTTCTAAATGTGCTTACCTTTGCACTTGGGACATAGATATTCAGATTTGAGATGTCATGTTGATGGATTTTTTTTTCTTTGTTGAGTATGAAGTGAACTTCTCTTTCTCTTTTGATTAATTTTGGTTGAAAGTCTATTATATTTGCTATTAGAAAGGCTACTCCAGCTTGTATCTTGTGTTTGTTTGCTCAGAAAATCTTTTTCTGGTCCTTTACTCTGAGCTAATAATGCCTGTCTTTGATGTTAAGGTGTGTTTTCTTATATGCAGCAGAAAGTTGGATCCTGTTTTTCCATCCATTCTGTTAGCCCGTGCCTTTCTATTAGGGAATTGAATCCATTAAGGTTGAGAGATATTAATGAGCAAAAATTGTTAATTCCTGTTATTTTGATGTTGTTAGTCTTTGTGTGTGTGTATGCATGTGTGTATGCATGTATGCATTCTTTTGCATTTGCTGGTGTGAACGTACTTCCTGTATTTCCTTTGGTTGGAGTTTTCCTTCTAGTATCTTCTATAGGGATGGATTTTAAATAGATATTTTTTTTTCGCGTGTGTGTGTGTGTGTGTGTGTGTGTCACACACACACACACACACACACACACCAGTTATTCTTTTTTTTTTTAAATTTTTTTTTTATTATTAACTTGAGTATTTCTTATATACATTTCGAATGTTATTCCCTTTCCCGGTTTCTGGGCAAACATCCCCCCCCCTCCCCTTCCCTTATGGGTGTTCCTCCCACCCCTCCCCCATTGCTGCCCTCTCCCCAACAGTCTAGTTCACTAGGGGTTCAGTCTTAGCAGGACCCAGGGCTTCCCCTTCCACTGGTGCTCTTACTAGGATATTCATTGCAACCTACGAGGTCAGAGTCCAGGGTCAGTCCATGTATAGTCTTTGGGTAGTGGCTTAGTCCCTGGAAACTCTGGTTGGTTGGCATTGCTGTACATATGGGGTCTCGAGCTCCTTCAAGCTCTTCCAGTTCTTTCTCTGATTCCATCAACAGGGGTCCTGTTCTCAGTTCAGTGGTTTCCTGCTGGCATACGCCTCTGTATTTGCTGTATTCTGGCTGTGTCTCTCATGAGCGATCTGCATTCACATTTTGATCATCCGTCTTGAGTTTCATTTGTTCTAGGCATCTAGGGTAATTCAAGCATTTGGGCTAATAGCCACTTATCAATGAGTACATACCATGTATGTCTTTTTTGTGATTGGGTTAGCTCACTCAGGATGATATTTTCCAGTTCCAACCATTTGCCTACGAATTTCACAAAGTCATTGTTTTTGATAGCTGAGTAATATTCCATTGTGTAGATGTACCACATTTTCTGTATCCATTCCTCTGTTGAAGGGCATCTGGGTTCTTTCCAGCTTCTGGCTATTATAAATAAGGCTGCGATGAACATAGTGGAGCACGTGTCTTTTTTATATGTTGGGGCATCTTTTGGGTATATGCCCAGGAGAGGTATAGCTGGATCCTCAGGCAGTTCAATGTCCAATTTTCTGAGGAACCTCCAGACAGATTTCCAGAATGGTTGTACCAGTCTGCAATCCCACCAACAATGGAGGAGTGTTCCCCTTTCTCCACATCCTCGCCAGCATTTGCTGTCACCTGAGTTTTTGATCTTAGCCATTCTCACTGGTGTGAGGTGAAATCTCAGGGTTGTTTTGATTTGCATTTCCCTATGACTAACGATGTTGAACATTTCTTTAGGTGTTTCTCAGCCATTCGGCATTCCTCAGCTGTGAATTCTCTGTTTAGCTCAGAGAATTTTTACCCCATTTTTTAATAGGGTTATTTGCCTCCCTGCTGTCTAACTTCTTCAGTTCTTTGTATATTTTGGATATAAGCCCTCTATCTGTTGTAGGATTGGTAAAGATCTTTTCCCAATCTGTTGGTTGCCGTTTTGTCCTAACCACAGTGTCCTTTGCCTTACAGAAGCTTTGCAGTTTTATGAGATCCCATTTGTCGATTCTTGATCTTAGAGCATAAGCCATGGGTGTTTTGTTCAGGAAATTTTTTCCAGTGCCCATGTGTTCCAAATGCTTCCCTAGTTTTTCTTCTATTAGTTTGAGTGTATCTGGTTTGATGTGGAGGTCCTTGATCCACTTGGACTTAAGCTTTGTACAGGGTGATAAGCATGGATCGATCTGCATTCTTCTACATGTTGACCTCCAGTTGAACCAGCACCATTTGCTGAAAATGCTATCTTTTTTCCATTGGATGGTTTTGGCTCCTTTGTCAAAAATCAAGTGCCCATAGGTGTGTGGGTTCATTTCTGGGTCTTCAATTCTGTTCCATTGGTCTATCTGTCTGTCTCTGTACCAATACCATGCAGTTTTTATCACTATTGCTCTGTAATACTGCTTGAGATCTGGGATAGTGATTCCCCCTGTAGTCCTTTTATTGTTGAGGATAGTTTTAGCTATCCTGGGTTTTTTGTTATTCCAGATGAATTTGCAAATTGTTCTGTCTAACTCTTTGAAGAATTGGATTGGTATTTTGATGGGGATTGCATTGAATCTGTAGATCGCTTTTGGTAGAATGGCCATTTTTACTATATTAATCCTGCCAATCCATGAGCATGGGAGATCTTTCCATCTTCTGAGATCTTCTTCCATTTCTTTCTTCAGAGTCTTGAAGTTCTTATTGTACAGATCTTTCCCTTGCTTGGTTAAAGTCACCCCGAGGTACTTTATATTATTTGGGTCTATTATGAAGGGTGTCATTTCCCTAATTTCTTTATCGGCCTGTTTCTCTTTTGTGTAGAGGAAGGCTACTGATTTATTTGAGTTAATTTTATACCCAGCCACTTTGCTGAAGTTGTTTATCAGCTTTAGTAGTTCTCTGGTGGAATTTTTTGGGATCACTTAAATATACTATCATATCATCTGCAAATAGTGATATTTTGACTTCTTCTTTTCCGATCTGTATCCCTTGACCTCCTTTTTGTTGTCTTATTGCTCTGGCTAGAACTTCAAGAACTATATTGAATAAGTAGGGAGAGAGTGGGCAGCCTTGTCTAGTCCCTGATTTTAGTGGGATTGCTTCAAGTTTCTCTCCATTTAGTTTAATGTTAGCAACTGGTTTGCTGTATATGGCTTTTACTATGTTTAGGTATGGGCCTTGAATTCCTATTCTTTCCAGGACTTTTATCATGAAGGGGTGTTGAATTTTGTCAAATGCTTTCTCAGCATCTAATGAAATGATCATGTGGTTTTGTTCTTTCAGTTTGTTTATATAATGGATCACGTTGATGGTTTTCCGATATTGAACCATCCCTGCATGCCTGGGATGAAGCCTACTTGATCATGGTGGATGATTGTTTTGATGTGCTCTTGGATTCGGTTTGCCAGAATTTTATTGAGTATTTTTAAATCGATATTCATAAGGGAAATTGGTCTGAAGTTCTCTTTTCTTTGTTGGGTCTTTGTGTGGTTTAGGTATAAGAGTAATTGTGGCTTCATAGAAGGAATTCGGTAGTGCTCCATCTGTTTCAATTTTGTGGAATAGTTTGGATAATATTGGTACGAGGTCTTCTATGAAGGTCTGATAGAATTCTGCACTAAACCCGTCTGGACCTGGGCTCTTTTTGGTTGGGAGACCTTTAATGACTTCTTCTATTTCCTTAGGAGTTATGGGGTTGTTTAACTGGTTTATCTGTTCCTGATTTAACTTCGGTACCTGGTATCTGTCTAGGAAATTGTCCATTTCCTGCAGATTGTCAAGTTTTGTTGAATATAGGCTTTTATAGTAAGATCTGATGATTTTTTGAATTTCCTCTGAATCTGTAGTTATGTCTCCCTTTTCATTTCTGATTTTGTTAATTTGGACACACTCTCTGTGTCCTCTCGTTAGTCTGGCCAAGGGTTTATCTATCTTGTTGATTTTCTCAAAGAACCAACTTTTGGTTCTGTTGATTCTTTCTATGGTCCTTTTTGTTTCTACTTGGTTGATTTCGGCTCTGAGTTTGATTATTTCCTGCCTTCTACTCCTCCTGGGTGTATTTGCTTCTTTTTGTTCTAGAGCTTTTAGGTGTGCTGTCAAGCTGCTGACATATGCTTTTTCCTGTTTCCTTCTGCAGGCACTCAGCGCTATGAGTTTTCCTCTTAGCGCAGCTTTCATTGTGTCCCA
Organism: Rattus rattus; assembly: GCF_011064425.1. Classification (NCBI taxonomy): domain Eukaryota; kingdom Metazoa; phylum Chordata; class Mammalia; order Rodentia; family Muridae; genus Rattus; species Rattus rattus. The sequence goes on from NC_046164.1 coordinate 2,799,922, forward strand.
TAAGTTTGGGTATGTTGTATCTTCATTTTCATTAAATTCTAAAAAGTCTTTAATTTCTTTCTTTATTTCTTCCTTGACCAGGTTATCATTGAGTAGAGCATTGTTCAATTTCCACGTATATGTGGGCATTCTTCCCTTATTGTTATTGAAGACCAGTTTTAGGCCGTGGTGGTCCGATAGCACACATGGGATTATTTCTATCTTTCTGTACCTGTTGAGGCCCGTTTTTTGACCAATTATATGGTCAATTTTGGAGAAAGTACCATGAGGAGCTGAGAAGAAGGTATATCCTTTTGCTTTAGGGTAGAACGTTCTATAAATATCCGTTAAGTCCATTTGGCTCATGACTTCTCTTAGTCTGTCTACGTCTCTGTTTAATTTCTGTTTCCATGATCTGTCCATTGATGAGAGTGGGGTGTTGAAATCTCCTACTATTATTGTGTGAGGTGCAATGTGTGTTTGAGCTTTAGTAAGGTTTCTTTTACGTATGTAGGTGCCCTTGTATTTGGGGCATAGATATTTAGGATTGAGAGTTCATCTTGGTGGATTTTTCCTTTGATGAATATGAAGTGTCCTTCCTTATCTTTTTTGATGACTTTTAGTTGAAAATTGATTTTATCTGATATTAGAATGGCTACTCCAGCTTGCTTCTTCTGACCATTTGCTTGGAAAGTCGTTTTCCAGCCTTTCACTCTGAGGTAGTGTCTGTCTTTGTCTCTGAGGTGTGTTTCCTGTAGGCAGCAGAATGCAGGGTCCTCGTTGCGTATCCAGTTTGTTAATCTATGTCTTTTTATTGGGGAGTTGAGGCCATTGATGTTGAGAGATTTAAATAGATATTTTTAAATTTGGTTTTATCAGGAAGTATCTTGTTTTCTACATTTATGGGGATTTAAAAGTTTTGCTTCATATAGTATCTGGGCTGATATCTATGGTCTCTTAGAGATTGCAAGACATCTGCACAGGCACTTCTGGTTTTTAGAGCCTCTATTGAGGAATTCGGTGTGATTCTGATAGATTTTTCCTTTATATGTTACTGTCCTTTTCCTCTTGGAGGTTTTAATATTCTTTCCTTGTTCTGTACATTTAGTGTTTTGATTATTATGTGACAGGATGATTTTCTTTTCTGGTCCAACCTATTTAGTATTCTGTAAGCTTCTTGTATATTTATAATCATTTCTTTCTTAAGTTTGGGGAAATCTTCTTCTATGATTTTGTTGAAAATATTTTCTGGACCTTTGAGCTAGGAATCTTCTTCCTATTCTATTATTATTCTAATTTTGTTGTCTTCATAGTGTCCAAAATGTTCTTTATTTTGTGTCAGAAAGTTTTTATAGTCAACATTTCCTTTTACCAGTGTATCAATTTCTTCTATCATATCTTCTACATCTGACATTTTCTTTTTCATCTCTTGTTCTTTTTTATTGATGCTTGAGTCTGCAGTTTCTGTTCTTTTCCTAGGCTTTCCATTCCTAGGATTCCTTCAGTTGTGTTTACTTTCTCTGTTTACATTTTTAGGTCTTGAACAACTTTATCCATTTCCTTTACCTGGTCAATATATTTTTCCTGTATTTCTTTAAGGGATTTATTAATTTCCTCTTTAAAGGCCTCTATCATTTTCATAAGATTGGATTTGAGGCCATTTTATCATGTTCTAGCTGTGTTAGGGTATCCAAGGCTTGCTGTAGTGGGATAAGCTGGGATCTAGTGGTGCAATATTGTCTTGGCTGTTGTTGCGTTCTTATGCTGGCCTCTTGGTTAATATGCATTTAGGTGCTGATTCCTGAGTTTATCTTTGATAGATGGGCAGTTTCTGGATGTTTCCCCTTGGTTACTCTTTCTTCTTAGTCTTTTGACCTGAGAGTCTGGGGGTTCTAGTGACTAGTGACTCTTCAGGACCAGTAGGATATCTGTGGTGTGGTTTTTGTGGCTTGAGTGGCCTTTGGGGGTTTGGGTGCTAATGTTGTCTCTGGGGTCCCTGGGTTCTTGGAAAGTGAAGTTGTGAGCTGGAAAATGGAGGCCAGGGGGTGAGGTGCAGTTATAGCTGGTGAGCATGCTGTAAGGGGAGTTGGTTGGTATAGGGCTTGGGGCAGGATCTTACCTGTTGTCCTTGTGGAAAGCAGGCAGAGTTGTGGGCTGGAAAATGGAGCACAGGGGAGGGAGTGCTGCTCCATTCAGTTTTTCGGTCATTAATATATACTGGTGTCAATCTCCTTCACACTATGTGAGTTTTCAGCAGATCCAGCCACACTGTTGCCAATAAGGACAATGTCAGGATCATCTAACTTATAAAGACAAAACAGAAGGCAGCAATTCTATAAGCTGGCTAAAAGTAGTAAGTCTGAGATAAGTCAGTAATAAAGACATGTACATAGAAACTGGTGATTCCTCCTCTACTTATATTTTAGTCAGTTGAGGTAAAAAAAAAATAGGAAGGCATTAGAAGATTTCTATAAATCTAAACTAGTGAGGGAATTGCCAATGTCACATTCAGACACACTAATTTTCATTGGGTTTGTTACCGGCCTTCATTATCGACATTTCATCATCAAAGTAAGCTTGGATGGAATCAAAGGCTATCAGGAAAATGTGCAGCATTGACCTTGCTTTCACAACAAAAAGATATTTATGATTAGGAGAGTATTTTGTAGTTTGTCCAGATTTGAATTTCAAAACATTTAATTAGGCTTTTGTAAGTCAGAGCGAAATTTGAGGTTCAACTTAGTTCACCTTTATTAGCAAACTCCCTTCCTGCAGTGGCAGCCAACACTCACCCAGCAGCTTTGAAGTTGCCTTATGGGTTAATTTGTCCTAGGTGAATTGTCCTTTGCAAACCTTTTGTTTTCATAACCTGGGCCAGGCATCATAAATTGTAAGAAAAACTCTACCTAACCAATCAAGATATTGACTGCTAGCGTCATCCATTCTAAGAAAAAAGAACAAGAGGAACAGCTATCATAAAATCTCCACATTATTGATCTTTCTTTAGATTTATGGAACCCATAGCTTTTGGTGACCTTTAGTAGCATCAGAATGTGTGTAAAATATGAATAACTGAAGAACTGGACACATCGCTGATGATCCCAAGTAGTTTTCCTTAAATTTCCCTCATAAAGTTCTCCATTTGTAATTGTTAGAGGAGATGGTCCTTTTTGTTAACCTATGGGTTGCAACTGCTTGAGGGTTGAACGACCTTTTCACAGGAGTTGCCTAAGACCATCATAAAGCATGGATGTTTACATTACAGTTCAAAACTGTAGCAAAATTAATGAAGTAGTAACAAAATTAATTTTGTGGTTGGGGTTACCATAGCAAGAGGAACTTTATTAAGGGGCTGAAACGTTAGGAAGGTTGAGTATCTCAGTTGATTGTAATAATAATAAACCACACCTTACTTTTTTTTTGTTTTGTTTTGTTTTGGCAAACAAAGCTTTTTTGAAGGAACATTTAAACAAATTCTTGGGGACTTACTGCCATTTATGTTTATTTAAAAGCCCACGTCAAAAATGCATGACCAATTTATTGAAAGTCTTTCCCACCGGTAAGTCTATTCTTTGATCCTTGCTTCTGGAAAAAGATTTCCTTTTTAATTAGCCATTCAACTTATTTAAAAGTGCAAAAGAGTTAGTTGAACTGGAGAGCAACTGTCACTTGAAGAATGACTGTTCTTTTGACCTGGGAGTGATTGGCTGCCTGCACACCCAGAAGCACATGTTAATTGTGAAGGAGAATTCAGGGCAAGCTACAGCTCCTTGGCTACATTGGCTGGGGTTTATGGAGTTGGGGTGCAGGCAGAATGTGAGGCCTTGGGTTCAGTCCAGCACACCTTACTGGTAGAGCGCTTGTTTGGTGGTTGTTGCTTTGCTCCTACCACGCCAGAGAATTCCTCCTTCTCTGTGGTGGCAGTTGGTGGTGTTATAATTCTATACCTTGAGTCCTTAGGCTTTTTTTTTTGGGCTCAGCAAGTCAGAGAATCTGAGGAGAAAGAGCTTGGGATATTTCGGCTTCTGCTTTCAACAACACAGAAGAGTTAGTAAAGAGCTGGAGAAGCACCACTTTTCTTTGAAACTGCTTGGCTGCTCTATTGACTAGGGAATGTTGGCTGCCCCCACACTCCTAGTATGGTCAGAAGTGTGTGCTAGTTATGAAGGGGTTAGACCTATTCTTTCTTCTCTTATTCTTTTTTTTCCTTGACTCTAGCAGTTAACATCTTAATCATTTAGGTAGTTTTTCTTACAGTTTCTGATGCCGGTCTCAAGTTAAGAAAACAAAGGGTAAGTTTGCAAATGACAATCCACTAAGGCCAAATGAATCCACTGGGCAGCTTCAAAAGATATCAGGTGAGCCCTGGCTAATAAAGGTGAACTAAGTCTAACCTCAAATAATTAGCACATACCCACCTCCTTTCTAGATGCTTTACAACTACAGTTATTCCTGTTTTACTACTGGCTCCCTCCCTATCATGCCTAGCAAGCCGCGACTGAATTTTGTATAAATGTAATTACCAAACTTCACACTGCCACATAGAGAACAGTGAAGAAGAATTGCAGGTGTTTCCTGGGTAATCACAAGGCTGACAAGATGCTGAAGTTCACTGCTCAGCATGAGAGACAAGACTGGGTACCATATTGCTAAGGTCAAGGAAAGATCAAATCTCAAAATCCTGAGTAGAGCTTCCACTGAATGGGTACCTGACTTTCTAATCTGAACTTTTGCTGAATGCTTTCCTGCCAGTCTGTCCTCATTAGACACCAGCAGCTCTACACTTTTCTTAAGGTTATAATTGGTCTCCTCAGACCCGTTGGCTTTGTTCTCTTTCTAAATCTTGGTTGTATCCACATTCTTTATAGAATTTGGTAACTAACACACAACTCCAGCAGTGGACCTTCATGAACTTTTCCTAAGATTCTGCACAATTATAACTTTTATTTCTTATTATCCTAGCTTGATATAGAAAGCAATTATCTTTATTTACACTAAAATCAAACATAAACACTGTGATGGTTTGCATATGCTTTGCCCAGGGAGTGGCACTATTAGAAGGTGTGGCCTTAAAGGACACTGTGGTTAGGACAAACGGCAACCAACAGATTGGGAAAAGATCTTTTACCAATCCTACAACAGATAGAGGCCTTATATCCAAAATATACAAAGAACTCAAGAAGTTAGACAAGAGGGAGACAAATAACCCTATTAAAAAATGGGGTTCAGAGCTAAACAAACAATTCACAGCTGAGGAATGCCGAATGGCTGAGAAACACCTAAACAAATGTTCAACATCTTTAGTCATAAGGGAAATGCAAATCAAAACAACCCTGAGATTTCACCTCACACCAGTGAGAATGGCTAAGATCAAAAACTCAGGTGACAGCAGATGCTGGCGAGGAAGTAGAGAAAGAGGAACACTCCTCCATTGTTGGTGGGGTTGCAGACTGGTACAACCATTCTGGAAATTAGTCTGGAGGTTCCTCAGAAAATTGGACACTGAACTGCCTGAGGATCCAGTTATACCTCTCTTGGGCATATACCCAAAAGATGCCCCAACATATAAAAAGATAGTGCTCCACTATGTTCATCGTAGCCTTATTTATAATAGCCAGAAGCTGGAAAGAACCCAGATGCCCTTCAACAGAGGAATGGATACAGAAAATGTGGTACATCTACACAATGGAATATTACTCAGCTATCAAAAACAATGACTTTATGAAATTCGTAGGCAAATGGATGGAACTGGAAAATATCATCCTGAGTGAGCTAACCCAATCACAGAAAGACATACATGATATGCACTCATTGGTAAAGTGGCTATTAGCCCAAATGCTTGAATTACCTAGATGCCTAGAACAAATGAAACTCAAGACGGATGATCAAAATGTAGATGCTTCACTCCTTCTTTAAAAGGGGAACAAGAATACCCTTGGCAGGGAAGAGAGAGGCAAAGATTAAAACAGAGACTGAAGGAACACCCATTCAGAGCCTGCCCACATGTGGCCCATACATATACAGCCACCCAATTAGACAAGATGGATGAAGCAAAGAAGTGCAGACCGACAGGAGCAGGATGTAGATCGCTCCTGAGAGACACAGCCAGAATACAGCAAATACAGAGGCGAATGCCAGCAGCAAACCACTGAACTGAGAATAGGACCCCGTTGAAGGAATCAGAGAAAAAACTCAAGAGCTTGAAGGGGCTGAGACCCTGTATGTACAACAATGCCAAACAACCAGAGCTTCCAGGGACTAAGCCACTACCTAAAGACTATACATGGACTGACCCTGGACTCTGACCTCGAGGGTAGCAATGAATATCCTAGTAAGATCATCAGTGTAAGGGAAAGCCCAGGGTCCTGCTAAGACTGAACCCCAGTGAACTAGACTGTTGGGGGAGGGTGGCAATGGGGGAGGGTGGGGAGGGAACACCCATAAGGAAGGGGGAGGGGGGGAGGGGATGTTTGCCTGAAACCGGAAAGGGAATAACACTCGAAATGTATATAAGAAATACTCGATAATAAAAAAAAAAAAAAAAAAGAAGGTGTGGCCTTGTTGGAGGAAGTGTGTCACTGTGGGGTGGGCTTAGAGACCCTCCTCCTACCTGCCTGAGGATGTTCAGTCTGTTCCTGGCTTCCTTCAGATAAAGATGTAGAACTCTCAGCTCCTCCTGCACCATGCATGCCTGGATGCTGCCATGCTCCCACCTTGATGATAACGGATTGAACCTCTGAACCTGCAAGCCAGCCCCAATCAATTGTTGTCCTTTATAAAACTTGCATTGACCATGGTGTCTGTTCACAACCATAAGACCCTAACTGAGACAGACATGAAATGGGGGATCACTGGAGCAACTGGATGCACGATCGGAAATCATGCCTTTGATTATGTAGAAGCATGTACAAGACAAGAAGCCACTGTGCTCTTGCTTCCACACTCAGATCTAGCCAGTGGATGGCTTCTCCAATTCTTGTGCTTTGGAAGACCCTATGCTGGCTCTGCGCCACACGCAGTTCTCCTCTGAGACTGAGGTCTTTGGGGCTCATTGCCCCCTACACCTCCATCTTTCTCTATTTTTCACCAACTTACCCCTTGTCCTGTCATCAAAATTGGGTTCTGGATACTTCACCTCTGGAATTTCTCATCTAAACATATCTGGTCATATTTCAGGTTCCTGATTGATTGATTGATTGATTGATTGATTGATGAATTGACTGATTTTGTGTGTGTGTGTGAGTGTGTGTGTGTGTGTGTGTGTGTGTGTGTGTGTGTGTGTGTGTGTGTGTTTTGAGTGATAGGAAAAGGCTGGTGAATTGGGTAGAGCAATGGATGAGGGAGGGAGTGTTTGGTTCAAGGACTAGGGCTACAGAATGTTATCATCTTGTTTGTGGTCCTTTTAACAGATAAAATCTATGGGTAGGTGAGCTTTTTGAGTTCTGATACTTTGCAGCTTTTTAGCCCTCAGTGTTGTCATCAGCAAGTGACATCAGAAGGTGGAACCATCAGGTCCAGAACATGCTCTAACCTGTGCACAGGCCCTAGTGTTTGGAGCTCTATCTCTGAAAGTAGGTTAGGCTTTTGGATAAGTCTAGGATACCATGGCCTGGTTCTACAAAGATACTTGCTTCTTGTATAGACTCAGGAAGACTTAGATTCCTCAGTCCTTAGCTAGAGCAGACATTACAACTTGTAGGCTCCAACTCTTAACCAGAATGTGTTGTAGTTCTTGACCTGGGGTGTCTTACTTTTGAACTGAAAGATATGACAGAGGTCTGGAATTCCTTAAGTGATCAGGGCAGGCAGTTAATCTTCAGTGGTTGGAAATGGAATAACATCAAAATCTAGCACAATGTTTTTGTACCAGTCCTACCTGAGGCTGCACCTTCAGGAGCAGAGGCAATCAGCATTAATGGCTGTGTAGTTTTCTCATGGTGTCTGTGGAATGATCAGAATTGATGTTGGCATGACAGAAGCCTGGATGGACGTCTGATAGTCCTTTTGCTCAAGGCAACCAAGATAGCAAGACAGACCCCAACAGATGCTAATTAGGGACTAAATTGGTCCCATCTCCCAAAATCTTTGCTTGGTTACTAGAAATTAAACATCAGAATGCATGATTATGATAAGGATACAAAACCTTATTAGTAGTGACAACAGTGATTTTAACAGTAACTTCACAATATTTAGCATCTATCAGCACAATACTCAGGAAGAGGTGGCACCTCCTAATTTGTCTCAGGCCTATAGAGCTTCCATTTTGTTACAAGCTTTGGTGAAACTCCCCAAGAATCTCATAAATTCTCAAATTAAACCTGCCTTTCCAGCTTCAGCGTCCTTTAAGGGAACTAAACTTGATAGCAATCAGGGAGGGTTAGGAAGTGCTCAGCCTGGAAGGGTCAAGGAAAACCTCCTGTCTCTGGTAGAAAGACCCCTGAGCAGGACCAGGCTGTCTTCCATCTTCTTTCTGTTCTCACTGGAACTACTACCATCGCCACTAAAATTATCCCTCAAATCTGTTCCCTACTAGACACTAAAATGACTTTTTTTTTACTCAAATGATTTAAATTATATGTTATTTAAGCAAATAATTTATCCGAAAATCCATTGTTGTCCACAGTAAATAAAGGCAGATCGTCCTTCATTTATCATAAGGAACATGTCTATAGTAAAGACAAGAGGAGAGCTCAGTCAGTTTAACCAAAATTGTATGTATTATGGGAGCTTTCATAATGAAGACCCAGAAGCCCAGGGAAAAAATGGTTTTGTACTAGGCTTCATTAAGAGTATTGAGTTGTGTAGTAAGACAAGTAGGCCAAAGGGTTTGACCTAATGACTAGAGGAGCATGGGCTGTCCAGAGTCTTCGTGGGGCCTTCCTTCCCCCAGGGTAGGGGCAACACATCTCTGGATCAGGGAGAATTGGGAAGGGGAACAGAGAATTTTCTAGGCCTCAGTAGTTCACGTAGGAGAGGGGAAATTCTCGTTTCTTTGTGAGATCTTGGGAGGGTAGACTTCTGGTTTCTATGGAGGAAATGAGACTCAGGTTAGAGGAGATCAGTGGAAGCCAAGGAGTTGGAAGGACAGAAAATACCTGGTTTCTTTCTGCTGCCCATTCAGTTTCCTCCAGTTCAGACTACTAAACATACCAAAGCCCATACTTGAGGACCTTAATCAAAAACATATCAGATTTCACTCCTTTTGATATTCAAGTGATTTGTCATGATTTTAAAAGCATTCTGTGGTCTAACAAGTTAGACCAACATGGCTAGTCTCTATTCTGAAATCTAAGGTCAGTTATTTCAAGCCCTGTCGAAGGCTTCAAATAAATTGTCGTGATAGAAATGCTAATTTCCAAAATTTTCTATGTCTTTTTAACATGCTCTATCAAGAAAGCTTCCTCACCTAGAACTTCTCATGCTGCTCCCCAGAATTCTCAGATCAACTACTTTACATACTCCGTTTCTCCTATGGGTATTCTAGCTATCTTCTTTATGTTTTATTATTTTTTTAATCAGCATGTGCATGAGGTATGTGTATGATGTGTGTATGCATGTGTGTGTGCATAATGTTCATGATGTCTGAGACATGTGCATGTATATTATGATGAGTGCATGCAAAGATGTGTACCATGTGTATGCATGTATGTGTATGATATATCTGTGCATGTACATGTATGATATGTATGTATATGCATGTATGTGTATGATGTGTGTGTGTGTGTGTGTGTGTGTGTGTTGGTCCTGACACAGAGTCACTGTTTAACTGCCATATACATTAGGCTACCTGGCCCATGAGTTTCTGAACATTTCTTTGCCCCTGACTCCAATCTGGCTATAGGAGTGCTGGGATTACAGGTGTTGGGATATGGACTCTGGGGACAGGCATGGGCTCTGGGGTTAGAACATGAGTCTTCATGTGTGTGTGGTTAGTATCATGGCACTGAACCATCATCCAGCTCCCAGCTCTTTTCTTACTCTAACTGAAAACAATTCTGAGATGCACTTTCTCTGTGAGTCATCCTCACACAGACCCTGTGGACCTGCTTTGTGGTAAAGCTCTTCTCCTCACTATTAAAGCCTTGCCCCCCTTCCATTCCTACCGTCCCATGGGAACTCATTGTCTCTCCCTTCCTGGGCTGTACTGCTCAGCTCGATTTTTTCCTGTACTGTGTCCCGATCTGTGATCCACAATACACAGAGAGAAATCTTTTGACTTATTCCATTTCTGTGCTTAATATCCTCTCATAGCTCCCTATAGCTTTCAAGGATAAAGTTCAAACTCTTTCATTTGGCACAAGAGACCTTCTGCAACCCCATTTCTCTCTGTAGTTTTAGCTTTATTGTTTTTCTGATGTGAAGTAGGAGACCCATTGATTCTCTGCAGGTTCTCAGGGCAGCCCCACCCTGGAAGTCTTACAAGCACTGCACCAGCCCTCCTAACACTCTCAACTCTCACCCTCTCACCCATCTCAGCATCTCTGCTTGGGGCTCTGTGCTTTGGAGAACAAAGGTTTTGTAACCTAGGATGGATACATTTGTTGAATCAGAAACTAAAGAAAAAGTAATTAAGCCGTCCAGCTAGTAGACCTTAGAGGAAGATGTTTGAGTTCTTTCTCCTCCTGAGAAGCAGAGTTAGTTTCTGTTGACTTAGTTTCTTTTCTCTCTACCCGGTCCCAGAAAGTTACTTGGTATGTGTGGTTGGCTGATGTTGATGGTAGGGAAAGGAAAGGGTCTTCATCTGTGTTTTGTGTGATGTGGATGTGAAAGCTATATATGGGGAAGTGAGGGAGAGCTTTAAAAAACCCAGGATGCCCCCCAAAACCCAGTTCTCAGGAACTGTGAAAATAGAACTGTCAGACTAGCTGTAGAACAAACTCCCACAACTGCCTGTCCTGGAACGTCCTTGTCCTCTGGGCTTAGATTAGTGTACCCTAGGATTTGTCACCCTAGTTTCTCTCTGCATATTTTCTTGGCAAGCCATGAAATTAACAGGAGCTTCTTACTACCATTAAATCTAATCAACCAAATTCACCATTCACTGAAATAACCCTTGGAGATTTGACATGGGCTAGCCAGTTGATGAGGACAATGTGCCTCATGATCAGATGGGCTGAAGAATTAACTAGGTGTCTTTCATGCCCTTTCTTCCCTTTGCCTGGGATGTCCTCTCCTTGTTTTTCTGCTTGGCAAACACTAATTTGTTCCCTTCCATTTTGCTGAGTTAACCCTGGCTGACACCTGCATTTCTCTGCAGTGTGATACCTCACAGCGTGGACTAACCAGGACCATTTTAATGTTCACAAGCTTTCGTACATTATTACGTTCTTTAAGAACAAGGACTATCAGTTTTATATCTTTACATTTATCCTTAACACTATGCCTAAAACGCAGTTGAAGCCAAATTAATATTACTAAAAGCTTTAAAACTTGAGAATAAAACAAATCAAAAGAACATTTGTTTGGCTTGGCCAGAGGAACCACTTACATACACAGCAGCTATAGTCCTTTTAAAATTGAAATAGCAGCATTTGAAATACATAGAAACCTAAAGCCCTACATTTTAATTTTCTGTAATTTTTACAATTGTGCCACATTAATTTCATTGCTAAGAATTTAGGTACTTGTCTTTGGATCTATAAAAACCTGAGGGTCTCTCTTAAATATTTATGCTCATCTTGAACATTTAACTTAACTTTATATCAAATCAATAATCATAACACGTGAAGCACTTCTAAGGAATCAAACACTCCCTTGAGGCATAGCAGTTTCAAGGACAGGATGAACATTTGAGATTAGAAAAGGAAGTTCAATTTAGTGAACCATTTAGCCTTGAAGAAGCTATTTACCCTGTGCGAGTGAGCAGTTTATACTGAAGCCAGATTTTATTTGTATAGGATGACACCTTCCTCCCCCAACCCCCGAGTCTAAAACCCAGCTTTATAAAGATTGATGAGTCTGTTACTACAATCTGTAGCACCCATATTTACCTAGTTTACAAGGTAAGGGTAATTAGCAGCCAGGATAAAACCATGACTAAATATTGTCAAATGTTTCTCTGAGTGAACATCATTCATCATTTTTGAATCTCTGGCTTAATCCCTGGAGAGCTGTGGCTACAAGCTCTTTGTCTCTGTTCCTCACTGCTCTAACAAGAGTAGCCCCACTGTTACAGGAATAAGGTAAAAGGACCGGTCATGCTTCCGGAAAACTGAAATCATAGTTTTTCAAGGTTGCTTTACATTAAACTAGAGGGGGACTGAGGATGTTTCTGTATTTGAGTTCTTGCATAATAAAATGTAGTCAAACTTGTTAAATAAACTCACAAAAAAACTAATTTAGGACTGTAGTTTTGCAACTAATAGCTGAGTGTCCTGAAAACACTATGTGAGAAACAGACAAACATGTTTATCTTTCCACAATGTCAGAATTTATCGAGTAACAGTAAGTCTCATGGTATCACAGTTCCCTGTAATTAATTTGCCTGTTTCTCTTGCTTTCCTTGGTTGCCTTGTTTAAGGTAAACACAGATTCTTTTCATTCAAATCTTTTTATTTTTTTTTATTGGATTTTTTTATTTACATTTCAAATGTTATCCCCTTTCCAGATTACCCTGCCCATAAGCCCCCTATCCCATTCTTCCTCCCCCTTCTTCTATGAGGGTGTTCCCCCACCCCGCCCTGACATTTCCCTATACTTGGGGGTCCAGCCTTGGCAGGACCAAGGGCTTCTCCTCCCATTGGTGTCTAACAAGGCCATCCTCTGCTACATATGCAGCTGGAGCCATGAATCTGTTCCTGTGTGCTCTTTGAAAGGTGGTTTAGTCCCTGGGAGCTCTGGTTGGTTGGTATTATTGTTCTTATGGGGTCGCAAACCCCTTCAGCTCCTTCAATCCTTTCTCTAACTCCTCCAATGGGGACCCTGTTCTCAGTTCAATGGTTGGCTGCTAGCATACACCTTTGTATTGGTCATGCTCTGGCACAGGCTCTGAAGAGACGGCTATATCAGACTCCAGTCAGCATGTACTTCTTGGCATCAGGAATATTGTCTGGGTTTGGTGGCTGTCTGTGTATGGGCTGGATCCCCAGGTGGGGTAGGCTCTAAATGGCCTTTCCTTCAGACTCTGCTTCAAACTTTGTTTCCATATCTCCTCCTATGAATATTTTTGTTCCCCCCTTTTAAGAAGGACTGAAGCATCCACACTTTGGTCATCCTTCTTCTTGAGATTGATATGGTCTGTGAATTGTATCTTGGGTAGTCTGAGCTTTTGGTTTAATATCCACTTATCATTGAGTTCATACCATGTGTGTTCTTTTGTGATTGGGTTACCTCACTCAGGATGATATTTTCTAGTTCCATCCATTTGCCTGTGAATTTCATGAAGTCATTGTTTTTAATATCTGAGTAGAACTCCATTGTGTAGATGTACCACATTTTCTGTATCCATTCCTCTGTTGAAGGACATCTGGGTTCTTTCTAGCTTCTGGCTATTATAAATAAGGCTGCTATGAACATAGTGGAGCATGAGTCCTTGGTATATGTTGGAGCATCTTTTGGATATATGCTCAGGAGTGGTATAGCTGGGTCCTCAGGTAGTTCAATGTTTAATTTTCTGAGAAACCTCCAGACTGATTTTCAGAGTGGTTGTACTAGTTTGCAATCCCACCGACAATGGAAGAGTGTTGTTCTTTCTCCACATCCTCGCCATCATCTCTTGTCACCTGAGTTTTTTATCTTAGCCGTTTTGACTTGTGTGAGGTGGAATCTCAGGGTTATTTTGATTTGCCTTTCCCTGATGAGTAAGGATGTTGAGCATTTCTTTAGGTACTTCTCAGCCATTTGATATTCCTCAGCTAGGAATTGTTTGTTTAGCTCTGTACCTCATTTTATAATAGGGTTATTGGCTCTCTGGAGTCTAACTTCTTGAGTTCTTTGTATATATTAGATATTATCCCTCTATTGGATGTAGGGTTGGTAAAGATCTTTTCTAAATCTGTTGGTTGCTATTTTGTCCTAATAACAGTGTCCTTTGCCTTACAGAAGCTTTGTGATTTTATAAGCTCCCATTTGTCTATTGTTGATCTTAAAGCATAAGCCATTGGTGTTCTGCTCAGGAAATTTTCCCCAGTTTAAGGCTCTTCCTCACTTTTTCTTGTATTAGTTTGAGTGTATCAGGTTTGATGTGGAGGTCCTTGATACATTTGGACTTGAACTTTGTATAGGGCAATAAGAATTGATTGATTTGCATTCTTCTACATGCTGACAGCTAGTTGAACCAGCACCATTTGTTGAAAATGCTATCTTTTTTCCAGTGGATGGTTTTAGCTCCTTTGTCAAAGATCAAGTGACTATAGGTGTGTGGGTTAATTTCTGGGTCTTCAGTTCTATTCCACTGGTCTGTCTGCTTGTCTCTGTACCAATACCATACAGTTTTTATCACTATTACTCTGTAATATCCTTTGAGGTGAGGGATGGTGAGTCTCCCCAGAAGTTCTTTTATTGTTGAGGATAGTTTTCCGCTATCCTGGTTTTTGTTTGTTTGCTTGTTTCAAATGAATTTGCAAATTGCTTTTCCTAACTTTATGAAGAAATGGGTTGGAATTTTGGTGGGGATTGCATTGAATCTGTAGATTGCTTTTGGCAAAATGCCCATTTTTACTATATTAATCCTGCCAATCCATGAGCATTGGAAATCTTTCCATCTTCTGAGATCTTCTTCAATTTCTTTCTTCAGAGACTTAAAGTTCTTGTCATACAGATCTTTCACTTGCTTAGTTAGAGTCACACTGAGGTGTTTTATATGATTTGTAAGTATTGTGAAGGGTGTCATTTCTCTAATTTCTTTCTCAGCCTGTTTATCGTTTGTGTAGAGGAAGCCTACTGATTTGTTTGAGTTAATTTTATATCCAGCTACTTTGCTAAAGTTGTTTATCAGGCTTAGTAGTTCTCTGGTGGAACTTTTGGGGTCACTTAAATATACTATCATATCATCTGCAAATAGTGATATTTTGACTTCTTCCTTTCCAGTTTTGTATCCCTTTGACTTCCTTTCATTGTCTAACTTTTCTGGCTAGGACTTCGAGTACTATATTAAATAAGTAGGGAGAGAATGGGTAGCCTTGTCTAGTTCCTGATTTTAGAGATATTGCTTCAAGTTTCTCTCCATTTAGTTTGATGTTAGCTATTGATTTGCTGTATATTGCTTTTACTTTGTTTAGGTATGGGCCTTGAATTCCTAAGACTTTTAACATGAACGGGTGTTGAATTTTGTCAAATGCTTTCTCAGTATCTAATGAGTTGAGAATGTGGTTTTTATCTTTGAGTTTGTTTATATAGTGCATTACAATGACGGATGTCTGAATATTGAAACATCCCTGCATCCGGGATAAGGCCTACTTGATCATGATGTGTTCTTGAATTCGGTTTGCAAGAATTTTATCGAGTACTTTTGTGTTGATAATATAAAAGGAATTGGTCTAAAGTTCTCTTTCTTTGTTGGGCCTTTAGGTGGTTTAGGTATAAGTTTAATTGTGGCTTCATAGAAGGAATTGGATAGTGTTCCTTCTGTTTTTATTTTATGGAATAGTTTGGACAGTATTCAGATTAGGTCTTCTATGAAGGTCTGATAGAATTCTGCACTAAACCCATCTGGTCCTGGGCTTTTTTTTTTTTGGTTGGGAGACTTTTAATAACTGCTTCTATTTCTTTATGAGTTATGGGACTATTAAGATGATTTATCTGATCCTGTTTTAACTTTGATACATGGTATCTACCTAGAAAATTGTCCATTTCCTCCAGATTTTCCCGTTTTGTTGAATATAGGCTCTTGTAGTAGGATCTGATGGGTTTTTTTTAATTTCCTCAGATTCTGTTGTTATATCTCTCTTTTTATTTCTGATTTTGTTAATTTGGATACTCTCTTTGCGCCCTCTGGTTAGTCTGGCTAAGGGTTTATCTATCTTGTTGATTTTCTCAAAGAACCGACTCCTAGTTCTATTGATGCTTTGTATAGTTCTTTTGTTTCTACTTGGTTGATTTAAGTTCTGAGTTTGATGATTTTCTGATGTCTACTCCTCTTGGGTGTATTTGATTCTTTTTGTTCTAGAGCTTTTATGTGTTCTGTCAAGCTGCTGATATATGCTGTCTCCAGTTTCTTTTTGGAGGCACTCAGAGCTAGGATTTTTCCTCTTAGCACTGCTTTCATTGTGTTCCATAACTTTGGGTATGTTGTGTCTTTATTTTCATTAAATTCTAAAAAGTCTTTAATTTCTTCATTTCTTCCTTGATCAAATTATCAGTGAGTAGAGCATTGAGTAGGGAGTTACAGAAGGATGTTGATAATATGTTCAAAACAGTATTTCATTCTATAAGCTCATTATAAGGGCAAAGCAACAGTTTCACATAGCCTTGCTTTATCACAATGAATCCTGTGGCTTCATCTTTGGACCTGACATAGAATGAGTCTTTTTCCTTGATCTCAGATCTGTCCCAAGTCAGTTTCTCTTCTTAGGGAATTTACAAAGCTCATTATATTCCTTATTATGTAGCCTTTACTTCCTATACTATGAGGAAGGGGCACATGCTATTCTTGATTCCGGATAACATCTTTCTGGCAAAACAACTAAGAACATCTCCTTAAACTTTCTTCTTGAAATTATGTGAATCAAATCTGGAATTCTATAAAGTAATTCATTCACCTAAATATCATTAATTCATGAAAGTTTATTTTTATGTTGGTCTGCAAGAAACTTGCTCAATAAGGTGGTCTTCAGAAGCATGGTCTTTCTGACTTCCTGTCTCTCACTCATCTGTCTCTGTCAAGTGTGTTAGAATTCAGAGCCCCTTTTTCTCAACTACAGTACTCCTATATGACTTCCTACTGGAAGATCTCATGACAGGAAAAAGAATGCTACATGGAAATCCAAGAGTATAAACATAGAGGCTTTCTTGGGCCCTTCCTTTAATCTATAGCCTTTAAGTCAAACCACTTTATCCAGCCATCTTTCTACCACAAAGGCTGTTTTTCTTGAATCTAGATTTGGGCTAGACAGTTTTTTTCTAGATCCTTAGGTCTTTGTTCTTAAGACTCCTTGGCCTATAATTTTTATTAAATAAATTTGTTATGTTTTTATCTTATTAAACTTTTATTAAAGGAATGTTGGCCATGATCCTTTTGATGAACAGGAAAATGTACCACACCTCTCTGCTCTTATACTCACCTTGCAGTTCCTTCAAATCATTTTATTATAGTGTACGTTTATCTAGTGAGTGTGCTAGGCTTTAGCTCTTGATATTTTCCTGTCTTCAGACCCACCTTTTGTAAAACTTTTGACTTTCGAAACTGTCATCTCTATGAGATACCAAGTAGCTGTTTGAGAACTCAAGGTCAAGAATTTGAAGTCTTCTGTCTTTCTGTTTGCTAAAATGCATTGTCATTTTGAAGCTCTGTTTCACTTCCTTCAAGATCTGACTATAATTGGAGGATTATGTGTTTAGCTCTGGGAAAATGATTAGAGCCAATATTTTATTTCATAGAATATATAATGGTAAGTTCTGTAAGGGAAAGATATAGTACGTATAATCCAGAGAAATGAATCCAGATTTCAGAACAAACTAAGTTTTAGAGTTGTCTTATTTTTTTCCTTGGTATTTTTCTACTGTTAACATTAAATTTTACTTGTGCTTCACCCACTGAGGGAAGAAGTTGCTGACAAAAAACATATCTTTGTAAAGGTAAAAATAAACTTTGCTTCAGATAAATGCTGGTATAAATGAGATGTAAATGAATAATATGAAGTTATTTTCACATAACTTCCTAAGTGGTTTAAAGAATCAGACTGCTTAAAAGTCACAGTGCAATTGGAATGCAATAAATTTAAACACTGCCATAACTAAATTACATAAATTTAATTCATACAGATATAGTATTAATACCATATTCTTCTCAAATAAACAGTCTTATCAATAGAACCTATACATAATAAATATTGTGAAGAACATGTTGGGTAGATAGTCAATAGTGTGTAGAAATCAATCTGTAACTGTTGGCACATAGATCATCAAGTCATTGATTTTTTTTTCCACTTTTAGCTATTATAAAGCAAAAAGGTTTGTATTTTGAAGGTATTTCACATACACATTATTGTATTAATTGATAAGACAAAGTGGCACAGGCACTTAGCAAATAGAGTGATAACATTCAGGAGCTTGGAGAGAGGGGAGAGAGAAGCTACCATTTAAGGTGTTTAGAGTTTCAGATTGGAATGGAGAAAGTTTGGAAGTGGACAGTAACAGTGCTTGTGCTGTAAACCCTGTAAATATGTTTAATGCCATTGAATTATACTCCTGCGATTGGTTAAAATGATATATTCCATTTTAAATACTATGAAACAAAAATTTTTAAGATTTAAAGACATTAATGTTGACCATTTGATAGTTATCCTCAGGCCATGGTGTCAGGCTGAGCACAGGACTGCTGAGAGGTGAAGGAAACAGAAGTGGGGTCAGAGTACTTCCCGCCTTAGCTTGGCTCCATGTTCTGTACAAGTGCACAAAGTTAAGGTTCATCTACCGAGATATCACTATACCTATTAAGATCTGGCAAATGGGTAAGAATAATTCAATAATTTATTTTTATATAATTTTAACATTTCATTATATAAAAATTTGTGGGTTTGTTTAATTTTTTAAATCTTTATTAACTTGAGTATTTCTTATTTACATTTATAATATACCCAACTCGATAAGTTCCCAATTTCCATCCCAGGCTGCTGCCAGCTATTCTCTGGGCCCTGCAGCCATCTCACCACCATGGCTAATCTCAGAAGTGACCACCCTTCTAGTTCCCATGGCATGGGACACTGCCACATCAGCCCCATTCAGCCATCCAACCCCTCGTGTTATAGTCACAACTCCTAGTAACCCTTTAAAATCAAAACTCTAGAAAAGTGTAATTTATCAATCAGATTTATATCAGTAATTCTCACTCCACAAAACATCCACCCAAACTCACAACCAATTGATATTGATATAAACTGCCCACCTAGATAAGACAAATTGTCCTATAAAAATCCATTCCTTATGAAATATCCATAGCTACCTGTGGCCTCTTAAAGCCACACAGGTCTGGATCATCCTTATCTGCCTCCATCTTGGTTTCTCCTACCTTCTCATCTCTCCTGCCTTACAAAGAACTCTGCCTTGCCTTTTCACTGCCTAGTCACAGGCCTTGCCTTATCTTGTGCCTGCCCTCACCTTCATATAGACAACAATTCACAAGTTGGTCACTCTATATATGGGGGAGCTCAAGACAGAAGATTTTCAGAACTAAAGTTGAGAAAACCAAGGCACTTTGGTCACTACAAGAAAAGGGAGATATATGGACTAGAATGTGACCTGTAGTCTTTGATGAGTCAACAGAGAGCATTTTCTAATGGAAATGCAGTACCTAGATGAACAACTAGAGTGGGGGAAGTCTGGAAAAGGGGACAAAAGTAGGGAACCTGTTCAAGATGTCCCTGGGAACATATTTCAGAGATACTGCTCTTTTCTGAGAGCTTACAACTGAGAAGACAAGTTTTGGAGTTGACACAAGAAGGCCTTATGGTGCCTCTGTTTTTCACTATTATCCAGGGAATTAGACAGGAGGCCATGAGAATTATGTCAGGGGTGAACTGAAGGACAGGCTTTGTAAGCTACATAGCACTGTTTATTTTGTAGACAGCGAAACACATTTCTTGAACTGAGCCAGGGTAGTTGATACCAATTTTCTGATAATGGAGCATTCTTTGTCTATAACAGTCATTCTCAACCTGTGGGTTGTGACTCCTTTAGGGGTGGTCACCTATCAGATATCCTGTATATCAGATATTTACATTATGATTCATAACCATAGCAAAGTTACAGTTATAAAATTATTTATGAAGTAAACTAGCAAGTGAAATAATTTTCCACACAGCATGAGGAATTGCATTAAAGGGTCGCAGCATTAGGAAGGTTACAAACCACTGTTCTACGAAGTCCTTAGTCCCATAAGCAAGTGAATCCTGCTACCCTCTGCTTTAGTCCTCTAGTGTACAAGTCATAGCTGATGCTGCTTATGATTACGGTGAGCTGCGTGTTACTGGACACTCTCCAGGTCTATGCTTTTGTGATATGAGTGTAGGGCAGTAGTGGTGGTAGTGGTGGTGCTGATGGTACTGGTACTGGTGCTGGTGATTAGAGGTCAACCTTGGGTATCATTCCTCAGGACTTTGAGTAAGAGTTTTTGATTGAGACCTGAATCATACCAATTAGGCTAGAATGGTCAGTGATCCTTAGAGATCTACTTGTCTCCATCTCCCCCATTCTGAGATTATACGCATGCACCCCTACTTACAATCTGTCTTTTTGCTTGAATCCTGGGGATCAAGCTTGGCTCTTCATGCTTGCTAGACAAGCATTTTGCTAACTAAGCTATCTCCCTAGCCCCCGCATCTGCTTCTTTTCTTAAAAACAAAACAAAGGAGTAATTACATTGACTCTACAAGCTTTCTTAAGCTCCTCAAATACGCTTTATAGTTATTCGCATTCTCCTCCTCATGACTCACTCAGTGCAAGGAGAAGTTATTGCTAATCCTCCTTGTGTTTGAAATATAGTATGTCTTGCTCCTTTTCTCTTATGTTTTATTTATGCTAAGCCTAGGGCACTCTGGGAAGGTGGCTTGACAAGCTTCCATCAGAGCAGTCTTAAGGCAGGCCACTTCTTTCCAGCTGCTCACATCCAGATGATAGAGGGAAAAAGGTTCCCGTGTTTAGTACCATCCATCAAATAGTAGACACAGGAGCAGTATCCGTAAGGATAGCTTCTAAAACCTGAGGTGCTGGTTAGTTCTGGTCTGCTTGACATAAACTAGAGTCACCTGGAAAGAGAGTGTGTCAGTTGAGGACTTGCTTGTATCAGACTATCCTATGGGCATGTTCCTACGGGTACTTTCTGAGGTAGGTGGTCCTAGGATGTATAATAAGCATGTTAAACAAGCCATGGGGAGCGAGCCATAAACAGTATTCCTTTCTAGGCTCTGTTTCAGGTCCTGCATCCAGGTTCTTGTCTTGAACTCCTGCCCTGACTTCCCTCGGTGATGGACTCATAAACCCTTTCCTTCCCAAGTTGCTTTTTGGTCATGGTGTTTATCACGGCAACAGAGAGAAATAAGTAAAAAGCAAAAAACTACGGTATCCAAAGTCTTAGAAATTAGATTGTACTTGTGTAGTTTTCCCTGTAGTCTTAGAATTTACTGATTGCAGTTAACACACACCCAAAGCATTTAGGAAGTTGGTAAGTTGGTGGACCGTGAAGAATTTAGGAGGTAACAATAGGGCTTAAGAGATCTTGTCAAATTGAGATAAAAAGTACAGGGTAGGGGTGGGATTTAAATATAGGGGATGGGGCTGGAGAGGTTTCAGCTCCTGTATGATTCTTCTCAGTAGTCACACATGCCTCCTGGGTAGTTGTGTGCCTCCACTGCCTCATCTGCTCTCCTAAAGATCCTGTGCTCTTTAAAATTCTTAATTTGGGGGCTGGAGAGATGGCTCAGTGGTTAAGAACACTAAATGCTCTTCCAGAGGTCCTGAGTTCAATTCCTCAGCAATCACATGGTGGCTCACAACCATCTGCAATGGGATCTGACGCCCTCTTCTGGTGTGTCTGAAGACAGCTGCAATGTATTCATATAAATAAAAAATAAATCTTTAAAAAAGAAAGCCTAAATATGGGGGATATTAATTCACCCAGAAAAGAATACGAAACCTTACATACAAGGAAAGCTAGAAGTCAATGACCTGAGGCTATAACAGAAAATACATTGGGATATTCAAAGGCAGTAAGGCTGAGGGAAGACCATATGCTAGTATGGGATACCAATTTCTCTCAAATTGTGGAAGCTGCCATTCCAGAACCAGGCTGTCTTGAGTAAAACATCAAAGGTAACTCCAGGCTTCCCAAAGCAAGAGCTCTGAGTACTTCTCCCAGTCAGCTGGGTATTCTCCATCTCTGAATGAAAAGAGGAGAAAGTCTCCTTTGATTTCAGAAAACCATTTCTTTCAGTTTAATTAAAAATAGATTTGGAAATAACTGTTTGCTTGGATGGAAGGAATATAGGAATGAGAGGAAACCCATGCCTTCTTGTGACAGCACAGGAAAAGACTGAGGTGGTGATATAGAACATTCTCTAAGACCCACAGGGATATTCCGAGAGAAGCATCCTGGGATGACAGCTATTCCAAAAGGGAACTTTGTTCTGCCTTCTCTGAAGCAGAGATTTCTTGACTCTCTCAGGATTGTCCTGACAATTTTAGCTTTGTCATCTATCTGGTATAGCTCCCTGGCTCTGTTTTGGATTGATGTTTTAAAATGATTAAATGATCGAAAAGAATGGAGCACAAGTGTGTCACTCTCCAGCTAGCTCAAGGATCCATTTTTGTAAAAATAGGGTAACAGATCTCTTCTGAAAAGTTTATGGTCATGTGATTACAGGAATTTATGAAAAACGACGAAAGAACAGACATCCTCACAAATTTACAGATTGAAGAATATGCATTAGAACCAGGTTCTAGAATGGTAGCTCTGAAAGGTACAGAGGTAAGCATGCCTTGAAGAATCCAAGAAAGGTGAAATGAGAAGCTTCTTGGGGCCAAGCAGCACGTCTGGACCAATATTCTTTATTTGGTTGCTATAAACATTTTCATGTGTTTATTATGGAAAGAAATGCAAAGTGGCAAGTGGAACTTGAGGACCAGGTAGGGTAAAGTTACAGATGACTATTATAATTCACGTTTGGACTTACTGTGGGAAAGTAGGCATAGTTTGTGGTGCTTGTGGTCAAATACAATTTCCTCAGGGATGCTTTGGGTCTCAAGCAGTTCCAAAACAAAAAGGGAGCCAGAGTAAAAATGATCAAAAATCCTCTTTGTTATGAAATGTCCTTTTCTTTGGATTGCTCTTAGTCAGCCTGAGGATATCCTGTTCATCTCTAAAGCTACCCCGCTTGGGGTGCTTCATTCTTGGACATTCTCCTATTCTCTTCCATGCAGACAGTCAGAGAGTGGGCCATTCAAGTATATTCCAGTGATCATTGTATGCTTGGAATGGTGCAAGCGCTGGGCAGACAAGAATAAATGGGATATGTCCCTGTCTGCAAGACAGATCCTGCCAGAGCCTTCAAGGAGCAAACAGTTTGTCCAGGGAGGTAAAGGTTAAGGAATGAGTTATGGTAACGGTGGGTGAGAAGGCTAATTCGGGATTACTGTCTCAATCAAGTCATTGATGACATCCACCTGTGTAGATCAGAAAGATTATGAAGTAGAATCAAAGTCAGCTCTTGTATGAAAAGTTCACCAGAGAATAAAGGTGGACATTTCAGTCAGAGAGGAGCTCTGCAGGTGGCTCAGATCACAGAGCATCTTGTATCTACTCTGTGGAATCTCGATGTTATTCTAAAAGTTCTAGGAAACCTATAAAAAGAAACACATCCAAAATTTAGAAAGGTCACTTCAGTGAGCTTCAAAAGGGAAGGATGGTTGGCCTGTTCTAGATCAATTTTGGGGCATTGGCTACTTGTTACTAAAACAGCATTGAGAAACAGCATGGGTCTCAACTCGTCTTTAATTTCTGTCAGCAGGGTTTTGTCATTCTCACCAGACAGTTCCTGCATACATTCTGGCAAAGTATGTTATGTTGTGGCATGTTTTTGATAAGTGGAATTATTTTACATTACACTTCTAATTACTAGATGCTAGCATATATAAATGCAATAGGTAACAGCTTTCTGTATATTAACCTTTGATAAATTGAAATGTAAACTCTTCTAACACTTTAAGATAGATTTCTAGGGTTGGGGTTTGGCTCAGTGGTAGAGCGCTTGCCTAGCAAGCGCAAGGCCCTGGGTTCAGTCCCCAGCTCTGAAAAAAAGAAAAAAGAAAAAAAAAGATAGATTTCTAAGAAATTATATAAAGTGGTCATGATATGTCATCCACAGAGTTTAAGTTTCTTTTCAAATTTCTTTCTCTTCTCCTTCACTTTGTTCACTGGCTGGCTATGATGTAGTTTTGAAGGGCTGTAGGGATAGCGATGCCTGGAATCCCCTTTCCAACCAAGTGCAAAGGACTACTGCCTATCATCAACAACACAGTTGGAACTGTATGTCTTCACAGAAACCATTTTCAGTTTGAAATGTTACTCCTAGTTTTCAGAGAGCTACGTTAAAATTTATCCTTCTCTGTATCCATTAGAATGATTATAGTATATTTTTATTCTGTTAATACAAATTATATTGAATGATTTTTTAATAGGAATGTTTAAGCAACTGTCCATTCTTGGAGTATATTCTGCTCGATCCTGATGTCGAACTCTCGTTATGTGTTCCTACACTGACTTTCTTAAAGATTTTTTTCAAGCTCAAGTGTCCAAGGAATATTGACATATAGTTCCTTTTCGTGATGACTTAACCTGGTTTTGACAATAGGGTTGTTCTGTATGAACATGCTATTAAGTACTAATATGGAAGGTAGTGATCTCTTTTTTTATTTTCTGATAAAGTTTGAGTGGCATTGTTTGTTTGGATGTTTTATACATTTTAAACATGTGCTAGGGAATGCCATTCCCTGGTAAAGTCATAGTGCCCAGTAAATATGAAACATTCTTTTGTTATTCTCTAGCCATTGGGCCTAGAGTTTTCTTAGTGATATATTTTGAGTGATTGTAATTCCTTTAATACAGTTACAGATATTGAGATTTTTCTATTGTTTCTTTGCTCAGTTTTGGTAGTTTATGCCTGTCAAAAATATTATCTAAACTTGTAATTATTTTTGCTAAACTCTTTTGCAAATTCTAGACTAATTTTTGTAAGATACATAGTGATATTTTCTACTTATTTCTTAATAATGAATTTTACTTTTCTTTTTTCCATTATCTAACCAGAAGTTTATTAAGTTTACTGTTAAACAACTGCCCAGATTTTAAATATTTTCATTTTCTTAATTTTTCATGTTTTCAAATTTTTCTTTATCTTTGAGAATTTAGTACATACAATGAAAAATAATCATATCTAACCTCCCATTTCTGCTCTCCAGCTCCCCAAATAGGTCCCCTTAATACCCCCATCACAACTTCATGTTTTGTTTTATAGCCCATTAAGTCCAATTAGTGCTGCTCAAACATCATGGGTGTCAGGCCATCCCTCGGAGCATGGGGAACATAACAATGACCATATCTTGTGAAAGGAAATGGTCCCCCCTTCTCCAGCAACTATTCATTGCCAATAGCTCCTCAGTAAGGGCAGGAGAGACCATCTACTTTATGTATGCCATGGATGAGCTCATTTGATCATGCGAAAGTGACTGTAGCTGCTGTGAGTTCCACAGTCTCATCATCCTGAAGACAGCATTTTATAGCACCTCTTCCCACCCACGGCTCTTACATTCTTTCCACTTCCTCTTTCAAGATGTTCTGAGTCCTGGTGGTGGTGGCAATTGTGGCAATAGTGTTAGTGGTGGTGGTGGGTGGTGGTGGTGGTGGTGGTGTTGGTGGGTGGTGGTGGTGTTGGGGTTGGTTTTGGGGTTGGTGTTGGTGTTGGTGGTGGTGGTGGTGTTGGTGGTGGTGTTGGTGGTGGTGGTGGTGGTGGTGGTGGTGGTGGTGGTGGTGGTGGTGGTGGTGGTGGTGGTGGTGGTGGTGGTGGTGGTGGTGGTGGTGGTGGTGGTGGTGGTGGTGGTGGTGGTGGTGGTGGAGGTGGTGGGTGGTGCTGCTGGTGCTGCTGATGCTGGTGCTGGTGTTGGTGCTGCTGGTGATGATGTTGCTGATGTTGCTGATGTTGCTGGTGCTCATGGTCTGGTGTCATTCATTTGTTTTTGTCAAGGGCTGACCACCCAGTCTCTATTTTCTGGCACCTTAGCCAGTTATGCGTCTTTCCATTGAAAAGGAAGCTTCTCTGATCAAGGGAAAGAAAAGTCCAGGTCTAGGGCATAAACATAAATATTGAGAAGAAAAATTGACAACTTCGTCATTTTGCAAAATAATAGTAGGTTCTCTACCCTAGGATATATGATCTTATCAGCCATGGGTTGTTGTGGTGGTTTGAATGGAAATAGCCCTTTATAGGGTCATAGGCAGTGATACTATGTAGGCTTAGATTTTTCAAAACTTACTTTAATGAGGGTTCTTAAATGCTTCAACCTCCTTTCCATCCTACTATCCAACTGTAGGGGAGAAAAGATGGTAACTAGGACAATATGAACCGGTTTAGAGGTAGTTCTTTGGGGCAATTCCAATCTCTGTTGTCTAGATACCAGCAATTTAATTCAGTAGTGTCAGGATACCAACAGTCCAGTTCAAAGAGTGTCACCAAACCGGAATCAGCAGTGCTGCACAATCTAGCAGAAACAGCCGGGCTTCTGCCAAATTGGCATGAGTCAGCTGAGACAAAATCAACACTGGAACACAAGGGGAAGTTCTCTGTAGTGATTCTCTCAAAGAAGTAAAGATCAGCAAAGACACAGGGACTATAGGCCCCATCACTGTATGTTAGGTCCTACTTATACCTTTTCGCTCTAAACATCACATGTCATCTCGCAGGTCTTGCTTTGACAAAAAAAAAAAAAAAAAAAAAAAAAATCACCTGGTCTGCATCCCATGACACAATCAATGAGAAAATTCCACTTTAGTGACACTATTAGGAGTTGTGGCCTTTTTAGAGAAAGTATACCACTGGGGGAGGGAGGGAGTTTTGAAGTTTCAGATGCTCAAGTCAGGCCCAGGGTCATTCTTTTCTTCCTGGTGTCTGTTGATCTGGATATAGAACTCTCAGCTACCTGTTTAGTACCATGTCTGCCAGTAAGCTTCCATGCTTCCTACCATGACAATAATGGACTAAACTTCTGAGCTATAAACCAGTCTCAATTAAATGGTTTCCTTTATAGGAGTTGCCATGGTCACGGTGTCTCTTCACAGCAATAGAAACCCTAACTAAGACAACCTATGACCAGGATTTCAATACTGGGCTTAAAATTTCTTCCTATAGAAAGTAGTTAGTTACCAGCTACTCTAAAACAATCTTGCTATTGCCCTACCCGTGGGCATATCTTACCTGGTAGGTTGGTGTTGTAGCATGTAGGGTACACTGATGACTAAGACCACTGACTTTTTCTTCCTTTTCCTTCTGTAGTAACTTCCATGGAGTCAGTCAGCACAATGTAAATTAGCCAATTAGAAGGGAGTTTCATCATTGCTTATGATTGATTCCTCTATGCCCTGATGTCAAAGTGTATGTTGTCTTCAGCAAGAGGGTCTTCCTATGTAGCTGTGGTGGGCAATTGTGGTAATTTCCAAAGGCACCTATAAGCACCTATGTTTCAATTCTTGGTTCCTATTGGTTGGAACTATTTAGGAAGGATTAAGATGTGTGGCTTTGTAGGAGGAAATGTATTCCTCCAACACTGTGCTAAAAGTACTCATCATCTCTAAGATATTTTTAGTAGGATCTTTGTAGTCTGTTATTGCAAAGAACCATCTCATCGGCAAATAGGGATATGCTAACTCCTTTTCCTATTTGTATCTGTATCCTTAACTTGTCTTATTTTATTGCTCTAGTTAAGGTGTCAAGAACTACATTGGATAGGCACAGAGGGAGTAAATACCCTTGCTTTGTTCCCGATTTTAGTAGAAACTCTTAAGTTTTTCTCCATTTAACATAATGCAGACAATAGGTTTGTCACACACAGACTTTATTATGTTGAGTAATCTCTCTGTATTCCTAGCATCTCATTGTCTTTTATCATGAGGGTGTGCAGGATTTTACCATAAGCCTTTTCTGCATCTGATGCGGTGGTCCTGTGAATTTTCAAGAAGGAAGGAAAACTGACAAAGTGGGTTGGCATGGTTAGATCTTCCAGGCTGTGGTAAAATTGTCAGTGACCTCCACTACCTTAGACTGTGTTGTCTCCAGGCAAATAACTTTTTAAGTGGGTGGAATTGACACGCAAGGCTGTTGAGGTTTTTCAATAAGGATTAGTAATCATTAAGAAGATTGTTTCTAAGGAACTGAATCCCCACCATTCACATAATCACCAACGGAGCCAGTGGATTGAGACAGTCTCAAAGTCTGTCTGTCTTCCTGAATGACTCAGAGAACATAGCTTTCCCTTTTCTTCTATCTCTCCTCTCCCCCTGACACTTCGGGCTTCACTGGTTCTCTCATTCTCCTCATATGTCTGATCTTCATGCTGGCCTAACTTAAGCAGCAGAGGTTTTCTCTTTCTCCTCCTCATTTATTTTTCTCCTTTAGGAAGCTGCTAATAAAAGCGACTCTGAGCTGCTTTTTGAGTCTGTGCTTAAGTTCTTTTTATAACATGACTAAGAGCCCCCAAGGGGGACCTGACGTCTTCAGCAACAGTGGTGACTCAACTGAAACTATCCAACTACTATTCGTAACAATGCCATATGCTCTTACAAAGATATTATGTGTTAGATGGAGGGATCTACAAAGGTCAATAAGCTTTGACTGGTGATTGTATTCCCCAAGTGTTCATACCCTCGGTCTAACTTTTGTAATAACTCTTGAGAGTAGTGTTGTTATCTCTGATCACAGTTGTATTTTGTTGCTGTTTATATATTAAAGCTTATTTTAAATATATGTATTTATCTTCATTATATTTTCCTGGTGAAATCCTTCTTTATTCATTATGTAGCATCAACCTTTAGCCAGATGATATGTTTTCATCCAATGGTTTGCTTTATCTGGTGCTAATGTAGCCAATCCGGCTTTACTTTAACTAATGTTATTATATATCTTTCTTCCATGCTTTATCTTTTAGAATATTTTTATCTTTAAAACAGGTTTTGTGTAGGAAGTATACAGGTGGGTGCTACAGTTTAGGTTTGGAAAACTTCTGAAAGGCTCGTTGATTGGAGGACTTGGTTCTCTAGCTGATGGTACTTTTGGGGAAGAATGGAATTTCTTAGGTCCAAAGTGGCCACCCAAAATGGCAGTGCTTGTGATAATATCTTAAACAGAAGACAATATTCTAAACTCTGTCCAAGCAAACAGAAGGGTTGTTATTGGGTAAACAGAAGTCCAAACACAGAATTTCTGTTTACCAGAGATGTTCCCTAATAGGCTCCGAAAGGCCAACTACCTCAGTCAAGGGCTTTTTGAGTTCCCAGTCAGTCTAAACAACCTGAATCAGCTCAAAGATCCCATCTTGCTAGCTGTCATATAAAATCGGCTTGCTTTTCTGCCATTTTGCTTCTCTTTGCCTGCCTACCCCCAACACAGACTTGGCAGTTTGATCCCCAATAAAACTTTCTCTTTACCCATGAGTGGTCTAGTTTTATGGTTTCCTTGTAGTCTCACAGAATTTAAGCAGGAGGGCTTACTAGGGGTTCTTGGAGCATATTTCCCCCCAAAGGATACTATTTTCTAATTTCTTTCTTTTGTTCTCACTGTTCATTAAACTTCACATCACACTTCTCTTCTCATCCAAACAGAGAATGAAAGCTGCCAGGTCATAGATGGAAACCTCTAAACCTATGAGCCAATAAACCTTTTCCTTCCTAAATTTACTTACTCAAGAATTTGTTGAGGAAAGAGAAACCTCATTAACTTAGGTCAGAATTAGATCTTATTATAATTTACTCTATGATCTCTGTATTTTATTAAACTATAATATTTACATATAAATGTAAACATACTGTTGAGTTTAATTTTTCCATCATGATATTTGCTATTTTTATTCTTTCCCATCTTATTGTGTGTTAGTCTATGTCATTAGAACTCTACTTTATTTCCACTGATGTTTTATTCATGAGATTGTCTCAGATTTAGATTTTATATGAAATTTATGTATTTTTTTCTTTTCCACAAAGAATATTTTATTATATATAAATTATATGTTGATAGTTTTTCTTCTCTGCACTATACTCTGACTTATAGCTTTTGTCAGGAAGTCTTAGTCTTGTCATATTTGAGTAGGTCTATTGATATTTTCTGAGTTTACAATTCTTATACAATACAGTTTTCAAACTTCTATTAATTATTAAAACCTCTATTTAGGTTTTCATTTTGACTATATTAATTCTTATTTCTAAACATTTCATTTGTTTTTGTATATCTCTTCTATTACTTCTATCATTTTTCTTTTATCCCTTTGTATGCAGAGAAAATATAAATTATTGTAAGTTTTAGATCCTCTAGTTAAATATTTATTGCTCTCTATACATTTCCACTGACTGAATCTTCTGGTCATTTGTCTTCTTCCCTTGTTTGTACATCTAAACCACTAACTTGCTGCTAGACTCTTTGGTGGCTGAATGATATATGTGTTGGTATTTATTTAAGTTTTCAGTGTTGCTTAAAGAAAGCTAAGCCACTGGTAGATTAGTTTGATTACTTAAAGTTCTACTTTGGAGCCTGTTTATTTTGGTTGAAAACAGAGTAGGTTTGGTTCTAGAGTTTAATCCATTTCCTCTCTTTAGTCATGGCCATGGCACAATTCATTGCAAGCACTGCGCCTTCAGCACAATCTCTCTATTGAGGCCAAATGGAATTCAAGTAGTTCTGGTGCAGTTTTAGCTCCAGGAATTGTTCATCTTTGGAATCCTTGGTAATTGCTTTGTTTGTTTTTTGTTCTGTTTTGTTTTGTTTTTTTGTTTTTGTCATAAATTGTTATTCTCTGTTGTCTTTAGACTTTATCTTGAAACTAGACAGATTGTTCCTTAGCTGGAATTCTGTATTCAAGGAAGAACATTGCCTTGAAAATTCTGTCAACTTCCCTAAACCCTGTATCTGCCACATACAGAGACATTAGGTACTTTTTAAAAAATTTTTTTTTTATCTTTATTAACTTGAGTACTTCTTATTTACATTTCGATTGTTATTCCCTTTCCCAGTTTCCGGGCAAACATCCCCCTCCCCCCTCCCCTTCCTTATGGGTGTTCCCCTCCCCCCCTCCCCCCATTGCCGCCCTCCCCCCAACAGTCTAGTTCACTGGGGGTTCAGTCTTAGCAGGACCCAGGGCTTCCCCTTCCCCTGGTGCCCTTACTAGGATATTCATTGCTTCCTATGAGGTCAGAGTCCAGGGTCAGTCCGTGTATAGTCTTTGGGTAGTGGCTTAGTCCCTGGAAGCTCTGGTTGGTTGGCAATGTTGTTCATACGGGGTCTCAAGCCCCTTCAATCTCTTCCAGTCCTTTCTCTGATTCATTTTATGCTGTTCTTCTCTACATCACCCAAATGGGGGTGTTGTACCTCGCTTCCCATCACTAGTTATTAGGTATTGTGTTGGATGCTCTTCCACAGCCACCATAAACAGATAGAGTTGTAACCTTTGTCTCTGGTACGACTTTTCCAATTGTCTTCTTTGCCCGTATCCTGGTCCTCTAGTATCTGTTTTGTTCTTTCATGTCCAGTGGTTGGACTGAAAGAACTCACACCTTTTCACCCATGAAGTAGAATAACGAAAGGAGAGCGAGTGGTCTAAAAGGTAAGCAGCTCTCTACTTGTATGATAATTACTCCAGTTACAAGGTTCCTGCTCATTGTTTGGATAATAAATTCTGTCATTTTTTAGCTTACTTAACTAGTACTGAAATGACTACCCCTTTCTCACTAATCTGATGTGTTTGTAGGCTAAATGAAACTCTAGTTTTCACACTCTTAAAAGTTTTGTGCATGTGCATGTGTGTGTGTGTGAGTGTGGGGGGGGGAAGGGAAAGGGAGAGGGAGAGGGAGAGGAAGAAGTTTGTCTAGTGACTGTGGGTACACATACCCCTCCAGCATGTATGCATAGTTCAGAGGATAACCTTCCACCTCATTTGTCCCAGGGGCTCTTCTATACTGCCAAGTGCACACGCCAGGAGAGCTGGATTAGGAGCTTCCAGGAAATTCTTCACGCTTCCTATCTTACCATAGGTGCACTGTTGTCGCAAACACACTACTATGCCTGGATTCATGTGACTTGGGATATTCACATTCAGATCTCATTGCACAAACACCTTACCAACTGAACATCTCCCCACTCTCTTTTCCACTTTGTAAACAAAATTTATTGCTGTTTTGTTAGTGTAGGGTGCTGGGGCCGAGGGTGGGCTTAGTGTTTCTGGAAGAGTAAAGCATAGAAAAGACAGCACAGAGTTACAGGAATGGGGAAATCCCTGGCTTTGGATATGATGGTTGCTAGAACATTCTTCTCATGGAAACATAGCTTTAATATCTGTTCTCAGCTATTTATCATTCATATTTCTACCCGGGAGAGTGTTTACTTAAGGGCCGGGAGGCCGGTACAAACACTGTGAAGAATGAACCCAGAGATAAAGTAGATCCTTCCCATATGACCTGACTTTTTATTTTATAAGTTTGGAAGAACTGGTTTTTTTCTTTTACTTATTTCTAAAGATACCGAAGTTATTTCTCATAGGCACTAGAATGAAGCCACTTTAATAACCTAGTTAAGTACAGCACTTATAAATGTGCCTCTACTATAGAATAAAAATTTAAGAAAATGATTCTTTATATTGGACTATCTATACTATATGTTCATTTTTAGAGTTCTTAGTATGCTGTGTACTCAGCTGTTCCTTAATAATGAATGGGTCCCTTTTTCTGTACATGACACTCAGCCCCTGCCCTTTTCTTCCTAGTCATGTTCTGTCCTTTTGGGCTCGACTTTTCCTCCCTTAAGGTCAGTCTTCAAAGAACGAAACTTCTCTGCCTCCTTGCTTAACTTTCTTGTCTTTATGACTATGTGCTAGAAAATGAGACTCACAGTAGCAGGCTGGAAGGTGAAAAGGTAGGAAAGAAAACTTGTTTCATTCTCCTAACATTTCCTCAGGGTGGTTAGTACCTCTCCAAAGATAATAGCTCTCATGAGGCAGTGTCCCTGGCTTTCATTCTCCCAGGATGGCATTTTCCTTTTCTTGGAAAGATGTAAAGAAGAATCCATTGACCCCTAATAGGGATGTTAGCAACCAACAAGAGAAAGGATTCCATCCAAGTTTACTATCTATGAACCAATGAGGTAATTCTGGTTCTTTACTCTGCAGTAAGGAACTCTACAACTACCATAGGTGACCCAAAGGTTGATATTCCACTGGGTTATCCTCTAGGAACTTTTGGGGAGCTACACCACTGAAGAGTTCCACCCATCTTATGGCTGTTCCATAAAACTCTGCACAGTTGAAGAGGTGAAGTCACAATATGAATGCCTATGAAAAACTATACCAGTGGGAAACTCCCACTAGACTGAGATATAGACAGCTATACTGCTGAAGAGTCGCAAGTCAGCAACCAGTTCACTGCATACATACTGTAAGAGAGAGGAGGGGGTCTGAGTGGTCTCCCTTAAGGGGCATGATAACACGAGCATCTCATCTGAGTGATCCCAGTTGATTTGAATGACTGTTACAAACACGATCTCCAACCTGGGAGAAACATACATCAAAAGACAGGGCTGAAGGATCATGGTACATTCTGTATGGCTCTCAGGCTTTGAAGGGTTGGTTACAACTTATACAAGCCATATATGTAGAAAGAAAGTTGAGGTGAGTTACTTTTCAGATGAGCCTTATTAAGTCACAGCATCATGCCCTTTAGATGTGAGGAAGAGTGTCAGGAGATACAGCTGGCATGGATGCCATGACAAGGGTCCTGAAGGGAGTCAGCTTTCGGTTTCCAGAATCTTAAGAGAGATATAATATCAAACCATAGGCAACATGATGGGGATCCTTCAGTTCTAAGGAAAAAAAAAGGGTACTTCTTGCTGTAACAACTTTGTGGGGAAGAGAGATATATTCATATTAAATGACTTCACTGACCTAGTTTACATGCTCAAAGTTGCAAGGCAGGAAAGCACTCACTATAACTTAAGGTCTTCTTAGGTCTTCCCATTGGGCAGAATGAGGCAGCTCCAAGGTCACAGAATGCTTGCTTGTCAACTCTCTGGAGAGGAAGAGACTGGATTGGGGGTGGTGGGGTAGCATGATGTGGGGGAAATGGAGGAAAAAGTAGAGAATCTGTGATCTCATCATCATGGCTCTCCTCTCTCTACAGTCCCTATACTTCTCTAACTCCCATTGGATTCTGCTCTCCTACCCATGTTTATTTCCAGTTTTCCACATGTCTGTTTCTTTGTTTTGACTAATATCTGAAAAAACCATCTTAATGAAGGGAAGATTTAGTGTGGTCCATAGTTTCGAGCTCTCAGCCCCCAGCATACTATACTGTTTCCTGTCTTCTGAGGAAGAGCATCATCGTGGAAGGACATTTTGGATCAGTGTTGTTTGCCTTCCTGACAGCAATACAGGAAAAGGGAGACCCAGGCAGGAGTGGGAAAAGCTGTACCCCATAACACAACCTCTTTCTGCCAGGTACCATCTCCAAAAGCTTCTGTCATTTCCCAAAATAGGTTGTACTCTTAAGTGAGTGAGTTTGTTGGTGACATTTCATAGTCAACCCACAACACACCCCTCCTTGAAAATCCTCACTGAAAATGTTTGACTGTGGACTTTCCTTGTTAGCACCTGACTGATATAAATCCCTGTGGTGGTTTGAATATCCTTGTTCCAGAGAACAGCACTATTTGGAGGTGTGGCCCTGTTGGAGGTGGTATGTTACTGTGGGTGTGGGCTTTAAAACCCTCTTCCTAGCTTCCTGGCAGCCAGTCTTCTCCTAGCAGCCTTCAGATGAAAATGTAGAACTCTTCAGCTCCTTCTATGTCCATGCCTGCCTGGACTCTACCATGTTCCCACCTTGATGATAACTGAACATCAGAAACTGTAAGCCAGTCCCAATTAAATGTTGTCTTTATAAGAGTTGCCTTGGTCATGGTCTCTGTTCACAGCAGTAAAACCCTAACTAAGACAATCCCTTTCCATTTACTGCCCAGAAAGCTTTTAAAAACCCAATCAAAACAATGTCCCCACTATACTCAAAACTACTCCATCTGCCTTTAGGATTAACATGAATTATAAATACCCATGATCTTAATTTCCCAATATTTCTAATTTCCCGTTATCTTACTATGTTATTCCACACTGGTTTTCCATTCTTCAGACATGCTGAGTTCTTCCGTGCCTTTAAGTTGGGCACTGGCTGAATTCTCAGGCCTGGCACAGCCTTCCTCTACACATTGGCACCCAAATGCCTCCTCCTTATTCATGCTTTGCCTCAGTTTTCACTTCATTGTCAGGAAGTTCGAGTCCATCTAACCCAGTCATCTTCCTGAAATTCTATATCATTTATTCTTTAATAACTCTCAGATTACAATTGCTACTAGTAGAAACAATTTAATGGTTTTCTATATATTTAATGTCTGTCTCTTTCCACTAACATGATAGCAACTACGCTGAAGGCTGTTTTCTTTGTTCACTACTGCATCTCTAGTATTAAATGAGCATCTCAAACATTGTGTAGCCTCAATAAATGTTTACTGTATGTCTGGTTAGATGAAGTAATGGCTAATTAGAGTCTAAATAGCAAACGAGGTAGAGGAAAACATAGAATTCTTAAACTTCAGGAAGATGACCTGAGAATATAAATTTACTTTTAGAAAATATATTTCATTCTGTCTATAATCCTGGACGAGGGGCTGATCCTACTGTTACCAATATAAGCAAGTCAAATTTGGGAGGTAAAAGGGGGAAACCATATCAGAATGGGGCTGAGATTATAGCTATTACTGTGAGGAAAATGAAGGTCATGAGCAAAGTTGCTCTAATATTTTTTAAGTTTTCATTTTTTAAATCTCATTTTATGAATATGAATGTTTTAACTGCATGTATGTCTGTGTACCACAGTGGTAACTGGTAAACCAAAGAGGTCTTCAGATGGAACTGGAGTTATGGATGGTTGTGAGCCATAATGCGAGAACTAGAGTCTAATCCTGGTCCTCTGCAAGAGCATCAAGTGCTATAAAGAGCAGCTCCATCTTTCCAACTCTAACATTGCTCTGTTTTAAAGAGAAAAAACAAAGAAGGAAACAAACCCAAGCTAGGTGGGTTGTCTTAATAAGGGCCAAGAAGGACAGGAAAGAGAAATAAACTGATGGCAAATGGATAATACAGCTAAAATCATGGAGCACGAGGACACTATGATACCTATAGACACTATTAGACGAATTAAATAAATGTAGGCCTTTGATTTTCTTCTTCTCTGTTCAATGTCATTTCCTAGGTGAATACTTGCTTAGTCATATGGTCAAAGCAATCTCTGATCACTCAGGCATCAGGGTAGACTTACTGTTTCTCAGCTGGGCCTGTCAGTGAGTGCATTTTTCTTCTTTTCAAGTGAATTCTTACAGAAAAATTCATCTCTTAAGATGCTGTTCCTCCATTTATAGCTCAACAGCCTCTACACATTTGGAGAAGTTATGATGTTTCTGAAGAGGATGCTGGGTAACCTTTCCATTTCGTTTGATGCTCAGTCCCTGATCCTAGAGCTGAAAACTCTGGCAGTTCTCAGATACACTAAAAACACACAGACTCTGGTGTCTATAATGTCTTTCAGGAATATGATAGTGTGCTGATTTATTTAGGTCATTGCTTACTTATACAAAGCCTGGTAAGCTGTGATACTATTCTAAAATGACCCCAATGGGCAGTAGACTAAAAAAATAAATTAACCTAAGATTTCAGTGAAGTATCTTGGTTATAGATCCTCATCTCAGATGAAGCTGGCCTTCTTTCTGATCATAAATATTACCATAACCTGAAGAAAATAGTCTTTAAGCCTGTTTAGTGGGTGGGAAGAAGAGCCATGTCAGAGCCATGACACCTCAGTTCTCCCCACCCCACCCCCCTCTCTTTCTCCATCTCTCTCTTCAGGAAATCTGGTGGGATAACTTTAAAAAGTAGAATAATTATGTTGTCTTCAGGGAATTCTTCTAGAGCACTGTTGTTTAAAAGAATGTGAATTGATGTCCAAGATGTTCTTTATCTGTTCTGCTCAATGCAGGAACTACTTGATCCACGTGGTAGTTAAACACTTAAAACATGGCCAGTTTTGTGAGGAACTAAATTTTTTATATTCTAATTTGAATAACTTAATGAACTTATTTTTCGTTGCTGAGAATGGAACATGCTATGCTTTGTACATGCCAACCATGCACTCAGCCACCACGGTATAGTTTCAGCTCTAATACTTTAATTTACATGGAAGTAGTCAAATGGAGTTAGTGGCTACCATGTTGAACACTGGGATTGCTTGCTAATACTTGAGTCCAGATGTGAAATGTTGAGCTTCTACTTGCCTGTGAGGTGTGATCAAATGGGAGACTGCGAAAGCTCAGACTTATGTTGGAAGGGTACCCCACATAAACACAATGTTTTGTTTAGGCACCATGTTGTGAGTAACATTTCTTGATCTCCTCTCTAGAAATGACAGTGAACTGAGATAATTAATATGTTTTGAATGTCCATCATCAATTACTTCATGGCCAGAAAGACTACAGAAGCTTCCAGTATATTTCATTTTGGTTTGATACTGGCTGTTCATTCTCAACTACAGCCCATGTCAGTCTTTCCCCAATACTCATCCTTGTCAAACAGTAAACTTTCTGACAAATCCAAGTACTCCATTTCTACTATGCAAAATCTATCTATTAAAGTGCAGGCTACTTTGCTTTGGACATGAGGTTATGTCAACAATTATAAAGCTTTTGATAACACTAGTTTTTTTCATTACATCATAAAGTTTTAAAAATGCTTATTCTCTGGATCTTTTCCAATGCGAATGGACTCTACTTTGCTATCTGTAAAATATTCCCTTAGGGTATCTCTACGGCAGGTTCCAAGAAGGGATATACATTTAAAGGTTCCTTAAGAAGATGTCTGTCGGGCTGGAGAGATGGCTCAGCAGTTAATAGCACTGACTGTTCTTCAGAGGTCATGAGTTCAAATCCCAGCAACCACATGGTAGCTCACAACCACCTGTAGTGAGATCTGATGCCCTCTTCTGGTGTGTCTGAAGACAGCTACAGTGAAATTGTATATAATAAATAAATCTTTAAAAAGAAAAGGGAGAGGTATCAGTATTCTCAGAAGATATAATCATATATAAATGATTCCCAAAATTCTACCTCAGAACTTTTACAGGTGATAGCTTCAGAAAAGTGACTGGTATAAAATTAACTCAAAGAAATCAGTAGCCCTTTACAAAAGCATTAAATGGGCTTAGAAAGAAGTTAAGGAAAGCATACCCTTCACCATGGCATAAATAATATAAAATATATTGGTGTGACTTTAACCAGGCAAGAAAAAAAAAAGACGTCTGTCAAAGGAAGCACAGAGAAGTCTATATCTAATTGTGATGCGAGTCTAACCTAAAGGCTTCAGAGAGCAAAGGCTAGGTAGAAATTCTCTCTGTCCCTGTCTCAGTCTCTCTCTGTCTTTGTCTCTCTCTTCTCTCTCAGAAAAATCACTACAGATTCTGGAAAATAAAATTCTACATCTCTTTGTAATTTGTTATGGCCCTGTGTTACTGCTGTCTCATTCATATTTCTACAGGGGAGGCAGGCCAACCTCCAAGCTGTATTCTCAGGCTGGTAGTGCATGCTCCTGACCTCTGAGCTGTATTCTCAAGCTGGTTGTACATGCTCCTGACCTCTGAGCTGTGTTCTCAGGCTAGTACTGCATACTCCCTACCTCTGAGCTATATTCCAAGCCCTAATTATTGAATTCTGCACTGGAAGAGTAGTGATTGCCATATCAGACAGAACAGCTATAGCTTACCAACACTGTGGCCCAGATGCAATATTTTGCACTTGCACTTGTCTGCGGTATGATGTAATAGAGGGATTTGAAAGGCTCTGCCTCATTTTGAAAGAGTAGTACAGATAAGGTAAACGAGTCATGTTCAGTCTCCAAACTGTTTTCCAAACTCGAGTTCTGGAAAGTTGCATTCTTTGTAGTAGTGTAGGGCATTCTTTTTAAAAGAATGTTTAAAGTTAATATGTAAATTAACTTCTAGAGTATTTACATACATGTCGATGAACAATGAATATTAAAACAAAATGGAAGTGGACTGAACAGAAGTGAAGTGAATATAAGCATGTATCTTCCAGACATGTTTTCTGTGGCTCCCATGTCTTTATGATGAATAGAAAAAAGGAAAAAAAAAGTTGACAGATAAAATAATGGCTAGAAAAATAAAATTCTGAATGTTACTCTTGGGGTTTGAATGAGAGTGTCCCCTAGAAACGCATGGGTTAGGACACTTGGTTCCCAGTTGATGATGCTGTTTCAGGAGGTGATATGCTCCTGCTGGAGGAAATAGACCACTGAGAGGCAGACTTAAGAGCCTAGTAAAATTTCCAGTTGGTTCTCTGTGCTTCATGCTTGAGGTTGAAGATGTGATCTCAACTCTAGAATCCTAAGTCCCAATACACTCTTTCTTTTGTCTTAGTCATAGAGTTTTATCCCAACAGAAAAGTAGCTGATGCAGTTATACAGAATTCTGCCTTTTGTACCTTAGAGTCCCTCCTACTTA
This sequence comes from Rattus rattus, assembly GCF_011064425.1. Classification (NCBI taxonomy): domain Eukaryota; kingdom Metazoa; phylum Chordata; class Mammalia; order Rodentia; family Muridae; genus Rattus; species Rattus rattus. The sequence goes on from NC_046164.1 coordinate 2,839,403, forward strand.
TTTTCTCAATGTTCAGTTTGATTCATTTGTACTAAAAGTTTCTCCTGATTTTGAAGTTGTCTTGGAAGCTATCTTGCAGCCTTTATGTTCTTTTGCAGTTCAACTGTAAATTTGCCCGGTATATATGGATCATACAAGATCTTGCCAACCAGAGCTATATTAGTAAGATCTGGAGAAGAAAGTGAACAAAAATAATTTCTGTAATTCCTTTATATCCAGTTCTGAACATTTATTCTCAACACATGGCCAAAAGAAGCATATTTTTCTTGTGTTTTGTAAGGTGTTGACATGTAATCTGACATCTGAGTTCGCTTTCTGATGCTACAGTATGAAGGTCATCGAAGTCTACAATGTGGAGGTCATCTATATAGCTTCCTTGGCACCAGCTTAAAGCAAGTGTCCTTGTCTCCAAGTACATACCCCACCCAACTTGGGTAGAGTATATGTTTCTCTGACATGTTTACATTGTTCCCTCAAATTTATCAACCAGGTTAAGTTTATTGTGACCTTAAAATGTCTGAGGGAGAGACAGACAAACAGAGAGGGGCAGGGGTGGAGAATCAATTAAAGGAAAAACTGGTAGTTGAGAATACACATGAGAGACGAAATACTGAAATAACACATCCTAGGAGTGTGTAGGCTCGGAATGAGATGGAAGAAAATTGTTCTCTTGGTTTAGACTGGCTCCAAAATTATTTTCCAAATTCCTAATTCAACTGACAGTTTTATTTTTACGCCTCCTTTTTGGACCTCTTTTTAACACTGGGAAGTGAACCTAGGTCCTTCCTGTAGGAGGTAAAGGACACTACTATTGCTTTATATTGCTAGCCATTCCTTGGATTCTTGAAAATTTTGCACTTTTTTCTAATTTGGCCCAATTTAAAGAAAAACAGGCAGGCAAACACACAAAAAAACAACTCACAAAAGTGTTAGATTGCCCTCTACTAAAAATGTATAAATCTCAAGTTTTGATTTAGGGACTAAAACATAGATTGCATTTTTTTCTCGACTCACACATTAGGCTACTTTTTACATACTATTTATATTTCTGCTCGCATGCTCCCACATGTGCACATGCACATTCGCTAAATGACTCATTATTGGACTTGAATCTTTGAATGCTCTTTCTCTCATTTCTACTTTCTTTACTTCACTTGAGTCTAAGAAGTCTAAGTCACTGTAATCCTGACTTTTGAACTTTGGGAGCTTATGTGAAATGGCCCATAAACTCATTCTAAGAAAAGATTACTGGGCATTTCTCTATTACTGAAGAATTAAATCCCCTTTCTCAAGTCCACTTTTATATTATCTCCCTTAGATCGAAAGCTCAGCCTGCATTTCACAGATTTTGGAAAGATTTCTGTAGTTGAGCCATGCTATATCATGAGGTAGCACAATACATTGGGAATGGATTTAGGTATTGGGATCACCACAGCTATGGGTCCATCCAAGCCCTTTGGCTTATGTCCATTTTAAGTGTTCTCTGCTAATGAACACTGTTAGCAGTAACCATCACAAGGTTATGGAGAGAATTGGAGATGATGTGTGTAAGGCTTCTACTACAATGTTTGGTACACAACAAACAGGCAATAAATAAAATCATTTCTGTTATTATTATTTATTTGGCTTTCTGTTATGAGAATCTTTCATAATATTTGACATGAAACAATTGTCTAGGAAGCATTTACCAAATGAATGCCTCGGATATGTTTATTTACCTTGATCCTTTTTTTGTCGCAAAGTAGTACACCTGACTATAATTAATGTTCCTATAGGACAGTAGCTCTCAGCATGTGAATCTGACCCCCTTTTGGGGGTTAAGCATCCCTTTTACAGGGATCACCTAAGACCATCCTGCACATCAGATATTTATATTATGATTAATAACAGTAGCAAAATTATAGCTATGAAGTAGCAACAAAAATAATTTTATGGTTGGTGTCACCACAACATGAGGAACTGTTTTAAAAGGTTGTAGCATTTGGAAGGTTGAGAACCAGTGCTGTAGGATGTTTCCCTAAATAGGTCAATATCTACTTCTTATATGGCCAGAAGAAATAACCCAAAGGCAAGATGCTATAAGCCAGTTAGTAGACTATCTATAATATTCTCATTTATTCAGACTAAATTTTTTTCTAGGATAAATAAAAATCTTCTGACTCAGTGATCATTCTTGCTAAGATACTCATCATACAGACTTTCTGTGTGTTTGTAGCAGATCCCAAGTTATCTGCTACTCTTCAGAATGAAAAGCAAAGGACCTGACTGAGACCTGATTGTAACCATTTACTCTCTCTTCCTTTACAAATACAGGTAGACAGTGGTGTTTTGAGATTAACCTACATTATTTCATACATTATTGGTAATTCTCACCAAACTTCTAATGTTTGTAAGTCACCGCAGCTTTTCACATTAGGAAAACAGGTTAAATAAGTATCTGCTTCATTCCTGTAATGTTCTCTCTCACATGATTTCTCTCATGCCTTCCAGGACAGATAGAATCTTAGGAAGGTGTCAGCTTGCCAAATAATTGAGATTCTTTTCAGTAATATAGAACCCAAATCAAAAACATTCTTGGAGAATAGCACACTTTCAAGTGTTATTGCTTATCCAGATGTGTGCTGGAGTGGAATAGAATGTTAGCTATGATAACAACAAATTATAGAAATATGAGGCTGCCTTCAGGCACATGAATATATACATGAGGAAAGATAATATTTGCTTGGAGTTATTACCAAGGATGTGGGATCTTTGAAATAATATTTGGGACAGAGCAGTCCAAGTTAAAGTCAAGGAAGCTAGCCAATAAATATTTCTTGAATGTGAATTGTGTGCCATCCACAAGTCTAGGCACAAAGAACAGATCTGGGAATGAAACAGTACCACCCAATGCTTATAGTCAACAGAAGAAGATGGGGCATATTTCAGTAGTTCATAGCACTCTGAAAAAGTGCAGAATCTTAGAGAATTTATAGTAAATATAGGTTGGAGAAAAAAAAGAGACTTACCTGGTCTAGGGGTTTTAGGAAGGGCTCTCTTTGAGGAAATGTTATTTATAGCCAAATAAGGGTGGCTTGGCCAGGAGAAGGGGAAGAAAGTTGCTCTATTACATAAACAAACACTGTTGGCAGAGATCCACACAGGAAGTTGAGAAATTCAATGTATTTCTACGATTTCTTCAATGTATTGACTTTCTAGGGCGATTGTGACACTTTCTTGAACCAGATGGATAAAACAACGGGCATTTATTTCCTTAGTACTCCGAAAGCTTGAATTTCAAGATCAAAGTGTTAGAAAGGTTGATTCCTTCTGAGCCCGAGGAAGAATTTGTTCCATCCTATCCTTAACTCCTGGTGATTTGCTGGCAATCTTTGCAGCTCTCTTCAGATTGTAGAAACCTTTTGCTGTAATCTGGTTTGATGTCTTTACATTCCATTCTCTGAAAGAGAGAGAGAGAGAGAGAGAGAGAGAGAGAGAGAGAGAGAGAGAGAGAGAGAGAGCTCAATTTTCACAAGGACAATGGTCATTTTCCTTAGGGGCTCACCATACTTTAGAGGAACCCATCTTATTTCTTAAAATAGTTTTTCTAAATAACATTGCATTTCTGAGGACTTGAGACATTAACACTTGACTCTTTTTTTTTTTTTTTTTGTAAAGAGGGTTGCACATAGTTCAACCCAGAAGTCCAAGCGTACCCAGCTTGGAGAGATCAGTGAGGTAACACAGCATAGTGGTATTTAGGACCTGTGCCTATTACACATTTCTGGATGCAGTTTGGACCTTGTTCTATGGTCATGGTAAAGCACAGATAGATTTGATGCAAAGAACAAAAAAGTGGTCAGGTTTGTGTTGACAATGATTACGTGACTCAGTGTGGTAGACGGGTGGAAAGATGGAAGGCAGGAGGCAGGTGAATAGGTGGTCCAGGCTCAGTATTACATCTCTCCTGCTTTGCTTTTTGATGTAGCCTTGGTCCTTACTTTAATGCTGCTCCTCTCTAACCCAAGACTATGAAGATCCTTTTCATTGGCCTTCAGAATGTCCAGATCTCTTCGTGAATGATGTGTGCTCTGAGAATCTTATGCTTCTAAGTTCTAGCATATGTGTGTCTTTTTCCTTCAGTTCCCAAAAGACATCAAACTAGAAAGTCACACACACACACACACACACACACACACACACACACACACACACACACACTCAATTTAGTCCAAAAACCTCTACCTTCATGTTTATGTGTCACCAAGGCTTCTTACCAAGATTTAAACAAACCAAGGTTAGTGTCTCACATCTGTAATCCCTGCATTCAGAGTTAGAAAGAAAGGCTGAGGCAGGAGGATTATTTTGAGTTTGGTCAACTGGCCTATATACTGAGTTATATGGCAGCCTGGATTAAAGAAAGAAAGAAAGAAAAGGAGAAAGAGAAAGAGGGAAGAATTTGAGGAAGGGAAAGTAGGAGAGAGGAAGAGACAAGGAGACCTTATCTTTAAAAAAAAAATACTTAAAATTAAATGATTCAAGGAATGTTCTTGCTGATAAAAAATGTTTACTACTAAATGAAAGGACAATGTGTATGACTCTAAATTTTATATAGACCCAGGTGGTTAAAAATGTGCACTTAGGGGCTGGAGAGATGGCTCAGCGGTTAAGAGCACTGACTGCTCTTCCAGAGGTCCTGAGTTCAATTCCCAGCAACCACATGGTGGCTCACAACCGTCTGTAATGAGATCTGATGCCCTCTTCTGGTCTGCAGGCATGTATGCAGACAGAATACCGTATGCATAAGAAATAAATAAATCTTAAAAACAAAAGATGTGCATTTATAAAATAAGTTTCTTTGGGTTCACATTTTTGGAAATGGCTTGCAAAAGCCAAAGCAATTGTGAGTCAAGTGCCGTTGATTCTCTCAGAGTCGCTGTGGGCTCTCATGTGAGCCGAGGGCTTTAGCTTCTAGACCTCACGTCACTGCAAGCATTCCCTGCTTGCCCGATATTGTTTGGGAGTGGGGGGGGTGTCCTTTTAGTGATCTAAGCTTCTCAAAGGATTATGCTCGAGGATAATGAAACTTTACTAAATGCCCGTGGGAATTTGAAGATAGCCTTTGAAACGAAGGCACTCTGTGGCCGAACAGCCTGCTAGTAAAATGGAAAGCCATTGAAAGTGGTTAGCACAGCAATTAGAAGATGGAATAAAGAGGCCTTTGAGCCTGAGATATTGAGAAATAGGAGAAAGATGATCATTTAAAATTGATCTTAAGCTTCAACCTGTGTGTTTGTCTGTGATCACCTCTGGCAGGATAATGAGGCAATCTTCTCTGTTCTCATCCTCAATCAAGGCTTTTCCATCCATTTCATAGAGTGCCACTCAGAACTGGTGTGCTCTCTAGAGATGACGTAGTCAACACTTCCTATATTAAGTATAATTCTGATGAAGCCATGCCGATCTTATGTATGTCATTAAATAAGATGTAACCTTTTGTTTACTTCTTTCTTGTAAGAATCCAGACGTGAGTGAGGTAGAGCTAAGGAGACTTCTGTATTCAGTGATGTCTTTCAGGAGCCCACGTTGGTGGGGAGGTTGTGCCATCCTCAACAGGGCTCATGTCTTTAGGTCCACAGTTCTTTCCATTTCAAACCACTGGACACCGGGAGAGTGCAGGCTACCCGGCTTCATATATAAGGAAATAAGAACAACAAAATTCAAAGTCATCTTTGCTAGCCTATACCACTCCTCCCTAAGAGTATAAATTCAGTTTATAGCTGAGTACCCTTATTCCTAGCTAAAGATTGGAGGGTTTATAACTAAAAGAATCATGGGGGCAATTCATGGTTTAGGTCCTGCTCATCGTCTTTGGGAAAAGAATCAAGTTCCAGAGGACGTAGGTGAGCTGAACAGCTAAACATCATACCTTCATTGAAACAAAGATTTCCTAATGTCTGCTAAGATAAATTGTATTCAACACCGGTGGGAATTGTCCCACACTCTGTTACTTCCATATTTCCGCTGTCATAAAGAAACGATAGCAAAGGTCAGGATTCATCTTTGAAATGGCAAACGTTCGTCACATGGTTTCTAGGGAGTTCTATTAATCAAATTAAAAGTGATGACTAAATTACAAAAATATGGATGGGTTTCCATTTGCTTGCCCTGGAGAACTTTTCCTCACAGAATATGCTGCTTTCAAAATCAAATTCATCTCATCCTGCTTCTTTTTTATAGGAATTTTCAAATATAAAAGTATAGATTTTTAAGATTCCTGGTGCTCATTGTGCCAGTCGATCCTATCATATATCCTTCTTCATCGTGAGGTCATCATGATTGTTTGTTTAGCTATCCATACATACTACACACGGGCGCGATATGATATAAATATTCTAATTCTGTAGCTAGAAATTTTTATTTTAATAAACATCTCCACTACTACATTGAGAAGACACAAAACTGAGTTGGGAATACTGAATCAGATGAGCCATAAATATGAGGTTTTGTGGTAAGTGGGAAAATTGTAAGACTAATATTTTACTTTTGCATAGCTTTAAACACAGCTTCTCTTAGGAAGACCTATGTTGTCCTAGTCTTAAGAGTCCCATGGTTCCGTGGAAGTCCTTGACAAAGTGTGAAAAAAGTCTTTCTACTTCAAGGTTTGGGCTGTCTGGAATTGTGTCACATGACAAGGCCAGTATTCACTCCCCTCTTGATCAAGTCAGGGCAAGATTGCTTCATTTTCAAGATATCGGTGTTAGCTCTAAAGAGCACATCTTGCTTAGCTACAGGGGAAACACGGCAGTTTCTGCTGGTCTGTTTTCTAATAGACTGCTGATTAAACATGAAGTCTTTGCCATTCCTTCCAGAAAATATGTGTTGGGACAGCACTCATTTTATTTAAGCACAGGAAAGGCAGTCTTTCCTACTCTTGTAGTTTCTGAAATGTATTTTTTTTTTTGAGTCTCAAGCTATGCAAGACAACACACAAACATTCTCTGGGTTGAGCAATGGTTCCACTTATGATCTTTGGACTTCACTATGGTGTGCAAGAGATTTTCTCTCATTTTGTCCTGTTTCCCCTGGCTAGGACATGTGATTGGTGGGAACTCTCTTGTGGTATTGCTGCAGCTCTGGTCAGCCCTAATCATAAAGATAAACAACCAAGGCTACAGTGGACTGTTGCTAAGTCATGGTGATTCATAGCTCAGCTGTATTATAACGGGAGTGATTGTTGACTTACAGTGGTTGTACTGGGAAGTAACTCCACTGTAAACCAAGGAACATCTGTACAGTGGGAAGTAAGGGTATTTATACTCAAAATAATGCTCATCCTCAAACGTAAGCATTGGAGTATTGGATACCTTATATTGCTTTTTTTTTTTTTTTTAAATATAAGGTTTCTCTATGTAGCCCTGGCTGTTCTGGAACTCTCTCTGTAGACCAGGCTGGCCTCACCTGTCTCTGCCTCCCAAGTGCTGGGATTAAAGGTGTCCAACACCGAGCCCAGGGCCCAGGCTTAGATAACTCATCTTTATCTTGGAGGTCTATGCAGAAGAGAAGTCAGAAGGACTGTAACAGCCAGAGGTGGCAACAACTTCAAAGAAACAGCGTTTTCCAGTCACAAGGGAACTGACACTCATGCAGAGTCATGGAGACTGTGACAGTGTGCACAGGACCTACACAGTCCAAACCAGACAAAACCCAAGCAATGAAAGGGAAATGGACACAGAGTCTCATCCCCGACCAGGAAGATACCTGTGCTTGATAGCTGCTGGGAGAGGAGAAATCAGGTTTCTTCACGTTAGCGACACTGGATATGCTAACCACACCTCAGGGTAGGGCACATGCTTGGGAATCATTGAACACCACAGAGTACACTCTGTGGTTCATTTCATTCCCCAGAGAAATGTGGGCAGTTCTTCTTTGGTTACTTGACCTGCATCTTCAGACTGCTAGTCTTTACTCTCTCATCTCTGCCCTCCTGGTTACCAACCACGATAGTCAGATGTAGACATGCCGCACTGGTTTGTTTCTGTTTGGGCAGGAATCAAATCAAACCCAGGGAGTGTATCACAAGGCCAGGAAATATGTGTTCCACTTGCTTCTGCTTCTCAGAACGAGTACCTAAATTCTGCACATGTGTTCAGCCACTGGGACTTCAGGTCCATAGTATGTCCTGCCTGCTTGCATTATACACATATGTATTCCTTATATGTGTGTAAATTACACTTTTGGAAAATACTTTCTTCATAGCACATATGAGTTTGGAAACAGCACTACAAATGTTCAGACTTCTGGGTATACATCATTCTTTGTGCTCTTAGTTGAATTATGATTGACATACTAGTGCAAGGAAAGGCCAGTAGTAAAATGTTACTAATTGTTGTCACAGGGATCTAGGCCTGGGACATTTGACAAAGTGAATTAGAGGAGTCACCTATGCATAGGTTCAGAGAGGAGAGCATGATGCCTCTAAATCTATAAAGAATCATGCTTTCTCCCACTGTATTTTTTTGTGATTGGGGAGCTGTGATCTCATCTGTGACTGTGATTGGGAAGCTGTTTATCATAGAAGCAGAATTCTAAGACACCCTGACCAAAAGCAACTTTAAGAGAAAAGGGTTCATTTCAGCTTACAACTTCTGATCACACTCTATCACTGAGGGAAGTCAGAAACTCAAGACAGAAGCCTGGATGCAAAAACTGAATCAGAGGCTATGAAGGGGTGCTGTCTACCGGCTTGCTCCCCATGGCTTGCTCAGCCTGTTTTCTTTTAGAACCCAGGACCATACCATACAAATGCTAATCAAGAAAAGGCCTTGGGACACTGTGGTTAGGACAAAACGGCAACCAACAGATTGGGAAAAGATCTTTACCAATCCTATAACAGATAGAGGCCTTATATCCAAAATATACAAAGAACTCAAGAAGTTAGACCGCAGGGAGACAAATAACCTTAAATAACACCTAAAGAAATGTTCAACATCTTTAGTCATAAGGGAAATGCAAATCAAAGCAACCCTGAGATTTCACCTCACACCAGTGAGAATGGCTAAGATCAAAAACTCAGGTGACAGCAGATGCTGGCGAGGATGCGGAGAAAGAAGAACATTCCTCCATTGTTGGTGGGATTACAGACTGGTACAACCATTCTGGAAATCAGTCTGGAGGTTCCTCAGAAAATTGGACATTGACCTGCCTGAGGATCCAGCTATACCTCTCTTGGGCATATACCCAAAAGATGCCCCAACATATAAAAAAGACACGTGCTCCACTATGTTCATCACAGCCTTATTTATAATAGCCAGAAGCTGGAAAGAACCCAGATGCCCTTCAACAGAGGAATGGATACAGAAAATGTGGTACATCTACACAATGGAATATTACTCAGCTATCAGAAACAATGACTTTATGAAATTCGTAGGCAAATGGTTGGAACTGGAAAATATCATCCTGAGTGAGCTAACCCAATCACAGAAAGACATACATGGTATGCACTCATTGATAAGTGGCTATTAGCCCAAATGTTTGAATTACCCTAGATGCCTAGAACAAATGAAACTCAAGACGGATGATCAAAATGTGAATGCTTCACTCCTTCTTTAAAAGGGGAACAAGAATACCCTATGCAGGGAATAGAGAGGCAAAGATTAAAACAGACACAGAAGGAACACCCATTCAGAGCCTGCCCCACATGTGGCCCATATATATACAGCCATCCAATTAGACAAGATGGATGAAGCAAAGAAGTGCAGGCCAACAGGAGCTGGATGTAGATCTTTCCTGAGAGACACAGCCAGAATACAGCAAATACAGAGGCGAATGCCAGCAGCAAACCACTGAACTGAGAATGGGACCCCATTGAAGGAATCAGAGAAAAAGAACTGGAAGAGCTTGAAGGGGCTCGAGACCCCATATGTACAACAATGCCAAGCAACCAGAGCTTCCAGGGACTAAGCCACTACCTAAAGACTATACATGGACTGACCCTGGACTCTGACCTCATAGGTAGCAATGAATATTCTAGTAAGAGCACCAGTGGAAGGGAAGCCCTGGGTCCTGCTAAGACTGAACCCCAGTGAACTAGACTGTTGGGGGAGGGTGGCAATGGGGGAGGATGGGGAGGGAACACCATAAAGAAGGGGGGAGGAGGGATTAGGGGATGTTTGCCCGAAACCGGGAAAGGAATAACACTTTCGAAATGTATATAAGAAATACTCAAGTTAATAATAAAAAAAAAAAAAAAAAAAAGGCCTTGGCCTTGCAGTCTTGCCTACAAATGATCTACTGGCATTTTCTCAATTGAATGTCATTCTTTCCAGGTGACTCTAGCCTGTGACATAAAAGCTAGGTAGCACAGAAGCTTCAGATTTTCCACATGCAAAGATGCTGTGTAGTTGTGGTGGGAAGGAGGAATAGTTTCAGTTTGAATGCTTTGAAATTTTTAAGGAAAAAAAAATACTGAAACCTCAACATTTTCCTTGGAACTTTGTGATGCTAAAAATGGATTTTCCCTATCCCTTTGTGGGTAGGGGCTTGGGGTTTGGGAGTAAGCACTTGTCTTGCCCAAACGTGAAATAAAATCCCATGCTGGAGCCCTCAATTTGGAATGGAGAAGGGCAAGTGCTTTGCAAAGTGATTTAAAAGGCTCCATTTTCTGTGGTCCCAGCAGCATTTTTTGAAAGGTCACGATGGGATTAACTGGCTTGTTTTCTCACAGACAGCTAGAATAAAGTGAGACTGAGGTTTCTCAGAGGGATGAATGAAGAGGTCCTAAGAACTCAGCGGGAGGCTAAAGAATGGCTGGTGGTTTGGGGAGCTGAGATTTCTACTTCTCTGCATGGCAATCACTACATGCTCTCAAATGCCTCCTTATCTGACAGGTTCTCACTGAACATAACTTTATGCCAGGCAATGACAAGAAAGAAAGCCATGTCTGACTAGGGTAGCTTGTACTTTAGTGAAATCAGTGAGCAAAGGCTATGATTTGGAGATAGGAGAAGTTGCCTCCTAAGGGAGAGCTAGGCCAATTGTACACAAAGAGATTTTTTATGTGACTGGGATAGGAAGATTTGGTAAGGGGATTGGCAAAGCTATAGCCAGAAGAAGGTAAGCCTTATCCTGTAGGAGCTCAGAAGAAATCTGGACTTTGTGACCTCACACCTAATCAGACCCAGATGGTGATAATTATGAATTAAAATACAGGGAGACTCAGAAAGTTTGAGGCTCCCATGGCGTGACTGAAGTAAGTACATTAGATTATCAAATTATTGTCTATCTTTTCACGAGCGGAAAAGAAAATGACAGCAGTAAAAACAGTACACAGGGAATTGAGCTTAAATCATACATGTTCTAGATATACAAATCTTATAATTTCTCACAAATGCTGATGAAGAAGAGAGGATGAGAACCATTGGTGTGTCTTCTTACCCTGAGTATCTGGAATACAGGTATTGATAAAGTCCATTAGAAAGCATTACCAGCAGCCAATAGCTAAAGGAATCATGTTTCATACTTCTCAGAAGTCAAACTTCAACCCACGTGTACTGACCTGGTAAATGTTTCCAATGTATAGTAATAGTTAATAGTAGTTATATGATTAATCAAGTGCTGGTTCTTGAGAAAACAAAAACAGTGTCTATTAACCCGTGTCCTCTAGAAGAACTGATAGACTGAATATAGATATGGAGTTTATTAAAGTTGCTTACAGCCTGTGGTCCAGCTAGCTCAACAGTGATTGTCTTCTAGCAGAAAAAACCTAGTAGTTGTTCAGTCCACGAAGCTGGGTACCTCAGCTAGTCTTTCATATACCTCACGATCCAAAAGAAGTAGGCTCTAATATCAGCGAAGGGATGCCTCAGCAAACAGGAAAAAACAATGTATTTCTCCATGTCCTGTACATAGGCAGCCAGGAGAAGATATGGTTCAGATTTAGGATGAGTTTCTTGACCTCAAATGATCTGGATTTAACATGGCTCTTTCTATCCCAAATGATCTACTTAATTAAAACTCTCCCACCAGTGTGCCCAGTTACCTGAGGTTTTAGTTAATTCCAGATGTCATCAAGTTGACAACCAAGAATAGCCATCACAAAATGAGAATAATTTTGACTGTTAGAAGGTTTTCTCCCTCATAGTTTAGTCTACTTTCTTTCCAAAGTTCCTTTTTCTACTAATGAAATTATGGTCATTGTATTTTAGGTAAATCGTTAGGTGTTCCTTTTCTTTGCTCTCTTATTACATTTATCCTGATAAGATACACTCTACAATTCTGTTTAAGATTATATTTAATAGTTTGCCACGTACTTCTTTAGTTTCTAGAGCACATAGGTTATCAAATTTAAACAAACCTTGGGTTTATGAAGTTATTGCACAGTCTTCAGGATGATATCAACGAGATATTGAATATATAGAAGAATAAAATTAAAGCATTTCAACACCTAGTCATATAAAAAGTAGTTTTTTTCCTCCCTCAACTTCAGCTTCATGTAAACATATTAACACTCTATATTTCACTGTCCTATGACATATTCCCAAGATTCATTAATTAAACATTTCAATGCCCCATTTAAATGATGTATTGTGTTCCTAGCATTTAATAGCTATTCAAAGTAGTAGCCTTCCCAAAATTTCCACATTCTAATCACAGTAGAATTCATGGAAACAGGACTGTAAGGTTGATAACAGGCTAACTTTAAGATAGGAGGATAACAGGCTAACTTTAAGATTGGAGGATAACAGGCTAACTTTAAGATTGGAGGATGTCTTCTATGACCTGGGTGGTTCCCGTAACAGTGGGAAAAGAGAGAAGAGGTTGAGTGAAGAAAATGAGTTAAGAATGAAAGACCCTAAGAGTTGATTGTTTCTGGCTTTGGAGATGAGCAAAATGGACCTGGAACCAAGGAATGTGAGGAGGACCCTCCCAAGGCCAGAGAGAATAAGGGCAGGGATTCTGTGGGGTACCTTGGCCTTGGTTGGTGAGACTTGGCATTAAACTTTGGAAGTACATGTGGTTGATAAGACACAGACTTATTTCAAGCCTTTAAGCGTGTGATAATTTGTTACAGCATCAATGATGCACAACCAATTGGTCCTTGTGTTATTGGACGGTCATTGCTTCAATGAGGACCCATTCCTCGGCATTAGCTTTTGTCTACCCATATTCGTGGGCTCATAATGGACATCCTAAGCAGGACCACTGTAAGCTCAGTGAGTTCTGTGATCTTACTGAGGACAATCATCAACCAGCGTTATAGTGAAAATTGACATTTTGTTCTTGAGAGAAAATTTTAGGAACCAAAGGTTTAAATACAGTTAAAATTTTACTAGCTCACTAAAATCCTTTAAAAAAAATCCTTGATTCTTTTGTTTTCTCATCTTTGTTATTGAATAATTACTAGTATGGATCAAAAGATAATTTCTTTTAAATTTAATCTTTGAGATTTATATATGATAGACAGTTTAGTGTACAAGTCTACGGTTTTTAGCTTACACACATACCTGAACTTCTCAAAGCTTGTGATGGTGCATCATGACTTTTGAGCTAATCAGTGTATTAAGTATACCATTTAGGTAAAGGTAATTTTGCCCAGAAGATAGAGTTGTTTCAGTGCCAGTTGATTCATGCCTATCTTCTCTCTACTGGCTAGTATTTAAACCTTTACCAAGAAGTAATTGATCGCATTTGTGTGTTGATTTATGACTTTGCCATCACCATAGTGTCTTGCTGATAGTAGTTTTATAAGAAGTCTTCACAACACTGTGTGGTTTCTTAACCTTTGACTTATCCTTCAAAATGAGCAAAGACATTTTGAAGCCTTTCCACATAAACAACACAGTGGGCCAAGTGAGTGAGAAAATAGCCGGTGGTGTTTTTGATTGACGTTGGCTCATATCATACCACGTGCAGCAATTCACACCTTCACTCCTTTGAGTTTTCCCACCAGTGAGCATGATCAGTCTCTAGGTTAAAACGTTTCCTGTTATCTCTCATCAGAATTCGTTACAACCAGTTTCTAGGTCCTTATATACAATATTAATTTCTTAAAGTGAGTATACATGGTATCGCCTAAGAATATGTCTTTTCAGTTGATCACTTCTGTGCATAGAAGCAAGACGAACATTTACGTGTTGTCCAGGTATACTGAAACTTCTCAAAGTCACTTAGTAGTTAGTGGAGAATTCTCATTTTTCACCAGTTGCTGGTTTTCTATCTAGACAATCATGTTACCTACCAAAAGGGAAGATGAAGCTTCATCTTTTCCAGTCTGCACATTTATTTATTTTTGTAAGTTACTGCACTGTCAAGGATTTCCTTTATGGCATTGCAAAAACAGTGGTGAGAACTGTGTGTTTGCCTGACTCCTAATATTAGGAAACAAAGCACTTAGCCTTTGACAGCTAAATAGGCTATTATCCGGATCATGTTGAGAAAGTTTTCTTTCATTATTTCCTGTAAGTTTTGTTATGAAATAATAATTTGATCAACTATTTTTAGAACTTGGATTGACATTATTCGGTGCTTTATTTCCTTATGGGCAGTGGAAATGGATAGATACAATGTCTCAGTTTTGAGAATGGAAGCAGCCACACATTTTTAGGGTAAACGTCATTTAGTCATGGTGCATTTGAGAGAAAGAGAGGGTGGAGAGAGTATGTGTGTGCTGCTTCATTTAATTTGTTAATTTTTACTGAGGATTTTTGCATCTAAATTCTTGAGGGACATATATATATTCTTTACCCTCCCTGTGAATCACTGAGTTTATTGGGACTATTTACAGGAACATGGGTGTGGGGTTACTTACTGAAGCATGTGTGACTCAAAACCAGAGTCACTGAAAAGTCTCCTGGTAGTGTCCATGATGAGGATACTCCAAGGGGTATCACTATAGCCCTTCTGCTGTGGTCCTTATTTGCTTTTGATATTAGGGTCTTACAAAATAAGGTACGAAGTCATCCTCACAGCTTCTCACCTTTAAAGACATTATGTAGACTGTAATTTTTTCTTTTGATATTTTGCAGAACTTACCAATGAATCCAACTGGGACTAGGACTTTATTTTTATTAAAAGCTTTATCATTAAAAAAATGGAATTTCCTTGATACAAAGACCAGTAGGTTTTTGTTTTGTTTCTGTTTGCTTTTACTTCATTTTGGGTTAGTTTAGACCAGAGGTTCTCAACCTTCATAAGGTTTCAACCATTTAATACACTTTCTCATGTTGTGGTGACTTCCTAGCCATAAAGTTATTTTTGTTACCACTTCATAACTGTAATCTTGATATTATTATGAATTATAATATAAATATCTGTGTCTTCTAGAGTAAGGCAATCCCTGTAAGTGGGTCATTCAACTCCCAAGGGGTCATGACCCACAGATTGAGACCCTTTGGTTTAGACAGTTTAGAGGTTTAAAGTAATTGGTCCATATATTGCATTTATGTTGTTAACTTTCTATGTGAACTTCTTAGTGGTATTCACTCTTTTCTGTTTCAATGTCTTCATGAGCAGTTAAAATAACCTCTTCTTTATGTCTGCTTTCAAAATCATTGCCATACATTTACACCTAACACCCATGTGAGCCCCTCAGTGGCAAGTCTAAAGCCTCGGAAATACTCTGAGAGTTAGTTTTCAAAGTCTCTGGCTGGCTTAAGTTTGCATTCATGCAAGCACAGTGCGGGGCGATCCCCGGAAGCAAGGCCCCAAGCTCCTGCTTCTGAATGATTTCACCATTTTCCATTTTCCCAACATTCTTCTTTTCCATTTCTTTTTCTTCAGACAGCTAGTATCTTTATTATTTTACCTGAAACTTTTATGTCCCCAGAGAAGCAGTAGAGGGATTGTGAGGTTCACCCCATCCTCCTGTGTCTTGGGATCAGACCACTTCCAATGGAAGGAAGCTTCTTCCTCGGAATTAGGAATTCTGGCAAGTACTTCCTTGCTCCTTGCTCGTGCCTGGAGCCCAGTAATGATGCTTGTCTTGGAGCTCCCTGCTACCTACTCTTCTGCTGTGATAAACTACCCTGACAAAAGAAATGGGGGAAGAAGGGTTTTGGGTTCACAATTCAGAGTACAAGCCAATCATGATGGGGAAGACAAGGCAGGGAAGAGACTGTAGCAGATAATGCCATTGCACCCACAGCCAGGGAGCAGACAGATTAGGATTGCATAAGTGTATGCATAAGCAGCAATGGCTTCTGCTTATGTCATTTTCTCTGCTTTCTAGTCAGTCCAGGATGCTAGTCCAGGGAATTGTGCCATCCAAAGTCTTCAAACTTTCACTAACCTTACCAAGCCAATCCTCCACAGACAAGCCCAGAGGCCTGTCTCTCAGGTGTGTCGAGATCTCATCCAGTTGAAAACTGACCTAGGCTAATCAGAAGCTGTTTGTATTCTCGCTGATCCTGTTTGGAGATTTAGGACATTTGGGTTTAGGAGGGGGCATCAATGGGGAAATGTGGTCTAGCGCAAACCAGTGGCATTTTGAAACCCCCTTCTCTCATCTACCTGCAGCTGTGTGGTTTTCAGTCTTCAAACATTTACTTACGGGTTGCAGGTGGAGGGTAGCGTGTGTTATTCCATCTTACCGGAACTAGGGAGGACTTGTTAGACGGGAGGGTGGTGTGCTTTGAACTGAACAGCCTTTGCAATTGTAAATTTGGTGGAGAACACTGAATACCCCTGGGGTATGGCGGTGCTGATGGGTTTGTTAAGGGATCAGAGTTAAACTGCTTCATCCAGGACCACCCCAACCCCCACACTCATCATCTCCTGTCACCACCAGGCTGTCCTGAAAGTTGCACATTGATGAATTGTGGTTCTTTTCAACCCAGAAAAGAAATCATTTTCTATAAACCTTAGTATCAGAGAATGGCATGATATACACCACGAAATTCTACTCTGATGGACCTCTATTGACTAGCTATTGTCTATGGATGGTTTGCTTTGTCAGCCTTTGACAATTGCATCATTATTTCGTGTAAGACCTGCAAGTAAGCTGAAAGACTATTTCATGTAAGATTCTTGGGTGAGGCAGAGAGCTCCGTAAGTTTTGTAGCTTTACTCTAATTTTTTTAGGCTGTTAGTTAATGAGCTCAGGAGGTTGTTGAGGTGGTGAGAGTCTACATTTGCTCTGACGTGCACAAAAGATGATGACATGTAATTTGCCGGAATCCTTCTTCTTGCATTTATGTTACCAGCAAATCTCTTGTAAGCAGTTTAGTTGTTCACACACTGAAAAGTATGTGGATTAGGGTGGGAAAAACTGTGTGTGGGAATTGATGAAGATCAAGGACTCTGGCTGACCCTGTTGAATCTGATTTTCTCCTCCCAATGATCAGGTTAGGGTGAGAAAATTATCCTGAAATAGACTTTAGAGACAATTAACCCAGTGTATGGGTAAGAGAAATAAACAATCAATGAGTTCTTTCAGGTTTCGTGGATGGTAGATACCAATTCCAGGCCTAAATGTCTCCTATCTCCCTACCTATTGTCTCATGGTTATTCAGTGATTCTGTAGCACCTCCTGCAGCTGGTATGGTGTTTAAGGTATTCCAGGCTTCCAAATGGAATAGATACATAGGAAATTTGTAATCTTTTGACTTACTTTCTATTTTAGGCTGTTGAATTCTTTTATATACCTTACACAACTTCAGCTTGAAAGTCAGGAGGGACTAAAGGCAGAGGGCTCATCAGCTAGCACTTTGGTCATGTATCAGACATCATGGGCCCTCTTGCTGCTGTGCACTCATTTGTGTGGTCCACAATAATAACAGAGACAAACATTCCCAGAGTGTGTATGTGGCCAAATCTAGGCCAATCCCTGCAGCTGGCTGGGCCTCTGTCCCTGCTGATTTTCTGAAAGGAGTAACTGGTATCTGATCTGTATTGTAGAATTTCCCCAAGCTAAAGAACCCATAACCAGAGTTCTGCTTGTTCTTTCTTTTCATCTAGTTTGTATTTCTAACACTTTCTATAGATAGTGTAAACATTTAAAGAACTTTTATTAAAAATCTTATTGGTGTACTTTGAAGCATCTTTTGGCAAAGAAAGCCAACAGCGTAAGAGCCAGACACTTACTAGGGCCTCATTAGACAGTCTGGTACATTCTTTTCCTGGTTTCCATCCCTCCAGCCAGCCTCAGATCTTGGAGGTCTGCTAACTCTCCAGGTTCTTTCCTTCATCTCTGTTGACTTGTAAGGATAAGAGATGTGAGACATTTCTAGACTCTGTTCTTGCCAGTTTCTGCTTTCCCATGACCCGAGCGGTCTGGAGTGTCCAGGTGGTGTCCTCACCTCATTTGCCCTGGGCTTGGCCAAGTTCTCTGGTCACCACTCCCTCCGAGCACTGATATCTTGATGTGGGCTCACCCTGTTACACAGAACATGATATCTCCATGCACCTGTGTCATTGTTGAATAAGTTGTATGCTTAGCACTGAATTGCAACAGAAAAGGAGAACAGAAAGATTTGTTTTAATATAGATTTTTTTAAACGGGGGGTGTGGAGAAAGAAAAGGAACAGTCGGGGTAGTAACTATAGCCTGTGTTTGCTCAGTTCTTCACTTGAATCATGATAGGCTATCATATCAAGTACTTAAAAAGCGGTGCCAGCATTCAAGAAGAAAGTATCAGGGTGGATCCTAGGAATCTTATTGACTTCCAAGCGCTGGTTCTGCTGAGTTCCTACGTGTTTTATATCTAGTCTAAAGCAGTACAATCAAATCTAGAGAAACAGTTCAGTGGTTAGGATTATTTGCTACTCTTTCAGAGGACCCAAGTTCACATCCTAGCACCCAACAATCAGGACTCAACAACCAGTAACTCCTGTTCTAGGAATGAGACTCCTTTTTCTTGCCCATATGGATACCATGTAGCAGGCACACACACAATATTTAAAAAAAAATCCATGAAATTCTCTTCAATCTATATAACAATATTTTTTTCTTGTAGAAATAATGTAGTTAATGGATGTCTTAACAGGGTCAATTCAAAGATCAACCATTTACATTGGCTTCTGTAATCTAAATGAGGTATCATTTGCTTACTTGTATGTGTAGATTTTTGGGGGGTGGGGGTAGGAGTGGAAGCTCATTATTTGTACCTTAAAGTCTTTCAAGTGACTCCAGTCTTCATTAGTGGTAATCTAAAGGCTGAGGATGTATATCAAACAACCCAGAGAAGGTCCTGTTAAGGGATATTAGTGAGGATTTTGGCTAAAGTCCCAAGACCTAGATCTAGGCATCTAGGCTCTCAGAGTTATGAATTTGATACTTTTTTGATACACTTTTTCGTAGCAGTATGTATTAGAAAGGATTCTATGATATATTTCTGGATTCATGGCTTTGATGTATGTGCTTTGAACATAAAAACATCACTCTGTAGCCACTGGTGTATGACCATTAATATCAAAACAAAGGCCAATGCCATGAGAAATTTGTATTAGGCTAATACCATGAGATGGCCAAGATGCTATGAAGGTAAATGATAGCGCACGCACGTGTGCGTGCACACACACACACACACACACACACACACACACACACTCACTAAACCCACCACCAACAGAAATAATAGCAGCTTTCTTTGTGTTATCTTATTTAATTAGATACTTTACACTTTAGGAAATAGACAATAGTACTTTCCCATTTTATACATGAGGAAACCAGAAGAATCTTAACAGCCCAATAGTGCAGATAACAAATTAATTTTTTGTGTCAATTCCAGATTGTTTGAAAGACTCAGAGAGATAGAAAGGACAGTACTATTTTAAATGAGCCTTGTTCTTGTTATGGTAACAAGACTTAAAACTCTTTGAAGAGACTCAATTTTATGCAGGGGTAATTAAATGCTGGCAGGTTTATTTGCTAAAGATCATGTAAGTAATGGCAGAGCCATAGGCATAACTCAAGGGTTTGGTCAATGTGGTGAGGTCCTTGTGCTCACCTTCGGAGAGCAAGTTTCAGGATGCTGTGAAAGATAGTGACTGGCAGAATCATTCAATTATCAAGAATTTGCTTCCATCTAGTGGATAAACTGAGTAATCAACATTTTCTAGCCAGCTGTCTCATCTGCCTCTGTGTCTTTGCCCCTTTCCCATATGGTTTAGTGTTATTAGTGAATGTGATTACCGTTGAAGAGAAATTCTCCTGGAATCTCTGTAGTTGTTTCCCAACACCTTACAAATCAGGAGATATGAGACTGATTGACATCTTCCAGCTCATACAGCATACAAATGTAAAAATCCAACTCCGGTCTCTATGTGATTCAGAGTTCTTTCTTTCCCCTGATAGTCCACAAATAAGAAATAAGAGGCTCTCATGGATCCAAAGCTCAAAGTCTTTCCTGAAATATTGCAGGTCCGCTAACATAGACACTGTATGTGCATTTTTGATTGGCTGCTGGCTCTCAGACTAGTATAAGGAAGGAGGCTTGTGTGCAAAGTGAACATATGTGCGTGTCAATATCTGGATATATTTATGCTTGGATCTGCTTACATACTCCAATATGTAATCTTCTATAGTAATCTAGATTAAGTTTCTATTTCTTGGGCCTCTAAAAATAGGCTTGATGGTGGTAGACTTCTGGTCTACCAGAATTTTAAAAATACATAATGAAAGAAAGGAAAGTTAGAGGTAAATAGTGGAATCTAATACATAGAATGTACAAACACATTAAGTGCATGCACATAATGCATACAATATACATATCACATATTACATACATATAATACATACAGCATATAAATATACACAGTGCATACACATAACATATAAAGTACACAAGTACACATAGTGCTGTTGTAATCAGAGTACAAGAAGAATTTTGCAGCCAGATTCAAAGAAGCATGCTTGAAAATCAGATTTTTTATCCCTAATTTTGGAAATTTATATTAAGTAACTAAAATTTACAATACTCTAAAGAGCAGTATTATAAATATATATGGACATGTATGGATAATTACATAAAATAGTAGATCTTTCTTTTGGTCACATTTGATAGCTTTATTTATTTTTAACTATTTTATTTATTTACATCCCAAATGTTGCTCCACTCCTGGTCCCCTCATTCCCTCCTACTTTTCACCTCTGAGAGGGTGCTCCCTCCCCACAGGAAGCCCCCTTCCATGGGGCATCCGGTCTCTACAGGATTAGGATTATGGGCATCTTCTCTCACGGAGGCCAGACAAGGCAATCACCATCACCTCTGCTATCCCATACCTACTTGGGGAAGTGGCCATTTACCCAAATTCCGACATGCCTAGTCCATCCTCTCTGTTTCTTCCTCCTTTCTCTTTCCCAAAAGGAATCCTAAAAGTCCCAGCTCTGTCTGTCCTATCTAACCATTGGCTGATGGCGTCTTTATTTAATAATCAGAGACAACTGGGGGTAAAGTCCCTTTGGGTACTAAAATTAACATTATAACACAAGTAGTATTAGGCCAAACCACTTCACATATATGTGAGGGGTCTTGGAGAAAGCAATTGTGTATGCTCTTTGGCTGGTGGCTAAGTCTCTGGGAGCTCCCAGGGGTTCAGGTTAGTTGACACTATTGGTCTTCCTATGGGGTTGTCATCCCCTTTGGTTCCTTCAATCCTTCCTCTAACTCTTCCTTTGGGGTCCCTGACCTTAATCCAACGGTTAGCTGTGTTTGAATCTGTCTCAGTCAGCTGTTTGTAGAGTCTCTCAGAGGACAGCTATGCAAGGTTCTTGTGTGTAAGGACAACATAGTGTCAGTAATAGGGTCAGGTTTGGTGCCCACCCATGGGGATGGATCCCAAGTTAGTCTAGTTACTGGTTGACCACTCTTTCAGTCTCTACTCCATTTCTGTTCCTGCATTTCTTTTTGACAGGAACAATTCTGGGTCAAAAATTTTAAGAGTGGCTTGATGACTCCATCCCTCCACTGAGGGGCCCTGTCTATCTACCAGAGCTGGTTGCTTCAGGTTTCATTCCCCACCTTTAGTCATTTCAGCTAAAGTCATTATTCTGAGTCCTGGGAGCCTCTCACATCCCAGGTTTCTGAGACTTTCTAGAGGTTCTCCCCATCCCCACACCCTGGCAGCTGCATATTTCCATTCATTCTCCTCACCCCTCTGGGCTTCTCTCCTGTCTCTCCCTTCATACCTGATTATTCCCCCTTTTCCCTCCCCTTCCCCTCTCCCACCCAGGTCCCTCTATCCCTCTGCCTCCTGTGATTATTTGGGGTTCTAGTTTTATTTAAAAATCATAATTATCTGGAAAGTAAAACCTAATTATTTGGTAGTGTTCTTTTAAAAAAATATAGGAGAGGAGCCTAGGCAGAGACAAATATAGGCTTCTATTAGAGGGAACATCTTTTTGTGGACGGATTCCACTATGTGAGAGGTTTCTGAGAGTTTACTCACCCTAACCCCTTCGTGTTTCTCTGTGTACATCTCCGATGTTCTCACAGGCAGAAGTCATCACCCAGAATCTTAACACCATGCACCACCCATCTCATAGGCTCAGCCTCATTTCTAGAATTCTGAAAACATTAACCTATTTTAAAACATTTTGACAAAACCCTTTTGAAACAAAACCACACAAAAATATAAGAACTGGGCGAGGCTATTAGCTGTGTCTCTGGGAACATGTTTGACCAAATTGAACTACTCTCTTTTTTATAACTGCAGCCCTGCTGGAGAGACACTGATCTCCAGTAACCACCATACCTACCCAGTGGAGAGCAGCAGGGGCAAGGAGGTATGTTTCTAGGCTTCTAAGGTAGATTGCCCAGGCTTGAGTATTAAAACTCTGGACATTACTAATGGCTGGCCTTTATCCAACCAATTAATTTCAAAGCAACTTAATTATCACCATCTCACAGTCTATTTGTGAAGATACATGTGTGGAGGGTGATGCTTGGCGTTTCATAATGATTTTTTTTTTAGCTAGTACAATAATTGTTTTTACCCAGCTCTAGTTAGTGATCTTGAAATTAACTAAGCGGGACCATGAGTCAGACAACATCTGTCTGGATCTATCCTTCATCCCAGCCATTTGGAACTACTTCTCTTCCTTGGGCAATAATGCCTCGGTGTCTTGAAAAGAGCAATTTTCCCTCTGAGGGTATCAAGTCGGTCTCTATTCTACCCTATGTGGGTCTATGCTGCTGGAGCAGAACAGAGATTAAAACAATGGAGAGGCAGGAATAGTCTTTCTCTTCCTCAAAGGATGTTAGAAATGGCTGGAATCTCAAGAGAAAAGATGAGGTAGGCTGCTCTTCTGCTCTGTAAACAGTGTCCAGTTCCTCTTGTTCTTGCCTTACTAATCACTGCTCAGGAGACATTAAACAAAACCGGTCTCTGACAGAGACACCTTTATGCTGAGCCCAAGAATAATTACTTACTGAACCATCTTCTCATGTCTGTGTTTTAAATTTATTTTGATACTACTGTCTACTAATTAGTTTCATATTTCCTCTTATTGTTTTGTTATTAAAATCCATCCATCTTACTGTATGCCCATCTTCTGGTGTCTTGTAACTATGTATAATAGATGGAGTTTATCTCTCACACT
Source organism: Rattus rattus (assembly GCF_011064425.1). NCBI lineage: Eukaryota > Metazoa > Chordata > Mammalia > Rodentia > Muridae > Rattus > Rattus rattus. The sequence goes on from NC_046164.1 coordinate 2,862,920, forward strand.
GTAGTTTTATGCTGAATACAGAGCTTCCGTTCAACTCTGTCTCTGAGAACACTCCTGCAGCATCAGGGGCTTATTTCAACCTCTACCCCTTGTTTATTTGTACATTCTCACTACCGTCATGAGCTTCTCTGCTCTGACCACATCCTCTGACATTAAGTGTTTTAGGGCAGACCTACTTCAGTATCAAAAAATAATCCATAATACCACAGGAGAGGATTTCGTTAACTAGTATGTGTTGATTTGGAGAATTTTTTTTTCTTTTGGTCTTAAACGCACCATTCACATCTGTTTTTATTACAATTAATATTCTTATTAATTCTTTGTTTTCATAATTAACCAAGTCTAATTCATACTGCACACACTGTCACCATTCATTCTTAGACTCCAAGGAAACATTTGCCCTCAGACTCATGCAACAGAGGAAAAGACACGGGGAGCATGAAATAGAGACTTCAAATGTGAACTCACTCTTAGATGAGTGGTTCCAAGGGGGAGTGATTTGCTCTTTCCTCAGTGAAGCCTGGATGCATTGTTGGTGACTCAGGGCTCACCACTGGTGCATTTAATCCACATATCTGAGAACTCAAAGAAGGCTGAACTTAAAAGTTATGGACTAAGTTGTTTGAAGGAAGGAATTTCTCAAGAGAGAGGCGCATTTAGTTTGTTTCATGGTGTCTTAGTTACTTTTCTATGCTGTGAAGAGACACCATGACCAAGGCAACTCACAAAAGAAAGCATCTAATTGGGGACTTGCTTATCATTTCAGGTTAGTGCATGACCTTCATACCAGGGAGCGTGCTGACAGGCAGGCAGGCTTGGTTCTGAAACAACATCAGACAGCTTACTTTTTTATGAGAAAGTTGGAGGCAGAAAAAGAGAGAGGGAGGGACAGGGAGAGTAGAGCAGAGGAGAGAGGAGAGAGGGAGAGAGGTAGGGAGGGGAGAGAGAGACATGGTAAGAACCAGACTTTTAAAAGAGAATAAGGAAAAAAAGACAAAAGAGAAAAAGGAATCTACAGACACATAATACAACTTTATATGTAAATATTTAAAACCATTGTTTGCTTTTAAAAGTCTCTATGGGAAAGAGAACAAATACCCAAAAGCACGCCACCAAAAGGGAAGGGCTAAAGAGAGATGACGTCTTCAGTCCCTGAGATGCTAAGGAGTCCAGCCTGAGGGTCATCTACTATGCGGACAAGCTCATCTTTCTGTGGCCACTTGGCCACCCAGGCACCTGGGTAAGAGCAGCCTCTGTGTTACTGGGTTTCTTGCTTCTTCCTTTGTGGTGTTCACCTAGCAACTCTGAGGTTTTGTGCACAGAATCGAGTGCCATCGCTCTGGGCTGCCCTGATATTAGGACCCAAGGACAGGCTTTCTGAGAACCAGGCCTTGTTTCCATTGTGCTCAATACCTAGATGTGGTATCAGGAGGCCGCATGAAGATGCAGTGTTCAGTACTGGGATAGAGATTCCTCTGTGCACCCAGGGAGATCTTCATCTGTTCCTGTCTTAGCTGCCTGGAAACCACCTGGCAGCTTTGCTGGTAAGCCTCCTAACTTGATGGCACAAATGAGTAGTGACTTCTAACTCTCACCCATTCTGGTGCATGGACCTCTCCAACTTCCAACTCTGTCTTTCCTGTGTGGCTAGGCTAGCTTTCCACCAGGTCAATGCCTGACCCTTGCTCAGACCTCCAGAGATAGGACAACTGAGGGACTTTTGACTCTCAAAGTTGGGCCTCATAGTAGGGCCTCTCAAAATACCTTTCTGTCACTGTAGTGTAGAATACCAGGACTCAGAGGTGACTCCCTGGTATCTGTGATTCTCAGTTCTCACCTCAACCTGGCTACGTTTCAGTTCTCAGAGCTGGGGTCACACACTTGCCCAGCAGTTGCCATCCCTGGCTGCCTGCTTCTTCTGTGTTCTGAAAGGTTACTTTCTTTTCCTCCTTCCGCTCTGCCTACTTTCTCTGTTCTCACGGGAGGATTCTGTCTGTTCAAGTAAAGCTCCCGTGGCTTTGAAATTTGTTCCCTCCTCAGTCCTCATCCTCTTCAGCTTCTGAATATTCCACACTCCTCACACTGAAACAAACTTTTCTTTGGCTCTCTCTTCCAACCCCCTAGTGTTTTAATATCTATCTGTTCACTAAAATGTAGCTACGTCCACCTTTTAGAGCTGTACCCAATTGATCTAATAGCAGTGGGTGGATTCAGGAGAGACAGGATAGAGAGGCAGAGAGAAATTAGGGAACATGAAGCCCTCAATGTAGAGAGTCTAGTTGAAGCCCCAAGCCAGCAGTAAAGCAAGAATTCCAGCAAAAACGAACAGTTGCTTAAGGTCTTTCCAACTTCTATTTATAAACTTGTAATTTTCTAGGGAATTTCACCAGAATCCACTTTATAGGTAGAGGACACAGACCAGCCCTTTGTGTAATGATAGCAGCTCATGGTTTCACCTTATCAGATTCTGTCCAAAGCCTGTCCAGAACAACCTCACTAATCTCCCTTATGAAGACAGAGGAAAAGGAAAAGTTTTCTTAGCAGCCCTTTAAGGTGTGATGCGAGGGCCAAGAACTGCCATATAGATGGCTGATGTTAAGACAACTGTGATCTCTTGAGGACTCCACACCCACTCTTTCGTGTGTCTTACTCTCTGAGCTCTCTCCCAGCAGCCCACGCTCCTGCAGGCTCTCAGGTGAGGCTCTCTCTTTCCCCTTAAACATCCTTTACACCTAAACCTTGTGCTCAAGCCTATCTTAAAACATACTCAATAAAGTCACCAATTTCTGCTTCATACACTAGCTACTACTGAAATCATTTTCAGTGGAAAAGCCACCATATCTATACTTGGCTAGGTCCAAGGTCCCTAAAACTCCTCAAGTTACTGAAGGTGGCAGTGTGGAGCCGTGATTCTGTCCCCTTACTGCTGACAGGGCTCATCAAACTTTTCTTCTCCGATCTGTTTTTGTTTTTTCTCAATCTGATGTGAAATGCCTCCCCATTTGTAATATTGTAAGGTGTTCTCCAGATTTTCATTTGTCTGTAGCTTTATTCTTATTACCCTTTGTTCGTAAGAAGAGTTTAGTTTTTATATAATAAAACTAATCTGGATTTTTAAGTAGTCATTCTTGCATACATGTTACAGAGATATTTTTCTTGTGAGTGCTTACCTTTTAAGTGTTCAATTTATCTGTAGTATTTTTGGCATGCATCGTGCTGTCTTTTTTTTTTTGCCTTTTCTTTTTTTATCCTTCCTTCCTTCCTTTTTTCCTTCCTTCCTTCTTCCTTCCTTCCTTCCTTTTTCTTTCCTTCCTTCTGTCCCTCCTCCTTTCCTTCCTCCTTTCCGTCTTCCCTCCTTCTCTTTCTTCCCAAACCTACCCCACTTTCGTATGGCCCTCCCCTCCTCTTCTCTGGCCAGCACTGAGGCAAGAATTCTTGCAACACGAACAAGTGCTCGAGGTCTTTGCCTTTCCCAGCTACAAACAAACCGGTAGTTTTCTAGGAAGTTCATCAGAATTGTTCGACAGGAACAGGACACAGACCAGCCCTCTGGTATAATGATGGGTTTCATCTTATTGGATTGCAATTCCATGCAAAGCATGCTCAGAGTGGCTTCACTTATCTCATTGAGAGAGAGAGAGAGAGAGAGAGAGAGAGAGGAGAAAAGTGTCCTTACCAATCCTTTAGCGTGTGATCTGAGAGCCACAGAATGCTGTGTAGATGGACAATGTCAAGACAAATGTAATCTCCCTTAGAGACTCCATACCCATTCTTGGGTGTGTCTTACAACTACAGCTCTCTCAGAGCAGCCCCAAACCTGTGATCCTGGGTTTCACTCCTAGAGCTTTCACTTAAGGGCTTTTGCATATTCTAGGGCACAGCTTTGTCTGTGTCCTTTAGGGGATTCTTTATAAGATTTCAATTTACTTGAAATCTATAATCTACCAACTATATAAAAGAATCAGCTTTTTATTTGCCATCTGGTACCATCATAACAGCATTATATGCTTCCATATTTTTATTTTCTAATGAATTCTATATATTTGTTTATTATTTATGCTACCTATTACTTACATGGTTTTGAACTGTGTGGTACAATAACATCTGGTTATGAACATTCCTATGTATTGCTTTCTTAGGCTTGATTTGTTGTAGACTTTGTGTTTTTTGCATGTATTTTCAAATAAGGATTTGAGGGGCTCAGAAAAATTCATTTGGAATTTAAATAGGAATTGTATTGAATTTACAGATACATTTGAACAGAATCAATATTTCATATTAAGTTGTCCACTCTAAAAGTATGAACTATTTCTCTCCATTAGTCAGATGATGTTTTGAGATTTTATCAGTTCTAAACGTCTCTGACCATCAGATAGACTTTTAGGAACCGTTCCACAGCCGTTTTGACCCCAGGATTGAGTCTGTTATAATCCAACCTCCTTCCCTCACAGGGATTTCAAGTGGAAGGTAGCAGACAGTCCTCATAGGCTCTCATTCACATTCAGATCTTAACATAGGATCATTGTATGTCTGTAATGCGAAATGCCTGTGGAATCCAGGAAAGCAGAGAGGGTCTACTGTTGGGCAGAAGGGGAAATCTTAATGGGAAGGGCTGGTGGAGCAAAAGTGACCTGAAGGAGGAACTAGGAAATAATAAGGAAGGGAGGTGAAGTAGGGAGAGAGACGGGAGGTAGGGCTGGAGAAGAGATATCCTGCACTAGGGTGTTTGGAAAAAGTCAAATGGCAACCTATTATTTTATGAGCTTACTATGCACAGGGAATACTCATCTCAGAAGCCATTGGTTGCCAAACAATAGGCTTAGTGCCAGGTATAGAATCCTTCCCTTCATGCTTGGTCAGAGTTGTCACAGAGAACCCTGATACCGTATAGTTGATTGCTGCTGCACTTGACGGCTTATCAGAATGTTTAGAGCTCTAGTTAGTAGTGGATCTTAGAAGAATTGAGACTAAAAATGAGGTGAGTTAAGTCTCATGCAATAACCAACTAAATTCATAGTATCAGAAAATTTATACCATGAGGGTTAAGAAAAATCACAGAGGCAGATGCTTGCAGCCAACCATTGAACTGAGAATGGGTTCCTTTGGAGGAATTGGAGAAAGGATTGAAGGAGCTGAAGGGGCTTACATCCCCATAAGAATAACTGTACTACAAACCAGTGCTCCCTGCTAAACCACCATCCAAAGAGTACACATGGACAGACCCATGGCTATATGTAGCAGAGGACGGCCTTGTTGGGTACCAATGGAAGGAGAAGCCCTTGGTTCTGCCAAGGCTGGACCCCACAGTGTAGGGGAATGTCAGGGTGGGGAGGCAGGAAGGGGTGGATAGTTGAGGGAGGAACACCCTCATAGAAAAAGGGAGGGGGATGGAATAAGGGGGCTATGGACAGGAAACCAGGAAAGGGGATAACATTTGAAATGTAAATAAATAAAAATTATCCAATAAAAGTAAAAGAAAGATTACCTGAATATATAATCACAAGGCATGTGATATACATGGTAAAAACATGTTTCCCCATAGAAGCAAATAAACAAACAGCAATAGCCAGTTGTAAGGAATAATCTGAAGTAAACTAACTCTCATACACTGTACTTGGGTGGGGGGGCACAAAGACATATTCCATGAGCAATTCTGTGTTTTGAAGAAACTGAGGTCCCAAGACTCTTGCCTGGTTTTCTTGGAGTTTTCTCACAAGCACTCAGAATTCCCCTCACACAACTCCACTCTAACACCAGCACTTGATAGTAAGACTCTTGCTGAAGACACCACAGATATTGGTCACAGGGTATGGAGAAATCAAGTTGGTATTGATCAGGAAACTTCCTCCCTGCTAGCTAGCTTTCATGTTAATGGGTGGGGGAGGAGGAGCGATGAACAGTTTGACCCAGTTGTGAACTGCAACAATGACAATATGGTAGCATATGCCCACGGTGCAATTGTGGCATGAATGTTTGGGGGGTGGGCACCAACCACTTTCGGCTTGGATTTAAGGCCTGCTCCATACAAAGACACATGCCTGTACTGTGAACACATACAATCACTCTGAAGAACTGAGGGTTGTGGAGTTCACAGGCTCCAGGGGCGATTGTACTCATATCATATACTAAATGGACGCTGAATTAAACTGCCCCCTAAACTAGTCTTTCTCTGTTCATGTGTCTGTGCAGTTCTTAGACATCATCAGAGATGCTTTCTTGTGCAATGGTTGGTGGGTAATGCAGAAAAACTCACAACTGGTCAAAGTACAGAGGACATGTGTCAGTGGTGTGCTCAGCCACAAATGGGATGTCTGTATCACAACCCTCCTCTCTAAGGCTCAAAGACCATTTCAGAAGAACAGGCAGAAGTATCATAAGAGCCAGAGGTCAGGGAAGGCTGGAGCAAAAATGTGATTTTCTGGATATAGCACAACTGCTGTACACATTAATTCATGGCAGCTGTGGTTGCCTAGGGAAAACCTTCATGAGATCAAGGCAATCAGCTAGCTAGTGTAGGGTCACAGAGAAGCTAGGACAATTGATAGTTTCAGGGGTTGGGAAGAATCAGTTTTAAGGGCATGGTTCCTAGTAGGCCTTTAGTGAATGATCTCATAGGAATATATAGGTAACAAAAATTGGACTCCTGTTTAAAAAAGAAAAGGAGAGAAGGCTGAGGGTGGTGAGGGTATACCTGGGAGGAAGAATTCAGAGGAGGGATGGGAGATGGTAACTGTGACCAAAAGACACTGAAATGAAAATTTCAAAGAATTAATAAAAATAAGGTTTTGGTTGTGACCCTTAGAATTTAATGTCTAAATCATGTCTCCAGCCCAATAAAAATTGTTATTTAAAAAGACAGCTTTTGAAGGGGCTCAGAGACCCCATATGAACAACAATGCCAAGCAACCAGAGCTTCCAGGACTAAAGCCACTACCCAAAGACTATACATGGACTGACCCTGGACTCTGACCTCATAGGTAGCAATGAATATCCTAGTAAGAGCACCAGTGGAAGGGGAAGCCCTGGGTCCTGCTAAGACTGAACCCCCAGTGAACTAGACTGTCGGGGGGAGGGCAGCAATGGGGGGAGGATGGGGAGGGGAACAAAAAAAAAAAGACAGCTTCACTTCATTTATTTTCCTAACGCTGAAATTACCTCATCTGTACAGTGGTGATAGCCACAATGTTGAATGATTTATGTATATAATGAGTCAATATTTCAAAACTATATTTAACATATACTTTATACTATATCAATACTAAATCAACAAGAAATATTTTAAACTTGAGAGGAAAAGAGAGAGAGGTCCTTCAGCATAGAGCTGGAGAAGTGGCTCAGTGGTTAAGAACATGCAGCTCTTGCAAAGGATCTGGGTATCTACATCAGAAGGCTCACAACTGCCTGCAGCTACAGCTGAGCCTCTGGAATCCTTCTCTGACCTTCTCAGACACCCACACTCTTCTGTGTATGCTCCTCTCCCTGACACATATGGATCTAGGCAAAATTAAAGGAGAGAGAGAGAGAGAGAGAGAGAGAGAGAGAGAGAGAGAGAGAGAGAGAGACACTCGGTGCAAGATTCTCTTGTTTCTATCATCTATCATGACACTTTCTTCTAAATATTTTCATGTTTTGAGGACTTCATTTTGGAGAAAACTACCCATCAGCTTGTCTTAAGTAAAAAAAAAAGTTAGGGTGTAATTTCAAGCTTGTTAAATCGATTTTTCTCATCTCTCTCTCTCTCTCTGTCTCTGTGTCTCTCTGTCTGTCTCTCTCTCTGTCTCTCTCTGTCTCTCTCTCTCTCTCTCTCTCTGTGTGTGTGTGTGTGTGTGTGTGTCTTCGTATAGGTCAGAGTACAACTTTTGGGAATTGGTTTGGATTTTCACCAAGTGAGCTACAACGATCTAATTCAGATCGTCGGGGCTAGTATCTGCCTTTAGCTGTCTTGGTATCTCACCAGTCACTTCATAACAGAACATGAGTCAGCTTCCGCTGTATGGCCTGTCCTTTTCTTTTTTCCAGTTCCAATGGTGTCTGGTTCCATGAGGACTTAGAGATGTGTCAACCTTGACTGACACTGTCTACAGGCCCCCACAAGTAACTTCTGGTCACCTTGGTATCTAGTGTTATCCAGTAGCAGTGAAGTCTACATGAAGAGGAAGCCTATGCAGGGGATGGAAGTGTGCCTGGAATTCTGTCTGCTAAAGTAGAAGGAGGATGAATGGATTCTTGATGGGGATGGGCACTTCTCTACTAAAGATGTCTGAATGCATTGGAAGAGTTTGGGCTAGAGGAAAACTGGAATAGACTTCCTAGTGTTGCCCAGATCTGGGGCCTTCCTTGTGCAGCTGCATTTAAAGTAGGGATGTGTCATGTGCTAATAATGTTCCATTTAGGTACTCACAAAATATAATTCTTTTTCCTTTAATTTCTAAGACACACAGTGGCTGCCCGAGGTGGTGCAGAGGTGATCTTTCTATTTTGGGAATAAAGTGAACTATAAATCATAAGAGCAGTCATTGGCTTAGAAGTCTCTTTGTTCTGTTCCACCCACATCATGCAAATAGAAACTCAAGCTCCCTCTGTAATGAGGGTGGGAAACATAAATCAGAGGCTGGGCAGTGGGGAGAAGAGGTAACTTTCATCCAAAACCTTGCTTAAAACAGACGATGTAGCTGATTTAAAACCCACTGTGCTTGAGTTTAAAGGAAAAAAGGTATCGATTTAATTATGTGGGTCTGGATGAAAGTACCCACTACTGAAAAATCTCATCACCTGTGATCATTAAGGTTTATGTAAAGGATGGAAGGGATCTCTTGTTGAGGAGTGTGGGGCGTGAAAGCTGAACCTCATTTCTAATTTGCTAAATTGTGCACTAAAATGGTAGCTGCTCAAACCCACTTTTGACTGGGAGTGATGAGAGCACTGTATTTCACAGCAATGAGCAGAGAATGCTAGATCGGCAAGTTTAGAGACTGGACTTTACAGATGGGATGGTTCATAAATTAATCAGTTATTTAATGTTGTCTTTCCTGGGACTCAGAGAGAGACAGAGAGAGAGAGAGAGAGAGAGAGAGAGAGAGAGAGAGAGAGACAGACAGACAGACAGACAGACAGACAGACAGACAGAGACAGAGAGAGAGAGAGAGACAGAGACAGAGAGAGAGAGAGAGAGAGAGAGAGAGAGAGAGAGCCACTTCACCCTAAAGAACTTGCTCCAGTACTCAAGTCTGGACACTGAGGTAGACCAGTTCTCCCCTCATTTTATTCTCAGTTATTCTCCACTTGCCTACAATGTTCACTCTCTATTCACTCTGTGGTTTATGTCTGTCTGCAGAAGCACAGTGGAAGCCAGTGTAATACTTAGGGCTAAGCTTGGTAAATGCTCACTAGAAGCTCTGGAAATGTTTAGAGATCTGCATTCTGCCTTGCTGGATCTCATTTTCTTGAGAAACTTTTACCTTAATGAGGTAGTGGCTGTCAAAACACTGCTCAATGTTGTCTGTACATGTTCAGCTACCAGCTTTACTGTTTGTAAGAACATGTGTAGAATTTAAACTTATTATACTCCAGTAAGAAGCCCCAACACCTCATCTACTGTTTTGTGTGTGTGTGAGTGTGTTTCCTAGAAATTAACCTTCAAAGGTTCCTTACACCTCAATGTCTCCATCTATCATATGAGGATACTGGCACTACTTACTTCAAGAGTTAATGGATACACTGTTGTAGACATTTTTAATCTGGACCTGGGGTTTCTACACAGTCTTGACCATTTAGTTCCCAGATGAAAGACACACACACACACACACACACACACACACAAAACCTTTATATTTTTAATAAGTCTTAATCAACGTAAGAGCTGGGCAGATATCTCCATTCTAAGCTATTAAAATCTACTTTCCTATAGATAACCCTAAGTTATTACTTACTAATTACTATGTTTTATCTGGGCTGCTCTTAACTTCAATTGGTCAGCCCTCAGGGTTATGTTTTCATGGATTGCCTAATCCATGGCAGCTTTTCTTCCTTCTCCACCTTCTTCTCATGGTTTTCCTCTGACTCCCACCTATGTCTTTTCTGCCCAGCTATTGGCTGTTGGCATCTTTATTTACAAATCAGAAATAACTTGGAGGCAGGGTCACTTGAGTTTACTTACAGACTCCAGGTAGAGAGCTCTCACTTAGCATTACAATAGACAGCAGACCAAACCTCAACATCACACTCTGTATGTGCTAGCATTGAAACACTGCAAACGTTTTGGTATTTGACTTATCAAAATGCACAGCGAATTCCTCTGTTCCTTGACTTGAATGAGTCTTTGGAATTACTTGGTAAATAGAATAGAGATGGCAAGAATGAAATCTTACAGATAACTCAATTAGAAAGGAAAACTGCTGTAGAAAGCTCACACTGGGAGCCATCAGCCACCATGTGAGGCTGGCCTGAGGCTGGTATGGGGAGAGACTACCATGGAGCCAGACTCCAGCTACTTGATTCTTTTCAGCCTAAGAGCTGAGCATGTAAATGAATTAGTGTTCAAGAAGGCTTCCACTGGTCACATTCTGATTGCAGCAGGTAGGCCTAGTCACCCCCATATTTATTTGCTGTTTTGTGCTACTTCATTTAACTGTGCATAATTATTATTGTCTTAAACTGCTCTTTCAGGGTAACAAGGTACTAAAACATAGATTTAGGTGAACTGAGGCAGACAGTGATGGGGGTATTGTCGGTTGTGGTGGCAAAGTTGTGGTTGCTGGGGCAAAGTAGCTTACTTTTGATAAATTATCCTTGACTTAACTTTTTTGATATTCTAAGGTGAAAAGCTGCTGACTTTTGGTGATTAACTCCTGATGTTCAGTAGATTAAGAAAAAATTGGCGGGGGGGGCTAATTTCTTTTTCAGCCTGTTTATCCTGTGAGTAGAGGAAGGCTACTAATTTGTTTGAATTAATTTTATATTCACCCACTTTGCTGAAGTTTACGAGTTCTAAACAGGTTTTGGGGTCACTTAAGTACACTAGTATATCATCTGCAAATAGTGATGTTTTGACTTCTTCCTTTCCAATTTGTTTCCCTTTGACTTCCTTTTGTTGTCTAACTGCTCTGGTTGGACTTCAAGTACTATACTGAATAGGTAGGGAGAAAGTGGATAGCCTTCTCTAGTCCCTGATTTTTGTGGGATTTCTTCAATAGTCACAAATAATATAAACTACCTTGGTGTGACTCTAACCAAACAAGTGAAAGATCTGTATGACAAGAACTTCAAGTTTCTGAAGAAATCAAAGAAAATCTCAGAAGATAAAAAGATCTCCCATGCTCACGAATTGGCAGGATTAGTATAGTAAAAATGGTCATCTTGCCAAAACCAATCTACAGATTCAATGTAATCCCCATCAAAATAACAACTCAATTCTTTATAGAGTTAGAAAGAGCAATTTGCAAATTCATTTGGAATAACAAAAAAATTCAGGATAGTGAAAACTATCCTCAACAATAAATGAACTTCTGGGGGAATCACCATTCCTAACCTCAAGCTGCATTACAGAGCAATCATGATGAAAACTATATAGTATTGGTACAGAGACAGGCAGGTAGATCAGTGGAATAGAATTGAAGACCCAGAAATGAACCCACATCCCTATGGTCACTTGATCTTTGATGAAGGAGCTAACCATTCAGTGGAAAAAAGATAGCATTTTCAACAAATTGTGCTGGTTCAACTGGAGGTCAGATTGTAGAAGAATGCAAATCGACCCACTCTTATCTCCTTGTACAAAGCTCAAGTCCAAGTGAATCAAAGACCTCCACAAAAAACCAGATACACTGAAACTAATGGAAGAGAAAGTAAGAAAGAGCCTTGAACACATGGGCACAGGGGAAAATTTCCTGAACAGAACACCAATGGCTTATGCTCTAAAATCAAGATTCGAAAAATGGAACCTCATAAAATTGCAAAGCTTCTGTAAGGCAAAGGATACAGTCAATAGGACAAAAGGTTAACCAACAGTTTGTCAAAAGATCTTTACCAATGTTACATCTGACAGAGGGCTAATATCTAATATATATAAAGAATTCAAGAAGTTAGACTCCAGAGAATCAAGTAACCCGATTAGAAAATATGGTACAGAGCTTATTAAAGATTTCTCAACTGAGGAATGCTGAATGGCTGAGAAACAACTAAAATGTTCAACATCCTTAGTCATCAGGGAAATACAAATCAAAACAACCCTGAAATTCCACTTCACACTAGTCAGGATGGCTAAGATAAAAAAACTCACGTATGTAACAGCAGATGCTGGTGAGGATGTGGAGAAAGAGGAACACTCCTCCATTGTTGGTGGGATTGCAGACTGGTACAAGCATTCTGGAAATCAATCTGGTAGTTTCTCAGAAAATTGGACATAGTACTACCTGAGGACCCAGCTATACCACTCCTGGGCATATATCTAAAAGATGCTCCAACATATAACAAGTATGCATGCTCCACTATGTTTATAGCAGCCTTATTTATAATAGCCAGAAGCTTAAAAGAACCCAGATGTTCCTTAACATAGGAATGGATTCAGAAAATGTGGTACATTTACATAATGGAGTACTACTCAGCTATTAAAAACAATGACTTCATGAAATTCATAGGCAAATGGATGGAACTAGAAAATATTATCCTGAGTGAGGTAACCCAATCACAAAAGAACACAAATGATATGCACTCACTGATATGTGGACATTAGCACAAAAGCTCACAAAAAAACCAAGAAACAATTCATAGACCATATGAAGCTCAAGAATAAGAAAGACCAAAGTGTGGATGCTTCAGTACTTCTTAGAGGAGGAAACAAAATGCTCACAAGAGGAAATATGGAGACAAAGTGTGGAGCAGAGACTGAAAGAAAGGCCATCCAGAGACTGCCACACATGGGGATCCATCCCACATGCAGTCACCAAACCCAGGAACTACTGGAGATGCCAAGAAGTGCATGCTGACAGGAGCCTGATATAGCTATCTCCTGAGAGGCTCTGCCACAGCCTGATAAAATACAGAGGCAGATGCTTGCAGCCAACCATTGGACTGAGAATACCAGTGGAGGAAGTAAAGAAAAGACTGAGGTAGCCCGGGGGCAGGGTGTTGGAGGTTTGCAACCCCATAGGAATAACAACAAAAGCAACTAACCAGACAACCCAGAGTTACTAGGGACTAAACCACCAACCAAAGAGTTCACATGAAGTGGGACATGTCTCCAGCCACACATGTAGCAGAGGAGGGCCTTGTTGGGCACCAATGGGAGGAGAGGCCCTTTGTCCTGTGAAAGCTTATTGTTCCAGTATAGAAGAATGCCAGGGCAGGGAGGCAGGAAGGAATGGGTGGGTGGGTGGGGGAGTACTCTCATGGAGGCAGAGCATGAGGGGATGGTGTAGGGCATTTCCTGAGGGGAAACTAGGAAGGGGAATAATATTTGAAATGTAGATAAAGAAAATATCCAGGGCTGGAGAGATGGCTCAATGGTTAAGAGCACTGACTGGTACTCCAAGACTCCTGAGTTCAATTCCCAGTAACCACATGGTGGTTCACAACCATCTGTAATGGGATACAGTGACCTCTCCTTGTGTGTCTGAAGACAGCTATTATGTACTCATATATAAATAAATTAAATGAATAAATAAATAAATAAATCTTTAAAAGGGGGGGACTGGGTGGCTGGAGAGATAGCTCAGTGGTTAGGGCACTAACTGCTCTTCCAGAGGTCCTGAGTTCAAATCCCAGCAACCACATGGTTTCTCACAACCATCTGTAACGGGATCCAATGCCTTCTTCTGGTGTGTCTGAAGACAGCTACAGTGTATGCATATATATAAAATAAACAATATTTAAAAAAAGAGGCTTAATTTCTAGGGCTCTTTTTTTCTGGCTTAAGGGCCCCTCACTAGCCAGGTAAGAGGCTTGAAAGTCTTTAATTCTCTGTGAGTCAAAGAAAAAAGAAGAGGAAGAAAGGGAGAATTCAAGCACACACAGAGGCACACACAGACAACATGCACACCAGATGAAGTGGAAATGGCTGCACCAAATTTTTTTTATTGCTTTCAGCCTTTTATAGTTTTTAAACAAAAAGTTCTCTAAGTAGGAAGAATTACCTCATAGATAAAATGTTACATAAAAGTGGAGTTACAGAAGGATGTGAACAGTAAGTAACAAGCAGTGTTTCATTCTGTAAGTTCATTATAAGTTTAAAGCAACAGTTTCATATGACTTTGTTTTATCATAGTGCACACTTGTGGCTTCTATGGGAAACGTCTGCTAATCAAGGTCGAAGTCCACCATGACCTGATAGCGTCTGGGCTTGGCACAATAGGGGAGACTTTCTTCATTGGCAGGGCTTCTCCTCAGACCTTGTCTAGGGAATTCCAAGTCCCCCATATGCCTCTACCTTGAGGAATATCATGTTGAGTCAACTAGATTGCAGTATCATTTTCCTTTCTCTGATAAAACCTGTTTGGCCAGAACTTGAGATTCTGGAAATGCTTCCCAGTGCTAATGAGGCATTCCAGGTACCATATGTCATATATCCCCAGCCAATGACTTTGGTCATCCTGGATGTTCCTACCCTTGGCCTCCCAACTTTATAATTACCCCATTTAAAGTTGATCTGCCTACTGATTGCTGGTCCTGGTATGGTCATTAACCAAACACACTTACAGGGCTTCCAAAACCCCCACTCACAGTCTATGCTCCCTTTGCCCTTGTGGTCCAAATTGGCAGATCCAAGAGAGCAGGGAGACCACAGTTTCATCCTTGGACCTGATCTAGAATGAATATTTTTTTCTTGATCATAGATTGTCTCAATCCTATTTCTCTTCTTAATGTAATTGTGAAAGCTCATTGTACTCCTTACTATGAAGCCTTTACTTACTATTTTATGAGGAGGAGGTGCAGTCTATTCTTGATTCTAACTTGATTACATTTTCTGGCAAAACAACTGGAACCATCTCCTTAAATTTTCTTCTTAAAATTATTTGAATCAACCTCCACATCAAACCAGATACAGTCAAACTAATAGAAGAAAAACTAGGGAAGCATTTGGAACACATGGGCACTGGAAAAAATTTCCTGAACAAAACACCCATGGCTTATGCTCTAAGATCAAGAATCGACAAATGGGATCTCATAAAACTGCAAAGCTTCTGTAAGGCAAAGGACACTGTGGTTAGGACAAAACCGCAACCAACAGATTGGGAAAAGATCTTTACCAATCCTACAACAGATAGAGGGCTTATATCCAAAATATACAAAGAACTGAAGAAGTTAGACAGCAGGGAGGCAAATAACCCTATTAAAAATGGGGTTCAGAGCTAAACAGAGAATTCACAGCTGAGGAATGCGAATGGCTGAGAAACACCTAAAGAAATGTTCAACATCTTTAGTCATAAGGAAATGCAAATCAAAACAACCCTGAGATTTCACCTCACACCAGTGAGAATGGCTAAGATCAAAAACTCAGGTGACAGCAAATGCTGGCGAGGATGTGGAGAAAGGAACACTCCTCCATTGTTGGTGGGGTTGCAGACTGCTGCAACCATTCTGGAAATCAGTCTGGAGGTTCCTCAGAAAATTGGACATTGAACTGCCTGAGGATCCAGCTATACCTCTCCTGGGCATATACCCAAAAGATGCCCCAACATATAAAAAAGACACGTGCTCCACTATGTTCATCGCAGCCTTATTTATTAGCCATAAGCTGGAAAGAACCCAGATGCCCTTCAACAGAGGAATGGATACAGAAAATGTGGTACATCTACACAATGGAATATTACTCAGCTATCAAAAACAATGACTTTGTGAAATTCGTAGGCAAATGGTTGGAACTGGAAACTATCATCCTGAGTGAGCTAACCCAATCACAGAAAGACATACATGGTATGTACTCATTGATAAGTGGCTATTAGCCCAAATGCTTGAATTACCCTAGATGCCTAGAACAAATGAAACTCAAGACGGATGATCAAAATGTGAATGCAGATCGCTCATGAGAGACACAGCCAGAATACAGCAAATACAGAGGCGTATGCCAGCAGGAAACCACTGAACTGAGAACAGGACCCCTGTTGAAGGAATCAGAGAAAGAACTGGAAGAGCTTGAAGGAGCTCGAGACCCCATATGTACAGCAATGCCAACCAACCAGAGTTTCCAGGGACTAAGCCACTACCCAAAGACTATACATGGACTGACCCTGGACTCTGACCTCGTAGGTTGCAATGAATATCCTAGTAAGAGCACCAGTGGAAGGGGAAGCCCTGGGTCCTGCTAAGACTGAACCCCTAGTGAACTAGACTGTTGGGGAGAGGGCAGCAATGGGGGGGGGGGTGGGAGGGGAACACCCAAAAGGAAGGGGAGGGGGGGGGGGATGTTTGCCCGGAAACCGGGAAAGGGAATAACATTCGAAATGTATATAAGAAATACTCAAGTTAATAAAAAAAAAAATTATTTGAATCAAGTTAGAAATTCTCTTCATGTTGATCTATAGGGAATTTGCCTGAAAGAGTGGGCTGATGCCCAGGGATCGCTGGGCTATGTAATAGTGACAGGGATGGAATATCAGTAGCAAGAAACAATCCTGGGATGAAGTCTCTAAGGACTCTGCATTCTTAGAGCTCATCCATCGCAGACCATGCAAAATGGTGGGCCATCTCCAGAAAACTCACCTGCATGCCTTTAGCCTTTCCCAGATGGCTTCCAACAGTTAAGTGCCGAACGTTCTCTTAGATCAATCTTTGCTGTTCACTAGCATATGCTGCTGTTAATGTATTATCTCATTGCTGATATAATTTCCTGGAAATTCATGTGATAGGAACTGGGTTATCTTTGGTTGATTATGATGAATATTAGATGAGATCACAGGTTGATAAGTACTATAAAATACAAACAATGAAGCCTATTAAAAAAAACAAGTATTGGGATGGAGGAACGTCTCAGAGGTTGAGGACACTGACTGCTCTTCCAGAGGTCCTGAGTTCAATTCCCAGCAATCACATGGTGGCTCGTAGCCATCTGTAATGAGATCTGGCACCTCTTCTGGCAGTATATGATAAACAAATATATCTTAACAAAAAGCAAAGTATTAGTTTTTAAAAAAAAAAACACATTTTTAATTATCTTAACACTGTTAAGGAGTTTTGTCATGTTGGGGGTTGGACCTAGATTCTCCTGTATGGTAGGAAAATGTACTGCCTCTGGCTCTCTCCCCAGCCGAGTAGAGTGACCTCTTAAGAGACAAAATGGATCCAGTGCTTTATAAAAACTTGAACAGTCTTAGAAACAGGAAGTAAGCAAAACATCTAAGTGGAACACATTTGGTTTATATGTAAAAAGTGGTCAAATTAGCAATAATTATTAAACATTAACTATAGGGAATAAAAGTTGGAAATTTCCTTGTTAGCTGTTTTTCATGCCTTTGTAAACGGTTATAATGCAAATTATTTCAGAATCCCTTCTTTCTGTAGTAACTGCATTTAGGCATGTCATCCACAGGGTGGAAGCAAAGGGTTTCATTTGGACTGGGCAAGTTCTGAGTCTTTATAGTGCAGCATACAATGTGTATAAGGCAGCAGTCCATTCTTCTGATGTTGAAGATGTGTACTTAGGTCCTTAATTTATACCTTAAGAAGCTTTCTTATTGGCTAGAAAACTATAAAAACCTCTACCTCTGATCCATAGACAGCTAATAGATAATTGCTAGTAAACTTAGGTTATGAAAGTTGGAGCTCTTGGGCTGGAGAGATGGTGTGGCTCACAACCAAAGAAAGAAGAAAAAAGAAAAGGAAAAAGGAAGGAAGGAAGGAAAGAAGGAAGGAAGGAAGGAAGGAAGGAAGGAAGAAGGATCACTGTTTTTAGGCTGTTGGAGTAGTATGTGGAAAGAACAATTGTAGTTAGGTAATTTCCTAATGGGAAAATGAATTTTTCAATCTTGGAAAAGAATAAACAAGAAGAAAATAGCTTTAGAAAAGGAAATACTTTTATTTGAAATATTTTTACCCATGGTTGGGAAACTTAGTGGAAGATGAAAGTGTCAGTCTGTCATTAAGAACAAATCTTGACAATGCAGGGGCAGCTGCTGGGCAAAGGGGACAGACAGAAGAGGAGAGGCTGAGTGGCTCCAACTCCCCAGTGCTGAGTATGGTCAGTCACTTAGTGAACAGGTGAGGGTAATGAGCCGACTGGTCTCAGGAATGTCCATCATTTCTAGTTTGGTTAAGATGGTGGCACAGTGGGTCTTACTCAAGCCTAATCAAATTTGTATCTCTGAGGGGACACTTTGGAGAGAGAATTTTGTTTCATAATTCTCCACATGAGTCTAGTGTGAGGCAGAGCTCTGCTATAGGCAGGACTCTGTAAAGAGGGACCAGAGATCTTCTAACAAACTATCTTCTAAACCCGTTTGGTTCCTTCTAGACATTTCTTTCCCAATAGCAGCCAACCATTGCCCCAGTGTAGGGGAATGTCAGGGTGATGGTGGGAAGGGATGGTGGGGGGACACTCTCATAGAAGCAGGAGGAGGGAAGCATGGGATAGGGGGTTATAGACAGGAAATTGGGAAAGGGAATACATTTGAAATGTAAATAAAAATATCCAATAAAAATGCACATTACATGAAAAAATAAATCAGTGAATGTAATGTCAAATCTGATCAAATTATTGTGTTACATGGGATTATTGCCCTTGAATTAACAGACATAAAAGCTTTCTTCATGATTTAAAATCTAAATATCCAGAATAGGGAACATTGCTTCTGAAGAATTACATCCTAAGATAATAACAAACTAATCCTTGTGGAGAGCTTTTAAGACTTTAAGGTTACATGTGAGAACCGTCTGTGTGATGATCTAAGCATCCGGGAAGCATGACGAATTAGTACAGCAGTGTGGAAAAAACTTTCTACAGAGGACACCAACAGAAAGCTTGTATGCTAGGTGAATTTTATGCATCAGCCTGATACTTTGGTGAGAGTTTGGTGAAAGATGAATACAGATGTAGTTAACATTTACCATCAGCCAACTTAAATGAGATAAACATCAAATTCACTGCAGACCTTAAGAGATGGAACAGCAAGTTTCCAGGCAAGGAAGGATTCTACCTCAAGTCTGTAACACATTTTACCCTAGTGTGCCTATAACTGTCAGTCTGTCTGCCCTGTGAATAGCAGACTTGCCATCTTCACAATAGGGTAAGTCAATACCTTAAGACATATATATCCTTGATCACTGCCTAGAAGAACCCTCGTACAATGTATGTCATTCTTAGAAACACAATAGAGTTGTTTCCCTTTCTGTATAGTGAGTGAGGACTCAGATAAAGTTGATGCCTAAAGTTATTGAGAGTTTATATAAAATAAATTACCCAGTGGAATCATCTCTGGTTGACAATTGATGAAGACAGAATCATCTCTTACTGTTGGATAGAGGTAAGGAGTCCTCCTATCAAAAGACAACAGTTTCACAGGAAGTGGAGAATCAAGGACACAATGATGAACGTAAGAGCTACACCTAAAACCCGGTGGGCCATTCGAGTCAGCGCTTCTTAATATAAGAAAACATAGAATGCATGAGCTCAGTGAAACTAGGGAAGACACCACTTCAGTTTGCTTTGTAAAATTTATTGGCTGCTTGGTAACAGAAGTATTCAGTTCGACCTGATCAAGCATAAAAATACCCAACTAAACTCGAAGTTTTCAGTAGTTCATAAATAATTTGTGAATGCAATTTCTCATCTAAAAACAGGGCATGATTTCCTCTAAATCAACAGAGCAGTAATTATGGGCAGTACTCACACAAAGGTGTTAGTAGATAAATAAATTTTGGAAATGGTGACTTATATACAGTAAATGATGGCTCTCCAAAGGAGAGGTATATTTCCAAAACAAACTTGATTCAAGAATTTGTTCTTCAATAGTGTTAGAGTTTGGTGTCTGCAGATGGGATGGATCCCAAGGTGGGGCGGTCTCTGAATGGCTGAATGGCCTTTCTTTCAGTCAGTCTCTGCTCCTTTTTTTTTTTTGTTCCTGCATATCCTTTAGACAGGAACAATTCTGGTTTAAAAATTTTAAGATGGATGGGTGGCCCCATTCCTCAACCGGGGGCCATGTCTATCTACTGGAGATATTCTCTTCAGGTTCTGTCTCCCCGCTCTGGGCATTTTGGCTAATGTCATCCCCATTGGATCCTGAGAGCCTCTTACATCCCTGATGTCTGGGACTTTCTAGTGCCCCCCTCCCATTTCCCATGCTACCCTGCTGCATATTTCTATTCATTCTCCTGGACCTCTACGATTCTCTCCTGTCTTTCCTCACCATATCTGATCCTACTCCACCTTTCCCTCCCTTCCCCTTCCCCACCCAGGTTCCTCCATCCCACTGCCTTCTGTGATTATTTTCTTCCCCCTTCTAAGTGGGATTGAAGGATCTACACTTTGGCCATCCTTCTTGTTAAGCTTCATATGGTCTATGAATTGTATAGTGGGTATTCTGAGCTTTAGGGCTAATATCCATTTATCAGTGAGTACATACCATGCATGTCCTTTTGGATCTGGGTTGCCTCACCAAGGATGATATTTTCTAGTTCCATTCATTTGCCTGCAAAATTCATGATGCCCTCATTTTCAGTAGCTGAGTAATACTCCATTGTGTAAATGTACCACATTTTCTGTATCCATTCTACTGTTGAGGGACATCTGGGTTCTTTCTAGCTTCTGGCTATTATAAATAAGGCTGCTATAAACATAGTGTTGCATGTGTCCTTGTGATTTGGTGAAGCATCTTTTGGATCTATGCCCAGAGGTGGTATAGCTGAGTCTTCAGGTAGAACTATTTCCAATTTTCTGAGAATCTACCAGATTGATTTCCAAAGCAGTTGTACCAGCTCACAGTCCCACAGGCAATGGAATAGTGTTCCTCTTCTTACCAGCATATGCTGTCACCTGAGTGTTTGATCTTAGCAATTCTGATTGGTATAAGGTGGAATCTCAGGGTCGTTTTGATTTGCATTTCTCTGATAACTAAGGATGTCGAACATTTCTTTAGGTGTTTCTCAGCCATTCTGTATTCCTCACTTGAGAATTCTTTGTTTAGCTCATTTTTTAATTGGGTTATTTGTTTTTTTAGAATCTAACTTCTTGAGTTACTTGTACATTTTGAATATTAGTCCCCTGTCAGATGTAAGGTTTAGTAAAGATCTTTCCCCAATCTTTAGGTTGCTGTTTTAGCCTAATGATAGTGTCCTTTGCCTTACAGAAGGTTTTGGTTTCATGAGGTCTCATTTGTCTATTTTTGATCTTTCATCCTGAACAATTGGTATTCTGTTAAGGAAATCCTCCCTGTGCCAATGTGTTCCAATTATTTCCCACTTTCTCTTCTATTATATTCAATATAATATTATATTCAATATAATAGAAGGGAAAGTGGGATCTGGTTTTATGTGGAGGTTCTTGAGCCACTTGGACTTGAGCTTTGTACAAAAAGATTTAAAATGGATCAATTTGCATTCTTCTACATGCAGACCTCCAATTAGACCAGCTGATGCCAAGATGTGCTTGCAGACAGGAGCCTGGTATGGCGGTCCTCTGAGAGCCTCTGCCAGAACCTGACTAATACAGATGCAGATACTCACAGCCAACCTTTGGACTGAGCCTGGGGACCCCCCAAAAAAGTGAAAAAGTTAGGGGAAGGACTGAAGGAGCTGAAGGGGACTGCAACCCCATAGGAAAAACAACACTATCAACTAACCAGACCCTTCAGAGCAGCCAGGGACTAAACCACCAACCAAAGAGTATACATGGGCCAATCCATGGCTCCCACCACATTTGTAGCAGAGGACTGCCTTATCTGGCATCAGTGGGAAGGGATGTGCTTGGTCCTATGGGGCTTCATGTTCCAGAGAAGGAGGATGCTAGTGGGAGAAGGTGGGTGGGGGGCATTCTCTTAAAGGCAAAGGGGAGAGGGCATGTGGTGGAAGTTTCATGGAGGGGGGACCAGGAAAGGGGACAACATTTAAAAGTAAATAAATCAAATAATTAATAAAGAAATGTTCAAATGTCCATCAAGGAATAAATAAAATGTAGTGTCTACAAAAAAGAAATATTGTCATTCACTCTAAAAAATAAAAACATTTATAATGTTAAAAAAAAATCTGTCCTCCAAATAAGCCTACTGATCCTTTATGCAGCATTAATTGAGGAGCTGTATCTGTCCTGCTTTTTGCTTTCTATGATCTAGAGAACTAGTTCTTTTTGGAGTCTGTCCTCTCATATTTTATTCATGATCTAACAATGGCATTACTTGAAGCTTTATTAAAGCCGTGGTTTTGTGGAAGATAACTTTTCGAAAGTCTGAAATGTTGCCTAACTATGTAGGTAGACAGTTAGATTTGGCATCCCTCCATCTCAAGAGGGTCTCCATTTGAAGTCAATGTCTCGTTTTGGAACCTTTGTATCTCAGAAAGCTGGGATACACTTTCTACCACAGAGGTTACAGATGCGTCATTCTGTTGGGAAAGGTGTAGGTACTTCACTTGGTATGATGAATGAAACTCTCATTTTGGACTTAGAACCTTGGAGAGTGACAGAGTTGCT
This sequence comes from Rattus rattus, assembly GCF_011064425.1. Taxonomy (NCBI): domain Eukaryota; kingdom Metazoa; phylum Chordata; class Mammalia; order Rodentia; family Muridae; genus Rattus; species Rattus rattus. The sequence continues at coordinate 2,885,532 of NC_046164.1, forward strand.
TGTGCTTAGCTTAATTGTGCTTGTGTACGCTGTACAATACATTCCATATTTACTGTGTAACTACATCTACTCTACTGCAATTAACTTTATATAAAGAAGGGTTTTCCTTGGCCTTTATTAGCTTCACATATATTCATTCCAAAAGTATATCTGTCTTCCAGGAAGAATATAGAATCAGGGTACATTCATTTTCTCAGAGTGAAGAATGCATAGAAATTCATGCATATTTTAAGCACATCATAAATCAAGCTCAGCTGAAAACGTATGGTATTCCAGAAACTACCTGCTAAGTTGTTCTCAGGAGACATTAGCAAAAGTAAAAACCCAAACCAAAATGAAAGCAAACCAAAATCCCAAGTCTCCCTTCTTCATTCATGTTTAGGAGAATTTTCATTTTCAAGGCAGATAGATACTACAGAATTAACTGCTGTAGTTCACAGCTGGATGTGAGGGGGTACTCCCAGGAAGTATTTTGGTTTTAAAAATGAGGTACTCCAGACTGTTTGTTAGCGAGGAAGCTAACTTTTCCTCAGTGGTACCTATGAAGTCTTAAAATTAGTCAGGGAACAGATTGAGTCTACTGGGGATTGCCGAGTTGATGCTAATGTTGGGAGTCTTTGAGAGAAACAGCAGAGATCTAGTGGGAAACCCAGTTTGTGTGGCTGGCTATCTCAGTAGCTAGCACTGTGTGGAATGACACAACAACCATTCTGAAGACCAGCATCACTGTCCATCATACTTAGAGTTTGCACTATATTTCAATTTATTTTTATAATTCATCAAAAAACATTGTAGCTGGGAAAAATGGAATTATCTTGGTGGTCTTCTTGGAAGGCCATCTCTGTGGTACTTGCTTGATTTTGTTATCTGGCAATTTTCCAGAGTGGTCCAGTTCTAGGTCTGTGAGGAAATGGGAATAAATGGTGCATAAGAGAAACATCAGATGCATACAAGGCAACATATATAATTTTTATGTTTATGGTAAAGAAAAAACTGTCTAGTATGACTCATATATCTCGTGTAGCCCATTTGGGTAAGAATTTCCCAATACCTGAAGCAAAGATTGCTACGCCAAGATGCATAGTTCATTACCCAGTGAAGCCTGTGTGACAGTCTACTCTATGGGAATAATTACTGTCAGAGCAAAAGAGTAAAAGCAGTAATAGCCCTTGACATAGTTTGGTTTTTGACTCTCTCATAGAGGTCATATGGGTTTATGCTGGGTAGTTTTATGCTAACGTGCCACAAGTTAAAGTCTTCTGAGGAGAGGGAACCTCAATAAAGCAGATGCCTTCATCAGACTGAATTGTAGACAAGCCTGGAGGCCATTTTCTTAATTCGTGATTGGTGGGGGTGTGCCTAGTCCAAATGTGGGTGAGGCGATCCCTGGGCTAGGGGTCCTGGGTTCTATAATAGAGCAAGTTGAGTAAGCCATGAGGAGCAAACCAGTAAGCAGCACCCTTCCATGGCCTCTGTATCAGCTCCTGACTCTAGGTTCCTGCTCCATTTGATTTCTGCCCTGGCTTCCACCAATGTGGTCTACAATGTGGAAGTGTAAGCTAGATAAACCCTTTCTTCCTCAACTTGTTTTTGGTCATGGTGTTCCATCACATCAATAGTAACCTTGACTATGATAGGTCCAAGGGTGGCATATTGGGTAGAGATTGGCCTTGGAGAGGAGGAGTGCAGTCGGAGGTCCTTAGGCCACCATGTATCAGTATCCTTAAAGAGGAGTATAGAGCATTAGGCACTTCCCCTTTTCTCCCTTTGATTCCTGACAATGAGATAGCAATTTACTATACTACGTGTTCCCCATTGCTGCCACCTGACACCTGTGCAGAGGCTTAAAAACATCAGGGCTATGGGGAAACTTATGGGACAGAATACCTCAAAGAGCGAGATGAAATAAACCTTCTCTTTGAACAAGTTGATTATCTTGAGTATTTTATTACAATTATGGAAAGCTGAACACTAATGTTCCTGGTCATAGAATTGGGACAGTAGTTCAGTGTTTTTCTACTTTAGTAAGACACCATTTGGTAGGAGAAGGTTTGATTTTTCTTTGCTTGTTTTTGTTGTTGTTATTGATGTTGGGTTGTTTGGGATTTTTTTGTCTTGTTTTTGTATATAAAAAATTCACATGGTACAAGGTGTGATTCTAGTATCTAAAATATTTTTTATCTATAGGGCAGAGAAACTCTTTTATCTTGGCATCCCAGGAAACACTAAGTTAATTTCTTCCAGAAAAAAATTGCCTGGCTTTATAAAATTGAAAAACTCACTCCCTCTCCAATAGAACATCAGTTTGGGGTCTTGAAGGTTCACCTAAGAAGATTAAAGTCAAGATGACAACTCCAATTGTTATAACACTTTATTTTATTTTATTTTTTTTGGTTCTTTTTTTCCGGAGCTGGGGACCGAACCCAGGGCCTTGCGCTTCCTAGGTAAGCGCTCTACAGCTGAGCTAAATCCCCAGCCCCTGTTATAACACTTTAAAGTATGAAATATAATGTGTCTGTTGAGTGTATAGAGATAAATGAGAGGTGCATCTAGGAATGAGAACACTTAGAGACCAAAGATTTCAGCTTGTATTCAAGTATCTAGGGAGAGACTGATGGCCTTTCACTGAAAAAGAATTACATGACCAGTCAATGTTACCTTAACAGTGTTAGGGTGCCAAAATGTGTAGAAAAAAATGAATGCATTTCAACTTAAGATATGATGAAAAGACTGGTCTATTTAGGGGGAAATACTCAACATTTCCTCTGGTATCAGTGAGTACCAAACTGGGTACAGGGTTGCTAGGACAGTACTTAGTCATCTTGGGCCAGTTTCTGGTTAGTAAACTATCTCCAGAGTTATTGAATGAATAATACCACCGAATCTTCCCTGGAGCCTAAGAATCACAGTGTATTAGTTATTGTTCGAAATTTGATAGAAAGGCTTGGGCTGTAGTATCGTATTCTGACATGATACCTCCACCTTAAAACCTTGTCCAGTAGGGTATAATTCTTTGTCGGAGTCACAAAATCATCTCCATGCAATTTCCTGTTAGTAGTTCTTCATTCCAGATTACATCTATGACTAGCAGGACATGGGTACATTTAGGTTCAAAACATTCTGTGCATTTTGTAGAAATTTAGGAAGACATGTAAATGATATTTTAGTTTCTATTCAGGTGATCAAAATGTGCTTCAAAGGTCAAAGAATTGGATAGTGAAGAAATCAAAAGATTAGAGAAAAATGCTAACTGAAGGGAAATTACATAGAAAAAAAAATCTATAGAAGGTAAAGATAATTACAATCAACCAGAAAAATAATTATATTAGACTCTTTGTTGATGTTATACTATATTAAATGAGTTAATCTCTTGATTTAGTTAGCATTAACACATTCCTGAAAGTTGTTAGGTTAAAAGGAATTATCTTGAAATATATTAGTTTAATGTTGCTTACTTTTCTTTCTTTTCAAAATATACTTATTTATTTAGTGGATATGGGCCATTATGTATTTGTGTGGAGGTCAAAGAGTAACAGGGAGTTCACCCTGTTGGTCCTGGGAATCAAACTGGTGTTGTCAGATTTAACAGTAAGCATCTTTATATGCTGAACCATCTCATCTACCCTACCTTCTTTCTTAAATGGATGTTTGCTCCTGTTTCAATGTGTCCTCTGAGAAACTAAATTATCTTCCTACAAATTGAGAAAATATACTCTGAGCTACTGGGGATTGCTTCCCAATGTGTGTGTGTGTGTGTGTGTGTGTGTGTGTGGCAAAGACAGATAACTGGACTGGGGATTTTAATTTAAATTAGATGGTTCTAGAATTCAGGTTTTTGGGGTTTTTTTGTTTGTTTGTTTTACCAACTCCATGAAAAGTCTGACTAACACTAATTGAAATCCTTGTTTATAGCAATTTAAGATGTTAGCTGTAATAGTTTTTAGTCACCACAATTGACTTTAAAAAAAGCAATAAAAACAACTTTTTGCCAAGTGTAGCGGCTCACACTATCAATTACAAGCAGTTGGGAGGCAGAGGCAGGCAGTTCCCTGAGTTCAAGGCCAGCCTGGTCTTGAGAGTGAGTTCTAGTATTGCCATGGCTACAAAGAGAAACCCTGTCTTGAAAAACAAACAAACAAGTGAAACCTTGTTGAAATGTATAGAGTTCAGATCACTTTCCATGTAAAGCTCAGGTTATGTCCAGCTAAAGTTTTGGAGTCTAAATATCTTCACTGATCACTTAAAAAAAAGATTTGTTTACTTTTCATATGTTCCATGTGTTTGTTGGAAATTGAATTCAGAACCCCTGGAAGAGCAGTCAGTGTTCTTAACCTCTGAGCTATCTCTCCCGCCCCCTCATTGGTCACTTTTAAGTGATTGGAACCATAAAATCTGAAGGAAGCAAATGGTGCTGGAACTGAAGAACTCTGCTGTGAATGACGTCTGATCTTTAAACAGTTTTTCCTTTTGATGTGCACCAGGATCCCTTCCATGACATTCATGCTGTCATTATCGTACACAATGTCATTATGATGGATGAAGTACTAGGTTAGGGATGTGAGAATGAGAATCTGAGTCATGTTGGAATCTGTGTACTCTGTAAGCACAGAAGATGTCCTCAATTGAAAATGAATTGGAATGGATAATAAGTAGGATAGGTGAGTGGGGTAAAGTTTGCATCCTTTTCCATGATTTCCAAAATATGTGATAAAATTCTAGACTCTTTGGTGATGTGTACTTACCCACGACATTGCATGTAGCCTGCATCAGGACTGCAGGATGTCTCTCATTTCTGCATCAATCTGTTGAGGGAACAGAATATTTTAGAGTTTATAAAGCATTTTACTCAGAGGCTGCTGGATCATGCAGAAGGTACACTGCACTTTGACCTTGTCAGAGAATACGAGTCTTGCCCAAACATGAGTTTTCATTAAAATTTTTGTCAGTCATGCTTCCTATTTATTTAGCTTTGTGCTGCCACCCCCATCACAGTTTGCAGTCTGATGAGAACAAGAGAATCTAATAAGTGCTAATCAGCGAATGCACAGAGCAAATAGCAGAGGCATTTGCTTTGCATACATGGAGTCCTAGCAGAGCTTATTCTGTGCTGAACCTTAAAGGCTGGGAATAGAAACAGGAGTTGGGCTAGTCTGCACACAATGGGGTAGGAGACAGAGCAAGTTTAATGTTTGGAAGATTGAAAGTGGTCCAGGAGAATATAAAAGGAGGCACAGAGAGAGTCATGGGAGGTCAGCTTGGAGAGGAAGTCAGGAATCAATACTCTTTATTGAAAAAAATTAAGAAAGAAAATAAGATTCAGGTTTGATATGAAAATAATGAAGAGTCGCCAAAGGAATGTATTAACCATCTTGTGTTTTTATGGAGGTTACTGTGACCTCAGTGTAGAGCTGGGATTCAGTGCAAGCAATTGAGTCAGACTGGAGTTGGGAGGTCAGTTGGGAAGATGCAATCCAAGGAAAGACTACAAGAAACTAGAAACATGAATGTTGAAAGATTTCAAAGGCAGAGTTGGCAGCCCTTGGGATTTGATTTGAAAGGTTTAGAAGAAGAAGAGAAATTAAGTATCGCTAAATTTTCATTTGGAAGCAATGGATAAACCATGCTGATATAAATCATGAGAGTGTGAAACACAGAAGGTTTTAGGTGAAGTTGCTTCTGGTCCTGCTGTGTATTAGTTTAATGTGGGATATGCAATCATGTGAATAGAAGAGATCACCACAAATGGTTGTGTCCAGAGCTTGGTGCAGAGGGGCAAGGTGTTGGCTAAAGGTAGGTATCTATACATTAATGTCACTCATATAGAGGAGAACACTCAGGAAGATGTATCATGGATTTGATCATCAAAGATAAACTGTGCAAACTGGAAATTTAAGAGGTGAGTAGAGGATGAAGAAAATAGGAAACAGAACAAGAGAGGAAGATCATAGGGTAACAGTAGAAAATGCTAACATGGGTGTCCAAGAAAGTGGGTTAAAGGGTTGGACATACAGGCTAGGGAGGGAAGTGTTTTCCTCACAAGCACAAGTCCTTGGGTTTGGTTCCCAGAACCTGGAATACAAAGCTTGGTGTCTGGTAGCACTTGAAACTTCAGCACTGGGGAGGTGGAGATGGGAGAATCCCTGGAATTTAACATCCAGCCTAGCCTAATCAAAATGCACATATGTCCACATGAACACCAGAGCACATATATGCACATGAACACACACACACGCACACATACACACACACACACACACACACACACATACACACACACACACCATCATTTCAAAGAGGGAGGGATAGTTGTGGGTACCACATGTCTCACAGAGTAGGCCAAGGAGGCTGAAGGCTCTTTGTTAGGTTTAGCAGGAGAGACTATTGGTATAACTGGTTTGGCAGTGGTACGGTCCGGCTTCTGGTGACACCAGACCACTACCAACACAGTCACACCAACAGTCCTGGAACAAGAGTTGAATACTTCAGAGAAGGCATGGGGAATTGAGGAACACACTGTTCAGCCAAGAAAATAGAAGAAAAGGGGAGAAGGAAAATTCTAAATAAGTGTTTAAATTATATTTATTAGTTTTGATATAAGGAAAAACAACTTTTGTATAAGTTAGACAGATTCAGCCAAAAGGAAATGGAGTCTTATTCAAGGAAGAGAGTTAGATGGAATTTAGAGTGAGTACTACCAAGCCATTGGTAGTCTTTGTTGTTAATATTTTAGTAAGTTTGAATTTTTAGTCAGTAGTGGGTTTTTTTTTTTTTAGTACAAACACTTGACTTTTGCCATGACTAGTTAAATTAGAGCTGGAATCTCTGACAATGACTTGAAGAAAAGAAGCAGGAATCTAATTAAAAAAAAAAAACCCAACCAACCAACCAACCAACCAAACCAAACTAAACAAAACCAAACCACATCAAACCAAACTCATGGTTTCCAGAACCATATATGACTTGCTTCATTTAGTCCATTTATAATATGTGTTTTAATGCAAAAATTTGCTTTAGATTATTCTATATTTTCACCAAGTGATGTTCTATTTAACATATTATAAAATCTTTACTGAGAAACATATTAAAGTGGGTATTCCATGTAGAGTATGCACTGAGAGAGCACGTGGAGAATAAACACCACTGAAATCTGTCATCCTAGCTCCCGTTTGGAAGTTGGAAGTTGCTAGATTTGAGAGAACAACTCTGTCCATAGCACCAGTTTTCTGACTCCATGAGGCATATGTGTTTCTCTGAATGATTTTCCCCAAGGTCCAGAAATGGACTGGACAATGGCAAAGGTCTCAGAACATCATTATCTTCAATTAAGGTCAAAGCAAAATGCAGTGTTGCTCTGACTTTCACTCTCTTCCAAAAAAAAAGTCAAATAGCTATTGGAGAATAATAGGAACAATGAGAAATTAAACCAATAGGATTCCTGTGTTCTGACAATGGCCAGCACTCATCTGGTGGAGTAAGACAGGCACTGATTTGATGACTGAATCAAATATAATCCCTCAATATCCTGGAAGTCAGTGTAGCTGAGGTCTAACATCAGTGAGATGGCACAATTTGGCTCCTTTCGCCCACATCTCAGAGAGAGAGAGAGAGAGAGAGAGAGAGAGAAACACAGTATAGCTTCCTGTAGCCTATAGGAGACAACTAAGACACCTTAGTAGCAGTGAACAGGGAAATACTATATACAAGGTTATCTCTTGTCCAAAGTTGAGAAGTAATGTTCAGACGCTCTGGAGATAGATGTGGTTCAAGGAAAGAGAGAGGAGGAAGGGACAGAGGAAGAATGAGAGCCAATTGATAGTGTTCAAGAGAAATGTTCATATTTATCAACGATTATCACTTTAACATTAACATTACTTCTTTACAAATTAATTCCTGTGGTGAGTAAACAGTTATGTGGCCATTTTCTTATTATCCTCAAACAAATTAATTGTAGCCTTTTATAATCAAAGTACGAGATATTGGCGATCCCATTTCTCAATAAGTCTTTCTGTTCAAATCAGTCTACCTTTCTGTATGTATGTATATGTGACACATCACACACACACACACACACACACACACACACACACACACACACACACGGTTGATATAAACTCACCTAAAGTGATATGTGTACCAGGTTAGGTGGCCTCTGACATTTGCATGTTATTCTTATCTCCTGTGCTCCTCGTGTTCCCTGCAGTCACAAACCTCCTCTCTCTTTTTAAAAATGTACTAATTTTTTCCATATATTTGATTATATTGTTTCCCCACCTCCAACTCCTCCCAGACCCTTCCTGTATCTCTACATAGCCAATTTCATTTCATGGTATGAAGTTATACTCTCTCTCTCTCTCTCTCTCTCTCTCTCTCTCTCTCTCTCTCTCTTTTCCTTTTTCCATCCCTCCCTTCATCCTCCCCTCCTTCTTTTCTCTCTTCTTTCTCTAAAAAAAAAACCAAACAAACAAAAAAAAAAACCAAGAAACAAAAACCAAAACAAACTAAAAGGAATAAACAAGAGAAAAAAATACCAAAACAAAACCAAAAGCACACAAGAAAACATGGGGTATCTTTGTGTTAGACAAATACTCCTGAGCACAGAGACTTCCATAGCCCTTAACTATCCCCTTGGGACCAAGTCTCTTGATGCTGACCCGGAGTCTCCCACGTTCTTCCTGGTGACTCCTCTCAGACTTTTCTTCTAGCCCATCTAACCCTTTGTGACTCCCCATGACCTGCAGAACAGTTCTCCACCAAGGACCCCACACCCACCACACTTGGCCAGGCCCCAGAGTGTACCACAGTAACCAAAGAACCCACACCCACCCAACAAAGCAAACCTCGTTTTTTAAAGCTTGTAATATTTCATGTTTTACAGACACCTCCCTTTGCTTCTTAGAGAGCACAGCCTGGAAACTGTTTTTCTCATTTTTTCTTTGCTGAGACAAACAGCAAGGTCCTCACCACTCAGGAGAGCCTCACGAGACACTTCAGGCACATTCAGGACAGAGTCGAAGCACTGGAATTCTGGAATACTCCAGCGCTGAGAAGAGGAGGTGAGGCTTTCCTACCTGTGAGCTGCAGTAGCGTGGAGGAGAGTTTATGGAGCAGCACTTGGAGGCAAAGTCTGAGTGCTTGGCCACCATGTCTGCCAGCTCTTCCGGGGAGGCATTGGGCATTTTTGTCCTCAGTCGTTCCGCCAATCTGAAAAAAAAAATAATTATCTGTAAGGTTAAGCTACAGTTATTGTAGGGATGTTGTTTAAGCAAAAAGACAGCTATTTCAGATCATGTACATAAAAATAGAAGTACTTGTCCGTCTTAGGAAATCCTATTTGTGGAATGGATTTTGAGCGAGGCGTGTTGAGGTTAGAATTGAAATCTATGTCCCATTCAAAGTTGTGCAAGCAAACAAATGGCCACTGAATTTGAAAGCCAACTGTTTCCGCTTCAGTAGCTCACCATTTCCACACGCGGGGCGCGTTTGTCTGTCTCCCCTGGCTTTTCACCTTTCTCGGACGCTAAATTTCAAGCTCCCTTTAAAATGTGTTCCTCACCGGACTTGATTTCAGTGTTGTGCTTTCATGGTTTTGCGCCTCAGTTTGCCGACCTTGGAACTCACTATGTGGATTACACTGAACAGGATGTGGAATCCTTTAGCCCTTGTTCCCAAGTGTCTCACTAGATCCCTTTGTAGACGGTGATAGGACCTGACACCTTCCGCCATTTCCCAGTTTGAACCGTTTACGATCTTGGTTCCACTCCACCTTCACAGTGGTCCACTAAGCCTGGTTTATTTATTACTTTCTCCAGGAAATATGCTCCCAGACCAGTAGCAATAAGGGCTGAGGAGGAGAGACACTTCCAAGCACAAGATTTTCACATACTAAGGAACATGGGGGTCACTGAGGAGATGTCCTACTCTGGGTTTTTTTTTAAGAAGATCTTTTTGTGCAAATGTGTGTTTACTTGAGTCCTATATCCCAACTGCTTTAAAATGGAAATTTATTAAATGAAATGGAAAAACAGCATAATCTTTTTGTGAGATTTTTTTTCCTTCCAAGAACCCAACACCATGTCTTTCATTTTGATGGCCAATTATTTTGTTGTTAATTTCTACTTAAAGTGAAATGCTTCCTCTTTCATTGAGAAAAAAATAACTTCTATCATGTTATTGATAATTAGTGTTTTTATTTCCAGTCTGCAAGAAATGCATGCTGGTAATGGTTGGCATCAGACGAACATGAAACCTTAGGTCTTGGCATCAGACCACCAGGAAACCTTGGGTCTTGTCAGAGAACAATCGGTAGGTAACTCTGGGGGTATGGATATTGACCAACTATGTGCTTGTGTTGCCATTTTGAATCAAGTCCCCACAGACCACTTATAATTTACATTCTGTGGCTCTGTCCGAATTGACTACTCACCTAATGTTCATGACGCACCCTGTACCATAATATTGGGTTTTCCACCTACACCCAGTTCCCTGGATTAATGACTCTGAGATTTCTTATATATGAATAAATGCCTGCCTTGGATTGTTCCTGACTGGCTCCTGACTTAGTCATCCTCTTATCCTATTCTAAGTTCTGCCACAAGCAATCCAGGACCAATCTTTTTGCATCCCTCTCTATCCCATAATCCCTCTCTTCTCCCTACCAGGTGTCTCACCCTCTTATCCCGCCTCAGTTCATTCACCATAGCCCATTTTATTGACAGGTGAATGCTTCTCCAATGTGCATGAGATTATCCCTACACTGTACCCCAGTTAAGAGTTATGATCACCTTTTAAACCTTTTTAAAAATTCCAGCCCTTCTTTATCTTCCACTCAGCATATCCTGAGTTTTCACTTGTACTCTGCAGTCACAGAACTGGACAAGTGCAACGGACACATTTGGAGGGCAAAGCCACAAAACCACAACACCAGCCACTTACTTTTTCTTGTACTCAGTAAATGTGTTCTCGGAATAATCTGCACACATTTCTTGCCCCTTTTCAATGAAAGAAGTTAGTTGCCTCTTCATCAGGGGACTCTGTGAAAAAAGGATATTGCACATCAACATCCTTTGTGTGGAAATACTATCCCATGAGGCAGTTAGGTTGAAATTCTATGTCTCTACATAAGGTTTTAGCAAACACTTTTTTATTTTTTGCATATATAGGTCATATATGATTTCTATTACATATTTCCTACTCTGCACAGTAGCAGTCACATGCAACAGACAAACAACATGCACAGGAGTGCTCCAATACAACTCGATGGCCACTGGAATTTGAATTGTACTTAATTTCCATATCGGGAAATATCGATCTTCTTTTGACATTTTTTCTTTAGTAAGTACAAAAGTACACAAACTATGTTTTCTACGTTAGCTTGCAGAGCATAAATAAGCAGGGAGTGTAGCAAATTTGATCTGTAAACTTCAGTCTGCCTACGTCATTGATAAAGAAACTTAGCCAGGTGTACCTGAGTGCTGAAACAGGAGACAGAGTCCTGAGTGTCGCAGCATTCCCTAAGGGTTTTCAGGGTTGTGTCCAGAACTTTGCTGAGGAACACTTCTGGAACCTGGGTCCTTCTGCTTAGTTCAAATGTATACCTGGTGTCAGGTAGAAGAAGAGAGGATGCTTTTCAAGGTGTGTCTGGGGTTCAGAATCAGAAATGGGACAACCTATGAGGTGGCAGAATGATACTTTGTTTCTGAGCAACAGAGGCAGAACGATAGATACCTTGTTTCTGATTGCCTTGTTCCTTTGCCCAGTTCTTCCGCTGCTCAGTGTGGTCAGTGGGTCCTTCCTCCTGAGACATTCCTACTTTACTTCCTGCCTCAGTCTCCCGAGTACTACCATTACAGGCGTCTACTGGCACACCTGACTTTCCAAGTTTTGTTCATTTATTTTAATTTTATTTGAAATATATTACATCCTTTCCCCCTCTTTCTCCTCCCTGAAACTTCTCCCAAGTCCCCTACTTCCTCTTAAGCTTATGGCATCGTTGTCTTTTATGATTACTGTATCATAAATGCATACATATGAATAAATATATACATGAGATCTGCTGAGTCCATTTACTGTTGTTTGTACAAGTTAATTAAAACATAATTTAAATCAAACCAACCCCCCGTAAACTGGCTTCAGATTAGACAACATTTCCATGAAAATGTTTCATTAATGCTTGGTTTAATAACTGTAATATCTATATATTTATGACAGGAGACCTAACAGCATAACATTATTTTAAGATACATGGAAATGTCTTTTAAGTGAGTATAATGCAAGTCTCTTTTCATTTTTGCTTATCTAGTTGCTGCCTATGAATTTGTCAGATCAATCAATATTTATAAAAAAATACTTTTAGTTCTGCCTAAGTTCTGCTTTTTTTATCTAGGTGACTGACTGTTTTCAGCTTGGTTGCAAATCATTTTTGTGCTATGAGTGTGAAGATAGTCATAACATATATAAGATATCGTACATTTGTTTGGTTCTTTTTATTTCGATGGAACAAGATCCAGTCACACCATTTCTATTTAATCCCCTTTTAAATGGCAGTGGATATCAAAAATGTTAAGGAAAGAACACTCTAAATTTGATGTTTTACTTGTTATTAAATGGTTATTCTCCAAAAGGTTGATAAATTTTAATTTTAGTTTTTTCATTTGTGATTTAGAATAGAATATGGGACATAACAACATAGCACATGTTGCCATGATATATTATGTATATAGGATATTTTATTTTATAAAGAGTTTTTGTTGACCCACTAGGATTCCTTCCTTCCTTCTTTCTTTCTTTCTTTCTTTCTTTCTTTCTTTCTTTCTTTCTTTCTTTCCTCTCTTCCTCCTCTTCCTCCTCCTCCTCCTCTTTCTTTAGCTTTTTTTTAAGACAGGGGTTTTCTGTGTAGCCCTGGCTGTCCCAGCACTTACTCTGTAGACCAGGCTGGCTTTAAATTTACAGAAATCTGCCTGTTTCTACCTTGTAAGTGCTGGGATTAAAAGTGTGACTCACCAATTCACAGCTTTAGGTGCCTTTCTTAATGGCCATCTCTGCATTAAGTAAGGCAGTGTAGTACTTCTCAACTCAGCTAAGGAAAAAACCTAAGTCAGAAAGGCTGATCCCCTTCTGCCAACGTATGCTAATCTCCAAAGGTAGACTTAGGAACCACGAGCTTCTTCTTCCCTATCCAAGTTTAGAGACGAGTCATTTCCAGTTAACAATACTTAAACTGGTCCCCTCTAGCGATGCCTTCATTCTGGGGTAGCAGAAACAAAGCACACACCACTCTACTTACTGGTCCATGGCTTGTGTGGTACTCTGACCACAGAGTTCTTTGCTGGTTGGCAGCTTGATGGCTGGCAATTGAAGTGGTTCAGCGGTTGGCATGAAGTAGCTGCACATAAAAATGCCCATGGGTGTTGTTTCGTAGCAGCACTCTTCAAACTTTGAATTCTTTTTGGATAAGTTTCCACAGATTTTTAATGTGTGTTCAGGCAGCTACAAAGAGAACGGTGGGCCTGCGCAGTTAGTATTCTTGTTAGTCTTACTAAAAATAAAATTTTAAGCTCTGGTGTAATATTTATAAATGTCAGCTCTTAGGGAACACATTTATACAGTATTTGGGGAGGGAGTATGTTAATATGTGAGAGTTGATCACATAAAGCCTAATTTCCTAAGTGTATGTGTGTGTGTGTGTGTGTTTGGTGTTCATGATAATTCCATATCAAAACCAGTACTTTCTGTTAATGTAAAACAAACAGAATCGTTTAACTTTAAAATAATTAGGATAAAGAGAATACTTAACTTTAATGCTGTAAAGTATGACATTGATTAAATATTGAAAAACCAACAGAGTGCAATAATTGAAGATAAAATATGCTCCTCGGGCAATATGATGCATACAAGTGACAGTGCAGTGGCCTCCTGTTGGATGCCATATATCATTAGACCAAGGCGTCTGTGCTCGGAAACACGTATTTGCAATGGAAAAAGATACACTGCCTAATGGACCTATACTAATGTCAGCAAGACCTTGGGGAATGATCTTCATCTAATATAATTATCTGAATCTTTATCCACTTGAGAAAAATTATGCAAACTGAGAAAGCAGAAAAAAACCATCAAATTTTAATTTGTTTACAAATTTTAAATACAATATGTTTTATGTACTAAACAAAGTGTAATAAGAATATTACCAGGCTTGGCTAGCGTCGGTACTAATAACACTTTATGCTATAAATGAATTTTAAATTGTGTTCGATTTAAATATAGTACTGAAAACTGTAATTAAATGGACTGTGTGTGAGTAATGGGTACTCTGCACAGTTCAGGGCTTGGGAATCTGGGAATCTTGTCCTTGTGTGTATGTGGATTTTTTTCACTAGTTGGGTGGTCTCAAATTGCCGGCCACCATTAACCTGTTTCCTTGCCTGTGAGGTAGAGTGGGGAATGTACTTATTGTTTGTAATGGCGTGTGAGATGCTAGAATAATGCACAGAAAAAGCAGCTTGTAAGACTGTCAGTCAGTTCACAGTCCTCAGTACGGCGTGTGGCAATGATCATCAGGTGGGCCACCTTACCTCTCTGGCCATGCAGTCCTCTGAGGTAGACTCACAACATCTGGACAGGATTTCAGTAAGGTCTTCAGCGAGTGGCAGAACGTCCTCCAGGTTAGCAGTTGGTACTTTTTGGGCTAGTTTTATGAGATGGCTGGAAGTTAAAAATGAATTTGTTAGCTAACTCAACTTCTTAGTGTTCTAGTTTTTACCATAGACATACTGCTGAGAGGGATAATGTAGAATTCGGCATCACCAGAGGGATGGAATGTCCCTGCCATATAATAAAGTTATAATATTATGAATTAAACCATCCCCAGTGAAGATTTTCAAATATTCAGCATTGAGACATAGCTTCTCTTCTGCACTAAAAGCAGTTTACAATGTTAGTGTTATGTTAGCATGTCATGTCATTGTCATTTGAGATGTTTTAGAAAATCCCTTTTAATTCAGCAGTTTTGCCACTGAGCTATAGAAAAGTTTTGTCTATTCTAAATGCTACCTCCATATTAGATATGGTTTGCCACTGACTTTTTTTAGTTGCCTCTTTCCTTGTTGACTATATCCTTTGGATAGTAGTTTAAAACTTGATATAGTTATTTTTGATCTTACCCTTCTTCTGTTTGTGCATCAGACCTAAGGGGTTATTGTCAAAGCCAGTGCCTGAAGAGTCCCCTCTGGTTTCTTCTGAGTCTTATAGTTCTAGATATTATGTTTAGGCTTTTAGTATATTTTAATGGTGTAGGTAAGGGTTCAGTTTCAGTCCTCTGCATGTGGATATCTGGTTTCTTAACACTGTTTGCTGGAGAAATTACCTTTGCTCTGTTGTGTAATCATTTTAGCAAATGTACGAGTTCAGTCCAGGGCCTTTTATTCTGTTCAGGGGTCTGTACATAACTTTCTGTGTCAGTATCACAGTAGCCTGATTATTGTTGCTTGGTCCTTGTTTCAATCTTCACCCCCAGCCCCACTTTTTAGAGTGTTTTGTCTATCTGGACTCCTTTGAGGTCCTGAGGATAGTTTATGAATTCCTAGGCAATGGTAAACTTTAGAATTTGAATGTCTTCTAAATGGCCATGTGTTTTCTGTTTGAACTCAGGTGACTGTGCTGGAAGGTGGCGGAATCCTTGAGAGATGAACCTTCCTGGGAAGTCTTTAGGTCTTTTGGAGTTGATTTTCCAAGGACATAATAGAACCTCCTCCACTTTTTCTTGAGGTGATGGTTTATACTGCCTTATGCTGCCACCCGCCATGCCACCAGAGGCCAAAACAATGGGGTCAGCTTGCTATAGACTGAAACCATAAAAGCTGTAGGGTAAAATAAACCTTTTTTTGTATTGATTTACTTACATATTTGTTACAGTAATGGATAGCTAAGTAACAAAAACCTTTTCCTTAAAAATAAAAAGGTGTCATTTAAGCCTGCTCAGGGCACCCGGAAGATAGAAAGAAGAACAATATTAACCAACCAGATCCCCCCAAAGCTCCCAGGGACTAAACCACCAACCAAAGAGTACACATGGAGGGACCCATGGCTCCAGCTGCATATGTAGCAGAGAATGGTCTTGTCCGGCATCTCTGGGAAGGGAGCCCCTTGGTCCTATAGTGGCTCAATGATTCAGGATGGGGAATGCTAGGGCACTGAGGCAGGAGTGTGTGCACATGGGGAGGGAGATAGTTTTTTTATGGAGGGGAACTGGGAAGGGAGATAACATTTGAAATGTCAATAAATAAAATAATCAATAAAAAAATGGAATAAGTGCCATTAGGGCTTTAAGAGATTAGGTCGACTCTGTACATGCTTTAAATATTGCAACATTTTATTTTGCTAAATACTTTTAATGTTGACTAATTTACTTTTTGAGAAGTGTCTTACTATGGAACCCAGACCAGCCCAGAACTCACTATGTAGCCTACGGCCTTGAACTTGTGACTACCCTTTTGCTTCATTCAGCCTTCTAGGTGCTAGTATTGCTTAGCTAGTATTGCTTTGTAATAGTTTTAAGTGTTCAAACAGTAAGCATGGAGTGTCTTTCCATTTATTGTATTATCT
This sequence comes from Rattus rattus, assembly GCF_011064425.1. NCBI lineage: Eukaryota > Metazoa > Chordata > Mammalia > Rodentia > Muridae > Rattus > Rattus rattus. Next base: position 2,902,128 of record NC_046164.1, read on the forward strand.
TGGATTTCTTTGAGCAATGTATTATACTTTTCATTGAGCCTACTTTTTCAGTACAATTTTGAAGCGCTGATAAATTTTACGTTTATATGCTATAGTTGAGATAGTTTCTATTCTAGGAATTGTAGGAAGTGGTTCTGATGCGTTGATTGGGAATCTGCGTGTGAACACTGTAGGTCCTGTTCCACAATTGGTTCTTATGTGATCAGTAAAGATGATAGCTGCCAATGGCTTGGCAGAAGAGGCAGGACTTCCAGGTTCCCACGGGCCAGCTAGTAGAAGAGAGATTCACCACATTTTGGAGGGATAGAGAGTCACCAGCCATGTGAGATCTCGAATAGAGTGGCCATTGGCTGCTTCCCCATTTGGGCTTGGGGTAGCAGGCAGGAGAATAGAAGCGCAACTAAGCTGAGGGCAGATTTAGGGTACTGAACAAGAAGGTAACCGGGCAACTAAGTTGAGGACAGATTTGGAGGTATTGAGCTAGGACTAAAGGACTAAAGTAACTACCGAGGGAAGATTTAAGAGGTGTTAAGTTGGGAGTGAAGAGAAGGGCACACTAGCAGAGGGAGGCTTAGAAGAACTGGGGCATAGAGCTATTAACATATCAATAATAGGTTAGTGTGTGTATGTGTGTGTGTGTGTGTATATGTGTGTGTGCGCGTGCGCATGCGTGTGCGCGCCCTTTTCATGTGTGGATCCAAGTGAACCTGGGCGGGCGCTAGTAACACATCTGCCTGGAGCTTAAAGCAGGGTATTAGAAACTACACGCTACAAGGAATGTTTAGGGAATCTCTAGATTTTCCTTATCAAAACAGAGCAGCAATATTTTGAAACTTAATCTTTGTTCATACAAAAAGCTAATTCCTCGGAGTAAATTCCTAGACACGAATGCAAATATAGCCCATGGTTAATTATGCAATATGTATGATGTATTTGAATATTTATGATACATGCAAAAAATACTTTTGCGTAAAAGAAAAACGAAGCCAAGACTAGAGAAAGTGCCCAAGTGGTTGTGTGGTTCATTAGTAGACTATTCTACGGCTTCTTTCACAGGCACAGTGGGAATACACAGTAGAGTGAAGGAACAAACATTTAACCATGAAGATGGTATGGAATCTTTACCTCATCCTTGATTTTTCCTTTCCATATGCAGCATATTGTGAGCAGACTCTGTTTGACATAGTGGTGAGAAGTGATAACTGTTTCATTTGGAGTCTCTAGAAAATGAAAGGGAGAATTATGTTACATAATCAAATTCAGTGCAATAGAATGTCTATAAACAGCTGAAAGGGGTGCTCTAGCTGCTGGACATTTTAGTTTTGTTTTGTTTTTTTTTCCGGAGCTGAGGACCGAACCCAGGGCCTTGCTCTTGCTAGGCAAGCGCTCTACCACTGAGCTAAATCCCCAACCCACTGCTGGACATTTTAAAATTGATATTATGCTTATGTCTAGCCACTGTAATTTATTGCTTTCTCTTTAAGGGCACAGCTCTTTTCCAACCAACAAAATGCAATGAAGGTATTTTGGAAACATTTGCTAATTACAAAATACCAACTCCCTTTATTCAAAAGAAATGACATTTTAGGATGGCAAAAATAATATATAGCTGTAATAAAGCCTACCTCCTTCAAAAAGCACACATTTGGTTTTGCAGAAGTACAGCAGGAGCCAACCATAGAGAGATAACTCTTGGTGTAACCAACTAAAAGTGGCAGAGGAGCTTGTCCGTAATTGCTGGAATATTCGAAAAGAAACCTGGGAGAGGAAAACCCAACTTTTGTCAGTATTTTGATGAAGAAAGCATGCATGTTACATCTGTCAGGGAAACATGCCCCAGGGATCTGCCTGCTCTTGCCCTATCTCAACATGGGGGTTCTGGGGATCTGAACCCATATCCTTGTGCTTACACAGAAAGCATTTTACCCATAGAATGGTTACCTCAGCTCATTAGGCCATGAAGTCATATGAATTTAAAGAAAGAATAACAATACTGGCAACTACACAATAATATATTTATTTGGAAAAATGGCTTCTTTAATTCCCATGTCCATTTCAACCACCTGTGTTTCTTTTCTCTTTTTTTCTTCCTTTTTTAAAATAGTCTTGCTCAGAGAATCACCAATATTGGCTGCTTAGTGCGCTTCTTGATAACACAGTGAGTATAGTTAGGGGGCTTACTCTGATTTTCTCTTTTAAACCTACTTTCCTAGATCGTTCCCATGTACAGTCAACCTACATGACAAGAGCAGCCATTTTGTTTTTCAACAACACGCATTCCTGAGGCTCTACAAGATGTGCGAGGGCTGGAGAAATGGTTCAATGGTTAAGAGTGCTTCCTTTGGCCCATACATATACAGCCACCCAATTAGACAAGATGGATGAAGCAAAGAAGTGCAGGCCGACAGGAACTGGGTGTAGATCTCTCCTGAGAGATACAGCCAGAATACAGCAGATACACAGGTGAATGCCAGCAGCAAACCACTGAACTGAGAATAGGACCCCCGTTGAAGGAATCTTAGAAAGGACTGAAAGAGCTGAAGGGGTTCGAGACCCCATATGAACAACAACGCCAACCAACCAGAGCTTCCAGGGACTAAGCCACTACCCAAAGACTATACATGGACTGACCCTGGACTCCAACCTCATAGGTAGCAATGAACAGCCTAGTAAGAGCACCAGTGGAAGGGGAAGCCCTTGGTCCTTCCAAGACTGAACCCCCAGTGAATGTGATTGTTGTGGGGAGGGTGCTAATGGGGGAAGGATGGGGAGGGGAACACCCATACAGAATGGGAAGGGGCGGGGTTAGGGGGATGTTGGCTGTGAAACCGGGAAGGTGAATAACAATCGAAATGTAAATAAGAAATACTCAAGTTAATAAAGATGGAAAAACAAAAAACAGTCCTTCCTGATTTTCCAGACCTGAGTTCAGCTCCAAGCCACCAAGTCAGATGGCTCACCTGTTACCCCAGCTTCAGGGGACGTGATGGCCTCTGCCGGCACCAGCAAACACATAAAGATGAGGTGATTTTTAAAAAGATGATAAAAGTATATTTGAAAATTTGAGTAAACTGTCTGAAAGGTAAAATGGGCATACTAACCAATATTTATGAAATTGGGAATAGATTTAATTTTATTGCCCTGTATCTTTGCATATAGATAGTTTTAATCACCTTGAGTAGCCTTTCCCCCTATTTTTTTTCCTTATTTGTTTTGTTTTGTCTTTTAAGAGAAAGTTTCAGCACATAGCTTTGGCTGGCCTGAAACTGGCAGCAATCCTCCTGCCTCGGCCTCCGGTGTTCTTCATGAGGTACTGCAGATGTCTACGATCATGCCCGACTTCATTTCTATCATTTTATAACCTTCCGATTTGAATGTAATCAGCGTGTAACGTGGTTTCTCGTAGAGATTAGGCAATAAAAAGGTCCACATTGCATATTAGTTTGGTAATATGTGTCATGTTCACAGCTACTTCTAACGATGTGTAGAGGTGGTTGGGGACATTTATTTCTGCATTTAGAAATGTGCACAGTAGTAAAATTGCTTCCCCCACCTTCATGATGCAAGGATTAGTGGCATAAGGGGACTCACCATAGGTACTGCCAGATGTTGGAAAGTAAGTCCTATGGAAAGAGATACTATTGATAGTGGGTGGGGTTTGGGAGAGCGGGTGGGTACATATCCTACTATGTTTTATTTCTGTCTTGCATCTTTGCACATAGACATTACTTTTTCTTTATCATGAGTTATCTTTCCTTATTTGTCTGTCTTTCCTTCCCTTTCATTCTCCCACCACCACCCTCGGCTCTCTTGCTGTTTTTGAAAGTCTCATGCGGTCTGACCACTGCAGCACTCGCAACGATCGCCCTGCCTTTGCTTCCCCAGCCGTAGGCGTCTGGGTTGGTGCAGCAGAGCTGTAGTTTGACTTCTTAGAAAGACCACTTACTGATCGGCAAATCCCTTTGGATCCTTCCTGAACGCCTCACAGATCTCATCATTCGTCGGCTCCACATAGGTGGGAAATTCCTGTGGCTGGTGACTGAGGGCAGCCATGCAGAGTTTCCGCTCCAGCCCCTCCTTCGTGCAACACTCGGAAGTTCCGGGGTGAACGGGAAAGGGGGAGTCACTTTCACAGGACTTAATAGACAGCTCTGAAGTCTGGACGAGAGAAAGGGAAACAAAAAGAAAAACCGGAAACTTATACAGTCTGTGCGAATGTCTGTTCAGTATAATATCTACTTTCCAATTTCAATATTCTCATTAGTAGTCAAGCTTCCACACTGTGGCTTACGAGCATGGAAAGTTGAATAATTTTTGGTCCTCAGAAAGTATACAGTCTCCTTTGTGTTAAACAATGACACTCTCCAGACTAGAACATGGAACAACTTTCATAAATAAATAGACTGTACTTATTGGGTTGTAGCCATTTGGCCTTTCTTGCATAGTCTGGTATTTCTCAGTGAAGAGATTTTTAGCATCACTGAGGTGAGGAACACTTGGAGACATTCTGGTAGTGGCTCTCATCTAATTTCCTACCCCCCCCCCTTTTTGCAGTTAGACCACAATCAAGGAGAACTTCCCATGGCCTCCTCTCCTCCCTTTACTAAATGAGCATCCTCTTCACATCGCTGGCTTTAGCTTCCTGTAAGTTCCTGGGTTTTCCTGTTTTCAAATATCCCAAGATGACATGGTGTGCAGTGAGTTTGAAATGATGAGCACTGATGAACTTGGTGGGGAAAGAAATGATGTAAAAGAGAGGCTGAAGGGGGCGCACATGCCAGTCATTGGGTAAGGGTAGTCACCATACGGAATCTATTGTAATAATGGTGTTGAACAGACACTGATTGTTCTGTGGAGGCCTTTAAACCAGGTCTACCTATTTGTACCTAGGCCAATGACCTCCTTAGTAAAAGTTTGTCTCCTTAGCTCTGCCTTCATCAGTTACTGTCTGTACACTGCATTCTAATCTTCTTCCTTCAGGATTTCAATTTCTAAGTAAATGCTATAGGAGAGAAAACACAGGCAAATGTATAAGCATGCACCTATAGTTTTCTTTATACCCCAACATGCATATTAACTACATAGCACATGTTAAAGTTATTTTAAGAGGTTTATGAGTTTGTATTTATGAGGTTCAAATTTAAAGTGATCTAAAAGTTTATTTGTTTATACATTCTCTCATATCATGACCACAGTTTCTCCCTCCCTGCCTCCTCCCCTTTCTCCCCCAATCTACTCTTTCTTTCCCTTCAGAAAAAAAAAAAAAGCAAGCTTTTCAGGGATATCAACCAAACATTGCATATCAGATTATAGTACGACTATGCACTGCCCTTCCTATGAAGTCTGGCTGAGGCAATCCAGTAGGAGGAAATGGGTCCCAAAAGCAGGCAAAAGGGTCAGAGATACCCCCCCCCAGTCCCACTGTTACAATCCCTACAAGAAGACCACGATACACAACCACAAGATACACTGAGCACCTTGCTCAGTCCCATGCAGGGTCCCCAATTTTCAGTTGTCTCTGTGAGTCCCTATGAGCCCAAGTCAGTTGATTATGCGAGTTTCTTGTGGTGTCCTTGAGCCCTCTGGCTCCTATAATCCTTCCTTTCCCTCTTCTGCTGGTTTCTCCCAAGCTCTGCCTAATGGTTTGGCTGTGGTCTTTGCATCAGTTTCCATCAGCTGCTGGGTAGAGCCTCTCTGATGACAATTGTATTAGGCACCAATCTATGGGTACAACTCTAAAAGTTTTTAAGAGTCCAACCTGGATTTAAATCTGACACACGGTCCACATTATCAGCATTTATTTAGTCATTCAGTTACCTTATCCAGTCAGTTTTCTTTTGGAACTTGTAGTGGCACTGAGTAAAAGGAACTCAGTAATAAGATAAATGTGGGCACTAAAAATAACAGTCTTTAATTTTCCTTCTAACTGGGAGTAGGTGGCTTGGTATCTAGAGTGTCCTGAAAATGTGACATAAAGGCCTATGGCTGGTCCTTTCCCTGGTCCACAATAGAGACAGACAGACAGACAGACAGACAGACAGACAGACAGACACACACACACACTTACCCTGGTGTCGTAGCAGTTGGGATCTGCTCCCTCAGCGCAGCATTCCTCAGTTAAGGAGACAACTTCCTTCACAAGCTGACTGACCTGCTCAAAGGTGCTACTGGGAAACTTCCTGCTGTATAAGATTAGTGATCTGAGGGAGAGAAAAGCGATCATGTTAATTGAGGTTGAATTTTTTTTTTTTTTTTGGCATTTTTGACTCACGCCAAAATAGGATATCTATTCCACTTTTAAATAAAATATTTTATGCATTAACTTTTTCTATTTGTCTAAAGGTGAGAATATGAGGTTGTATGTAGAGCATTTGTTTGTTCTATGAAAAACTATCTTGTGTACAGTTGTGGTGGTTTGAAAAAATACTGCTCCTCTCTCTCTCTCCCCATAGGCCCCAAGGGAGTAGCACTATTAGGAGGTGTGGCCTTGGAGTGGGCGTGACTTTGGTGGAGGAGGCGTGTCACTAGGGGGTAACCTCTGAGGTCTCTGAAGCTCAAGTCAGTTCACTTCCTGCTGCCTGCCGATCATGATGTAGAGCTCTCAGCTTCTTTGTCAGCACCATGTTTGCCTGGATGCTGCCATGCTTCCTGCCATGATGATAATGGACTACACCTCAGAATGTGAAAGCCAGAACCAATGAAATGTTTTCCTTTATATGAGTTGCTGTGATCATGGTCTTTCTTTACAGCGATAGAAACCCTAACTAAGACAACAGTAAAAAAACTGGATTTGTAGTTCCCATCAAAATAGCCTGGAGTCTGTTTTGAACTTCCCCACAAAAAGCATATTCTGTAGTCACTGCTGGTATGTTCCAGAGTCCTAAAACGGACAGTTCTAATTTATCTCAGAAACCCGTATGTACTCTTCGTTACAAACTCATTCCTTAGATTTACCAGTGACGGTTTCTCAGACCACAGTGACCACAGGTCAGCTGGCATCTCTGGCTGACCTCTACCTGCTTGACCTGTTGGTCCACAGTGGCCCAACAGTCTTCCCTCATCTCGGTGCCCATTTCAGTCTTCTAAACACCATGGCAGTTAGCTTGTGCACGCATGACTTGTCTACGGTCATGTCCCCAAGAGAACTTTACAGATACGGTAACTCACAGAGATCTGAAGTCATCTTTCCCCAGCGTGGAGAGTTCCTGGCAAACTTTATCCTTCTCATAATCTCGGCCTAGAAAGCAGATATAAAAAGTAACCGTCTTTTTTCTTCAAATAAATAGTATATTATATAAAATATATTATATATAATATATACATATATGTAATACACTTATATAATACTACTCTTCAACATGACCTGTGGTAAAGGCTTTTCTTAATACCTGTGCAGTTTTCATTTGCAGTTATCTTTTCATCTATCTCCTCATAATAAGCCTCAATTTTGCGATTTTTTTTTCTATTAACTTCTACTGTGTAGCAAGCACAAAAGGTAGACTGAAGTGACAGCATGAAAGTGAAATGCTACATGTCAGTGAGTCAGGACCACCCACAGGAAAACCATTCTCTCTGGCCTTCTGTATAGAGTGCTGCAGGGGGTTGCTCCTCTCTTCCTCCCTCCCCGTCTTCCTTCTCTCTCTCCCTCCCCTCTTCCTTTGCTTTTCTTTCTTCTCTCCTTCCCTTTTGTTGTCTGTTTTGTCTAAGCCTTCAACAAGCCCAATGACAAAGGTAGGAAAGAAGCCTCTGGACTCTCAGATGAGTCTCTAGTTATATTAAGGCTGAACTTGGAAGAAGACAGTGATTTGAAAGCTGCTACTGGGCTCTGTCACCACCCCAGACTCCTAAGGAATTCAGCTAGGGAAATGGCTGTACTTCCTTGCTCCTCAAGAGTAGTGAGGGCGTCTTCATAATCGCCCTCCTTCTTAGCTTTCCTTTAGGGTCTGGGATTCTGACTTTAGAAATCACCTGGGCAGTTTTAGTTCAAAAGCCAAATGAACAAAGAACATAGCTGGGGTTAGAAACCAGTGGCCTGCAGATCTGATACCAACCATTAAGAGAGCAAGGTAACCTAGAGACATCTTTTATACCCCAGCTCCCAGAGCAGCAACAAGAATGACAAATCCACAGGGATTTCTGGAAGGCAGGGGGCAGGCAACCCTGAAACGCCTCTGGGCAGAGTGAGAGGATTTGAATGGTCAGTTCCAGTGGGAGTTGTTAGATGCCGGGCAGGTTTGAAACATTTCTAGGGATGATTGGAAAGTGTTTAAAAAGGAAATAAAAGCCAGGCAAGGAGTAAGGACCCTTAATCCTAGCACTCAGGATAGAAGCAAGTAGACCCCTGTGAGTTCAGGGACAGCCTGGTCCACGTAGAGTTCCAGTCTAGTTGGGAGCAGTAGTGAAATCCTGTCTTAAAGAAAAGAAAAGAAATGAAAAGGAAAGGAAGGGAAGGGAAAGGAAAAGGGAAAGGGAAAGGGAAAGGGAAGGAAGGGAAGGGAAGGAAAGGAAAGGAAAGAAGGGAAGGGAAGGAAAGGAAAGGAAAGGGAAGGGAAGGGAAGGAAAGGAAAGGAAAAGGGGGGAGTAGGAAGAGGAGGAAGAGGAGGAGGAGGAGGGAAGGAAGGGAGGAGGAGAAAGAGGAGGAGGGGAAGAGGAAGGGAGGAGGAGGAGGAGGAGGAGGAGGAGGAGGAGGAGGAGGAGGAAACAAGCAAACAAAAGTAAAAGAACTTGTTGGCTCAAAGCATCTCTGCAAACAGTTGGGTTCTCTGCTGCTGACTCTCCGGTTAAGGTCTTCCTGTGTCAGTCTAGAAGTAGCCTAGGTAGTGGAGGAGAGAGAAAGGCAACCTGAGACAAAAGGAGCAAGAGATTCATTTTCCTATCACTGGCCTGACTGGGGAAGCAGCTTCAACATCAGTGAACTTCTGGCCTGAGGTTAAATGCAAGTCGTTGCCCCTGTAATGCCATGGATCTTCTGGGCTCAGAAGGACAGGAGGACATGTTTGGTTTTTAAGAATGAAGAGAGGCATGTGAGACCTGGTCTAAAGGCTACCAGAGCGAGAGGAAAAGTCACATTCACGAGGCACAGTTTTTTCCTGTGTTTAAAAATGAGCTCCTCTCTGACTATAAGGCTCTCTATACACATGTTCCACGTGTCTGAAGGCCTGTCTGTGTGTCCTTCTGTGACTCATCACTTATAAATTTATGTCCAGGAAATTCCTCAGCACTCTGGAGTCTTTGAACAGTTGTTAAGCATAGAAATGGTCTGGCCTCTGTTCTAAGGAGCCTTGAGTGATCTAGCAACTTGGTTTAAAGTATGAGGGACGTCATCTTAGAGGTGATCGGAAGACCATTCTCTCTTCAAGGTCAATGTTCTGGTTAGACTGGAGGTGCTTGGGAAGACATGTTTGTGTGTTGTGTTTGCGTTTGTGTGTGTGTGTGTGTATGTGTGTGTGTGCATGTGTGTGTGTGTGTATGTGTATGTGCGTGTGTTTGGTTGAAAAGACACTGATGCTGGATGGATGGATATAAATTTGGGGAGTTTATCTGTGTGCGTGTTTTAAATTATTTTTAATATTAATAAATGTTAATGAAAATAACCTGTATAAACTGTTGCACTGTATTTTTCCAGATGGACAATAATAAATAGATCCATGGAGTAAGAAAGGTCAGAGGTGAAAGATGTTAAAACCTTCTTCTTTGAGACAGGCAGGGTCTTTCTACATAGCCCAGACTGGCTTCAACTCCATATTCTTTCTGCCTATCAAGCTGTTTTATAATGAGTGGCAAAGTCACATGCTATCAAAATTTCTATAAGATACATAAGAGCCCATAGGTTTCTGTTTGATGTTAAATCCTGGAAACAAGAACAAGGGGGTGGGAAGGTAAAGCTAGTGGTCAGTGAAATTCAGCAGGCCCCAGCAGGCACTCCGCTCTGGCTGAGGACCTGCACATCAGTCCACTGTCTGAAAGCTGGATGCTGTGACACTCAGAAAGGTTAAAACAAGGGAGACCATGTCAGTTGGTCATCAGTCGTACATAGTAGGTGGGTCTGAAAGAATACACTGCAGAACTGTCCCTGTGTGGGGAAGAGCTATTTCAGACACCCCGGTCGTTTTATGTCATGGTTAAGACGAAACTCGAAAGAATGGCTGGCAGTTGTGTGGCCTCGTAATCTAACCAGCCTGAACACTTTATTCTAGCACGGCTCACGAATAACTGCTAGCAGGACATTTTGAAGAAAGGGGTTTGTTTAGTCACTGCGAAAGTTGCAATGGCTTTGGATAATCACACATATTTCAAGGTCCCATATTTAGCACAAGACTGTCCTTGTGAGCTTTATGATCTCTTCAGAGACAAGGAGTTTGTCACACAGACAAATTGTAAATTTGGAAACTTTACCCTAAACCTCTAACATTGGAAAGTCACAAAATAGCTCTGTTTAAGGATATTTCCTAAAAGGACACTTTATTTTAATGAACACCAAGTAACTGTTTTTAATATCTCCCTTTATCGAGCTATTTTTGCTTGTGCTGGTACCTTTATTGTGACATCCAGTAATATACAGAGCGATTTCCATATGAAAATGGGGTACTATTGATAAATATTTTAAGAAATATTTCATTTCTAGCTTTTAAAGTTTCAGGATTCGCATTTTACTATGCAGGTAGAACTTCGCTTCACATGTTACAGGAATGCAGCAGGCATGGGAATGCTTATGTAAGTAAGTGAGTGCTGCATTATTTATGTTTTCTTTTTTTATTAGATATTTTATTTAATTACTTCTCAAATGTTATCCTTTTTCCCAGTTTCTTCTCTGGAAACCCCCTATCCCATCCTCCTTCCCCCTGCATCTGTGAGGTTGCTCCCCCACCCACCCACCCATTCCTGCCTCCTTGCCCTGGCATTCCCCTATACTGGGGCATTACACCTTCACAGGAACAGGCCCTCTCCTCCCATAGATGCCCGACAAGGCCATCCTCTGCTACATATGCGGCTGGAGCCTCCATGTGTACTCTTTGGTTGGTGGTTTAGTTCCCTAGGAGCTCTAGGGGGATCTATCTGGTTGTTTGATATTGTTGTTCTTCCTGTGCAAACCCCTTCAGCTCTACTCATCCAGCAGTTTTTGAGCAAAGCATATAGTTGTTTGCACACATGTGTCTTGTATCTCATAGGAATTGTATTAGTTAGGGAGCATACTGCTGAGAGAAAAGTGGGAAATGAGACTGTGAGAGAATTGAAGTCATTTCGGAATGGTCTTTGCTGGAGTGTTTAGCCTTGGGCAGGAAAGAACGAGAAAATGAAGTCTCAAAAGGCGGCACTGGAAAGTATAATAGAGTATATATAATAGGTTATATACAAAGCATATAGAAATAGACTGCAGAGGAAGGCATTACCATGACCTTTCATATGTATGGTCTTGGATGTATTTTTGATAAAATTAATCCATTAATTTATATAGGAGACAGTATCTAGTTTTGATAGTTAGATATGCTAATCCTTTTCTGTATGCACAAAACCCAGTAAATTAATACAGAAATTGACTTGTAATATAATTATTACAGGGGTTGGGGATTTAGCTCAGTGGTAGAGCACTTGCCTAGCAAGTGCAAGGCCCTGGGTTTGGTTCCCAGCTCCAAAAAAAAGAAAAGAAAAAAAAATATAATTATTACAGATTGAGTTCTCATACCAATAGAACTCTTTTTTCAAAATTTAGATTTGTTTTATTATTTTGTGATTGTGATTGTTGTGTGTGTGTGTGTGTGTGTGTGTGTGTGTGTGTACATGCATGCATGCATACATGCAGGCAGGTGACCAGAAGCTTCAAGGCAGTTGTGTGCTCTACCTCACAGCCAGAAGTGGGTGCTGGGGATGGAACTTGGAACCATGCAAGAACAATATGTGCTCTTAAACTCTGAGCCATCTCTCTAGCCTGAAAATCATTTTTAAACTAAGCTCATTGAAAGTTAGTTAAATTTATCCCTCAAGTGAATTATAATTATCATATTTTGTCCTTTAATGTACTACGGAGACTTTGGTGTGGTAACAGAAACTATTGGCATGAAGTTAGTGGCTATTGTGAAATCATGCTCACGCCAAGTGACCTCTTTGTCCTAAATGTTTAGAAATTTCAATAACACTTTTACCAAACACCATGTCCAATTTAATCTACATTGTGAAATATTCTGGTAATCTAAATCAAACTCTGGACTTTTAAAAAAAAAACTCTGTACTTATTTTTGGGAAATCGTATTGCTTCATGCACACTACAAGCTCTTCCAACAAATCTGGGCATATCCATACATTTAGATATATTCTGTGACATGTCCTCTCTGCCGGACATGGGCTTCGCACTGAATGTGAGAGGCAATAGAGACCAAAGCAGGTCCAGCCCCTCCGTTCTGTGACGTTCATTCTGATAAGAAGAGCCAAGGACATTCCTACAATCTTGGCACAAAGCCTACAAAGAAAGATGCTTTGACTCTTTTGATGCTGTAATGACCTTCACGAACTTCTGATTTTGTCCCTATAGGAAAGCCATTTTGTCACAGGCATTGAATGAATCTTGAGTAACAGTGGCCTGAGTCAATATTTCTACAGAATGATGTCTCATGGTACTCTATTCCTGTTTTTCTGTTTTTATGATACCCAGATTTGTTAACATTTAAATTTACAGATTATGAATGTTCAACTCAAAGATAATTAACCTTATGATTATAGCCAATGTGTGAGTGCCAACAATTTGGGTAACACTGGAGTTATTTAATGCATAACATGCCCTTTAATCTCTATAGAAACATGAAAAAAAAAGTGTGGTTTATCATGGCTCACCCCACTGTTAACTATACTTCTCTGTATCTGCAACATGGGTAAAACTTCATCTTTTAAAAAGATTTTGAAAAAATTGATGATGATGACGACGATGATGATGATGTGTGTGTGTACATGTGCACATGCATGTATATGTATGTGTGTGTGTACATGTGCTTGTGGGTGACCATAGATACTACTGACAGAGGGTGTCAGATCCACTAGAGCCAAAGTTACAAGTGGTTGTGAGCTGCCTGACATGAGTTCTGGGAGACAAACTCTGTCCCTTTACAAAAACACTGAGTATTCTTAAATGCCGAGCTGTGTCTGTAGCCTCTAGAACTTCACCTTTGTATGTGAGACGTTCTTAGAGAAAATTAAGTTTGCTAGTTAGTGTAACTTTTTGTTACTATTGTTTCTATGAGTTAAGCACTTTTTATATTTTGACACTATTCTCTTAATGATATTAAAAGATCCATCGTTAAAAAAATGCCTTTTGGGAGTTCTAGTTATGATTATCATGTCTTTAAAAGCTTATTGTAATTTTTCATATTCAGCTTTCACTTTTTAAAAAACAAACTTACATGGTTTGGAGCAAGAAGATAGAAAGGTCAAAGTGCTGGCTGAAGTTTTCAGGGGACTCAGCAAACACAAGGGCTTGAAATAACCTTGGGCATTTACACATGAATCTTACCAAGGAAACCAGTGCTAATTATATTTCTGTTAAGCAAACTTCTGCTTGTGTGAAAGATATTAATTGGAAAACACCATATGAAACTTAGAGTTTTGTACACTGCATGTGTGTTTTTTACAGAGCCAATTCATTAACCATTCATTGTGAATATTTAAGAAATCATCCAATTGAGGACAGGAAAGTACTCTACTTGTCCAACGAGGTGACATAAGTAACAAGTGGCGATGACCTTCTTTAGTTGGGTAGTCACACATGATCGGTTTAAACACTCCTGATGATTTTAATTAGCAGTATGCCTGATCCCTGATCCCAGAGAAAAGCATGAAAAAATCGTTATATTGAGGCTGTAAATGACTTGTTGGTCCGAAAAGATTGGAGAAATTATTCTTGAGAATTTTTGAAGAACACAAATCGTAGTCTACTGTGTCTCAAAAGATACTTTATGTACCAAGTCCAATATCAATGGTAGACACTTAGGAAGAATTTATTTCTTTATTCCCAGTGGTTCTCAACCTTCCTAAACTTCAACCCTTTACTATAGTTCCTCAATTGCAGGGGTGCCAGTAGTCTGTAGATATCAGATGAACACAGATAATGGGGGAACCTCATGTATTATTACCGGTGAAATAATAATCATCTTTATCTTCTTCTCACAACACTAGGTTAACCTGGGGACTAAAATCGAGTTCTCCACTTCATGTTGGTCTTTGTTAAAGGGCATGCATTTTTGATTGGAAGCTAGGAGTTGTTTGTGCTAATTGAAGTTGGTTGGAAACCCTCACTCTAAGTAGGCATTGACCAGACACCTGAACACTGGCATAGCCATTCCCAAGGCTGGCATTGTGCTGGAGCTTGTGGAGTAGTCTGTAGATGTCAGATGAGCACAGATTCATGTATTATGCTATCGGTCCTCATGAAAGATGCATTTTTAATTGGTTCCATGGCATGATGAAAACTGTGAGCTATGGTTTCATTTGGTGAAAACAGTAGCTAGTTTTCTGGCTTGAAAGTTTGTTCGGAGTGGTTTTGTAAAGGAGAGGAAGAAGAGGAAATGTAGGTTTACCGTCTTTCATTTTTTTTTCCAGTTTGGTGTTATACTTAATAAAAATATGGATGTAAACCGGTTTAATAGTCTGTAGGAGTTTATTTCCTGCTGACGATCACTCTCTTAGTAACTGCGAAGCTGTGTCAACAGTTCCTCTCACTTATTTTGGTGTGGGATGAATACCTGGGAAGGTCAGTGCAGTTTAGTGCTGGCTCTGTTTCAGTTCTTGGGGAAGAAAATAGATCAGCCAGCAAGGTCTGCCTCTGTACGTCTTGGGCCAGCTGAAGTGTCTGTTTGCCTAACATTTGGGAGATTTCCTAAGTCAGTTTCCCCAAGATGCACCTTGTTCCCGAGTGCCCTCTAACAGAAAAGGACAGGGCACCCGAGGCAGAGCTCTGTGTGGTGATGGAGCACGTTTAGGTCTAGCTTGGAAACTAGACAGCTCCAGATTCCTGGCACTCAGGAAAGGTCAAGTATCTTTAGAAAACTGATTTAAACAGGGTTTCTTGTGGACTTATCAGAGCCTCGAGACGGTGGCCGCATTGATATAAATCGCTCATCAGTAACGAATGGCTAGTTTCTTAAATAGGCTGGGCCATGGGAACAACTTTCAAGCTATGTCTTGAGGACACAGTGATTGAAATAGTCTTTTTGGAAACTGTTAGGTCTCTGAGAAGGTCACAGACATACAGAACCACTACCACCCCACACCTCCACCCTCATCCTGACCCTCTACCCTCTCTTGTGGCTATTCTGTACTGGGAGCCAGATGCATCCTCTCAGTCTGTGCTCTGCCACTTCCAACCAGCAGGGGGCATGCTCACCTCTACGGGATCATAGCATGACTCCCGCAGAGGCAGTTGAGTGGCCCTGGATGCCACCCTTGAGGTGGTAGAATAGGGGATTACAGATGAAGCGCGTCCTGGCAAATACTTTGTAAGTGTAGTTTACATGGCTCTGGGGCTCGTCTGGCCTACAGGACATGGACTATAAGACTTGAGAGAACTGCTTTGACTCTCTGTCTCTGTCTCTGTCTCTGTCTCTCTGTCTCTCTCTGCCTCAGTCTCTCTATCTCTTATTTGTTTCCTTTGGGACTATGGCTGCTGAGATTGTTGAAATAAAGGTGGGAGACTGCGATTATGTCTGCAGTTTTGAGGCTGACCTGCTGAGTCAGCGCATTTCCAAACCTAGCACACGCTGGGTTTTTGGTTTGGGAGACTCAGTCTGAACTTGCTTCGGTAGCATTCTTCAAGGTTTTATGCATCCCCAGAAACAGTTACAAAGGTGCTTTCGGGGCTTCCTGCTGCTTGCATAATTCATGTATTCATTTGTATCTATTTTTCTAAGACTTGGTAGTCTTCACTCAGGACCTATAGCTGATTTAAGCATCTGAGGAGGAATAAAAATGAATTTAGCATAATCGGAATAATAAAGTAACACATGTGAAAAATGTAAAAATGTGAATGCAGGGACAAGAGAGATGGCTCAGCAGTTAAGAGCTCTAGCTGCTCTTGAGGAAGGCACCCACAATTCTCAGCACCCACATGGCAGCTCACTGCTGTCTGTAACTCTAGTTCTAGTGAATGTGGTACTTCCATACAGGCATACAGGCAGGCAAAACACCAATGCACGTAAGATAAAGTCAAGACTGAATTTACGTGTGCCGTCATTAATAAGCGATAGTTCCCAGGGAGGCATATATTACTGGTTAAATGCGCTGGTACTGTGAATATACATGGATGGTTTGGATGAGGTTGTGAAGGAAGAGTATTAAATAAACATCGTAGTTTGACAATCAGAGTGTGTTCAGATGCCCTTATAAGTATTAAAAAAATAACGCGGAGATGAAAATTATTCATAGGGAAATTTGTAAAATAGCACCCAAACTGTACAATAAAGGGTTAAACTAGGGTTTAGCGATCATCTGAAAAATCAATGGGAGCTTCGGAACTTAGGAAGCTACACATCTCTTCTGCTAGCATGGTCGGTCCGGAAGCCTCCAGACACTGGCGTTGTAATCTCACTGTCATCCCATTGTAAGGGTGATTTCCATGAGAAACCACCTTCCTCGCCTTGTTTATTGTTTTATTTCCTAGTTAACTAAAATTTCCTATTTTGTGTGCGAGGTAGTTTCAAAACTCTCCTTCCTTCCCAATGCTGAAAAGTAAGATCCCCAAAGGAGGACCAAAGAGATCTCTCAGCTGGCTTCTTGCACCACTGACATCCTGATGCTGCCAAGGAGGGCAAACACTTGGGAAATAGAAATGCGTAGTTGTGTATGAGAGGCTCCATCCAGTTGCATTATGGATCTTATTTATCCAATGTGGGAGGGAGAATTGAAAGCTTATATAACCCACTTTCTTTCGGGAGTCATTTTGTTTGTTTTCACAGTCTTGAGAATCCCAGACTGGCCTTGAACTCCCTGTGCATCCAGTTCACTAGGAAACCTTGAACTCCTGATCCTTCTGCTTCTATCTCCTGTGCTCTGAGGTTGTAGATAGGCCCAGCCACACCCACCTCTATCTTTTGTGAGCTACTCATTTGTTAGGGGCGAGGAGTGTTCCTTTCTAATGCTACGTAGCACAGCAGAGTTCAGATCAATGGTGATTTATCCCTCCCTTTATTCTGTCTTCTAAAGCATCCTCTGCCATTTCTTCTGTCAGTTACTCCCGCTTCAAGTTGTAAAGTGGTTCTGGAAGATTAACCTAGCAACAGTTCTTAGTCAAAAGAGGAGCCTTACCTCTCTCTAGAGCATGCCCAAAGGCTAAGGCCAGCAGGAGAACCAGAACCCTCTTCATTTTGCGTCCAGGGAGTCCTGTAGCACCTCCTCTCACCCACAGGACACCGTGCAGAGGGAAGCAGCACAGTTATCCGTTGCCTTTACAAACAAGTCCTAACTAGAAATTCATCAATTATTAATCTCTGAACAGAAGCAAGGGACAGTCAGATTTGTCCCCAAAGAAAGACAGTAATATCCTCATGAAGGCAAATAGATACCCCTGGGCAATGTCGAGGACAGTCTGAGAGGTTTTAATCATTAACTTTGTCACTGGGAAGAGCTAAGGCACAGAAATGCTTTCTCACTGCAGTGTTTGTACAGGGTTGACTTAATGTACCAGCAGGGGCACACTTCCCTATTCTGTATAGAGGAAAAGACATGTCTCTGTATCTTCTCTAGGTACTCCCTACCACTCCTATGTGTTGATGGAACATTTGGGGGCTACGTTTCTTCCTTTCTTTTTCCTCCTTTTCTCCCTTTCTTTCTCTCTTTAAGTCTAACACAAAAAAAATTCTTCGAAAATATCACAGATTAGATTATTTTAAGTTATGAGGAAAGAGCAAGATGCCAGTTAATTTATAGCAGTTCTCTAAATCCACGAATTTAATATCATAAGGTAATTGTGGTGGCATCATGCCTTATATTGATGTGTTGTAGTGTACTGTCGAGTATATGTTAGAATAGCTCTTGAGATGAGAGAAATAATAAATGGAGAGCTTCAATGGCTAGTCGTCAATTGTGCGTGAGCATACACACACACACACACACACACACACACACAATGCAAAAATCTTAGAATCACTGCAGATCGGTTAGACTTCCCTCTACTACAGTGTGCTTGACATATTTTATGATAGCATAGCTTAAAAACTCACAGTGAGGGTTGGGGATTTAGCTCAGTGGTAGAGCGCTTGCCTAGCAAGCGCAAGGCCCTGGGTTCGGTCCCCAGCTCCGAAAAAAAAAGAAAAAAAAAAAAAAAACTCACAGTGACCTTGGGGACACGATATCTTGCATCTCCATCTTAGAAAGAGAATGGCGGGGCTGGAGAGATGGCTCAGTGGTTAAGAGCACTGACTGCTCTTCCAGAGTTGTGAGTTCAATTCCCAGCAACCACATGGTATCCCACAACCATCTGTAATGGGATCCGATGTCCATTTCTGGTGTGTCTGAAGAGAAGCAACAGTATACTCACATACATAAAATAAATAAATAAAATCTTTAAAAAAAAAAAAAGAAAGAAAAGAAAAGAGAATGGCTCCTCATGGGGATCGTGTTCCTTGCCCAGAGTTTCTGCTGTGGATCTTACACTGACATCGGGTCAGTTGTCAGTTGCACCCACAGTTCAGGAACCACAGTGTTAGCCAGCTCTTATTGCTGGATAATTAAGGATTTATTTCTCCTCTCAAAAAACACTGTGAAGTCTTAGGTTTGGTTTGTTTGTTTGCTTGGATTGTGTTTGTTTTTGTCATTCCCGTGGTGTGGGATTAAGATGAGCCCTGTGCGGAGTTTACCACAGCACCTAACACATATTTGCATGCATTTATGTCCCTTTTTTCATTCTAGTTCCTGCTACTTTCTCCCTGACTATTTGTGTTTACAGTGTTTGAGGGGATCCTAGGAACCATTGAAAGCCATTGGAAGATTGACATTTCAGCCCCGTGTGTGGGCTCCTAAAGACAGATGCCTGAGAATACCCTTAGCAATCAATTCGGTAGCTAAAGATTAACTGTGCAGACAGAGTCCACCGAGATCTCCAACCACAGTAAACAATTACACGCTTAGTCAGATCACCGACTGTATGGAAAGTGGATGAGAAAATGGAGTCTAGCTAGTTGGAAAAGCTAATGGTGCAAGATTAAATAGAAACTATTTCTGTAAAACCCATGAAACCCACACAGCAGAAGACACCATCAGAGGCCATTAGCATTGCTGGAGGCAGCTTTCTGCTCATGCACTAGCCGTTTCCTGTATAAAGATTAATTTCATACCTAAGACAGAGCTCCATGATCTTCTTTCTCTTGGGAAAGTTCATTTAAAGAGAGTTTTATTCTTAACTACAAATATTTGGAAACGGATGTCTCAAAATATCAAAGCCACCAAGAACACAGATGTCAGTAAAATTATTAACGTATTTGTATATTTTTAATATCAAGATTACACTATAAATATACATTACAGTCTACAAAGTACCTTGGTCATGGTCTCATAATTTGTTTTTTAAAAGATACACTTAGCCTATTTTCCACGAGTACTTGCAACAGAATTCAATACCAGTCCATGTCTTTATTTTTTTTAAATTGTAGCTCTATCTGTGTTTTGGAAATATACTTTTGCTGTTTAATGATAAACTGCATGTTGCAAGAGTTGCAACATCTCATTTAGGCACATTTTTGAGAAATCTCCACACAGGCTGGCGAACTACTCTCCTGGACGCGTCTGCCTTTTTCTAACAGAAGATCAACACTGATGTACCCATTTCAACACCCTTTGGCGTTCGCCTCTGTGACACTAGCTCTCTGGTCAGGACAGCATTGACAGTAATAGCTGGTGTCATTTTCCTACCCTTCCCCTGTGTGAGAAGTTACAGACCCACTTCCTCATGCTTTGTTCTTTTTCACTGGTGCTAATTCACGATTAGTTTCTGTGCCTGATAGTGAAAAGCCTGCTCTCTAACCTTTAAGTCATTCTCTCTATTACTGCCGTTTATCTAAAACACAGAAAAAACACTGTTAAGGTTGAGCTATTGAAAGCCTCTCAAGCCAATGTCTGCGTGTGAAGTTCTAAGGTTGCCACTCCAGTTAGACACTTGGTGTCTATCAAATGGAGTGACAGGAGGAATGGCTTTCCTGGGCTTTCTGCAGTGGTTGTTCTCACTCTTCTTGTCTGCCTTTCTGTTGTGTGTTTCCGGTCTCCATCCTCCAATAGAAAAAACTTTAACTTATTCACTTCACATGTATGTTAATTCATCTCAGTCTGTGTGAGATAACTGTGAGCTACTATTACTAAGGATAAGAAGGTCTACTCCTTTTCTCTTCTCTCTCTTCTCTCTCTTCTCTTCTCTTCTTTTTCTTCTCTTCTCTTCTCTTCTCTTCTCGACCATCCAACCTAGTTAGGAGCAAACACAGTTGGGGACACAGTGTAGAGCACACCTAGGCTGGTGTTCTGTTTCCTTCCAGGACCTGTGATCTCCTACCCAAGCCAGAGCTTGTAAGACATTTTTATACTGTCCTTCCGAATAGTTGTATCGCATGACATTCCCTCAAAGGTAGGAGAGTTCACTTTCTCCATATCCTGACTAGCATTTCAGTTCTACTTTTTATAATAGTATTCTCCTTGGGTGAGATGGTATGTCTTTGGGATTCCAAATTGCATTTCCCTGATAATTAATAATGCTAAGAATTTTTACACTATCATTGACCTTCCAATAAAATCAGCTCCCTATTTTTAAATTGGGTTGCTTTGGTTTCATTTTAAAGAAAGTATTTCTGGTTTCTTTATAAATTTCAGATATTAACCCTTTGACAGAGTTTTCGCAGGTGTCCCATATAGTTGTGGTAAGAACGTCACTCTTTCACACTCTCCAAGCCCCATGGAGGAGGATGAGAGGCATGCATCCATAAGATGAGCTTGTTACCGAGGACGGAATTGAGGGGCTCTTATGTGTTTCCTTTGGGGGAAACACTTTAGAGTGTAATCTCGTCTCCAAGTTGAAAAGTATTTTATAGAAGTTGTGAGCTATATGATGTCAGGAGGGTAGGATAGTTGGCAGTATTAGAAGCTTTAGTGATGGTTTGGACTAGACCTCAAGGGAAGTCTCTCCAAGTGATAATCAACTCAGTGGTTGGAGAGGTGAGGAGAGGTGAAGAAGCATCAGTGTAATAAGGACACTAACTGAAGAAGGAGTTATTAGCATGTATGGCAAGGCGAGCAGAGAGTAATCCTGTCACAGTAACTGTGGAGCTGGCCAGTTTCGTTGAAGACTTCAGAGATACTGTTAAAGTAACTGAAAGGTTTGACTTTGTCCCTATTACTTCCTGTCACTTGTGGAGCTGAGAAAGTCTCCAGCAGTGTTTAGATGTGTCATGGCACTGTTCAAAGCCATTTCTCCATACTCACTGCAGCCATTATCTTGTCCCAGGGACATGTTTATTCTCTCCTTGGTGACAATACAGTTCTCATGACCCCGGCATTTTTCAACCTTCTGCAGAATGTCCTGCTGGTTCATGGTATTATTACTACCATTAGACTAACAGGATGTGCTGGCCTGGAGTGGGTGTGTACTATTATCTAGGGCTCATGAGTGGCAGTGGGCAGGTAAACTCCGGAAGTTGCAGAGAACTCCGATGTAGTTAAGCTTTTAGGAGCTCTGTCATTTAGAAAGCCCCAGTCCTCGGTAAACTTCTTTAGAGGCTGTATGTAATGTACT
Organism: Rattus rattus; assembly: GCF_011064425.1. Classification (NCBI taxonomy): domain Eukaryota; kingdom Metazoa; phylum Chordata; class Mammalia; order Rodentia; family Muridae; genus Rattus; species Rattus rattus. The sequence continues at coordinate 2,923,876 of NC_046164.1, forward strand.
CGGAAGGCTGTTCTGACTCATCTCTCATGACTTGAAAGCCATCCAGGTTTAAAAGCAGCTTAGGATAAGAAAGGACTTTGGTAGGAAGTTAATTTACTGACCACCGGTTTTGAGATTTTCTTTCAAAATTAGATGCAAGTGTTGCACTGAATACTGGCATACTCTTCTCTAACATGAGTGATACAAGTAAAGGAGGCAGGGGTGTGGCTGGCTCATGCACCTGCACTCCATCTTTGGCATGATGCTTTCTGGTCCTTGGCTTTGCTGACGCATAGTCCTGCATCCCATCAGAGAAATACTATTAGCAAATAGGATAGGCAGGACTCGGCCATACTGCTATCTTAGCATCTTACTTCCTGGTGCTGTTGAACCTCTAGACAGTAAAGCCATTATTGTGAGGGTAGAATAGTCCTTACTACCCATGAAAGAGCGAGGCAAGAAGGAAAACATCTGGAGGCCGGGAGATCATGTCAATGCTTCTGGACCCAGGTATAAATACAGACGTCTCTCTCAGCAGCTGTGGTAAACCTCCATGCAGGGAGAAGAAGGCTTGGACTTCCCTAGGACATCTGTGAGATCTCATTAGGAAAGGAACCTGGAGGGACTGAATAGTTCTGTGAGAGTTAAGGCCATTTAAAATGTGTGATTGAAGAGAATAATGAACATTCGATAGCCTCAGGACGAATTATAACAGCAGGCACTGTGGCTTGTTTGTGACATATGGGATTTAATACAAGGCACAAAATTGCATATGTGATATAAATGAGAGATTGTATTGGACGCTTTTCCTTGGTTCTCAGCCCCACTTAATTTTTCCATTTTCTTTTTTCCCTTTTATTTTTGAGTTTATAATATAATTACTCTTTTCCCTTTCCTCCCTCTAAACTTTTCTATATAGGCCTCCTTGTTCTTTTTCAAACTCATGGTCCCTTTTTGCATTAATTATTGTTACATATATATATCCTTATTTATGCATTCATATATCTATATCTACATCTATATCTATATATCATCTATGTCTAACTATATGTACCTCTATATTTATATCATCTATATCTATGTCCTAAATATAACCAGCTCAGTCTATATAATGTTACTTGCATGTATGTCCTTAGGGTGGACCTCTTGATAACCAATTGGTGTGCTCTTCCCTGGGGAGACTGTTTCTCCCAGTCTTAGCCTTCCTTAGCAGTCTTTAGTTCTTTGCATAGGCTGAGGCCTCATGGCCTTCTCTCCATCCAGTTTGACATGCTTGTTTTTGTTGTCCATGTCCTTGCTCAGCTCATGTTTAGAGAGTCATGTTGGTGAGACCTCTGGTGTTGCTAGGAGACACAGTCTCACAGGAAACTCCCTGAGCCTCTGGCCCTCACAATCTTTCTACCCCCCATTATCTACAGTGTTCTCGAATATTAGATACAAGACTTGTTTATAAATGTATTCCTTGTGACTGGGCTCCACAATCCTGAATTTGGATTGGTTGTGGATTTATGTAATGGTCTCTGTTGCAAAGAAAAAAAAATCCCCTGATGACGAATGAGGACTACGCTTCTCTGTGGGTATAAAGACAAATATTTAGGATTGTTAGGGATTGTGCTGGTTTAGTAAAGTAGTTCTTGTTGGTTATCCTCAAAGGTCCATGACCTTACTGACTTCGGGATTTGGTTTGGTTTATCAGGCTTGTTTTCCTCTTGTTGAATGCATCTCACAATTAATTATCAAGCTATTGGTTGCTGCCAAGTTACCCATGCCACTACTGCACCCCTAGGGTTATCAGGCTGCTCATTATTGTGGTTCACAGGCACCATAACTGGGTCGTACTGTTTGTCACTTCCCTGCTTTGGAAGCTTGCATGGTACCTTCTTGGACCACAAAAACTAGTCTTCAGGAAGAGGCATATGGGTCAGTGCCAGCTCAGGGGCCCTGAGCTCTGTGTCTGAAGTGCATGGTGTCTTAGCAATTAGGACTGTATCTTCTATTTCTAGGGAACAACTAAGGATAATAGTCTGTATGTTTTGTGAGACTCTTGGACAATCCTCACTAACAATTGGGAAGAGTGTTTCTCATGCCTGCTATTGAGGTTTTTGATAGGTGGTTTTTGGCTCTTGGAGAGAGCATTGTCAGCCTAGATGAAGACATTTTATTTAAAGAAGTTGTGTGTGTTTATGCACAAACTTAGTGTATTATTGTGTTGTTTTTTTTTAGTAAATAGATAAAATAGAATGATTCCTTATTCCTTTTTTCAGACATCCTTCCTATCATTTTACCGTTATTCCTCCTTCTGTATGTATGTCTTTCTGTTCTCTAATTAGGGCTGCTCCTTTTTTCTTTTTAATTTATTTATGTATTTATTTTACCATTTTCTCCATCAGATCACTGTACCCAGAGAGTCCCCTCTCTAACTGCTTCCCCACCCTTACACCCCAGCACTGCTTCCTTTGAACTTTTCTGGTTTCTGCAGTTAATCCAGCATAGGTACTCATACCTGAGGATTTAGAGCACAGAGCCTCTGGTGAGAGAGAACACGCCATGATTGTCTTTCTGGGTCTGAGTGACTTCACTCCATATGATCTTTCCTGGTTCTATCCATTCACACAGAAAGCTCAAGATTTCACTTTTTACAGCTGAAGAGTATTGTATAGTGTATATGTAACGCATTCTCCTTATCTATCATCAGTTGTAGGACACTTAGGTTTTTTTTTTCCCAATCCTAGCTATTGTAAATAGAGCAGCGACAAATGTGGTAAGTACCATTGGTGTAGGACGCCTAATGTGTTGGTTATACGCCAAGGCACGCTGTATTTATGTCATATGGCAGACTTTTTCTTTTTTTTTTTTTTTTTTTTTACCTTTTTGAGAGCTCTCTGCACTGATTTCCGTAGTCAGCTCTCTTTTGTGTTAGCGTTGAGGTAGTGGTCCCCCAGTGAGCTGTCACTCAATGGGAACTTGCCATAACTCTGCTGCATCTCTGTACTGTCCACTTTGTTCTCTGTTGACCCAGGGTGACACTACTGACACAGGCACCAGCTTGAGTTGTGAGAAAGTCGTTACTGGGCTATAACCCTTGGCTAAAGAGTACTGAAGCAGGCAAACACTTGCTATGAGTTCCATGCAGCCCCTCCGTCTGGCTAGTCAGAATCCCTGCAGCCGTTGCATCTTAGTTGCAAAATGTTTGGAATGTTAAGATGTGAAAAATTATTAATTATTTCCTTACTACTCTTATCCCCTAGAATAAAAAAAAATAAAACCTAGACTAATTGGCTTATTGTCTTCCATCTAGTGCCTGGAAAAGTGGTTATGGCATGTATAGTAAAGAGATGTTGAAAGAATGAACGAAAGATGAAAGACCATTTTTTTCCCCATAATTATCTAGGCTCTTCCAGATGAAGGTCCAAGGTTCAAAGTCCTAGGGTAATCATGGGGCAGCCAAAGTCAATACCAGCTGAAGTGACAGGCTTAGTTTCCAACCAGACTTAAGACCCAGATCACCATACCAAAGCCTTCTTGAAGTATAGATGCTAGTCGAAGGGTGATTCTCTCAGTCCACTTGAGTACAAAAAACAGAGTGAGAAGCCTGAAATGAATATTGTTGGGGAAATATAATCAAAGCAAAAAATACCCTCCGTATTGATTAAAAAAAAAAAAAAGCTCTTCATCAAAGGCAATCTGCTGGAGTGACTGAAAATAGAGAAAAAAGCCCTTGCCCACTATACAGCCAGACAGATATAAACCATTCCATGCATGCTCTCAAGATAAGTGGTGACTAGTCCTCAAGTAAGACAGCATGAGTGCACATAGAGTTCTGCTGTGTTTATGACCTGGATCCCTCTGTATTAGCTTATTGGCTTTTACCTTAAAGAAAATACAGACTGTCATTTTGAGACAGGAAACTCTTTCACAGAAAGGCATACGGTGAGAGTATGCTATTTCTCCAGAGAAGCTGGGAAGACTGTCTTCTGGTTTGGTTGAGAAATTTCAAGGAGATAGCTATCAGATATTTAAAAAATCATTTCCAAATTGTAAAAATAACATGAAGTTGACTGTACTTTAAGAACAAGACGTCATGCATTTGGAAGGATGAACGGAGTGAATTTACAAGTTTTTTAAGGTAAGTGCTCTAAGAAAACGCTTTGTGGTCTCAGACTCTTCCCTTATTGGTTTATGAGTTGAAATTCACGATCTTTGCCCTCATAGTTCCAAAAGGCAAACAGAACATCTGATTTGAACCATGGACTTTTCATTGAGCAATGGGACACTAAGCAGAGACTGAATATTTGTCTGCACCTGCACTGTGTGGCTGGGCCACATCTCTGTTACTCCCTTTAAGAAATAATCAGTTACCATATAGCTATTGTATTCATTTCAACATGAAGATGCGTGATTTCAATAGGTCATGGGGAAAGGCCATATGAAAATAGTGGGTTCTTCCTATTTAAAATTTACATCAAAATGTTTTTTAAAAAGTATTTATTTACATGTCCCTATGTCTGGGTATGGAGACGTGTGTGGGATGCTCAAGGAGGTTGGAAGAGGGTGTTGTACCCCTAGAGTTGGGATTAAGGACAGTTGTGAGCCACTTAACATGGGGGCTGGCAACTGAATCCTGGTCTGCTATAAGAACAGTACATGCTCTTAACTACTGAATTTTCTCTCAGACCTTGCCCCCGCCAGCGGGGACCCAGTTATTCAGGGTCCCGAAGAGGCATTCTACCAGTAAGTCAAGGGGGTGGAGAGAAGAAGGAGATCAAGCAAAAGTTCCGTTGTCAAGGTCTCGTTTATTGAGAGAAATGTACAGCATTTAAAGCTCTGAGGCAGGAATAGAAGTGGGAACTGAAGCTTAGGGTAGGTGACTATTGGGAAGTGCCCAAGGATATAGGGTGAATCACTAAACTGCAAGATATCCTCCTTAAACAAAGAGGCAACAGTCTTCCGGGGACATGTTCTTTGAAAAGGTCGAACCCTTCTCAGGAATCTGTTCAGGGACATCCGGTATTTTGCTCAGGCTGAAACATCCTGTGATTGCTCCCAGGGTCTTCCTTGGAGAGGCTTTTGTCCAACAATCTCATAATCTTACAGCAGCCACTTAGGGGTGAGCTTCTGTGGCCATACAGCTCAGAGTCAAGTAGCCACCTTGAGCTATGCAGTCACAAAGCAGCCAGGCCCAAATCCAATATGGCTCCCTACAAGACCTCATAGTAAGAATCTTAAAATTCAATGAACTTTATTTTTTAGTTCTCTACTTTCATTAAAATGTATTGATTCTTCATTATTAGGAATAGACTTTAACATTTACTACTAATGTAGATTTTGGTCAATCTGTGTTACCATAAACAAGTCTTCTTGGTCTGCCCTGAAAGAGCCTTTGTGATCTGATCTTAACACTATGTAAACTATATCATTTTACTCTCTCACAGCAAGTACCTTGTCATTCTGCTTGAACACCTTAAGCTCCCTCTGGACTTTTAGTGTTGTGCCTGCTGTTTTCTCCTCTTCAATCTCTTTGTATCTTAGTGCCAAGCCATTTTATTTGTCTCAAGTTAAACATTCAGTTTGGGGAGGCACTGGATTGGGTGAAGCCATGTTTATACACTTACCAGCTCTATCATTGTACAACGTGAAGTGTGTAATCATTTCCCTAATATCTTATGCTCCTTCTAGATTTCAGATTTCAAGAAAGGAGGCTGTTCTGATTTGTAGACATTGAATTCCCAGTTTCTGGCAGAGTCCCTGTAGTATGCAAGTGCTCAATGACTGTTCGTGACAGAAGGTGAATCTTCACAAATCTATTGAGCAGATACTGCTGTATTCTATAGCCAAAGAAGTTGGAATTCAAAGAGATAACATTGTCTGATTATTCAGAGTTAGACCTCAAATCCACCCTTAGTTTGACCTTGATAGTTGTATAAAAGAAAACCAGGAAAGTTTTCTTGTAGGATGATCATTTTCTTTCATATATGAAAACACAGGTAACTATCCACTATAGTAGATTCTTTAAAGCGTCAATATTCACGAATCTACTAGAGACAAATACTATAGTTTATATAAGCTGTCCATTTCATTCAACTCTCTAGTCCTCTTAGCCTGGATGAAATTAAGGCAATGGGTAGAAAAGCCTATTTATGACTCTTACTATGCATTACATATTATGTGAATAAAACCACTTGCAGCAATACTAAGCTGTGGATATCACCCTCAGTCTTAATGTCATCAGTTAATTCCCCACCAAGGAACTAACACCACGGCTGTCTCCTCCTGTGCTGAGCTGGTCTCATGCTTTGTAGAGAGAAGAAAGCAGGCATTCCGGTAATTACCTGGCTTCAACATAAAAGGCTTTTCTCACACAAAGTAATGTTTAACAATAGATTCTTTTCAAACCAACTGATTAAAAATTTGAAGGTATGGGAATTTCATAAAATTAACATGCAAGGACACTTGTGAGAGGAAATAGTCCTACCTCAGAAATGGGTCATTCTGAGAAAAATATCTTGTTATAAAAGTAGGAAGTGCCAAATGCTTGGGCATGCCCACATAATCCAAAGCCTTTGCCTTCTGGATAACTTTCAGTACATTAAAAAAAGGGGTGGGAGTGTTCACCAGGAAAATGAGGCATGTTGCTTTTAGGTCTTTGCAGAAATGATGGTAGGGTCACACAGGAGTAGTCCGAGTTAGGATTGCTGCATCATAGGCTAACTTGACTTCTCATGATGACATTCTTGCAGATAGTGTCAGAGCAGATGGGAATTTCCAAAGTGAAATTAAAACAGTGACACAAGTTAGGCTAATGGAGAGCTGGTGTGGACTGAATATTTAGAAGCACCCTCTGAGTAATGAACATAAACAGACTCATTTTCTGTCCTAGTCAACTACTACAGCATGTGGTTGATAATTTCTACTCTAAGGGCAAATGTTACCAATGCCTAGAAATAAAGGACAGCTATTTTCTCAAGTGTCCTCCACCTGATTATAAAGGTGGTGGGAGATAGTGGCTACTTCATTGAACATTCATTTATTAAAAAGCACATGAGGGGTTTGCTGACTTTATATAGATTATATTGTTGACTATTTCCTGCTAATTAAGTTTGGCCAAGGGAAAACCAATTCAATCCATTTAGGTGTCAACAAAATTATACTTTTTGTTTTGTCTTTTTTTTTTTTTTAAAGAAAAGACACACATCTAATAACAGTCTAATGTGGGTGTTTTTATTGTTGCCATTTCATATAGAGCCTCACTCACTATTTGATAGGCTTTACAGAAGAGCTACAAGTATTTAACAGAAGTTTCTTGCGTCTGAGTGGAGTATGATCCAGCAAATGGAGCTCTTAGAAATTTGCAGTGGCTAGCTCAGACTTAGTCATCTAAACTTCTGGATAAAAAGTTTTCTATCTTGATTACTTTTCTTGGAGTTCTACTAACTGGTGAAAATCAGTCAAACTTCACTATAGAAATAAATCTAGGAGAGATGGCTTAATGAATAAAAGTGCTTCCTATACAAACTTGAAGACATGCAGACATTCTCAGGAACTCAGGAAAGCGTGGAAAGAGAAAACCAACTGCACAAAGTTGTTCTTTGATCTCCTCACACATGCTGTGACATGTGCATCACACTCATCTCATGCACGATGATAAAATAATTTTAAAAGACCTAAAATCTCAAAAGTTAAAGTACTCAGTTTTCAGTTGAAGTAGAGTATATAAAATGAAGAAATACTATGGGGCTGGGGTGATGACTCAGCGTTTAAGAGCATGTACCGCTGCTCTTGCCGAAGACCGGAGTTCAGTTCCCAGAACCCATATTGGACAACTCACAACTACTTGTAACTCCAGATCCAAAGGAGGTAATATTTTCATTTGACCTCCATGGTCACCACTCACAGGCAACTTACAGGCACAGACACACACACACAGACACACTCACATACCAGAATTAATATAAAGTTTTAAATAAGAATATGTATTTGGGGAGTCAGCAGACAGTCTTTGAAGTCCATATGGAATAACTTCAGCTTTCTTATTCCTTCCTAAACTTGTGTATAATTTCATACAATAATTTTTTTCATGATGATGATCTCCAAGGTGTGAAAGGAAAAAACATACATAGTAGACAGCTAGGAAATGGCTTTTTCACTAGGTATAGGGAAGAGAGCAAATTCTTTGTGGGATGGACCTGTGAGAACTCACCTTGAGGCTTTCTGGTCAGCACAATTAGCATATAAATCTGTAGTAGCATTCACCTCAGTTGGGTACCAATGCTCACAAAGACTAAGGGAGACAGGGGAGGTATCTTTCTGAGTTTTGCATACATTTCAAAGAGATGGCATCCTACAGATTCATGAAAGAAATCAGAAGGTTAGAAAACTGGTGAGAGTGGAACAAAGATGGGCATCCCAAGCAAGAGCAGAAAGTTTCTGTTTTATAAATATGTAAAAATAGGGAAGTAGAGCAAACCATAAGGAAGAAACTTGCCAGAAGTGAAATCAAGCTGAGGTGAAGGCTGAAGCTCCTCTTCTTATACAGTCATCGACCTTTGGAGAGGGGTCATATATCAAATGTTCTGCATATCAGATATTTACATTACAGTTATGAAGTAGCATCAAAAAATTTTATGGTTGGGGATCACTACAGCATGAAGAACTGAATTAAAGGATCACAGCATGAGGAAGGTTGAGAATCATTGCTCTCAGAAGAGAGAATTTGTGGTTTTATAAAAATGAATACATCACTGGGGAGAAGTAGAAGCGACTTCACACAATGTGTGAAGCAGGGAAGTATGGGAATGTACAAGAGCCGTTGCTCAGCTCTCCAGGGGATGGGGGAATTAGAAACTATTTATAACATATCTCATTCAGGGACGTAGGACTCGAGGAATGTTCACCACTGTGGAATAGCCTTTCACCCAGGGTAATGTGGCCATTGTTGGTGTTCTATGCTTTCTAGCTTGGAGTTTACAGCAGGTTTTCAATCATAGTAATATTGCTGGAGCTTGGTGCATAATCTCTTTGTGGTGCCAGAATTCCAATATATTAGGTTCAGCAACATATTCCAACATGCCAGAGTTCTGAGTGATAGTGAAGGGTAGAGAAAGGCGATTTAGTCATAGTCATGATGAGAACCAGATGTGGTTCACACATATGACCCCATGCATATATTCAAAAAACCTAACAGAAACACACACACACACACACACACACACACACACACACACACACACACCAAGAAAACAGAGAAAGGGAGTTTAGTATTCATAGCTGACAGAGCAGTCAGTATTGGCCAGGTATGTGGTCTCATTGCTAGCCCAGCTCTGGTTCTGTGGAGAAAATCACCACCCCTGAATGCCATGAACCCTTTGGGGTCTAATAACCTTTTCACAAGGGTTGCATATCAGAGATCTTATATATCAGATATTTACATTATGGTTTATAACAGTAGCAAAATTATAATTATTTTAAGCAGCAATGAAGATAATTTTATGGTTGCGGGTCACCACAATATAAGGTACTGTATGTATTAAAGGATCGCAACATTAGGAAGGTTGAGAACTACTACTCTATTATAATGAATTCTACTGCGAATTTTGTTTATCTATCATCTATCTATCAATCAATTGTCTATCTATCTAATCTATCATTTATCATCTGTCTATCTATTATCTATCATCTATAATCTATCTATCTACCTATCAATCACCTATCATCTATAATCTATCTATCTAATCTATCATCTATCGATCTACCTATCTATTGTAGGATTTCAGCCCCTACTACCAAACTCGATGTCACCAAGTACAATGCGTTTGACTAAACTGTCCCAGGGACACAGCCAGCCTTCTCTTCTAGCCCATGTCCAGCCCGTTTTCACTGTAGTGTCTGACATCATCAGTATATGACTCCTCTTAGGTTGACAACTTATCCTTTGTCATACAAAGGCAGTACTCTATGACTTTTTGTTGACACATCCATTGCCCTCCTCACCACACACATGCTTCGGGGCCACTGGTAAGTAAAGTAAGTTACCTGAGCAGAAGAAGCACTGCGACAACCAGGATCCTTGACCTGACCTTTGCTAGATGACTAATGGGCGAATGCTATATGCATTGTGGACAAGCTACAGCACAGGATGCGTCATGTCTGGGGTCATAGAGGGGGTGGACAGTGTGAGACAGTGTGAAATTTTGTTTTGATATTCAGAGAAGTGTTCAAATTGTTTATTTATGGAAATTTTTGTTTAATGCTTTAGAGCATAGTTGTTCAAATATATTAGAACCTAGGAAATACAAGCCAGAGGAAAAGCACTGCTATACTCTTCCTAAGAGATATTCTAGAAACAACTACCTTTCCCCCAAAGTTCATAGGATTTTCACAACTCCATTGTGAGCCATGTAAAGAAAGAACAAGGGTTTTGTTGCTTTTGGACGTCATAGACTAGAAAGCAGAAGCACAGATAACTCGGCTCTCTCCCTCTCTGCTGATGCTTTGGCAGCTCCCCATGGCTCTGAGAACGGGACATGGTGGAACGGACTTAACACTGGGTATCCGACTTTCTAAAACCAACATTTTTATTATAAGCCATTAGACTATGCTTATCCTCAAAACAATCATTTGAATGCATCCTACAGAAAGATGTATGTTACATGTTTACCCTAAGACATTATGATGGCTTCTTTGTATTTTGACTGTGTTGATGACACAAGTGAAAGACCCCCTCATCATTCAGTCTCATCATCCGGTCACTTTGATCTTATGTGCTGTGGCTCATGTGCTGCTTTTGTCCTGGTTTAACCCTGAGAAGGTGGCAATGATGGCATGTGTCTGGTTGAGCCTGTGCTCATCTCTGTTTGTCCTCTGACTCTCATAGATCTCATGCCTTGATAGAGAGCATGGGAGGAAAGTGATTGGCATTTGAAAAACACCGAAAACCCTAAATTGCAGCTACTAACTGCTGAAGCTTTCCCCGCTCTGGATTATGAGTTCACAGGCATAGGCTGACTTGCAATGCTGTTCCCTTATTTTATAATTTAAGCCACCGCATCCTGTCTTTTATCTTTTCTTCTGGCAACCAGTTATCTTCAAAATACTTGTTTGCATTAGTCCAATAGAGGTGATGCAATTGCTGTTTATTAATTGTCTTTGGGTTTTTTCCCTGTATAAATAGAATAAATGAACCGTCCATACTGCATGGATGTGGATTGGTAACAGGAGGAGGATTTAATTTGTTTTATGAAGGATGTATTTCTTATGTGCAAATCTTTCTGCTAAGAAAGGTATCTCATTGATCTTTTATGCCTGTAGCTTTTAAATCTTCTTATATTGAAGTGATATTTGTGACTTTCTAGGCTGTAATTTTATATATATACATATATCTATATCTATATATATCTATATCATACATATAAACATATATATATATGCATTCCAGAAAAGTAAGTGTTCATGAATCAAGTTTATCTTCCAATTGAAATTTATTTTTACTTTTGAGTGAGTTAACTATAATTTACATATTTAAATGAAGAATTCATCTGTTTTCATAATATTTTTATCAGATCTATAAAATGGCATATACACTGACTTACACATATACGATTACCATTGTAACATTGTCAACAATGACTTTGGGATAATAGACGTATGTGTGACAAAACCTTTTCCTAGCCTTGCTACCAGAGATTCCCATTTAGAAATCTATGTTTGCAGAAGATGGTAGAGATCTATATTTTTTTTTATATGAAATATTCTGGTCTGGCCAGGATTTGAAGTCACTATGACATCTCAAAGCCTAAGGTTCTTAGCCATGTAAACAGTAGGTTTTCATGAGATCCCTGTGGGAACCTGTGGTTTTGGTTCTATTCACCCCCAACAGTATTCTGCAAAGATTTGGAGAAACAGCTGCAAAGATGTTCTATTTGATAATAGAATTTCTCTTAACAAACTTGTCTAATGATGATAATGAAAGAAATTGATTTTGAACACATTTCTGCCCCTTGAGGAATCTTTACTTTGCACACACTAGTGGCTATAGATTGCTGGATTTTTTTTTTCCACATCAAAATAGTTTTTTTTTATTTTATTTTATTTTATTTTTTTGAGTATTTGCCTTGCGGCAAGCACCTTGTGTATACCTTATCCACTGACATAACAGAAAGCAACATGGATGATTTCTTGTTGTAATAATTGTATTTTTCAATATCAAGAAATATTTATGGCTCCTGGAAGGAACAGAAGGTAATTTGGGAATGTTAAAGCTTCAGCAGGAGGTGATGGATGCCTGATGCAGATGTAACCCTTTGCTTCCCAGGCAGGTCGGCCTTGCCAGTGATGAAGCTAGCGGTGTCTATGCTGGTGGATGGCAGATGCTTTCGAAAGGCTGAAATCATTGTTATTTGAGTTCTTTTGATTAAATTTTTTTCTTTCTGATATTTATGATGGGGGGAGCAAGACAGCAGTTAGCAGACTTCTATCGTGTGATTATTTCCTCATTACTGTATCTTCAGACTGTCCTACCTTCATGCCCTAGCTACCAATATACCATCATCTCATGACATTTGAGGCAGTTTTTAGAGGACATAAGCAGATTTTGATAAAAGGCAAGGCTCACTTTTGAGTCTCGGTATACAGTTGAATTTACCCCAATGGTTCAGGTTTCCCATCCATAAACTAGGGAGAAAATTAGCTGTCTGGATTGTTTAAGATTTGATTCAATAGCATTTGAAATTAAAGGACATTTGCAAATAGTTATTTATTATGTGCACAACAAATACACTTAAGAAATGATGGGTGGTAGAATGGTAGTGATTGTTATTGACATCATTTTTAGTAACTTAAGAGATGATGATATATCTGAAATCAGAGCTTTCAGAAGCTAATTCTGTTTCTCTTTTTTTGCTGGACTCCAATTCCTACCTCTTATTTGATAAACATCAGGTTCATTCCTTGCCTAAGGAAATAAGTGCAGAAACACACATTCCGTGAGGAAATTCTTACGGATTTCTTTTCGCTCCAGGGTTTTAGAAATATAATTAATGAATCACGATGAGTTGAATTATTTCCCCAAGTGCATATTTTGAAGCCCTGACTTCCAGGGCAGAGATATTTTGAGCTGAAACCTTTGGGAGACAGTTAGACTTAGGAGTCACGAGTGTGAGACCACACATTGGTTAGGTGTTTTAGAGGAAGGGATATTTCAGTTCTTGCTGGCTTTCTCCATCACTACAAGGACACGGCAAAAAGTAGCCATAGCAAAGAAGTAAGAGAGCCGTGTCAGAATCCAGCCATGCCCCCACTGTCACCTCAGCCTTCTAAAGTGTACAAGGTTAGAGCATGAATGGCTGTTAACTTTCTTCAGTCTACATTGCTTTGCCATGGCAGTCTGAGCAACCTCGGGCCCACACTGATATGTAAACTTCATTAAACTATTCCATCCTAGTTCATTTCGAACCTGATGAATCTAAAGCTTAACACTTTTCATACTTACATATTTATAAAGGATGAGTAAATAAGGGGGTAAAGGTTTTTAATGAATTTTTAGTTAAAACATAATCACCTCAATTCCTCTTTCTCTTTCCTCCCTCCAAACCCTCTCTTTAATGCATATATAACAACTAGCAAAATTTACAATGACTATAACTGCAATTAAAAGGGGAATATTTGTTGAAATATGATAACTGCTTATAGTGTAAATACTTTCAAGTCCTCCAGATTGGACTGAATCTAAAAAAATTCAGTATTTCTTATGCATTATGGATCATAACAATGAGATAATTGTACTATTATCTGAACACTGAATGCAGGTTGTCTGGATTATAGGTTGGGTTTAAAGAGAGCATCTGCAGAGTTTATAGTGAATGTACACGCATTTGGTTACTGATATGTGGGTGAGTCAGTAGAAGGTTGGGGCCAGTGTTACCAGAAACTACAGGATGCTACAGATGAATGTGGGAAAAATGTAAGGAAACTTTTCATAAACTCCCACCCCCAAATTAGCACCTGTGTGTGCCAAACACTGCCCTCTTGCTTGCTATTGGTTGGATGGAGCCAGGGATCATCGCTAAGGCCAATCACTCCACTTAATCTCTGGTCCCACTCCAGTCTTCTCTGTCTCATTGCACTTGTACCTATTTAATACCTGAAATTAACCCATAAGCCCCACCCACCCAAAGATTGAGTAGCTTTTGGGAATGCTGGGAGTTGTAGTTCTCAGATAATCACAGCAAAGCATCATGGAAAACTCTAGTGGCTTATGGGGTATGTCCTTTAAGGGAGGCCTCTCAGCTGGGAATTCAGGGGAATTTGGTCCTGATCAAAGTCCATCTTGACCAGTATTTAATATTTAATAAAGCTTGCTTCAAATTTGTCTCAAAATGGTGGAACTGATTTTTCTCCTGCGAATCTCAGGCTTAACACTTTACCACCCCACGTCTTTAAAACGTCTGTCTCCCCGGCATTATTCCACTGCATAGAACCGTTCTCGTCTTTTAAAAGAGACCTCTCTGGTTTACACCGTCTTTTAGTAAAGTTTTCATCTTTTCATACCCCTTTCACCCAGGGTTCTGGAGTATCCTTTCCTTTCTCTCCTTTCTTCCCCTTATTATCTGCATCCTCCCCTTATCAGCCATCCACATCTAAAGGCTCTGACCTACATCAGGGCACTGGTACTGCAGATGTGTCACAGTCTCCCTCTCCTTGTTTGGTAAGGGGATCGATCCATCCATCACCAATCATACGATGTATTTTATCTTTGCAGCAGAAGGAGAGGAACCACGCTGCTCTTTTGCCTTTATTCATGCTTTGGGAAAAAAAAAACGTTTCAATATCCCTGCTCTACTAATATTTTAAAAATAAAAACAAGGTATAAAGGTTTAGGGCTTGAAGCTTACAGTCTCTGAGCATTAGGACTTTCTCGCTACAATATGTTGCCTTACTTTCCAGACTTTGAAGTGATGCTTTCAAGGAGACTTTTATGACTTTGGAACAGTAGCATAGATAAAAGGCTTCATGCAGGAGAGGAAACAGATTTCTTCTTTGTGGCCGTTTTCAAGTTTCTGCTTTATCATAGCTGGTTTTTGTTGGGGACGACTTTCTATCATAGCTGGTTTTTGTTGTGAACTGTTTTTCTGTGGTACCAGGAGAATAGCAGAGCAAACATTCTCTCCGCATCACTTTGAGATTTATTTTCCCGGGGTCATTTCTGTGCTTTCAAGGGGAAGCTCTGAAATTACCATAGAGTAAACAAAGCAAAAGAAGACCCAGGAATCTTTGAAGTCTGTGATACTGAAAATTGCAAAGTGAGTTTTCATAAAGTGCACTGTACGACCTGTGCATTTACAGTCCTCTGTGAGCGAGCTTTCACTCTCACCCTGTGGTCCATCAGCAATCTTTCTTTAATTTGCCAGCAGCATTTGGCACATTGGGTGTGTGCGTGTGCAGGGCTCCGAGTCCTTTCACCACCCCTGTAGCTCTAGATTCACCTCTTCATATCATTCAGGTCTCCACTAACACGTGACCCACGTCCTCCCTGCTGTTAGTATGTAAGTCACAACCCTTACTCTTTGTCTGCATTCTGTTTCTTAGGGTTCCCACCATCTGACAAACTCCCTGTGTGCATGCCTACTTATCCCCAGCTCTCTAGTGTAGAAATGTAAGCCCCATTATACAGCCAAGATTTCCCCTATTTTATCATGATAATGTTAGCTCCTTGGACAGAACTTTACCCCTTTTTGAGGTAAAAGGGATTATGATGCTACAGGAATCTATCTTAAATAATTCAAACTGTGCTAATCTTTTTATTATCATAATAAAATGTCCTAGGAAAGCTATACACAAAGAAAATAGGTTTATTTAGCATACAGCTTTGGAGGCTGATAGTCAAAACGTCTTAGTTCAGGCTCTGGCAAGACTTTGAAAGACAGGGAGGGCTCAACTCACAGGCAGAGAAGACACATTAGCCTGACACAGTACTCATAGGTGAAATTCCCCTGAAATAATACATTTTAAGCAGCAAAAAGAAACCCAATATGAAGACATGCATACTAATGATTCTACTTACATTTAATTTGAAAAGTATGCAGACATAACAGAAAGGTCTAAGAATCTGGATCATGCTTATGTTTTGGAATTCTGTGGCTAGGCATTAGGTTTTTGTGAGTGCTTCAGTAATATTCCATTTCCTAGAGAGAGGACATTTGGGGGTATATTAATTTTATCAATGATTCTGTGATATATATATATATATATATATATAAATATATATATATATATATTCCCCTACACAGAGATTTCAATAAGAATTTCAAAAAAGTTTTTTTTAATTTGTTGACTAGACAAAGAAAGTGTAAATATTATTTATGTATGTCTGAACTTGAGAACTTTTGGTCATTTTCCTCTCTGCTTTGTTAAGAAACTATTCTTCAAGGCAGTTAATTCACTTTTGTCAGATACACCAAGCATAAATCTGAGTCAGGGAGAGGCATTCTGAGAAACGTTGGACTAGTTAAAAGAATGTGGTTAACACAATTTCAGAGCAAGAATGGATATTTGGTGTATACTGTGGTCAGATGGTCAACCGTAATTCATAAAATGGCCCGAACCACCTATCTCATTTTGAGGGAATGGAATAGCGGTCTTCTTGAAATTGCTTCTTGATTCTTAGGGGAGATAGCATCTTTTGGAGTTCCTAAGGAAATTGGGATATTGGCCAAGTCCTGGAAGAATTGGCTGTATCATTTGTTGTCCAGTGTCTGTGTGATAGGAAAGTTCAGAGCTTAATAAAGTGTTGGCTGGATCGGTCTGCATGGCTGGATGAACCAAGGTGAATCTGGGGTCAGCAGCCCTCCCTGAAGCTGTTCTGGAATCAAGTCTCCTGAGAGGAAACAGCATTAAAGCAGTCTGAGGCAAGATTAGGCTTCCCCACATCCCTAAGGATGGAACCTGCTAGGGTTGCTTCTTTGGTTGTCACTTTATGTGACCATATGAGTTTTCACCAGTAATACATAGTTCTGTACCAACAATGTATGGAGTGTTCAAGGTCCACAGCTCAGCTAATGATTTTTTTCTTTGTTTGAACAGGTGAAAGACATTTGTCTTTCTTAAGCTAGTTTGGATTGTAACCAGAATTACAATATACCTTTGTATCTGTGCCATTGGAAAGGTATAATGAGTCTTGAGGACTCTGGAGCCAACAAGAATGTGAAACAAAACAAAACAAAGTGTGTTTATTACTTTTTTTATTTTTTATCTCAATTATCTGATGCAGGGATGCTTTTTAATGCTACAGAGTTACAGCCATCACACTTCCCTCCCAGTCACTCACCCTTGGAAGCATTTATTTGTGTAGTGTTTATCTAAGTATATATTGCAATCCCTGCTATTCCCATGGAAACCTTAGCAGAGAGTGAGACAGGTATCCATTTATTTGTAATGTATTTTTCTTGATATTTAAGAAAATATACAATTTTGTAAATAAAATGTAGCTTCCTCTACATTCTTTTCTAACTCTGAGATGGTTTGAATGGGAAACAGTGTAGAATGTTAGGCATCCGTGCAAACTTAAAATTGGAGAATACTGAGGGATTAGAATGATGAAGAAAAACACACATCAGGAAACACAGTGTACTTTAAAGGACCATGAGCCTGAAGGCAAGTGTAAGTGTAAGAGCAAACCATGTTTGAAATAAATATCTTTCCAAAGTCCTCTCTCCGCACTGTTCTCTGCCCCTGGCATCCTTGCGTGGATCTATAAAATCGGTTTTCTTTACTGTGAGAGCTCATTTTGAATGATCCGAAATGACTCTCCAGAGCTCACTACTTCTTTGCAAATAATTTTTACTACACGACACTCTGAAACCACAGATTTTATGTATATTTTATATAGTGAAAGAGATACTACACAATTATATATTATACCTTATAATTTTATATATAGATCACATATGTTCATAAAAGACATTTGTTTTTAGGGTTTTCTCTTTTCCACTGATAAGCATAGTATATTTCTCATTTCCCGTTTTCTACTTTGTTGTTGGGAAGGGACCCTTACCATGGCATCATTTATTTTAATTATTTTATTTTTCTCTTACAAATACATCTTATATTTTACTTAGGTGTCTTTTCTTGGGAAAGTTTCATAGGCGACCAGCATTACCAAGGAGAGATCATTTCAGACTAAGGCCAAAGGACAAATGTGTTAGACATCATGAAGTTTTGGGTCTCCAAGGTGCTGTTTTTGAAATGATGATTCTGGTGTTTACACAGCACCAGAATGGTGTTTCTTCACATGCATGTGAAAATCAATTAGTGAATAGAAATATAAGTTCTGTAATACTATGCACATATACATGATATTTATCAAACCAACGCAGAAACATTTTATCATAATACTGTAGATATATAGTGACTCTTAGGTGACTCGGCAGATTTTAGAGGGATTTTGTTCTGTGATCAGTAAGGCTTTGGCTCCTATAACAGTCAGGACAATGGACTTTCCTGGTTGTTTTTTTGGGGTCCTTTGCAGTGCTGTGTTCTGGCAATCAGTGATCTGCATTCAATAGTTGTTGGCACTTTGCCTCATCCAGAATTCTATACAAAGAGAATCATACAGAATATATTCTTCCTGATTTTTTTCCCTCAACATAATTGCATAATTTTTTTAAGACTCATGCATGTTGTTGTCAATTGCCAACAGTTTTATGATTTTATTTTTAAGTTGTAACCAGAGTAGTTTCATGGACCCATCCCAAATGGTTTTCCTATCTAAGGATAAGCACTTGCCCAATTATAGTATTGCCCTATAACAAATGAAGATAATTTTATAAATTTTACATAAGTCTTTGTGTAAACCTATGCTTGCCTTTGCTCTATTCTTGTCCAATAGGAAGCACATTGTATATGTATATGAGTATGTGTATGTATATGTGTATGTATATATATGTATATGTGCACATGTTGCATAGAATTGATATATATATATTATTTATATTATATGATGTGTATGTATATAGATGTGTATATATATGTATGTAGCTATATGGACCTATGTACATATTATATATAATATACATATATACATGTAAGCATATAGCTCAAAAATAGCTGTAAAGCTTTCTTACATAGTCTTTGTACCAATTTATATTATTAGCACCATGAGTTCTGTTTTCTGTAGTAGGTCAGTCTGATGCTGCTATGTCTTCTCATGCTAAATATTGGCTCCAAAGTTTGGTTGCCCCTGATAAACAGATCCTCACATACACTAGGTGATGCTGTGAAAACCTTGCTCCTCAATTTAGCTGGTCAATACAAAGTCTAGAGCCTGTGATTGGGCAGTAGAGGGAGGGAGAATGGTGGGGCTTGAGGATTGAGTGGGGTCTCAGGAGAGACCAAAGGGAGAAGAAGAAAGGACAGTGGGGATGGAGGAGGCTGCCATGACAGGAGATGGACCATGAGCACATGGCCAGGGAACAAAAGTTATAAGGGCCATTATGGCTTGGAAATAAGTCAGAATAGCTCCAAGCCAGCCCAATTTAGGCCTACAGCTTGTAAATAAAATACTTTGATTGTGTGTCTTTTATATGAGCTAGGTAGAGTGTTAATTCCTGTTCCAGTTCCCCATATCATCATCAAGGGATAATGTGAAGAGTTTTCAATATTGAGTATTCCAGTAACACTCACACCCCCAGATAGGATGTATGAAGGCCATAGAATACCTGGGTCTAATTGTCCCATCCCCTTGTCAAAATAATTGTCACGCAGTACCTTTTTCATCTAGCATTTCATCTTGATTTGAGGAAAATGCATAGCCCCACGATTGGGCTGAATTAGTGTTTTGATTCCGTGTGAGGTATAAGTTTTTATGAAGTTGTCATCTTTTATTTGACCTTTGTTCTATTCTTTATCTTTGCTTCCCATCTGAGACCTTCTGCACATGGTAATCTTGACTCTGAACTCTTATTAGAAAAAAAAATTCTTGGAGAATTGACTTGCACCTGTTCCTCCAGACTAGATTCTCTGAATGTCCACACAACCTCACTTGAATTCGTTCAACCTGTAAATATTACAAAAGTGAGGAGCCTACGAATTTAGTTTCCAAAGTTGTGTACACTTAGCCTGTGGTCACACTCTCCACAGAAACAATTTTGTTTTCGACTCAGAGGCAAAGCAGAAATAGACGAATTTCTTTGACAGTTTCCTTTCCTTTTGTACTTGATTCCACACGTTTTCTAAGTTACATTATGAACACACTCAGGAGTGTCAGGCTTCTGATCTTTTATACACCCTGGGTGTGTTTTCTTCTTGGACACTTGGGACAGTTGACATAAACACCTGCTTCATCTGGGATAATAAACTTTGTGAGATCTTGTTTATCTTCTCGGTTTCTGTTTTCAGCATGGAATATTTATTTACTTTCTTGTGAGCTAGTCCATACAATTAGAGTTTTAGAATTGTTTAATGAAATATAAAAATTATAGATGGGTTCTAAATGAATAAACCCTTATATTTTTAGTTTTTACTTAAGTGATTTTCTTTGAATAACCTCTATAGGATGTCCCAAAGCACTAATGATAGACATAGATTTCATTATAAGGTTAAAGTGGTGAATTTATTAATAGAAAACATTTTTCTTAGAGAATTGTAGGTTAAGATGCCCAGTGGACATAACACAAATACTAAGACATTGTTGAGAATCATGTCATACAATTTTGAAGTATTCAGACTAAAATGAAAACACAGATTGGATTTGTTATCAAAGATAACAAATGGATTTGTTACACCATCCATACATGTTTTAGTTTCTTTTTTGATGTCCTGATAAAATACCACAACAAGGAACTTCTGAACAAGAGAGCGTTTATTTAGGCGGTTCCAAAGGGATGAGCTGGCATGGTGAATGCATCATGGTGAAGAGACATGGCAGCAGGGAACTGTAGAGGCATCACTCAGATTCCATGATCTTTAGTCATAACAACCTCGATGAGAAACTCTTATTAAAATGTCGAGTGTGGTTATTTCTATAAGAAAAAGAATATTAGGTAAGATTCAGCATATTCAGGATACTGTGGCCATTGCAAATAGTATTAGGAAGAATTTAGATGAGAAAAATATGGCTTTCATTTGCCTAATAGAAATATAAAGCCTTAACATTAAAGCTTTTAAAGTATTGAAATAAAGAGATTTACCTAACAGTGAGTTACACATAACGTGTGAAAAGAGACAAATGAGCTGATTTTGCCGTAGTTTAAGAAGCCACTTTCATTTTGTCTCTCCCTTCCCTCTTTCCTTTTTCCTTCCTTTTTTCTTCCTTCCCTTTTAGGACAGAGATTGAAACTGCTTTTAAACTTTGCAGTCCAAATCTAATTCAGATAGAGTTGCTCGTCTGAAAGTAGCATCATCTCCAGGAAAGAGCAGTGTTAAATAAAATAGACAAAATTTGTCCTTGAAAAGGACACAGGCTTAGTGGTTGGTTCCAATGCAGTTATTCAGCCACCATTTACTGGGCAGAGTTCAAGGCACAGGAGCACAAAGGCAAGCATGGCCGTACTCCTGCATCTAGTAAGTCATGGTTAAATAAAAAGAGGTTAATCAGGAAAGCTGTAAGTAGAGGATCAGAAGTTTGGTACAGAACATTGAGTGACTACTGGGTTCTGGGAGAATATTCTGATGGCTTATTTCTACCCTCTTCTATATCGACCCATAGTGGCAAAATTTAACCTGATCTCTTGTTGTGCTTTCATTTTGATTCTCAATCTCGTTTTGTAATTGTGGGCAAGCTCCTTAATCCTCTGAGTCCTAGTGTCCTCCTGTGACAAGCAAGTTTTCTCATATGTCAATCAAATGATGATCTCAGTCTTGCAATGTTTTCCCAAGTATTTATCTAAATACTATGCTCAAAAGAGTGATTCTAAGAAATCAATGTTTCAGAGGTTCTTTAAATTACCCTTTACTTTTTCATCACTAGAATTCAAGAATGAACATCAGGTTACTTATACACTATCAAATATATTTTCATCATATAGCACTTGATTGTCATACTGTCCTTCCCAGGTAATCCTTTATGGATCAGAAGGAATCCAGGGCAAAGATGGTGACATCACTTATTTTTGTAGTCACAGACAGACCTAGTCATGTGTCCAACACAAGTCCCCAGTAATTATGTATTCAGGGACTGAGTTGTCCTCTCTCTTTTTTTTATAAATAGCAATGGAGTCAGAGAGCTGGGCAGAATGACAGAATTTAAACTATATAGCCTAAGCCATTTTAATTTCTGAATCTTCCAATCACAGTTAAGTGGCAAGACACTCATTGCAGATAATCACACTCATGTCAGAGGCAGTTCTGGAACACACCGAAGGACACTCTAATCTAATTTAATCAATAGCTAGGTTGCTGGGAAATTCTGACTCCTACATCGCTCAAGAGAGCAGTGATTTGAGGTAAAAAATCAATTGAATTTTCAGAAACTAGTTGAGGGAAAGTGAAAAACACATTTTGGGTGAGTAATAAAAAAAAATAGAGTCATACAAGTAAAGGGTTTTTGCTCAGAATGGATAATAGCATTTCTTCAGAAAATCTATATCACTTTTGAGTTTACGGTCTTATCTTCCTGGAGAACAGTAGTTCTTAGTGCTTGGCAGTAAAGTAGTAATTATTTTCATAAACTTGTCTGAGTGTTCCTTAAATTTTTCTTTATAAGTTAAAAGGATAGTAGCTTATGAAATGTAATTTTAAGTAATAAGGAAGTTGGTAAAACACAGAAGTGTTCATGGGCACAGTGATTTGCCAGAGGTGGATTAGAGAGACCATTCAAGCTCTATAACCAGAATGGAAGCCACCTGTTGTAGAACTGGAATCAATTCAGAGAAATCAATTTCCCAGCATTACAGTTCTTGGTTCAACCTGATTGGGATCTCTAGAGGAAGAAAATGGATGCCTTTGTCAGCAGATATTACAGGTGCAGGTACATCCATGGTTGCTTCTAGACGTTCAAAGGAGCTTCTGTATTCTCAGAGAAATGTATAAGCACTACAAGTTCTCTTTATCATGCTTTATAGATAAATGTTTATTTCATTGATATATTACCTTTTTATTCTATGCCTTAATGCATTTTATCTGAAATAAAATACCGCATATAGTATTTAGTCTGGGTTTGTGTGTTGGAGGTGGGAACAAATTTGAGACTCTTGATTCAAGAGAAACATGCACAGAAGGCAAGAATACATTTTTCTCAGCAGAAGCCACCAAAGGCATTTTCATCCTATTAATAAAAAAATTGTAGTTTATTTCAATAATATTGGGTAAATTATTCAGGTACTTAGCTTATGCTAATTGTAATGATAAATATGTTATATATCTTGTCTTAATATTTCAGACAATGAATCCAGTTGGGTACAAAAACACATTCCAAGAACAATTCTAGGTTTTTGAAGAAACAGGTCACAAGACTCTAGTCTTTTTTTTTTTTTTGAATTTTCTCAGAAATCTCTTCTCATGACTTTATTCTTTTATTCTTGACCTGTGTTCCCACACATTTCTTAGTCATGATAGATACCTCAGGGCAAAGGTCTAGTCTGTGTAATTTAAAGTTCACGTCTTAAGGAGATGTCCAATGCAGGAGTGAAAGCTGCTCCTCCATGGTTGTGAGCTTCTGTTTTTATACCCAAAAAGACTATCGTGTATTGCTCTTTACTTAGCAATGAGATTAACATGTTGAAGATCCAAAGAGAAGAAGAGAACAACTATTAAGAGCCTAAATGTAACAGAATTAGGTCAGATTTAAAATGAATATTTTGCACAGATATTGCCTAGGATTTGTTGGTGAAGCTCGATTGGCTTTCTTAAACATCTAGAAGCTCATTTTATACCTGATGGAGTTTATTTGAAAAGCAATAGAATGTGTTGAGTGATTGCCATTGTCTCTTGGGAAAAAATGCCTTCTAAAACTAATCCATATATTTAATATGAGAGTGAGAATAATTATTGTAAGTCATAGAGTAGAGCATACAAAGCAGTGCTTCCTGACAGGAGGCTCCAAAGCAGTTGATACTTCTGTTGCTATTTGTCTGTGAGATCATTTATTACTGCATATCTGGACAATCCTGGAAACTGGCTTCATAGATTTTATTCTCTCTCTCTCTCTCTCTCTCTCTCTCTCTCTCTCTCTCTCTCTCTCTCTATGTCTGTGTATGTTTAATGGTAGTGTGATAAAGGGTGTGTGTGTTGAAGTGTGTATGTATGTTGATAGAGTGTGTGAGAGTGTGTGTGTGTGTGTGTGTGTGTGTGTGTGTGTGTGTGTGTGTGTGTGTGTGTGTCTGTTGGGGATCAAACTCAAGATGTTAAGGAATATGAATCAAGCTCCTAGGACTGAAATGCATCTCTAGGCCTTGGGGGTGGGGATGATAATATCAAGGCAAAAGTTAAATCAAACTAAATGAATCTCACAAAGATGCATTTGTATTTTCCCCATAATATCCAAAAGGGTTGTTATTTGCTAAGGAATTGTGCTTTTGTACTTCAGAATACAAGTTGTTTCAAGAGCCCTATATCACAATTAGTACAGAGCTGAGAACATGGTTTTGGTCTGTGGAAGTTTCCAAAACTACAGTCAAAAGTTGACCTTATAGATAGCCCACTAACCTATTCTGAATGATATGTGATATGTCCACTTATTAAGCAACTAATAGGGGACTAGGAGAGTCTAGTGGGAATCTGTATCTGTTTTGCTGCTCTTCATAGTTCAATAGGTAATTAAAAGGCAAACCTATAAATCCATATTTTAGTATGACTATTAAAGTGTTTTCTAATTAAGCATTTAGTGGCTAACATTCAACTTCCACTGAAATATAAAATAGCATGTCAATTTCTTTTAGTTGTTTTCAATTTTATAATGAATTAATTGCATTCATGATGCTTAATGTTCCTTCTGGGCTCATCTCGATAAAATTTCAATTATGAATGTTTCCTGCTCACTGAATATAGAGAACAATAAATTTCTTGAATATTCTTTTCATGTAATAACATAATTTTGACTGAAAGTAAGTCTTTATGATGTTTCTTGGCCACTGGCTACCTTTCAGTGAATGCCTCATGGTGCGTTCCGTGTTATTGGCACTTGGTATTTTAAGTTCTTATGTCAGGATGACAATGAGAGAAAAATGAAGTATTCAGAATCCATGAATAAGATGAAGATTTGTCTACACTGTGACTTTTATCATCTCCTTTTGTGTTTAACTTTGTTTATGTTTTAGAAAAACTAGTGTTTAGCACCAAAATGCTTTTAGCATATAAGTAAATATGAATGGATTTTTATCCTCTATTTTTTGGTCATGGAATATCAATTGATAAAATAATGCTGTTTTGTTCTTTTAATGATATACACAGATTGCTTTTAAAAACTATTTGAAGCTGTAAACAGTTAATGCTAAGTTGTTAAGAACTGAACTGTATTTTTCTTGTCTCTTCCAGTTCTTTTCTTGATGAGAAGCAAAGTGTAAACCTTGGTACTCAGAAGAACTGTTTTCAAAATAATTATGGTTCTTGTCTCAATGCATTTTTTTTTTTGGTTCTTTTTTTCGGAGCTGGGGACCGAACCCAGGGCCTTGCGCTTCCTAGGTAAGCGCTCTACCACTGAGCTAAATCCCCAGCCCCTCAATGCATTTTTAATTCCATTCCTATTCAGCTATTTGAGTCACATGTGAGGAAGTTTGATGCAATGAACTGTGGTCGACTATGACGTCTGCAGTTGAGTAGCATTTGTTTGCAGTTGGGCCAGTCCCCAGAGTGGCTTTCCTCAGTACAGTAGTACACTGTGACCTCAAGTTGAAGGAGAAGGCATCAGTTTGTATAGTTGACTACTTAAGACAGACAGAGCCCTCTGTTGACCGGCAAAGGAACAACACCATAACCAAAACATCAACTCCCATAGCACAATTGAATGCATCCCAATAATCTCATTTTTATTTTTCTCTAAATAGCTGATAAAAATAATCTTCATAGAAGGTGGAGATATCAACAAATGATGAAGAAAATAAAAGAAATCTGGGTTAGAAAGTGCATCCGTGAAGGAACATTAGGAAGCTAATACCTTCTCGTGAAAGCCGGTTTACACCACAGTATATATACAGTGTAACATAGCACTCAGCTTCAGCAAGGGATTTATCCCTTGTGTCTCTTCCCCCCTTTGTTCTTTCCCTTGCTTTGTCTCTGTCCGCCACTTGTTTGAATGTTAGACAATCTCTGGTCTTTGGGAAGGTGAATCGTACCTGGATTGATTGTTTATGTTTTATTTTTCTTTCAATTTCTTTGGGTTTTCCAAACTGCTCATAAGCAGTGGACTCTGACACTAAAAAGTTAAGAACGTTTTTAGGTGTATTCAACAAGTGCACCTATAAAAAGGCATTCTGAAATGCTCTTAGAACATGGAAAAGCAGAGAAGCAAGCAGTTCTCCCCCACCTCCTTTCTCATCATTCTTTCCTTCTCTCTTTCTCTGTGTGATCTTCTTACCTACAAGAAAGCTACTTCTTATTGGCAATGCCTGGGACTGGAGCTATTGTCTTGTTCTGAGCTTAGACTCTGGCTATAGAGGCCACAGGGATGGAAACTTCCCTTGACAGAGTACTGTCTAAAGGTGCCCAGTCCTCAAACATGGCTTTGGAGAGGAGGATTATGTCCCTCTTTGTGACTTAATAGACTCTTGTGACCATTAGTTCTGAAGGTCAACCAAGCTCATAACGTTAGGTCTAATGAGCACATGGATATTATCATAAATGTTAGTCCTGTTAAGATTTGGGGGGGATGTAATCTTTACTGTCATTGCCTTTGAGGACTTAAAGCATACAGAACAAGAATGTAGCTTCCCTTAGTTTTGCCATGTAAGATGTCCTGCTTGCCTATGTAAATTTTGTTTCCATTAAAACACATTCTGAACATTTAACGTTAGATGGCTGAGCTGTAAGAACACTGCAGGGTTATTATTCTCTTTCCTATGAATAGCCTGAGACATGGAGTATCACTTTCCCCACAGGATATCTGAGAACTGGCTACTCTCACACATCTTAGGTTTGTATTGAAGCCCATCGGCAATTGCTCACGTTCACAATCACAGCATAATGTAGCACTACTGGGTTAACACCAGTTTCTCAAGATCTAAAGAATCATTCCAGACAATATGAACAGTCTTATCAGCATGGAAGTGTTTATGAATGGTCAATCAGTGATCTTAGCACACTAAAAATATAAAGGAAAAGAATCTTAGCTGCAGGAGGGCACTCCAGTCACTTCCTGTGGAACTTGCTCATTTCCCAGTGCCCGTCTACTGGGCATGAATTTCTGTGCAACTGGTCTTCCTCAGTGATATTGTGTGTTCTTTAGCCTGGCACAATGACTGTATCAGGTCCACAGCTTTAAGGATAACAATACTTTGTAATCAATACAAACTGTGTTTTAATACATGATTTAAAAATTTAATGACGAATAAAATAACAATGTATAAATGCAGACAGGATCAGTAAGTGTCATACCAAGTCATATGGGAGCTTGACAAAAGGAGAGAATCAATCACTAACACTGATGAAGGCTCATCTCCACCCCACCTCATTCTGAGAAGATCTTGTCACAGTCACTAAAGTCCTCTTTCTTCCATTTCCCTCACAGCTTTTCATCCTCCCTTTTCTTATTCCTATCTCAGGGTTACTCTTCCTGCAAGAGTTTAGTATATGTGAGTCATCTGCCCCAGGCAGGTATCTGCCTGAGAAGATGTTTCTGTTGATGGTGCAATTGTGTTCCCAGGTCCCAGCATGAGTCTGTAGCTGTAAGATCAACACTTACAGCCATTCCATTATTTCTGTCTCTAAAAGGGCTTGCTCATTTGTGTTCCTACTGTGCCTCTTTACGTACTCAAGCAGTGGTTTGCAGTCTACATTCATAGACTTGTTTACCCACATCCCTTGCCACATGATGCCTGAGAGGATCCAGTACAATCTTTGGAAGAGGTGTTCGCTTGCTTGTTTGTTTCGCCCATAGTATGGATGTGGTGATGATTTGCATATGCTTGGCCCAGGGAGTGGCACTATTAGAAGGTGTGGCCTTGTTGGAGGAAGTGTGTCACTGTCGGGGTGGGCTTGGAGACCCTCATCCTCGCTGCCGGAGGATGCTCAGTCTGTTCCTGGCTTCCTTTGAGTGAAGATGTAGAACTCAGCTCCTCCTGCGCCATGCCTGCCTGGATGCTGCCATGTAAAACTGCTTTTGTGGTATTTTGGTGAAGAACGTGGCTGCTTTTGACCATTGTCTGAAGAGTCGGCCTGAGGCTAAGGTGAAAAGACTCAGATTAATTAAATTGACAAAGGAAGTCTCAGAAATGCCCATCATAGATTTTGTCCTCTGGTTAAGTCTCAAGGTCAATCTACAGAGCAAGATCCAGGACAGCCAAATTTGGGCACTGAAGGAGTTAGAAAAAGGGAAGCTAGTGATAATGTAACTCAGCTCCTCCTGCACCATGCCTGCCTGGATGCTGCCTGGATGCTGCCATGCTCCTGCCTTAGTGATAATGGACTGAACCTCTGAACCTGTAAGCCAGCCCCAATTAAATGTTGTCCTTTATAAAACTTACATTGGTCATAGTGTCTGTTCACAGCAATAAAACCCTGACTAAGACAGAAGTCTTATCACTTCGCAAGGCTAGCCATCACTTGCATCTTGACTTGTCACCACAACCCCCCTGCTTTCCCTGACACAGTGGTGTCCTCCTCAAAGCCACATCACTTCAACCCTCCAGTTCTAAGTTCTTTTCCTTATAAGCGTTGAGCTTCCAGAAAAAAAAGTCTGTGTATTAACATTCAACACTAACATACACACACACATACACACACACACACACACACACACACACACACACACACTGAATGAATAATAACACTAAACATTTTTTTTATCTTTATTAACTTGAGTATTTCTTATTTACATTTCGATTGTTATTCCCTTTCCCTGTTTCCAGGCCAACATCCCCTAACCCCTCCCCGTCCCTTCTCTATGGGTGTTCCCCTCCCCATCCTTCCCCATTACCGCCCTCCCCCAACAATCACGTTCACTGGGGTTCAGTCTTGCAGGACCAAGGGCTTCCCCTTCCACTGGTGATCTTACTAGGATATTCATTGCTACCTATGAGGTTGGAGTCCAGGGTCAGTCCATGTATAGTCTTTGGGTAACACTAAACATTTTTATGTAAATGTCTTTTTTTTTTCCTGAGCTGAGGACTGAACCCAGGGCCTTGTGCTTGCTAGGCAAGTGCTCTACCACTGAGCTAAATCCCCAACCTCGTTAACACTAAACATTTTTATCCAGTGATTTATCCCACACTATGGGTTATAAAACATGGGCCATTTCAATGTTCTTGGCTCTGAGGAGAAAGAGGGGGAAGTTCACAGACCTGAAATAAAAGGTTACCCTGGGAAATGTAATAGTTTTTATTGGTTTACAGATTAGAAAGCTGAGGTACTTAAAAATGTTCACGTTCTTTGCCCAAAGGAACGATTAAAGCATCGCCAAGTATATTAGAGCTGTCATCTTACAATGAAGCAGATATTTTTAAACTTCAAGGCAGCTACCTCACTTATGCTTCCAAGGCCAGAGAATTTTCATATTAATTACATTCAAGAATTGTAGAGAAAATATCGTGTGTATTATATGTACATCAATTAAGAAACCTATGACCTATGGTTTAGGCAGGAAATAGAAGGTGGGACATCCGGGAAGAAAAGGAGTTTTGAGTTAGAGCCAGGCATGGGAAGATCTGCTTGGAGTGAGGAGACAGACTCACGGGTAACTAGTCATGTGGCAAAATGCAGTTTAAATTAATGAGTTATCTTAAGTTATGACTCTAGTCAGAGAAGAGCCTAGCCACAGGGCCAAAGCATTTGTTAAATACATTTTAAGTCCGAATCTTATTCCTGGGAGTATGGGGCTTGAAGGAAGAACAGACCTAACTTCAACAAAGAAAACAGTTTTATAAAATGTTGTAATGAAAAAAATGTTGCTGTATGATACCAACCTATACTTTTTATTTTTTTTTACACTTTAAACAAGCTCTGGGCTAGCCAGATAGCTCAGTGGTTATGAGCCCTTGTTGCCCTTACAGAGGATCTAGGTTTGATTCTCAGCACCACACAGTGGTTTAGGATCATTACTACCTTCAGTTCCATGGAATCCAACTCCCTCTCCTGACCTCTGTGGGCACTAGGCATGCATATATATGGTATGTGTTCATACAAGCAGACACAACACTCCGATACATGAAATAAAATAAATTCTTTTCAAAAATAGAAAAACAAGTTCATTAAAAACTGTGTGTGTGTGTGTGTGTGGGTGGTGTGTGTGTGTGTGTGTGTGTGTGTGTGTGTGTGTGTGTGTGTGTGTGTGTGTGTGAGTGTGTGTGTGAGTGTGTGTGTGTGTGTGTGTGTGTGAGTGTGTGTGTGTGTGTGTGTGTGTGTGTGTGTATGTGTGTGTGTGTGTGTGTGTGTAATGTGTTTGTGTTTGTGTGTGTGTGTGTGTGTGTGTGTGTGTGTGTGTGTCATGAGAGAGAGAGAGAGAGAGAGAGAGAGAGAGAGAGAGAGAGAGAGAGAGAGAGAGATCATGCAAAGCAGCAGGTGCTCTTAAGCGCTGAGCCATCTCTCCAGTCCTATGCCTAGGCTCTTTCACATGATACCTGGGGCTGGAATTTCAGTTTGTAACTGTGCCTATTCCCCAGCGCTGAGAGTTTTTAAGTGCATGTTCGATGGTAGTATTGATCAGATACAGGGGAAATTTACAGGCTGTGGTTGCAATTTAAGAGAGTTTGGATAAAGAAATAAAGAGTTTGTGGGGAAATATCTGTATTGTATTTACTAACTGTATTATGATAAATGGAGGGAACTCAGCACCTGTCACTGTAGATGAAGGGAGACAGACAACACAGTAACTATTTACACAAGCACGTTCTTTTGTTTTATGTGTGTGTGGGAGATAAATATGGTCACAGTCTAGATTAAGGTGAGAGATTATTACTGACTCCTGATTCATTATATGCTATTTCCTCATTATAGTAATCAGAACTAATTTTTACCTAGATATTCTTTTATTATAAGAATTGTAAAGGAAAATGATTTCAGTTGAACACTTACAAGTTATTCATTTCTGTAAGACTCCAGGAATTTGAACTGTTATAAAATCATACAATTGTGAAATACTTTAATCAATTGTTTGTTAGTAATTGTATATATGTACCCCAGCAAAACATAATATATATGCAAAAATGCACACACACATGCACACACACACGCACACATGTGTTTTACTTTAGTACATATTAGATACATGCATGTTTTATTTTGGATGTCAAAGTAGTTCTTTGCAAGGCCTATTACTTAGAGAAATATAAATATAAGTTTATCTGCATATATAAAATAGATTATTACTTAAAATTACAAATACTTACAAATTACGTTTACACTTGGCAGTGAAATTTCCTGACCACTAAATAACAGCAGCCTATAACCCGGTTTATTTATTTCCAGTCCGTGTACAAAAAAGACAAAAAGGATATATTTCACTATTAAATGTGACTTTGGCGTGATGTCTGAAATCTCCATCTAAATGTAGTTAGAAGTCTCGTTCTGCAAATGGTTGAGCCACATGTATAGTATCGGAAGACACAGGGAAATTTAGTTTCCATGCCCTATGATATCATTGTTACCTATCTCTGTGGCAAGTTGGGGCTACCTAATGCAGCATATATATTTTTGAGTGACAGATGGGAAAGAACATGTAATTAAGTGTATTTAGTTACCTCAGTACCTACTTATCTCCTCCCACCTTTAGTGTGAGTACTGTAAGTAATTGTACTTTATGTAAATAATTCACTATGGTATCATTATTGAATGATTCCATACTGAATTGACCATAAGCATAAACATAACTGATACACTGTTTTATAAACCTAACTCATTTTCTTTGTGAAATTACAGTTTCTCCCTAGCTGCCCAGGAATAAGCCACGCATCTCTGATTTGACTAAAGTTCCCTTTTTCAATGGGAGCTGATTAATCGGACTCACAGCTGGCCAAAGTACTGGGCAGAACACTTATGTGGCAAGTTCTCTGGGGTGGGTGGATTATCTATAGCAACTTCCCTCCATCCAAGACTCAGGGGAAGTCTCACGTAAGTAGGAAGGAAGAATGTAAAAGTGAGCGGCTGGAGAGCAGAGCTGCTGAGAGGTTTCCTTCTGGACATGACATGGCTGATACACCCATCAACTCAGAGCGGCTGTGCCTGCCTGCACAAGAACAAGCCTGTCAAAAACCAATGTGGAGGGTCAGGGAGGCGGCTCAGCAGGTAAAGGGGCTTCCCATGAAGCCTGATGATCTGAGATTGATCCCTAGAACTCACATGATGGAAGGAGAGAACTCCCTCTCACAAGCTGTCCTACATCCTTCATATGTGTGCATCATGGCATGTACATGCACACACACCCCACACACAAACATACACACATGCACACACACATGCATATGCACACATGCACACACACATGCACACACATACACATGTACACATGCACATATACACACATACATATATATAGAGAGACTAAATAGACAAATGATAGATGATAGATACATAAATCATAGATAGATTAAATCGTAGATGATAGATAGATAGATAGATAGATAGATGTATAAAATTTAAAGGTAGAAAAAGAGTAGAAGATACCCAATGTCACCTCTTACACACACACACACACACACACACACACACACATATGCATATGTTCACAGGCTTGCACAATAAACAAACAAACAAATGAATAAATAGATCTATAAAATAAAAACAAGGTAGAACACAGTGGGATGCCCAATATCACCTTTCACTTCTACATATGCTTGTCTGAACAAGCACGCACATACACATATTGACACAAAATATCACTCAGTCACACACACACATGCAAAAATACTACACATATACTAAATGTCCAACACAGGAAATCATGCATTTTCTATCTTCCATATTTTATGTTATTTTAGTAGATAACAAAGAGAACCAAAAAATTATAGAATAATTTTAAGACTTTAAACTACTGTATTTTAATATACTTTTTTCTTAATTTAACTTCCACACAATTGCTTTTCCTTTCAAAGCACTATTTTATAGATAAAAAATAGAATAGGTGATCAGAACAAAGGTGTTATCTTAGAGAAGAACCAAAACTAAAACAACACGTGTATTTTATTGATAATAAGTCATATAATTCACAGTGAAGCACCATGGAGATACAAAGCCAATGCCCTGCTTTTTTAAAATATGAAAAACAGAAAAAGGACTTATTCAATGGAGTCACATAGGGAAGAAGGGCAAAGGAATCCAGTGCCCTCCCTTCTCATGTCCATCTTCTGGGTTCTAATGCATGAGAGGTTTAAACAGAAAGCAAGAGATATGCAGGAATTAATAGTCCAGAGAGGGATGGTCCCCTGACCACCACTAAGTACCTCCAAGTCTTGCCTTGGAGGTCATAGGAAGACTTACATCTATGCATGAGTTAGAGTGAAAATACATGCACATGGCAAACTCTTTCTACCAATGCTAGAAAATCTGCATGGCACACACAGCTAGGTCTTGCTGTTCTGTTATCCATGACATGTTTCTCAAGTCCCAGTCACCAGTGAAGGCCATATTGGGGCTATGAAAGATCAACACACAAGATTTTCATGTACTATTGTCAGGATACAGGTAACAACAATATTATCCAAATTACAAAAGTCAATTCCTACCTCTATACCCACAGCACACTATGTGTTTATCATGACGACTTCAGCTTCATTTAAATCTTTCCTTACCTAAATAAAACTCGCCAAGATATAAGCCACACCCTTGGTTCATATTTGAGTCAGTGTGTGCATGCATTATTTTATTTCTGGTGGGATTATTGTCCTAATGACAGATTACTTCAAATTTCAGGCAGAGATTTGAAGTCTCTAAAACACTTCCACCTCATCTAATAACAGAGCATCAAAGGAAATAGTGTATCTCTGTGGAAAGTCTCTTGGCCTCTCTGGTCACTGTTTGTTCCTTGATATATAATTAGCTTGTCTCTAAATGCAGTGACTGATGATCATGAAATCAAAATTCAACTTGGCCCAGTCTCATTTTAGACATGAAAGAGTCAGTTTCATACATTTTCCACAGGCTTCACACAAACAACAAGTCTGAAGAATTATCACAGTGTAAGGTAAAGCTGAGGTGTGTGCTTTGCTCTCTCACTGCATGTTCTTGCAGAACTTGTAAAACTAGTCTAGAGAGGATGGAACAACATGGTTTCAGTGACTTGTGCTATGCTAATGCCAGTTCATAAGATCCATGTGTACACAGGGGAAGAAGCATTAGTACTCAGAAACTTGGGGGAAAGAAAGGAGAAGAGGAAGGAAAGGGGAGAGAGGAAGGAGGAAAGAGGAGAAGAGAAGGAGGAGGAAGGAGAAGAAGAAGAAGAAGAAGAAGAAGGAGGAAGAAGAAAAGAAGAAGAAGAGAAGAAGAGAAGAGGAAGGAAGAGGAAGGGGGGAGGAGGAAGAGGAAGAAGAAGAAGAGGAAGAAGAAGAAGAGGAAAAGGAGGAAGAAGGAGGAAAGGAGGAAGGAAAGGAAGGCATTTCAGGAGGCCAAAGATTACCCAGAGTCCTTTGGAAGAGTGGGTTTTGGAAGATAATTACTGCATAGTTCATTCCCCCTTCTCTCAACAATTTCTGATGATCCACTGTCACCAGCAAATGTGTTCACAGTTAAGTAGACTCACTTTAAAGCAGTGGAATTGTCCAAACATTGAGAACAAAGTCAACAGAGCATTCCAACCTAAGAAGGAAATGAGGGGAGGGGTGGGGACTGACGAAGACAATTCTACAAATAATGACCAATAGCCAAAAGGTTGAGATCTCTTACAGGTAGCCATTGTAACAGAAAAACCATAGATGTTAGAACATACTTCAAATCTTCTATCCTATACTGAGGTATGATGCCTAATGTACAACTTGATAACTAAGTAGACTAACTCAACCATGAGGAGGGAATGAGGGCAAGTTATAGATAGGCACTACTTACCAGTACAAAAGAGGACAAAGTAAGAAATAGCTAAAGCACCCTGCGTCATTCTACATCTCCAGGCTTGCTGGATGAACAGAAGGATGGTAGGAACATTAGTCCATATTTTAGCTTAAACTCAAAGGATGGATGACACTTCAACCTTCTCAACAAGCCTGTCTGGCTGGACGACTGATGCCTTGATAAAGTATTATGCCCCTCTGCCGATGTTTTCTTGCCCACAAATCTGTTGTCCACTGCACCCACTGCCCCTAGAGCCTTTTTTCAAATGTGTGTCCTTCCCACATTAGCTAATGGTTTGATATCCCTGCAGAACCTACAGATGTCAATCTTTGTCTCTACATTAATTATTCCAGCCTCTTTCTCTTGATATGTCCTCACATTTGTTTGAACGATGGTCTTCTACACTGTTCTAAGCAAGCACCATTTGCCAAGACTCTGCAATACCTATTCTGAGAATTAACATTTCTTCTCCATAATTCCTCGTGCGTTTTCATTCCTAGGCTTTCCAGTCATGTCGTTGTCCTCTACCCATTTAGGGTTTGTCCTTCTGCCTCTAGAAATAAAGATTAGAGCCCATCTCACGAATGCAATCACAATTCAGTCTTCCAAAGTGAAAGCATAGAAAGGAAACATGTACTCTGTACAGATGGAAAGAACTAAGCTCGCCACCTCCCTATCTGATTTTCCTTACAGGGTTCAACCATTTGTTTTGCTTGATGGCCTCTTTTTGATAAATTAAGCTGAAAGCAACATACAGGAGAGCTGAGACCTGTAAGGTGACCTAAGAGTCTTTACGGAGGTACAAAGCAAAAACATCTTCTACTCAGAACATTTCATGTCTTTAGTTTATGAGATTGCATGCTCTTTCGACTTCGGGGTACTGCGGGAGAAAAACCCATTACCCTGTACACTAAAACAATTAAGTTTTCTGCTGGGAAGAGATCTGGGGCTTACTTCTCAATCTTGCTGACAGCTAATGTTGAAGATGCAGTGAGCAGGTTTACAGCATCCTTTCCTCTTTGTCCTTCAGGGCTCTGATGCAAGTCAGAGTTCTGCAGCTTCATGGACCCTGCCCCCTACTCCCGGCAAAGGGTGTTAGGGCTTTGCTGTTGTAGACACCGTCGTAAAGTGCATCTATTTTCTGTAATTGACAGATGCACACTCATTTTCTTTAAGCTGTGACACGTTTCAGAGTAAAAAAATGAAATCCCTCGTTTAAGATGATATTTGGGGTTCATTCTGAAAGTAGATCTTACTTGATCTGACTTGACCTTACTGTTTTAACAACAGCTGGCCCAGGAAGAAAACTCAGCTTTAAATTTGGCTTGCAGTTTAGAGGTATTTAGAAAAATTCTCTCTCTCTCTCTCTCTCTCTCTCTCTCTTGCTCTTGCTTTCACTTTTTTTCCTCCCCTCATGTGTGTGTATGTGTTTGTATTATGTCTATATATATATATATATGTATATATGCTTTATATAGCATATATAGCAGCATCATTAGATTCCTTGTTAGAGCAAAAGACATTGTCATATTAAATTTGAGATCCCTGTTGATTTAATTGTGGTTGCCTAAAATTTACTTCCCATTTTCTTGGGCATGGAGAAATTCTTCTCTTGGGAGCCTTCCAACTAATGGTTTGTAACAAAAATTCAACAAAGTGCATGATCAAACAGTGTGGAAGCAAGTGCCTTTCAGTGACGTGAGCTGGTACAGTTAGGTTAGCTGCAGTAACAAAAATATCACAAACTGAGAAGAACACCACAGCAAATGCTTGTTTCTCACATATCTGCCGTTGTGGATTGAAAAATGAAGGCACAGGTTTGGGGGGGATACCCAGGAGGCCTCCACCTGCTCAGAGGAGAAAGGGAGGGGAAGATGGG
The DNA here is from genome assembly GCF_011064425.1 of Rattus rattus. NCBI lineage: Eukaryota > Metazoa > Chordata > Mammalia > Rodentia > Muridae > Rattus > Rattus rattus. The sequence continues at coordinate 2,960,843 of NC_046164.1, forward strand.
GGAAGAATTGTGGGAGGGGGTAACCAGGAGATGCACAGTGAGCGGGATGTAAAGTGAATAAGTAAGAAATTAAATTAACGAAAAGGACAAATGAAGGTATTGGCAAATATCAAGTTAGAAAGGAACCTTATACATATATATGTGTATTTTTGTCATTGTTTTAATTTTTATTTATTCTTTCATACATGATTACAGTGTATCTAAATGATATCCACATCCGCCCAACTTCTCCCAGATTCCCCCATATCACCCTTCCTCTCGTCCCCTTCCTCCTGCTCCCCCCAACCCCCACCTGCTAGACTGAGTTAATTACTGTGCCTGGGTATTGTGTGCCCTCTGTTAGAGTATGGACAACATAGTATCAAACTGCCTTCTAAATACCTTAAGCCCACACCTACAGCTGTGTGCAATTCTCATCCCTCATCAGAGATTCCAGTTCAATAGAGACTCACGTCTAGTCAAAGCGCAGTGACTGTGAATATTCAGGCACACATTGAACATCTAAATCACACTCCACTCCACTGCCCTTTCCAGGGCTCAGAGAACATTGCAGAACCAGAGACAGAAAGACAGTAAGAACGAGAGCTAGCAACGAATGCTGTTTTCTACATACAACAGGGCTGTTGCGTTCATGAACAAAGTCACAGCAGCTGCACAAGATCAAACAATCGTGGACACTGAAGGAGATCACAAAGGCTCCAGTCCTAGCTGAGGTGGATAGGCAGCTGAGGACCATGGAAGGAGGGAAAGTCAATTTTCTTCAGTGTTTTCCTGACTTATGAAATTCTCCAATAGGCTCATGTGTTAGAGTACTTGGTCAGTAAGGGTCACTCTTTGAGCTGTTGTGAAGACTTTAGGAAGTGGGTAGCAGGACCTACTGGAAGAAATAGCTACTTGGGGTAGGACTTTACCTGGTCTCAACTCTTTACACTCTCTTGCACCCTCTGTCTCTTTCTGTCTCTGTCTCTCACTCTTACTGTTGCTCTCTCGCTCTCTCTCACTCTCACTTGCCCTCTCGCTCTCACTTGCTCCCTCGCTCACTTTCTCGCCCAATCCCTCTCTCCTGACTGCTGTGATCATTATTGATCTGTCATACCCACCAGCAATGATGGACTGAGCCCTCTGAAAACACGTAGAAAACCAATCCCCCCTCATGCCGTTTGTGCAGGGTATTTAATCAGACCAATGAGACCCAGAGCTAATATTGGCCTTATTTTTATTTCTCACGAGGCAGAGACAGCAAGAGAAGTCTTCGGTGTTTTATATTTTTTATAAAGGTGCAGCCTCAGTCAGGGATGTTTGAAAGAGTGTCCACCAGACTTTGCTTGCTTTTTGTTTCTCGAGACTTTTGCTGTTACAAACCCTTAGTGATATTTAGGAGATCCTAAGAACCATGTCTTCCTTAGCAGAGGGGAATTCCTTGCTGGTCATCTGAAAGATGGCGTGTTATTACCAGCTCTAAAGGGAAGGTTGACATTGGTCCAAATCAATGGCTGTGATTGATCCAATATTTGCATTACACAAGCAAGTTACTCAGGCTCACTGGTAGGTTGCTGGTAGACACTCACCTACATATCCCCCCGTGATGGTCCAACATCAGCACAATCAAAGGCTCTCTTCAATGTTTTCCACCACTTTGTGTAGTTATGGCCGATCTTGTAATTCATAGAAAGAAACCACAGGAAGTTGTGGCTATGGTACAGTGGGAGCAGGTCTTGAGCGGTCAGCAGGAGGGGCTGTAAAATGAGCAAGGCAGCCAGTGGCTAAAAGCGGAAGAAGCATCCACAAGAGAGGATGGGGAGCTGAGGATGGGGAGAGAAAAGAAACTGCAGGTCCTTCCTGGTCACCCAAAGTTCTAAAATGTTGTCAAGTTTGCAGCGCCAAGGGCCAGGCTCTGGGCACAGCTATAATGTTGGTTGCTGCCTGTTCTTAGGATCCTGATAGCCAAGTCTGTGTGCAGAGTATAACGATTGTAGGAATAGGATTATAGAAGGAGGAGTCTGCAGAAGGCCTGGCACCCTAAAGGAAGCTTCTCGTGGCTTCTATCTGCCCATCTGCCTAGATGCCATTTCAAGCTACTGAACTAAAGCTGCCCGAGACCAGCACTTAAGGGGCTTTTCCACTTCCCTTCTGCAAGGCTCTGATTTCTGCCTACATATCTCAAAAGAACATTCAGACAGCTGGCGGGTGGCATGCTGAGTCTCTCCAGTGTTCTGTGTCATGCTTAGGGAACAGTAAGTTCATGGAGCGATTCTCTGAATATACTAAAAATCATTAGTATTGAGGCACCCATTAGCAAATGGGTCAAAGAGGATTTTCAATCTTGTTCTCTTCTAACACTTTATATTTAATTTTGTGAGTCGAATTTCATCTTAACCCAATTACCACCCTTGCAACCCCCAATTAATTCCACCTCACCCGTGGTTCAAACAATAACCATATATTTTAAAGCAACATTATTTGTCATAGTAGAATAAGGATAACATTAAAGCATTGTAAAATATTCTTCCCTTTTGAGGGAAAATTTCCCCGTCAACAGGGCTTTACACTCAGACTGTAGAATCTTGTCACCCAAATTTTAAATAGATAGCAGAATAGCATTAATAAGACAAATGGTCTACAGGTCTGAGACAAGTTCATAAGCTGGACTGACTTCTAAGTGGACAGTGGCCATCGAAACACGATATTTATTCATTGTCTACCCTAACAGGCTTGTTTGCTGGTCTACAAACATCTTACTCTCTATTTTTTTCCAAAAAGACAGGACTTAGAAGCTGTGAAGTTGTTCCACTCCCTGTATCTGCAATGCTATCCATTGGATATATTCCTCTGAAGAGTTCATAGGGCAGGCTCTGTGGATATATGTTTTAGTCCAAATTGTTTAAGCTAACTTTGTTTCTTCATTACATTAATTTCCTTCTTCTGAAAAACAAAAGATTTAAAAAAATGTTTCCTTCTTCTGAAAAACAAAAGATATTTAACATTGTATATGAGTTTCTTTTCTATTTTTGAAAATAGAATTGCTTCATACACTATCTTCTGATTATGGGTTCCCCTGAGCCCAACCCCCTCCTAAATCCTGTCTCCCAAATCCACACCCTTTCTGTCTTTCCTTAGAAAACAAACAGGCATCTAAGTAATAATAATCAAGTAAAACAAAACAAAAGACAAACAAACTGGGTAACAGGACAAAGCAAACAAATAAAAAGAAGAAAAAGAACCAAGAAAAAGCACAAGAAACAGATGCAAAGACACACATATTCTTATACAAAGGAATCCCATAAAAACATAAATCTGAAAGCCAAAGGACCTGTAAGGCAAAGGGGAAAAAAAATAAAACCTGACAAAAGATTATGAGACAAAGCACCTCCAAAGGTGCCATTGCATTTATTTTGCATTGGACATTTACTGCAGGGCACAAGGCCTGTTCTTAAGAGTAGGTTGTGTACCCCATGAGACTCCAATTGGAGAGAACTAGTTTTTCATTTGCAAGTAATTATCAGTTGGAGATAGGTTCTGAGTTAGGGATGTGTTCATTTCCAATAACTCGAATGAGCTCTAGGTCCTCATCTAGTGCAGATCTGTGCAGACCCTGTGCATGCTGTCTCTCTGAGTTCATGTATGCTATGGTCCTGCTGTGTCTAGAGGTTCTTGTCTCCTTGGCGTCTTCTATCCCTTTCGCTCTTACGTTCTTTCCTCATTATTCTTCCACAAGGTTCCCTGAGCCCCAAGGGAAGGGATTTGATGGAAACAGCCCATTTAGGGATGAGTATTTCAATGTCTCTTTCGCTCTCTGTACACTGTCCCACAAACCCACAATGTGAGTCTCCGTGTTTGTTTTTGTCTACCGTGAGAGGAAGCTTCTCTGACGATGGCTGAGTAAGAACCTGATTTATGAGAATCCAAGTCATTTCACAGCTACATTCTTTTATCGGAACGATGGTATTTGGTTTTCCCTAGGTCCCTGGCCTATCTAGCACCATGCTATCTGATCGGTGTCATAGATCTCTATCTCAACCATGGAGTGGGCCTTGAATCCCATCAGATTTTGTTGACTACTCCCACAAGCTTTGTGACACTGTTATAGAGCAGGTCACCATTGTAGATTGAAGACTCTGTAGCTGCATTTGTGCTTACACTCATTTCTGTAGAGTTTTTGAGAAGCAGTTATCACTGAGAATAAAGATGTCAGAGCCTTACTAGACAGACTGCTTTCCTACTCTTTACAGAGAAGGTGGGATAGTTTTAGCTTTTCTCTTTTACTAAGTCTACGACTGTAGACCTAAGATTCAAACCGGGGTGGGTGGTCTCTATACCTTTACACATAAATTACAAATCTTACTCTTGTAAGTGAGAGAGGGGGAGCCAAGCCATTTTCAAAATTCCCGGCACTAATTTAGCATTTATCAAATATTAATCCATTATTTACTTTCTTCCAGTGTTCCTGTAAACGAGCCGTTCTGTTGGTGTGAGCTACTCAACGACATCCACCACCAACCTTACTTGATGCCCTAAGTGCTCGGATAACAAAACGGTTGGCAGAGTGGCACCTCTGGGGAGTCTTCCCTTGGAGAACGATGCTAAGTACATCCAGAGTGCCTCAATTATGTCTGAGAGAGATGGTTACTCAGTGCTGACTTCTGAGCACTAAGTGGGAAATATGCTCACTGTGTCCTGCAAAACCCGGTAAATGTTCTGGAATTTTTCCTGAGTGAACGATACTGACAGTTTGAGGAGGCAACTCGCTGGCTTAGCTACTGTTCACAAACGCACTGATTTCTGATAACGTCTCAAACTACTTTTAAGATTAGCAAAGAACCAGACATCTTGGTCTGTGTACTGACTTATCTACCACGAAGGTACAGAGATTACGTCACTGCCTTGCACTTTGCTAGGTTTCAAAGATTAAAAACAAGAGCTTTAAAGCCCGAATTTAATGTGCTGATGCTGTTTGCCCCTCAAATAAGGCCATACTTATTTTTCAATTTAAAAAATAAATCTACTTAAAAATTCACCCAATCTTTGGAAAACCTTGTAAGTCTGCAAACATGCACACATCTGCCCAGCCTACGTATGGAATTACTGGAATCCTGACCTAACAGATGCAGACACAGAAAGAAGGTCACCATGGGTTGTGTAGCAGATGGGTCCAGACTTAGCTAATTCCTTAAACTGTGGGGAATTGGTTAGAATGGAAAAGATATACAAGCATACGCATGCATGCATAGAGGTTGGACCGAAAAAAACTAGGCAGAGAATGCAAAGCCTAGAAACAGATGTTCTGGAACCTCTGTGCTTGGTATGAGTTGCCTGGCATATGGTTATCAGATACACTTGCCTGCAATCACTTCTATATTTAGGCTGCCCTGCTTGCTATCCCAGCTGGACCTCCATTGTCACCCTCACCTCTTCACGCACCTTCATCAAACCTACAGAGCCTGAACCATACAGGTTAGTTTCCCTCACCCCTCATCTCCTCTGCTTACTGAATCCTTTGGGGGTACCCCAATTGCCCTGAGCAGTTCACTATCCCCAGAGGACTTCCATTCTCCCTCCACCTCTCTGGCCACCTTCATCAGACCTGCAGATCTTGAACCATACAAACCTGCTGATGCAGAACCATACAGCCCAAGGATGCTCATCAGAGGCCTGCCACATCAGGACCATCGAGGTTGACCCTACTACCTGTTACAACAGGAACATCCAGGGACCAAAGCCATCCAGATGAATAAAGGATCTTAAAAGAACGCAAAATCCATGTGACGTGTCAGAGCACAGCTGCCTTATACAGCAAGCCCTGGGTATCCTAACACAACCAAAGCACAAGAAAATGATGTTAAATCCAATCTTATAAAGATAACATAGGCCTGTAAAAGAGGAAATGAATAAATCCTTTAAAGAAATACAGGAAAACATCAAACCCCAGATAGGAGTGTGTTGATAGCAAATTACCTCAGCAACTTTACATGACTCTAATGCTTAGTTCCCCACATATTCATGAACCTGTAACTAGTTACGTCACTATTCTACCTATATGAGCTAACTTCTTTTGTTCTATGAAGAACTAGGTAGGCAGAATGGACCATTGTAGGTTGATGTCATTACGCAGGTGAAGGCAGGTACAGGATAGAACGAGGGCTGTCATTGGATGAGAAGGAAGGATGGGCCGGAGAAAAGTTTTAGAGGAGGAGGAGGAGACTGGAGGGAGAGGAGATGGGCAGTAGCTGAGAGAACATGGCAGCAGATGTAAAGATTTCTCTCTAAACATCTACAGGTTGTTATGACTATTCTTAAGGGATGGATGTGAACAGGATTTTGTGCTGTTTTGATGGGCAATTATATCTTATCAATAGGATCAGAGGCTATTGTGCAATGTGTTCTTCCATGTGTTGACTTAATTGAGTTCAAGAGAGTGTGTGGTGGCGGGAAACATTGGACCCACCAGGGAATTGGGATGTGTATGCCTGGCATGGTGGCAACCTGCCTGGGGAACTAGATGGGTAGAGACTGCTGCTGAGCTCAGAGAGTAGCCCTCAGCAGTGTGCTGTGGGATGGAGCTTAGCGGATGAGATGCTTTGCTGACTGAGATGAGAATATCCCACAGATGCCGTGTGGCCCTACGTTGCCAGCACCAGTACGGGATAAAAGAAACCTTGTTTTTTAATTTTACTGCAACAGACCATCACAAAGGATTAGGGCTCAAACAAGATCTGAGGAAACAAAGCTATGTGTCTTTGGGCAATTACCAACTTCTAAAAGACCCTGTTACTCAAAATGCGATCAATAGAGCAGTGCTCTGTGCTACTTTTGAGTTTATAAGAGACAAAGGCTGTCCACGTACCTCAGAAATACTGAGAAATCTTGCAGTAAATTTGCCTTAAAATTTTGAGAATCATTACTACAGGCCATAGTTTTTCATCTGTTAAAAATAATGTGGGATTGGGGATTTAGCTCAGTGGTAGAGCGCTTGACTAGCAAGCACAAGGCCCTGGGTTTGGTCCCCAGCTCCGAAAAAAAGAAAAGAAAAAAAAATGTAATATGAAGTTTTCAAAAGACTCCATTTTAGGGCTTTTATTAGGATTGAATGGGAGAAATGATTATAAAGGGCTCAACACAGCTCAGAAAAGAAACATCCAAAAATTAATAACTAGTAATAATTTTCAAAAGCACCTTTTAAGTTTCTTCCCAATGCAATAAATATTGCTTCTATTTTAAGAAAAATATGTGTTAGGAAGCTTGACAGATTTTTGTGATTCTCCATTTTAGTAAGTGAGGCCACCAGGGCATCAGTCCCAGCAGCACAATTACATGCTTACACAGTAACAAATGGACAAGACAATACTGCTGATAGGAAATCCTTCATAATTGGAGGGGCTGGAGAGACAAAGTCTGGCCACCAAGTGTTCATAACACTGCAGTCTAGATTCATTTAAATAAATCTAAACCTTGTGTTCAATATGTTTTTCTCACTCTTCTGCTTCCAGCTATGATACTATCTTGCATTTTGAGATCAAAGAAGTAATATCTCTCTTCCAGGCAATGAGGATTAGTTCTGCACTTTAAGCTAAAACCAACCTCTGGTGGCCTGTTAGAGGAATACTCCATCCCCTCTGGCAAAGTCCGGACTGTGGCTATGTAACTCTTAGAAGCCTTATCCTCACCTAGATACCCCGAAAGTCTACCTTTGCCCAGTGAGTATGTGGATTAGTTTTATTTCACTATATTCCACTTACAGCATTTAGGGAACGAGATGCAGGACTCACCTGTGTAGTCACTTACGTCTACCAGATCAGCTCAGTTCCTCTAGGGTGGTGTTGGCTGTAATGCCCTGAGGGTTCATGACAAGGAACTGCTGAAGCTCATCTCCTTGCTGCTGTGAACACAGTTGTACATGTGTTACACTACATAGTTTCCTACTGGTAACAAGTCTTCAAATCCTAAAACTTTCTTCTGACTTACACAGTTGCTGCTGTTGCCAAGCCCAGGAAAGAACTGTTTCCACACAAACCTCAGTGTCCCCTAGCTCCATGTTTTCCCACCGCGCATCTTTTGCCTAAATGACATCACCCACTCTCTGACATGCCCAAATATTACTTTTTCTATTTTATTAACAGAAACAACAACTGAAATACGTTGTCCTTGTTCTTTTTGGAAGTAATATTTCTGTTTTTATGTTAAATTTTGGATGTGGACTCTGTAGTGTCCTAATAGAGAGGATTAAAAGAAGGTATTGATTGTTTAGGGCTTATATCTTACAAACCAAACTCAACGCTTTACTTCAAAGCATTTTGAAGTGCTGAGCATGGCTGTACGTCTCCACAATCCTAACACCAGGAGACAGAGGCAGGAGGATCTTGAATTCAAGGCCAGCTTAGACTTGAGAGTTTGACCCCCAAGACCCTGTCTCAACATAACTGAAGAATTAAAGAGGAAAAAAGAGTACTTACGAGTGGAGGAGGATTCTTGTAGTCCATGTTTACTACCTTCTCCCATCAACTTTCCCAAAGGCAGTGAACATCACTAACTAACCTATTCACACACAGAGAGATGACAAATCGGTGGGTAGACAATGGACAATGATGATTTGCTAAACAGGAGTGAGGCTCTGTGCTTTCAAGTAGTAAAACATGAACTGAATCCTTTGTTACACTTAAAACACTGAAGCTCGTGAAAATAAAGGATCAAAACAGGTAAGAATGAGCAGATGCTAGAATAATAATAATTTATAAACTAGAAGAAATGTATTCATTTATAATCTACAAGAAATGTATTCATTTATAACCGCAACAAAAGGTAGAGGCTTTTCCAAATCCCCATCTAAATAGTATCCTAAGAATGTGCTACTTTGCATGTAATCACAGTTTATCCCAATTAGCATATATGTTTCACTTACTGTTATCTGTTTCTTTCTCTTTGTTGCTATTGACATTGTAACTAATACTGTTTATGACCATATAAATTTCATTGTGTTCGGATACCACATTTCTCCTACTTTTTCACCCTTTACTTTGAACTAATAAATGACTTCCTGCTTCCAGTATTTGTGATGTAGCACTGTCCAGTGAGCATATTCCCAAGAGTGAGCTTACCTAACAAAATTGAAATTTGCTCTATACTGACTGTTTTTCAAAAGTTTTATTTTTAAAGGGATAATGCTATTTTCCTTACCAACTGAAAAAAAAGGATATTATTGGTAATATAAATAGGAAAATGATACTTAGATCACATATTAATCTGTATTTTACTGGTTTGGCAATACATGTTTTTCTTAACATAGTCATTATTTGACTTCTCTAACATCGTTTAAAAATTAATTTTATTTTCCCTTTAAAACAGCCATCAAACTGAGTTACAAACAGTGGCACTGGATGAGAAATGACCACGACTAGAGTTGTGGTTCTGTCTACTCTTCCCTTCCATTTTCTTCCCTCCATCTGTCAAAGTGTCCCTGTGTGGTTTACAATCTTCTGTTTTCTTCTGGGCCTCATTACGTAAGGTCGCCTTCATATGACTCAGGCAATGTTCCCCAAATTAAAGTACTATTGCAGTAACATAATAAACCTTTAAATGTAATAAGGACAAATGCTTCAGGAAATTTATAACATTTCTATATTAATATCTATATTAATAATCCATTTTTCATTTGTACCAAACACCATTGATTTTTCCACTTATCTGAAGAATATAGATAGATGTGAGTTGTTTACACAGATTTAGAAAACAGCATTGCTAGGTAATTTCGACACGGAGGGAATACCTTAGAGTGCACTGAAATAAATTTAAACAGTGTAGGTCAGTCTGTGACATGTCCCTCGACCCCATCAAGAGAGTTCGTAAGCCTGAGATAAATGAGGCTACTGTCAGTGTAGCATTGCAGAGTTTTACACTAAGACTTTTTAATAGATAGAAGGAATAAATTTTAATAACAAGCAATATGAGAGAGTTAATGGATAAGCCAGGAACATAGCTGTCCATATTGTTAGTATCCCGTGCTATATGTAATTGTGTGCACAGTGGATTTACTCATATCGTCTCTACCACAGGCATATGAGTAATATACTGTGGTATCACAGTGGAAGAGAAGTTAAGCAATGTGACATTTTCGGTTCCATTATACTCTGATGGCTTATAGTCAGTCCCTTATTGATCAATATGTCTTTATTAAATAGACATGGGCACTACTTTTAAACACTGGGCTCCTCCCCACCCCCAAAGTGAAAGGTCCAGGCAGAACCAGAGAAGCTGTCAATGGCTGAGTCTCTCATCTTCTTTCTTTACTATTGTTAGTGCCCAGTTTCTGCATTATGCTCTCACTTGGTGACTTAGGTCTCATATTTTTTTCATTTTTTTATTGATCGCTTTATTTATTTACATTTCAAATTCTATCCCCCTTTCCAGTTTCCCCTTCACAAACCCCCTATCCCCTACTCCTTCCCCTCTGCCTCTATGAGGGTGCTCCCCAACCTGCCTACCCACTCCTGCCTCAGTGCTCTAGCATTCCCCTACCCGGGTCATCAAGCCTACATAGGACCAAGGGGCTCCCCTCCCAGTGATGCCAGATAAGGCAATCCTCTGCTACATACCCATCTAGAGCCATGGGTATCCCCTGCGTACTCTTTGGTTGGTGGTTTTGTCCCTGGGAGCTTTGTGGGGTCTGTTTGGTTGATATCGTTGTTCTTCCTATGAGGTTGCAAACTCCTTCAGCTCCTACAGTCCTTGCCCTAACTTCTTCATTGGGGTCACTGCACTCAGTCCAATGTGTGGCTGTGTACATCTGCATCTGTATTGGTCTGGCTCTTGCAGAGTCTCTCCAGGAACAGCTATATTGGGCTCCTGTCAGTAAGCACTTCTTGGCATCGGCAATAGTGTCTGGGTTTGGTATCAGCAGATGGGATGGATTCCTAGGTGGGGCAGTCTCTAAATGGCCTTTCTTTCAGTTTCTGCTCCACTTCTTGACCCTGCATTTCCTTTTGACAGGGGGAATTCTAGATTAATATTTTGAGGTGGGTGAGTGGCCCCATCTCTCAACTGGAAGCTGTATCTATCCACTGGATATGGTCTCTACAAGTTCTATCTCTCTCTATCTCTCCTTTGTTGGGTATTTCAGCTAATGTCCTCCCCATTAGGTCCTTAGAACCTCTTGGATCCCTGATATCTAGAGGCTACCCCTAGTTTCTTGTCCCCCACTGCTACACACCTACTTTCAAATTCCTGACCCTCTGTATTTCCCCCACATCTCCTCCCATATCTGAACTGCTCCCCCTTTCCCTCCCCCTCCTCTCTCCTTCACAGTTTCTTCTCTCCCTCTACTTCCAGAGATTAATTTCTACCACCTTGCAATCCCACCAACAATGCAGGAGTGTTCAGGTTTCTCCACATCCATGCCAGCATCTGTTGTCACCTGAGTTTTTGATCTTAGCCATTCTCACTGGTGTGAGGTGGGATCTCAAGGTTGTTTTGATTTGCATTTCCTTGATGACTAAGAATGTTAAACATTTCTTAGGTGCTTCTCAGCCATTCAGCATTCCTCAGCTGAGAATTCTTTGTTTAGCTCTGTCCCCCATTTTCTAATAGGGTTATTTGGTTCTTTGGAGTCTACCTTCTTGAGTTCTTTGTGTAGTTTGGATATTAGCCCTCTATCGGATGTGGGGTTGGTAAAGATCTTTTCCCAATCTGTTGGCTGCCATTTTGTCCTATTGACAGTGTCCTTTGCTTTACAGGAGTGGTTCATATTTAACCCAGCACTGAGAAGGGCAGATTGTAATGTCATGAAAGAGCTGACAGATGAACTTTGTGAAGGCTGTGATCTGCCATTCACATGTGCTCAGTTTTCATGATGTTGAGTTAGACATTGTCCATGTGAAGAGTCTCTTATGCAACATAGACGTCCTTTACCAAGAGTTACGATGGTGAGATCCGCATGAGCTTCCAAATGTTACCGGAGGCCACTGACCTAGGTAAGAATGCTCAGTCACATATTTGAGAGGTGGAGGCAGGGGGATTAGGAGTTCAATGTCATCCTCAGCTATATAGTGAAAGTGAAGCCAGCCTGGGCTACAGGAGACCATATATCTAAAAATAAAATAAAATAAAATAAAAATAATGCTCAGAAAGTTAATACAGAATTAGGAGAGAGAGAAGCAAGCCTGACACTGGCCTTAAAGGAGCTTCTGGAGCTGGAGGGATGGCTCAGTGGTTAAGAGCACTGACTGCTGTTCCAGAGGTCCTGAGTTCAATTCCCAGCAACCACGTGGTGGCTCACAACCATCTGTAATGGGATCTGATGCTCTCTTCTGGTATGTCTGAAGACAGTGACAGTGTGCTCATATACATAAAATAAATCTTTTTTTTTTTAAAAAAAGGAGCTTCTGTATTACATGGTTGTGAAGGAACCAATGAAAACTCTGAAGGATAGAATCGGAGTCGCCAGAGATTCAGAGTAAATTTGTCAAGCAAAACTAGACAGTATTGTCAAAGCCAGGCCAAGAGTAAAAACTCTCTGGAAAATCTAGCTGACTAAGGCCAAGAAAGCCTGGAGTGAAAAAAAGTCCGTTGCATTTATCAACAGTGAGCTAAGTGATCATCCCCACAGGATCGTTCCTTAGAGGTTCAAGAGCTTGGCCAGAGCAGGCCGATGAGAGAGTGAGAGGTAAGGAAACAAACAGGAACCACAGAATAGTCTGTGGTGGTATCACATTTAAGGCCTTCAGGGAATTGGTTTGGATTTTTATTTAAGTGGGAGAGAATGAGCCCATCTGAAACTAGGGTGAGTAATTCATTCCACCGCAGTAGGAACAGAGGGGAAAGGGGAGAGCCTAGAACAAAGTGGAAGCCGTGGGGACGGGCTTCAGGCTTTCAACACACGGTGAGGCAAAGTAGTTGAATTGGCCAATGGGGTGCGTGAGAAGGGCACAGCCAGAGACGGTTCCATCACAGGCCTGTTTGCTTCATGGAGATGCTCTATGGTTTCCTGTGGGGGCTTCAGGGGTGTGGCTTATGCTGCACTGCTGTATAAGATACACGAGCCTGGCTGCTGGTGTCTTTTACTTTGGGGAGCTTCAGCTTTCAGTGGTCGAGGGATTCGTGTGGAACGGACCACCTTTTCCTCCAGCTCATCACCCTTTGCGTCTCAACATTCTCAGACTGACAGACAGGTCATCTCTCCCAGTTTCATTTCTCTTCGATGTTAGCTCTCCAAAAACCTGTCTCCTCTTAGCTATCTGCTGATCTGCCTTTTAGTATGGCTGCCAGTTCCTCAGATGGCTTTTAAACTCTCTCAGACCCTGATCTTGAACTTGTAAAGTCTTGAAAGACTTATTCCTACCTGGATCCTCAATTTGCTCACAATTGAGATATAAACACACACGAGAGCGCGCGCGCGCACACACACACACACACACACACACACACACACACACACACACACGGAGGGAGGGATGGAGGGAGGGACGGAGGGAGGGAGGGAGGGAGAGAGGGAGGGATGGAGGGAGGGAGGGGGGGGGGAAGGTTGTTACTACCCCACCAAGAATTCCTTTACAGTTAGACTCTAGAATTCCTTTACAGACAGTCTCTGGAGGTATGGTTTAAATGTCACCCCATGATCTTGCACAAAAGCCTTGGTATCATGTGGTTGGAGAATTCCCTATGGCTTCTCACCGCTTTAGTGTCCTACCTTGAAGCTCGCACCCTTGACCTTGTCCTTGTTATTCCTTTAAAGAGTTTAACTTATTCACTGACCGACCCTGTGAATCTCTGAATTAATATATCCTATTTTGCATCCTAATGACTCCTCTTAGCCATTTCCGACTTTGCAGAAATCGCATTAGAGTCACCGCAGAACTCTCCTCTCTCACTGACAGCTATGAGAATTCAAACATCCATAATCTCAGAGAGGTCTTTCAAACTAAGAGGCCATTGCAAGGACCAACAGAGCAGTGGGGATGAGGGAATGGATTAATTTGAATCTAAAATGAATTCTCGCTGTTATGAGTACTTACAAAAATTAATGAATGCTTAATATATACCACGACCATTTTGGCATACTTAACTGTAGCTACCAATTTAGTTATTAAAGAACCTACTAAGATTATCATCATTTCTCTTTTGCAGCAGAAGGAAACAGACACTTAGAGGTTTAAAAGATTGCCCAGGATTTTAAGCCAAGCCATCCCAGGAGGCGGTAATCAGAGCAGCTTCCCTTCTTTTGCAGTGCAGGGATTCTGAATTCTCTAGCTACCCGGTTGCCCCTTAGCCAGCAGCTGCTCTGTGACTAACCAGCAGCTGGCCCCCTTGCGATCCTGAGAGTGAAGCCCCGGAGCAAGAGCGGAGGAGAGTGCAGAGCCGCGGCGCCAGCATCGTTGCCCGGGGGGGGGGGTGAAGATGATGATGATGGCTAGCTGTCTCACCTTGGTCACCTGGTGAGAGCAGAGGTGCCGGTGACCCAGACAGAACCAGTTGCTCAGGCTCTGCTCGGCTTCTGTTTTCAACACTACTGGGACGCTGCCCTTCCTCAGGAGCAGGTGAGGACACGGGAGAGGCTGATTGGACTCTCAGTGTGGGTGGGATACCCCTTCCCAGGGTCACCGCAAGCCTGGGTGACACAAGTTAGCTTGGATTTTCCTTTTACTCTTGGCCTTTCCCTAGAGTCTTTAGGCTCCCCGAGCTCTCTGGATACTGTCCCAGGAGCTTCGGTTTGTCCCAAGCCCAAGTTTACCCTGAGGGTTTCCCTGCGCTGCTCGGCCCCGCCCCCTGAGCGTCTGCATTCTTCAGAGAGAAGGGACCTGGCGGATGGCTTGCTTTCTCACCCTCTGAAGTCCCCCAAGCCCTCTCCAGGTGAACATTGGTAACTTGTTGAATCTCCTTAGGAAGGTAAGTGGATCTCCTTGGAGATGTAAGAAAAATGTTCTAAACGGTTCATTTGCTTCACCAGGATGATGCTTACCAATGTCCTTTGTGGACCAGGCTTGGTCTTGTGTGGTTAGGTTTACCAGGAAAACTACAATGGGCTCAGGACAACACCCAGGGCTAAGTGAAGACATTGAAAGATGGGATTTCTTTTGTGTCAGAGCAACAAGCAATGCCAGTGTAGTCCTGGGACACTGAGGTAGTGACGCAAAGGAAAATTAGAACCGAGGTACAAAAATATATTTACTTCCCTCTTCTCTCCAGTCAGGATGGTGATTTTTCGAACAATCGTTTTAAACAATATTAAATATAACATGAACAATGAAAGGATTTCTTTTAAATCGAGATAATCAAATTCCTGTGAGCCAAGTATCTAGATTCTCTTTCCAGCACATGTCCAAGTCATTTTCAGCTGATAACCGGAGAAAGGATGAACACATCAATGTGTGATAAGCTGTGAAGGATGTATTTTTGTTTCTTGCTGGAATCGCAGTTGGAAACAAGTTGGGTAAAACTAATAGCATCATAGGGTTAACGGCTGAATCTGCAACATTTCCTTAGAATGCTCAAAGACAAGATTTATTGACAGCACAATTGAGAGGCCACGGCTCGCAAACTTCAGGTTTTCCTTCTAAGAACGGTTGCAGACGCCTGGCTTAATTAAATACCGACATCACTGCTCTCCTCATTATCTTTAAAGGCACGTGTCAATATTAAAACGTAGATATTATTAGCCTGAAATTTGTCCTAGTTATTGCTCACCATTAACGTAGGAGTTCCTCTATTCCCATCATCCCCTGCTTCCTGTCATTTCCCTTCAAATACCTCTCTCTTAATCCCATGTTTCTACCACCCCCCCCCTTTTATGTCAGTAGGCAAGGTCAGGAATATATATATATATATATATATATATATATATATATATATATTTGAAGATCCTATTACTTTTCCTTCGTCTATTTTCCCTAGGATCTGTTTTTTGCATTTTGTAAATGTACTGTGAAGAACTTACAAGTGTGTATAATGGGAATAATTGCTTTTTATGACTCTTTTGGCTCACAGCTTCCTGTATTACTCTGTTCAGCGGTTCTAGCTTCCACACACATCCAAACTGTAGAGTATACAGATACGAATTCACTCTGAGGCAGGAGTGGTTGTGCCTGGAAAACTTCAGACATTTGCTGCTGTTATTGAACTGGGATTCTGGGGTGGGGCTGCAGAGGCAAGCTTGCAAATGCCCCTGTATCGCATTAAGGGTTTTCAGCTGTATTTCAGACACGGACTAAGACCTCAGTTCCTAGAGGCCTCATAAGCCAGCAGTTATTTATTTTGTAGCATGCTCCCTTAATGAGAGGCGGAGTTGATTTTGGATGAGCACTGTCTTGCGTGTTTGAAAACATCAAATGGGATTTCACGGTCTTTACTCTTCTATAGAACGTTAGTAATCTTGACAAATTGTCCTCTGGACAGTTCCCTACTTAATATTACTTTGATAACAGCTGATTTTCTTTTCTGTTTGCGTTTGCTTTTTAAACGCTAGCATTGTGGGATTAAAAAAAAATGACTCGTGAGATAATTTTTTTCCAGCTGCCCTGAAACTGAATATTAAAGACCCAAGAAACCCCTCAACCCTTGGCAAGGGTGGCAGGGGTCACCAGAGCAGATAGATTTTTCACATCCTTCAAGTGGCTTGTGCAGCCTGAAGCACATACTTCCAAATGTAGAGACAAGCTCTCTCACTTCAGTCTCACACACTGCCCCCGCCACCCCCTCCATTAGCTTTCTGCCCCAAGCAAGTACCCTGGTGTCTCTAATGCTGTTTAAACACCCAAGGAGGTTAGACTCAGACCACTACAGCCCTTTTAGGCTTTAGAAATCCTTGGTTTTCCCTGGGAAAAAGGCAGAGAATACAGAATGAGAAGGCTCCCAACCTGGCCTCAATGCCCTTAGGTGAGGTCCTGAAATTCATTAGTTTCTTTGTAGAATGGTCTGTTTGGAAGAGCTAATGGGGTGGTCTATCTGGCTACGTTGATTGGATGCAGCCTCTGGTACAAGTCAGATGCACTGTGGTCTTCTCCTGAGAGCCAATCTCTGACAAAGTGGAGGAGATCTCAGCCTCGGGCAAAATGGAGAGGTGTTCCTGCAGGTACTGGGGGCTCATGACCAGGACACTCACTAGCTACTACAGTGTGCATCGGGTCCCAGAAAGGAGCAGGACACAGCTCATTGTGTTTTGCGTGTGTAATTATTGCCACCTCACCCAGGAGTTCCTCCCCTGCCTTCCACAAATAAAAGAAAGAAAGAAAAAAGAAAGAAAGAAAAAAGAAAGAAAGAAAGAAAGAAAGAAAGAAAGAAAGAAAGAAAGAAAGAAGCCACAGTGGGTCTGGAAAGCACAAATATTAAATCTGTTTCACTGATACACAGAACTGAGAAAATATGTCTGAAGTCAGCTTCTCATATCAAGTTCAGCTTCTATTCCCTCTAAGCAAGCCAGACAGGATTGGTAATAGCTGTCAGGAATGACAAGACAGTCCAAACCACATAAACCCACAACTGAAAAAAGGGTGTGCCAACAGGCTTAAAAATACAAAACAAAACAAAAACAAAACAAAACAAAACAAAAAAAAACAACCCAAAAGGTTCCTTTAAGTAATTGTTGCCATTTAAAATTTAATTTCTAAATATTATCAAGGCACTTGCTCATTTATTTTTCTCTGTGGGCTACAGAAGGGGCCTCGTGTGTGCAGCTGCTTTATGTCTGGGCCGCTCCCGAGCATCTCTGGACTGAAGTACTTTCCATTTCTCTCATCCCTCCCCCAAATCTCTGTTTTCTTAGATCTCAAGAGGATTAACCAAACAGACCCATGTGTTTACAGCTGTTAGTAATCTCTCAAGAGTCAGAAAACACTAGCAATTGCCCAAACTCAAACGAAGTAGGTAATAGTCAGCTGTAGGGAATGACTCCCTGTATATGATCTCATTTCAGCTCTGTGAGTTTAGAGACTGTGAACAAACACAAGTCTTCTTCATTTGTTGGACTAAGGTTTCAAAGATTGCCCAAAGCAAACATGTTTCCTAGTATAGGGACCAGGATTAATGAAGTCATGGATTCTCCCAGCCATGTTTAAATTCTAAACTGTAGCGCGTACAGCAGCTTGGGGTTTATAATACAAGTACTGATTTCTGTATGTGTCTGGCAGGCATTTCTAAGTGAAAACTGTATGGCTAAGAAACAATCATATTCTTGTTTTAAAAAAAGATGCCCTTGGTGCAGCCTTTGCAAACACTAAGCTCACACTAGGATAGACTGGGCTGAAAGTTGGGACTGAGCATATGTATGTCCACGCTTTCCCAAAGGTTAAAAGTAACAGTTCCAGTTCACACTGATAATTTGTAGCCATCCACAGAAGACTCTTAGGCAGTGTCTGGTAGTGAGATTTTTGTGGGAAGTCTTAAGTGGGCACATACAACAGCGCCAAGAGACTAAAGCAATTATCAAGTCCTATCATAGTAGCTGGGTTCTGTTGATTGTAGATAGTCCTCTGCCAGGGGAGCAGGCGCTAAACAACTAGGGTAGCTGTAATCAATTAGCTAGTTGGTTGACTAGGCTGTAGCCAGTGAAGTTATTTTCTATGTGTGACTTAACTTCCGTTTTCTTACAAATGTTACCTGATGCCTTTTGCTGGAACTGTCTCAAGGGCTTTTGTTCTAGGAGGTACCTGACTCATGAATTGTTTTGTTTTGCTCAAGTAAGCTCTACAAAGTTAATTGGCACAAGGAATTTTCTTCCTAACATAGGCACAGGGCTGTTTATTTAGAGGAAAGCTAAAAACCGGGATGAACATTTCTTTAATTTAGCCTCACCAGAAAGCCAGTAAAATCCAATCGTTGTCTATATTAGAGTTTACCCTCTGAGAACCAAAATTCAATGAGGAAAACTTTCAAATTAAAAGTTTGCTCATGACCTTGTGATTCTTGTGTCCTGGGGAGTGGGGAGTGACTTTTAACCTTAATCGATTATTTATATTTTCAGAGACTTTGTTAAATGTAGACAAGTAAACATGTGCCCAAAGCACTCAGAATTTCTCAGAAAATTTCCACTTAAATTTTCCCTTAAAGTAGACATTTTTTAATTGAAATTTTTTACTTCATTTAATGCTTCTCTACCTTTTGCTTTCTGTCTTAGCTTTGTGTAGTTAGTGCACAGTGGCACTAGAATGGGTTTGAGCTCTTTCTGGTAAGAACTCCTTGTAGAGCAAGTATGTTACTAGTAATGGGCACCCCCCTCAGCCTTTCCCTGCAGTCTTGCCATCCACATAATACAAGGAGTTTTATCTGGAACCTGTGCACCACAGGTCTACAGGGCAATTTTGTTTCTAGGCTGCCTTTTCAGTTTATCATGGTTCTCCTTCATGCCTTAGAGTCAATTTTCCTCAAGTGGAAAAGCTTCCTTAAGTATTTTCTGACCTATATAGTGGTCCCTGCTTCCTTCTACAGCCGCAGCCCTGGGCTTGACCCAAGTACTAAAGGAACTCAGAAGCCTGGGTTCAACCATGCACCTCTAACTTGTTTTCCTTGGTAGTTTGCTTATGGAGATTTTAGAAACTTCTTCTAATTTGCAATATTATCAGAAGTGTTGCTGGCTGGTACTCCTGCAGCAGTCAAAGGTCTGGACGCTCAGGACCCATCCTTAGCTGTAGCCCTCTCTGTGGTACCTCTCATCCTAGGTCAGCCAAGGCCATTCCTACTTAGAGCTTTTGCACTTACTGTGTTCCCTGCCTGGATATCTTAGTCCCCAGGCAAGATTCTTCCATGAATTCTGGCACCTGCTCCATGCCCCAGGTTATCACAGCATTATCTGATGGTAAACCATCATCGAAACTGCCTCCAGAATGTGTTGACTTGGTTTTGGTTTTCCTCCCCCAAGTGGAACTCCAAAGAGATGAGGGTGTATGCTTCCATGTTATCTGCTCCTGCCTCAGTACTTAGAGGATTCTGGTGCAAAACATCAACTCAGCTAAAAGCCACCCTAAAGCAAGGCACTCCAATCCCATCAGCCACCTCTGCCCTTCCATACCTGGACCTGATGCTAAGGCTTAGTCTGTTTGCCTCCTTCCTTTCGGCTTCCCCCCTTCCTTTCTACCAATCCTACCCCAATTAAAAGTTCAGTTAGTATTTATTTTTTCCATTGTGTGGGGAAGAGTTTGAAGAAGCTGTTTATGGCTCACCATGCTCTGTTAGTGGATGCCTGTGTTCTGCAGTGCCTGTGTATGGTGAACGAGAAACGGATGCCAGAGCTAAAGCTAGATATAAATGGCTGCAACAGTCACTTTTAGTAATGCTAAATCTGTCTACTCTATTATTTTCTTTTTTGTTTTTTCTATTCTATTATTTTCATCAGTTGGAATTTTCATCTTTAATAGTACCATATGTTAAAATATATACGAATTTTGTACAAGGGCTTAAACTAAATTATAGCATGTTCCTCGAGAAATAATTTTAAATTATAATCTATTTATTGTGTGTGTAGGTGTATAGTTACTTTGTGTGCATTCATTCACAAGCACGCACACCATGGCAAACATATGGAAGCCAGGTCCAATCTGTGGGAGCTGATGCTAACTTCTACCGGGTGTGTACCCAGAATCAAACTCAGGTCGTCAGGCTTGGCAGTCAGTACCTTTGCTCACTGCTAGCCCATTATTTCAATTTATTAATTTTCTTTATTAATTGTCACTGCTCTCTTCAGCTTTCTGTTTCCATGTCACAGACAATGGATACTTGCATCAGGGCTCTATTATTTTATATCTTTCCCTGCTCTGAGAGCTACTCATACATGTATGACTACTCCTGTGCATGCGTGTATCCATGCACTGATACCGTTCAGAGAAGGTGTCCTTTGTTCCCTTACTCATCACCAGCTTCTAAGAGGCCTTGGTGTCAACTGCTGTAGATGATGTCCATGTGGATATAGTTATATATTAGTCTATAGTATGAATAGTAAGGCATAGTACATTTAGCTAGTCTCTGCTTGATAACTACTTACTTTGTTGTGAAAGGTTTTTATTTGGTTCAGTCACTTAACAATTACTTAACAAGCACATATATTATATATCACATATAACACATATACTATATTACATATTATATGTATATATGTGATATATATATATATATATATATAGTGTAAGGACTATTTGCAGTTGTTACATTAATTTGAATCTCAGACCTTTCCATGGTTGAACTTTCTCTCATGTTTTCTTTAACAACTACAATCTTCATTTCTGCTGTTACTTATCTTCTCTGATAAATTTGTGTTCTTTCCATATTGCCTATATTTATTCCGATAATGTAAACATTTATTTATTTGCCATCTTTTCCATACTTTGATATACACATTCAAACTATTTTCGTGGTCAATACACCTAGTTTTAATTTGATTAAGATTTTAGTGTTGATTAATATGAATTTTGTACTTCATGTTACTGGACATGTAGTTTCCTAGATTTTTTTGAAAGCCTTCATACTCTAGAGTGGTTAACTTAAGCATGCGCGTATGTGTACATTTATGGATATATATTTACATACCTGCTTACCTTTTTAGTTACTTAGGTAGATCTCTATCTAGAAGTGTCTGTGTGGGGATTACCAGCTTCAGTTTGTCTTATAATTTTTAAAATTTGCTGGTAAGTTTCCAATGTATTCAATTAAACATTGAGCTCTTTGATTTTAAAAATAAGATTCATAAGAACAAAACTGCACATGTTGTTTGAGAAATATTCCGTTATTTTTTTAGGTTTGATGTTCTTGTTTTTATTGCTTTGCTTTAAATAATTTCATGTTTTT
This sequence comes from Rattus rattus, assembly GCF_011064425.1. Taxonomy (NCBI): domain Eukaryota; kingdom Metazoa; phylum Chordata; class Mammalia; order Rodentia; family Muridae; genus Rattus; species Rattus rattus. The sequence continues at coordinate 2,982,593 of NC_046164.1, forward strand.
CTTCTTGATGTTTTATTTGGTCAAAGGTTGATTTAAAGAGTCTTGCTAATGTTTAAGTTTTAGGACATGCTATTTCAGATTTTTATTACTTAGTTCTTTGATGATCAAATGACCAATATGAAAATTGAGGGAAGCATCCATTTAAATTAAAACAAGGTATTACCATGTGGTGTTGGGAAATCTCTTAGGAAGTCTATTCTGACCAAGTGACAGTGTGGAACATATTGAACTTAGTATGCTCCTAGTGGAATGAAAACTTACATGAATGATTAAAATTTCATATGACATACATGCTCCATAAAACATTACTTCTGACATTATAATGAAAGCAATTAGTTAAGGGAAGGGTACCTCCAGTGTGTTGTTTTTACTGATGAGTATTGCATCTCATTATTGAAGCCTGCTGTCCTTGGATAGAAAGTCCTCAGATGATCTTTATACCGTGGCTCTGTTATAACTTTCAGTAATGCATCCCTTCTTTGTTTCTGTTCTGTAACATGTAGGAAAAAATGCTTTCAGAGATTAACTACAGAAGAAAATAATACACAGAAAACGTTTAAAAGTATGGCTTGGATGTCACACAGGGCAAACTCACAGGATGCTGAATGTCTATTATTAGTAGTGAGAATAAGAATGATCTGACCCTACCAAAGGGGGTTGATGGGGGAAACACCTGTATGGGGAAGGGGGAGGGGATGGGGGCTTAGGGACATGAAACCAGGAAAGGGAATAGCATTTGAAATGTAAGTAAAGAAATATATCTAATAAAAAATAAAGGAAGAAATAAAAGATATTGGGGAAGAAAAAAAAAGAATGTTAGTAAAAGAGCTTTAAAATATTAGTAAAGGAGCTGTCACTTTATCAATAATCAAATGTATGTTCTTTGTTGTGAAAAACCTCAAAATCATTGATCTCCCAAGTAATTGATTTAAAGAATTGATAGATAAGTCTGTTTATGCATAATCATAATCATAATCATATAATCCCCAGACTCAGAGGTGGGGCAAAAATGATAACGAGCAGATTTAAGGCACACTAATAATTCCAGCTAAAATTCAAAGAGCTGGGAATTACATGAACTGAAACTACAAACATCATTCCTTACAAATGCATATCTGACAGGCATTGCAAAGGAGCAGGATGAATCTAGTTGTTTTGTCTTTACTATATTTTTTATTTTATTTTTTAATCTCACAACAGTATTATCTCCTATTTGCAAAAGCACCATGCAAAAATATTTGAATTTGAGTAGGGTCTGAGTGAAAACAGTTGCTAAAGGATTGTCAAGAATGTTGATCTATAATGGCATACCATATTTAAAGTATGTTTACCCATAGGATACTGTCCGTAGACATCTAGGAGAGACTAAAGGGTAACAGGTGGTCTTCCCGAGATGTTTCACCCTGGAACTGTGATGAATGAGCCCTTCGAGGCAAGGCCCAAGGGACAAGTTTTAGGATTTGATTCCTACAGCTGATATGCTTTTCCTGTTCTTATAAAATAAATATATAATCACTGGTTATTAGCCCAACCTATTGGGCAGATCAGTGAAGATATACTGTCTTATAGTGATGATAGATACATATACATATATATATATTTTTTTTTCCTAATTCCTAATGATGATTCTATAAGAATTCCTAAAATTATGCTAGCAAATATTAAGTCCTTTATAATTAGGGATGCAACTAGAGTTTTCCTTGATACAAAAACTGTAATTAGAACTTCGCCAGTCTTCACATGTCATGAGTTAATTGCTTCTGAGATAGAAAACAAGCATTGATACAAATGTACAATTTAGGAATAACTTCTATAAGATCTGTAAAACAATTAACCAAAAGTCATAAAAGAGAACAAATGACTTATTATCAGTACAAGGATAGAAGATAAAATATTGACTGGGCTTATCTACACAAGACTTCAATGTCAATTTTGACACAAAAATTATAGTTTTAGATTCTCAATGAGTTGCACTCTTCTTTTTTTCTTTTCTTTTTTTTCCAGAGCTGAGGACCGAACCCAGGGCCTTGTGCTTGCTAGGCAAGCACTCTACCACTGAGCTAAATCCCCAACCCCTTAGATTCTCAATGAATCTGTGGAGCTAGTGACAGATAATGATAGCTAGCTAGATAATAGTCTTAAAGAGAATGCATGTAAACATCTCTGTTGTAAACTTCTTATTTAAGTTATGATTTTAATTTTTATTTAAACTTATGGTAAACTTTTGAAAAGGATAGCATGTGATCTGTTCTCTTAAAAAAGAAAAGATACAAAAAATTAGAAACAATGCCATTAGGTGACAGAAGAAGAGAGAGAGTTAGGAGAAAGAAAAGAGCAGTATGCAGAATGCAGAGAGAAAGACACAAACAAGGAACTGCAGAGAGGGTAGAAAGAGCAGGTAGACTTCTCTTTACATGGAATGGAACAGTGTTTTTCTTGACAACAAGGCAGGCAGACTTAGTCTTACTAAAGATTTTTTTTCTTATAGTCTTGGGTTAATTCATTTAGTAATAAAGGGTAGCTTTTTCTTTTGCTATGCAGTAAAGGTTGAAGCTTATTTTTTTCATTCAGAATGAGTGACTTCTTTATACACTGGTGCTTGAGCTTTTGCTCCCTGTGCGTGTGTATGGATGTGTGTGTATGTGTATATGTAAATATTAGATAGAAGCTGAGCCCAACATGGGTGTGTGCAGGTGTATGAGTATGTGTGCATGAATATATATATGAATGTATGTGTTTGTGCATATTTGCAAGTGTAAAAGTTTTTCCTTCTGTGAGTGCGATTCTCTTCTTGTGGTTCAATAAAAGTTTATTGTTCTGAACATCCCTCCTGCCTGGCAAGCAAGAGGTGAGGCTTCTGGGCAAGGGAGAAAGAAGCCCTAGCAATTAATTCTTTACTTAATTTCCTGCTGTTGAGCACAGGTGTTAATTGCCCAAGCCAGAAGTTTTTAATCACAGAATAAGCAAGGAAGTTTTTAGAATCTTTTAGAACTATCAGCGTCAGCATCTAGCATAGAGAGTTTAAAGCCCTATCTCCAACTCTGTGTCCTGCTTCAGCCTATTTCAGGCCAGGCAGGCTCCTGGCGGGATAGCACTGTTTTTTATAATAGCTTAAAATGCACTTTTCGGTTTTGTCAATACTTACATTCTAGCCTTCCTTTCAGCACACTCTGATCTGTCTATTCTCCATGCCATAGCCACTGAGCACCTCTTTCAGGATCCTTTCTCCAAGCCTACCTTGCTGCATGATTATGCTTAAAATCCTCACTCACTAACCTTCCCTTCCAACCCATTCCCACTAATCCTCCACCCAATTAGTCCTTCACCTTAACCTTTACTCCTGAACCCTATAAATCTGTATTAAAACTTATAAATATACTTTGTTCCCCACTGTCCAGTTTCATCAACCAAGCTTACCATCCCTGTGAATATGTGCTTGAATAATTAGTTTTCTTTCAAGGTTGTTAAGCTGAGGCAGATCAGAGTACTTGAGTGTTATGTTGAATTCACAGAAGAACATAGTGAATGTGTGAATGAATAAATAAATAAAGTTCAAAGATGCATACATACTATATGAATAATAGTTTGTTTTGTAATTAATAGTTGTATCTTTGGAACTACCTAGAGATAGGTGCACTTAGAAAAGATGTACATATAAAGACATCAAAATGCCAGCTTTATTACCAGCAAAACTGCCAAATGTCAAAAGTGTGACTGGAAGCTATGGACAAGGGGATTTGCATTTATGTTATTTTTATAGTGGGCAGAATTTCCTACATGATTTCATGGTTACAAGGAGACACTGAGTTCTTTTTCCTTTTTTAAGTGGTTAGATTAAAAAGTAAGTGAACTTTATAAGCAGTAGGCCATAAAAGGGGACAATGAAAGAAAGATCCTAATGTTGAAGTTCAGTTTCTTCTCTCACAGTCCCTGACAGAGAAGAGAGAATGGAGAACCAGGGTGATTGATTACCTGAAGGTGTCTGTCTCACTGTGGAAATAGGATTAGGGAATGGGTCATAATTTAGGTGTTAATTTTCATTTGCATGGGCTATATTTTCCAATAGTTATGTCCTATTTTAGAAAAGGAAGATTCATTTCTAAATCATGTTGTAACTACATTTTTTCTTGACTATTCCTGTTGTCACAAGTATTAATTGAACCGATTTGCAATAGAAAGACATATATATCAAATTTGTATTTCACCTGAGGGAAACAAATACCTAATAGAATTGAAAATGAATAGGGTGTTTAAAATAAGCAGAAACTTACACTAACTATTTACAACTACCTAGAAATGACCACTTGAATGAGAAAGTTGTGGTTTAGGTAAAGTGACTGGTGCCAAAAGTTGTGAGTACCAAGACTTCTTTATGATATTTTGATAACATGTCCAGAATGAGAAAAAATTAACATTGTCTTTATTGCTTTTTTTTATAGGATTTTTTTATCTGAACAGTCAAGAGGTTTTTTTAAGCATTATTTTAAATGTTTAGAGCTAGAAGGGACATAAATTTATCTTTCTACCAAATTCAATGGATTATCAACAAAATGTACACTGTCATGTGGCTTGGTAAGAGCCAACATAATGGGTCAAATTTCTTTCACTGCTTGATGTATTTTAGTTTCAGAAAATTGCCAACTATCATAGTTCCCAATGTTTGAAAATCCTGTAAAGGAAGAAATCTAAGAGTCTGTAACAAAAGATATAGCAACAAAGGAAGAATTCATCCTCCAACAAACCTCTGAGCAAAGCATTATGGGTGACAGCTTTATGGGGCTGAGCTACTTGTTCTCTGTTGAACATGTTTCTAATGCTGAAAACAGTTATCTATTATGTTCAAATATTTTAAAAATCTATCTTTTTAACCTAGTACTCAACAGTTTCTGTGCTCTATTACACACCCTGATTGCTTTATTTTGTATATAAGCAGATAGAATGAATGAATAAAAGTTTACAGAAATTGAAGTGCTGGAACTCCGAGGATGTCCTCTCAAAAATATTATTTGGATACAAGACCCAAAGTACATTTATCAAATGCTATAGTTCAAACTCAATTTCAAGGCTGAGTTGGAGTTTTAATTTAGCACCCCCATAAAAACAGCACAAGTATTTCAATTCATTCAGTATGAGCAGAATATTTATCTTCTTAAGATTATAGTGCAATGTGATTTTTTTTTAAGGATAGTTATTTCATTGAAAGTTTATAAAAGGAGCCTGAGGAGATAGCTTGCTTCATGAACTGCTTGTAATACAGGAAAAGCTCATGAGTTTGATCTCTGGACCCATGTAACATCAGGCAGAGTAACATGTGCCTAGATTCTCAGCACTGGGAGTTGAGACAGGCAGATTATGGGGTCTCATAGGCCAATTAGTCTACAGATCAGAAAACTCCAATTACAGTGGGAGATCTTGACCCAGATATACAGTGACTGAGGACACGCAGTGTTGAGCTAGGACTGCCACATGAGCACATGCAAGTAAACACAGACATACTCCTCTAACCCAAGCAAGAGTTCATGATCTAAGAAATATCTTTAAACTTGAAAACTGAGTGTCATGATCTTACGTAATGCCTTAGTTCCTCATCTCTATTCTTGCCTCCCAGGCTTTCAGTTGACTGGAGTCAACCATGCTCTGTAAGCATTCAGTGGAAAATTAGAAAATAGAAAAAAAATGAACTAAAATAAATTTTATACTTTGTTATAATTGTTTTATTATTGTTATTCATCCCACAATTATTTTACATATAAATTGAGCACCACCATAGGTGTGTGTTTAGGAAATAAGAGATTATAACTTCATTGCTCCACATGTATGTACAGGAGACTTTCTGAGATACCTGGCAAATACTAAAGTCTATTCTGTGTTACCTGTAGTAATATCTCCCCACATACTTTACATTATCTGTAGGTTACTTATTGTAATACAATGTAAATAATGTGGAAACAGTTGTTACACCATATTATCTAGGAAATAATGACACTAATAAAAATCCTTATGTGCCCAGTGCTGGCAATTATTTTCAAATATTTAGATCCATAACTGGTTGACCCTGGACATGAGGAATCTGAGGATAGGAAGTGCCAATCATTCAATTTATCACACATAGACTTATTTTTTTTGTTTACCTTAGTATATTTTCTGCATAATTCTTTTTGTTCTAATTTTTTATTAGACATATTTCTTTACTTACATTTCAAATGTTATTCCCCTTTCCGGTTTCCTGTCCATAAGCCCTCATCTCCTCCCCATACCCATACGGGTATTCCCTCCATACATTCCCCTTACTGCCCTCCATAGTCCCCTGCACTGGGGGTCCAACCTTGGCAGGACCAAGGACTTCCCCTTCCACTGGTGCCCCAACAAGGCTATTCTCTGCTACATATGCAGTTGGAGCCCTGGGTCAGTCCATGTATAGTTTTTCGGTAGTGGTTTAGTCCCTGGAAGCTCTGGTTGGTTGGCATTGTTGTTCTTATGGGGTTGCAAGCTCCATCAACTCTTTCAATACTTCCTCTAGTTCCCCCCAAGGAGATCCTGTTCTCAGTTCAGTAGTTTGCTGCTAGCATTGACCTCTGTATTGGACATGCTCTGGATGTGTCTCTCAGGAGAGATCTATATCCGGTCCCTTTCAACATGCATTTTTTAGCTTCATCAATCTTATCTAGTTTTAGTGGCTGTATATATATGTGCCACATGTTGAGCAGGCTCTGAATGGTCATTCCTGGAGTCGCTGTTCTAAACTTTGCTGCCATATCCCCTCCTATGGATATTTTTCCCCTTTTTAAGAAGGAGTGGGAGCATCTGCATTTTGGTCATCCTTCTTGAGCTTCCTGTGGTCTGTGGATTGCATCTTGGGTAATTTAAGCCTTTTGGGTAATATCTACTTATCAATGAGTACATAACATACCAAGTGTGTTTTTCTGTGTTTGAGTAACCTCACTCGGGATGATATTTTCTAGTTCATTCCATTTGCCTATGAATTTCATGAAGTCATTGTTTTTGATAGATGAGTAGTACTACATTGTGTAAATGTACCACATTTTTTTTGAATCCATTCCTCTGTTGAAGGGCATCTGGGTTCTTTCTAGCTTCTGGCTCTTATAAATAAGGCTGCTATGAACATAGAGGAGCAACACGTACACTTATAAATCAGTGTTTTACATGAAAATTTTACCTAAATAGAACTTTTAAAATGCAATTAACTATAATTGAATAGTAATATAAGCTGTAAATCCAAGCCAGAAATACTCTTCCTTTTGGTAGATGTTAGTTTTTAAGTACAGAAAATATGTGGAATTAAAATTTCATCATTTTGTTACTAATATCATTATTGGCTCAGGCAAGGAACATTAGTGAAGGTTGAAGTGTTTTGCTGCCTTGACAGATCCTAGCACTGGGAAAACAAATCTGGAGGCTTACAAAGAGCAGCTGAAAGGAATTTTTCCATAGTCTGGAAAATCTCATCGGAAGATAAAGACATGTCCATAGTACCCCCAGAAACCACTGGAGAGAGCCCTTCTTATGCCCCCATTGTCTGAGTCTGATCATTCTGTGACTTTGCTGACAGAACTCTAGCCTCTGTCTAGGTCTTCATACAAGCTTTCTCCCCTTGTGCTAGGTCTGAGTTCTATTAGCCCTTCCCATAATTCCCCTGTCCTTATATTTAGGGCTTATCCTAAAAAATCAGATAACTTTACTTTTGGATCCTTATTCTTGTTTTCAAAGATTCTCTTATTAACTAAGGTCACATTCCTATCTTCAATGTGTTAAGATAACTTTTTTCTCACTTAATTTAACCCACTACAGTGAAATTCAGATACATTATCTTAAACCATATCTTAAAAAATTCATATTAAATGACAAGGGAAAAGTAAAAACTTCACAGGAATGTAGGAAAACATGGAAACCATCATTTCACAGTACATTTTTAGAAATTCCAATGTCTTTATACTCTGAGGAGAACATACTGAAGTTTTTAGAGTTATAGGAGCCTTATATCAATAACTTATCATCTTTGGAAATCAATGAAGATATAAATTTGGTGAAGTATGGTATTTGGCAAATGCTATGAGATTGCATTAGAATAGCATATGATAATTCAGTGTATTACTGCTTTATAATTTCTGTAGGTTTGAAATTACTACAAGGTAGTAAGTTTCTGGATAGATAGCTCAATGGTTAGGAGTGTATAATGCTCTTCCAGGGTTCCAAATTCAGTTCTCAGTATGTCCATGCATCTTTACACACAGGCACACGCATACACATACATGCACACGCACATGCACATGTGCACACACATGCACGCACACACACGCACATTGTGTATCAGATGGCTCACAACTGCCTGTAAGTCTAGCCCTCTTCTGATACTGTCTTCTGCCATCTGCGGGGACCTGACCATACATGGCATGCACACACATACAGTAAACAAAAGTAAAAATAAATCTAAGCAAAAATACGTTAGAAACTAGAAGCTCAGGGGAGTCAGAGCTTAGGTTGTTACTGTGACTGGGGCGCTGGTGTGATTTATGTTGTTGTCTATGTATGTACACCGGCCTCTGGCTGTAGGTCTAAGCGTTTCTAAAGTAGCAGTGGGTAGAAAATTTTATAATTATAGTTTTTTCAGGTTGTGAATAATCTTAGGATAAAAATTTAAACCAAACTTTTGGATTGTTCATTATTTTACTTGTGTTATTTGAGTTTTCTATTCAGTTTCATCAGTTTGACAGAGATTAACTGTACTATGCAGTTAAACTTGATTGCTTCAGAGTTCAAGGACCAAGTCAATAGAACAACATGTCTACTGGTGGCTTATCAGATGAATCACAGAGACCTGGCGTCTCAGTCACTGAAAATGGCTAACTGGGCACGTGGTTCATCTTGTTTCACACTGTTAGTGTTATGTCTGAAGACACCTTGTAGTCTGGTCTTAGAGCTGTGGAGTTACATGCATTTAACATATAAACAAAGATGGTGCTGTGTCTTTAGGATATGTAGAACCATGTTCTTGGTATTGTCATGACTGACAGTGGCTTTAAGCATCTGGAAACCTGGGATAACTTAGGATTTTCATAGGCATAATTTGGATAGGATTAAATTCCCAGATAAAGGTTGGGGAAATTCTGTGAGAAAGAGCGTAAGGCTAAAAGAACTAGGTTTTGGCAGTGTGTGGTATTGCTGTGTTGAAAGTCACTGTAGTCCTGGGTAATTGTTTTTGTCCCTGTTGCAGCCATTCACCCTGTATAAAAATAGGTGATCGGGGTTGGGGATTTAGCTCAGTAGTAGAGCGCTTGCCTGACAAGAGCAAGGTCCTGGGTTCGGTCCTCAGCTCTGAAAAAAAAAATAGGTGATAATTCAGGAAAATTTTAAAATGCCTATTATAAAGTTAGTTCATTTGTTTAGAACTTTTAAAAATTATATTTCTTCTTCTGTCACTTTATGCTTTTTGAGGGATGATGAGATTGTCGCATCGTAAAGTGCACCAAGTCATTGTCACAGGCCAGCACAGGGGTCTCTCTATCACTGACAGGACTGAAGGTCAACCTGATGTAAAAGTGCTATCATTGAAAAAGATTTTTCAACTGAAATTGAATCAGGTTTTCTGCAAAGACAGTCTTCTATTCGTATAAATAATGAATAAAGCCTGGCTTGAGCTCACTCTGTTGAGAAGAACAAAATGCATTTTTAATTTTAAGAAAGGAACCGAGGTATTCATCTTTAATGTCACAAGTGATTAAGGTGTTTTCTTATATCATGAGCTAGCCATAATAGGAAATTACAAATGTAATTTAAAAATTTGAGTAATGTAATAGTCCCTAGCCTGAATTATCCCTCCTCCTTTGTTCATATGCTATGTAAGATAGAAAGTAGGAAGATTACCCAGAGGCTGAGAGAGGACGGCGATTGGATGGTTCTGCAAATTATCAGCAACTTAGGATTCTCACGCTCGTTTTTCAGGCTGGAGCGTAAGCACTGGACACATTCTAAAAGCCCTCTTCATGCTTTATTAATAAAGCACAATTAGTTGGGAAAAGAAATAGTGTATTAATGTAAAATATGAATAGCAGGGTGCAGCCCTGAATATAAGCTTTGACCACTAACAAGCGACTTTAGCAAGACACACTCTGTGTGGAGACAATGAGGCAAATTGATGCACATCAAAGATAGGATGGAGACGGAGAAGCTGAAGCCATTCGTTATTAGATCATGACTGAGTACGGGAAAGGAAGCAAGCTTGAGTGTGACCAGGTCACGTGGCATAAACTCAACATAGTGTAGACAAGTCGTGAGAACATGACGGTCCATGCGCTGGTCACCCTTCAAGGTTGGCACACCATCTCTCACTTCGTGCTGCACAACTAGTGCGTATGCAATATGATGTTAGAAGACATAGAAGAACCTGTCTATGTAACTATAGCGTGTAATGTCATAATGACTAGTGCTGACAGCCATAGCACTTTCCAAAGAGTGACAAAAGATCGTTCTTTTTGGAAAACAAACTACTGAAATGCATATTTGCCATCCGTTACTCAAAGTTAGACAAGATACTCCCCTTTTGACTGAGGACAACTCTGGTATTCAGGCTAAAATACTGTTATAATGTCTGTTGTGTTCCATGCCATGGCTCATGCTTGCAATCAGCATTCAGGAGTCTACGACAGGAACATTATCATGAGTTTAAGAACTGGACTGGACCACATAACAGGACTGCATCCCAAGAAACATTTTGATATTTTCTGACATTGATGCTTGTAATTCAACTTGTTTCCTCAAGCTCCCCCATGTCAGGCGTCCTCCAGTGTAACCTGTGCACGTTAGACCAGTGTTCTGCACTTATCAGTGTTTGTTTCATGACACAAACTCACCAGAAGTAAATGTCCCTATGTAACTCTTATGTAAATACTTGGTGCTACCTCTTTCCACTTCTCCAAGACTGTGGGTTGGAAGTAATAGGTCAGCCACTAACTCTAATGAAAGCTAGAGTTAAATATAAGAAGGCACTTGCAACCACTCTGCTGATCTGCAGATCTGAGGTTTCTTGCTTTCTTTCCCTCAGACGACCTGAAAATGAAAGAAGCACAGAATGTCTGCCTCATTCATGAGCACAGTTCCAGCTTAAAGAAGCCTTATTAAATAAATAAATAAAAGTTCAATTTAAATTTTTTAAAGAATCAATGAAATGGGATTTTAAACTAAAATAGTCTCATAAACTTTGTAAAGTTTATATGAGCTTTATAAAAAGTTTTACAAAAAGTTTATAAGCATCCTTTAAGGATCTTTTGAAACACCTATTAAAGAACATTTTGTTTTCTATCTTTAATATTGAAATTAGAATTGTTAAAAATCTTGATAGGCATTGGCCTTAAAACCCATTGCTCCTCAAACATTGTTCAAGTTGAACACTACAAGGTGGGTCTTGTTTTTTTCCAGCAAACTTTTCACAGGGTTTTAGTCTTCATTGAATGCACTTGTCTACTCTGTTGATGCTTCAGCTAGTAGGGGCTAGTATTAACTAAAATATAGTCTTAATAAAAATTATGTTTTCCTCAGAGATATTTTTTAACTTGTATTAAAAAATAGGTTCATTTTTCAGTCTTTGTGTAGAGACTTTAAAGACTATGTTGTGTGTAGATGTTTTGGGCTGGGATTGTGGAACAATTTCCTGTTTGTATGTGGGCATGTATACGTCTCTGTGTGTGCAAGTGTTCACAGAGGGCAGAAGGGAGTGTTACATCTACTGAAGCTGGAGTCTCAGGTGGTTCTGTGACACCCTGTGATGATGGTGGGAACCACACCACTGTCTCCTAGAAGAGGAGGAAGCACTCTTACCTGCTGAGCAGCTCTCCAGCCATAAGCCATGTCACTTTTAATTTTATATCGATAAATTTGTTCATGTAACTTTCTTACATAACAACAAAATACAATCACTGTCATCCTTAGAAGTTTACTTCAGGATACATTCTCTTAATACCCCATTCACTTGTTTTATCATATCAATCTAGTAATTCTTTTTTTTTTTTTATTAACTTGAGTATTTCTTATATACATTTCGAGTGTTATTCCCTTTCCCGGTTTCCGGGCAAACATCCCCTTCCCTCCCCCCCTTCCTTATGGGTGTTCCCCTCCCCACCCTCCCCCCATTGCCGCCCTCCCCCCGACAGTCTAGTTCACTGGGGGTTCAGTCTTAGCAGGATCCAGGACTTCCCCTTCCACTGGTGCTCTTACTAGGATATTCATTGCTACCTATGAGGTCAGAGTCCAGGGTCAGTCCATGTATAGTCCTTAGGTAGTGGCTTAGTCCCTGGAAGCTCTGGTTGCTTGGCATTGTTGTACATATGGGGTCTCAAGCCCTTCAAGCTCTTCCAGTTCTTTTTCTCTGATTCCTTCAACGGGGTCCCGTTCTCAGTTCAGTGGTTTGCTGCTGGCATTCGCCTGTATTTGCTGTATTCTGGCTGTGTCTCTCAGGAGCCATCTGCATTCACATTTTGATCATCCGCCTTGAGTTTCATTTGTTCTAGGCATCTAGGGTAATTCAAGCATTTGGGCTAATAGCCACTTTATCAATGAGTACATACCATGTATGTCTTTCTGTGATTGGGTTAGCTCACTCAGGATGATATTTTCCAGTTCCAACCATTTGCTTACGAATTTCATAAAGTCATTGTTTTTGATAGCTGAGTAATATTCCATTGTGTAGATGTACCACATTTTCTGTATCCATTCCTCTGTTGAAGGGCATCTGGGTTCTTTCCAGCTTCTGGCTATTATAAATAAGGCTGCGATGAACATAGTGGAGCACGTGTCTTTTTTATATGTTGGGGCATCTTTTGGGTATATGCCCAGGAGAGGTATAGCTGGATCCTCAGGCAGTTCAATGTCCAATTTTCTGAGGAACCTCCAGACTGATTTCCAGAATGGTTGCAGCAGTCTGCAACCCCACCAACAATGGAGGAGTGTTCCCCTTTCTCCACATCCTCGCCAGCATTTACTGTCACCTGAGTTTTTGATCTTAGCCATTCTCACTGGTGTGAGGTGAAATCTCAGGGTTGTTTTGATTTGCATTTCCCTTATGACTAACGATGTTGAACATTTCTTTAGGTGTTTCTCGGCCATTCGGCATTCCTCAGCTGTGAATTCTTTGTTTAGCTCTGAACCCCATTTTTTAATAGGGTTATTTGTCTCCCTGCTGTCTAACTTCTTGAGTTCTTTGTATATTTTGGATATAAGCCCTCTATCTGTTGTAGGATTGGTAAAGATCTTTTCCCAATCTGTTGGTTGCCATTTTGTCCTAACCACAGTGTCCTTTGCCTTACAGAAGCTTTGTAGTTTTATGAGATCCCATTTGTCGATTCTTGATCTTAGAGCATAAGCCATTGGTGTTTTGTTCAGGAAATTTTTTCCAGTGCCCATGTGTTCCAAATGCTTCCCTAGTTTTTCTTCTATTAGTTTGAGTGTATCTGGTTTGATGTGGAGGTCCTTTATCCACTTGGACTTAAGCTTTGTACAGGGTGATAAGCATGGATCGATCTGCATTCTTCTACATGTTGACCTCCAGTTGAACCAGTACCATTTGCTGAAAATGCTATCTTTTTTCCATTGGATGGTTTTGGCTCCTTTGTCAAAAATCAAGTGCCCATAGGTGTGTGGGTTCATTTCTGGGTCTTCAATTCTGTTCCACTGGTCTATCTGTCTGTCTCTGTACCAATACCATGCAGTTTTTATCACTATTGCTCTGTAATACTGCTTGAGTTCTGGGATAGTGATTCCCCCTGAAGTCCTTTTATTGTTGAGGATAGTTTTAGCTATCCTGGGTTTTTTGTTATTTCAGATGAATTTGCAAATTGTTCTGTCTAACTCTTTGAAGAATTGGATTGGTATTTTGATGGGGATTGCATTGAATCTGTAGATCGCTTTTTTGGCAGAATGGCCATTTTACTATATTAATCCTGCCAATCCATGAGCATGGGAGATCTTTCCATCTTCTGAGATCTTCTTCAATTTCTTTTCTTCAGAGTCTTGAAGTTCTTATTGTACAGATCTTTCCCTTGCTTGGTTAAAGTCTCACCGAGGTACTTTATATTATTTGGATCTATTATGAAGGGTGTCGTTTCCCTAATTTCTTTCTCGGCTTGTTTCTCTTTTGTGTAGAGGAAGGCTACTGATTTATTTGAGTTAATTTTATACCCAGCCACTTTGCTGAAGTTGTTTATCAGCTTTAGTAGTTCTCTGGTGGAACTTTTGGGATCACTTAAATATACTATCATATCATCTGCAAATAGTGATATTTTGACTTCTTCTTTTCCGATCTGTATCCCCTTGACCTCCTTTTGTTGTCTGATTGCTCTGGCTAGAACTTCAAGAACTATATTGAATAAGTAGGGAGAGAGTGGGCAGCCTTGTCTAGTCCCTGATTTTAGTGGGATTGCTTCAAGTTTCTCTCCATTTAGTTTAATGTTAGCAACTGGTTTGCTGTATATGGCTTTTACTATGTTTAGGTATGGGCCTTGAATTCCTATTCTTTCCAGGACTTTTATCATGAAGGGGTGTTGAATTTTGTCAAATGCTTTCTCAGCATCTAATGAAATGATCATGTGGTTTTGTTCTTTCAGTTTGTTTATATAATGGATCACGTTGATGGTTTTCCCAGATATTAAACCATCCCTGCATGCCTGGGATGAAGCCTACTTGATCATGGTGGATGATTGTTTGATGTGCTCTTGGATTCAGTTTGCCAGAATTTTATTGAGTATTTTTTGCATCGATATTCATAAGGAAATTGGTCTGAAGTTCTCTTTTCTTTGTTGGGTCTTTGTGTGTTTAGGTATAAAAGTAATTGTGGCTTCATAGAAGGAATTCGGTAGTGCTCCATCTGTTTCAATTTTGTGGAATAGTTTGGATAATATTGGTATGAGGTCTTCTATGAAGGTCTGATAGAATTCTGCACCAAACCCGTCTGGACCTGGGCTCTTTTTGGTTGGGAGACCTTTAATGACTTCTTCTATTTCCTTAGGAGTTATGGGGTTGTTTAACTGATTTATCTGTTTCTGATTTAACTTCGGTACCTGGTATCTGTCTAGGAAATTGTCCATTTCCTGCAGATTTTCAAGTTTTGTTGAATATAGGCTTTTATAGTAAGATCTGATGATTTTTGAATTTCCTCTGAATCTGTAGTTATGTCTCCCTTTTCATTTCTGATTTTGTTAATTTGGACACACTCTCTGTCCTCTCGTTAGTCTGGCTAAGGGTTTATCTATCTTGTTGATTTTCTCAAAGAACCAACTTTTGGTTCTGTTGATTCTTTCTATGGTCCTTTTTGTTTCTACTTGGTTGATTTCGGCTCTGAGTTTGATTATTTCCTGCCTTCTACTCCTCCTGGGTGTATTTGCTTCTTTTTGTTCTAGAGCTTTTAGGTGTGCTGTCAAGCTGCTGACATATGCTCTTTCCTGTTTCTTTCTGCAGGCACTCAGCGCTATGAGTTTTCCTCTTAGCACAGCTTTCATAGTGTCCCATAAGTTTGGGTATGTTGTACCTTCATTTTCATTAAATTCTAAAAAGTTTTAAAAAGTTTTTAATTTCTTTCTTTATTTGTTCCTTGACCAGGTTATCATTGAGTAGAGCATTGTTCAATTTCCACATATATGTGGGCATTCTTCCCTTATTGTTATTGAAGACCAGTTTTAGGCCATGGTGGTCTGATAGCACGCATGGGGTTATTTCTATCTTTCTGTACCTGTTGAGGCCCGTTTTTGACCAATTATATGGTCAATTTTGGAGAAAAAATACCATGAGGCTGAGAAGAAGGTATATCCTTTTGCTTTAGGATAGAATGTTCTATAAATATCTGTTAAGTCCATTTGGCTCATGACTTCTCTTAGTCTGTCTACGTCTCTGTTTAATTTCTGTTTCCATGATCTGTCCATTGATGAGAGTGGGGTGTTGAAATCTCCTACTATTATTGTGTGAGGTGTAATGTGTGTTTTGAGCTTTAGTAAGGTTTCTTTTATGTATGTAGGTGCCCTTGTATTTGGGGCATAGATATTTAGGATTGAGAGTTCATCTTGGTGGATTTTTCCTTTGATGAATATGAAGTGTCCTTCCTTATCTTTTTTGATGACTTTTAGTTGAAAATTGATTTTATCTGATATTAGAATGGCTACTCCAGCTTGCTTCTTCTGACCATTTGCTTGGAAAGTTGTTTTCCAGCCTTTCACTCTGAGGTAGTGTCTGTCTTTGTCTCTGAGGTGTGTTTCCTGTAGGCAGCAGAATGCAGGGTCCTCGTTGCGTATCCAGTTTGTTAATCTATGTCTTTTTATTGGGGAGTTGAGGCCATTGATGTTGAGAGATATTAAGGAATAGTGATTATTGCTTCCGGTTGTATTCATATTTGGATGTGAGGTTATGTTGTGTGCTTTTCTTCTCTTTGTTTTTGTTGCCAAGGCAGTTAGTTTCTTGCTTCTTCTAGGGTATAGCTTGCCTCCCTTATTTGGGCTTTACCATTTATTATCCTTTGTAGTGCTGGATTTGTAGAAAGATATTGTGTAAATTTGGTTTTGTCATGGAATATCTTGGTTTCTCCATCTATATGTTGATTGAGTTTTGCAGGATACAGTAACCTGGTCTGGCATTTGTGTTCTCTTAGGGTCTGTATGACATCAGTCCAGGATCTTCTGGCCTTCATAGTTTCTGGCAAGAAGTCTGGTGTGATTCTGATAGGTCTGCCTTTATATGTTACTTGACCTTTTTCCCTTACTGCTTTTAATATTCTTTCTTTATTTTGTGCGTTTGGTGTTTTGACTATTATGTGATGGGAGGTGTTTCTTTTCTGGTCCAATCTATTTGGAGTTCTGTAGGCTTCTTGTATGCCTATGGGTATCTCTTTTTTTAGGTTAGGGAAGTTTTCTTCTATGATTTTGTTGAAGATATTTACTGGTCCTTTGAGCTGGGAGTCTTCACTCTCTTCTATACCTATTATCCTTAGGTTTGATCTTCTCATTGAGTCCTGGATTTCCTGTATGTTTTGGACCAGTAGCTTTTTCCGCTTTACATTATCTTTGACAGTTAGTCAATGATTTCTATGGAATCTTCTGCTCCTGAGATTCTCTCTTCCATCTCTTGTATTCTGTTGGTGAAGCTTGTATCTACAGCTCCTTGTCTCTTCTTTTGGTTTTCTATATCAGGGTTGTTTCCATGTGTTCTTTCTTGATTGCTTCTATTTCCATTTTAATTCCTTCAACTGTTTGATTGTGTTTTCCTGGAATTCTTTCAGGGATTTTGTGACTCCTCTCTGTGGGCTTCTACTTGTTTATTTATGTTTTCCTGGAATTCTTTTAGGAATTTTTGCGATTCCTCTCTGTAGGCTTCTACTTGTTTATTTATGTTTTCCTGTGTTTCTCTAAGGGAGTTCTTCATGTCTTTCTTGAAGTCCTCCAACATCATGATCAAATATGATTTTGAAACTAGATCTTGCTTTTCTGGTGTGTTTGGATATTCCGTGTTTGCTTTGGTGGGAGAATTGGGCTCCGATGATGCCATGTAGTCTTGGTTTCTGTTGCTTGGGTTCCTGCGCTTGCCTCTCGCCATCAGATTATCTCTAGTATTACTTTGTTCTGTTATTTCTGACAGTGGCTAGACTGTCTTATAAGCCTGTGTTTCAGGAGTGCTGTAGACCTGTTTTCCTGTTTTCTTTCAGCCAGTTATGGGGACAGAGTGTTCTGCTTTCGGGTGTGTAGTTTTTCCTCTCTACAGGTCTTCAGCTGTTCCTGTGAGCCTGTGTCTTGAGTTCACCAGGCAAGTCGTTTGTAGCAGAAAAGTTGGTCTTACCTGTGGTCCCCAGGCTCAAGTTTGCTGGAGGGGTGTTGCCTACGAGCTCTCCTCGGCCTCAGCAACCAGGAAGATCTGCGCCGCCCTTTCCGGGAGGTTCCGTGCACCAGGGTTCCAAATAGCTTTTGTTTTCCTCTGGGATCAGTACTGTGTGCAGCGTGCAGTCTCTTCTGGTTTCCCAGGCGTGTCCGCCTCTCTGAAGGTTTAGCTCTCCCTCCCACGGGATTTGGGTGCAGAGAACTGTTTTTCCGGTCGGTCCCTTCAGGTGCGGTGTCTCAGACGCAGTGGACCTGCTGCTCCTGGGCCCTCCTCTACGGGTACCCAGAGGCCGTATACAGTTTCCTCCTGGGCCAGGGATGTGGGCAGGGGTGGGCAGCATTGGTGGTCTCCTCCGCTCTGCTGCCTCAGGAGTGCCCGCCCGACCAGGCGGCGAGAACTCCCCTCCAGGGGGCCTGGGAGCAGAGAGCTGCTGAAGGCAGGGATCCTCCGCTGGGCCGGGACTCTGGCCAAACCCAATCTAGTAATTCTTTAACTGTATTAAAGCTCATAATGTAATCTTTACAACAAATAATGCTGAATCAGTATGCTACAGATGAAGGAATGAATCTTAGTCCATGTTTAATAGCTAATGCAAAAATTAATTAATTCCAAATGTTATCAGAGACCTTAATGTAAAATGTCAAACAATACAATGTCTAAGGAAAAATAAGGTGAAAAATCTTTATGACCTTAGTTAAGAAAAGGTAGAATCAAGGTTTATCGAGATGAGATGGCTCAGCCATTAAATGCACTGACAGGCCTTATAGTGGACCTGGGTTCAGTTCATAGCACCGGCATGGTAGTTTGCAACTTTGTAACTACAGTAACAAGGGATTTGACTACTTCTTCTGGCCTATGTAGGCACATTGTGTACTTACATGCAAAGGCATATAAAATTACAACAAATAAGATAACATTCATGTCTAGTAGCTCCTAAAAGTAAGCTCTTTGATTTATCCAAAGGTAGTGTTGACAGAATGGGGAAAAACCTCAAATTGGGAGACACCTAATAATGGGAGTGGTTAACTTGGTCTTCAGAGAAATAAATGACCGAAGATCTAAGCTCAGTGTTTTGAGAGAAGTAAAGTGAACACCTTCTCTCTTGAAGTTATTTATTTTTGTTTTGGGGATCTGAGGCTTTTTCCTACAGGAATCATCAGCTCAGGGAAGATTTATTATCCAACAGCTGCATTATGCTAAAACAAGGCTCTTTCTTCCTTAGATCCTCAGCTACACATGGGGGCCCAAAGATAGAGGAGGCTAATTTATTTGTCCTAGCGTCAACTTTATTAAACTGAGAGCTGTTCTCCCAGACTCTCCTTAACCTTTAAATACCTAGCTGTGCATTGAGTTAGAAAAATCTCATAAAACTAGGAGGTTTAAAAAAAAAAAGCAGTGACCGTTGCATTCACAGGGTCCTCAGGTCAAGATGGAGACGAACATGCATGCAGCACGGCTGGGCTCTCAGCTTTGCCTCATTTCTCATCTCAAGTTCTTTCCCCCAGATGTTGCCCCTAAAGACTGACAGTGTTCCTAGCCTGCCCCCAGTCGCATTTCATCAGTAGCCAAACTGAGACATCTTCTCCTGTCCTCTCAGATCTCTCTTTCTGCAGCCCTTGCAAGCAAGGTAAACGTGGTGGCTTTTCCTGATACCACCCACCAACACAAAGCTGTCCTCTGAACCCAGGCTTCAGGAGAGCTGTTTCTTTCCTGTTACCCAACCCCACAGCCATCTGGGAGTCCACTTCTTCAGAAGCTCGCACCACTGTGTAGAGCAGGCTTAGACCAAGTCTACATAGCCTCCTATATACCTAGTATTATTTTCTCATAGTTCTAAGATCACAGCCATTCCAATTTGTTGCTGGCTATGGCATCTTCTTGCATTACAGAAGCAGGGAGTTGTCAGACTGATCGGCTTGCAGATCTCTGATGTCTCACTGTACACCAGTGTGTGGTCCTCCGGTGTAAAGTGTAACCCCGGTATCTCATTAGTGTCTTCCCATCATGACTGAGCCCTTCCTGACACACAGCCAGAAGGCTAATAATTGATTTATCAAGTTGTACTTCATCTCACAGTACACGCTGCTGCAAAGGTCTAGAGAGTTCGGTGCAATGAATAACATGGAGATTTAATGCAAATGCTTGAATACTTGCATAGCATATATGAAAAGCTAGTACCACATAAAACAGAGTGTGGCAGTATACACCTCTAATGCCAGCAGTCAACAAAGGGGCGGGTAGGGTCAAGAGGATCAAGGTTATCCTCCCATAATATACTGAGTTTAAGGCCAGCCTAAGACCTTGCCAAACAAAACAAAAGGAAATCACAACACCAATGATAAAAACGACTGCAGTGAGTAATTGGAACGCAATAGGTATGTGGTACCTAATAACAGGCCTACTGTGTAGGTACAGAAGGGCTTTGAGAAGGCCACTGTGAGTCAGCTTCTATAGTCTTGCAAGTGATTCAGAGTTGAGGACAAGAGCCTGGCTGCTGTTGACAATGGCAGCCAGGTAGATGACTGCGTGCTTGGAAAATGACTGTACCTGTGCCCTGAGGTCAGAGAAGAGACACTGGGAAATCAATATCTAACCTGACATAGAGATGACAGCATCACTTTATAATAGAAATGATCACTTCCAGAGCAACTTTGCATGAGCAAGTACAGAGCGAGGTTCAGACCAACCCTGCGATCCTCCTCACTGTTCTCACCGTTAGTTACTTACCTCGACACTATAGCAAAATACCCACCAGATTCAGTTAAAAGAAGGAACAGTTTCGTTTAGCTCCCAGTTTTAGGGGACATAGTCCATCACACTGGGGGAATCATAGCAGCAGAAGTATAAGACACACTGTGTGTGTAGTCGGGTATCAAAGAAAGTTAAACGCTGGTGCTCTGTTTGCGTCCGCCGTTCCCTTTTCATTGAGCCTGGGATCTCGCTCGGCTCTTATATGACTATGTACATATTGAGGTCTTCTCTTCTCAGTCGAACTCTGTAAACAGCCTCACAGACATAGCCTAAAATTCCAGTTAAAGTCAGGGTAATAATTTAAACTGACCAGCTCACTGGCAAAGATAATCCAGTCTACTAAACCTAGATCTGGTGGCTACCCTTAATCCTCTCTTACTCAATCTCTTAGTAGCATTGAAGTATTTGACACGATTGACCGCTGTTTGGGATCTCCTGTGCTTTCAGTAACACTAGCTTCTCTTTTGATTTTGTTGCATCACTACTTTTCAATCTCCTATAATGGTTCTTTATCCTCTACCTAACTCTAAAAGTCAGGGGACTCTGAGATTGAGTCTCCTATATGTGGTGATCCTGTATGCCTATGTGTTTCTATACCTTAAAATACTACCAGCAAACTGATAATTCCTAAACTGTTCTCATCAACCTTTGTCTTTTCTCCCTGCCCCCATTCATAAGCCCAAGTACTTGATAGCTCTATTCGGCCTTTTAAAAGTCATCATATTATGTAACTACATGCATGTATACATATTCATATAGATTACGACAGAATTTCTAAGTTAGTAGGTGTTGCTATATTCCATTTAGTTCTCATGCCCCAGAGTTTATTCGTTTTCTTTTTTCCTAATTAAATCACACCCCCAGTGCATTAGCAAGTGAAGTTCACAGGGCCATTACATTAAGTGCACAGAGCATTCGTCTCTCTGCATTCACAGCACCATCACTGACTCTAAGTTATTGCCATCTTTCCTGTGGGTTACTACAAATACCACAGAGTGAGCGTTCTGCTTCTACTCTTACTGCCAGCCCCTCTGTTCAATTTAATCTAAATTAAACCACCAGGGAAATATTTTTAAAATACAGAGCAGAAAATACTCTTGTTTCAAATATTTTCTATTAGAATAAAATTTATTCTTTTAAATATGGCGTAAAGGAGTTCATCTGATTTGGCCTTTTACTTCAGCTCCAATGTGAACAGGAACCAGTGTTATGGAGAGGAAAGGAAGAGGCTTCCTTGTGGCTGAGGACGAGGGCTGCTGTTTGAGGACGTGAAGGCTGAGACTAGGAAGCTTCATCTAAAACTAACACTGTTTCATCTTAAAAACTGAAAAGGAAGGAACAAACTGGGAAGGCTCAAGAACTAGAAGCCTGGATCTTCATCAAAGCATTTGACCAATAAAACGTCTAGATCAAAGGGTACACAAGTAGTGTAAAAGGCAACGGGTTGTAAGTACACTTAGCTTGACCTCTAATAGCAATATTTTAAGCAGAGCTGAGGTCCATTTCATCAATGGCTATTTCAGGCTACCCACTCCTCTTGGGAAGTCTTGTGCTTTCATCAGTTCTACTGGGGACCGTGCAGTATCACAAGTGAAGCAGCAGCAGCTTCTGTGTCAAAGGCAACTCACGTCTTCCCTCTTTCAGGGTTTTTCTGGAAGGTGTAGATCTCTGAGTCAGAAATTTAGGCCACTCAGCTGCACTGAAATGAATGTCACAGTCATGGGGTAAGATGTGCTGGTCTCACATTACGATCTTGAAATGTTTACCCAGAAGCCCTCTGTGCCCAACTCCATTTTATTCCTTCACGTGTTCATGATGCTTATCATATTTTTTTCATCGTAGACCTTCTCAAATATACTATTTCCACCAAACTCCTTGCTTTAGTTTCTCTTAAAGGTCAAATTTAAAAGTGACAAGCCCTTATTCCTTTATTTAAAATTATTAAGAGCATTGTACTAAAATAGAGTCATCAAGACAGTTCAAGATAAGTATAAAAAGCTATGGGTTTGAACACAGTGTATGTTCATGTTTGCATATGCAGCCAAACACACACACACACACACACACACACACACACACACACACACACACACACACACACACACACACACACACACACAACACAAAAACTCGGTCATTTCATGATAAAAAAAAATCTGAAAAGGACAATTATAAATCTGTGAGATCAAAAAAAAAAAGACATCAACAATTATAGACACTTTCCACACTTGATAGACAGCATTTATTTATCTATTTATTATAAATGATAAGAGGTGACTCTCTGGGAAACTGAAGAGTTGATGACATTATTTGACCTTATACTTTATGTCATTGCTATCTCAACCTTCTTTGAAATAGTATTCGTTTGGGAGGGAAATAAAGTGTATTAGAACCAAGAACTAAAGATGTGAGTTCTCGTTTTAAGTTTTGAAGTTTTACAATGAATCTGCTTTTCATGTTTGTTTTTTGATTATTTTCTTGTTATATACTTGTCTTAGTTGCCTTCTCCTTCCTGTGATAAAAAACTCCACTAGAAGAAACCTGAGCAGGGAAGGGCTTGGCTTGTGTTATGGTTCCAGACATAGTTCAGCGTGATGAAGACATAGCAGCAGGCAGGGAAGCCATGGTGTCAGCCATGGTCACATCAAATCCATACTCAGGAACTAGAGAACGAAAAGAAATGACGGCCAGGCTACAAAACCTGTAGGTGGGACCCAATGACTCACTAGCTCCAGCTCTAACTCAAGCTTCCAGGGTTTTCCCTGTGAAACACTATCAGCTGGGGACAAGTCGCCAAGTGATCATAGCTGTGAGCCTCCAGGGGCTACTTCACATTTAAATCATAGCTGACCTTAATCTGTTTTTTTTTTCTTTTATTTGACTAACCATGTAGATTTTCAAATTCATCACAGCACATTTCATTTTAGAGTCAGCCTTGGGAAACTGCCCAAAAAAGCAGTGATTGATGATCAAGTTGTTTTTGTCTGTATTGGCATCGTTGGTGATTAAGGAAAGCAATTAGTTATATCTCATTTGATAAATTAGGTTACTGGTGGGGGAAGAGATTTCAAATATAGACATAAGAAAATGTCTAAAAACCACTGAAGCTTTTGTTGACTACCAAACTTGTGAAAAGGAATTAATATCTAAAGTGTAAATGGTCTCCTGGTAATTCTAATGGTACACATTTGTTACATAAATACTTGGTTTTACAATAATGCAAACTCCAAAAGAAACAATGAAATATGAAACTATGGAAATGCAGATTATTTTCTCATCAAAAAGATGCAGAGTCTATGACATACTTTGCTTGATACATACTAGGAAAATGCTCTGTTGTGTCTGCCGCTGAGGGCTGTGCTCTGATAAGGTCACTGTGGGCAGTTTTCTTATTCAATTATGCATATAAAATACTCTGTGCCAAGCACATAGTTAAAATAAATATATATATTTTCCTTAATGTCCTCTATTCTTACTTGATGATCCAGTGAGCAATCATTGACCCCAATCAGAAACTAAAAATCACAAAAATACACCTAATAACTAATGCAAGCTGGACACAAAGTTTTCAGTGTTTTAGCTCTGTGTTGTGATATATGTTTCAGCTTTGTGAAGTCCTCAGTGTTCTTACTAGGTCATAGCCTGATCATCTACAATATGGATACTCTTCAGGATCCTGTGTTTCTAGGCAGAAAAGCTAGGTTATCTAGCCTATTTTGCCATCTACAGTGTTCTCTATGTCAGCTTATAGCAACCCTTGAACACCTACCCCCAATCCCCCCAAAAAAACCAATCCAAATTGTAATCTAACAGAGATTGTAGGAATTGCTTTCCAAAAGCCTGGTTGTAGGATAATATGTTAACTTACTGGAATGAAAAACCCAAAGAAAACATCCAGAAAGACATATCCTGAACTCCCGGTGCTTTCCCCAGGAGAACACTCATACAGCCTTCCATGGCTCATGTACAGAGATGGATACAAGAAACGTATATCAGACTAAAAGAATGATTTAAAGAAAACCCCCACTTTGGAACTCTGCCAGTTGTTTGAGTTACCCGGGGGTTGTGGATACCGTAGAGCACTGTACTGCATGGCTCGCATCTCTAAAGCTGATGGATATGGATCTTGTAGTGTCATAAGGTTCCAGCACTGCCCAGTGCTGCCATGGGCCTTGAGAATATGGTCTTTAAAGTGGTGTTTACAATCCAAACCACGACAATATATAACGAGAGAGAAGATGGTAAACTAATCAGTGTAGTTCTGGACCAGAGGGTAGGCCGGTGTGTGTAAGAAGCACATCTTCAAATTTCCCAGCTTTCGTAAGGCTTTGCTTCCTACTATTTCTTGTTTGATGTGGGTCTGGCAACCTTATTTACTCTCAGCAAATATGACACAGGAGGCATGGCTTAGTCTATACGTGTCAACTACTCAGAGTGTTTGGGTCGTTTTCAGAGAGGGATGGGAGGGAGGGTAGAAGGGAGGAAGGGAGAGAGGGAGTAGGTGAGAGAGTGAGAGAGTGAGTGAGTGAGTGAGTGAGTGAGTGAGTGAGTGAGTGAGTAGGTGAGTGAGGTCAAGCTTTGAAAGAGATACATGCTCTTGTAGCAACATTCCCCTTCTACCAATGTCTTCCTTCTCTCTCCAGATGCATGAGTTTAGAAGTTCATTCATCCTACCAGCCTAGGGAAAAATAAAAGTGATCTTACCATGTAGTATTTAGTACAGTAGACAGGGAGTAAACGCATGTAATTTAAAACGTTCCACTTGTGCTGCATCTCAAGTTATGTTTTCATTACACTAAACAATATTGATGGTGTCAGTAAACCAATTAGACTCCTTTTGAATAGAAAGCACACCGTACCAAGGTGATATGCCTCAGTCCTGCTGGAATCTCATCGTCTCATCTCCTTCTCAGTCCCTAACTGAAGAGCAATGACTGTTGATGTGGAACAACCTATTCATAATAGTGTTCAGAAGAAAACATGTGTAGACACTGACAGCTCAGCCAAGCTTACATGATCCTGGACTTCACCTACCATTGATAAGCTGCTTAGTACTGTAGTACGAAAACTCACATAACTTTTTGAAAGTGTTTGAGAGATAGTAGTAAAAAGTGTCCTCTGAGCCCAGTACAGGAAATTTCTCTGGACACATCCTAAGCTAAAAGGTGATGTCACTGGGCAGAGCCAAAGCTAAATTGTGATGTCACTGGACACATCTAAAGCTAAAAGGTGATGTCACCAGACACATCCAAAGCTAAAATGTGATGTCACTGGACACATCTAAAGCTAAAAGATGATGTCACCAGACACATCCAAAGCTAAAAGGTGATGTCATCAGACACATCCAAAGCTAAAAAGTAATGCTGCTGGACACAAAGCTAAAACATGAAATGAGGTAAACTTTGAAAATGTCATGTTAGAAAAACTACTTTTGAATAAATGAATAGCAAGAAGAAGTTGATTTATTTAAGGAGTCTTATCCTTCAAAAGCACCTTGGTAGAAGGGTGAAGGACTATCTTTGTATTCTTCATGGTTTAATTTCATAGTGAGAGAAATAACTCTCTGTTCTTGGTATGATACTGGTCAGTTTCTGAAATGTAATTTGCTTGAAAAGCAGTTTGAATTAATTCTCACTTTAGAGGGGAAGGAGCTATGCTATTTATATTTACATACTAAAAATGAAAATTTCATTTCAAACAAAATACTCGATTGTGAAAATATATCTTTGTTTCTGTTTCTTATTCCATTCTTTCTTCATTTTGAGACAGAGCCTCAGTATGAGTCCCAGGCTGCACTGGACTCACTAAACCTCTGCTCCAGCCTTTTGAAGATGAGATTACAGGTTTGCTCCATCACAACCAGCCCTGACCTAGCTAGGTATCTTGCATACTATACAATTCACTTCTTTGAATTGAGGATGTTTACAGCTAACCATCAGACTGAGTACGGGGACCGCTATGGAGGAGTTAGACAAAGGACTGAAGGAGCTGAAAGGGTTTGCAATCCCACAGGAAGAACAACAATATCAACTAAACAGAACCCCCACCCCCAGAGCTCCCAGGGACTAAACCACCAACCATTAAGTACACATGAAGGGACCCATGGCTCCAGCTGCATATGTAGCAGAGGCATCAATGACTGGCATCAATAGGAGGAGAGGATCTTAGTCCGGTGAAAGCTCGATTCCCCAGTGTAGGGAAATGCCAGGGCACTGAGGTGGGAGTGGGTTGGTAGGAGTGGGAGCATCTTCACAGAAGCTGGTGGATAGGGGAGGGAGAGTGAGGAGGGAGGAAAGGGGATAACATTTGAAATGTAAATATATAAAATATCCAATAAAATGTTTTTAAAATGACTCAAAAAAAATCTCAGGTTTTCTCATTATGAAGTGACATCTCTGTGTCATTTTATAGTCCTTTCACTCCTTCCTTCCAGCTCAAAGGGGTACAGATTCATTCTCCATAGCAATTTCAGTCTTCATAGAAATAGCTGAGCATCACAAATTGAAGGAGATAAACTGATGAGTTCAACTGGGTCCCGTCTGTGGAGGAGCTTGACTGCCAGGCTAATGAGTTTGGATTTCATGGTGTCAGAGAAAGGTCTTTGAATAATGCTTATGACTGGGAAATACAAAATTCCATATATACATATGGATGCTGACAGACTGAAGCCGCTTCTGATATCTGCATAAGTAATTACTTAGGCAGCTGTAACATCTTATGAGCCAGTTCTGCACTGTGATCCCCCAAATGTTGAGGCTCTCTCCCTCTTTGCTGTTTCTTAAAACACAGAGGACCTCATTCCTGTAGACCTCCCAATGGTTATTTTAAAATCTCAAAATTAAAGTCAAACAAAAAAATCTGTAGGAACTAGAAAAATAAGAAGGCCATTAAATAAAAAGGACCTAAGGACCTTGTTGTGAAACTTTTCAATTATGATAATCAATAATATTGCCTAGTATAGTATATATTTTGGCTTGTTTCCATCAGAAAAAAAAATCACCTTACAAATCTATCTTATTGAAACCATTCAAGGAATACAGTATTCTTATATAAGAAATTAAATCAGACAAGGCTTTTGTAAGTACCAAATATTAAGCAAAACATCACACGGTATTATGAAATTGTGTTAGAAGAGTTAACACTCAACCCAGAAAGTGATAATGTTTTGGGGGATTAGCATTATTGATGGAATTTTTAATGAACAGCTAGGTTGTAATGAGAATAAAGAGGCTTAAGAATACTAAATACTGCAGGAATAATGTAGGAGTGATTCTCCAGGTGCAAGAGCCCTCAGTGAAAGGCAGCTGAATAGGGTGTGTGCATGCATGCATGCATGCATGCATGTGTGTGTGTGTGTGTGTGTGTGTGTGTGTGTGTGTGTGTGTGTGTTTGAAATCTGACTAAAGCATATGCCTTATTGAAACCCTAGTCTTAGGTGGCAATTGGTTATGACGGGCAATCCTGTACATGACATAGTTTAAATCTCAGCTCTCATGAGAACCCTCTTCAATGAAACGCTCATTTCCTCGGATATATAGCAAGGCCACTGGCTGCAGATGAAGGGTGTTTGATTCTATTTAGGCTTTTCTTGTGTGTGCATCATATGTCGTGGATGACTTACATACTCATAGTAACAGGTGCAGAAATGTTCAGCAACAAGCCACGTGGCTTCTTATACTCAGCTGTGAGCCAACTGACAAAGAGCATGCAGAAATGGGATCAGAGAGGTCCTCTGGATGTTTCACTGCTGATCCTATAGCCTTTGAAGCAAACCTGCTCTTGTATATAGTGACGGCCTACCATGGATGTGCTCATCCCTCACTATTACTCGGTGCATTACTCTTTAATTCACTAATTATTTGGAATATACGACTTGATTAATATTTGAATGCCTCTGACTTTACCTTGGTGTCCTAGCTCCAGAATTGCCCCATAGTCTTCTAAGTTATAGGTTAGGCCAGGACACAGATAGATGCTACCAAATGGCTTCCAATACTTTATGAGGAATAGATCTCTTAGATGGTTTTTGGGCTCAGGCATAAGAACTACTTATTGAACTATTTCATTGCTGTCATTAACTGAGTCACAACTGAGTCACAGTGTGTATTTCTGGTCTCAGATATATCTAATGTTATATGAGCACAGAGATATTCAATGTTCTATGAGCACAGAGATATTCAATGTTGTATGAGCACAGAGATATCCAATGTTTTATGAGCAAACAAATTAGATTGTAGTATGCCATTGTAGGTCATCATCCTTTGACAGTCTTTTAACAAATGTTTCCTCTTAGTCCCCTACTCAAATTCAAATACTTTCGGTCGTGCTTTGGTGATCAGGAGTCAATATGATTCTTAGATTAAAAAATTAATAGACCCCATGGCCAAGCCAAAGCATCCAGATTCACCCTGCTTCTTGGAAGTGTCAGTAAGATATATTTTGGAAGGATGTTAATTTCTCCAGTCCATGTAATTCCCATTCCAACATTTAGCTGGAATTAGTAACTTGCCTCTATCTATCATGTGAGCTGCTGTAGTATTTAACTCCTCTGACCTTTTCCTCAGAGGAGGAACTCTGATAATAATAGTCGAAGCAATTTACTAGCCTGCTTTGAATGTTTATTGAATCAAAGTCTCATTTCGTGAAACTACGGCAGTTATATTGGCAAATTCAAGTATACTCTGGCAACGTAGTAAATTTGCACTGATTTCTTTGAAGTGACAGGGCAAATTATGCCCACTTCTTTTGAAAATTATCACAGAAAGGAAAGCACTAGCCTAGCTTATGACAAGGGGTCCCCTTTGGCCTGGGGTACTTCCCTACAGAAAGACATTCCATAATGATTCTTCCCATCTCACCCTCTGCTTCTCACCTCAGCCTGATGTTGGTCCTTCCTCATGGCATCTTCTAGTCATCATAGTTCCCCTGTGGCCATTTCAGAACATCACTGTCTCCCATGAGTGCTCTGGAACATGGGAAACTTCTCTCTTGTGTAGTAATTCTGGGGAACTACACCAGGCAGTCCCAGAATGTTACCCAAATACACTCACGGAGCCCATGGTCTTGCTTCAGCAGTTTTAGCATTGTTCATCCAATCTCGTTCATATTAGTTTTTATCCATAGGAATCCATTCAGGCTGGTGCTCAAGTGCTTCTGTCATTCTGACTTTTGTCATTTGATTTGATTTGAACTGTAGCCCTTTTAGACTTGCCGCAATTGTTCAAGAGGGATGGAAAAGTCAAAACAATAGCTCGCCCTCCAAATGTTAATGTCATTGCACCATTTCTTACCGGAGCTGTACTTGACATGCCGGGGTTTCAGCTCAGTGTTCCTCTAGGTGTATAAGATGGAAAGAAAGTATCAAGTTGAAAAGAAAGAAAGGATGAAGGGATTGGAGAGGGGACGGGGGAACTGTTCAGACTATGTTTAATACCATTTACATTCCTGAGTGGATGGGTGCTGATCCCTTCCTTTCTTCCCATTTCTCTCCTCACATCACTTTCTCTCTGTTTGTTTTGCTCTGACCATTTGTCATTATATAACACCTTATGTTTTCTGGAGTCTGTAAATCCATTTATGTCTCCTGAACATTATTTTCTTGTCTTCCCAGGAGCTGGATTATGTAAGAGACCAAGAGAAAAAGTAATTCCTCCTGATTTCAGCACCTTCTATTGCCCTAGTCAGAAACAGTAATGGAAGTATTTCCCTAGTCTTCAGAAAGCCTATAACAACACAACTTTAAAGCTGCCAATAGACCCAACATTGAGGCATTTTTGGGATATGGAGAGCATGCAACTGAAATGTGTTAAAGAGATTTCCCATGTTCGAGCCAGTCACTGAAATTGATCATTACAGTATGGGATGAATCTCAATATTTGTAGGGGCAATGCAGCTATATATTCCAAAAACACATGATTTACTATGTTGAGTTTATTTACATATTTATTAAATAGGAATGAAATAGCAGAGCGGAATATTCATAGCAATGTCTTTTTTTCTACTGACTTGGTTTCCGCTTTGGAATCATCACACTTGCTAGGTGTGTGGAGACACAAGGCATAGCTCTCACCCTAAAGGGAATTGAGAGTTTATCCTAGAGCCAAATTTGAGTGGCCATGGCTCTGGAAACAGAGTGTTAGGATACCTCTAATTCATTGTTCCAGTGTGGAAAGAATTCAGTAGAGTTTTATAGTGTTAATAATATAGAACAAAATAATAAATCAATGCATGTTTAAACACATTGATGAGCACATCAGAAAAGTGGGTACGGCAAAATGGGGGACGCTTTTCTATAGGCCTCAGGTGGTATTTGGTGACACTTTTAGGTGTTTGATTGGTGTAAACTAGGGTTCTCAGTTAAATGATTCCAAATGTTTTTAAGTTTTATGGGCAAAGAATGGCTATCCATGGGGCTCAACCCAGTCCAGGATAATGTAATTAATCTCTGGACTTGCAACATTCCAACCTCTCCATGTCACTGCATCTTTAAAATAAATAGAGAATATAATTAATTAGATTTAATGCACTCATTTCGAACTCTCTGAAATGGACTAACTATAACTCGGTGCACACGTTTTGTGGATAGGTACTAGGTACGATTTGGATAAACTCTAGTGTGTGTAATCTAAAGCTAAGGAACGCCTGCCAAATGCAGGTATTAAGGAAGCGCTCATTTAAGTGGTGGGCTACCATGATCTTTTCCTAATCTTAATGTGAAGTATTGGGGTAACTCTTCTTCACACCGTGGGGAGGTGTGTCTTTGTATTTTCGATTGTAACCTCTGTATCAGCAGAGAACTAAATGCTGGCAGAATTTTGGTATTGTCATTTCTAAGGCTCATCATTAGGTTTTTTTTATTTCTGTAAATATTGATTCTTCCTCAACTGCCTAAGGCAATCAATCTAGAGTTATACCAGAGATTGTCTCACTGCTGATTGGTTATAATAAAGAGCTGACAGCCTATAGTTGGACAGGAAGGGGAGGGTAGAACTTCTGGGCAGAGAGAATGACAGTGATGCAGGGGAAGAAAGCTGAAGCTAGGTATTCAGAGGGCAGACACAGAGGGGAGCAGACATGGACCACAGAGAAACAGAGAAAGGCATAGAGCTAGCCGTGAGATGGTAGACAAGATAGTCATAGTAGGCTTAGGTTAAATGAGCTGGCTGGAGACTGTCCCAGATAAAGGCATAAGCTTTAAACTACAAAAATACTTACACACACACACACACACACACACAAGCTGTTATAGCTTATATATTTTGGTTCTTCTCCTAAGACTACTTTATTGTACATTCAAATGTTAGCTTATTTACAAATACACCCTTTTCCTGAAAGCCATAAAAAGCTACATCTCTTTTGGGTGACCAAGGAAATCGATTAACAGGATCTCACCCATTCAGTGATTTCCTTCAGAAGTGTCGCCAGTAACAAAGCTCCGTTAGGAAATGAATAAGTAACTTATTCATTTAAGTTCTGGGTGACTCTCAAATCAGAATTGGTTCAGAGTTAAGTAGAAGCAAGTGAAAGTACAGGATTGCTTAGTTAAAAAATACACAAGCAAATATCATTCCAAATCAAGCATCAGATATGTAATACATAACTCAGTTCTTACTGTAATATTTATAGGACCAACATGCCTCACCATAGTACAACACATATACTTGCCAAACATCCAGAAGAGAATGTGAAGTCACTAATTGACTCAAAGGTTTTCAAAATGTGATTCTATCAGCTTAGTTGTTGATCCACTTAAATTTACATCTACCAACATAAAGTTCCTAACATTACTCTTAGTTGGGAATATAGGAGTTTAATTTTATGTTTAAATAAAATAATTGGAATACAGAGGTGGCTCTGCATTTTCAAAACACACATAGAAATAATCCCTTGTCAGATTACTAGACAACATAGAGTCTCTTCTGATGTCCTCCTGTCTTACAAGAACAAGTGGGTTTTGACAGATAAACTATGTTCAGAAGTGAAATATATCGTATGTCAGGGAAGCAACTGTAACGATCGTTATGTATGGCACAGAGGAGTAATTTCAAATGCTTCCAGTAGAAATCCAAATAAGACAAGTACCATACTTAAAATTCAGGTCCATATAAAACTGATGGATTCTGAGAACTCATTGAAATTCAGTGATGTCGAGAAATGGATTCTCTTATTAAACATAAACACAGATGTTACATTTTACCAATATTTCATTGATTTTTTTCCAGCCTCTCCTTTGATAAGGTCCACCATGAGCAAGAGATGGGACTCAAACTCTTCAGGAAGCTGGGATCACATTTGGAGTGGCAATGACACACAGCATCCTTGGTATTCAGATATCAACATCACATACATGAACTACTATCTCCACCAGCCCCACGTGACAGCTGTCTTCATTAGCTCCTACTTCCTGATCTTCTTCCTGTGCATGGTGGGAAATACTGTCGTTTGCTTTGTTGTAATAAGGAATAGGTACATGCACACGGTCACTAATTTCTTCATCTTCAACCTTGCAATAAGTGACTTACTGGTTGGAATATTCTGCATGCCTATCACATTGCTGGACAACATCATAGCAGGTATGTTGGCTTGTGTCTTGTATAAAGATGATAAAGTTTCCCACACATACCCAGAGTCAGAGCGGAGTCATTCATTCACTCGCACATGCTTATTGAGTTCCCAGAAGTGTTCCACGTACCTATCTTCACAAGATGGATATTCTAAACAAAACATGTAATAAACACCTAGATATACATATAGGTTTGAGAATAAGAACTTCTCTCTGACATGTCTGAGCCAATGTTATCACTTCTTTGGTACCACCTTACATTTCTAGAGGTGCAGGGGGAGTGTAGTTCCTAAACCCAGTAAGGTGTTCATTGATTTAATACTGTGGTATTAATTGTGAAACAACCTTTGATATGTTCACAATTAAATCATCTCAGCATATTAGAGTTATTCAAAGTAGGACAGGCTCTATCAAAGTTCATATCTGCTCATGACACTCATTTTTCTGCCATATTTACTTTGCATTAAATGACTACCTTAATATTTTGCACATAACTCACCTCACCATGCCCTTGGTTTTGATTTCCAATGGTAGGCCACTTGCAGAACCTCCTGCCTTTAGTTTTGGTAATTAGGACCATATATTTAAGTAAACATGCAACTAATGTAATTTTATGTTTCTCAGCTACATAAGACAGAAATTTCATTTTGGTAATCCACTTTACACCACACAAGCACAAACATACGTTCACAAACTTCATGGCCTCTCTTGGTCCAGAATGGGACTCGCTTGGTGATTGTTAACTCTCAGGGCTCTACACTTCCCTTTGTTCTTTGTCCTCTGTTTTCTGGATGCACAACTTTGTTCTACTTTATTCCCTCCTAAGCAACAGCAAATCATGATGAACTATTTCTGAGAACTTACACGTCTTTCCATCACTCCCACACTCAATTATAGTTCGCTATGTGAACCATTCTGGGCTGGACATTTTTTCTCTCACGATTTTAAAGGAATTGCTCTCTTATTACTTCTGGGAAATGTTTGAGTAACTGCTGAAAAATTTGACTCTTGCTGTCTTTTATTTAGGTTCTATATTTTTCATCCTAAAAGCTTGCTAAGTTTTCTTTATTTCCCCCGGAGTTCTGAATGTTATAAAATTAGGGTTGGAGGTTGCTTTTTGGGAGTTTATTTACTGTACTGCATACAAATTGCTTCTTTCAATATGAAAACCAATGTGTTTAATCTTGGAGAATTTTTCTTGGCAAAGTCTATTCCCTTTTCTTAACACAGAAGAGATTAGGGGGCCCCTTTCTTATGTCTCATTCAATCTATGCCTCTTGTTTTCCAAAGATGAGTGTGTGCATGTGTGTGTGTGTGTATGTGTGTGTGTGTGTGCATGTGTGTGTGTCTGTCTGTCTGTCTGTTGGAGTGCGGTATATAACTATAATATCAGCACATTATCAGTCCAGGTAGGAGAACTGCAAGTTAAAGTTTAGCCTAGTTTATATAAACCTATAAAGCCATTGTACCCAAAATTCAAGGATTTGAGACTCAACAGATTGCTTAATGGTTAAGAGCAGTTCCAGAGGACCTAGTTTTAGTTCCCAGCACCCACTGTTGTATGACTCAAAACTGCCTATGACTCTAGCTTCTAGGAGATTTGATGCTCTCTTCTGGCTTCTATGGGCACCTGAACTCACCCCTATATACCCATACGTAGACACACCCATATTCGTGATTTTAAAACGATAATAAATCTTTCTTTTAATCTAAGAGCTAAGTACGTACCTCAGTGACAGCGTGCTTGCCCAGCCTGTATGGAGTCCTGGGGTCAGTGCTGACTCTGTGGCAGAGAAGGGTTTCCTCAATTTTCACCTTGGGTTCTTCCATTTTACGATCTTAGATTACTTGGCCTTACTTTTGTTTGTTTTCTGCATGTGTATCTGCTATCATTTTACATTTTTGAGATTACTAGTAACATCTTCATTCCGGTTCTGTGTGAGTTTTCCACTACGCAGTCCTTACATTCCCTTTAGTTTATATTTGAGACTTTCTTCGTATTAAGGACCATTGAGTGAGGATCCCTATGTGTTCTATAGTCTCACCGAGGACTCCCATTTCATGATCTAGACTGCCTGGGAGGCTGAAGTAATGAGGTGTGAGTTTGAGGCCAGCCTGAAGAACATGGTGAGAGCATGTTCTTGTCTCTGAGAGCAAAGTGAAACAGTGAGAAATTCAAATAGGGTTGTGGTTAAAATACACTCATTTGTGGTATTTTGTGCTAATTGAGATCAGATATGAATAGTTGGTTGTTTTTTTTTTTTAAGAAACTATAGGTGTTTTTGTTTAAACAGAAAATATACTTTAAGATCTAAAAAAAAAAACCAAACAAACAGTGGTTAGGAGAAGCTATGTTTTCTTTTTTAAATAGCAAATGAGTATTCTAAAGCTCTGATAGTTTTATTGATTTCTCAGAGAAGTGCCCTAGTCCCTGAGATTTAGGTAAGTAACTGAAATAGATGACTGTCATTCATGCCAAAGCGTCTCCATTCTGATGTCACCATCACAGTGGTCATGCACTGTGTGTATTTGTATCATATGTAATTCCCAGTTCCTCACAATTTATGGCATGTATTTCCAAATTAGTAAATTAATATCCTGGCTATTCTAGTCATTTAAAGCAGTGTTTCTTAACCTGGGGACCGTAACCTCCCTGAAGGATTGATCAACTCTTCATAGGGGTCACCTAAGACCATTAGAAATATCAGACATTTACATTATACCTCATAACAGTAACAAAATTAAGTCATGAAGTAGCAATGGAAATAATTTTATGGTTGGTTCCCCACAGCATAAGGAACTGTGTTACAGGGTCACAGCATTAGGAAGGTTGAAACCACTGGTTTAAGGCATTGCAGCATAAGGTTTGATGGTTTGCACTCTAGATACTTACCTAGGTTTAAATATTTTTAAGCTGACTGGAGCAAGGTGTCCAGTTGTGGTTTTATCCTTGTGTAGAGCTGCCACAAGTTAGACAACAGAGCGTTCAGAATCTTCTCCCGGGGATTGAATATAGTAGCAGGAGTGAAGTACTTCTTGTAGTCCCTGGGATGTATGTAAGCTTTGCTGTGGAAGTCTTGCTCTGAGGATGCACATTCTGTGTGGAGAAATCACTGAGCATGCTGGGATGTATTACTCCACGGCTGCTTTCATTTCTTGCCTTTTGTTAATATTTGCCGTATAGTGAGGTGAAAGAATTGAGTCAAAATCTATTCCATCCCCAATCCAGGATGGCCGTTTGGAAGCAGCATGTGCAAGATCAGCGGGCTGGTGCAAGGGATATCGGTTGCCGCTTCTGTCTTCACCTTGGTTGCCATAGCCGTGGACAGGTAAGTCAGCTCTAAATCTAATCTGTAGTTCCTACATCTTGTCACCACTACTAAATGGTCCTGAGCATACTCATGCAACTGCATACCTGCTGGTATTACTGCAACTCAGAGGTACCACCCCAAAATTATTGCTTCACCGAATATTTATAAAAATTAGGTAATTCATGTAGTTACATTTTTTTCAGTTCTTAAGTGGTTAATATTTTCCATGCAGTTACAGCTTGGGAATATGAACCAAATGGGTATTTAATCTTAGACTCACTGATACATTGTTTTTCCTCTTTGCAAAAACTATATAACAAGGCCAGGTGGACCTTCCATGTTTGTAGTTATAAACCACATCAGGTTTTTGGTAAGAGATTCATGATTTTTATGTGTGTGCTCACTCAAAATAGACATCACATTACATTAAAAATAAGGGCATCCCCTACAAGTGAATGTTCTATATTGATTAGGGATCTCTACAGTGAATGAGAGCTATATTATTATCTGTATTTCTACTTCAACCTTAAGTTTAAAAAATTTACTCCCACTTACAATTGGTAGTTAAATGTCCTTAAATGCTTTGAGCAATGTTTATGACATGACGCTTGAAAAAAATTTTTAAAAAGTCATTTAAAAGAATTTGAAAAGTCTTTATTTTCAAAGTTAAATGAGATTAAAATCAAGCAATTTATGCTGGTATTTAGTGGGTAATGATAGGGAAATTAAAATGAATGAAGCAGGACCACATAATTCAGTGATTCAATTGGTGTACATTTCAAAACCATATACTGCCTGAGAGATTGCACAATCATACCCACAATACAGTGCCACAGTGTGAAATCTAAAACATTCCAGATGCAGATCAATGTTGGAAAAGCAGAAATGCATATACAGGAGGGGTGACTAGCAACATCAGAATGTCTCTGCAAACAGGAAGATAAATGAATTTGGGGGGTTGCCAAGAGGACATTACAGCTGTAATGTTTGCTGCAAGACAGCATGCTGTAGAGAAGAGAAATAACATTTGTTTGATCTGGAGAACAATGCCCCTGAAGGACACCATGTATTTTCTTCCACTTTTAATGCTTGAAAGTTTAATGAGGTTAATTAATAAATGAATACAACGTTGTTTTATTCTTTGCATGGCACAGTGCCTGATCTTCAGCAAATTATTGACTTTTTGATTGTGTATTTTATGTGTGTTCCATGTAATGATTTGTCAACCGTACACAAGCTAACAAATACATCTGAGAGGAAGGAACTTCAACTGAGAAAAAAGGGCTTTCATAAGCTCAGCCTGTAGGCAAATCTGTATGAGGGGGTTCATGATTAATAATTGATGTGGAGGGGACAGGCCATTGTGGGTGGTACTATCCCTGAGTAGGTCGTCCTGGGATGATTAAGAAAAAAAATGTTTAAGGCAATATGCGGCACTCTTCCATGGCCTCTACCTCCAGGATTCCTGTCCTGACTTCCCTCTGTTATGGAGTGTGACCTGAGAATTATAAGCTGAAATAAATCTATCTTCCTGAATTGATTTTGGTTGTGATATTTTTTTGTCTGCTGTGTTACTTTTTGAGACAGAGTTTCAGTAGGTAGCCTTGTATGGACTGGAATTAACTATGTAGACCAGGCTAGTCTCAAACTCATAGAGAGACATCTGCCGCTGCATTTTGAGTGCTGGAATTAAAGGTATGCACCACCATGGCCTGTCCTGGTTACTATCTTTATCATGTCAATAGAAATCCTAACTTTTTTATAGTTATAGCTTTAGTTTCATTTCATTTTTATTAATCAAGAGAAGGTACCGACATTACATAATATTAAATCACCCTTACTTTATTAATGTATTTTAATCTTTGACGATTTCATACATGCATATAATTTATTCTGATGACTCTCACTCACAAGCCTCTCTTATCTCTGCTCCCACCACTACCAGCATCCATTTCTTCTTTTCTATACTTATGACAAATAATCTTATACAAATCTCTTTGCCATACTTGTGACATGCTATTGTTTTGTTTTGTGTTGACGAGACTGTGCGACCATGGCTTTGCAACTATCTTAGAGCCATGTAGGCTCACCAGTGGGTTTACAAGTGGATACCAACTCTCCCTGTTTCCAGAACATGTTAGTAGAATATGTTCTGCAGTAAGTCATATGAGCCCCTTCTCCATGCACAGCTCATTGCTGGATGGGTCAAACTTGTACAGGTCCGATGCTACTAGACCATGCTGCTGTGAGCTCCTAATTGCTGTGGCTATATCATGCTTTGAAAATGGCATTTCACAGCCTTTCTCTATGTCTCCTCAGCCTTAAGGGGATAAAGCAAAGGTCTTCTTAGGTCTGAGTCTTCAACTATCAATTATTCTTAGCATCTTGTGAAGCTATGGCTATCTGAGTTCATTGACATTCATTGAAGAGAACCTTATCTAAAGTTAAGGTTGAGCATAGCCATTCTCTGTGGTTGTAAATAAAGGTATTCAAAAGGACGCTTGATGCTATTTCACGTCAGCTAAGCAGCACTAATAGGTGCCTTGGGCCTGAAACCTTTCTAAGCAGTTTTTGACTTTGTACTAGGCAAGGGTTCTGTCTGGTGAAGCAGACCTCAAAGTCAGTTCCACAGGGCACCTGGTTCTAGGCAAGGTTCCATCTTGTGGCACAGACTTCAGAGTCAGTTCCAGAGGGGAACTGGTTTCACCCCTACCAGCTGTGTCACGGTTTTACCAATGAGCACATCTTGCCTGGCAGACTGATTAATAACGTTCAGAGCCAAGTGAGAACATTTAGGGCCTAACTTCCTCTGGCTCCCTGCAGAGCACCATCTGGCACTGTGTAAGCCAGCCAGAAGGGAGGAAGGGTCAGATCGGTTCTAGCCTCATTTCTCTTTATCTTGCATGTAAGGTATACGTCATCTTCAGCAACAGAGTTTATCCTATCATTGTATAGGGATGCTCTGAGGTTATGTCACAGAGGTTAATTGGGAATTTCTATTCAGCCCTTGCTTTCTTTATCTGCACATCTGTCTGCCAAGTAATACAATCTGCTTTAGGATCTCACAAAACCAGAACATATATTGCATAGGTGATCATATCTAAAATGATAATACTGCATACGAGCACATGCACATTACAATTCCTTATAATGCACACATAACAATAATAAGAATCACAATAACCAAAGCG
The DNA here is from genome assembly GCF_011064425.1 of Rattus rattus. NCBI lineage: Eukaryota > Metazoa > Chordata > Mammalia > Rodentia > Muridae > Rattus > Rattus rattus. Next base: position 3,022,270 of record NC_046164.1, read on the forward strand.
GTCTAATTCCTTAACAGATTTTGAATTGCCGTGTTCAATGGGGAATATAGCAGGAGTCCCATCAGATTTCGTAGTGGTGCTTCTCAGATCCATGTAATTGTGAAATATCTAAAACCACCTTTTGGTGTTTTTAGATGAATAATTTATTACTCTTGTGATTCTAGGGGTTGAGTGGGCGTCACTCTTAGTCTCCTGCTCCCTAGGTCACTCACGCTGTAGGGTTACTCTGAATTAAATTAAGACTGCTCTTTCTAATGTTCCCCGGAGCCTTATCCCCATGTGCTTCTCATCCAATTGAAGTTTCTTAGAACCTGGAAGCTGTGTTTGCAGAAGGGGCATCCAAAAGGACAGCCCCGATGTCTTGTTAATGTCTAATAGCCAGAACACACTCCATGGCCAAGCCCAGAAATGAAATATTGGGAACATTAGGAACCCGAGGGGGAATCAGTTCATGGATTGCTACTGATGAGCTCTCTACAGCAGTACAGTAGATCTGGCTGTCCACGGTGCCTATCTCTCTGGAATCCAACCGTTTGGGTTGAAATAATGAATAACAATAAGCAAGATTGTAACCTTCCCTGAATCCACATCTTCATACTTTAATTTTGATATTTAAATATTAGATATTAACATTTCAAAGAACATCTCATGCAAGCCCATGGCACTAAGTCTATGACAGAGTTCTAAGGGGCTGTCTATAGATAAATATAAAATATTCAAGATATTCCAGTGTGATATGATTCCCACCTTTCCTTACGAAGAGCATCTGAGTAGTTATTTGCACTTATGAGATCTCATGAAATGAAACAGCATTCGTTTTCTCTGAATTAAAGCATAATCTTCTGTCAGTTACATAGGTTGGCGAGCCGCGCTGCATTACCACAGGGGCCAACTTCCTGTGTCTTCGAAGACAATGTAGATGGACGTCCTCACACTTGTTGGCACAGTGCCTCACTGACATGTACCTCTCCTTGCAGATTCCGGTGTGTGGTCTACCCCTTTAAGCCCAAGCTCACTGTCAAGACAGCCTTTGTCATGATCGTGATCATCTGGGGCCTGGCCGTCACCATTATAACCCCATCTGCAATAATGTTACATGTACAGGAAGAAAAATACTACCGTGTGAGGCTCAGCTCCCACAATAAAACCAGCACAGTCTACTGGTGTCGGGAGGATTGGCCAAACCAGGAAATGAGGAGGATCTACACCACCGTGCTATTTGCCACTATCTACCTGGCTCCGCTCTCCCTCATTGTTATCATGTATGCAAGGATTGGGGCTTCCCTCTTTAAGACCTCAGCACACAGCACAGGTAAGCAGCGCCCGGAGCAGTGGCATGTATCCAAGAAGAAACAGAAGGTAATCAAGATGCTGCTGACTGTGGCCCTCCTTTTCATCCTTTCCTGGCTTCCCCTGTGGACTCTGATGATGCTCTCGGACTATGCTGACCTGTCACCTAACAAACTACGTGTCATTAACATTTATGTCTACCCTTTTGCCCACTGGCTTGCCTTCTGCAACAGCAGTGTCAACCCCATCATTTACGGTTTCTTCAATGAAAATTTTCGCAGTGGTTTCCAAGATGCTTTCCAGATCTGCCAAAAGAAAGTCAAACCCCAGGAAGCCTATGGCCTAAGAGCTAAACGCAACCTGGGCATGAACACATCTCGCCTGCTGGTCCATGAACCTGCATCTCAAAACCCAAGTGGCGGGAACTTGGGATGTAGAAAAAGTGCAGACAATCCCACACAGGAATCCTTGATGGAGGAAACGGGAGAAGCTACCAACAGTACTGAGACTTAGAAAGATAGTGTGCTATCCAATGTTATATAGCATACGAGGGCGAATGTGTCTTTAAATATGGTGGCTTGGTGTGGCTTTCCATTTCTCATATTCTGATGAAAACATTTACTGAAGGCCCTCTTTGTCAAAAACAAAAGTATGAAAGTGGTCTTCCTAACCAGCCTTATGGTACACGACATACTCAGCGACTTTCATATTTGCCTGAAATGTTTCAACGTCAGACCATTTCCATTTTAACCATTAATTTTATGAGTCAAGTAAGTCAAGCACATGTGTTTGTTTTTGTAAGTCTGTCATTTTGTCTGTCTCTCTAACCATCTAGCTTTCCTTCTATCCTCCATCCTCTACCCATCTAAAATAGTGGTTCTCAAATTGTGGGTCATGACCACTTTGGAGACCAAATGATCGTTTCACAGGGGTCACTAAGACCATCAGAAAACACAGATATTTACATAACACTCAGAATGGTACCAGAATTACAGTTGTGAAGTTGCAATGAAAATGGCCCAATGGTTGGGGTCACCACAACATGAGGAACTGTATTGAAGGGTCTCGGCATTAGGAAGGTTGACAGCCACTGAGAGCCACTGGTTCAAGACACATGTTTCCCAAAATTGCACTGGGTATACTTTGCATGGAAGTACATTTTGCCAATTATAATTGATCTTGTATTTGAAATTAATGTGCTCTGCTTTTGAAATGGGCTCAGCCTTTTATGAAAACTACTGCATTACCTGAAGTTTTTGCTACTGATTTCTCACTCTTCATGATCAATCTGGATTACCCTTAAAGCAAGATACTGCAAGCCCTTCAGTAATAATGTCCCTCGCCATTTCACTTTATGTGTTAGACCTTCAGTACCAAGGAAGGGAAATTGTATTTCCTACAATTTAAAAGGTTTTTGTTCCTTTGAAAACTGTAAAGTTAGAGAAATAATACTCAATAGAAGTTATTGCTAGGGCTAGAGAGATGGCTCAGTGGTCAGGCCCATTTGTGTCTCTTGTTGATTGACTATCTTTACCCACGTGGTGTCCTTTATTGGATGTAGGATTGGTAAAGATACTTTCCCAACCTTTTGGTTGCTGTTTTGTCGTACTGACAGTGTCCTTTGCCTTACAAAAGCTTTGCAATTTTATGAGGTCCCATTTGTTGATTCTTGATCTTAAAGCATAAGCCATTGGTGCTCTGTTCAGGAAATTTTCCCCTGTGCCTATGTATTCAAGGCTCTTCCCCACTTTCTCTTCTATTAGTTTGAGTGTATCTGGTTTATGTGGAGGTCCTTGATATACTTGGACTTGAGCTTTGTATAAGGAGATAAGAATGCATTGATTTGCACCACTCTCTCTTCTCTTTTAAAAAGGGACATCAGAACTGCTCAGCTGTTATCCTAAGAGTCCCCTGGCATATAGATAGAGCAAGGACTCTTTTCCAAACTTTCTACCAGAACCAATATTTGATAATGTCACACATAAATCAATAGGTCAGCCCTAAGGTATAAGAGAGACTTAATAACCCCCTTTTACCATCATGCAGATTAATGACTTCAAGTGGCAAGCTTATGTGGGGTAAGATAGATTCCCAGAAAGTGGATCATTACAACAACACAGTTTGCTTAGAAAATGAAAATAAGTCTGGATATTGAAATAGCATGTCCTTTCAGACATTGCTGTAGTTCAAGTTGAAAGGTTTTCAACAGTCTGGCAAGAGTTAATTATTGAAGTCAGGTCTGAACTGAGTTATGGCCTGTTCATGACCTCAGAGTGGCCAATCCTTTGAACCTTTAGGTTAGGAATTTCTCCCTTTCCTCTTGATTTATTAAAATTCTGCTTATCGTCAGTGAAACTGAACATTACAAATTATTCACTAGGGACTCTGTCTTGCTCATTGTGACCCGGATGGACATTTTGCTGTCTAGTACTCAGAACACTCCCAAAGCCCCCAGCTTTCACCTTCCCACGTGTCCGCAGCTCTATTTCCTCAGTGACTCTTCCTTAATGGTTGTGGTACTCACTACTGAATTATGTCCTGATGGTCTTGGCACTTTCAGCTCTCTCTACAGTTGGCATAATCATCTTCCTTAAGTAGACATGTAATTTGTTTTCCACTCTAAAATGCTTTTGGACACTCCATCTAAACATGTACGGGCCCCATGCTAGCCGAGTTCTGCCCTACATCTACTCTCTGTATCTCTGATAAGAAACATTTCATCAACTCGTATCAAACCAAGGTGCTGAGCCTAGACTGTTGCATGCTTTTTATTTTCTATACTTTTCAGTTTTGACTTCCTGTGTGACCATTCTTTAACATCTGTCCAAAAGGGCCTCCTCAGGAAGTCTATCTACATTCTTAGTGCAAACAACTCTATCATTGTTCCAGCATGCATTGATGATGTGCAAGAACTCCATTCTTCCAACGCACATTGATGATGTGCAGATAAGAGTAACTGGGACCATCAAAGGGAAGGGTGGAGAACACTAAAATGTCCAAGCATTTGTAGTCTTTGGATTAGGGAATCATAGCAGGGTATGATTACATTTGCTGGGGTAAGAATTCAGGCAAATACACTTTTCTATAGCTAAATTTTGTATTTGCAAGACTTCAATCTTAGTGGTTCTATGCATTTGCTATTCTGTGAATATCAAGTGTTGAAGGAGACAAGCTTGTAAAATAAAGAGTAGAGTGGTTATCACTTACTATGGGAAAACCATTGCTTATTTTCATTATATTATAATTATAATAAATAACACAATACTACAATAATCTTAATGTCTTTTGAAAAACAATTTTCAAAATGTACAATTTTCAAAATGTACTTTAAGCCTCACAAAGTACTCTGAGGTATATGGTGTCTCCATTTTTCAGAGGGCAACAATGAGTTCTGGTTCTCCCAAATTCTTTTTTTTTTTAAATATGTATGTGCTTGAGCGTCTATAGAAAGGGCATGATACATGTATGTAGTGTCTGCATGGAGCCCGAAGAGGTTGCTGGATCCCCTGAAGTTTCAGTTAATATGTGGTTACAAACCACGTGCTGTAGATGATGGGAACCAAACTCAGGTTCACTGGAAAAGCAGAAAGTGCTCTTAACTCCTGAACTATCTCTAAAGTCCATGTTCCTAAAATCTCAAAAATAAACAAAAAATTGGGAAGTGAATATATATAATTCAAAAATATTTAACATTTTCCCCAGTGCTATCTCATCTCTGTATTATTATAGTGAGTTTGTTTTGAACTCACCCATAACTAGCTTTTCAACAGCTATCCTTTTGATTGTACAATGAATAGGTTTTATTTGTGGAGTTTTGGAGAATTACAGTGGTAAAAAGAACAGAATTAGTTACATCTGTCTTTCCTTTCATAAAGGAGAACCACTGTTTAAAGACATATTCTAGCCAGCCCTAGGCTTAGCATGTCCAGCAGCAGCAGACACCTGACACCATTGAGGAATGGTGAGGTGGACAATTCCAATAGGGGAAGTGATGAGGCAGACACACTTGAAACAGTAGGGAAGTTATCTGTGCACAACCCACACTCTCTCATGGCTGTCTCCGAGCAACCTCAGTGCACACTCAATTGTTTTCCTCAACTTTGAGACCCTAAGAAGTGAGAACACCTTTGAGTTCACTGCTCTGCTTACTAGCCAGTGCAGTCGAACATTGTTCTTTGTTTCTAACTTAAATTTCTTCTTCCGATTCCTTGACCCACTTCCTGAATTACTTTTGTCTTTTCACGTATTTCTTTGTACCTTTCGTGTTTTAGCTCTACCAGTCCTCAATAACAGGAAGAGTTTTATTTTAATTTTTTAAAGACAGTACCACTTCATTGCAGCAGAAACATCAACCATTTAATTTTCATTATTGTCGTTGCTTTTAACTTGGAAAAGAATGGAGTGTTTACAAACACATGCATGTCTTTACTTGTTTTTGTCCTTACCAATCCCTCTGGAAACCATCACTCATTGCCCTGGCTGGCTGCTGGCTCCTCTCTCCCCTCAGTCCTCTGCTGATTCTGGTTTCCTCCTCTGTCTTCTGATGATGCACACATCCCATTTCCCTTCTCATGCTGACTCCTTCTCTCCCCGCAGGACTCAGCTCAACTCTCACCTGCTCATTTCCCCCGCTGTAAATCTCATTATCTCTGATTGTTGTGAAATTCCACTTACATACTTGTGCAATATCTATATATGTTACCAAACAGTAAATGTAAGGCTAAGATTTTATCTCATACCGCATTTTACTCCTGGTCCTTAAGAGAGTATTTGGCACACAATAGATACATGATGAATATTTGTTGAGACATAAACAGCTACACACACCTTATGGGTTTTTTGTTTATTAGTTATGTACCAGCCATATTTTATTTTCCATTGTTGAAAGAAACTCGGAATGCAACAGAAATATTAGGTAATGCAGAAATGCAAATTAGGTAAAATAAGAATCATTCCTTATGCTGCTTTCATGTCAAAAATCACTGTTTCTGTCACTTTGGGGCATGTGCATGCTTTCATTAATAAGGATATGAGTCTGTGATGTATGTTTTTTTAGCTGTTTTATTAGTTGAATGTATCATAGATATGTTTCCATGTTGTTTAAGGGCCTCCCAAATAGTTTATTAATTTCAATGGCACGCCATTATTTACTAAGTGTCTCTTTATCTGGAAATATCACCAAAGTCTTAATTTGTAAAGCGTGTAATTATGTAAAAGTCTCATAACAATAAGAATATTGCAGCAGCTCAAAATAGACCTAGAAGGCATGAAATTGCCTGGCTACAATGCATTTCTTAATGTTTTAATGTTCACTATAAAATACTGTTTAATTCTTTAGAAACACTTTATATTCATCTGTGCTATAAGACAATTTATCCACATATGCTCTCAAATATTGTGTTTTCTAGAAAAAAATTCCTTTCTAATCAATTTGGTGAGAATGTATTACCTCATGCATCACGGTGTGAGGGGTTAATGTTTCCCACAGTCTCGTGTGTTTGAATACTTGGCCCCATGACAATGTTTACGATGTCTTGTTAAGTTGAGAGAGTTTTCAGGCTATAGGCTATGGAGCAGAAGTAGGTCACTGGGAAGAAGCCTTGAAGATGGCATTCACTTCTGCTTCTGTCCCCTTGCTCTCTGCTGCCTGATCCAACAAGGTGTCAACAAACACTGCAGCAATTCCTGCCACTGTGGACTAAGCATTTCTAGACGTCATGTCTTTCCTACTATAACCTTTGGAACTGTGAGTCACAAATAAGCCTTTTTTTAATATCTTAAGATGCTCTATTAAGTACTTTAATCACAGTGATGAGAAAGGCACCTGACACACAAAATGGTACTGAGAAGTGGGGTAATTTCTATGATAAACCTGGCTGTGTGGTTTTAGGCCTTTGGAACTGGCATGTAATGGCATTATGAACCAGCTTGAAACTTGCCATGCCTTGTGCAACTTAGACCCTGGAACCCTGACTAGGGATATGGAGGGGATGAAGATGGGACAGACACATAAACACAGGCACAGTAATGCCAGGATTGGGTGGGCTTCTCTAACAGCTGTAACCTGGAACCTCAACATGGGGTTGACTAGAAGAGACTGTAGGCAAGCAGTCTCTGGCTACAGACAGAAGAAACTGCAGTTGTCAGTGTTTGCATACACTGATCAGTTGTTCATGGACACACAGACTCCCAAGGAGAACTTTACCACCCTTCTTGAGCCCACCCCATATAAGGAACTATCTGGCTTTGCCAATGTCTAATGGGTTTGATTCCTGCAGTCCTGAATGATGCAATGCCCACATCAAGTACACATCCATGCAAGGCTTCACACACCCAGGGATTCCTCTGCTCCTTACAGCAGCTATGGAGGAGAAAATACCTAGAACGTTGAGAGCAGAGTTTAAGAGGGTCATTCTGATGAAAGCTTGAAAGACCAGAATGCTGAGGGAAATGCAGACAGACTGTGACTAATAGGTTTCAGAGAGGAACAGGACTGTATTGGGAACTCTGTTAGAAGACATTAGTGTTATATGATGCCCATTAATGTGGCTCCTTTCTGTGCATACCCTGAAAAGAACACTCAAATCCTGGTATAATTGTTTCTCAGAGCTCTTAGCCATGTGCACAGTGAGAATCCAGCACAGAAGGCAGAGCAGGGTGATGTGGGAATGGTACATTTGCTAAACAGTGAATGTGCTTTGGGAGCAGGCAGATTGGCAAAAGGTCAGGTTCATTGTTGGCTACACGGCAAACCCCAGGCCACCTAAACTACAGAGGGGGGCTTCATCTCAAGTCAATAGATAAATGAAGGCAAGTTGTGGGCGAAGTAGATACAGAGAAATGCCTATGGCGTTCAAGAGTTCAGTGCCACTACTGAGAAACTGTGCCCTTCAGATGAAGCTAATAGCAAGACTTGAGAACAAGACGCCGCTTGGGGGACGCTTCAGCCTCCACAAATGAAAACCCATTTAAAAGACATTCATTTCGAAAGAAAACAGCACTGCAAAGTATGCTGCTTAGACAAGTCCACCAAAAAGAAATGACTTTTCAAGTCATCCAACTAGGCATTCAGAGGCCACTGTAACTGTGCTGGAGGAGGGAAAGCTAAATCTCAAGCAGACAGAAGAATTTGGTCTCCAACAGGGCCACACCTCCTAATCCTTCCAAACAGTTCCAGGGACTAAGAATGCAGATGACTGAGCCTGTGAGGTACATTCCCATTCCAATGACCACATCAAGGAAATGTGTTTCCCTGGGGCTTCCAGATAGAAAAGCAGCCTAATAAATTTCTTGGATTTAGCCCAGTCAAATCTTTGCTGGACTTAAAACCTACAGGTTAGTAAAATTATGCATTCCTAAAGCCACTAAACTAGTGGAAATTTGCTATGTCCACAATAGAAATACTAGTAATTCTATGTGAGAACAGAAGGAAACAACCACCATAGTAGAGACAACTATATGTATCCCCTTGAAACATGTGTACATTGCCATAAAAAGTTAGTTGGTTGAAATAAAACCTGGTTATAAGAAGCACTACCCTTAGAGGCTCAGAAGGAAATAAAGAACTGTTAAAGTTAATTGGAGGAAAGAGGAGCTTTGGTGCACAGGGGCACAATTGGGCAGGATTGAATCCCATTTTGAGAAGCACATTATTAGCAATGAACTTGAAGAATTAGCAGAGGACTTTTACAGTTACTGAGGACTAAAGGGCTTCGCGGTTGCGGGCCAGTGGGGCAGAGGGTATTTTTGAGAACTGTGTTATTAGTGTCCTTGATGGTTTGTTGCTCCTTCATGTAAAATTCTAAAGTAAAGAGATCAATTAAGAAAATAAACTGTCAAAAAGTAACAAAGAAACAGAACCATATCAAGATGATTTGGGAAATTCAGAGGCTGTACAAATCACGAATTCAGGATTTGCCCCTCATCATTAGCTACTTGGTTGCCACAAAAGACTCAAACTCTCCACCAGGAGAGTCACTGCTTGTTACCAGTTGCCTGGCTACATGTGAGGGACTCAGTCTCCCCATCAAGTCCAAATTGCTTGGTTGCTGCCAACTGCGTAATTATGTACAGAACTTAGCCCCTCCATCAATTCAGGATATATTGCTCATTGCTAGTTGTGTGGTTATGTGTGAGGGGATTAGCCTCTCAAGGCAGCAGTGTGCTCATCTGTGAGAAGTATAGCAGCACGTGTTCACAGATGGTATCTTTGCCATAAAGCACTTGACAATGCTTAGTCTTCTTACAAATCAGTAATTTGCCTCACGTACCATATATTTTGGTAGGACAAGTCTATTTTTCCAAATCAACTTCAAAATGATGCTATAGTAGACCTATTGCACCTATTCACATGACTGTGAATTAGAATGAATATAAATAAAAATACTTTCCAAATAAAAATTTCTGGTTTTCTATGAAGTGTTTCTTACATATAAATATACTACGGTAGTGAAGGCCTTATGAAGGTATTTTGATTATTTTTATTTATGTGTATTGTGTGTGCCTTCCTGTCTGTATGTGTGCTATGGGTGTGCAGTGTCTGAGAAAATGTGAGGTGGGAGTTGGATCCCTCGGGACTGGAGTTATACTTGGTGTGAGGGGTCTGATGTAGGTGCTGGGACAGAAATCTTGTCCTCTGCAAGGGCAGCAAGTGCTCTTAGATGCTGACTTATCTCTGTGGTCCTGCTACTTTTATTTACTCTCCAAAATCCAAAATATAACAAATGTAAGATTTCAGGTGAAGCACTTTACCCAAAACTAGCATTTTCCTTTAGTAATTATTGTATGGATTCAATTTTGCTAAAAAATATTTAAAACTTTAAAATGTATTTTAAAAATTATGTTGTAGCTACAACAGAATAGTGGTCTCTTTTGAAAGCAGTATGTTTTTGTAATGATCAGAAATTAATTTAAAATCATGTAAACATTCCTGTCATTTGCATTTTGTTGATTGGACATACTTTTATAGTTTTATTGAGGTATATTTATTTGTTAAACAAAAAGCTGTGGGTAGTGAAGGCGTAATGAGTTTCAACACAAGCCTCTGTGGATCCCTCACCTCCATCACAAGAATAGAGGCATCTAAGGCCTTCTAAAGTTTCCTTGTGTTCCTCTCTATGTATTATTTACTTGAAGGAAAATGTAACATGAGAGCTCTTCTCTTTCAGGATTTTCAAGATACAATATCATATTGTTAATTATAAGTACCATGTTATACAGCATAACTTGAATGTATTCACTACCATGGCCTTCTCTGTGCTTTTAGACTTCAGTATTGTATGTAAATCCCATAGAGGCACTATTTTGTCCTATCAGGTCTCATTAGCAAGACTGAATTCAGCTCAACTCTGGACAGTTTTAGTTAGAAGGCCATAGCTCTTTCAATCTACTCTAGCTGTTCTCAACGTGTGACTCCTGACCCTTTCAGGAATGTAAATGGCCATTTTACAGGAGTCACCTAAGACCATCTGCATATCAAACATTTACATTATGATTCATAACAGTAACAAAATTACAGTTATGAAGTAGAAACATGGTTGGGGATCAGCACAACACGTTGAATAGTATTAAGAGGTCGAAGCATTAGGAGGTTGAGAACCACTGTTCTAGCCTGTAAGACTTTGCTCTCCTCTGTAAACCACTTTGGCCCTCTTACCATGAAGACATAATCATAATGGAAATAAAATAGGAAGTAGCAACAATAGCAAGAAGACCATATATATGTATTAATGGCTAAGAGAATGTGGGGTTCCTGGGCACAGGTTAGATGAGAAGACAATAAAGGGCTTGCTTGACTCCTATAATCAAGAAAAACATATTTCTGATGGACAAAAGGCTATAGTGACCTCCTCCAATGCAAATTATTGTTTGGCTTCCAGATAAAGTTATCAGTCAGTTCTCAGAGGCAAAGTTCATGAATTAAAGACCAGGTCCTCTTGAAGAATCATTTAGCACCACTAAAAGTATGTATGAAAAATGTTATGCAATTTCTTTTCAAAGACAGATTTGTAGCCAAAGAGTAAATTTCCACTGGGGAAAAGAGTATGTCTGGATTTATGCACTGTACAATATAGATTTTATGCATTATTCTGATGGTGGGGGCAAAAATATGTTACATCTCCTAATTAACACTGAAGCCAAAGTGATTAACAAAATACTGGGTAATAATGGGTTGAAGTAATTACTCTGCAGTTGTTTTTATGGTTTTAATCCCTCGGTGTCTTTTTTTAGGGTTGAAATATTTAGCACTTGGCAGATCCCTTCTCTCAGTTTCCAAATTTACAAAGTCAAGTACATTTTTGTAGGATAGGGTGCCATTTTGCAAAACTTGGAAGACATTGTTTCTTTGATGTCTAAAGTCTAATAGTACTCATAAAGCTTAATTTCCATCATATAGCTACTTCTTAGAATAAATTTTTCTCTCTGAAATTTTTAGAATATTATATTTAACTTTTCTTAGAAATGGAGGGTAAGTTGACTTCATTCATTCTTCCTTGTTCTTATTCATACTTTTCTATAATTTTATCTTTTCGAGTGTAGATAGAACCAATGACTTTCTTCTAAACAAAACAGTAGAGCAAAGGTGACCAAACATTGCTCTGTGTTCTCATACTTAAAAGAGATTCTGCCTTGACAGTAGACCTAGTTCATCATTTCATCTTCTGTGTAGAAGAGAGCTTTCTTGAATTCTCTAGTCCCAAGTACCTAAGACTTTTAGAAAGAGCTGATTCAAATATGATACAGCAATGTATATAATGTCATTTGCAGCAGCATACATATGATCAAATTACAGAAAAGAGATGCTTTTCCCTCTTTTATTAGCAACAGTGTGAATGTTCCAGATTCTCTGTTTAATCAGGTCTGTTTCATGTTCACAAGATGGCTTCCAAGAGCCCGTAACTCACCTCTTCATAGGTTAGAATAGTAGAAGTTTAACCTACATCTAGAGACAAGTCATATGTATGTCACTGAAGGAAGTGGCCACATCTAAAAAAGAAAACAGGATTTATTTCATACAGACCACATAAGTGAGAGAAAGGATTCCAAAGCGTAGACAGAAGTATCATTGGCCTGTTATATAAAGAAGAGAAATTCATTTTTGAATAGGGAAATTTCTATAATTGGCTCATGTCACTGCTATGCAATAAAACAAACCTTCCTAGTACTAGATTTTGAAAATTCCTCCACCACATAAAACACAATTTTAACCCATACTAAAGGTGTCTTCAAACCACTTCTAAAACAAGACAATGCAAAGTCATGTTCTGCCATAGTTACCTGAGCCTTCTCGAGACAAGACAGCAATGCCTGTGGGTTAGTAAAGGGAGCAGAGGTAAACCACTCCAGAGACAGTTACAATTGGTTGTATGTAGGCAATCAATGGTATGGTGGAAGCCCATGACTGTGACTGGTCAGCACATTATCCTGGAATGGATAATGGGCACTCATACCACCAGGGTCACTATGCAGAAGGAGAAGTGGAGAACGGAGACTCATCTGTTGGTCAGCTATCAGCTTCTCACACTAATCCAGAATTCAGTGTTCTGATTTCTGGGGTATTATGTGCCATGCTTATTATTTAGAAACACAGTGTGCCAAGTAGGCTGGCTTCCGGGTTGTGCCTGCCTTATTCTTCTATGGTGATCAGCTGCTGAATCGACTATCAAGTCACAATGATGTTACTAATTGTGATCGTAAATCTTCAAGGTATATAACCAATGGCAAGTGAGAACTTAAATCATTGTTCAAACAGAAGAAACAGCAAAGTATCTGCTGAAGCAAAATTGCCACATGGATAAGGTTAAAAAAAAAAGCATACAGTAATCTCTGGTCTTCACTCTAGTCCCTAGTCAATCTGGAGAATTCTATTTTTTTCAAAAGGGGATATATGAAGAAAATGGCCCAGCTCTTGTCTGCATGGTTGTGGAAACTGTACTGAGAAAATTTCAGTCAGTAGCAATTTCTGACCTCTCTTTATTTGGCAGGAGAAATTAATCTACTCATATTCTTAAACTCCATAGACTAGTTATCAAAGACTTAGGTCTTTCAAGTCAAGATGCTCAGTTTCTTCTTTGAATCCATGAAAGAGAAACTGCTAGGAGCAGATATGTCTCAACTAATGATAAAAAAACATTAAATGTGACATTTTGTGGATTTCTGACGTTTTTGAAAACTATCTATGTAAAGTAATCTGGACTGTTGTCTTTTAACTACTCTTAGCTCTTTCTAATAAAATTACCTTGAAAACATCTTAACAGTAAACTCAGAGTCATGAATTTGCTATCTGACCTTTAACTCATGTTTAATCATCTAAAAATAGTTTATAATAGCAGTTATAGAAGGCCTGGGTTTAAGCCTTGTATTCTTAAATGTATTGTATGGGCATAATGCCTACATGAGAGTAACAATATTAATCCCAATTTTATATTAATAAGAAATTTATACCAATGAAAACCTTAAATTTGTATCAAATAAATTCTGTACCAATGTAAGAAATTATAACTTCAGCTTAGTAACAATTATAAGGATTTCTACCAAATGAGATTACGGCTGCACAATCAATTCTAGCTAATTCTTCCCTATTAAATTATGACTATTTTAAAATCCCTTCAGAAAAACAACCTTAGAATAACCACCTCCAGCCTCTCCATATTTAGGCAATTAGGTCAACAATTTTTCAATAACTTCTTCAAGCTGTGCATGGGTGTTGAGATATCATGGGAAAGGGTGAGGGGAGGGAAATGGGGGAGTTGTTTGGCCTTAAGAAGGCCACACCAATGATTGTTGTAGTCTCTGATGTCTGTCCTGACTGGATCCAGCAGAAAGTCTCTGAGATCAGGAGTTCAAGCAGGTCAATTCATCATGTCTGAGGATGAGACTCACCAAAACTGTACATTCTGTAATTTATAAATCTCAAAACAAAATTTTAGTATCACCAAGATATCTGTATGAATTGTATTAGTCTGTGTAGGGTGTACAGACTGGTTAGGATGAAATTCTGTTCCTTTTTTGTTTTATTCTCTTGAATCTAGTTCCGGGGTTCTCCCTCTATCAAATTTGATCCATACAGTTCTGAAAGATGTCCAGAGCCTAATCACCTTTTCTAAAAACACAAACACAAAACCTTTTCCCCAAATCAGCGTATCCTTCAGCCAGCAACCAGAAAAGCCTGTATCTTGTATTCTCTCCCCACCAAAAAATTATAACCAAAAAAACTCAAAATCACACCCATTTTGAAAATTAAAACAATATAAAACAAATGAATTAAACTAAAACACGGTATGAGCCTATTTTTAGGCTTTTTCTAATCTGCCATGCCAGGATATTAACCCAAAATTCCTGTGGAACCCATGAACAAAGAATATGAGTTTCTTGTAGACTATACATACCATCTATCTGTTATGTTCTTTATCCGGAGTCGCAGACTTCTAATTATTAATAACATTTATAATATCTATCGGCTATGCTCTCTACCTGGAGTTACAGACTTCTATTTTTCCTATCTTAGTTCTGAACTCCTGGCAAAATTTCCCACGTGATCCGGACAAACTCTGTATATAAATCTATCCTAAATGCAAACAAACCAGCCTTTGCGTTAAATCATACTTCGATCAACATCTGTCAAGGAAGCTGACAGCTTCCATTTTCTGGCTCTCTGACTTGGAGCTGTGAAAAGAGACTCCCCTGTGTTCCTTTGTTTCAAGGTACCTGCTCTTGAGTTCCTGCACTTGAGTCTACGTGACTCATCCTGGTGCCACCTTTCTCTCATTTCTTAAATTTCTAGTAGATTCTTGTCCCACCTTGGGTGCCACCTGTACTAGGAAATATTTAAAAAAGGAAAACCATCTCATGATAGCGCTGGCACCAGTGGGCCACTTGGCACCAGTGGGGTGTTCTCATCTTGGTTAGCCAGATTTGGCAGACTCTCTGGCCCAAAGCTCTCAAAACATCTCCACCAGGGTAGCTAGGTTCCCTTGGAGAGTTGCTGCCATGCCAGCCCCATGCAATGACCACCCATATCATGGTTAGTTGTCACAAATCTCTGTAACCTGGCAAAATCAAAACTCTAGAGGCTTGTAATTTATCAACCAGATTTATATCAGTAAATTCTCACCCCACAAAACATCCACACAATAAACTCAGAGCCAACTGATATTAATATAAACTTCCCACCTAGATAAGACAAATTGTCCTGTAATTATCTATCCATAAGATATTTATAGCTTCCAGTGGCTATTTAAAGCCACACAGATCTGGTTTATCCTTCTCTTCCTCTATCTTCCTCCTTCTACTTTCTCTGTCCCATCTTTCTTACTCCCTCCAACCTGGAAGTCCCGCCTACTCCTTACCCTGATTGGTCCCTTGAAACCTTTATTCATTAGGGGAAGGTCTTTACCACAGGTTGCCATATGTCTTTTTTCTTTAGTGTTATTTATCCTTTCCTCCATATACATCTTCAGATAATTTTAATAGGAATGTGAGAATTGGATCTCTCTCTCGCTCTAGCTCTCTCTCTCTCTCTCTCTCTCTCTCTCTCTCTATATATATATATATATATATATATATATATCACTATATATATCTCTATATATATATCACTCTATATATATCACATATATAATATATATCACTCTATATATATCACATATATAAATATCACTATTTATGATAAATTAGCTTCTCGAAGGAGATAAAATATATTGACAACCTAGTCCATAGCTTCATTCCTAATTCTTAATATTCTCACATCAAGTTTACAACCTTAAAATTGAAACACATAAACGCACATCAAATTTGTGATCTTACTTGTAGGAAATTAGATGTTAATGTTCAGGCTGAGCAGGGGGCATAAGTGTTGGCTTTGCCATAGAGAATTTTCAGTATGTAATATAATTTTCTCCTTAGAATAATAATGATTTGTGGATGAAAGTGAAGATAGCACTCTATCACACAAAATAGCAGTGTTTGTTACATTTACCTACAATACCATGCAGTATTTTATCCTGATACTTAAACATGCATGATGACCTCACAGATGATACAGTTTTATGACATGACACTTGCCTGACTTCACACTTCCAGCAGAAATGACATTTATGATGCCTCTTGTGCAGTGGACAAGTGTCCACAGTCTAATTTTGCTCTTTCCCAAATCATACAGATCTGGGTGAAAGGAATATTATAATTTTACAACAATGCAGTCTTGTAACCCAAGGATAGCAAAACCTGAAATGACAGACAAGGCCTCATCATGCACAGAGTGGCTCTGACAAACTTCTCCAGGCTCCCTGAAGAGAACAATTAATAATCAAATCATTCAGGATCCTATGATTGCCCCCCACAGATTCTGGCTTAAATCCTTTAGAGGATTAATCTTGCTATGGGGTATAACCTTAAGGAACTAAGATCTTTTTATGGACAATGTGAGAATTTTACATTTCCTTCATATTTAATCTAGTAAGGTCAAGCATCTATGACCTACATTTCTCATGTGAATAAATAGAGCCTAGAGAGGATGAATGTGATTGCTCCCAAATAACTGAAGATATGTTTAATGCTAAAAAACATATAAAGAACAAATTTATTTTAAAATTCATTTGAGAGTTGTTGCATCTCCCCCACTCCAGGCAGCTTGGTGTTGATGGAGAACAGCAGTAGATATTAGAGCACTAGGTTTTTAACTGCAGGATTCTAGCCACACAACAACAACAATTAGTTAGCTTTTGTTGGATCATTTTCCTTATTGATGACAGGGAGGCAATGAAACTATTATGTTATTTTAAAGATTATGATACATATAGAAAATTATGTCAATTTTCAGTGTAAGTAGCAATTGGTTTCATTATGTTCTGCTGGTATGTGCTCAAAGCTTTTCTATCTAAGCCCAAGGAAAAGACTATGCAAAAAAACACAATCTAGTCCATGAGTATTCAAAAGATGTAAATACTCATGGAACATAAGTAAAAACTTTCTAGTCCTAAGCTTTTAAAATTCAGCCAGGTAACCCTGTGATTATATATAAAAAACATTCATCTTTCTAGTTCTATAATTTCAAGTCCCTAAAAAAACCGACTTTGTATAATCAGCTGATCCTTTGACTTGTTTGGACTGAGTATATTGTATGCCATTTGACCAATATTCCTTATAAAGACAACTTTACTGAAGGCTGAATATTACTTCTGCAAAGTAATATTACTTGAGTAAATATAGAACTATGGAAGCATTTGCGGCCAAAAGTAAAAGTATAAGACATCTGTAATTCTGGATTCTGAAATAATAAAAACACAAGTATTTTTAAAGAAAAGGTTACTGTTATTACAATTAGAACATATGAATGCATTTACCTCTCGGGGGAACTAGGTGATATCAAACCTAATTCAACCATTCAAAGACTGAATGTGCCTTCATACAATTCATAATGAATAAGTTTGGTGCTGTTTACTTTTAGTAAGTTTCATTATTTTCTTATTTTAAATGATTACAAATTCTTCAAGACAAATTGTATCTTTAAATGTCAGGTATATGTAGAAATATTCACTTGAACTTAAAAATGAGATTAGGTCATCATTTTCACAATAATGCAGAAGAGCTGGGGAGAAATTGGAGTAAAATGGGATGAACAATAGAAATCCTAATGACAATGTCTCATGAGCATTTGATCTATAAAATATAGTAAATATAATAAATTATAGTAAATATATATAGTAAATGTATAGTAATTCTATGACTTTAGAGCTCAGGATACTTATATGAATTTTGCCAGATTTATTTGGTTCTTCTGGTGTGTCTGCCAGAGTTATAAATAATGAGAAAAACTCCCAGTGTCTAAATGTAGAAACTGAGTCACAAAATGTAAGTGTTGAAGCAACATTAAAGAGCCCCAAGTAAGAAGTCACCCCTCCCCACTTTTAAAAGAAAACAATTTCTACTTAATTTTCAAAGACCACAATTCAAAACATAATTATGTTACCATTAACCACAGTGTTAATATTTGTGGTATTTTTTATTCATTATCACTAATAAGAGCACCTGTGTTCTTTGGGGAAAGTGGTTTTGATCTTAAATCAGGAAATACAGAGATAGAGAGTAGTAAACATGAAAGTACAACAGTGTTCTAAAAATTAAAAGTATGTTCAAAATGAAGTTTGGTCTGACAATATTGCATATTATGCAAGGGATTACTCTGTCTTCCCCCATTCTCTTTTTTGAAATGTTATCCCCTTTCCAGTTTCCCTTCCATAAACCCCAACCCATCCCCCCTTCTTCTATGAGGGTATTCTCCCACCCATATACCCACCCCTTGATATTCCCTTACACTGGAGGGTCAAGCCTTGGCAGGACCAAGGGCTTCTCTTCCCATTGGTGCCCAACAAGGCCATCCTCGGCTACATATGCAGCTGGAGCCATGGGTCTGTCCATGTGTACTCTGGTAGTTAAGACCCTGGAGGCTCTGATTGGTTGATATTGTTCTTATGAGGTTGCAAACCCCTTCAGCCCCTTCAATCCTTTCTCTAACTCCTACAATGGGGGCCTTGTACTCAGTTCAATGGTTAGCTGCAAGCATTCACCTCTGTATTTGTCATGCTGTGGCAGAGCCTCTCAGGAGACAGCTATATCAGGCGCCTATCATCATGCACTTTTTAGCATCAGCAATATTGTCTGGGTTTGGTGGCTGTATGTATATGGGCTGGATCCCCTGGATGGCCTTTCCTTCAGTCTCTATTCCAAACTTTGTCTCTGTATTTCCTCCTATGAATTTTTGTTTCCCCGTCTAAGAAGGACCGAAGCATCCGCACTTTGGTCGTCCTCCTTCTTGAGCTTCATATTGTCTGTGAATTGTATCTTGAGTAATCCAAGCTTTTGGGCTAATATCACCTTATCAGTGAGTGCATACCATTTATGTGTGTGTGTGTGTGTGTGTGTGTGTGTGTGTGTGTGTGTGTGTGTGTGAGAGAGAGAGAGAGAGAGAGAGAGAGACAGAGACAGAGACAGAGAGAGACAGAGAGAGAGACAGAGAGAGAGACAGATTGGGTTACCTCATTCAGGATGATAATTTCTAGTTCCATCCATTTGCCTATGAATTTCATGAAGCCATCGTTTTTAATAGCTGAATAATACTCCATTGAAATAGAGCTAAAATGTACTATATTTTCTATATCCATTCCTCTGTTGAGGGGCATCTGGGTTCTTTCCAGCTTCTAGCTATTGTAAATAAGGCTGCTATGAACATAGTGGAGCATTTGTCCTTGTTATATGTTGAAACATCTTTTGGGTATGTGTCCAGAAGTGATATAGCTGGGTCCTCAGGCAGTACTATGTCCAATTTTCTGAAGAAACTCTACACTGATTTCCAGAGTGTTTGTACCAGCTTGCAATCCCACCAATAATGGAGGAGTGTTCCTCTTTCTCCACATCCTGGCCAGCATCTGCTGTCACCTGAGTTTTTGAGCTTAGCCATTCTCACTGGTGTTCGGTGGAATCTCAGAGTTGTTTTGATTTGCATTTCCCTGATGCTAAGGATATTGAACATTTCTTTAGGTGCTTCTCGGCTATTTGATATTCCTCCTCAGTTGAGAATTCTTTGTTTAGCTTGGAACTCCTTTTTTTAATAGGGTTATTAGGATCTCTGGAATTTACCTTCTTAAGTTCTTTGTGTATATTGGATATTAGCCCTCCATTGGATGTATGATTGGTAAAGATCTTTTCCTAACTATTGGTTGCCATTTTGTCCTAATGGCAGTGTCCTTTGCCTTACAGAAGCTTTATGATGTCCCACTTGCCAATTCTTGATCTTAGGGCATAAGCCATTGGTGTTTTGTTCAGGAAAAATTCTCTAGTGCCCATGTGCTTGAGGCTCTTCCCCACTTTTTCTTCTATTAGTTTGAGTGTATCTGGTTTGATGTGGAGGTCCTTGATCTACTTGGACTTAAGCTTTGTACAGTGCAATAAGAATGGATCAATTTGCATTCTTCTACATGCTGACCTCCAGTTAACCAGCACTGTTTGTTGAAAATGTTTTTCCCCCACTGGATGGTTTTAGCTCCTTTGTCAAAGACCAAGTGACCATAGGTGTGTGGGTTCATTTCTGGGTCTTCAATTCTATTCCACTGATCTATCTGCCTGTCTCTGTACCAATACCATACAGTTGTTTTGTTTTTTTTTATCACTATTGCTATGTATTACAGCTTAAGGTCAGGGATGGTGATTTCCCGAGAAGTTATTTTATTGTTGAGGATAGTTTTTTGCTATCCTGAATTGTTTGTTATTCCAAATAACTTTGCAAATTGCTCTTTCTAACTCAATGAAGAATTGAGTTGCAATTTTGATGGGTATTGCATTGAATCTGTAGATTGCTTTTAGCAAGATTGCCATTTTTACTGTATTAATGCTGCCAATCCATGAGCATGGAAAATTTTTCCATCTTTTGAGATCTTCTTCAATTGCTTTCTTCAGAGACTTGAAGTTTTTGTCATACAGATCTTTCACTTGCTTAGTTAGAGTCACAACAATGTATTTTATATTGTTTTTTTACTATTGTGAAGGGTGTCATTTCCCTACTTTCTTTCTCAGTCCATTAATCCTTTGAGTAGAGGAAGGCTACTGATTTGTTTGAGTTAATTTTATATCCAGCCACTCTGCTGCAGTTGTTTATCAGGTTTAGTTTCTATGGTGGAATTTTGGGTGTCACTTAAGTATACTATCACATCATCTGCCTTCCATCCCATCAATGCCTCCTCCTCTCTACCTGTTTCTATCAATGCCATGCCCACCTCCCCTTCCCATCCTTTTCCAAGGCATGAGACTTCTGGATTGCTTTGTGACCCCATTAGCTTAGCCAGGCTCATCTTTGTGAAAGTTAGATTCTAAATATCCATTAAAATCTGGTAGTGTCACTAGTGGGCATACAATTTAAGGAAGCAGGGGTATATAGGAACACAGGTCATATGATGGGGAACATGGGGATAATGGGGAGAGGCATGTCAGTAGTAAGAACAAAGAAGGTAGGGCAAAGGAATGGGCTAGGAGATGAGGAAATTAATACTAAGGAGATGTGAAAAAACTGTATCTTTTAACTTGGTTACAGAATAGTAGGTATCCATATGGGGTTTCCATATCTTGGGAACACATGGTTTTCTGTTATACACAGAGATTAATTCAATCAGTACTGTTCTTTCTGCATTGTTAGCCACAAAGCACCTCACAAATAATTTTAACAAGGACACAGGTAGAGTCAATTGCTAAAGGGAAAGTGGAGGCAGGAAGTCCCAGTTGTGTTTCTCATCACCAGGACAAAATTCTTGGCAGATGCAATCTATAAGGGAATATGGATTTTTTTGGCTGGGGATTTAAGATGGGATGCAGTGGATAATGGGGAGACCCATAGCTGCAGGAGCCTGAAATGGCTGGTCACTACACACCACAGCCAGGAAGCAGAGAGAGACATGGTTGTGCAAGGCTTGCCTGTTCTTTGCTTCTTCCTTTTTTTTAATTCCAGTATAAGTCTCCATTCCATGGGGAGTATCATCGACATTTGGGGGTGAGCCTTCCCTTCAAAGTTAGCACTCTGTGGAAACAGCTACATCTGTGTCTCCCAGATGATTCTAAATCCTGTTAAACTGACCATGAAACTTAATCATTATCACAGAGAGATGCAGTGTTTGAAGAAACCACAGTAAGCCATGACGGAACACAGGAAATAGGCAGAAGAGAGAATTCAGTGTCAAGAAGATGGAGAAATGAGTGTAAGGAAGTTGGAAAGGAGTGGCCTTCTGTAACTTCTTTTTAAAAAGTATAGCTTCCTGATGACTCCATTACTCTATTCCTTTTTATTATTACTATTTTATTCTCATAATCCTATGCCCTTTTCTCTTGGGACTCGCAGAAAAGCAGCTAAGCCTCCTTGTTCACAGGGATCTAGATCTTTGCTGAAGATAAATTTGGTTACACCAAAACCCTCACTGTCTTTACACAGCCACCAGTGGTGACTTCCTTTTGGATTTTGTGACTCATCTCATTACAGAGCTGATCTCGAGCATTCGTACCATGCATGGACAGTCAGAGGAAAAGCTTTACTTACTGAGCTGAACTTGGCAGGGACAAACAAAAGAAATCCTGTTGGCTTTTCCAGTGCTGTCTTAATTCAGCCTTTGTGCTACCAAACGTCTCTAGGAGGTGAAACGTTCCCTCTAGCATGTTCTCAGTTAATAAATGATCTGTAATTTGGGGTATAAAGGTATTAATCCAGTCCAGTATAAATGTAAATCCCTTTGAAATTAAACCACTGCTTTTTCCTGCACGGACGTATTAAAGGCAGACAAACCAGTAGCCAAAGAAGCCTGTTTAGCTTCTCCATTACTCTCATGGTTGGTAATTAAGGCTCATTAAAAGGTCAAGAGGCTAGAGGAGGCTGTGGAGAAAAATTAGACAAGAAATTCCCTCCTCACCTCCCTACTCTCTCCTTTCCTCCCTCTCTCCCTCATTTTCCTCCTGCTTCTTTTTGTTTTTGTTCTGTTTTGTTTTGTTTGATTTTTTTTTCAAGACTCTGTGTAGCCCTGGCTGTCCTGGGATGGCCAGTTTGGAACTCAGAGATCTGCCTTCCTCCTGAGAGCTGGGATTAAAGGTGTGCATCACCACTGCCTGGCAAAAGAGAAGTTTCTTATTGGATGGTACTGTGTCCAGTCCTAAAGGAGCTGGACAGTCACTGGCTAACTCTTCCTCATTGCCCTGCCATGGCTCACGTGAGGCCTTGTCCCTCAGCCATTCTCATCCTGACAGACGACTGATGCTGTGTCCCAAGCCTCTTATATTCTAAGGTCCCTTGTTTCTGGGCTGGATGTCCTCTTCAGTGTGATCCCAATGAACAGCTCTTAGCAGAGTCAAATCACAACAAACTTCCTCACACAATGCTTGAATGCAAGAGTGTGTGTTTATGGACTAAGGAGACATTCTGGAAAGAAGAAACATTCCACACATACCCTTGCTTTCTGCTAGGTCTAGCCCTCTGAGCTTTAGGGCTTGCTCTCATAAAAATGTCCACCTACAGAAGCTGGTTTCTACGTGACCCCCTTGTCATTCCCAACTTCCTAACCATCTAAGGATGCTGAAGAACTAGAATCTCTGAGGGACCCTGTTGTGTCAGGTGAAAACCCTTCTAACCTGTGACCTAGGAGTTAGTTGTCCATCTGTAGTGCCAGTTTCAATTTTGTGTTGAAAGGTTGAGGATGTAGGGTAATATCCAGCAGGCCCAACCCAGTCCACGGCCCATTCTTACAAATGATTTTCATCAGGATACAGCCCGCTCATTGTTTTTCCTGTTGTGTATTATTGCTTTTATACCTGAGGACAGAGTCCACCCATTGCTGGAGAGATTGTTTGTGCCACAAAATGCAAAGCACACGCTTTCTGACCCTTTAAAGGAAAAGCTTGCTGGACCCCATTTTGTAGATGTGAAAACCAAGGAATTGCAGCTATGGACACTGCAAGGAACCTCAGACTCCTTAGATTAATCCAGAAATAGAAGCAAAATGATGTGAGGCATGTAAATCCATTCATTTATAATTCAAAAAAATTTAAACAGCAAAGGTAATACTCTAGGAACATCTGGATGCTGGCTACTGGGGAAAGAAGTATTTAGAAATGACTGTGGGAGTAGAAGTGCAGAGACGTTCCTCTATACTGACAGGGTTTCCTTTTTTCTTTCACATGGCGAACATGTAAATGCCTTCATTTTGTGACTATCAGTTGAATTGTTCGTGTATAATATGAACTGTCTCTGTATGGTATGTGAAGCCTCAGTAATGAATTTATATAAAAACAATTACTGGTATCAGGTCCGAAAGAAACCCAGGACAAAGTTCTTGTGGCTCCGTCCAGCATCTCAAATCTTGTTCTCTACCCTAAACCTCTCCCCTACAGGGACTTCCCCTTCCCTAGCTTCTGATTCCTAATGGAAACCATTTCAGCCCTCTGGTCTCTTGGCTCTGCTCTTGGTCCTCAGCTCCTCTCTTGCTTGACTTGCCCTCTCTCTTCTTCTCTCCTCTGTTCCTCTTCCTCTCCCTACCTCTCTCTTCTCTCGTGGCCCCTTTCATATGCCTCTGGCTGAACTCTGCCTCATATCTACAATAACGTCCTTTTCCTCATCCTTACCTTGGAATAGTCATGTGCTCCTTTTCACTCAACTGGTATACAGAGAATATAGAGTGGGAGAACAGAACATGTACAGTGTGGAGCAGGACGTTCCAACACATGCCCATCTCATTACAGTTGCTTGAATAATTTGCTTTCTAGTGGTCATTAGCAAACCACCTTCTGTTTCTTCTTCATACTTTTAATTCTTTCTGCATCTATGTAGTTTGTCCTGGCAGTTTTGCTTTCTGATGGTTAAAGTCGAATGGGTCAGATCTGATCTCCTGCATGTGATTGCCACACTGTTTACTGAGTGAATCGTCATTGTCACCGTCCAGAGGAAAACTTCCCTCGTGCTTCCTACAGTTCAATCTGAGGTGAAAATGAAAACCAGGGGAACGAGTCTGGACAGAAGCAGATTGTCCCTGGTTAGAATACTAACCAGCAGTCATTTCTCCACCTAGATGGAGACTCTACACCAAGGCCAGGACCTTGAGGGTTTTATAAAGAAGAAAAAGGAACTTTTGGAGTGGAATTTTCCATCTGCTCATTGTTCCCAGCTGCCCGGGGTTGTAAAGACCAAGGGGCAGGGGATTCTTATCAATACCTTAGATTTCTTGTCAGAGGCTCTCAGCTCCCAAATGCCTGTAGATGATATCGCCAGGTAAACTTTTCTGTTGGGAGTTTCTCAGCTTGTCCGAGGCTGTTGGGTCATTAACTCTTTACTGCTTCTGCCAGAACATTCCATTCCTGCTGTGATTCATATTCAGGGTAAGTTTCCTACCCTCTGCTTTATGGAATTCTGTATGTCCTGGGCATGCCACAAAATACATAATCCTAAAACCAAACAGAAGCATGCTCATGACTTTTCACCTCCTTCCAGATTCCTCTGATTCACCTTACAGCTAAAACTTGGTGTTTTCACTGGAGTCAGGGTCTCTACTGCCCCTGGCATTTCATTAGCCTTTGATTTGTGAGAAAGAACCACTGCCTCTCTAGAACTCTCATCAAATGGAATGATTGTCTGATCAGTTTTGAGACCTTTAATAGAGAAGCAACAAACAAAGGGCCAGTGCAGGGAGCAGTTATGACTGTGGTGGGGTGGGTGTCATTAAAACGAAGAGACACATGAACTACAGGAAAAGTACTTAAGATTTGGAAGTCAAAAAGGAAAGAAAAAATGACTCAAAATATTCAAATTGAGACTTAAAAAATAATGAGAGCAATATGAATATGTCAGGTGATTCTAGATAATTTTAGATATGCTTTATATTTAAAATATAATATTTGACTTTTAAAAACAATGTTCTAAGCAAATTATTGTTTAGGGAAAAATTCTCCTGGTCATGGCAGAAACACATTTAATGTAACTTGTGGTCCAGGGTGCTTTTGATGATGCTTCTAGTGATAAACTCAATGGAAAGAGAAACAAGTACATTTTCCTGAAGCCAAGATTGCCGCTCTTGCTTACAAAGACGGTGCATCTGCCTCCTTTCTACTGTGTTCCCTTTAAGCCTTCAGGGCAGTGGTAGGTCGGATATTTCTCGCTGGGCTATCTCAGTCATCTCCCACATTGGAAGGAGCTCCAGGCTGAGAGCACAGACAGCTTCAGAGGATATGACTACTTAGACTCAATCACAAAAAGCTCTGGATTGGAAGCAAGTAGAAAAAAGAAAGAAAAGAAAAGAAAAAAGAAAAAGAAGGTAACTCTGACAGAAGGAACTGTGTAATCAACAGAAGGACAACAGATTGAAGGTTATTGCAAAAATGACAGTGAATCCTATCAGTCTAGACTGAAGACAGGCATCTGAGTATTTAAGCACATTGTAAACCCCAGGATTATATTATTTACTGGGGACAAAAATAAAACCTGTTTCTAATTGCAGCAGGGCTCTGCCCTCCACCGGCTAGAATACAGACACATCCTTAGTACACACCTTTAATTCCAAATAAGGAAGGTAAAGTTGGTAAAGTTAATTTGTAGAAGAAGCACCCATGTTTGAAAGTGATGTCTAATTGAGTGGCAGATAAAGGGATGAATCAGAGAAAGATTTGACAGAATAGGATACGCCTAACTCTGATAAGAAAAGAGAGGAAGGGAAGCTACTTAGGGGGCAGTGCAGAGAGAGGAGGAGTTTTACTGGGAGAGTGGCAAAAAGACAGGTTGCAAGGAGAACAAGCTAGACACAGGCGAAGACAAAAAACGTCAGGGAATGAGAAGAGGCCAGAATATCAGAACAGGTTACGAGAGTTAGTTCGAGACTAATCAGAGCAATCCAGGAGAAACTGAGAGAAACCAAATTGAATCAGTCAGCTGGGAAGGAGTTTGAGTCAGAACAGCTGAGTAGACAGCTTGCCAGAGTTCAGAACACAACAAGGAAGGGATGAGCTTATTCAGCAGCAAGTCTCAGAGGCTGGAAACATTCTAGGCCTAGATTAGAAGCTCCAGGACTAGGCCTAGGTTAGCAGACTGAGACAGTTAGCCTTGGAGATGACAATTACTCTAGGAGAATAAAGGGTACTTTGCAGGGATGTAATCATTCCCTACTTCTTCACAACATGGCCCTACTTCTTAGGAGGGGTCTAAGAACAAGAGTGTTGAGGACTACAAGGGTGCACCACCACATGGTGCCTCAGGCAGTCTGAGGGTGAAAAACACACAGCAGCCCTATACACAGCTTCAGCTTCCTCCACTCTCTATGTGGCTAGGTGTGGTACAGTCAAATGGTCTTCATCTCCTAGGTCCAGAGCCAGCAGATGCCTCAGCTGGGCCTCAACACAACTTAATAGTTAACACCAGATTCAAATAAACAAGCTCCTCCTCTTATAGGTCTCCTTCCTCAACTCATGCCTCAGGCCTGAGGGACCATATGCATGGATTCTCCTGAAGACCCTCGTTCTGGGATCACACCGTCTGCTCTCTGAGTGCCCAGCCAGTTACTTGCAGACTTCTCACATTTCTTCCATGTGCATCCATCCAGGACAGGTGAGTAGCACGTTGTGTTCTGATTTTTAAATTTTATTTCTATTCATTGTTGCAGTCTCTGGTCAGTGCACCCAAACTCAACTTCCTCCTCGTCAGTGCTCTCTTAGAAAGTGGCTCTCCTGGTGTACAGTCATTATCCTAGAACAAACTCAAGACCCCCACAGTGAGAATACAGTCTAGTATCCCACTTAGTTGTGCGTCTGTCTTGACTAGTTACCATCACATTGGAAGTTAGAACTTTCTTTTCTATTGGTTATTTTATGTATTTACATTTCAAATGTTATCCTCCTTCCCAGTTTCCCCTCTGAAACCTCCCCTTCCCATCCCCCTCCCCCTGCTTCTATGAAGGTGCTTCCCAGTCCTCCCCACCCACTCCTGCCTCATATCCCTAGCAGTTCCCTATTCTGGAGCATTGAGTCTCCACAGGACCAAGGGGCTCCCACACCATTGAGGCCAGGTAAGGCAATCCTCTGCTACATATGCAGTTGGAGCCACATGTACTCTTTGGTTGGTGGTTTAGTCCCTGGGAGCTCTGGGAGCTCTGGTTGGTTGATATTGTTGTTCTTTCTACAGGGTTGCAAACCTCTTCAGATCCTTCAGTCCTTCCCCTAACTCCCCTGTGCTCAGTCTGATGGTTGGCTACAAGCATCTACATTTGTAATAGGCTCTTGTAAAGCCTGTCAGGGGACAACTATACCAGGCTCCTGTCAGCAAGCGCCTCTTGGCATCAGCAATAGTGTCTGGGTTTGGTGTATGCAGTTGGAATGGATCCCTAGATGGGGTAGACTCTGGATGGGCAATCCTACAGTCTCTGTACACTCTTTGTCATTGCATTTCCTTTAGACAAAAGCAATTCTGGTTTAATGTTTTTGAGATGGGTGGGTGGCTCCATCTTTCAAACAGGGGCTGTGCCTAACCTTTGGACATGGTCTCTGTAGGTTCTCTCTCCCCTTTTTTGGGTATTTCAGCTAATGTCATCCCCATTGGGTCCTGGGAACCTCTTGTTTCCCTGGCATCTAGGGCTTTCTAGTGGCTACCCCAGTTCCCCACCCCTCACTGCTACACACCCCCAGTCCATTTCCTGACTCTGTATTTCTTTCCCTTCTCCTCCCCTACTTGACCCCTCCCCGGCCTTCCTTTCCCCTCCTCTCTCCTTCCCAGAATCCTCCCTCCCTCTACTTCCTTTGATTATTTTGTTTCCCCTTCTAAGTATGACTGAAGCATCCACACTTTGGTCTTCCTCCTTCTTGAGCTTCATATGGTCTGTGAGTTGTATCGTGGGTATACTGAGCTTTTTGTTAATATCCTAACAGTGAGTACATAACAGGTGCATTCTTTTGTGACTGGGTTACCACACTCAGGATGATATTTTCTAGTTCCGTCCATTTGCCTGCGAGTTTCTTGAAGTCATTGTTAGTTTAGGGAGAAACTGGTTAAGAAAACAGTTGAGGCTTTGAATCAAGGACAGTGCAGCCAAAGACATGCATGGAATGAAGAGTCGCTGCACTGAGAAAAAGATAAGCATGCAATGTATTAGGCCGAGAAGTGTTAAGAAGGAAAACAAAATTATATACAGTATTTTGCCTCAACAGAGGGAAAAATTAGACCTTTCAATTTGAATTGGGAGCAAACCTGAAGTTAATAGATTCATTGTAATTGCCAAGCCTGTCTTAGAACTGTTATTACTTAAAGGCTTTTCCCTGTGGCCTAGGAGAAATTTATGGAAAGTATCCACTCTGCAGAATGTTTTCTACTCATAGCTCTGTGTACAGAGTATTCAGCCATCCGAAGCTGCAATGGATGTTGTTCCTTTGATGGGACAAGCATGCTGCATAGGAAGACTGCTATATCCTTGCCATGACAGTCCACTCTTATAAGATTAGGCATTGTTATACACCCATCAAGAAAGGCTGTGAATAGCTATACTTCAAAACTCTTACTCTATGGGTGAGGCAGCAGCTGTAGCAATGTGTGCCCGAGAAATGGGTAATCCATCCACTCAGTGATCCTTTAATTTGTTGAATTTTCTCAAATATATTAGTATAAGCTAAGGACAGATTAGACTTGTTCTCAGACTATTACCCACTTTTACGTTAGCTCTATAACTGTAAAAGCTGAAAATTTTGCAACTTTCAAATAGAAAGAAAGGTGGTAGGGTAACGGTGGTAACTCACATCCTAATACCAGTGAGTTTGTGGTCCGTGTAGAGAAACATGAAGAAGAACTTAAACTACTGTGTTAGCCATTCAAATAGAAGTTATTTATCTAAAGGAAATGATCCTTAGCTCTGGAAAATGTACAAAAGGGAAAAAGAAGGGAGATGCCTCATTATTACAGGGAGCTGGGTCATTGGAAGAGAAAGGTGCAGAAAGTCCGTAAGATGCCTAACGTATAAGGAAACGGGAAACTGAAGGGGGAAGGGAGGAGCATAACAGGCCAAAGCTCCTAGTTAGAAATTTGCAAATGGGGGTTGGGAATTTAGTTCAGCGGTAGAGTGCAAGGCCCTGGGTTCAGTCCCCAGCTCCGAAAAAAAGAAAAGGAAAAAAAAAAAAAGAAATTTGCAAGTGGCTATAAATGAACAGGTTGTGAGAGAATCATGGCAGGAGTGGGAACTGGGGGATATCACCTACTTTAGTAACTTCTCAGTCCAATCTGTCCTTAACCTGTCTGATAGACACTCATATTTCTCCCATTCTGAATCTTGGGATCTCTTACTTTGAATGTTATAGTAGATCAACATGGTGGTTAGCATTGATGGGAGCCAGGTGTCCCCTCTTTTCCTGTATGGTTCCCACGTGTGTATGTCTGTCATCTTGCTGGGGAACACCTGTCCTTTAACCTGATCCTTCTAGAGAGACTCCTGTGTAACTTCAATGCTGCTATAGTCTGTGTTCTAGATGGAGGGCTCGTGGAGCTTGGAGATAAGAGAGGATGTTTAATTGATTTTGCTTCTGAAGGAGTCTAGTGTTCATGTTAAAAGGTTCTTTAAAGGTCTTGGGACGTGATGCTTTTAGTCATTAAAAGGTTGAGGAACGGGCTGGAGAAATATCTCAGTAGTTAAAAGCACTGGCTGCAGAGGCCCTGGGTTCAATTTCCAGGACCTGTGTGGCAGCTCACATCGGTCTGTAACTCTAGTTCCAAGGGACCACACACGGTCACAGACACACATGTAAGCAAAACACCAATGTACATTACATAAATCATTTTTTAAATGGGACTGGAAAGATGGTTCAGTGGTTAAGAGCACTGGCTGCTGAGCTTCCAGAGGTCTTGAGCTCAATTCCCAGCAACCACATGGTGGCTCAGAACCACCTAGAATGTGATCGGATGCCCTCTTCTGGTGTGCAGGTGTACATGCAGATAGAGCGCTCACATTGAAGAAGGGAAAAGGAAAGGAAAGGAAGGAAGAGAGGTAAAAGTCAAGGAATTCGTCCCACTAAAGGGGTCATAGTTATTGAAAATGCAGCTGAATTCCTGGTAGTCTCAGGATCTAGAGAACAATTGCAGATCCATGACCATCTTTCTTTCAGTTCCTTGCTTCACAGGGCCGCTTGCAATCTTGCTTAACTAAGAGAAATATTTAGCATACTTTCTGTCAGCTGCGGAGGATAAAATGAAACAATCTATGACTCCGCCCCTTTTGCACATAGAGTGACCTGTGCAAAAAAACTACTTGGTGGGACCAGTAAAGAACTATAGACTGCGAACGGAAAAGCTTGCAAAATGACTGAGCATTGTGTGCCCTAAAGTCCTGATTTAGTCATTGGCAGTCTGAAGGGAGTTTTGAACAGTGGCCATCGCCTCTAGCCCTTCCTCTCACGTCAGTGATTCACGTCTGTTCATACTGCATGTTCAGTAACGTCTGGTGCTTTACGCGCTGTGGTGAAGGAGGCCACCTGAGGTTTCCTATGCTGTGGCAGCTTAGGTGGCGGCATTAAATCTCACACTTGTCAAAGCTGCAGTTCTTGCTTCGAGATGTAAAATATTTGTGTGTGGATACACGGCGCTAATAATAAATATGTATTTGGCATCTGTCATATTATGAGTTTTAGTTTTAAAGTAGAAAAATATTTACTTCCCTGAAGACCTAAAAGACTCTCATGGAGGATGACCGTGTGGGCTCTCAGGACTGTAAATGCCTGCTCAGGTGGAGGTAGCTTTGCTGGTGCTGCAAATGCTAAATGAAACTGTAGCGGCTCCAGTGTAGACGCTCTGCGTGGACACGCCAAGGGACGGTTTTCGTAAATTTAAGTAAAAGCTATGCAATCGTGTTGGGCAATTTCTCTTCTCTAGGTGGGCAGTTCATACCAATGTCGATTGGCTCTGAGTTTATTGTGTGGATGTTTCGTGGGGTGAGGATTTACTGATACAAATCTGACTTGGTAAATTGCAATCCTCTGGAGTTTTTTTTTTTTTTTTTTTCTTTTTTTTTTTTCAGAGCTGGGGACCCGACCCAGGGCCTTTGGAGTTTTAATTTTACTGGTTACAGGGATTTGTGACCACTCACCGCGAGATGGGCAATCCTTGCATGGGGCCAGCCATGGAAGTGGCGAGACCGCCTCTGGGGCCAGAGTAGCCAGTGCTAGCATAGGATGGTGCGTCCTTTTTTCTATTAATGCAACACAATTGGACAGATGAATTACAGAGGCACTAAAAGTGTATTTGACTCAGAATTGCCTACCAAAGTAGTTTCCACAATCTGTTTGCTCAGCTAGTGCTGTGACATCTGCCTTCGGCAATGACCTGGTTGTAAGAGGGATTTGTGACAATGTAGCTAGGAGCTTTCTCCATGGCATGGGATTAGCTCCGAAATTCAATTGTTTGACCCAAAATGTCCGTATCTCACAATGCCTATGAGATGCTAGGAATCTGTTTCTGCCAGAAGAATCCCAGCTCTAAAACGTTGCCATAGTAAGATTTTTTTTAGTTTTCCTTTGAATAAAGCTAATTATGAGCACAGGTGGCCATCAAATTACCAAGTAAATGGAAGATGAACTGTCGGTAACAAAATGTGTTAAAAAGTCCTCCCATTGAGACATCTCATGTTTACTTTGAGGATATGTCCAGGAAAAATATGCATGTGCTTTATATATTTATGTGTAAGTATGAAGCCATATGGGTTGGAGAGAACCCAGAATCACTGAATGCAGCCACACTAACTTTCTTGCTACTGTTCCCATTGAGATTTAGTCTGAAGTCTAAAAGCAGTATTTGTAGCTAAACTAACGGAAGAGCCCTTTAGATCTCCTCATGCCTCTATGTACACTAAATTTGAATTACCTACAGACTGACCATGCTTTACAAATATGTGGAGTCTGGGGTGTCATGCTTGGCCACATATGTGCACACACACACAGATAAAATAAAAACAATATATACGACAAATATGTGGGTACATGATAACTTGAGTCCTCATGGTATCCAAAGAGAGATGACCTATTCACTTTGCAAAAGGTGATATATAACTTGGGGTATATTAATATATTTTTGTACATCAGAAAAATGTAATAATGAAGCCATTTAGATAAAGAATGCTTAGTCCATTGAGCTTCATTAATATAAGCAAAGACCCCATGCAGTGTGGAATATATTACACAAATTGCACTTCTCAATGGCAAAGATGAGTCATGTTATTTTCTCTGCCTCAACTGTTCTGAAGAAGTGGAAATGACTTTTTTCTCTCACTTAGCACATTTGTCTTTTTACTATTTCTAATCTGCCTTGACTTGGATGTCCATCTCCACACCCTTAGTCAAATCTAGTAACGTAGGAGTCTTTAGAATGCATCAGAAAATTGGTAAGAGCTAAAAGGAGTGGAAAGTGACCGACAAACGAAGTAGACGGGCAAAGGTATCACCTTAGAATCAGGGGAACTATTAAAAATCACAAAAGATCTTGAAGAAATAAGAACTCATTGACTCGTGAAGGAAATTGGCAGTGGTAGCACATATGGCCGCTTGTGGGAGTCCACATCCCGTTCTTACATAGGGAGTGCACGAGCGAGCACTGTAAGAGCCCCTTCCCATAGATTTCATTTAGTGAGAACGATTCATCTGAGGCTTTAAAACTTTTAGGAGAAATACAGATGTATATACATTCAGTAGTTAATGTTGCTATAGGTCATGAGGCAATGCTGAATAGCACTAGGTAGAGAAAATATCAAATGACTGAAAGCATTCTATATCTTTCCAAAAATGTGTCTGAAAGCCACAAGACATGCAAGTTTGACCTGCACAGCCCTGATGAACTGATGAGGGAGTCGCCTGAGTTCATGGGCAAAACTATTCAGTGTGTATTGATGGTATGATTACAGAGAACTATACTCATTCATTATTGATTTCCGTAATCAAATATCTACAGTGATTCATAAAAAGCAAGGTAGTGGTCATTCTTTTATTTCTGCATTTTAGAGAAATCATTCCAAACCACTTTAACTATCCGGGACTAGTTAATGTAGCAGCTCTGTCAGGATCCTCAAGCCCTTACTCTGTGAATTCATTACACAGCATGTCAAGTCTGCTTCTTAAGCCAGAAGTCCCATGCAACATTACAGGCACATTAAATACATACATGCACTTGTGGCATACTCATTCACAAGTATATTGTTACCATGACTACGGATTCTAGTATGTATCTTTTAACCTTGGCAATTTTGTATTTCGTCTATATTTTTCCAATTCTATTTGTAGGTAGAGATTATTAAAATATTGTGGCGTCTCATGGGAAAGGTAGCACACCTTTTGAAGTATCCATGTAGTTCTTTCTTTCTTTTTTTTTTTTTTTTTCGGGGCGGGGGACCGAACCCAGGGCCTTGCCCTTGTTGGGCAAGCGCTCTACCACTGAGCTAAATCCCAATCCCTCATGTAGTTCTTAACTCAAAAGTTTCTTCAAATACTGTTTCAGGCATAGCCAACGACTGCCTGCTCCTATTCAGGACCCTGTGTTGTCGGATGCGATTGAGCGGGCTCTGCTCAGACACTTAGAGTAGCGGCAGGAGACTGTCATGCATGAGGAATTTTCAGAATCTCATTATCGGCACAGTGGAGCAGAGAAAACTGAAAAAGGAAGCGCGTGCGTGAGCAACAGTAAGCAAAGGCAGATGCTCAGCGTGCAGCCGATGAGGAAATGGGAATGCTGCCTCTTGCGAGCAGACTTCCTGCTCCTTGCGGTGTCAGTGAGGTACCGTGTAATGAGTCATTCCTTGAGTCCCGAAGAGAATATTAGATACCCTGGAAATGGGACTGCAGATAGCCGCGTGTTCCCTGACGTGGGTTCCAGGAGCTGACTTGTGGTCCTCTGAAAAGCAAGGTCTCATAACCACCGGTTAGACTTATTTTTCTCATGTCCTCATTTTGTTTTTAATGACAAAAAAATTACTAACAACAAAATTATATCCATGGGGTACCACGGTTGTTTCTATTTCTTGGCTAGTAGGAATAGTGTTGAAGTAAACATGGGAGTGGAGATGCTTTTTCTGAACATTGTATTCATTGCTTTTAGCTCGTACCCAGTAGCAAGATTGATGGGTTTATGGTAATTCAATTTTTAGGGTTTTTTTTTTGTTTGTTTAGAGAGCAATAATGCTGTTTGCCGTGAGTGTACGACCAAGCATGAGTAGCCATTCTGTTACCTACTTCCGTGTTCTCACTGTCCTCTGTCTCTTGTCTCTCCTATTGTTGGCCATTCTACCAATAAAGGAGGGGGTGTCTTAATGTAACCTTCACTTTAACTTTTGTTATTTTTGAAGACTTCATTATAAATCGATCGAGCATGATTATATCACGTAATCCTATCAGGCAAAGGAAGCTAAGGAGAATAAAATCTCTCCTAATGGGCTCCTCCGCGCTCGGGGGAGGCTGCCAGTTGCCCTCCTACATGAGTTTACATTTGAGCTTCCAACAGCAAACTTGGTGATATTTCCTACCATCTGTCCCAGCGCATTCTTAGAAGCCGTTTTCACAGCCAATTTATAATGAAACCGTCTCGGGGTTGGGGATTTAGGTCAGTGGTAGAGCGCTTGCCAAGCAAGCGCAAGGCCCTGGGTTTGGTCCCCAGCTCCGAAAAAAAAAGAAAAAAAAAAGAAAAAAGAATGAAACCGTCTCAGGCCAAGGGAATAAGAAGGGGTTCCTAGGTTTTTGTGTTTTCCTGTGGGCCTGAAGAAAATGTGTGCTGCGTCTCAGAATCAAGTCGGTCTTTGACAGGATTCCCACACGATTGCTGCCTGGTGCCTATGGACACAATACTTCCCATCTCTTATCACAACTACTAATTAGTGATTTCTATCTTACCATAAGATGTCACAGATGAATACCATTTTGATTGAGCTGCAAGACACTGTAGAGAAACTACTTAAGGACCACAACACACTGAAACAAATTCTTTGGAGGGAAGGCCATTTTTTTCACTGAGTAAATGTGTCTGTGGCTACTTTCACTAATTTTTTTTTTGTGACTTAAACTAATATAGGTATACATGTAGGGTTGGTAATTTTGGCGGTGTGAGTCAATCGCCATCATCTTGACTGGACTATTACAGGTGTTTTACACTCACACAATGGAAGCAGGCCAGGACTCTTCCTAATATTTTTCTCTTCTTAAAGTACTTGCTTTTCTTCATTTCTCATATTGAAACTGATTATCATTTTCACAAACAGCTCCATATTTTATTAAGACAAATTTATAACTAGTTATGGTGAGGAAAATTAGCCATAAATCGAAGAATTTAACAAAAACTTATGTGTCAATGAGAAAGCCGCAGTAGCCCCTGCCACTCATTTGGAGGAAATTTTCTGTCACATTTTAAAAATAAATAGATGTGATTTTTTGATATTTGCATTTGGCAAGTTTGCAAGTTTCTCCTTACAAGGTCTAGAAAGGTGAACTTGGGAGAATCGTGTTATGTGGTCCCTCTCCCACAGTAGTTAAAGAGTCCGCAGGGCCTTCTGGCATCATCCCAGTCTTTCTTCCTGCATGCTGCCTCCTCCTTGAGAGGCAGAGTGAGTTTACAGGGGGAGCAAGGATCTTGCTGGCCCAGCCATGGCTAGTGGGAAACTGGGAAAGCCCTGAAGCCAGCACAGTTGTTTGACACAGTTCGGCAAAGCTGAGCTGAATACTGCTTCCGCCACTGTGCTGTTTCTCACATTATGATTCATTCATGTCTTTTCCCAGAAAACCATTTCTGCTCTCAAAGAAGTAACCTTATCTGGCCCTACTTTGGGGTCTTTGTTGCCATGGGAATTGTGAAAAGCGCAAAAATGTGCTTATATTAAATCATATATACATATATATGTATATATGATCTAATAAAGGAAATATAAGAATTTCCCAATTATAAGAAGACTGGCTCACATTAGGTTACAGTGAGATTTTTGTAAATAAAAAAAAAGGGAAAACAAATGAATAGGATAAGTCAGCCTGCAACCTAGGAGAGATTTCAAACTTTTAAGCCAGTGTAACTCACAAGTTGTACTTCAACCACTATTCATTGTTCAAGGATCGGGAATTGCCCTAGAGGGACTCAGCTACTTTTCTGTCTGTTCAGTGTTTCACTTTTCCTGGAGAATATGAAGAAGTCCTGTGTCATAAATGCTCATGTACTCTAAAATGATTTGAGACTGAAAATACCTATTCTCTCTGTACTTGTAACATTTGTCCAGGGACAAAATTCTATGATCTGTATTTCTTTTGAAATTGCAACCGTGCCTCTTTTGTAAAATCTGTAGAACTAAAGAAGCAAGACCTCTGGTTCCTAGTCAGAAACAAGAATCTTTCAGCCAAGGTCTCTGTCTCAATCATCTGAAAGCCCCGCTGCCTGTTCCTTATCTCCTCTGCTGACGCTCTGACTCTCTGACTGACTGCTGGGGCTGGCCCCTGGCAATGCATGAGAGACGAGTTCACTGTTGGCACAGTTCGTCAGATGTTCTCAGGTTAAAATGACGCAATTTTGAGGGGATTTTTACCTTAACTGGCCCTTTCTAATCTGTCAACTTTAAATGAGAATGGTATCATTCTTACAATTACCTGGAACGTTGCAAGAGGAGTGTACCCAAATACTTAGAAACAGTGACCAAAATTCATCACATGAGCCTTTTTGTAGATGAAGTACTTTGCAAAGTCACCAGATTGCATATGATAGACTCAAGTCTAGACGTTTTGTCTTTGAAAATAAAATATATTGCTAGTCCTAGCATGAGGCTGGGATAGCCATGAAGCAAAGACAAAATATGTGTCATTAAAAAAGAAAAAAAACATGACTTGAATGAAAAAGCTGTTAATTTCCACTACTTTTCAAGTGTCGTCCGTTAACTTTTGTTT
Organism: Rattus rattus; assembly: GCF_011064425.1. Taxonomy (NCBI): domain Eukaryota; kingdom Metazoa; phylum Chordata; class Mammalia; order Rodentia; family Muridae; genus Rattus; species Rattus rattus. The sequence continues at coordinate 3,059,983 of NC_046164.1, forward strand.
AGCAAGTGTCAATCATTCTTTCTATTAATTAACTCAGGCAATGCTCATTTCATACAACAAATTATCAGATTAATGAGGCCAAGGGAAATTAGAGTCACTGCTCCCTGATGTGCCTAAGGGGAGTGGCTTCTGACAAATACTTACATATTTTAATTTTGGGTTTTACTCTCCTTGTTTAATTCAAGCTAAGTTTTAATTCGAGGATGATGCCTATGGGACTCTTAATAAGTGCCCAGAGAATTCTTGTAGGCTTCAGTGAAGATTTGTGTGTTTGCTCTATTGGGTCACAGACTTCATCATCATTTGGATTTTATATCCTCCTTCTAAGATTTGCTTTCTAAGGTTAGGTCTTAATTATTCTGTCATTCGTATTTTCCCCTCTAATGGCTTTCCTTTTCAGGATTCATCCTTAATCATCTGTTGGCTTGACTTAAGCTTGAGAGAACTTAGACGATAAGGCTTGAACAGAGTTACTAACGATACAATGAGTGATTACATGATGATAGAAGCGTGTTTCCCGAGGGAAAAATTTTAAATTCTTATACACTATGTATAGGCACACGTAGTTTGGAAAGGCAGTGTGAACCTCCAAATCGAATTAGGCTCTCACAGATACCTTGATTTTTAGCCTCTATCCTTCTGGACTTGTAAAGAATACAGATGTGTATTTTCAGGTGTGTGTGTGTGTGTGTGTGTGTGTGTGTGTGTGTGTGTGTGTGTGTGTGCGTGCGTGCATCTCCTAATCTAGTCTAAAGCTAACATTTTAGTCACTGTCCTTTGCTCATTGTTAACATTATTTCCTCTTACAGAGCAACCTTAATCCCATCTCTAATGTATCTATTCATTTGTTCAATCATTAGGCATAGGTATCTCCAGAATTTCTAAGGCACACACATACACCAAGCAGAATGAATGACTGGCTGAATAGATAACAGTTTCTCTGGGTTTAGCACTAACCTATCTAATCAAAAATAGTACTTCACAAAATTCTATCAGGTCTCCCTTTCCCACATACAGGAAAGCTCTTAGCCTCCAAGCCACCAGACTGGTTTGATTCACCTGTAAATCACCAAGCGCCTCACGTGTACACAGCCTTGGCTGTTGAGCACTCTTATTACTCAAGTGTTCATTGCCCTTCTGTTGCATTGCTTTTGAGTTCATGTTATGGAAGGTTCTAGGAGAATGCTAACCTCTCAAGCCCAGCTTCCCCATATCCTTGTCACTACCACTTTCCACTGGGTCCCTAAGCAAGTGGTCTGGGGAGTCATAGCCAGGTCTGAGGACATCAGCACCACATGTCAAATGTCAGATCTATGACTCAATACTGAGTCCTGGCTGCATCTGTTTTCTGCAATGCTTTCAGAGTGATAGACGGCTTTCACTCTTGTTTTTTTCTCATTCTTTCTCTCCAGTTTTTCACTTGATCTCCATGGGAGGAAACTAGTTTTTATTAGGTTAAAGGGAAAATGCTCAAGCCAGGTACCAGTTCTCTGAATGGCACATTCAGAGTTAGTTTTAGTCTGTTTCTCAGCTAATCCAGGATCAGAAAAGCCTCTTCGCTTATTACTATTCATGAAGCATCATCAGGTTTTCAGTGGTATTACAGCATCATGTTAGACCTTTTAATGAAAAAAAATTAAAATGCTACTCAAGTGTTTGTGAGCCAAGGTTGGGGTCAAGTGATTTTATTTCTTTGTGAACATTTTTTAAAAGTAAAGAATGTTCATAATTAAAATAGCAACACCGGCTTTGACTAATTTCAAAATGGTTTTCATGAAGTCAAAGTCATCAGTACTGTGGAATTTCTATAGAGAGAAACTAAAGTTCGACAAAACAAAACCATACTTTACAGGCAGTAGGGAAAAGGTGGCACTAAAGTGAAATATAGCATTTTCACAAATCAAGATGACCCACCCCCCAAATTGACTAGATTTCATGTTTTCAAATCAATATTAGCTCCTCTGTTTGCTAATTTTTTAATATGGCAGAAACTCCGCATGTACTCTTCAGGCTCATGTGTATCCTCTTTACTGTTGTAACTATATGAGTTAGGTGGGATCCAGGAAGCCAACAGCAGGAGACCATTTGAGTTTCCATCATTACACAAAGATAATATGATGAAATCCTTTGTTCTCTTGTATTTCTTACACTTCTATTTAGAACTCGTTTGTTTCTGCCCTGTATTAATACAGTTTGAAACCCCAGGACAAAAATAGCACCTAGCGTGGTCAACTTTCAATCTCAAATTCAAACTCTAATGCTGTTATCAATGTAGTGATTATTCCTAGGCATAGACTACATTCAATTTCTTTTTTTCTTTTTTCTTTTTTTTTTTTTTTTTTTTTTTTTTTTTTTTTTTTTTTTTGGAGCTGGGGACCAAACCTAGGGCCTTGCACTTGCTAGGCAAGTACTCTACCACTGAGCTAAATCCCCTGACCCCACATTCAATTTCTAAAAAGCTTTTTTTTTCTCTTGATGTTTCACATGGTCTTAGATTCAGTATACTCCTACAATGAAGTAAAATGGTCTATTCGATTACTGCAAGTAATGAGTTCTTCTGTAAATGGTAAACTTAAGGGAATAGGAAATCATGTGATGAAGTTTTGAGATGTAATGCATTGGTAGAGTCTGGCCTCCCATGCATGAGGCCCGGATTTTAACACCCCCACAACAGCAAACAAACAGAAAACAAAGTGGAAACCATTCACTTGAATTATATAAGAAAAGCAGGTTTGTTCACAGCTCTAATAACTTAAATACAAGGAAGACTAGTCTCTACTGCACCTGAAGGATAGTAAAAGAGTGTCTTCTAAAATTGGGATGAGATTCTTTATTGTTTTCCTAGATACAAATTGAATGCATCTTTTTCTGGCAGATTGATTTAGGTTCCCCAATACATCCTGTGCTGATTGAATTTAATCCTAAAATGGGATTTTTCTTCTTTATACTTTTGTGGAAATTTTATATAAAAGATGTTATCTTTTGCTGTCACTGAAATAGAAATAAATAATTCTATACAATTCACAAAGTGATGCACCTGGGGTGTTTTGAGGTCATTGAAATATCATGAGAGAATGTTTAACCTCTGTTAAAGCAAAAAGAAATTACGGGTCTGTTGAGAAGGAAGCTAATGCAAAATTACCCATTAAAATGAGCTTTCTTGGAAGGGAGGCCCTCACAGCTATGAGGGACTATGTTGTACTCTTGAGGTGGAAGGCAATAGGAGAGAGAAGATAATGCATTGTACAAGAGGGTAGCATGCTAGGCTATAAAAGGAGAATGGAGCCTGGAGAGGGGGCTTCATTGGGACAGCTGGCTTAAAGTAAAGGATAGGAAACATAGCTGCCATATGCAGCTCGATGTGGTGGGAATGGAGCTGAGGAAGAGGGGGAACCTTCATAGACATAACTTTAGCAATGGAACTCTCTGACCTTTATAGATTTGCAGTGGATGATGGGACGCTAGAAACCTAAAGGACCTCTATGCTATGCGAATGACCGATACCAGGCCAGAAACTTCCTTAGGCCATTAAGCTAGTATTAGGTAGCCTATTTCTAGAGCCCATTGTCTTGGAAGAAATAGCATGGGCAAAGTCACTGCAAAGTCAGTTTCTTTAGATAAAGGAATAGCAAAAACGTTACACCTGAAACCTTTGTCTTTTCACGTGAAGCCTATAAGCAAGGCAACCCTGTTTGCTCTTCTTAAAGAAAAGACCTAGTAGTTTTAACTAGCTAACGAATTGACTAATGAACTAACATGATGGTGGATTACCTTGGTAAGGAACTAGTTGCCTGTTATTCTCTAGCTGTCAAGGTACAGTTAGATTAGCTGTCAATATGATTAGAGACCTGAGAAGAATAAATGATGATCTAAGTGTCATATATAAATTAAAATGACAGCAATGAGTCCACAGTCCTGTGTGGACTCTTGTCCTGTGTTCCTGTGGCTCTTCATGGCAATGCAGGAAGAGGCAGTCTTACTATCAGAGGAGAGGCTATTTTCTGTGGAGGAGGAACATGGGAGAGATGATCTCACCTTGTCTTAAGCAATAGGAGACAATTAACTCTCTGGGTCCTCTGTCCCTGGTTCAGTCCAGGTCTTAGCACCAGGCCAGGCATTGAGGTATTCTTACCTGTGGTTGACATATCACAATCCAGGTAGAGTCCTTTGTTGTTGTGTCCATCTTGTCTTAGAGACTTTAGGGGTGACACTGTTAGGATTTGGGAGTCTCTGTCTGTCATAGTATGGTGACTTGAATATGCCTGGGCCAGGAATTGACACTATTAGATTGGAGGAGGTGTAGCCTTGGAGAAAGTATGTCACTGTCAGGGTGGGTTTTGAGACCCTCTTCCTAGCCAATTGGGAGCCAGTTTGATTCTGGTTTCCTTTGGATGACATTGTAGAACTCTCGGCTCCTCCAGCCCCATGTCTGCCTGGAGGCTGTCGTACTTTACCTTGATAATGGACTGAACCTCTGAAAATGTAAGCCAGCCCCAATTAATTGATGTCCTTTAGAAGTGTTGCCTTGGTCATGGTGTCTGTTCACAGCAGTAAAACCCTAACTAAGACAGTAAGTTTAACCATTAAATGCCAGAGTCAACAGACCTCTGAGAGGTTGAGGGCTAGTACGGAGTTAAACAACCTTTGTCTGTTCTTGGTTATTTACTCTAAATTGTACCTTGCAAACAGAAAGCAGGAGACTAAAAGACTTAACCTTGTATGTAATTGACTGCATCAGTCCTTTGCATGACTTTAAATACATTTCTGAACACATTCAAAGATTTGATCATTTATAAGGTTTTTATCAACTTGCATTTCTTATAGTAGTTTTCATGAGACTAGAGCTTTAGGTTTTATCCCCACTACTTTTGAGCATTAAAAAGAAATCACAATATTGAGTTAAGCTCTTCTAGTATCCAAATAAAACTTTTTGATCTTCGAACATAGTCCATAAAGAGACTTAAACTTTTCTAACCTTTATATGGTATATAATTATAAAACATAAGTGTCCCATATAATTTAGCTTATAAAACATCAACAGCTTATAGAAATCTAAAGCTATATTATAGCTTAATAACATTAGCAAAAAACATGGCTAAGCATATTTTAAGGCAATAATTTTTAACCTTTTTAATGCTGCAAACCTCCAATTTTTTGGAAGAAGTTTAAAATCTCTCAATTGTGTTTTTGTAATGCTATAAAGCACCTTAAGAGTGAAGACATAGGGAAACAGTATAAGCAATTTATCCAGACAGTACAGAAACCATACAAAAATCTTACTCATTTAAAAATCTTTGGGGGTTGGGGATTTAGCTCAGTGGTAGAGCACTTGCCTAGCAAGCGCAAGGCCCTGGGTTCGGTCCCCAGCTCCGAAAAAAAAGAAAAAAAGAAAAAAAATCTTTGGAGACCTGCTTCCCTGGTCTGCTCATGTCACACGCACTACCCTTAACCAAGATGTCAGTGAAGCCTCCTTCTCCAGATCTTAGCAAAGAAGCCATATGCTGTTTATAATCCAGATTTAAGGTTATCTGAGCATAAACTTTCAATTACTAACTCTGAGTTATGAGTTTTAACTTAATCCACTAGCATGTAAATAATCCTATTTTTGACCCTGGACTTTCAAAAACATGCCTATGTCTGAAAAGGGTGAACAATAACCTATTTTCAAAGCAATGAAATAGAACAGTATAAAATAGTAATAGAACATTACACAGTAACTTCAAAATTATCCATCTTTAAATATTTGATTTTCTATTCTATTAGATCCATGGTCAGAAATTGAAGAGATAATTGATCTTAGGTAGCAGGAGAAATGGCATTCATTCATGCATTCAAGACTAGTTAGAAATAAGCACAGAGTGTTCATGTACTAGCAAAATATGAGTAGTTAGACAAACATTTTAAATTAGCTTTCATTAGTCTGAACAGAGCTTAAAACATTGAAATTTCATCATCCAGTAAAAAATATTTTAAACCAGGGTTGAATCACATATACAATATGTTATAAAACTATAACTTTTAATTTCAAGCATCTTCACATAAAAATCTGTAGCAACTTAAAATATGAGACTTGTTGCTTTCTTGGTCTAAAAGGAGTTAAAATAATAAAACAGTTCTTTAGGACTAAGGAGTTTTATAATTGTTGCTTCATACCATGTGGTCTTCTTAAGATGGTGAAGTCACATGGCACCTTGCAGGCTATGTGGCCAACATGGTTGCTTCTTTAAAACATGTTTGTCCTAGTAGGTATATCATCTTAATATATATTTTTCTTAAATGAGAAATTGTATTAAAATTAGATGCCCATATACAACGAGTTAAATCTAAGTTGCATACCCCACGAGTTCAACTGGAGTTGCATACACACATATATGTCCTTAATAAGAGCTAAATAAAGCCAAATACTTTTGCAGAATCATATAAATTCTAACCCACACCCAATGAGAAACATACAAATTCTGAGATATAACTTCTATCTTAAGATCTATAAATGCTTTTCTTTTTGAGAACAGAATGAGTGAAACCAAAGATAGAGTGGAGAAGTAGAACTTCAAACGTAGAGTGAAGCAAGTTTACAAATAAAATAATGGGACTCGTTTGCCTGTGGTGGTGAGAAGCTGGAATTTGGTATAATGATCTGTAATAAAATGTGAATCCACGAAGGGAGAGCAAGCGCTTAGTGCAGGCCAGCTGCAAAAGAGGAAAGGAAGCCAACATTTCTAGTTTTGTCCTTACCTGACTGCCTTCGCTTTGGAATAATCTTTCGCTTTAGGACAAAATCACCATTCACAATCATTTATGCATATAGGTATGTATGTATCTTTACTAAAACTTTATTTTTTTCAGCATAACATTTTTATTGATCCCCTGGGGATATCATATGATCACATTTAATTCCCAGTCCTTCCATTTCCACCATAACCCTTCCAGCACCTCAAGAAGCCCATCGATTGTGGGGATCTACACGTGGTCATCCCTGTTGTCACACTTCTTAAGAGTTCTCATTGGCTTCCTGTACAGACTGTTACTCTGAGGGGGAAGGTTGTCACAGAAGCCTTCCATGTCCCTCCCTCTCAACTTTACATGTTTTTCATAGTCAGCAGGAGCACAGATCATGGGCCTCCACACGTTTTCTGATGACCGCACAGATCATGAGCCTGACCCCAGCTTCAGTAGAACCTTGGATCAAGACAAGGCCACCAGAGGCATCCTGGAACCACAGACATCACCAGGTGGAACCACCTGGAACATCACCAAGACCTCAGGTGGCAATGCAGCCTCTCAGATCAATATGGCCCCTGGTGGCACCTTGGCCCATGGACATCAACGTGACTTCGGCACAGACCACAGACATCTACATGGTCCTCCTTGGTAACGAGGACCACTGATATCAACAAACCCCACTTGAAGTAGGACCACAGACCCAGACATCACTATGACCTTAAGCTACTCAGATCAGTATGGTTCCCAGTGGCAGCACAGTCCATGGCAAATCAACATGGTTTCGGGCTGTAACACAGACCACAATGGTTCTCCATAGTAACATGAGCCACAGATATCAACATGGTCCCAGCATTGTGACTTCTGCCCATACCCCTCCTTTTAGTGTCCTTAATCTGGTTCCTGTTAAAGCACCATTCTTCACCACTCCAGAGGTGGTGCGATTCCTATCTGCTATACCCATGAGAAGAACATTCCAAAAACAATATGTGTTTTGGAGGAACTAATATCATAAGACTCTTGTCTTGTTTTCATGGAATGTTCCATAAGCACTCAGAATTCTCATCACATGACTCTCGTCGTCACATGACTCTCGTCGTCACATGACTCTCGTCGTCACATGACTCTCGTCGTCACATGACTCTCGTCGTCACATGACTCCAGGATGATGTGCCAACCATATACCTCAATAATCATGTTCATGAGGTTTCTCTCTGTCTGAGTTCTTTAATGCTTTTGAAAATGACCTTTTCATGCAAAGGCTTTTATCATGATTGTTCTATACATAGGGTTTCTCTCCAGTAAAAGTTCATGTTTCTGAAAATGACTGGGATGTGCAAAGGCATTACCACATTGATTTCATTCATAGGGTTTCTCACCAGTATGACCTCTTTCTTGTCTTTGAAGATGACCCACACATGCGCAAAGCAAAGCCTTTATCACCCCGATTGTATTTATAGGGTTTCCCCTCCAAAGGAGTCCCTTGGTGTAACTGTAAAGATGAATCTGATCTAAATGTTTCAGTGAGATTGTTACATTGATAGGGTTCCTCTTCATTATGGGTTCATTTGTGTGTTTGGAGACACCAGTGATGGTTGAAGCCTTTAGTATGTGGCTCACATTTATCGTATCTTTTTCTCAGATGAGTCTTTTTTTCCAACTCTGAAGACAATTGGAAGAACTCAGAGCTTTACCACACTGATGGCATTCATAATGCTTTCCTATAGTATGAGGTACACCACGTGTGCAATGTGAACCAGGACAGACAGAGTTTCTGTAGTCCTTGTACTCATAAGGCTTTCCTCTGGTATGAGCATGTTGTTGTATTCCCAGGGAAGTTGGAAAACCAATTGTAAACTTGTATCATGATCACAATATCTTCTCAATAGGGGGACTAGGATATATCATCTGACCTGAGACTGAGAGAAATAAATAAGGTTCTTTGTATGTCCCTTAGGGTCATAACATGAAAGAAGTCATACTGGAGGGAAATCCTATGAATGTAATTAGTGTGGTAAGGCTTTTGTACTTAACAGTAATATTCACAAGCATGAAAGAACAGTAATATTCACAAGCATGAAAGAAGTTATACTGGAGAGAAACCCTGTGGTTTGCCAATATATATGCACCTTTCAGATTCATTGTACATATGAATCATCTATAATGTCAGGGTCAAGATTGTATTGTCTTTGATGGTTTGCTGCTGCTTCTGAAAATGGAGATGTTTTGGTAGAAGACCATGAGTGCCTGGACATAGGGTTTGTCTTTCACAGAAAAGAAATTCATCATAAAATGGTTTTATATAGCTAAACTCCGTTTTCCGGGCTCTACTTTGTAGTAGGGCCAGGCAATATGACAGTAATCTTTCCCTAGGACTATCCAGATCAAAGTCTTTCAAGTACTTAAAGGTATACTCACTATGGGGGTGCTCAATAGGACAGAAGTTCCCTGTCACGATCTACCACAGAGATGAGAAATATAGAACTGACTTTCTTTTATATATCTCTCTGCCCTTACTGCTCTCTCTGTTCTCTGTCTACATGTCCACCTTCCCTAAGTCCTCACTCCTTTCTTCCCCAATAAACCTCTTTTACCCTGGATATGTTGCATGGCATAATTTCTTAGGGGTGCACCTTGGGGTGGGCCCACCAAAGGTAGCCCCTTCAGACACAGGCTGCATTTTTTTTATCACAGCAGTCTGCGTGCAGATTACTGTCTGAGGGAAGCTGTCTATAGCTAAGAGTGATGGTTCTCTCTAAGAATAGTCTTGGCATGATCACCCCTAGACAAGGGCAGACATGAGTTCAAAGAACAGTACTAAATCTACTCTGTCCAGAGTAGGTTGGTGTTTAGGAAGGCAGAGTAGCAAAGGTGAATTCAGAGAGAAAGACTCTGTTCAAGTAGGAGGAGGTTCTGCAAGGCTTAGCAGTTCTTTGGAGAGCATATGACAGGAAGTTTTTAGTTTAGTTAAAAATAAGATTAAGACCTAGCTAATTTGGACTATTGTGATTTCACTTGTCAATATCAGCAAAGGGGCAGTTCATTCGTAACACTCAGCTTATTTCTTACCCTGTGATGTCTAGTAGGGGAATTTGCTTCCACTATAGGTTTAACTCTAACATTTAAATTCTATCTCTGTGTGTGAGTGTATCTAGTTAGCTAGCTTTGAACTGTCTAATGCCTATGAAACTAATCAAACCATTGATTCTAGCTGCTGTGAGCTTCTGATTATCATATTTTTTTCAGCCAAGCAAAGTATATTTATTAAACTGAAATTTTAAAATATATGTTGCTGATTTAGTATCATTAATTTCCTGTCATCAGCACTGTAACTCTTATGAGTTATATTATCTTCTATAATACATAAGAATATATTATTATTATTATTATTATTATTATTATTATTATTATTACATGTATCTTTTCCCCCCTGGAAGTGTTATCATATCCCTCTGTGCTTAGTTTTGTATTTACTGAAATGAAATGCTTAATGTAATCAACTTACAAAAAAAGTAAATTCTTTCATTTTCCAATTGTGAAGGCTTCTGTCCATGGCCGCCCCATCTCTTCTACACTTGTGGCTAAGCAACATTTCATTGAACAGTTCATTGTGAGAGTTGATACTGGAGGATGTTCCTCACCTCAGAGTAGCCAGGAAGTAGAGGGAGAAAGGAGGAGGATAGTGCCTCATTGACTCATTGGTTTCACCCATTAAGGCCTTCGGAGGCCAGAAGAATGTAAAGGAAAAGCACTGAGTAGACCCAGAGATACCACTTCTATGGATTATGAGAGCTGAAGTCAGAGGCAACATGATTCCAAGTGTCTTAAACTTTTCATTGTTTTGTCCTTGAATGACCACAAAATGCCATGAGTATTGATCTTGGGACCATAGACAATTACATAAACTTAATCCATAAATGAGGGTTGCATGTGTTGTAGGGTAGAACGGACCAATTTTGCTGATCTTCACAGTTTCTTTTAAATTGTATCTGTTATAGTTCCTTAAGTGCTCTATTCTTCTGTCCAACTCACTTAAATGTTAATATGAAAAACCAGATCAATAAAACTTTCAGTGATTTCTATTGTATGTTATTCCTTTCCCCCAGCTGTTGGGATAAAGAAAGCATTTCCCATTTGACTCCTTTTTCTGCTAATCCTGAAAGTAGGACACAGAGGAAACAGCCAGTTACTAAGAAGCTGGCGACATTGAACTCTGAACTCCTCTATAGAGTTACAGGAATTTAGATTTCTTTTACTCTCTTTTAAAAGTCAAGGAGGACTATTTTTAAAAATGGGTTTAGTACTGTAGAAGCCTTTCAGAATTTTCTGTCTATAGAACAATTAGCTTAGTAAATGGTTTTTATTTTAAAGTCAAAGGATATGAGTTTTAGATTCAGAAGAGTCCATTACATTTAATAACTACACCAGGGACTGAGGAAGTGGCCCAGTGGGAAAAGTGCTTAGGGTAAGCATGAGGAGCTAAGTTTGATCCCAGGCATCTATAATCCCAATGCAGGGGAAGGGGTCCGTGAGCACAAACCAACACTAAAGCTTATTGTTCGGCTAGCACTGCCAATCTAGACTCAGAGACCCTGCCTCAGAAAATAAGGTAGAGAGAGAGACTCTATCTTCATTGGTGTGCACCACCTCCCTCCCCACATGTGCATACAATGTCAGATGAAGCAAAGTTAGACCTCTCTCATCCCACCACTCTTGTACAGGTTACGTGGATTGTATCTTGCTTCTGCACTTCAACACCACATATACTTGCACTATAATTTATTCATTGTAGAAAATATGTCTACAAATAAATGTGATGTTAAAAGGACTATTTCATTGACTTTGAAGCTAAACAAATAAGTGCTCAAATTTAATACTCATTTAGAAAGCATTTCCTGTATACCACATGTTCCCAAATTTAATCAGGCCCTTAAAGGCTGTTTTTTTATTTTATTTAACCAGCTGTCATTCATTTGCTGAGGACTTTCTGGATAAACGGTTGAGAAATCACTTCTTGGCTCTTCAGTAATAGCTATATTTGGTTCAATTTAATGAATATTAAGTTCTACTGTAATAATTACATCTAATCAAATTTCTCCTCTCCATGTCTGTAGAAGAAATTCTGCACATTCTTTGAATAATTTTTACCTCATATTTTCATAACGATTTCCAACTCTATGTGAAGGTGAAAAATAATTACTGTGAATTTATTTCAAATTTACAAATTTAAGATCACCAGGAAAAATTAGCACAAAGCAGTCTGGCTATAGAAGTGATGGCTTTTTTCCCCACCAAATCTGAGGAACTATTTCAAATGTAATCATTAAACTCATCTTCCCTTGGGTAAAACTTCTTTTTGAAGAACTTTGGAAACTTCAGTTATCTTCTCTTCCAAAAATGTGTGGAGTATAGACATATTTTATCCAAATCATTTGTTGAATTTGTTGACATTCAGCTTCTTCATTCTGCCTTTAAAATGAGGTAACCAGGGACTAGAGTTATAGGCTAAAGAAATTAGGAACATGATACCCTTCACAATAGTCACAAATAATATATCTTAGTATGACTCTAACCAAGCAAGTGAAAGATCTGTATGATAAGAACTTCAAGTGTCTGAAGAAAGAAATCGAAAATCTCAGAAGGTGGAAAGATCTCCCATGCTCATGAATTGGCAGGATTAATATAGTAAAAATGGCCATCTTGCCAAAAGCAATCTACAGTTTCAATGCAATCCCATCAAAATTCCAACTCAATTCATACAGAGTTAGAGCAATTTGCAAATTCATATGGAATAACAAAAATCCCAGGATAGCAAAACTATTCTCAAGAATAAATGAACTTCGGGGGGAATCACCATTCCTAATGTCAAGCTGCATTACAGAGCAATTGTGTTAAAAACTGTGGTATTGGTACAGAGAATGGCAGATAGATAAATGTAATAGAATTGAAGACCCAGGAATGAACCCACACACCTATGGTCTTTGACAAAGGAGCTAAAATCATCCAGTGGAAAAACCGAATTTTCAACAAATGGTGCTGGTTCAACTGGAGGTCAGCGTGTAGAAGAATGCAAATAGACCCATTCTTATCTCCTTGTACAAAGCTCAAGTCCAAGTGGAACAAGGACCAGATATGCTGAAAGGAATAGAAAAAGTGGAGAAGAGCCTCAAACACATAAGTACAGGGGAAATTTCCTGAACAGAACACCAATGACTTATGCTCTAAGATCAACAATAGACAAATGGTACCTCATAAAATCACAAAGCTTCTGTAAGGCAAAGTACACTGCCAATAGGACAAAACAAAATGGCAACCAACAGGTTGGATAAAGATTTTTATCAATCCTGCATCTGATAGAGGGCTAATATCCAATGTATAGAAAGAACTCAAAAAGTTAGACTTCAGAGAACCAAATAACTCTATTAAAAATGTGGTATGGAGCTAAACAAAAAATTCTCAACTAAGAAATATCAAATGGCCGAGAAGCACCTGAAGAAATGTTCAACATCCTTAGTCATCTGGGAAATACAAATCAAAAAAACCCTGAAATTTCACCTCATACCAGTCAGAATGCCTAAGTTCAAAAACTCAGGTGACAGCAGATGCTGGTGAGAATGTGGAGAAAGAGGAACACTCCTCCATCCTAGGTGTGATCGCAAGCTGGTACAAACAATCTGGAAATCAGACTGGCAGTTCCTCAGAAAACTGGACATAGTGATACCTGAGGACCCAGCTATACCACTCCTGGGCATATACCCAAAGGATGGTCCAACATATAACAAGGACACATGATCCACTATGTTCATAACAGCCTTATTTATAATAGCCAGAAGCTGGAGGGAACACAGATGTCCTTCAACAGAGGAATGGATACAGAAATGTGGAACATTTACACAATGAAATACCACTCAGATAGTAAAAACAATGACTTCATGAAATTCTTAGGCAAATGGATAGAACTAGAAAATATCATTCTGAGATAACCCAATTACAAAAGAACACACATGGTATGCACTCACTGATAAGTGGACATTAGCACAAAATCTCAGAATACCCAAGATACAATTCACAGACTACATGAAGCTCAAGAAAGAAAAGTGTTGATGTGTCAGTCCTTCTTAGAAAGGGGAACAAAATACTTATTGGAGGAAACACAGGGACAAAGAGTGGAGCAGAGACTGAAGGAAAGACCATCTAGAGACTGCCCCACCTGGGGATCTGTCCCACATACAGTCACCAAACCAAGACACTATTGTGGATGCCAGGAAGTGCATGCTGCCAGGAGCCTGATAAAGCTATCCCCTGACAGGCTTTGACAGAGCCTGACAAATACAGAGGTGGATGCTCGCAGCCAACCATTGGATTGAGAACGGGGTTCAAATGGAGTTAGAGAAAGAACTGAGGTAGCTTGAGGGGGTTTGCAACCCCACAGGAAGAAGAACAATATCAACAACAATATCAACCAACCAACCCGTCTCTCTTCCCAGAGCTCCCAGGGACTAAACCACCAACCAAAGCGAATACATGTAGTGACCCATGGCTCTAGCTGCATACATAACAGATGATGGACCTTGTTGGGCATCAGTGGGAGGAGAGGCCCTTGGTCCTGTGAATGCTTGATGCCCCAGTGTAAGGGAATGCCAGGACAGGGAGGTGGGAGGGAGTGGGTGGGAAGCACGCTCATAAAATCAAGGGGAGGGGGATGGATAGGGGGTTTCCAGAGTGGAAACCAGGGGAAAAAGTTAATATTTGAAGTGTAAAATTTAAAAAAAAATACAATAAGAAAAGAGTACTCGGTACTGTAAAGGGCTCAACACCATAACGCATGCACATAACACATGCACATTAAAAAAAACAAAAAAAAAAATCAAGCAAAACAAACCCTCATTGTGTCCAATAAAGCTCTTACAGATGCAAACATAAGTCTGTTTTTGTTTTTTTGTTTTTTGTTTTTTTTGTTTTTTGAATTTTGTCTGCTTCATATTTAGCCTTTAACACAGTCTTGAGAGCTATGGATGAGTTTTAGAAATACAAAATAAAATACTATCCCAACTGAGGTCGGGTTTATGACAGTGCCTAGGATATATTTTGTTCTACTGGAAAAGCTGTCTGTCTTACAGCTTTTGTTTTATGCTTTCCTATGAAAAGCAAATGGCACGCCATAGTAAACCCAGGCAAGATAAGCATAGTCCTCCCTTTATCCTCTATCCTCCTACATGGCGTCATCACCTACATAAAAGTTCCGTCTAGTACTCACAGCTCTCTGAGGTCAGCCTATGATTCACACACACTGAACACCCAGCTGCTGAAACCCTATGTGTTGCCCGCATGAGCGTGTAGCCAGCTAGTCCTGATTTCCTTGTTAAAAACTTTCAACGTGCATGGTAAGTTTTTCAGTGGGATTGTAAAACTCTGTAGGTTCTTGATTTAAAACAAACAAAAACGTATTTCAGCATGCAACACATGCCTGTACATAGATTTGATCCAATTTGACAAAAAAAAATTTCCCTTATCGAAGATGCATAAAACTTAATGAGATTGCATCTACAGTAAATATGCAGTAGAAAAATAAAACCTTTACATAACTATAATATTGAACAAAAGCATAGAAGAAAAAGAGAGAGAGAGAGAGAGAGAGAGAGAGAGAGAGAGAGAGAGAGAGAGAGAGAGAGAAATAAAATATAATTAATTTGAGTCCAGAAAATGTTGACTTTGGTCAGGTTGAATGGGAGTTAGGAAGAAGTTTTACCCCAATGGGACAGTAAGTGAGCCCAGTAGCTCAGCTAGAAGAAAGCACAAAGCATATTTTGAAGGCAGCAAACCTTTTGGCTGATGTAAATGGCCAGTGGGAAATCAAATTAGAACTCTGGAGACAGATGGTACATGTGTTGAAAGCCAGGCTAAGTCTGTGATCTCTCTTGCCTAGTTTTGTGAACCACCCTGGTGTCGGAGGCAGAGATGCTGTCCTCGGGACTGTGTTTTGTATCAATCCATGGACATCTAAAAGCAAAACAGACAGTAGGATTCAGGGTAGAGAAAATGAGTACTCAGATACTCATTACTGCTTAAGAAAATGTAGTTCTTTAACTTCTTGAAGTTTGGATATAAATACTGTTTGCAGGATCATTATCCAGAGTAAAATGTACCAATGTTTCTTCTTTACATAAAGGATTAAAGCAGACATGTTTGTACTGTAGAAAAGAATACATTAGGAGCCTGAACGCTGAAGTCGTAGAGCCATGATAAAATCTAAATGAGAAAGTCTAGGCAGTGGGTCTGCACATGGAGAGTGGACACTCCAGGCCTTTGTGGTGCTACAGGAGCCCAGGATTAATGATCACATTGCCTTAGTTTTTCCATAGATATCCTACCTCTTGCCTCTTTATACATCTGAAGCTTGAGGTGACTTTAGGTTTGTTTGTGTAGGAAAAAGCAAGGGACAGTGGCCTATCCAGTTGCTCTCCTTATTGCCACTAGATAGGAAAGAGAGAAGCTACATAAACCATGATACAAGTTACTTAGTTATATTCTAAAATCAAAACATTTACCAGACAACAAATATGATACTGTGAAAGTTTTATTTCTAATATGAACAAAAATTCTTTTGTACCTAAGGAACCCTTTCTCCTGGAGGGAAGCAGAAGAGGGTATAGACATTTGGCCTCCGCTGAAGCTGGGAATATGATTGCTGTGGGATACGCCTACTTCATGATTTAAGAAACACTGATTTCTCTCATGAGCATAAAGCAGTTAACACATAATCCCTAGATAGTTAATTGTTCAGAGGATACCTTGGCATTCTATCCATCTCCTTGAAAAGAGCCATTTATGAACCCATCTGGATCAGACTGTAGTGGAAATATGAATATCACATTCAGCCTCCTTAAATTACTTGTTCCATAATATCTAATAAATGTTTTGCTTGTACATATATGTTAAAATCATGAAATAATCTGGAATATATAATCAAAGAAGAAAATGTTTAAATTATAAATCTCAGAACCATCTCGAAATGACAGCATGAGAAAGGAAAACAAAAGATGTTTTGAGTAGAAGCGACAGTAGCAGAAAGAAGCATTCTCGTTGTTTTCTTACTTGGCAAATGCTGTACCATGCAGCTTATGTCATGGTGCTGTAACACTCAAGGGAAATGAAACTGGCATTGACTTAGCACTGTGCTTTCTTATTCCGTGCACTTAGCTTGAGTCAGTAATTTTGTTCTTAACGGTTCTTCAATGGCGTGTCATTCCTAAGTTCCCTATAACGAGAAGCACTGCCATATGTCGAACATCAGTGCACGTGTAAGTCTGCATTCTTCTACAAGTGGCAGTAATTCTAGAGACGCAGCCCCACGGAGAGGGTAATGATTTGTACATGAAGTGTACCCTTAAAAGGCTTCCGTATCAAATGCTTGTTCTCTAGCACAGCAATGTTCAGAGGTGAGGTTTGGGGGAAGAGATTGGATCATGAAAGCTCTGACTTTGTGACTAAAGTTCTGCCCTGATACTTCCATCACCTGGTGCATTATGGGTAGGTGATGGGAGTCTGAGGAGGTGTGGCCTAGTTAGAGGGTGGATCTCACTGGGGGCAGACATATATCCTAGGCACTGTTGAGGGCACTGAGGATTTGGAGGCAAGAAACTTAGACTTTAGCATGGTGTAGGCAGCAAACCTATTACTAAGCAAGATTTAAGCACTAAATGATTGTGTAAATAAAGCAGAACCATTTTCAGAAGAGTCGAAAACATTACAGAAAGAGATGACTCCTGAGGGTGTGAGTGATATTCAAGGCAGCTTGGGGCAGTTTTTTTCACCTCTAAAAGACACTGATGAGCCTCTGTGGTCCAGGGAGAGAAAAGAGACCACAGCAATGAAGAGCACACATCTGGTTAAGTCCTGTAACTTGCATAAATTGGCATAGAACAACAACAACAACAATAGCAACAACAACAACAAAAACTAGAAAAGAAGAAAAAGGAAAATTGAGACTGACTTTCAGAGTCAAAGCCATCATGACCACATAAAGCAGATAGAAGCAGATCATTCTGGCTTGGGAATACTTTACAGTAGGGATATAATGATTCTTGTAAGCATCCACATTTTCTGGAATTAATGAGATGTAAAAGAACAATAAAAATGCAACCCAGGTAACTACGGAAATGCTCTTTTTCAGTTTAATAGAATTGTTTTGTAATTAATTTGCCAGCATGAAACCTTTCATTCCTGGAAATGAAGCTAAATTAGACCTAAATAAAATATATGTTCTTTCATCAGCTAGTCAAGGCTATTATAAAAAAGTACTGCATGGTAAATTAGAATTGTAATGTTTCAAATTATATTAGTATAACCCCAGAGGTATAAATGTGTGGACATCATTTTTGTTTCAGGTCTGTTAGCAGGTGAGATGATTAAGTGAGTTCAGGGGCCTCACAATTATTTTCTGGAAGAATTGTGGTTTTTTTTTTTTCATTTTACAGTGTTTTATTCATCCAAAGAACTCCCCTTTCATAAAATGAGTTAAAAATCAAGTCACACTAATGTTACAGGTTTTACAAGGCAGGTTGACCAAAACTTGAGGACAGTTGAGAGTTTTAATCCATACAGAACAAATATTCAAAGTTATCTGCATTACCAAACATCAGAAAACTGATTCTCCCTGTCTCGCCAGCCATTGACTGGCAGTGGGTCTTCATCTAGGAGTGGGATCTTGTAGGATTTCCTGTATCTGCGTTGGCATGTTGACTAGTGTAATTATTATGTGGTTCTAGTTTAGTTTAGGCAACTAGATTGTCCAGATTTCATGTGCAGCTTCCTTGTCCTATCTGGAAGACGAGTCTGGCTCTTAAAATCCTTTCTGCCTCCCTTGATATTTTCCCTGAGCCTTAAGGTGTGGGGTTTACATTGTAGATATACCAACTGGGGTTGGACACTCCATACTCACTCATTCTTAGTTGAGGCCCTCTGTAATAAGTTTTGTTAGCTATAAAATGAAGCATCTTTGTTAAGGGTCTAAACCCACATTTATCTGTGAGTATAAGGACATTTAGGATACAGTTAGAAACTATACTGGCCTTGGAAAATGTCAGTAATAGGTTCTCCTCTCAGACATCTACAGTTGGATAGGATTACAGTACCAGGCTGAATTTCCTCTTAATGGAGTGGGGTAGTATAAGTCAAATTAGATAGCTGTTGATATCCCCAGAATAGAAATGCTACTATTGTACCCCTGGGTATATCCCAGGCCAACGACTGTATTGTTGTGGCTCGAATGCTTCACAGCTATGGAGAAGTTTATTTTCTTCTCCCTTGATGGTTTGCATGGTACCTACAGATACTACTGTTTCCAGGGGGAAGATAGTTCCAGCTCAGTTTCTCCTGTGTCTGCAGTGCGTGGTGTCTTCAACAGCAGGTATTACTGAGAGAAAGGCGATGGGATAGAATATATTACTTTGGGAGACTTTAGGGTTCCCTTGACCAACTACTTGAAGGATGATTTCCCATGCTTGGCATTGGGATTTTTGTTAGTATGTGGTTCTTAGGAGAAACATTGTTACCCCAAGTGTTATAACTACATCAAAATACACACACACACACACACACACAAATACACACACACACACAAATACACACACACACACACAAATACACACACACACACACACACACACAAATACACACACACAAATGCTATGTTTTGGGGTAAATGTTTGCCTTTTTCAAACATCCTTAGTGTTATCCTTTTTCCTCTCTCTCTCTATACATCTCTACACTCTGTTCTCTGTTAAGTTAGCCCCCATCTGTCCCCCTTCCCCACTCATACCACAGGTAGCCTACCATCACCCTTTCTAGAACCCATCTCCCTTCACCCTCCCATGGTCCCTTGCTACTTTCCCAGTCTTTGCAGTTATCGAGGTTATATACTCAAATCAGATTTACAGCTGTGATTCACAAATAAGAGAACCCGTACCATTTGTCTTTCTGGCCCACTGTTACCTCACTTAGTAAATGTTCCAGTTCCTTCAGTTTACCTAGAAGTTTTGTGATTTCATTTTTCTTTGTAACTAGCTAGAATTCCATTGTGTGTGTGTACATTTTTGTTGTTGTTTCATTGGTCGACGTACATCTAGATTGTTTTTATTCCTTAGCTGTTTTAACTAGAATGCCCATGAACATGGCTGGGCAAAGAGTATAAATAACATCCAGTTGTGCATATGCCAAGGAACGATGTAGCTGATCAACGGTAGACCTAATACTTTCCATAATGCTATACCAGGTACAATGTTACCAACAGTGAATGGATGTCCTCCCTTTTCTACACCTTCACTAGCATTTGTCAGTTGTTTTATTGATCTTAGCCATTCTTGCTGGAGCAAGATGAACAATCAAAGTAGTTTTATTTTGCATTTCCCTAGTGGCTAAAGATGTTGAACACTTTCTAAGATATTTCTTAGAAATTTTTACTTCTTCTCTTGAACTCTCTATCCAAATCCATTGCCCATATTTGTCTTATTCAATTCTTTATTCCAGACATTAATCCTTTATTAAACCCTCTGGGTCACAACCCTTCCACAGGGATCACCTAAGACCATTGGAAATAGATATTTAGGTTACAATTCATAACAGTATCAAAATTACAGTTATGAGATAGTAACAAAAATAGTGTTGTGGTTGGGGATCATGACGACATAAGGAATTATATTAAAAGGTCACAGCATTAGGAAGATTGAGAACCATGCTCTACAGACTATATAGCTATAAAGAGCCTCTCCTTCTCCATGGACTTTCTCCTAGATTGATTTCCTTTTCCTTTTGATGTACACAAGACATTTGGTGGGGGATGAGGTACTGTTTCTCAATTGTTGGCCTTAATTCCTAGCAAGTGATTCCAATTCAGAAAGTCCTCGTGTGCACTTACATCCCGTAGGGTGCTGCTTGGGATTTTCACATCCGTTTCAGTAATTCAGATTTCAGATTGAAGTGTTTGACCCTTTGAAGGTGACTTGTGCAGGGTTGTAGAACTGAGTGTCATTTCGTTCTTCTGTCTGTGGAATTCTAGTCTCCAGCACCTTTTGCTGTACTGCCTTTCTTGACTGTGGTTCCTCTTTATTTTGACATCTCTGTCAAATATTAAGTGGCTGGGGTTCTGTGTGTTCATGTTTGGATTTTCTCTTTTAGTCCGTTAACCACACTTTTGTTTTGTGGCATTACCATAATGTTTGTATTAATATTTACCACATAGCTTAGAATCTGCTATGATAATGCCCTCAGAGCTACACTTCTTTAGCTCAGGATTGTGTCAGCTATCTCAGGTAATTTGTACTCTCATAAGAGTTTTAGTTTAATTTTTCGCCTAATTTAGTAAAGCATTCCAAAAATATTTTGGCTGCTACTACA
This sequence comes from Rattus rattus, assembly GCF_011064425.1. Lineage (NCBI taxonomy): Eukaryota > Metazoa > Chordata > Mammalia > Rodentia > Muridae > Rattus > Rattus rattus. The sequence goes on from NC_046164.1 coordinate 3,081,097, forward strand.
CTGTATCTACAATTTTATTTTAGTCGTATGGTCATTTTCACAATATTAATTCTACCAGTCCATGAGCATGAATGTTTTTTTCATTCTGGCATCTTCCTCAGTCTCTTTTGCCAGTGATTTAAAGTCATCATTGTAGATACCTTTTACCTTCTTTGTTAGGGTTATTTCTAAATAGTTTAATTTTTTTTTAGAGGCTACTGTGGATGGAAATGTTTTCATGATCTCTTTCTTGGAATATTGGTGTATAGAAGGGCTGCTTATATTTGTCATTTGATTTTATATTCTGCAGCTTAGCTGAAAGTGTTGATCTCTTCTAGAAGTTTTATGGTGGAGTGTTTTGGGGGGAAGGGGAATATATATATATACATATATATATATATATATAATTTATCATCTGAGATCAAAAAAGATAATTGACTAGTTTTCCTATTTGCATTGCTTTAATTTCCTTCCCATGCCTTATTACTCTAGCTGTGCTTTGAACACTAATTTGAGAAGGAGTTGGGATAGACAGCCTGGTTTTATTTCTGATGTTCATGGAATTGCTTCAAGTGTTTCTCCATTTAGGACGATGCTGGTTGTGAGTTCATTGTGCGTAACTTTTTATATTAAAGTATGTTCTCTATTATTTCTAGGGGCCTTATACTAAATCATCTTGGATTTTCTCAAAGCCCTTTTCTATAACTATTGATATCACCATGCGATTTCTGTCGTTAAGTTCATTTATATGACTTATTATGTATCAGCCTGTGTACGCTGAACCATCCCTGCATCTCCAGGATAAAAGCAGATTCATTGTGGAGAATGATGGTTTTGATATATGCCCAGTTTTGGTTTACAAGTATTTTAATGGGAATTTTTATTTGTGTTCCTTATGGATATTAGCACATAGTGTTCTCTCCCCCACCCCCGTTAGATCTTTATCTTAGTAGGTAATACTGACTTCGAGGAAGAAATTTGGAAATGTGCTTTGTGTTTCTATCTTTTTGAATAATTTGAAAAATATTTTTCAGTTTTTCTGTGAAAGTCTGATAGAATACAACCATTAATCCATCTGGATGTTAAGAGATGTTTTTAACTTGGACTTTTTTATCTTTTAACTATTGCTTCAATTCCCTTATTTATAATGGAATTGTTTAAGTTGTTTAGCTCTTCTCAACTTTGATGGTTCAGAGCAATGCAGAAACTAATTCATTTCTCTCAGGCTTTCTAATTTAATGGGAGTATAGGTTTTCAGAATATTCCCTTATAATGTTCTACATTTCTCTGATGCCTGTTATAATGCTTCTTTGTTCATCTGTGATTCTATCAACTATGTCTCCTCTTTCTTCCTTGGGTTAATTGAGCTAAGAGTCTGTCAATCATGTTTGTTTATTTCTAAAAAAGGAGTCCAGGCTTACTTAATTCTTTGTAGTACTTGCTTTCTCTTTCATTCATTTCTATTATGGTTTTTAATACTTCTTCTTTCTTACTGGATTTGGGTATGGCCTGTTCTTGCTTTTCCAAACTCTTTAATTATATTTTTTGACTTACTATTTTAGCTGCTTGATTTTTTTAATGTTAGTGATTAGGTCTCTAAACTTCCCTCTTAGAAATTCTTTTAATATGTCCAAGATATTTTGTTGTATTTTCATTTTTAGTTCCATGCAATTTTTTTGGTTTTAATAAACTTATTCTTTGACTTACCATTCAGTGGTGCATTGTTTAAGCACCAGGGACTTTTCTAATTCTTTTTATGAACTACTGATTCTTTTTAAAAGGGGTGTGTGTGTGTGTGTGTGTGTGTGTGTGTGTGTGTGTGTGTGTGTGAGAATATATGTTGCCACAAGTGTGTGAGGGACACAGAAGTCAGAAAAGGACATTGGTTACCTTGAAACTATAGTAGTAGTAGATGGTTTTGAGCCTCCTGATATGAATACTGGTAACTGACCCTGGTCTCTCAGAAAGAGCAGTAAGTGCTCTTACCTACTGACCCATTTCTCCAGCCCCCATGAACTAGGTTTTCATTTTTATTAACATATGCTATAACATATTTATACAAATATTGAATTTATACACATTTACCTACTACACTCATATTGTTTTCAGTCCTCCTCTTTTACCTCCGCATCTTTTTTCTAGATTTTATATATGATGAAAATGTATAACACTTGTCTAAGGCTAGTTTATGTCATCTAATATGATCTTCAATTCTATCCATTTTCCTAAAAATGACATAATTTAATTCTTTGTGGCTGAATAATACCATACTGTGTGCACACAATACATTTTCCTCATTTATTCATCCATGCACAGGCACTTAGGCTGATTCATTTATTTATCCATTATGGATGACAATACAATAAACATCATTACACAGTCATATATCTTACATCCTGACATTGATTCTCTTTAGTGCATACTGAGGGATAGTATAAATGGATCATATGACAATTCTATTTTTCTTTGGAGCAGAACCACCATACTGATTTTTCTGTTGGTTACATTGATTCATATACCTATTAATAATATATATTAATAAGTCCTCGTTCTTTATTGAATTCCCACCAACGTTCCTTGTTTTTCACTTTCTTATTGATATTTCTGACATTGTAAGATGGAATATTAATGTAGTTTAACACTATGTTTTCCTAAGGTCTAAAGAAGCTGAACATGTTAATGTACTTACTGGATATCTATGTCCGTTAAAAAAAACATATCCTTAGTTTTTTATTATTATTAGGATATATTATCTTTCCCTTTGCTCTCTCCAACCCCTTTCATGTACCCCTCCTGTTTCATTTTCTTTGTTACTGTAACATAAATATATGATAAATATTGCCTGGCGAATTCATTTAGTGTTGATGGTATGCATATGGTTTTAGGACTAACCACCTGATAATAGATAAATAATTAAGCAGTACATCCCTGAGGAAAACTAATTCATTCATTCATTCTTTCATTCATTTGTTCTGTCTCTGTCTCTCTGTCTTTGTCTCTGTCTGTCTCTGTCTCTGTGTGTGTATGTCTCTCTCTGTCTCTGTCTCTGTCTCTCTCTGTCTCTCTCTGTCTCTCTCTCTCTCTCTGTCTCTCTCTCTCTCTCTCTCTCTCTCTCTCTCTCTCTCTCTTCAGCATTACTTATTTTACTGTAGTTTCTTATCTAGGGATGGGGCCCTATGAAATGTCCCTCTTCCATGTTAGCCAGTCTATCGACGTTGTCCTTGTTCAGATCTTATACCACCACCACATTACTGAGGTATCATGAGTGAAGCATCACTGACATTCTAGGAGGCACAATCTCACAACAGATTTCCTGATCACCTGGCTCTTACAATCCTCCTATTTAGTCATCCACAAAGGTCCTTGAGCCTTGGGTGGAGTTGCTGTGTTATAGATGCATCCACTGGGAGTGTCTGCCTCATGACCAATTGTTTTCCTGCATTTTCATTAGTCGTGGTTTTCTGTGTTGGCCTCATATGATTTAGAAGAAAGTCTGATGACAGGTGAGAGCTGTGCTTAGATATGGGTATGAAGATAAGTATTTAGAATGCACTTAGGAATTGTGCTGTCTTATTAAAGTACTTGTTGGTTCTCTTCTAAGGTCCTTGACCTTTACTAGCTCCTAGTATTAACTAAGTTTCTAGTACCAGCCATGACTGCTTTCTTGTTGAGTAATTCTCTAGTAGACAGCTACTGGATACCAACAAGAGACGGCAGTCACTGTTGCACCTTAGGGTATCTTTACACATTATTTATTGTTGTGGTTCTTAGACATCCTACCCAGGTAGAAATATTGGTTTCTTCCCTCCCTGGGCAGCTTGCATTAGCTTCTTCTTGGTACTATCAAAGATATTCCTCAGAAAAGAAGCTTTCAGGTTGAATTTAGCTCAAATCCTCCAAGCCATGTGACTAAAACCCAGGATGTCTTCAACAATAGGCCTTATTCTCAACTTCTGGGAAGCAACCATAGGCAAAAGCAATAGACTATATTGTTTTAGGGGAGTATCTTAGATTCCCCTGACCAACAATTCCAAAGACTGTTTCTCATGTCTCATACTGGGGTTTTAGTTCGATTGTTTATGGCTCTTGGGAAAAGAGCATTTTCAGCCCAAATAATGTACCTTTAATTAAATGATATATGTTTATACATATGTGTAATTCATATAGATAAAATATGATTTCTTATGACTTTTTCAAACATTGTAATATAACTTTTCTATCCCCCCCTAGCTTTCCTTGTATATTTCCTTCCTCTTCCTCCCAATTTAAATCCCTCTATTTTCCCACTTACTAATTCACTTATTTTGGGGTATTTCTTTATGGCCACCTGCTAAAACAGAGAATGTGATTATATCTGTAAGATACTATATCTACAATCTCTTCATGTCCATTTCAAAGTCTCCTCTAGAGAGTGCTGTGTTGAACATTAGCAGGTGACCAGGCAAAAGAGAAGGAAATCCATAAGTAAGTCAAGGGATGAGAATTCTATAAACAATCTTCTGTAGGTTGATTTTCCTTTTGGTTCTTTCTCTCAAAAACTCACTGTATGTTTCTCCTTGTTCTAATAGTGTCGAGTCTCGTGGAGGACATGAAGCAAGGGCAACGCTCTTTCTCATCATGAATGTATCCACTTAGACTCAGGTAAGCACACTACTTTTGTTTCTCTGATAATTTATTACATAGCAACAAAGGATCTTAGGGGTGTTCTTTGTCTTAGCCAATGACAAAAAATATATTTGGTAATAATGAACAATCTTTGCTTAACTATAAAACTACTGGTGATTATTACGTTTTATTGTCATGATCATAACATCATAATATGATGTTGAATGCTTAAATGTTGTGGTTTGCCCTGAAGTTATCTGTATTTTGATGCTAATTCCACTGCCCCAAGGACAGCTGCCTAGTCCAGGACTCAGAACTCAGGTGACTTCATCAGAACCACCTCTCCATTGAATTTGTAAAGTACAGGTGAGGGGCAGGTACAGGATAGAAGGAGGCCTGTTATTGGAGGAGAAGGAAGGATGGGTGGGAGATAAGTTTGAAGGAAGAGGAGGAGACAGAAGAGAAAGGAAGAGACAGGAGAGAGGGTGAGAAGCCATGGCAGGTGATGTTAAGATTCTGCTCTGTGTATTTACAGGTTGTTATTAATGTTCTCAAGGAATGGATGGGGGGTGGGGATTTAGCTCAGTGGTAGAGCGCTTGCCTAGCAAGCGCAAGGCCCTGGGTTCTGTCCCCAGCTCCGAAAAAAAGAAAAAAAAAAAAAAAAGGAATGGATGGTACTGGGCTTTGTATGTTTAAGTGGGCAATTATATCTTATCAGTTGGGTCAAAGGTTATTTATTGTGTTATGTGTACTTTTATGCGACGGTTTGAGTGTAGGAAAGTGTGTGGCGGCAAGAGACACTGGGCCACCACAGAGTTGGGATGTGTTTCTGCCAAGATATCTAGCAGATACCTTGGGCACTGCAGTGTGGACCTAGCGGGGTAAAAGACAACTATATTTTTTATTTTTATATTTTTACAACAACACTTAAATATAAATTCAGATTCAATGCTGTATTGAATGTAGATATTATAGATAATCAATCTATTCCCAAGTACTTCTTTCCATTTTAATAATTACTTCATGAGAACTAGTTCTGTGTTAGACATTGAGAAATATCTTACAGATTCAAGTTGACAAACAGCACAAGACGAGCCTCTGGCATTGCGACTATGTAGGCTTATTCAGGAACGCTCTGGGTATATGAATAAAATGGCAGGGAGGGACAGTAGTACCTATTGGGAAATGGGAGAAGCTTATATCATCAGGACACCTATTTATTCTTGATAATAATTAATTCAGATTGTGTTTTTCTTCAAATTATTTAAAAATTTTTATAGTAAACTAACTTAAGTTTACAAGCCTGTAAAAGATAGTGAGGTCTTAGCCAGTTGTGGTCAAGCACAGCCCAGGCAGTATCTGGGCACTTAGCTGGCTTTTAGGAGATGGGTTATATTGACACTGAGACCTCATACACACATGGTGTAGTGTTCCTGTGACACCATCAGCAATGGCTCCAGTGTAAAGTTAGTACACCAACAATTTGACGTATAAATGTCTTTATAAAGTACACAGCTACAGTGGTAAAAATTCACAGTGGAGCCACAATTATCTCTGTGATGTGTTACAACTGACCATGACTGATGTGACATCTACATACCCCATAGCTAACAATCAGTTAAATTTTTATCTTTAGTTTTGACACAGAAGATGAAATAACTATATAGTATACATAATTATCACTAATCCACACAGCTCTGATTCTTACTATATTTTGTTTTCTTTCCTAATCTCTATAACCTCCCTTAGGAATTTCACACGTGGCTCCAAACAATACCTAAAACAGTTCCTTGTGAGTGATTTGTTGATTTACCTAAGTGGCACTGCATCTATAAGTCACATGGTTTTCACTCTTCCTCACACTCATAAACTAGAGTGGAACAAACCTCCCTGGGCTTGATAATTCTGTTTGTGCATTGGTTTGCCTAGGAGTAGTAGGTTGGGTCAACGTGAATTTACATGCATGGGTTCACAGAGAGTTCCAGATTGCTTTCTGCAAGGACTATGTTACGTGACACTGCCTCCAGGAGCATGTCCTGGTTCCTTTTTCCTCTTGTGCATTAGTATTTTGATTATCTATATTTATAATTTTCTCCCAGCACTAAGCATATGAAAATGGAGTCACTTTACTTTGGAATTCAAAGGGAGAAGAGGATACAGAAAATTACAAAAGAACATGTTCAAGAGCTGATAGGAATGTTAATTAACAATTACTTACAGAAATAGGAAGATAAGTTATTTTTATAAATGGGAGCAATTTACATTGTAATCATATAGCACAGTAATAGCTATATTAATGTGATATGCTAATGTGGTGGTATCTAATTCAATACATTTGTACAGATTGTTTTAAATTCTGTTTCACTTTGTTGAGATGCCTTGCAAGACAGGCCTGGATGACCTGTCATGTTATGTAGCTCAGGCTAGCTTTACACTTACGACACTGCCTCAGCCTCCGGGAGTAGGATTATAGCCACACACAAGCCTGTATGGCTAAATCTGGGGCTTTTTTTAAGTAAAAGAAATCTACCTGCTATAATTATTAGTGTGAAAAATAATAAAAAAGATAAGAGATGAATCAGATGATTCATGGCTTATTATCAACATAAAAATAGCTCTTTGGTTGTATAGTACATTATATCAGATCAAGGCAATCCTGCCTACATTAATAATATGAAAACTGAAAACTCTTTAGTAATTCATAGAGAGAGATGAATGGAAGGAGAAAGAGGGGGGAAGGTAGCGAGGAAGAGAGGGAGGAAGAGCAGGAGAAGCATGAAGAAAGGTTGGAAGAGAGAGAAAGAAAGTGGGGGAGGAGCTGTCATTTTATAATATTTGCAAATGTATATACTTCTGGGATAAATAACCTAACAGAAAAAAGTGCCAGATATCTGTGGTATTATTAATATCATTAAAGAAGGATAATAGTAGAAATCCTATGATAAAATATGAAAGATTTGATTACATCAAATTCAATAGCTTATGTCAATGGTGTATAATCATAACATGCAGATGACAAGGAAAAAATAGACATAAAACTAATAGAAGTGTACTACACTATTTAAATTGAAATACTCAGTACAAGGTCAGCAAGGACACGTCATCTAACATAGTAGAAGGACACAGTGTCTGACTTATAGAAGGACATGGTGTCTAACATAGTAGATCACATTGTCTGGCATAGTAGAAGGTTTCTTCCATAGCATTCAGGTGAGACAGAAACAGTAATAAAATGAGCAAGGACAGGAAAAGGTAAACGTGCATCAGTATTGAAGATAATCAGATTCACTAGTAATAAGAAGAAAGGTGAAACAGCTGGAGACAGACCCCTTCAAAGGTAAACGTGCATCAGTATTGAAGATAAGCAGATTCACTAGTAATAAGAAGAAAGGTGAAACAGCCAGTTGGCAGACAAATCTCATTAAAGCAGTCATTTAAAACACATTACCTTTAAAGCTGAGCGTAAAATAATTTCCCAATTGTGTATCACGCTAAGTAGACTCACACTCATTAAGGGTCAAATTCAACACTTGCCTCAAAGTTAAATTACCTCCAGGTACCTGTCTGCAAGTCGTTGCAGTGGCTATAGAAGCTGTCATTGTAGTTAGAGTCACACAGAGAATATTATGCCTTTTGATAAATGGAAGGCTCCTCAGATAGGGTGCTGCCAGTCTGCCAACTCTGCCCTTTTCTCTTGTAACTCCCTTGGTCTGACTGTAAGAAAGTTGACGCCTGTCTTAAATCCCACTGGCCTTATATATGTATACAGTAATCATGGTGTCCCCTCATAGTGCTGGGCTACTTAAGGAATACATGAAAAAGACATCACCTACTGTATGATTTAAGCTCCATAGATTTCACCTGTAGTGATGAGTTATTCTTTGGGTGGCATTTTCATTAAAATTCATAGCATTCTTATTTCTAATTATAAGATACAATTTAACAATATATAGCCACAGAAAGTTAGCACATCTGACATAAATCAGAAGCGTGCCCAAGTTTACTCCAAGTACCACTTTCAACATGAGATATAATTCTAATTCTTTATCACAGAACATTTTTGGTTTTGGGAGCTCACAGCAGAATCAAGATAGGACACGATGGTTTTTCACTCTATTGCTCAAAGTCTGAGTTTAAAACCGGGCTATGTTTCAAACTCTGGCTATAAAGGAAGGGAGGGAAGGGGTCCAGTTGTAAAAGAAAGAAGAATGACATTCAAACCACCCACAGAGAGAAGAGTGGCTTAAAGTCTTGCTTTACTCTGAACCCTGGCTCCTTGCTTACTTTTTCTTTGTCTCCATGGTATTCTACTTCCCTGACAAGAATCATGGACCCTCTATTTGTACTGAAGGCATCAGCATCTGTCACATGTGCACAGCATTATAATTAGTCCACAATATCCCATGAGATAAAATGTATCTCACATGGATAAGGCAGGACAAAAAAGAATGACAATGCTGTACTCAGGAGTCCTGGGTGGAGCCCGAGTCCGGGAGAACACGATGTCCATGCTGCATTGCCCCAGTGCTCCACAACTAAAATTAGATTACATAGGGAATGCAGAGCAGTGTTTAGCCCTGCAGGTCACTGAGATATGAACCCTCCATTTATAAATACATACCTGAAGGGCGTCACTACACTTTGGGAAGCATCTCTCAGTATAAGCTACAGGGCTAGCAAGATTAGAAACCAAATCAGTGGCCAACATAATTTTAATATTTTTGCCCACTGTAGAGGCAGTTTCATCCAATCATGTCATCTAAAGGAAAAAAGTTATTTGACTAAAAATAATAATAATAAATAAAATAATACTGTAACAATCAATATTGCCAACATATACAGAAAGCACCCTGAGCACATTGAACTAAACCTTGTTAAAGAATTCATTGCTATATGAATGAGTTACCATGTTTTAATGCTTAATATTGGTTGATATCCAGTCAAGCTCTATTTTCTGCTGAGCTAAAAATGGCAATTATTTCAGTTCTGATACCTAGCAGTAGGAGTATTTTGTCTCTTCAAATATACAGTTGAATATCACAGCTGTGTTTATAGAAGCTGTATGTATTCGCACACTTGTCCTTGGATCTAACCATACTCTAGCCTCAGATTTGCTTGTTTGAAGGAAAACTGATAGTGTAGACTGAGTGGATGTACCAGGCTAGCTTGGTAAACTCTCTGTCCAAACCACACAGTTTACATAGTGCCTGACCTTTTCTAGAAGCAAATTTTGCTTGGGAACAAAGATGTAGTTTACTTCTTCCTGATGTAGGGAAATGGAAACTAGGGAGGAGGAATTAATGAGAGCGGAAGCTAAGGTTTTTTCAGAGACAAGACTTTATGCATACATTCAAGCTCTCTTGATCTCTATAAGATTATTGGAGGTATTAGAACTTGAAAATATATTACCGGGGTTGGGGATTTAGCTCAGTGATAGAGCGCTTGCCTAGCAAGCACAAGGCCCTGGGTTCAGTCCCCAGCTCCGAAAAAAAGAAAAAAAAATATATTACCAAGTAAAATATCAAGTCTACCTCTCATTTCCCCTCTACGCATGGGATTTTTTTTTAAATGTAGAAAGGTTTTTCTAGAACAAAATAGTAAACCAGGTTGGCATGAGATTGCATAGTCTTAACACATACTAATTGCAATAGTAATTGTGTTCTCTAGCACCACAAGCACCTCTGTTGTTTATGTAATTCTACCCAAATGAAGACCATCTTGCTTACACATATCTGTTCCAGTTTGCACGTGTGTCACCTTTACAAAGATTAACAGCTAAGTGCAGAAGTTAAAACCCTAAAAAATGAGCAAAACAAATATCCTTCCTAGCTTCCTATGGATTATATCTGAGTAGCATATAGATAATACAAATGCATACTAAGGCAAAAAACAGAAGAACATTATAAACAATCTAAGAGGGACAGCAGATCTCATTTAAATAGGTGCCGAGGAGAGTCCTTTTGGTACAGCTAACAGGGTCCAGCTCTCATGCTGAGACCTAAAGGACAGGAAGCAAGGAGCCTTCCAAGCAGAAGGCAACAAGTTCAGTGACTCGCCGGTATAAGAATGGCCACCATGTATAATGGGCTCAAAGAATGCTCAGGGCGTAGACCTGTGGGAGAAAGGAGGAACCCCTCAATGAGAACATGCAGAAATGAGTAGCACCAAGCCACCAAGGTCCTTGCAGGGCAGCCCTGGAGATTTAGCCATTCTAAATGCAGGGAGAGGTGACAGACATGATTTAAATGGTTGAAACTACTACTTAGATTCAGGATTCAAAAATAATGCTTGAACTCAGCTGTAAAAAGTAACAAGAAAATACATACACTGCTGTATCGAAATCCTAGAAAGTGGTGCAGACAGTCGACAGCCAGGGTGGCGTGTGGCAACTGGCTCAATAAATGATGGAAAGGGAGCTATAATAGCAAAGTCAAGGGATGTTTCTAATGTTTGTAATAGCACCTTTATACATTTTGAGGAGAATGAGCGCATTTGCTTCCTCTCTAGGCTTGAGCTAGAAAATCCACAGGTAAGATGCTGAAGGTTCCTCCCCCCAGTTGGTCTTGATTCATAAAGTTGTTGTTAGCCAATGGCTGGGCAGGGAGACAGAGGCGGGACTTTTAGGATTCTCAGGCAAGGGACTGAGGGTGCAGGAGAGAGAGGATAGCCATCATGTAAGAATAGGGGATTGTTGCCCGGGAGGGCTACAGGTCTGAGACCAGGATAGCCAAGATGGAAAATAGGTTTTAGTAAAGGATGACCTGGGATTATCAGAAAGTACATCACAGGTTAGCCTTTAGAATGTAGCAGCAAACAGGGATAACAAGCAAGTACACGGGCCCCGTCAGGGCACCCTCCTGCAATGACCTTGCCTCCAGATTTTTACATTTTGATTTTGGTCTACTGGATGGTTACTGTATTCTAATATATCTGTCTTAATTGCGTACTTGGAAAATAATAGAAATTATTGTATGTTCCAGGCTCCATTATTCCCAGAGTTAAAAACAAATCAACATAAAAGCCCAAACCCATTTAAAATCTCACATTCAGAAGATTTGGTGGAATGAGCTGGAAAGTGATTGTATTCAATGTCTTAATGAAACATTACTTTAAAAAAGCAAACACATATAATAAATTAATTATATTTATATCCTTTAGTTTCACTTAGTTTCTATTACCTACTAATAAGCTTGTCAATACTTTAATTAGACAAATATTGGGAATATATATATGTATATATATATATATGCAAGAGACCTTTTTTCTGATGAAGTAGTCAATAGTTTTACAATTCATGCTTACGTGTCACAAATAAACATTGCAAGAGTATCAGACCCAAAGCTAAAATAACCAAGAAGTCATACGGCCCAGGGAAGGTAAAGAGTGAAGGAAAGAGGCATCTCAAAAAAAAAATCAATTTAATCGGATTTGAATATGTGTGTCCTTGTTTTTATAATTACTTGGTTTTTTTGTGAAATATTCTGTCCGATGTTTGGCATGTTTATGTTTGAAACAATTTATACTTTTTATCTCTTCTTTAGGCTAGTTTGATTTCAGGGTTCTAACCTCATGAGAAGTTGTTAGTTTTAATTTTAGGGAAAGACTGCTCTGTAATATCTAAATTATTGCCTTATTTGTAATATAATTTTATTATCTTGATATTCTATCAGATTTTACTCAAAAATGCAAATAAAACATTGTATCATAAAGTATTCCAATATCAATGTAGCATCACTTGAAATTTTTCTAACACAATATTTTCAAACATGCCAAATACTATTAGTGAAGAGATAGAATCAAGAGGTCAGACTTCTGAGAAAGGAGGATTTTGTGGAAAGAAGGACGTTTTGTGGAAAGAAGCATATCTCGTTTCTTATTGTATAATCAGAAAGATAAATGAAAGGTCAATGTAGTCACTTCCTAGCAGTGTCTTTTGCTCTCTTTTCATTGGCAAGATAGAACTATTGTCTTTCACATATGTATTTTATACATAAAACTGCTATTTTATATATACATGTATATGTGTATGTAGATGTGTGTGTGTGTGTGTGTGTGTGTGTGTGTGTGTGTATTAATCTCAGGTGACCGTAGAATAGGACATATTAACTACTTAATCGCCAAACATGAACTCATATGTGTGAAAACATCACACATATGATTCTCTCAGTATATTTGGAGTAAGAAAAGTCAACTTTGGTCTTTGGTATGCTTAGTAAGAGACGATGGTTCTTTTAAGAAATTGTCCTTCTGCCTTTAAACATCTCTCTCTTCAGCAACTACATTAAGCAGTTAGCAATCATCAAGATCAATGCAGGATTCACTGAAATTCTGAATGACCATTGATTGATAATTTCTTTATGGAAACAGGGTCTCATTGTGTATGTAGCTTGGCTGTCTTAGAATTTGTAATATAGACCAGGGTGGCCTCAGACTCACAGAGATCTTCCTGCCTTTGTCATCTGAGTATTGGGACTTAAAGCAGTACTTTTCAACCTATGGGTCACTTTCACAGGGGTTGCATATAAGATATTTACATTAAAATATATAAAAAACACCCAAATTTATAGTTATAAAGTAGCAAAAAATAATAACTTTATGATTGGGCATCACCACCACATGTGCATCATTAATGAGTTTGAGACCCACTGGACTAAAGACATGTGCTACCACACCTGGCCCAACAATTTTTTAAGGATATGGTTTTGAAAATCTGGAACATATACATTATTACATACATATTTCTATTGCACACAGAATAGAACTGTGCAAACCTTTATATGCACTAAGAAATGATGACTTTCATTCACCATATATTTGCACTGTTTGCTGTTTTAGGGCAGTCTGAAGTCATAACGGCATCTCCAAGCTGTTCCCATACAACGATTAAAGCTTCACTCAATGCCTGCTGAAGTAGTTTAAAATGCTGGGCTGCAAAAGGTGGTGATCGATCGGGCCAAACGTTAAACAGAGCTATATTTTTTTGCTTATTTTTCATTAACAGAAGCATATTTTAACCATTTTAGCAAAGATTATTTTCAAGGGACATTACTGTAGAGTGTAGAGTGAGCAAATTGCTGGAGACAGGAAAATTAAGCAAGGGTTGCAGTGACGGTTCTCAACCAAGCATTCATGTGTGCTTCTCCTTTGGAACTTCAGAGTATGTCGTCCTTTGTGTCGGCTCTACTTTCAAATCTGTACTCATGGCTAGAATCCCTCTACAATGAACATATTTGGAGGGTAATAGTATCAAAATTGGTAAACGTGCACTCTGATCTTTTTAAGTTTTAATGGCAAATTTTAACCATCCCGTCACCAGAGAGATGTTCTGAGTCTCTTTCCTACATGTTTTATAGCACTCATGTGTGAGATGGTATAAGGTAAGATATAGGTAAATGAGGGTTCAGATAAGTCACGAGAAGTTTACCTCTATTATGAGAAACTACACGTTAAGGGGGAACTGCTAAAAACTTGTAGCCAGACACTATGTCAGTCTCAAGGAGGGTGGTGTGAATCCTAAGATTCACTTAGTCCCTTGGCCTTGTGAAGAAGTAAATTTTACCTTCTAATTTTTACCTGTTACCTCATCTATCACTCCCTGGCGTCCTTCCTGTCAGCATGCGCTCCCTAATTACCACGATGTCTTTAAAGGATTAACTGTTGACCGCCCCCTAGTGGTGGAAGTGAGGACTCCCAGATAAGATAGGTCCTTAGGAGAGTGCATTCTGACGCCTTGCTGGGATGTCTGCCTCACCTCTGGGGTACCTGCAGCACTGCCCACATGTTACTCAGGGGAAGCAAAACACAGTCCATAACGGGGGTCCTCAGTCCGTGTTTTCCTGGGTGGGAAACATCAGCGTTTGGAATGATTGCTGTGGTTCCCAGTCTCCTGTGTACACACAGATGCTGATACCTCTAGGAGTTGGGAACATGGGTCCCTGGTCTGCACTCCCCCTCAGGGCATCCTCATGGCCAGGCAGGAAGGAAAAGGCAGAGCTTGGGACAGGCAGAAGCTGGGAGAGAAAAGGTCTCCTGGAGATTTAGGCATGGCTCTTCATAACGAAGGTCTCCTCAGCCCCTACTCCCACGACCATCCCTCGGCCATCCTTGATGAAGAGACAGTCCTTGTTTGCTCAAACTGTTTGATTTGATGGTGGGTGTAACTGCCTTACTCAGGATGAACCAGGGATTGTACCTGTTGTAAAAAGGAATGTCCGGGAAGAGAAGCTAACTAGACACCTCGTTAGCATGGAGAACTCCAGGTTTTTATGTTATGTGACTTTCCTCAGGTAGAGGCAGAGTGCTGGGGGTTTAGAATCTTCTGGGACAAGGTCAGGGAAGGGGAAAACCTGCTAACAATGCAGTCTCCCACTTTGCGCAGAGCTCAGAGGCTATCTGGTCATGGTAGACTTTAACCTTCATTTAGCAGAGTGTTCTGACGATGCCTCTTGGCGAAGAAAAGAATTTAAACCTGGTGAGAGAGGAAATAAAAGGTTTGGGATGGCATAGGGACTGCAGGAAGTCAACTTTTGGTGGGGTTTCAGGGACGGATTTGTCTAGGGCACGTTAAGGTACTTGCTATTTGTTGTAGGGCAACCCTTCAGTCTCCCCAAGCTCCAGGCTTCCACCAGGACATGCCCTGCTTACAACCCAGACTTCCCAACCTGAGGTAAACTGAGCATAGACCACACTCCTATGTAGGGCGGAGCAGATGCAGAAGACATTTTAGAAGGGAAAAACCATAGGCCAAGGGAGCCGACCAAAGATGCATAAGAGTTAAAGACAAATGACAATGGGAAGAAAAATGGCATGATCATTGCTCTATGAAACAGAAACTTGCAAGGAACACCGAACACAGGACCCAGGCTCCAGGAAAGACGGGAACTGTGCTTTGTGAAATGCTGGGGTACAGCTATCAACAGAGCTAACATGCCCAGGACATGCATTGGTATGGACATGAAGGCATATACACAGACAGAGAACTAACTTTGCAAGGGATCGTTTGAGATAGAGAAGCCAGCTAAGGTGATGGTGACTGGGCAAGAGGGGGCTTCCCTGGGTTGCCTTATAGTCTCTTCTGACTCATAAATTATATAAAATGTAAGCCATAATAACAAGGCCAAGGTATAGTTATAATATTTGTGGCAGCACCTTTGTACGTTTTCAACAGAATGAGCTCATTTGGTTCCACACGAGATGTGAGCTAGATTTGAGCTGGATCCATGGTATAGACAAGGGAACTAAGAGAATTCAATAGGAGATAAAGCTTGGGGCTTATGAATAGAAAGTTTCAAACTCACACTGAACACGGCCAAATCCAGAACTCCTTCCTATGAAATACTGTGGAGAACTTGGGAAAGCATTCAAAACCAAATCTCCACACCGATACATATGCCCTCTGTTACGTTTGACTGGCTCCCTTCCCTCATAAAACACCTTCACCCAGAGGTGTCTCTTTCTTAAGGCAAAGCTCAACTGACTGAAAGAGCTCACACCTTCTGAAACCCAGGCTCCAGGCTCTGTGCTGGAGATGTGACGTCATCTTGTCACTGTTCGTGCTGTTATTTAAACCACTGTGTAGCCTCTGAGATGTCTACCAACAATCTCGAGCCCAGCAGTCTGTGCTTTAGACAGATCTGCAAAGGCAAGAGGGAGGTGCCACATCTGAGTGTTCTCAGGTCCTGTCCAGGAACATGACCCAGAGAGAAAATGACTGAAAACGTAAGCGAACCCAGTCTGAATTCTGGGGCATGCGTGTTCCTCAAGAACTCATGAGGTAGGCAGGTGATATGTGCTAGGGACCAATGAGAAGCACAAAAGAGAATTTGCCTGAAGTCAAAACTTCAAGTTATGTAAACTGTTCTTCTCAGGAATGTAAACAGTTAGGTCCCCCTTTCTGCCTGTCAAGGAAAGTATGTCACCCCTAAAAAGGCCTTGGTGACATTAAACTTGGGCACACTGTTTTGACTCATGACCCATGTAGAATGCCTCGATGGTTTTAGTGACCTACCAGGTTGTAGGAAAAGATGTGTGAAGCCTGCACGGTCTATTCTCTCTCTGCCTGTCTTTGTCCAGAGATGTCTGTCCATGTGCTCTGGGGCATAGAAGACACATGGAGTCATAACTTTGCTTGTAAAACAATCAAAGTAAATAATCCAAGCCCCTGATCATCCCAAAGACTTTTTCTGTGGAGAAAAAAAAAATTATAGTTTCAAAGTATGTAGTGCCTGTCAGACATGATATTTTTTTCTGGGTTCTCAATGTTGATTCTGTCTAAATGGTTCTGTGAAGTATGGGCTGTTGAATATCACAAATGAAAGAACTGACCATCAGATACATAAAGTCACTCTCCCAAGTCACAGAGAGCTGACCACAAGCAGGCCAACAGTCCTACTTTATGACCGGTGCTCTTGACTAGAGCTCTGATCTCCATCAAAGAAATGGAAAACAGATGTAGTCACACCCTTATCTTCTACAGCTGAGAGCTTTTGCTCCACCTTGAACCACTATGAGCCTTTTTCTATGTAGTGTTCAAGCGAACTGCTCTCTCTGTAAATACACGTGCTATGATGGCATATCTCTTCCTTAGCAGTGACAAAACTTGGAGAGTGGTGGCTCTCTGAAACTGAAATGGCTGGAAAATATTAACTTTTCAAAGCAGCAGTTTTGACACAATGTTAGTGCTGTCTGGAGCACAGTTTCGCTCACTTCAGACTTAACAGGATGGAGTCAACCGATAAGGTCGTTCCTAGATGAAATGTCTGATTACAGCAATGTGTAGCATCTTTGTTCTGAGAATCCCGGGATCTCAGGTTCATGTTAGTGAATTATGTTTTCTTTGCATCATGGATAATGTAATGGGTCTTTAAAAAGTTCACCTTCAGCTGTGGCTGAAATCATTCAAAGCACCTGGGACTAAAGAGACTCGTTTTAGCTGATGTCTGCGTGCGTTGAGTGGCTTTTCTCACTTACTCGGTTGTGTGTAGTTTCAATAGTCCTTTTGCTTTAACTCTTCTTCGGACTTTTATCCCTCTCCTATTGAACTTTTTTTCCTTACATAACTTAAATTTAAAAGGCTTCTCCATAAAGAAACTACAAAGTGTGTCTAGAAGACTGACTTTGCTGCTGGCTGCGGAGTTATCAATGAAATAAATGTATGAGAGCCCACGCTCTTGGCCATCAGCCAAGTTCCCAGGACTAATGCTAGCTAGTCACTTAGTTTGACCGTTGTTTGGAAAAGGCAGATGGATAGAAACAGCTAAAAAAACCCTTCAAACTCAATGACTGGAGAGCATTTATATTGCGTTTGTCATATCAACTTTTAAAGTCATTTTATCTTGAGGTATCCCAAACCATCTTGCTTACCCATAGCGAGACTGAGCAATTCGGAAGGAGCCAGACAACAGAGCGACTCTGCCATGAAGTTAGGAGGATTATATAGACAGTGGTTTGATGTCCACCACCGGGGGCTGCTGTGTTAGGCCCTGTGCTGGCTACATGTGTTACCTCATTTTCCCTGTAACGTCAGAGGTCTGCTGTCCATGTCACGGCTGAAGAAACCGAACACTCGATTCTTCCTGCTTTGTCACTCAACCTGGCATCTGCACTCCAGTGTCTCTTTGGCTAATAAAGGCCTCACTCTCTGTGGTGCTCTGTTCCTCCTGGCTGTCCTGAGTCCAGTGTGAAATCCCCATTCAGCCCTCAGGTATTCAAGGTACAAAGCTGCTGGGTGTCTCAGCTCCTCTGAGATTTCGCATGGGGGTAGGGTGGGAGGAGAACGCTCTCTAGTCTTCGTTATACCATCAGCCTAATTGTTCTTCTCTTACACAGTCCTAAGGGAAAGACACCAGCAAAATGCACCTCCCATGGCTTCTTAGCATCTTTAAACCTGCGGTTTTATCTTGACTCTCTCTAGCATCTTCCGCGAAAGGTCATTGTTTCACTTGACTGGAGGGAAAGAGGCTTTCGAAACCACAAGCACCGAGGACACTAGCAAGGAAATCAACGTCAGGCCACGTCTCCTCTTTCATTTTTATTTTTTTTTTATTGCTATGTGTTCCCAATACAACAAACAGCATCAGT
The DNA here is from genome assembly GCF_011064425.1 of Rattus rattus. Taxonomy (NCBI): domain Eukaryota; kingdom Metazoa; phylum Chordata; class Mammalia; order Rodentia; family Muridae; genus Rattus; species Rattus rattus. Next base: position 3,099,760 of record NC_046164.1, read on the forward strand.
AGTGTACACCTTGATAAAAAGGAACGTTCGGCTTAGTAGAAAAAAAAAAAAAGCGCGTAGGTAAAAGGGGGAAGGAATATGTACATCTTGTGGGAGGTGTATGTGTGTGACCGTCTTCAGATTCCCTGTGGACCAGATGTGTGTACACCCAAGCAAACTAGAGAGAGAATTTCGTTCTGGTGAAGTTTGAGAGAGAGAGAGAGAGAGAGAGAGAGAGAGAGAGAGAGAGAGAGAGAGAGAGAGAGAGAGAAAGAGGAAGAGGAGAGGAAGAGGAAGAGAGAAAGAGAAAGAGAGAAAGAGAAAGAGAGAAAGAGAGAGAGAAAGAGAAAGAGAAAGAAAGAGAAAGAGAAGAGAAGAGAGGAGAGGGAGGAAGGAGAGAGAACTTTTTAAGGCTCAGGGATGACTTAGCTATCAGGACATTTAAAATTCTTGCATGAAGTAGCAGCAGTTGTTTCGAGGTATTGAGTCATAGCTTAGACTGTTCATTTATGATGGTCATAACACAAAAGGCCTTCCCAGTCCGTGCTTTGAAAGGATAACGCATCTCTACGTTAGTCTGCGCAATGGATTTCTAGACGCGGCTAGAAAATGACGTTAGAAGCATGCTCACAACACTTTTTTGTCTTTGAGTGCAATTCAGGAAGTACTCGTTACATACTTAAAGTATGTTTTGTTCGAAGCAGAGTCTTGCTACATGGCCCAGGCTGGCTGCGCACTCACAGTAATCCTCCTGCCTCAGCTTGGGCATGCTGGGACGACAGGTGTGCACCGCCTCACCTGGCTTTTGGAAATCTTTCTGATTCATTATTTACTGAACAGCTCGCTGAATTCCCGACTATTTTATGAGTCTTGAAGGGGAACGAGTCATCAACTCTGTATTGACGACTTAGAAATGTAAATATTTAACACAAGCTTTGCCTGCAATCCCAGCTTCTTGGGAGGTTGCGAAGTGGATCACAAGTTCAAGGCCTGCCTGGGCAGCTTAGGGAGATGCTGTACTGAAAATATAAAAGGGGTTAGAGATGCGGCTCAGAGATGGAGTGCTGGCTTAGCATGTGGGAGGTCCTGGATTCGATCAAGGACTGCCAAATTTATTCACTGTTTTTAAGGTGAGAATCTATTCAATTTTCGTTCTTTGGATTGGCTGTGTGCTCGGTTTAAATTTGTCCTTTCTGTACAGAGCATAGCGCACACCTCTGATCATGTCTCTCCAGTTTACTAAAATGCCATCGACATTAGTGTCAATACTAAAGACATACAAAGAAGACTATCAAGGAAAAAAATCAACTCTTAAAATAAATATCTTCAGCTCTGTGTCCTATATACAAGTACTGTACATCCACTCCCTGGAGGGAGCATTTCCGGCTTTGTGTGAGCATGTTGGTCACTGACAGAACTACCTGCGTGGCACTGCAGTCCGATGCATCGTGACTGGGAACATTTAGATATGAACCATGCAGAAAATAAATAGCTCAACCATGACAAAGACTCTTCCCTGGACTTGCTTTCAAAGCTCTAACGTCCTCAAGTGTCAGCTCTGGCCAGATGAAACTTTTCTCAGCTACGAAGGAACACGCAACAGACATCTGTGGCGATCACAGTCTATCAAGTACAGCTGATAGCACCATGAGACGCTGCGCATCACCACAATGCCCTCTGGTGCGATGGCGAGAAGGCTGGGCTTTGCCTTGTACAAGCTTTGCCACTGCAGCCTGCGTGCGCAAACACACGGAGGACACCAGTGCCATTCCCTTGGTTGCAAGGGTGGAAGGCAGTAGATTAAATGAGTCACCCGGACACCTGAGGTGTCAGACAGATAGCAAATGGCAAACCCTCTTTATACTGTCAGTAGCTGTAACCCCAACTTCTTCATCCTACTCTGCTTTGAAATCAACTCCTGGAATGTCACGTAAGGCAATACTCAATGACAGGCACCCTAGAACACCCAGACACGTAAGATAGTAAACAACCATTTGAGAACATCTTTTAAAATAATACTGATTTCTGCAATGTACAGTATTTACACGACAGTTGCAAATTTGCTCGTACAGTATTTCTAATATAGATAAATAGGAGTACAAGTCTAAGAATTATTTCCAAAATTTCTCAAAGCGTAAACCACTGGCATTTGTTTGGGTTAATTCTTACTGTAACTTTTTAAAAGAACGAATCAGTTGATATGCACAATCTCCAGTCTCTTCCTTAGAGAGCAACCCTTTCCGTTCCTTCTTTTGTTTTGGGGAGAGTTGTTCTTGGCTGTCCCGGGGACTGGCGGCCAACCTCTAGCTTTAGTTTCCCAACTGCTGACATTCTAGGCAGGGGCCACCGGCCACTGGGCTCTTTCCTTCTGAAAACAGTCTTTGGCGCTTTCTTCCAATGGACTCTGGTAAACAAGTCGATGCGGAACGGGAGGAGGGTGGAAGTAACTAAAAAGTGAACCAGCACTTCCTGTCCTTCCATGTACAGAGGACGCGAGTAAACCTTTTGTGGAGAGTACCGCTTTTTAACAAGCTGTATGCACCATGCAGGGAAGGAGGCTGTCCAGGTTTCCCTTTGACTTCTAGCTCTGCTAGTCTGGCTTTCTCATCTCTCTGAGGCGGTTGACCTGATCGGATGTCTCCTGCTAATAGTCTTTCCATCTTTCTTTGGGGTTCTTGTCTGGGGAGAAGCACCTATGGAATCAGTGATAGCAGGGGAGGGGGCAGCAGCCACAGGGGAAGAGGAATGGAGGTGATCAGTCTTTATGAATGAGGAGGGTGGTGTTGATACTGGCGTCTTTCTTCTATCCTCTTGTGCTTTCTTCCGGGGGAAGCTAACACTGCCTCTGCTGCTGGTTCTGAAAGCAGCATATGCACTGGGATTTGCCACAGAGGAGACGCTACTCAAGGATTTCTTCTCGGCACGGGACCCTGAGTAGTAAGGGAGGAAGGGTGTGGGCATCACTAGGGACCTAGGAAGGTCACTAGGGCCAAAGATGGCATCACTGTGGATTTCAGCAGCTTCTTGCAGGTAGGGCGGTGGCAGGGTACCACTGCGCTTGCTACATGACTCACAGCACAGCTTGTTATAACCTGGTATGGAGCAGTATCTTGCTAGCACCTCCATTTGACAGAATATGGACTTGTCGCCCAAGCACGGCTCATCTGCAAAAAAAAACATAAAAATAAATAAATCAAACCACATGCATAAACATAAAAGGATCCCCAGAGAAACAAACATCATTAACAAACACACATCAGGAAGGATACACGGTAACAGATAGGTTTTGATTTTCGTCTTAATTTTGTAAGGCAGGCCTTCGCTGCATTACCCGGGTTTGCCTCTGTTGGGCTGAGATTATAAGCGTGTCCCACCACACTGGGTTTAAAGAAGGCAGCTCCGTGTCTACAACACAATTGGCCTGGTCACCATTTCACCATCTCCAGCAGAAGGTGTCAGATCACGGACGGAAATGCTGCCTTTGAGGCAAAACCGAGATGTGCATCTGATTATAGAAGGAGAAAAATTGGATTCATTCTGAAGATGGGGGGAAGGCATCCTTTTTAATTGTGTAATATCGAAGTTTGCCTTTCTAATAATCTACCTCCACCATGATTTTCAAGTCACAGTTAAAATGAATATTAAACACTGCACCTATAACCAATTAAATCGTTACAACACTTTAGCAAAGGAAAATGATAACTTTGATTAAAATGCAATTTTCTGCCTTGGAAACAGGCTTCCTGTTTACTGATGCACATTCTTAAGTAAGTCCCTTTTATATTTAATTTTATGGAGCTGACAGTATCCTATGTTTATACATGTGGCCCAGGATATAGAGACAAACATGGCCCAATACCATTTAAAAAGTGAAGAATTATGGCACCCATAGGCCATCAAACTATAAGAACACTCTTCAAGGTAACAAATCTGTCCCATAACTCTATAAAGAACGTTTGAGAGCTCTTTCTGAGAGGGTCAGTTGGTGACGTCGACAGCAGGCCACTTTCTCATTTCACATGTCATTCCGTGTCCCCATCCCAAGCTGACAGTCATGCTGTCTTGACAAATACAAGCCCACTGCATTGTATGGAGTTTGAACACCGTATCCTTGCTGAGGTCATAAGCTAGGTGGTGTTATTGGTGACTGAAGATCTGTGAGATTTTTTTAACCTCAAAATACCAGGTCTTCGCTTTTGAACTTCTGTCTGTCTGTCTGTCTAAAAAGAAGCAGACTGCTCTGACTATGACCAAGGCTGAAGCCCTCGCTGAGGGAGTCTTTGTCACAGACACTCTTTCACTCCATTAAAGTAATGGGCACTTTATAGCCTTCTCACACTGCCCCTACGTCCTAAGAACTGTGGGAAAGAAGCTGTACATCAGACCTCAAAGGGTGATCCACTTGAATCTCTCCTTTGCGACTGAGAGCTACCCTACCGGTTTGGCTGAAATAGCATAGAAACTTGTCATGCCAGAACTCTCAAAATTGGCTTTAGACATAGAACCCGGGTCAGGAAAGCTCCTGAAAGAAACACAGGCACACCTACAGAATTGTGCTGTCTCCACGGCACACTGATTTTGTAGTATCTCACCCACTACCACCAAAAAGGAACACGTCTATCTGTGCAGACAGGTAGCCATGTGTACATATTCGAGCTAGTAAAATCGACAGTTTACCTAGAAGGTGTTCCGCTCTCACAGTAATAACTACATACGGGCAAACACATGCAGCAACAGGAAGAGCATCTAACTGGGCAGGGTTCGCTTCTTCATTTTTTTTCTCCCTTTGAGTTCTGATTGAAAAATCACTCTCCAAAGGAAACAGCTAAATAAAGAAGTCCTATGTCTCCCCCTTGTGGCCATGTTTGTGCTTAGCATTTCTTTTTTTTTCCTTGTAAGAAATGACATTCTATTTTTAAATTACTATAATTATTGTATAAGAGAAATAAAATTCAGTCATATTAATAGTTACAGAAAATATTCAACATTAGTGATTTAAAATAGTGTTATTAGCAAATTAGACTACAAGGGACCCAATGTAGTCATCAATATCCATAAGAGAATCTATGGCAAATTTAACTATCGGTGAAACTTTTAGAAACATTTCACTTTTGTTATATTTCATCTTATTCTCTTTTTATTTTTTTATTATTTAAAACAGTTTTAAATTTAAATATATTTTGGTCATAATCTTCCTCTTTCCCAGTTCTTCCAGAATCTCACCCCCAATGCAACTTTAAATTCTTTCTCAAAAGAACAAAGGAAAGGAAAAGAAACAAAACCCAATGCAAGAAACATTCCCCCAAATCAAGAAAAATAAGTAAACTCCTTACAAACTAAAGCAAAAATCCACCAAGGGTAACCAAATTAAAGCACTGCGTGTGTGCATGCTCTCTCTCTCTCACACACACACGCGCACACACATACACACACACACATACTCACATAACACAAATTCACTCACACACACATCTACATACACACACACTCACACACATTCACTCACACTCACCCACATTCACTCACACACACATCTACATACACACATCTACATACAACACACACATGCCCATTCACACACACAGACTCACACAGACACATTCACATACACACACACATGCACTCACACACTCACACACACACTCCAACAAGAAAACGACTGTGAAGTCCATTATTTATTGTCAACTTCTCCTGAACATGAGGCCTGTCCTTGAGTAGTTCATCAGTTTTCCCTTTCAGTAGGTGTAAGTGACAGACAACCCACTTGTCTACCTTATCCTAGTGTGCTGTGGTTTGGTCTAGAGACTTCACAGGTTAAGATGAGGGTCCTGCCCCCAGCTGGTTTTGATTGGCGATTGACTCTTTACGGCATATTAAGGTGTGTGTGTGTGTGTGTCTTTCATTCAGAAACCCCGAACACTGGGTTGCATAGAAAGGAAAGCGCCACTGCCAGGATGATTTGAGTAGAGCTATTTGTTTTATTTATATATAAATAGGATGAAGCAAAAACTATAACATAAGTCAAAGGAAAAAAGCCCAAGAGAAGGGATGTGAGGGTGAACTGGCCTGGACACGTCACCCCATTGATCACCAGGCATAACATGGCTGATCTAACTGGCTAGGCGGGTACCCCCTTCCTCCCTCGACACTCCAGACACTCCATGTGAATCCCTCCCATAGCTGCACTCTGGGTCAAAGAGGATGACCTTGCCCAAAGAGAGGAGGAGTGGTCCTTGGTCGAGGGCATGCGCATACGTGTGCTCCCCTTTAGAACCTCCAAACATGCTCTTGGGGTTTCGCCATTGCAAGTATAGCTGTTTACAATACTTAAAGACTGAATATCTAAAATGTCCAAACTACAAAGCTATTTGAAGAAGCTGCCAAGTGTCTTGAAAAAAAAGTGGGGGTGGATATCAGAGTTTAATATTACTTATGGGTTTAGATCAGAGAAAACAATGTTTAGTCTTGAGCTTCACCAGAGCGTGTAGCAATGAGGGTAAGGAGAGTAGCAGAGGTCAGGTGTTTGTCCTCCTTGCCCTCTGTCTTATCCTGTGGAACAGGGTCTCTCCCTCCTCCTGTGCTCCATCAGGAGCGCCCACAGCCTGAACCCAGGTCCGTGTACTCGTGCAGCAAGCATGTTACCCAGTGAGTTAGCTCCCCAGTTCAGATTTTAAATAAATAAACATTCTACTTTCAAAATACAACTAGTTAGGCCACTCAGGCAACTGCTGGATTTTGACATATATACAAGGTGTCTGTTTTGGGATCATATTCATACACATGGGCAGTTATTAGAAAGGATCTTAAGGTTGAGCCACAGTTAATTTCTGTATGCCTAAATCATTTTGGTAAAGCATCTCGAAGCCTGCTGTAATAATCGAACTCTAATCCTGCAAGATTATAAAGGCAAAGAAGAGAGGAAAAAAGTCATCCCCAACAGAAACTCACATTGGAAGAAGCTATCCATGTTTGACACAGCCCCCACCCAGTATCCCCCGTATACTGGTTTTGGTAATTCAGTGATGCTGGCCATATTTCAAAGAGCATTCTCAGACTATTATTTGCAAAGGTGTCTTCATGATTGACTGTTTCTTGGTAAGCAAATGCAAATTCGAGACCTTAGGCAGAAAGGGATTTCTGCTTTCTGAGGCTCAACAGTGTTACAGTGTTTAGAATGATTAGTGATGTTCTTACCATTACAGGGAGGCAGCTGGCAGGCTCTGACAGACTCGGGCTTTTCCCCATCACAGTGGTCTCCAGTCCTACAGAGAACCTGTCTCACCTCTGTTCCCTCACCGCAGGTCACCGAACACTACGGAGACAAAGGCTGACATTACAGATGTTGATTCTACGGAGCTGAGGCACATGCATGCCCCCAGGGTCCCTGACCCCCACAACACACACCACAAACCACTTGCTAGCTCTGGAGTTCTCTCTCTATGGCCGAGAGGCTGCACAGAGATTCTGAGGCCAGACAACCTCAGGGTCCTGATAGGCAGCCCCCAACCCCTTTATTTTTCTGATAGAGAGTAGAATTTACTGACAGGAACTTCTAAACTAAGCTGAGAAACTTCTGTACTGTTGAGGTTGGCTGGGCTGGGAGAAGCTCAGTTTCAGGTCTCTAAGGGGAATGGGCATTTCTCCACGTTATCTCCTGTGGACAACTGGTCTTTTCTTCTGCACCTGGCTTTCGATGTTCCGTTTTTCTATAGCCCTCTTATTTTGAGTCCTTAGAAATATCACGAACAGGTAGTAATAGAGACAATAAAACACTGATCCAGTCAGTCTCCAAATATCATTTGACCCCAGGCTTGACTATGCACTGAGAAAGGAAGGCTCACTGTCTTAGTCAGAGGGCAAGAACAAACTCAGACAAGCTTCCCAATGCTATCCTGAGTAAGAGACACTCTGAGGAGAAACTCTGATTCCTGTCCTTTAAGGGCAGAGGAGGCCTTGGTAGAAGGGATCACAAGGTTAGTGAGTAAGGAGTTTGGATTATGGTGGTGAACCTTGGTGGAGGGGAAAGATATGGTTAGACCAGAGACAGGGAAGAACAAGTCACATGAAGAAGCGGGCTTGAACAAGCACAATTTGGAGCACAGAAAACTTACTTTACCAGCTAGAATGAGGAAAGGGTAAGAGGGGCAGGGGTGGAGGGTGAGTGGGCAGGGTTACTGATGTCTAGGGTCTTACATTCTGTGGTGGATTGGAACTTATGTTAGGGGAAGTCACTATGATCTCAGAAGATTCAGGGGCCTTTCAGATGCCGCCCTGTCACCCAACACCCAATCACGGTTTGTCCCTATCACCTATTCTTAACCACAAACACTGTCTTTAAGTAGTAATTTTTCCCTAACCCTGACACACATTACACGCCGCATGCTAACAAACACCTCACCTCATTCCAGGGCCCTGTTTTCCACTGGGCTGGGCAGGGTATTCTATTACAGGGCCGGCGGCTCTCCGGTCGCTCTCCCAGGCAGTACCTGCTGTGCACTGAGCGGTTGGTACCATCCTGGAGTGGTTGGAGGCAGCGGACGGTGCGTAGCTGGTACCCCGAGCTGCCACAGCTTCGGCTGCAGTGTTCCCACTCTTCCGCTGCCCAGCTGTGGGGGCAAGAGGGAGCAGTGAGGCGGACAGACAGCAACCACACAGTGCGATACCTGGGCGCCTCCCATCTTCCAAATGAGAGCACCTTTGGGGGGAAGCAACTTTCTGACAATGAGCCCAACACTTTGCTTTTGAACAACAGAAGGATTTGGCTGTTAACACTCTTCTTCGCAAAATATTAACCTTTCTGTTTCAATATTCTAGCTCTCACTGTTATTGGACCTTTAGCAAGCCTGAGGGAAAAGTCATGCGTGCGGGCCTGATAGAAACCAGCTCCTTAAATGCACCCCATAAAAAGTTTCCTGAGACTAGCATTCCTCTCAGAAGACATGTCTTTTCAACGGGAGTCACAATTGAGGCCTTCAAAGATGAGCACAATTCCGTATTCTAAATACCCTATTTCATTTTGACAGACTAGGTCAGACTTGAATGGCGAAAAGCAAAGCGTACTAAGGTACCGATAGGCTTATACGTTAGGACTTAGTAGTTCTGGGGGGGGTCCAATAATCTGTATGACTCAACCATACGCAAGACGGAAAGCCTGAAAGAAAAACTCAAGAAACACACGACCTATAAACAGTGTATAAGAAAGCAGACCTCCCTGAAGTAGGGAGCAAGGGTGGCAGTGGACAGAAGAGAATGTGGGGATGATAAAGGACTCCCTTAGCTGCCTTCAGAGAAACAGGTTGGCTGATCGACCAAGAAGCATAACTCATGTAGCTGACAACAGTGCATTTCAAAATTGTGAGTGTGTACCATACAGAAGAACCAAGTTCCTATGTGTAAGCATGTATCAATTACCTCCATTTTAACATTATCTAAATGTATTTGCACACCCTAAGTGTAATGACCTGCCATTAAGTCTACAAGGATACAGTACACTAGAAACGATGTTCCCGCTGGTCCCTTTCAGCTCTGGGAAGTTGCCTTCAGATGACAACAAGGCTTTAAGAACTTAGAAAGATAAGAAAAAAATATGTCCTGTAGAACTGAGAATCAATAACTCTGAAGTCCAGCCAAGAAAGGAATAGATACTTTAAGATATGTCTACTTACCTCTTCTGTACATGAGAACAGAAGCAACACATTACTCATAATTGTATGCTAACCTCTTCCATGCTTTTCCTAAGTATCTACGGTTAAATCTATATACATTTCTCTTTGTTATTCTTTGTGTTCCTAAAGAGGCTGGTATCCCTTGCAATGGATGAATGAACCAAGAATAAGATATGGGTGACTCAGGGCACTCAGGAAGGAAGGTGTGTGAAGCCGGGCTGAGGCAGAACTCTGAAAACAACTAATACGACCCCTGAGTGTTAAATAGTTACATGTGATTGGGCTTCAAGACAGACAGTTTTACAAAAAAGGAAGCTATATTCCGCTCTTACAGTGTGACTTACCTGTTGAGACACACGCGACTATCGCTTCAATTACCACTGTCAGTGAAATAAGTCCCGTATTGTTAAAACCAAAAAAGAGTTAAGTGTGGTCTATAGAGAGTGTCGAGGAGTGCTCAATCTTTGGAAGAAACTCAACATTTCATACGTAACCTGTCACTTCCCCCGAGAGTCAATGGGTAGACGGCAACGCTTAGATGAGAATGGGTAAACAATCAGATACCAAAATAAACAAAACAGCAGAAAGATGTTTGTGTTTCGGGAGTAGGAATGTAGAGAAAAGCCAGGGACCACAGCTTTAAACACACCTTGCCTGGCGATAAGATGGGCTTAATTAAACAGGTAAATGTAAGAGCTTTGAGTTAAACAGAACCTTGGAGGCGTTCCCATTCCCGCCATGGCAGCAGGGCGGCGTGATTAAGTGCTTACAGCGGGTGTGTGCACTCCTGAATGTTGCACATGCGTCTGATGGGTTTCGGCTTCTTATTGACCTCACAGAAGCTGCGGTGAACCATTTTACTGTCGCTTTTCCTTCGGCATCCGTATTTCGTATACTGGAATCCTGGGTCAGAAAATAAGTTTGGTTTAGCCACTTACTGCGTACGCATGAAATGCCAGGTACCATAATAGATGTTGCCATTTAAAAGCGAATAGAAATGAATTTATAAGGCCCACTTTCTCAGAATTTATGTTTAATAAATGCTAACACTTGTTAAGCAGTGCCTGTCCATGAACTTGCGGGTGACTGAGGCAGAATGCTCACACTGCCGTGTGAGAGACTAGATTAGGTAACCACTGTGGTGCTCAAAGGTGACTAGCACGGGCCTTCATGGAGCTCAGCGATGAACTTTCTGCAGGGACAGAAACGAACACACGGGAGAGGCCACCAGCTTAGCTGATGGGAAGGGACAGGGAAGCCTTACAGACCCACCCCTCCTCAAGCAGTGCAGCTCAAACTGTTCGGCACAATGGAGATGGCACACCATCGGTGCCACATACAGGGAAGAATGTGGAGCAGGTGGGTGCTTCCAGTGAGCAGAGAACAGGTCATGTGTGAAGAGGAAGAAGTAAGAAAGCATCAGGTCTACAAAGTCATGAGCACCAGACAAGCATTTGGACCTGGCGGTCATTAGTGTGATGTTTGTAAAACAAACAAACCCACAGACAGCAAATTGAAAACTTCACAGCCCACATAAAAGTTGTAGGGAATTTGAGTATCTAAATGAGTCTAGATTAATTATCTCATTTACTGTCAAAATTACAGCTCACTGTACATGCACGCCTTCCAGGTTGCAGAAGATGATATGCAAATAATATTTAAAACTTGCCACTGTCCTTGTACAGTTCCTTCCAGCAGGGCTTTACCAGTCAGGTGAACCCCATGGTCCCTAACATCCCAGTCTCCTCCTCGGCAATAATCCCCCCAAATCCATCTTTAAGGCATTTACTATTCTTGAAACATATAAGCCAGTTGTTTTGTACAATGCCATTGTGATATACTTTGTTTAATGATCCCTAATGGTGAGTCTCGGCTTATTAACTCTCTACGAGCACACTGCTTTGAATGGCTGTGTGTCTTCAGAGCCACTCATCAGACAGCTGAAGGATTTTAATTGCAAGAACAATATAATTCTAGTCATCCATTAAGTTAAAAGAGATTACCATATAAAGACAGGAGGAGCCACAATAATCTTCTCTTTCAAAACAGTGAAGAAGCCCAGGGAGGCAGGCACAGATGCCATGCATATTAAAATGTCACTAATAACCCTGAGGACCATGTCTATGTGGAGCATAGGAAAAAGTGAGGATCCAAATTAAATCAGTATCTATCTTGCAATGGGGAACAAAGTGCCATTCATAAAAGCCCCAAACATATTATGCCCTTTCCAGAAACACTGTAAAAAAAAAAAAAAAGTCTGAATGTTAATTAAATTTGGTTTACCCAGAATTCTCTACTATGAATATTTTTTTCTGTTTATCATTCAGAACTTAATTAGATAGTGATTTAACTATTCTGCTTGGTGGGGCGAATTCTGTCATTGCCTGTCTAATGCTAGAGTATTTGTTATGCAGAACAGACAAACAGATTGATAAAAATGGGATCCGTCTTATAGTTCTGGTCTGGGGAAACAGGAGAAAAAATTCAGTACAGCAAGGCAGTGTGGTACTCAGCTAACCTGGTCTGAATCTTGTGTTTTTGGATGAACCACTTACCATCCATGTGTTTCAATTTCACCACCAGTATAATAAAGATTAAAAATAGTACTGATATCATAGAGCCACTGTATCGACACATAGATATACGAAGCATTCGGTATGGCAGTAGCATCGAAAACACGGCATAATTAGCTATATAGATGGATGCAATTAACTGCACTCTTGCTAGCACAGACAGAAAAGATGTGCATACACACAGACAGCAAGATGGAGAAGAGGCAGCAGCCTCAGTAAATCGGATTGGAGGAAGTTTTAGATTTGGGGAAAAGTGCTACTGTGGTGGGGTTGCCCTGGTGCTGCTATGTATTCAAATGCTGAATACTGGCCCCCAAGATCTGCTTACAGTCCCATGAGTACATTCACACCAAATGATGATGGATAAACATTGGTCGCCAATCTTCTCCAACTAGTTAAATAACAGAAGCCACAGTCAATTACTGGGGAGAATAGAGGTTGATGGGGTATTGGTTACCAGGCTGGGGGTGCAGGTAGGGACCACTAGGAAGGAGGAAGAGGCTGCCATGAAAAGAAATGGACCATGGGCATGTGGCCAGGAGAAGTGCATCCTGAGGACAGGCTGATGGACCAAAAAGGCAACCAGGGCAAGACTCAAACAGCAAATACTTGGGAATTAGCCAATCTAGCATATAAAAATAGATTAAGAGTAATTTGTCTAGTCAAAGCTCAATAAATAAATCTAACAGGACTTGGTCTCTATTATCGGGAGGCTGATGGGGACATATTAATAACTATAGAGTCAATAACTTTTAAAGCAACACTACTGTACTGAATATAAGACATGAACCTTAGAGAAAAGAGTACAGGGATGTTAGGTCCGCCGATGGTTTAAGTAAGTGGCTCTCAACATGTGGGCCATGACCCCTTTCACAGGGGTGGTCTAAGAGCTTGGGAAACCCAGATGATTACATTGTGTTTCCTAACGGTAGCAACATTACAGTTAGGAAGTACCAATATAGAATGGATAAACTGCTTTGAAAAAGAATGCAGCTGTTACCTCCACCACAGGGTTTGGAGCACTGAGACCAGCTCTTCAGCGCCCACTCGAAGGTATCCAGCTCCTCCTGGATGACGTTGTTACTGTTGATTGTTGGCACGGAGTCTTCATGGATGATGTACTTATATGTCAGGCTAGAGCGCGTGTCGTTCTCCTGAGGTATGATCTAATACATATGTGAGATATATGTAATCAATACATACACAACCGGAGACTTCTCAGTGTGACCTTGGCCATCTCAGAATATTGATACTTTCAAAGCTGGAAAGTGTTTAAGGTAGTTCTTAGAACGCTATTGTACCCATCAACTCGTGTGGTTGAGTGTGATATTAAAGAAACATTACATATAAAACTTGAAATATAATGATATAAAATACATGTTGAAGAGTAAAAATTTATATTATCAAAATAACTTAATTTCTATGTTACCTTAAACTGTACCATCTCCTCAGTATGTTTAAAAGTTCTATATAATACACTGCTTTATTATAATGACCACGTTCCTTCCAGAAAAAAAAAAATGGAACAAGATACAGAAACAACAAGAAGACCATTCATGACTCTGTAGAACAAGAGAAAAGCTACACTAACTCATTTTCTTTGGGGATATTCCCTCAAGACAATGTCATCATACGTATCTGTACGAACACAATCAATATTGATCAATGAATATTTCCCCCGTTTGGAGATTTCAGACTTTCCTCAGAACTCTAAAGTCTTTTGTGCCCTTTAACTTTTAAATACTCCATTAATCACTACACATAATTGTCCTTCTATTAATTGGATGAGAAAAAAAAGACCATTTTATATGTATATTTCCCTAATTTAAGATTTCCTGTTCCTTGTCTATTGTACATTAATTGTATGAGTACAAGTGTGCAATTGTTGGCCACCCGCCTTCTCTTTATAAATCAATACTTTTTTTCTTCTTTTGGTCATTGTGTATTCCACATGTCCAAGACTAAATTTTGTTTTGTTTTAGTGGTTATTTTATTTGTTTACATTTCAGATGTTATCCCCCTTCCTGGTTTCCCTTCTGCAAGCTCCCTACCCCATCTCCCCTCCCCCTGCGTCTATGAGGGTGCTCCTGCCACCTACCGACTCCCACCTCACCACCCTAGCATCCCCCTGTTGAGCCTCCACAGGACCAAGTGCCTCTCCTCCCACTGATGCCAGATAAGGTCATCTCTGCTACCTCAAGTGCACAACTTCTGCCTTGGTTACACTGACTTAGTTTCTTTGCTCACTCTTGGGAAATTCTTCACTAGGTACTACGGATGCTTAAAGAACTTCCAGAGAGGCTCATGTGGTGAGGGAAGATGGCCAGGCAGCTGCTGAATGCACAAGGTCGGCATGATAGCTGAGGCCTTTCAACAGTCATGGGACTGGGCCAGAAGGCAGGAGCAGCCACTATAGGCAAGCCTCCTAGGAGTCAGGCTGTCCCAATGGTCTGGGACCTACTTTCAGACATACAGACACTACAGAACAGGCTTTTGTTTATCTACTGTGTTGAGGGAACTTCTCATGCAGTATCAGAAAATGAATTTTGACCTACGTGTGAAAAAATAACTTAGTTTCTATAAAAGAGGATAAATGATTCAAAAACGGATGTACATGAAATGTAAAACCTTTAGAAGATAAATGTTTTGATGTTATATTGTGCAAAATAGTCTTCCATTACCCTTTGTTGGGGATTGGTCTGGTGCTGCTAGGTATTCAAATGCTAAATACTGTCCTCCAAGGTCTGGTCACTTCCATGAGTACATCCCCATGCACACCAAGCGATGTTATGTAAATTGACCTCCAATTTAACACTATTGGTTAAATAAAAGTGGATACAGCCAATTACTGGGGGAAATAGAGGTAGGCAGGCTTTCAGTTACTAGGCTGGGGGACTGCAGTTAGGGACCATGAGAAGAAAGACAGGAAAGGAGAGGAAGGAGGAAGAAGTGGGAGAAGGAAAAGGAATAGGAGAGAACAGGAGGTCTCCATTAGATGTGATAGACCAGGAACGCATGGCCCAAATGCACTCTGAGGACAGGCTGATGGAGCAGAAGTAAGACAGGCGAGACTCAGTGGTACAATGGCAATGTTGGGCAGCCTGGGACAAACTGCTGCAGCCTCGAGATGGAAGATGGCTGCTGGTATCAGCCATGAAAGACTGAAATAGCTACATTGAGATCCCATCCATACAAAGCAAAATGGCTACCATCAAAATAAAAAGGATAACAGATAGTGGTAAGGTAATGGTTTGTGCAGCATTGCTCACCACTATGGAGGCTTTCTGAAAAAAAAAATAATACTAGCTACCATATGACCCAGCTATACCACCCTTGTATAGATACTGAAATGAATCTAAATGCCACAGAGACACCCACATATCTATGTCTACTACATCATTATCCACAGTATGAAACTAACCTAGATGCCCTTCAACAGATGACCAGGAAAGGAACTGTGGTACATATGAAATTGAGGTTTTATCCAGCCATAAAGACCGAACTTACAGCATTTTCAGAAAAATGTGTAGAAGTGAGCATGCTCAGTGAAGTAATCTATCCTTAGAAAAGAAATATTGCATACGTGTTTCTCATTTCTCACATGCAGTGAAATTATTATATGTATGAATAACACAGAAGTAGAGGGGAAAGATGAGCGGTGAAGTTTCCAGAAGCAAGGCAGTGGGCTCAGTTGGGAAAGGACATCAAATGCTGCATGTCTAGACTCAAAACAGACATATATCTGTAAACTGAACACAGAGAGCAGACTGGAGCAGAAAGGGACCAGCTGTAGGGAGAAGCAAGTAAGGGGAGTGGGGTGGAAAAGATCAAAATACAATGGCATGTAAAATCATGATGAAACTGATTCCTTCCCACATTAATTAAAATCAGTTCTGTAAGATCCTTAAAAAGGAGCTACAGAAGACCGGCACACCACATTCAGAGTTCTCACACAAATGAGACTCTCACCATAAATAACGAAGTCCAGTAGACAAAGGTTCTGCCACCTGGGGAAACACACTTCCTGTTTATGCGACCCCTTAGTCTCCTAGGACTTCAGAGGAGTCGGGACCTGAGAGCTCCAAAGCTTTCTAACAGGTTGGACAGCTTTTATATTCTTAATGGTTTCAGTTGTAGTTGAAACAAAACCTTCAGAAGATAACCTGGAAAATAACCATCTCTTCACAAGGTCTGAACATTGTTGCTCATTTGTTTCTGTCTTGCTTTCTGCAACTATGTGTACGGTTTTAGACTGTTGAGTCTCACCTAGAGGCTGCCTGCTCCCCAAATTTAATGAAACAGCACCCCCTATCTGCTGGGTCTGCACACGACCTATGGCTATAAGGAACCTTCCACTGCTTCCCACAAGAGTTCTTAGAGCAGATTCCCCGCGATGGCGAAGTGTGTCTTCTAGACAGGCAGACCCCTCCTCAGGGCTGTGAACACTCTTACAAACATCCACCAGATGAGCTCAAGTATGCTTCCACTGCAGGTGGCCTGGTCTTCTCACTGATAATCTCTCAACTCCCTAATGGATACTTCTCCGATAATTAGCATAGTCTGCATATAAACAACAACTTCTTTACAGTGTATCTCATCAACATGTCACCTAAATAACAGATTTTCATGCCAATGACTTTTCACGTTAAATTCTGGTATTTTCTGGTACGTTTCTCAGACCTCATTTCCTGCTTTTATAGGTCAAAAACTGCTGATGTAGAATTGACTCTAGATATTCATTGTATGTTACAAATAATATGCTAATGCAACAAGTTATTATAAAGATAAAGAGAGCTCTAAATCAAATTACAAAACTGGTAATACCATAATTCTACACTTCTTGCAGATATCCTTTTAAAGGATATCTGACACTTTTTGGATAATTTGGAAGCTGCTGAAAGAACTCATTGATAATACACTCAAACTCCAAACACTACCAAAGGAAGTTCTCCATACAGAAGGCAAATAATAGTGGATTAAAAGGCACATCAAAAATGCTAAGCTCGTGACTAAATATAAAAATCTACCTTTTGTTTCAGTTGCCTGTATCTTGTCATTCAGGAACAATGTCATATTGTTAAACTATATGAGGACGTTTCACACAGAACAGGGAGAAATAAACAGAATATAAAAAGAAACAAGGAAATCTCCAGTCAGATATTTTAGCTAAACATGTTTTCAGGTAAGTTAAGTTATAAAATTATAAACAAAACCAACCAGGTCACATGCTGCGTGACACGTACCAGAACAATAACGGGGTCGTGTAGTGGCCCATCCGTGTGGAGAGTTTCAATGTCATCTTCAATGTTGTAATCCCACTCCACACCAAGGTCTATGAAGGTCCGTGACTTGGCTTCCTCCCCTTTGCCATTTAAAATGTAGTGACCTGTGGCTTGGTTCTTAATGGCTAAATGAAAGAAAATGAGCGACGGGCACACACTTATCAAATGGCAGTGTTCGTGACCTATAGCAAGTCTCCCCCATTTTATTAACAAGACCAGTGACTCCTCTTCTTCCTCATTAGTATCAAGCAGTCAAAATGAATGTTAGCTTCACTTGTTTCCCCATTCCCTTCATTAGGCATTTAATCCATGGAGAAGCACTCCTACTGAGTTAAATAGATAAAATGAGCAAAAAAAAAAATGTTTGCAAATATTCCCATTTGGAAACATTGTCAAAGATCTGTGTCAAAGAGATGAGAAATTCTAACTCACTCATCCCATGTTTCCCTGAAAGGTGGGACCACTCTGGATATAAGAGATACTTTGTGTGTTAATACAAACTATCTCTTTAAAGACTGATATATACTAATAGTCACCCTAAAAAGCTAAACTGGTTTCTGGGCCCATAATTTTTCTGATGATAGCAAAATTGCCAGACCACTCAGAAATTGATACTGTTAGAAAAGGATGTTTACCATTAATATATCTTAATGCATTGCAGATATACTGTTATTATAATACATAATGCTTTTCTAGTGGGAAAATAATAGATTAAATTTACAGGTTGGAATTGTCTATCAGTCAGTGAAAAAACATTTCAGATTTCTAACATCACTAAAAACATATCTAGTTAAAACCATTTATTTCATATGTATTTCTCTTAAGCTTTTAAGATAATTATTCCAGGAATAATCTGAATTCTAGGATGAAGAATAGGACTATAAAAACTAGCAAAAGAACTATGAGCCAATGCTGGTCTGTTATGCCATCTAACAGTAAATATAATTTAAATAGTTCTAGAGCAACCAAAACATGGGAATTAAAATCCAATTTGCTACACAACTTTCTAGAGCTGGTGGCTAACTTTCAGACAATCTTGTGTGTGAACTGAGTTTTAGCATGACAGTCATGATAACATTTTTGAATATATTTAAAAACAAACTGCATTGGGCAGTGTGTTAGGCATTTTATATTATTCTCCCATAAGAGAGAAAAGGAATCTTTTTTTGCATTTATCTGTGCCAATCAAATATTGACAACTTCCATATATTAGGAAAAATTCACATTGGAATAGCAAAATTTTCCTGTGGCAGCTTTAAATCTATCTACTTGCCATTTTCAACAAACTATCCATCAGCCATCTTCAACATAAAAACAATGATTTGTCTATTAACTTCCTCTAACTTAATACATTGTATTTTTTATCATCTCCTAATTCAGAGCAAAATATGATTAGTTAATATAAAGTCGTAAAATTGCTTTCTCAGGAGTAATGAAGCAATCCCCTTTTCTACAAAAAAAAATTTCAATTTTAAATATTTGTTTTTCATATAAGGATACTTGAGAGAAATCTTTAAACTTCACATAATATTGAACTAATGACTTTATATTTAATCCTCATCCTCACATGTATATGTATGAATAGTACACACATATATACATATATATGTATATGTATGTATATATGTATATATATTAAGAGTACATATATACATACACAGGCTCCATGTGTAGTGTCTTTGACATTTAATGTTGAAATGCACGGAGAGGCAGTGCCAGCAGACAGAAACACTTACCAAGAACATGAGGAGAAGCCTCGTCTTCTTGGATTAACACATGTCTAGCCCCAGGGGGAATATCAAACATCTTAAGGTACCCTTAGCATGTGTAGTGAAGGTTGGAGGAAGCAGAGAGAAGAAAAGCAACACTATGGTTAGTCCAGCACTGTATCCGTAACCTACGCCTGCACGCAGAAGAGGGCGTCCATAAACGGAAAGGGACCTCAGAGAATAACTCCACATTGGCGGCAACTTGCATGAGGAAAATTCATAGGCTGTGTTGACCTATGAATTGCATCAATAATTCAGGCAAACGGTTTTGCTTTTCTGAGTTGCCCTGTGTGGTTCTAGTTTTCATAGAAGTTGTCAGGTGGCGTGCTGGAGGTATTCCTTCTGCCTATATATTGTTATAAAAGGCCTCTATAGGTTGACATGTTTTAAGATTTAGGAACCCACTTTAAATAAATACTTACAAGGGGAGACTGAACACAAGGTGTGTATTGTGTTAATAGCCTTAAATTGACTATTGGAACTTAATGTTATCCTAAGCCCTTTAGTTATTATATTTATAGTATATTAAAAATTACTTATGGTCCCATCCATAACCATAAATCAACAATAAACTGAGAGGCAGAGATATGCTATCTCTCATGTTCAGTAAAAATCAAGGCGTCAGACCCAGGTGAGGCAATGCCTACTTATCGCACGGCATTTGTGAAGCTCAGGGAAATGGCCTCGAGTTTGAAATCTTCTGTTTAGGAAGATGCTGTCTCAAATAAAAAAAAAAAAAAGGAATACAGGAAATTGTGAAATTTAAACTTTAGTATATTATGGAGTACCTAGTTCATATAATCCAGGACATATGTAAAAAGAAATCCAGATAGAAAATATAATTGCTGATGGAATGAGAAAAAGGTTATCATGTGTATCTGTACAGTTAATATATATCTATAGGTTCACTAACCAAACTCTTACATAATATTTATTAGGGTCCAAAGTAAATGTAGTAGTCACCTAGGATCAGGGTTTTCAGAGCCTTAGCCTGAGGCTATAGCCCAACACAGGAGCTATACGGTTTGCCTGAGTGAGCATGGGCTAAAAGCAGCATGCTTAAGACGCCATGGAGTGCACATCCGTGTGAGGTCATTTATGGACGCCCCTCTTTCTGCCGTGTACTACGACTTACCCAGTACATTTTTAGTTTCTCTTGTTTCCGCAAGAGAGATATTACGAGCTCCTTTGGGCAAAACGAATGCGCCTCTCGTCTTCCCTTAAATAGAATGTCGTGAATTAGTGGAGGCTTTGTGTCTACCAAAGTCTTGCTGTTTCATTGACTACCCCATAAGCCACAACAACAGATTCTATTGGGCGAGATACAAATATGTTCTGAAACTTGAGAAATGTTCAAGTCAAAATGCGTTTACAGTAGTTAGCAAATGCTGATAAACTGTTAATAGTCAATGAAAGGAAGACTGAGCACAAATGCAGAATGATGGGGGCGATTGGAAGTGGAATACTTGCAGATTTCATTTTCCAGAAACGTGAGTTCCTTATGGCATCTCTTGCTTAAATGTTTGCCTGTTGGAAAAGGTTAATTAGTCTATGGCATGACTAGGAAGACATCGGCGAAAAGAAATGGAGGCTAGGTTATCTCTGACCACTTTGAATCTGAGTGACTCAGGGAACTTGTCCCATGTTCCTTTGACCTTGGTTCTTGCTTAGCGTGATTTTTTTGGGGTGGTCTGAAAAACAGTATCATGTCTTTATATGTTACAAGATGCAGACAGAATCATCACAGTAAAAAAAGAGGTTTCCTTACATTATTAATTCATCCTGAAAATAAAACCAATTATTCCACACCCCCAAATAGAAAAATACATGTGGCTTCATTAAAGCAAGCATATTTCACCCTCTTGTTGGAATGCAGGGAAAATTATAGTTGATGCTAACGGAAGCTTCATATTTGAACTTCAGTCCTATAAGATAATGCAAACATCCAGCCAGAAGTGGCATTATTTGCTTCCGAATAAATTTCAAAGTAGAGACTGAGGTAATTCATCATGAAGGAATAGCAAAGACATTAAGGATCAAGGACCATGTTCAAAAAATGGCAACTAGCTCTGTCATCCAAAACACATCACAGAACAAATCTGATATTAAAATTCCCCAAAGTCAGGGATAGCCAGGTATAATTGGTATAAAAGGGAACGTGGGGTTGCTCCAATTAGATGAAGGCTAACATCATTTTTATGCATTCCTCTATAACTTTATATCCACTTAAAGTAAACCAATTTTTAAAGTGATTTATTTATTTTATGCATATTTTGCCTCCATGTATGTCTGCATAGCACCTGCGTGCCTGGCATCTGCAGAGGTGAGAAGAGGGCAGTGGAGCTCCTGGGATGGGAGTTATAGATGGTTGTGAGCCACCACATGGGTGCTGGAAACAGAGCCTGGCTCCTCCCAATAAATCCTCATCAAAGAGATGATTGGTGGTTATGCCTTATAAATGTTTATATGCAAATATTGTGGAAACTCGTATAGTTTATGCAACTACAGATATTTTTACTTATTATCTATGGCATAAGGATAGCTTTCTAGTCTGTCTTTTGGGCCCTAGATGTGTACAAAACTTCAGGTCCATGATTGTGAGGGGTACAACCATATATCAGATGATTTTTTTTATTGTATCTCTCATTTTTTTCTCTGTATTTTCCATACAATATATTTCTATTTTGCTTAAACTGTTAAAGACTATGCTTAATGAATGCTAGCTACATAAATATACCACCTAGGAAAAATTGCCCACTTTTAAATTCAAATAAATGAAAATGATACATGTTTAAATTTTGTAACATTTTATATTTCCAGATAATAAGTTACATGCCACATATATTCAAAATTAACCTTTAGTTCCATACACATTTGATTAAATTCAAAATAGCATAGACTTGTTTCCCCTAAGCACTAAAAATACTACATAATATAAATACAATAGAATATATATAATATCATATATATAATATACATAATAAATATACTATATAAATTTAATAGTTATTTTCTTCCAGAATGCTATGAAATATGAATTCAAAGTCTTATTTTTAGTAATATTTATTTAAACTACTTTTAAAAAACTATCTGTTAATTTCTATGATACACATTGGAAAAAAATCCCCAATTTCTAAAAGATGTCTCTGAGTGACAAACAGCAGAAAAGGGTCTCAATTCAGGAGAAGATTCGTCTTACTTACCAAGTTTCCTGGGCGTTCTGGTAAATGTCCCCTTCACAGTTCGACAGTGGGAATTGTCCCCTCCACAGACCCCACACTTATCCTCAACCTTGTTGGAGCCGATTTCCTTATCACAGCCAACTTTCTGTGAAGAGAAGATGTTAAACATGGCTGATTTTAATGTGGTGAGTAGTAAACTGCATCCCGCAGGATGCTGAACCCTTTATCAGTGATGGCACACAGCCAGCAAGCTTGTGCTGGACCTTCACTGTCGTCACGATTTCTCAGACCCCAGGTTTTTAAAGAATTACTGTGAGGTCAAATGACGAAATGAACCATAATTTTGTCAATAAGTGACAAATGCCTTTGCCCTAATGAAGTATTTTCCCTGGATGAGATTCTCAAGATAGCTGTCCTCATCATCCAACAAGATATATAAACTAAGACACAGGTTGGTCCTGGGTAGAAAAAGGACAAATCAAGAATATGGTGCTCTCTCTATGTTATTCAGATATTCATAAAGGCATATGGTGCAAGCTGTAAAATGGTGTTATCTTTTAAAGGTGAGCTGGGATGTGAAACAAAATTACCCCCCAAAATAGAAAAGACTCTCGCAAAGCCCTGAAAGAACAAAGTGGAAAGACATTTTAGAAGTGGAAAAAGTTCAAATAATTATGAAACTTTACATTCAAGGAGAGAAGGGTTAGAGATCAATATTTATACATAACTGGAAGCCTGGAGAAGGTGGACATACCATGATGGGGAAGGGCTATGAAGTTTGGCATGGCCCAGACTGGGCAAGGCCCCAAAGGTTGGATGAGGTGACATTTTCACAATATGGATAGGCAATGACTGAAGGTTTTCTGGGCTCTCTAAGCCTTTTAAGTAAATTTGGTACACGGCAGATGATTACACTTACAAGTTTGATGTGGAAATGGGCAAGGGACATACATTTAGTACTAAATACTGAAGGGGTTAAAATGATGACAGTAACACTTGACTATCACTGTTCATATCTATTCTTAAGCATTTTATGTTGGAAACTTAATCCCCAATTCAAAAGTAGTGAGAGTCAGGGCTTAGTAAAATGTGGGAAGCCAGGTGTGGGCTGACAGGTGTGAGTTTAACAGATGTGGGACTGACAGGTGTGGGGCTGACAGGTATGAGCTTAACAGGTGTGGGGCTGACAGGTGTGGGATTGACAGGTGTTTAACCTCAGCACTGTGAAGGCTAAGGCAGGAAGAAAGATCACAGTGAGTTTGGAACCAGTCTGGGCTATAGAGTGAGATACTATGTCAAGACAAGACAAACTAAACAAAAAAACTGCCATGATTAGATCATGAGGCTTCTGTCTTCACAACGGAATTTTTAATGTTCTTGTCACAGAGATGGGATAGTTACTAAGAGATCAGGCGTGTCATGAGAGTGACCACCTCTTTCCATCTTCCATTACTAGTCTCTCTTCCCCATCTACCTTCTAGCATGGATGACTCAATAGAAGGACACTGCCACCACATTTGCTCTTTCTTGGCCCAGGACAGTCAGCCAAAGCACCTAAAGTCATTTAGCATGAACTTGCTTTCTTTTGGCTTTATAAATTACTTAGCCTGTGGTATTCCGTTATAGCCACACAACAGCATGCTTCAGTTTTGCTCAGTGAAAGAAAATGGACGTTCAGAACACTGTCCCAGTTAATATAGATGCTTACAGTAACAACTACATGTGAACAAGAAAATAAACTGTACTTTAAAAAGACTAAACAAGACAAGAAAGCTTTTTCCATTGCCTACAATTTCGGGTCTGACTAGAATTCAGCATTTAGGTTCAGAACCATTTGGAAGATATGGTAAAAGAAAGGGATTTTTTTGTATTAAAAATTTTTAGAAACTTAGAATTGGATTTTTATTAAAATAATATTGAAACTAAAATGTAACACACATACACATATCAAAGGATCCTAAATATAGTTATTTCATAATGGGGGATCAATGCCGCTCCCAGTCACCAAATAAGCTGGAGGATGCTAGGGATGCTGGGAGGTGCTAGAGGATGCTATGGGATACAGGAGGGTACTGGAGGATGCTGGGGGTGGTGTAGGGTGCTGGGGTGGTGTGGGAGGCAGCAGTTTGAACTCACCACACACTCTCCTCGCACACATATGCTGTACGGGTCTTTGTACGAGCAGCGTGTCCCGTCGTGCACCAGTTGTTTCATGTAGGCAACGTCCCCGGTCTCTTTGGACTGACAGTACAGGTGGCATCTTTTCTTGGCTGCATAAGAGGCACAGGCTTGAGTTAGTCACTTTTATAAAACAGGATGTTTGACCAGCCCAGTTCACTTTAATGTATAGCATTTCAATATGGGTTCCTGGAAGGCAAATAAAACACTGGATGACTACAACAGAGAGAAGACGTAGAGTGCAGAAACACCATATTTCTTTTTTCCTTTTTTTTTTTTTCCTATTTTTTTTCAGAGCTGGGGACTGAACCCAGGGCTTTGCGCTTGCTAGGCAAGCACTCTACCACTGAGCTAAATCCCCAACCATGCACATTTGTATTAATGTGAGGCATTGATTATCTTATGAAGAGATATTAACTTGGTAAGGACATCCAACAGATATAGGTTATGTCGGTTATGTTGCAAAATCCCGATTTCCCTACTTTTTAGTAAGCTTTGGCTCAGAACCAGTCTCGCTTTAGTAACGTTCTAAACTCCGAATGCCTTAGTCTGGCCTCGCCCTACCACTCAGCTGATCTGGGCCCTTTGTAGCATCTACATCATTGATAATATACATGACTCACTTCACTAAAGTAAATTAGAAAATAATGCACTTCTTCTAAATTGTTCAACTTTGACCTATCCGTGCTGGCATTTCCTTTAAAGGAGAACTCCATTAAAATTCTGTGGCATCTACACACTGGTCAGCCACACAGAAATAAGGGATTTTACTTTCAGTCCACCTAACCCAGAATTTAATCCAAAGAAGTCAAGCATTAGAGAAATATCCAGAAGTATTTTTAATAACTAGCTTTAGACAAGGCTATAAAGTCTTTAATAAGTGGGTATCTTGTTTTTCTTTTTCCGTTTTCTTTATGGCTGGTCTATAGATGGACGATTTTCCCTGTGCTGGGATTAGTTCTTAGTTGAGGATTTAAGTTGAATCAGGTGATTCAACATCATTTGCCATGGGGGTGTTGACAGGGCTATTAGCCAGATATCATGTCTGTCACAATACCTACCTCTCAGGAGAAAGGCACTCCTCAGCCCGGTTCTCAGGAACCTGGAATGCCCTGCCTCTGTAAGTACCTGGGGCTTCTCATGTTACTACCCAGGCAGGACTCAAGAGTGCAAGGGCTTGGTGTCAACACAGCTTAACCACTAAGTGACCATCCACCCGGCAGACAAAAGAATGGTGTGCACTCACAGTCGGGGTGTTCATGCGGCAGCCAGTGGTGTTTGGTATTCTGGTAGTCAAAGTGTGAGTTACGCTGTTGGCACTGCTGGGCCCTGAAGTCCTCAAAGTGCTTTTGGCATTCTTCTGTATTACAAAGCTGGTACTCAAAATTAACACCAGGGCAGTCCTGCCCACCATTGATGGGCCTAGAGAAAAGACAACGTTTCAAAGGCTGCCTGGCCTCAGCCCAGCAGCTCCAGCCCTCAGAAGCAGCACTGCTGGGCGGAGAGCCAAGTGTCTGAGCCGCCAGCACAGCCTGAATGATGCCATACTCCCGATGTCTAGGGTCTCTCCAAATGCACCCTTCTCTCTGTGCTGAGGGATAAAGACCCCCCAAACGCAGCCTAAATTAGTTTTTCAAGTGGTTTGTTTCACTCATGAAAGATGAGATTCATGCACACGAACTCAAGAAAATGGTATTTCCGACCACGTGTAAAGCATGCAGGTGCAACTCAAAGAAAAGCTGAGAACACGATCCCGTGTCTCTACTTCCTCCTATGTCAGATGCAAGGTGGAATGATTTTCCCAACAGGGAAATGGTAAGGAGTCGATGGCATGACATTTTGAGTGCATTTAGAACAGTCCATGGCTTGTGGTGAACGTGTGACTCACACTGCCCTGCTTTGGAGTGTCATTGTTACTTCTAACGCTGCTTGGGAAGACAGCGTGCTGCCATCTATACAAGTCATGCTCAGAGACGCTGTTCTGCCAGTGCAGAGAAAGGCTGCTCACAGGTTAAACCACAGCCGGACAAGTTAGCATGTCAGAACTGGATAATCCATCACTTTTTCTAGGCTCACGTGAATTTTGTCTGGTTGAGTGGATGGATGCCTTTTCTCCTCAGAGTCCCTGCCAGACTGCCCCCATCTTCCTGTCCCCATCTACACTGAAGCAGCTGGACTGACCTTCTAGAACCCAGCTGAAGTTATTGGTCCTTCCATCCAAAGCCTCTCTGCTTCTTCATGGACAGGTCTCAGCTTCCAGGGCCCACACTGTCTACTCTCTCTGGTCAACTCCCTAGTAGTTCCATATGTCAAGTTCTTTAAAAAAAAAAATCTCTCTTCGTTTGCATGTCTCTTGCTCATCACTACCTACACTCCACCACCATGGTGGGGAGCAATACTTTTCATATCCCCTGTTTTGTGAGTGAGATGGGAGGGCAGAAAACACGAATCCCTGGCTGTGGTATCGGAAAGCAGCAGGAATTGTGGGTCATACTCACGTGGGATTATTGCACTGGCGTGTTCTAAAACGAACACCAGTTCCACATGTCCTAGAACAGGAGCCAAATTTGGTCCAAGACCCCCAGTTGCCATCTTGCTTTTGTTGGTTAGCGTTTTTCCACATGCAGTGTCCTTTATAGCACCACTTGGGGAAATGAAGAAGGTAATTAGGAGAGTTGTTAAAGGCGCTATTCAGGGACCACCTATTGGAAGGTCTTCAACTCTTACCCTCCCCTCCAGTTAAAGGCTGATTTAAAGGATCCATAGGCATTTGCTGCACAAAGGTATCAAGAGGATAACTAAGATTCGTCACTTAAGATCCATCAAAAGCTAAATTTGGGGCTGGTTAAGAGTGCTCGCTGCTTTCTTGTGGAGGGCTTGGGTCTCGTTCCCGTCATCCATACCGGGCAGCTCACAACCATCTGTGATTCTAAGTCATATGCCCTTTCCTGACCTCTGTGGGCACCAGACAGACACTGAGCACTCAGTCACACATGCATTCATGTTAGGCACATTCTTAGACATTACTAAAAATAAAGCTTTTTTCATAAGAGGAAAATAACGTTTACTCCGATAAGTTTTGAAATGGTAAGTCACAAGTGAGTGTCCAGCCTGCCCCGCAGATACTGTTCTTGGCTTCAATCAGCCCAGGTTTAAATGCTAATACGCCCCCTTTTAAAACAATGATATGCAAATATGCCTCAACTTCAAAAGTAATTACGTTGGTTAAAACTGTATTCGGCTTTCAAAGCGCCTTTAGCTCTACAGAATATTAATTTATGAATCTAAGAAATAGATGGGTTAGATAATGCTATTTACCTTTTAGATAAGTCAAGGTCTGTAAAAATTGACAGATTGTTTAGGGGCCACTCGAGTGTACGAACAAAAAGGGGTTAGCACAGCCATAATGCCTCTTGTGATATTCCCTGATAAGGCTCAGAACTGGGCAGACATATATATATATATATATATATATATATATATATATATATGTATACACACACACACACACACACACACACACACACACACACACACACACACACAGACTCAGAGGGAATGGATTGTTTTCTTCCCCAAAATTTCAAATGCTTTTTTGTATTCTAGGGGCAAAAAGTTTTAAAAAAAAATAACTTTATACTAGGACATAAGTATATGTAGAGGAGTTGATATTAAAATTAATTATAACATAACTTTTTAATAAGCCAAAAGTGATTCTACTCATTATTCTCTTTAGTTTTAGTGGAAAACATATTTATTAGCTCTTCCCAAAGCAAGGCACTATATAGGATGTAGTTGGCACAGGGTCTGACAGAATGCAAGTGCTTGTAATAGCAGGTTTTTATTAGTATGCATGCTTCATGTAAGAACAGTTCACGTGTGTTTGAAATCAATCTTTTAAGAAGGTAAAAGTTGCACTAATCTTTCCTGTCAGCACTGGGTCCTATCTATAATAGATTCTTCTAGACTAGTCGAGGCTCTTAGACTTGCATGCTTAGCATGCCTTTGTGTTGAGCTCTTTGCCCTTAAGAGAAGCACAGCTTGGCATCCAGCCAGTTTCTAAGCATTCAGTATCAACTACACACTCTGAGATTTAAAACCTTTGGGGAGTGGGGCCAAATCTTCCGTATAAATTCACATGCCTTTATTTCTGGGCAGCTTTCACAAGGGAAGCTATGCCAGCAGGGGCCAGAGATCTGCTGTTCCTACTGCCTTTCCCCTTGCTCACAGAGAGCCAAACGGTCTGGTCCCCCCCTCCCCCACCAGGCCCAAAAGCATCTACTGTCTGGGCCTGTGAAAGTGACCACATTCAGTAAAAGAGTCTTTGTAAACACGATTCAGTTAAAGATTTTAAGATCAAAAGATGATCCTGAGGTATCTGGGTAGGCTCAAAAACACCGTGAAAAGATTCACAAGGAGACAGAAGGAATACACACCCACTGTCAGAGGTCAGAAGGATGTGGCCATGATCTGGGAGGAATGTAGCCAGAAACCAGGAAAGGAGAGAAACCAATGGTCACTACAGTCTCTGAAGGAAGCATGGCCCTGTCCTCATACAGATTTCACCCCTGCCTAACTGATTCTTGCCCTCAAGAACTATTACAGAACAGATTCCTAGGGTTTTCAATCATCAACTTTGTGGCCATTTGTGGTAGCAGCCACGGAGGCTAGTACACTATCTCAGTGACTTACCAGAAGGATCCCATGGGCACTACACTCTCCATAAAGATGACAGGCCAGCGGTGACCATCATTTGCTAGATTTTTTTAAAGGTTCCCCCACAGCACCCACTGAACCTTAGCCAGCAGACACACTCACCTTCCCAGCAGAACACTCAGTCCCATCGAGCGGGGGCCCCTTCTTAGTCTTACAGAAGTATGGGTTATCGGGGTGACTACACCACAGCTGCTTGCACGGGTCAAAGGTTCGGAACTGGAAGAAAAAGAAGCAAATGATGGGTGACCTCTCAGACATCAGGATCTTCGCCAACTGTATTTTATATATGACTTCTTCATGTCATAGTATTTGCTGGTGGTGGTGGTGTTTAGTTTTAAGCTGATAGCCAAGGTGGTGGTCACATGTCAAGACACAAGCAATGGCGAGAGTAAGATGCCCACATTGTGCTAAGAATGTTAATTTGATCGTCACATTCCATCACCACATAAACTCTGAGACAAATGCCATTGTCATCTCCAGTTCAGATATAAGAAAACTAAGCCAGAGAGGTCACAGATTGGACTCGAGTTCACGGATCGAGGGTCAGACCTGACATACTCTGACATCCATTACCATAGTGTCTAACTACTGAAAAGTAGAAACAGAAACTAAAACCACAGAAAACAGACCTTCATTTTATAGGCTAGGCTGGCCCTGCATACAATAAATAGCTGAATGAAGCTTGGCTTCAAACTCATCATCCTCCTGCCTCAGTCTCACAGGTGCCGTGATTACAGCCATGCACCCACACACTTTTCAGTGTTCCATTTGAGAAGAGTCTAATGTATTAGGGTAGTCTTTTTTTATAGCCACAAACGTATAGAATACTGGCCATCATGCCACAGAGAAGTCGAGAAGCTGGGGGAGGGACAGGGAGCAAGCATCTGAGTTGGAGAGCCTTGGGTGTGAGGAAGTACCCTGAGAAGCTCTGCGGCCTTGGCTTTTGCATCCTAAAGGTCTTGCAAACTTTTTTACACCACTTCCGGAAAAAAATGTATGTATATAACTATACACACACACACACACACACACACACACATACACCATTCACATACACATATATAACACACTAATGTATGTATACATACACACATACAGACACACACACATTAACATACACATAAATACCACATGATGTATATGCATCTGTAAAAACAGATGTAATGTTAAAGGCTATGAATTTGAAAACAGTAAGGAGGGGTATTTGGGAGGCTTCCAGGAAGGAAATGGGAGGAGGCAATGGTGGAATAATATTGTAATCACAAAAAATAAAAGAAATAATCATAAACTTAAAAGCCTTTGATCTCTCCATCTCTTTTCTTATCTCTCATGAGGATTCGTTCGGGCCACACACCCAGAGCATCCAGTTGAGCTCCATCAACATAGCGAACACAAGATAACCGGAGACATTTTCACACTGGGACCAGTTGAGTTTGCAAAGCCCACCCAACAGGAACGACACAGGCGGATTTCAAGATAAGACATCCAAGTTGACAGCCGGTCACATACCGCTGTACACATTTTGTAGCCAACACCAAAATCGAAACGGCATTGCTCATCCATGGAATAATTAATCCCCGGAAGTTCTGGGAGTTTGGGCCAATCGTGTTCAAAGGGGTCATCAAGGAGACAGTCGTAGGAACTGCAGGAGGCAAACAGTAAGTGTATTTAAGTTCTCATTGTTCAAATCAGACCTTAGAAGGGGAGGACTCTCAATTCTCTGTGGTTCAGTTAGCACACAGGGCAGGTTCCCAGAAACATGGTTTTGTCCTACTCAGTTTTCATCCTTACTAGTTCTGGGAAAGGGAACCAAGCACACCTCTGGGATATAGTGGTGCTGTGACAGTGTTGTTCATGTCACCAAGTGACCCTATATGAAGTGAGGCACGGCAGATCCTAACCCTGCAAAGCATCATCGGACTTCGGGTTATAAATGAGGTTAAAAGCAGGAATCATATAAACACCTTGCCTCCATCCTCAGGACAAGTCTGACCACCAGTCAAAAGGAATCTATCCCAAGGAAGCCCAAGGCCAGTTGTACTGGCTGGTTTTGGGTGTCAACTTGACACAAGCTGGAGTTATCACAGAAAAAGCCTCAGTTGTGGAAATGACTTCATGAGATCCAGCTGTAAGGCATTTTCTCAATTAGTGATGAAGGGGGAAGGGCCCAGCCCATTATGGGTGGTGCCGTCCCTGGGCTGGTGGTCTTGGGTTCTATAAGAGAGCAAGCTGAGCAAGCCAGGGAAGCAACCAGTTAAGAAACATCCCTCCATGGCCTCTGCATCAGCTCCTGCTTCCTGACCTGCTTGAGTTCCAGTCCTGACTTCTTTCGGTGATGAAACAGCAATGTGGAAGTGTAAGCTGTAAGCTGTAAAGTGTAAGAATAAACCCTTTCCTCCCCAACTTGCTTCTTGGTCATGAAGTTTATGTAGGAATAGAAACCCTGACTAAGATACCAGTTAAAAGTACACTTAAGTTCTAGGCTCATTGCCTTAACCCATTGTATGACATTGGAGAATCTTTTGGGTCAACACCTCTGTCACCATGTATGTAGCCTATGCAGCAAGGCATGACATGCACCGAGGAACATACTGGATATATCTTTTCAGTTCCTGACCGCTGCATCTGGACCAGTGGTAGCGATGAAAGGCAGCTTGCACCAGGGGCGCCATGACACTGCCCATGGCGGTCTCATCGCCACACCGGTTGCCTTGCCCGTCATGCTCCATGCCCAACCTAGAACACAAAGGAGACATCATGGGTAAGAGCCCCAGACCCATGCCTTGAATTCCCCTTTCTCACAACACATGCTGGGAAAAACATATTTTTTTCAAGTCAACATGACTTCCTTGGAGACACCATGGACACTGAAACTGAGAGCAGTCTAATGAAATGTGTTTCTTATTCTATAGCCATCAAAGGCCTGGGAGGGCTCAGCCAGACAGAGTTACTCATTGAGTTTCAGCGCATGACCCTTCACTGTTTTAAGTTCCTCACACTTGGCAAAGGATGAGAATGAATACTGGCATTGGCTTTTGCCCAGAGTGTGAACAATGGTAGAAAAGCTGTCAGCAGTGACTTACACATGGCCGGTCTCATGGGCTACTACAAAAGCAGATGAAAAACCATCTTCGTGATTCAGGGTGCAACTTCTCACTGGGTGACACATGCCTGTGACGGGAGCATATCCTGCAGATAACGACAATCGAATATATATATATATATATATATATATTCATTATAATTAGTACTGGATCTTTGCCTAGAAACAAAAGAAGAAGCAGTGTTCCTGTAAATAGGGGCGACATTACTTCTCTGATACCAGGAAGTCACATTCTTGGAAAAACGAGAAGGGACCGCCTGGGGTTACCATTCTGTTACCATCTCAGCTTGCCTTTCTGTTTTACCAAATGGCCCTGCATATCTTGGTTCTCATGGAGGGAGCCAGAAATCCCACCAATGCAGAAAAGAAAGCTATCGGTGTTTCTCCACACTGTCCATCGGAGTTTATTAGACAAATGGAACCTGACTTTGGAAGAAAGACTGTTGGCAGGATCCACTCCCCTCCCGAACAGTTAGTGGAAATCACACTCCCTTCCAAATGGACAACCACTATTTTAAAGGCAAGTAGAATTTACTATGGTGTTTAAGTGACATTTAACATTGTGGATTCTACAAAAAGTCACTGAAAGAAATGGGGTGGGGGTACATACTCTTGGCTGGTGGATGGTGGAAAATGGTGTGGAGATAAAAACATTTGCACGGCCTGCTCAACTTGGGATTTTGCCTGAAAACCCAGGCCCTTAATTTTTTCATCGACACAATAATAGTAATACCTTGCATTCCAGCAGGCCCAAAGTCTTGCCTGGTTAGGAAAATTGCATGATCATGGTGTTCAGCATGGTTGGGATCGGATTTTTGTTGCTGGCAAGCCCAGCGACACACATTCTCCAGGCTCCTGGACGGGTTTCCCCTTTCAATGAGGCTGATAGACTAAAAAGGAGAGAATAGGTTAAACACGAATTTTGTGATTTGGATTTGGAGATAATATTTCAATGATGATTCAGAAATATTATTTGGGGGATCAACTTTGATTTAGGAATTCTAAAAACCCATAAAAGCCCTTGTGAGGTGATCACATGCCACCTGTGGGAAAGTCCATAGGCATACGCAGAGCAGTGTTGGAACTCAGGACTCACTGCTGTGCGGTGACTCGGTATTGGTAATCATTTGGAGGAGAAATTTTAGACGTGTCAAATATTTCTAGTTGTATTCAAATTTTAGGTTTTACACATTAAAGACAAATACTAGGAAAGATTCTGGCATGAGACTTTTTCTAGAGATATGAAAGTCAAAGATCTTACGTAAGGATTTTTTTGTGTATTCTTTTGGTTCAAAATCTGTATGAAGAGGAAAATAAGTTCTTTCAAGATTTGGCAAAACTGGTCAAACTTTGTACTGTATGTGGAACAGTCACCTGGGGGAGAAAACAGCTTCTTAACTTCATGATAATGACAAGGTTTGGCCTCTTGTCTGGTAACATTAGTATAAATTATATATATATATATGTGTGTGTGTGTGTGTGTGTGTGTGTGTGTGTATTCACATTGCAATTGATGGGGTAATATGTTGAGGGGTGAAAGAGTCCATCCCTCAAAAACACATTTCCAAAGTGTTTCTAACAGAAAGAGAAATTGAATTTGGACTCCC
The DNA here is from genome assembly GCF_011064425.1 of Rattus rattus. Classification (NCBI taxonomy): domain Eukaryota; kingdom Metazoa; phylum Chordata; class Mammalia; order Rodentia; family Muridae; genus Rattus; species Rattus rattus. The sequence continues at coordinate 3,133,814 of NC_046164.1, forward strand.
AAATGAGTTCCTAATTGGCTAAAGGGCCCAGCGTTTTGTTAAATTTCAGCAAATGCTATTATCAGTATTTACATTTTTAATAAACTTAGCTTGGTCTGTTACATGCTAATCATACAGTTTGCCAAACAAATGACCAACTGAAGGCTGTTAAGACTTCCAGCTGGGGTTAGCTTTTTCCTTCCTAACAGCACAAAGTACATGAGGCTTTCAAGGGAAGGTAAAGATGAGGGACAGCCTTTCTATCTATAGATGCTATTAGTCATGGATAAAGAAACACAAACACACAGACTATGGTTTCCCAAGTGCACAAGTTCACTAGTGTCGCCTCCCCAGGAAGATCAGTGATGGGACACATTGATTATTATAAGCATGAACATTGCTAAGGGAGTCAGGCTTCTCAAAGGAAGTTAATGACTTCCAAGGACAGGACCACGTCTAATATTGACATACACAGGCTTTCCACTAGCAAGAATGGATACTGCATGCGTTTTGATTTAACTTTCTGTTTTCAAAAAGATTAAAACTTCTTTAAAGGAAAATCATATTCAGGGCGCTTCACTTTTAAATGTATACATTTTAAATACTGTTTTAAATAAAACAAAAGATGTTTCTGTTTTCTTCACGGACATATTCCAAGTGCTTTGAAAATAACTACCATAAAAGTGGATATTTCACATACACACAGTGAATTCATATACAGGTCACACAGCTCATGTTTATAGTGTAAGGACATTTTCTTTTTTCTTAACAGTATCCGTTCATGTTCACTGACTTTTTCGGTCATACTGAAAGCCCTGATAACTGGGACTTGGATGTAGCTCAGTTCATAGTGTTTGTCTACAGTGCAAGAGATTCTTGGTTAAATCTCTAGCAGATTATATGTTGGGCATGTTAGTGCAGGCATATGATCCCAACATTTAGGAGGCAGAATTAGGAGATCAGGAGATCAAGGCCATCTTTGACCTCATAGCAAGTCTGAGGCCAATCTGATCTATATGAGACCCGCCTCTAACAAGAAGTTGCTCTAATTTAACATCCTCTTTTCATTCTGGAAGATTCCCCTCGACAGCTTTATATAACCATGAGTTTACATAAGGTTGAAGTAGTTTTGCCACCCAATCGTTTATTGGTTAATCTAGTCTTATTGTTTACAGCCCACACATTTTAAGGTATCTTACCTTTGCGTAACCGAGCATAATCATTCGCACCAGGACCACATTTATGTGCACTCCAAGGGACTCATCGTGATAGATTTCATTTACCTGGAGACAAAGCAGACAGTTGCTTACAAGAAAGGCAATGCAAAGGATTTGAAGATGCAACATTTAGGAGATCACCTACACCAGTCATGAGTCCGATAGTCAGGTTAGGTAATTTACATTGTTCTTAAAATTTAGCTTAAGTCAATTTCCAAAATGAAGTCATTTATCTTTTGTTTGTGAGCAACCTTTGGATACCTGAATTATTGACTTTTTGTAAACTATAGAGAAAAATGAACAGAGATATGTTAGGAAGAGATTTATTAAACAGATTATGTATGTGTGTGTGTGTGCATGCACGTGCAGTTGCATGTGTGCACGTGCATACACAGGCTCACATCTGTGTGTGTGCCTACACATAACACAACACTCACCTAAAACAAATAAAGAAATATGATTCTGGTGATTTTCTGTCCTGTGAGTGGCCACAGACAATGGAAGAAGACAGACAAGAGCAGGTGTGCCCACGGGACTAGCAGAAATACTATCTTGGTTGAGGGATTTCTGTCTAGAAGCTCTGGGGGTCTATCTGTGAGTCAGCAAATAGATAGCTTTCCCAGCATCCCTGAGGACAGAGCATCTGGGACAATGCTGTTTTAGAATTACTGTGGAATACAGTAGTTCAGACACCTTTCAGAATATGCATTATTAAGGTGCTTATTATTATTATTATTATTATTATTATTATTATTATTATTATACAAGTGCTTATCAGAGATGTCAGTTCTGGACTCAACTCTGAAGATCTCAGTTGATTCCCATATCATTATTCCATTTTTAAAGTTAGGCTAGAATTCCTCAGAAACGATTCTGTATACTTTAATAGTACAGATGTTGGAATTAGAGCAATTTTACGTCGCAGCTCGACTACGTTCCACACAGGGAGGACGATGAAGCCCGTGGACCGTCAGCAACAGGCTAAACCACACAGTGTGTTACTGGCAGACAGGAATCTAAAGCACACTGTAATTATATCTTTTGATTAAGCTACTGCAAAGTGAGTGCAAAGAAAGTCTGTCCAACTTGGCAAACGCTAGCAGGAATGACAAAGGCAGCATTACCTGGCTAGATTCCAGTTCCGAGTTATTCCCCAGAACAAGGGCTCAGACTTCTAACAGAAACCAAGAGAGAGATGAAAACTAACCACAATTTCGCTTGAGATCCAGGAGGTTTGGACAGCAGGCTTAGCAAATCTCAAAGCTGCAGAGGAGACTATAAAGCCAGAAGACACAGAACATTCAATCATCATAGAATGAAACTCATGCATTAGGGGACTCTGGCTTGCCACGTTAGACTTGCCACGCCTACCAAGAAGCAGGCCAGGGAATCTCTAGTTAGATGTTTCAAGATTCTAGCATGACTGCATGGAACAATATCAACATTGTAGACCTTAAATTGATAGACGGCATACTACCTAGTCAGATTGTACATAGCATTTACAACGCCACAAAAGCTGGATGTAAAAGGTCATTCATTGTGAGGTAGAAAATACTAAAAAGAAAAAGGTGAAGTGTATTCTAACAAGAAAGGTTTTATGGTTCCTTTAAGTGGAAAATGCATGTGTGTGTGTGTGTGTGTTCATGTGCGCGCGTGCCCTTGTTTGTGCATACACATATATGCATATTCATAAATTAGAAAGATCCAGCTTGGTAGCTATTGATGAGCTGGTTTTAAAAAATGACTCTGTGGTGAACCCTTGCATTGCCCAGGAGTACAGACAGGTGATCCATGGCCAGGTTGGCTCACTAGCAGCTAAAGGACACCCACAGTATTGAACCCATTGTGTACTGACACATAAGAGAGGTGATCAAAAAAAATGGCATTCAAGAAATAAGGGAGACCAAAGAGCCCAGAAAGTGTGTCATATACAGAAAGACTTGGAAAATGTAGTGATTAAGGTTGCCAGATGTCAAACGTCTCAGATCACATTGCTTCAAACCCCCATAATGCCTAGCAACTCTGCATTTCTACAAGCCTTAATCAAATGACTAGTATAAAAGGTACTATCTCATAGTCTTATGGAAAGAATTGAAAGACTTAACTCACTGCAGTAAATTACTCAGTCTTAGCACTGAGGAGAGAGGGCCCTATAAAGGGTATCACATTAATAGAAGTGGAAAGAAAAATCCTTAAAGGTTTACTAATTATGATATGGGACAAGGGAATGGAGGGTGGCATCAAAACCTTGGGCCAGCTCACCTGCAACCCGCACACCCAGGGGCAGCTCTCCTGTGCTACCAAGATGAGGGGCAGGGCCAACTCTCCCACTCTGATGATCCCAGAGCCAGCTCTCCTGCCTGCAATACAGGCAAGGGGTGACATGGGGGACATCTCTCCCTCACCCATGTCACCATACTACAGAAGACAAGTGGTATAGCCAGATCTCCCATGCTCGCATCCTCATTCTAGCTTGCCCACACCCTCACTGTCAGGTCAGCTCTACTGTGCTGCTCAGGCAGAATGCAGGAATATAATACAGTCATACATTCATTCACAAATAAATCTTCATTGTAAAAGTCATAATAAAATATATTATCACATGTTAAAAACAAAGCAATATGCCCCTAGAGGTGTGGCACCTGTGGCTGTTCTGTCATATGTGCAGCAAGGAGGTGGCAGAGAGGAGAGAGACTATGTCTACATTCAGTGTTCTGACCTTTGAACAGCTGACTGATTTGAAGCAAAAATAAAAGAAAAAATAAATCTAGCAAGCCTGAGACAACGACCAGTCCGGCACCAGGGGGCCTGAAAGGGGAGCAAGCTGGTAACTAGAAGAACCCCACCTAGGACGGAGCCTTGAGCCTGAGACAGACAGACACCCATTGCAACTGCCACTCAGGCAGGCTGGGTGAGGAGTGAGCCTAAGATAACCACCAGACTGGTGCCATGGGGCCTGGACAGGAAGCCAGCCTAAGATGACTACCATTCCTGTACCAAGAGGGCCTGTGGGTGCAGACCTTATCTAGGATGACCCCTTCTGGGCAGCATAATGCAATGCACTCCTGAGACAACTCCAGACACTCAGAGACCATAGGTACCACTAAGAGGAGCGAGTGGGGACCAGGAAACCAGAAGACAAAGAGGAATAGCACAATGTAGGTAGAACTGGGGACTTGAAAGTAGCAAGTGATAGCTGGTGATGCTACAGGGGACCATGGTGGGGTCCTAGCCTGCACTGCCACTAGGGACCATGTCTGGGTCTATGGGTCTGCAGCGGCAAGGGTCTGTTACCGCCAAAGGCCAGGATGACATCCCTAGTCTGGGCTGTTGCCCTGGAGACATGTTGATGCCTGAAGGCTATGCAGAACTGGCCCCAACATTTATCTGGGCATCATGGGCAAGCTGGCTGTGGGGGCATGAGAGAAAGAAAGCAAATGAGCTTCCCCTCCCCCAATTCCAGGAGCTTCAGGTAAATTAGCCCCAAGAATATAAGCATTGGAGAGCTGGCCCTACCTCTTGTCTCCCCTGCAGTGGTGTGGATGAGGGAGAGATATCTTCCTCCTGCCCCTTTCCTCACCACCTGCTGCAGGCAGAAGCCTGGCCCTGGGGTCATGAGAACAGGATAATTGTCCTTTCCCCTCACCAGATGCAGCACTGGGTAGAGTGAGTCCTACACCCTGACTGAGCAGCACAGTAGAGTTGGCCCTGACTGTGTCTTTGGGGGGTGTGGGGGTGGGAAGGGAAGCTAGAATGAGGATGAGAACATGGGAGATCTGGCTACATCTCTACTAGTCTTCTGTAGTATGGGTCCCCCATCTCACCCCTTGCCTCTATAGCAAGCAGGAGAGCTGGCTCTGGGATCATCAGAGTGGGAGAGCTGGCCCTGCCTCTCATCTTGGTAGCACAGGAGAGCTGCCCCTGGGTGTGGGGGTTGCAGGTGAGCTGGCCCAAGAGTTTGATGCCATCCTCCAGCCCCTTGTCCCTTGCCATCTATGGCAGGTAGAAGAGCTAGCTCCATGGGTCATGAGAGGAGAAAAACTGTCCCTGTCCCTCACTGACTACAGCATTCAGGAGTGGGGGCTTTGCACCTTGCCTGGGCAACAGGGTAGATTTGGCCCTGTTTTTTTGTTTTTTTTTTTTGTTTGTTTGTTTTTTGTTTTGTTTTGTTTTTTTCTTCCCGGAGCTGAGGACTGAACCCAGGGCCTTGCGCTTGCTAGGCAAGCGCTCTACCACTGAGCTAAATCCCCAACCCCTTGGCCCTGGTTTTAAGAGTTGCTGGTGAGCCTACTCTGAGGGTTTGAAAGTGGGAGATCCAAAAGGTTAACCAGTTCACATACCTCCTCAGGCCCAAATCCAGGTCTGTGAATTAGCCTACCCCATCGATGAACTGCTGGAGAGCACAAAGAAGCCAGGCCTACAGATCCAAAACTACAGGATCTCCATGACACAGGGAAACAATAGGATATCTAAGAGGAGTTCCAGGAGCAAGATGCCTTGTACTAGACCAACAAGTCATTGCAATGAACATTTGTAAGCAAAGGAGGGTGAACAAAAAGATATACTGTGACACAATGACATTTTTTTTCTTTGTTGGGGTGGTGTCCTGTGAGGTTGCAAGGGTGGACAGTAGGTTAGGGGAGGGGGAAATGAGTTGGATTTTGTTCCATGATGTGAAATTCACAAAGAACCAATAAAAAGTTTTTTTTTTAAGTTAATCAAAAGATGAGCAGTATCTTCACCATAGCAGAAACTGGTCTTCTGATAAGAAAAAAACAACAGTAGCCATCTATACTGGGCAAAGCCCTGCATCTTACCCAACATGCTTCTCAAGGATCAACAAAGTTGACTCCTATATATAATTCACTTTTAATATATGCTTGGTAATACATCAACTTTCCATCTCCTCACGCCTATCAATGCTACAGGCACAGTGTTGTCACCGAGACACACACAGGATGAGGACAAGTGAAGGAAGAATGAGCGAGGCTCTGTGGGGTCACATGTTCAAAGTCCTGGATTCTGGTTCCAGCTTTCCCACAATAAGCTACGGTTAGAATGGCTACCTAACCACTCTGGACATCAAGTTTCTTGGTGAAAAATTATAACCACAGTTGTTCTGTCTGCCTTGCAGATAGGTGGCTCAAATCAATCAAGATGACACACCTCTATCCTCTGCCAAATGCCAAATCCTTCAAATCCTTTTCATACCCAGCTACTTGTATGTGGGGAGGTTTTGTGAAAACCCATGGTCACAACCCAACTTTTCTTTAAAAAAGAAAGAAGAAAGAAGGAAGGAAGGAAGGAAGGAAGGAAAGAAAGAAAGAAAGAAAGAAAGAAAGAAAGAAAGAAAGAAAGAAAGGAAAGAAAGAAAGAAAGAAAGAAAGAAAGAAAGAAAAAAGAAAGAAGAAAGAAAGAAAGAAAGAAAAAAAGCAAATGGCCCATTGGACTTCTAAGGGAATTTCAAGAGGCTTTAATTTAAATTTGTTACATGAAACCAAGTGGAACATAAAATTCATAAATTATCAGAAAATTACTGGAAAAAAAATCGTTGCAGTGTAGTTTTTCTCCGAGGTAATAGAGATCTGTCAGCAGATGGCACTGTGTACTCTTGAGACTAGAGAAGGACCACTCTTCTGTCCCCTACACCTCTGGAGCAGCTACATACCCAGCTGGCTTGTGGGCTTTCCCATGTTTACCCACAAATAAAATAGCTCCCACTAAGCTAAACAGAAATTTCAAAATAGCACGAGAAAAATCTCGTTTGAATGACTACTTATTTGAATCTGAAAAGCAAAGCAAATATATTGGGGAAACTCTTATTTTGAGTTTGTGTGTCATCTGCTTATAGTAGTCTGTAAGAGGCCCAAAGGCCCTTATATGAGCTTCCAGTCTTTACCATGAAATAAACACAGGAGAAAGAACCAAGAGTGTGCCATACTGAATTCCCAACATTGCCCAATCAGAAGGGACTAAATGAATGTTTGTAAAGACAATAGTTTTACGACTTTTAGCAACAAAGAAAGCATAAGTCCCCAAGTAAAAGCAATACCATCAGGATCCCTCTCAACACTTAACACCAGGTAGCCCTTTCTAGATGCCAGACATTGTGGTATTTATGTCAGCCTGGACTAAAACAAATAACCTTTGAAACACTCCACTTTACAGCTAAGGAAACTGAGACCCCGAATTGACCATTTTCCCATTGCCACAGTCACAGAGCAAGCTGAGAATGTCAACCTGGGCAATTTGACTCTCCACTCAATAGATTTAAACATTTTGTCATACTTCAAACACACACATCATGGCACTGCAGAACAGACTTCATTTTAGAGTAACAGCAATGCATACCTCTGAGTTTACAAATATGGCATGAGATTATACTTAGGGAGGTAACTCAACACTCATTTGTTTTGGTTATCTTCTTCCAGATGAATTTTAAAGAAAGGGGAGGATAGATTTATTACAAATAACTATTTCTTTTTTCATCATTTCAACAATGATGCACTAAAAGTACTGGAAAACTAAAGGCCAGAAAAGGTGAAGGAGAAAAACAGGGTGGGGCATGGAGTCTGTGTTGGGCATAAGAAGAGCACAAAGTATAGATGTTGCTATAAGTCATGCCATTGACACATGTGATGCTGATTAAAATGTCACCAGTAGTGCCAACCTACTGGGCTCTGGACATGTTCAATGAGGAGTTCAGGGTTGAGTCCAGAGTTCTCACTAAATGACCTGAAAGAAAGGGTAAACAAAATATTAATTCAATTTTCAGATGGCCTTGGCTTTGATGAAATTGCCAATGATATAAAGAAGGCAAAAAAGGCAAAAATCCAACCAAGTATCTTTTTCCTTGAGAAAAAAATATTCCTTCCAGGTTTGTTCCCAGTCAGGACAATTTCTCCAGGGCATTCCCCTGGCAGGACAGCCTGACCTTTGTCTGACTAGCTGATGAACAGCTTTGTCTGGCTTCAACAAAGAGACACTCATTTTTCTTTCAGGTAAATTGGGGCTCAAGAGGCAGTGTGGTAGAATGATTAGGAACACGGGCCCTGTATCTACCTGTCTCGCTAGGATTTTAGCTATGTGACCCTGAGCATGTCATTTTCCCATCTGTGCCTCAGTTTCCACATTGCCACAGTATTGCATTCACAGAGTTGTTGAAAGGAATACGTGAGGCCATATGTGAACAGCGATTCAGATGGTGCTTGGCTTCCATAAATGTAAAAAAACCTATCAGGCATAATTTTTGCCATTTTCTCAGAGAAGCAGATAAATAGTACAGATATGTGAATTTTTAAAGAGACCTTTGGATGTCAAGACAGCCAGGGTACTTCTGGCCAAACATAAAAGAATTCTGAATTATTCTATGAAAAATTATCATTCTCCACAATTGTGTCTCATGGAGCTAGACATGCCAAGCACAATCCCACTTTTCTTCTGCTGTCCATCTCTGGAGCACCTGGTACTCCAAATAGACAGGTGTCCTTCAACCAAGTCTATTTGTCTCTCAACTCCAACCTAGCAGTACTAGTAGTTCTAATTCTGTGTAATACTCTAATTGTCTATAATACTCTCATTAGACTTTGATAATGAGTTTGGATTTGCTCTGATCACCCATGCATTCTAATGGGAGAAATATAGGCTGAAAGCATGGGAAATATACATGTGAGAAGAAATGAACAGCTTTGTGGATGAGGGTCAGTGATAGACAGCTTGTGTAGAGTGCAGGAGTCTCTGGGTTTGAGTATTAAAGAAAGAGGGAGGGGCAAGTTCATGAAAACATGTGCTGAGCTGAGAAAGAGTTGAGGAAGGAGGTAAAGGAGAGGAAGCACCTCCTAATCATCCCACTGCAACCAGAATTTGCTTCTAAAGCCCACACCAAAGAAATCACTACTCATCTTTAAAACTGGTTATAGCTCCGTATTAGCAAGAAAATGCCCATGCCATTTTCCTGAAGTCCATTTCAGCTTCCTACCCAGCCTCTCATACCCCACCACTCACCCTACAGACAAACCTACAGTGGTTATTCTGGACAGTTCCGTGTCAACTTGACACAAGCTAGAGTCATCACAGAGAAAGGAACCTCAGTTGAGGAAATGCCTTTGTGGGATCCAGCTGTAAGGCATTTTCTCAATTAGTGATCAATAGGAAAAGGGCCCAGTCCATGATGGGTAGGTAGTGCAATCCCTGGGCTTTGGTGCTGGGTTCTGTACGGAAGCAAGCTGAGCAAGCCATGTGAAACAGGTCAGTAAGCAATACCTCTCCATGGCCTCTGTGTCCGCTCCTGCCACGGCTGTGTTCCAGCCCTGCATGAGCTCCCATCCCAACTTCCTAATAGATTAAGATCTAGAAGTGTAAGCTCAATAAACCCTTCCCTCCCCAGTTTGCTTTTTTGATCATGGTGGGTTTTGTTACAACAAGAGAAGCTAAAACAGTGGTTCTCAAACCACCATGATCTAGCACTTGCAGTGCCTTATTGCAAGCTGGTTCCCCACCTTCCAATACCCAAAGTATTCTGTGACACCCAGATCTAATAGCACATTGGTTCAGAATACTTTATAGACCACTGACATTAGTGGCCAAACCTCATCTTCTTCCTTTTCAGTTCATATTTACATAATGTCTGTAGTGGAACTTCCAAATGAGGAAAAAAAACTATGTTTTATTACTATTATTTGATTTTACCTGGTACAATTAGCAAGATATAGGAAGGAGCTATATTTTATTAGTTTTTATTGTTGTTTCCTAGATTATAATAGGATTGTGGTTTCAAGAGGGACTACAAATGCAGAGTAAATGAATGCCCAGTGCGTGGTCGTGAATTTCAACAGAAGAAATGGATTTTAGATACTGACCCAAAATGAACATTGTTGCATAACCCATTAAGGCCACATGAACACATATCCCAGATAAATCTGCCCTGCACTGATGCTCAATGATTTCATAAACATTACCTAAGATCCAGAAGTTGTCAATAAATACAATAATGATATTCATTCATGTGCTCAAGCTCAGACCTTGTACTTTATAAGAGCCTGGTTATGGGGAAGGGGTATCTTTTTTTAATATGCTGAATAGGGAAGCTGCTGGCATTATCTTTCAGTTGTTTCTCACTCATGAACAGCCAGTTTCAACAAACAAAAGACTGAATTCTCCGTTAGTTAAGATTTCTTGAAAGGACAAGGTCGTTAGAGGGGTATTTTCTCTTTCATTGCATACTGGATGAGCCCATGTATGTGTGTGTGTGTGTGTGTGTGTGTGTGTGTGTGTGTGTGTACATGCATGTGCACATGTACATGCATGTGCACACAAATGTTAAAAGCTAGTGTTTCTTCTTCTATTGACCCCATTTTATTTTCTGACATCCATCTCATTGGACCTGAATCTTAGCAATGGGCTACACTGGGTAGTCAGTGAGCTCCCAGGACTCCTCTACCACTGACCTGAAGTTCTCAGATTATAAGCTGCATTGCTGCCACTGGCTTCTTAAAAATGTTTTAGTTTAAGATTATAATAAGTTCTGTTTATATGTTTATATATCCATGGAAGGCAGCTTTCAACTTTCCACACATGCAGTTTAAAATCACACAGTAACTGTATTCAAGGAATACACAGCCTATCCAAAAAACAGTCTTAAAAAATTAAAACAAACTTCAGGTCTCTGAAGAAAGAGATTGAAGAAGATCTCAGAAGATTGAAAGATATCCCATGCTCATGGATTGCCAAAAGCAATCTACAGATTCAATGCAATCTCCACCAAAATTCCAACTCAATTCTTCATAGAGTTAGAAAGAGCAATTTGCAAATTCATTTGGAATAACAAAAAAAAAATAGGATGGCAAAAACTATTCTTAACAATAAAAGAACTTCTGGGGGAATCACCATCCCTGACCTCAAGCAGTATTACAAAGCAATAGTGATAAAAACTGTACGGTATTGGTACAGAACAGGAAGGTGGAACGATAGAATAGAATTGAAGGCCCAGAAATGAACCCATATACCTATGGTCAGTTGATCTTTGACAACGGAGCTAAAACCATTTAATGGAAAAAAGATAGCATTTTCAACAAATGGTGCTGGTTCAATTGGCAGTCAGCATGTAGAAGAATGTAAATTGATCCATTCTTATCACCCTGTACAAAGCTCAAGTCCAAGTGGATCAAGGACCTCCACATCAAACCACATATGCTCAAACTAATAGAAGAAAAAGTGAGGAAAAGCCTCAAACACATGGGCACTGGGGAAATTTTCCTAAATACAACAGCAATGGCTTATGCTCTAAGATCAAGAATCGACAAATGGGACCTCATAAAATTGCAAAGCTTCTGTAAGGCAAAGGACACTGTCATTAGGACAAAACGGCAACTAACAGATTGGGAAAAGATCTTTACCAATCCTACATCTGATCGAGGGCTCATATCCAAAATATACAAAGAACTCAAGAAGTTAGACTCGAGAGAATCAAATAACCCTATTAAAAATGGGGTACAGAGCTAAACAAAGAATTCTCAACTGAGGAATAGAGAATGGCTGAGAAGCACCTAAAGAAATGTTCAACATCCTTAGTCATCAGGGAAACGCAAATCAAAACAACCCTGAGATTCTACCTCACACCAGTCAGAATGGATAAGATGAAAAACTCAGGTGACAACAGGTGATGATGAGGATATGGAGAAAGAGGAACTCTCCTCCACTGTTGGTGGGATTGCAAGCTGGTACAATCACTCTGGAAATCAGTCTGGAGGTTCCTCAGAAAATTGAACCTAGTACTGCCTGAGGAACCAGCTATACTATTCCTGGGCATATACCCAAAAGATGCTCTAACATGTAACAAAGACACATGCTCCACTATGTTCATCGCAGCCTTATTTATAATAGCCAGAAGCTGGAAAGAACCCAGATGCCCTTCAACAGAGGAAAGGATACAGAAAATGTGGTACATCTACACAATGGAATACTACTCAGCTATCAAAAACAATGACTTTATGAAATTCATAGGCAAATGGATGGAACTGGAAAATATCATCTTGAGTGAGGTGACCCAAACACACACACACACAGAAAAAAAAACACATGGTATGCACTCATTGATAAGTGGATATTAGCCCAAAATCTCGGATTACCCAAGATACAATTCATAGACCAGACCACATGAAAGTCAAGAAGAAAGACAACCAAAGTGTAGATGCTTCAGTCCTTCTTAGAAGAGGGAACAAAAAGATTTACAGGAGGAAATACAGAGACAAAGTGTGGAGCAGAGACTGAAGGAAAAGCCATCCAGAGACTGCCCCACCTGGGAATCCAGCCCAAATACATACAGTCACCAAACCCAGACAAAGCTGATGCCAAGAAGTGCATCCTGACAGAAGCTGATACAGCTGTCTCCTGAGAGGTTCTGCTAGAGCATGGCAAATACAGAGGCGAATGCTAGCAGTAAACTATTGAACTGAAACTGGGGCCCCCTTGAAGTAGTTCAAGAAAAAAATTGAAGGAGCTGAAGCAGCTTGCAACCCCATAAGAACAATACCAACCAACCAGAGCTGCCAGGGACTAAACCACTACCCAAAGACTACACATGGACAGACCCATGGCTCCAGCTGCATATGTAGTGGAGGATGACCTTGTTGGGTTCCAATGGGAGGAAAAGCCCTTGATCCTGCCAAGGCTGGACCCCTCAGTGTAGGGGAATGTCAGGGGTGGGAAGGTGGGAAAAGGTGAGTGGTTGAGGAGGGGAAACACTCTTATAAAAGAAGGGAGAGGGGAATGGGATAACATTTGAAATGTAAATAAAAATATCCATTAAAAAAGACACATGAGCAATTGCTTCAGGGGCTATAAGCTTTGTAGGTATGTAAGTTTCTATCTATCCAGAATTTTCAAAGTAGTGCGTTTGTTTGAAAGTTCTCACACATCTTTAATTTTTTTCTATCATCTCAGATACAGAACAATACTGGGAAGAATTAATTTACAATCCAGAGCACACACTTAGGCAAGCTGACAATCTATAAAGTATTATTGTCCCCCAAAATGTAAATCAAAATCATGATATAATTCCTTCCAATATGGCTTCTAAAACATGTGAGTTTTCACTTGGTAACAAAAACAAACTCAGGTTTGGGGTGAGGGTCTCATGTCAGTGTCTGGAGGACACTACCAAAGCAAGAAATGTGGTTGAATTGATCAAAATTCTCAAGACAGAGTCATTACTTACAATGTTCATCATACAGAACAATACTGGGAAGAATTAATTTACAATCCAGAGCACACACTTAGGCAAGCTGACAATCTATAAAGTATTATTGTCCCCCAAAATGTAAATCAAAATCATGATATAATTCCTTCCAATATGGCTTCTAAAACATGTGAGTTTTCACTTGGTAACAAAAACAAACTCAGGTTTGGGGTGAGGGTCTCATGTCAGTGTCTGGAGGACACTACCAAAGCAAGAAATGTGGTTGAATTGATCAAAATTCTCAAGACGGAGTCATTACTTACAATGTTCATCAGGGTGAGGAGGTAGTTTTGGACATGCTCTTTGCCATGGAAACGGACCACAGAGTCATCCACTCCCAGAAGCACCTCGATGTTGTAATCGTTCTCTCCCGCATGTCTGCGGCGCCGCATTGTCTCATTCAGCTGCTGGCCAATGTTGCTGTAAACTGTACCTAGATCATCGAGGCCTTCCAGATCCGACTCTAATGAGAGACAAGAGGAACCCAGGCATTTCAGTTTCCCCAATGGGTCTTCCAGGACTTTTAAAATAGATCTTTTCAGGGAACTTTTATTATAATCCAAATCACTAACATATTACTTTCAATTTGTTTATTAAACATATTCGTAAAAGACATATTTATGCTTAGAAAGACTCCCTACATATTCAACACTCGAAGGTTTATACAGTAGTATTATTATACGATTGTCCAGGAAGGTGGACCACCATGCCAGATTGAATATTCATGAAGATAAGGCATTAGTCTTTTCGTAGTTCCATCCTAGAACAGGGGGAAATCATCAGACATCAGGGGCACAGTACAGAGGCCAGTTAGAATGGTTACCATGTTAACCCTGGATAATCCATGATCCTCTGATCATGGGGTGTAGAATTTATACTATATAAACTTAAATCACTTTCCCAGTGGTTATTAATTTAAAAATAAACTTCTGTCATATCAACACAACTATGTTTTATGACAACCATTACTGGCCATGTTGTTAGAGTGACATATTCCATGTATTACTTTACTATATTGGCTTAGGGTAGCATGGGAAATGTTGCTAGGGAAAAAGTGAGCAGACACATGGGTACAACACTTGATACTATGGTTCCCCACATTTGGCTGGCCCCTCATCCAACAGCAGGTAAAATCCGTTGCTATGTGTCTGAATTTGTGAGACAGCGAAGCAAGGAACCAACTGGAAAATGACTAAAAGATTAAAATACAATCGTAAGCACGATTTATGTTATTTGGATTAAAGGACTATTTTCATTCTTTCAATGGGCATTTCATATATAGATATGAACATTCAGGGAGATGTAGGGAAGGAATAAGGCAAATACTCTTTGGATTTCATAACTTGAGTTCTCCATATTTAGTGAAAAATATTTTGGAGAATTAAAACATGAATCAAGTTGGACACTAATATCATTCATCTACTGGCAATAAAAAAAATGAAGGTATGTTCATTTCCACTTCAAGTCTATAAAACCCAGAAAGGAATTTATTCTATAAAGCACCTTGATGTTAAACAAGCTTGCGTAAACCAAGTCTGACTCACACGTTTACTGAATGCTGCGTTGAGACCTAGGAGCCATTTGAATTAGCGTCTTGACATTAATGAATAGGCATTTTCCTCCCCCACCTTTGTGGTCTTAGTGAAGTTGCAGGAAAGGATGTCTCTTGGCTAAGAAGGCTGCTGACCACGCTTTAACCACATGGGGTTAGGGGAATGGAAAATGCATACCCTCCTCGCATCTCCTCAACCCCTCAAAAATACATAGAAACACCCATCCCTGCCCAACAAGTGCTCACACAAGCTCAGCTTATGACTACTTGGTTTAAAAGATATACTGTACTTCATTTTGACTCAAGCCCAGTTCCTAAATCATTAGCTGGGAATTTTCTCCCATTGAGAACTCACTGGCTCTGCAGCGTAAAAATAGCCCTCACCATCATCCACATCAAACAGAAAGCTCCCCTCAAAAGTAGCTTTTCAAGAGCTGCAGACCCGTACTGGGGCCTGCAAGAGCTTTAGTATTCAAGCTCAAGTCTCTCCACACACTTGAGAGAGTGAGAGGTCGTGATCGCTAGTCTACAGATAGGACACTGATGGATTAGTTCTCTGTTCTAAAAATGTCTTGTTTGGCAGAGTAGTCAGAGGCCAAACCTATGACTGGAAATACGCTAGCATTGTTGCTGTATCATTAAGCCTGATGAATGAACATGGGTGAGGGTTGATTACGGAGAGACAGTTCGTTTGGCCCAATCTGGCTTCTGCATTTCACCTTAAACAAATGGAAATAGAGGAGACATTTATGGTACAAAATGTATGGTACAAAAAAGTAACATGGGAAAAAAGAAACAAACCCTTTAAAACGAAGGACATTTTTTGGCCCGTCTTTTACCCTGTGCTATGTAATCTTATTTCCCATGATTCTGAAAATGTACAGGGTCAGACATTAGAACAAGTTCAGGCAGTTTTTGCTTATACACATCATGATTCTGGTCATCTCCGGGACCATGCAGTATATCTATTCATAATTACTTTAGTGTGTTACTTTTAAATGTAATATCCCAGTGTTTGGTAGCATAGATATTTTTCCCCTAAGACAAGATCTCACTGTGTTCTCTAGACTCGAGCTTCAGTTCTGCCTCTTGCGATACTAAAAATAAGGTGTGCGCCACCACAACCAACTAACGTAGACTTTATAATCAAACAGATTTACCTTCAAGTCTTGATAACGACCCACCCAGCTGTAGTTTTACATAAGACGACAGGCCTCTTTGACCCTCAGCTACTTCATTTATGAGATGGAGTAATTCTTATACTCAGAGCTGGGGAGATGGCTCTGCTGGTAAGAATGCTTACTGTGCAAGCACAAAGACCTGACTCAAATCTCAGCATCCACGTGTGAAAACTAGGGGCAGCTTCCTACAGGCCTGTAATCTCAGTGCTCTGGGTATGTGTGAGGAGGGAATAGGAAGAAAGGTGAGGACTGCTAGAATAGCTCCCGATTCTTTTCCAAGAGATGGCAGAGTCATACACAGGAGGAATCCACATGTCCAGCCTAGCTCAAGGTTTATGTAGAGGTTCTGCCTCAAAGAAATAGGTCAAGTGACATAACAAGACAATTGACATTCTTCCATGGTCTTTGGATGTATACAAAAGCACTGTCCCCCAGCACATAAATTCACATCTGTCCCCTCCCAGCTTCCTGCAAATATGCTCTATCTCATACGTGGCTCCTAGATTTGAATCTCAAACTTTGTGGATCCGACTTAAGAGTTCCTGTTAAGGCCAGAAATCTAGAAAGAGGCCACTCGGAAGGGGACGCCCTAGATGTGATGGTATAATAAGATAGAGGAATATGAGTGTGGAGGTAGGGATAACTGAGGTAGACAGTAAAGAAGGGGTGGTAGAGTAAAGGGGGACGAGGAGGTGAGGAGAAGGGCTAACCAAACTGAAGGGGTTATAGAACACCCATATTATCTCACAAATAATGTACAGCGTGTAACTTATGGGAAAATTTAGAAAGGAAATCTCTTACATGGCTGGAGAAAGCTCCTCCTAGAAGCTATGGATTATTAAACAAAAACCACAGTACCAGGTTTGTGATATCTCCTGTGAGTTGTTGATGGGGGACTAACCTAAAACCCCAAACAATACAGACCCTTGCCGTTATTTTTGGTTGACCAGCAAAATTGAAGGATAAGATTCTATTGTTACAAACACATCTCGGTTGCATGGTATGGAATTAAGCAGGGACTGATCTAGAAACCTCTCCACTGACAGCTAGATTCCAGTGTGCTATAAAGCGCTATGTAGGCTTCTGGTAGAGAAAAGGCCTCAGTGAGCTTACCTAGTTATGAAACACATGAAGTATCATACCGATCTGCCAGCCAGATGTACGTCCTGGTGCAATGGCGGCACAACTGTTACAGCGGAAACCATTTACTCTGTGCTTGAATATTAGGGCTGGGTTCCATGAAAGGGAATTTATATGCCTTGTGATGTAAACCCAGTCAAAACCCATTGACGAGGAGGCCTTGCCCTGGAGGAGGTAGCTTAGTAAGATTGTTCAGCTAAATTGATATGACCCCAAGCTACCTTCTACATATTCTATTTCTATCCATAGGCAAACACCAGTGTCAGCATTCCTCACATAAGCTTCTCTCTGCAATGAACAGCAGTGAATTCAGAGACACATGATTGGCCTAGGTGCTTAACCATGAGATATGGTTAAGTGATTCGTCCTAAATAAGACATCAATACCATCCTCACTAAAGCTCAGGAAACATTCCAGAAGAGTGGGTGGAAAGAATTTAAGATCTGAAAAATGGGATGAAAGGCCATGAAATGCTACTTCCAAACACGACATAGCCAGTACAATCATAATCCCAGAGTAGTTGGGGTTGCCTACTGAAGTCTGAGCACATACATGATGCCTAACCGTTGATAGAATAGATGGTCAGTTTTCAGTAGGGTAGACAGAGAATAATGGCTCTAGTCACTTTATGTGAAATAATTTATGCTGCAGCACACAAGGTCCTGCTTATTTCATATTTAAAACTTGGTGTTCGTCTTGGTCATAGATTGGAGCAGATCGTCAGGCAGGATGTAGCTGATATAAAAGGGCCCCTACTTTTATTTCTGTTAGGCCTGAGGTAGAGGAAGTTGTGTTCATGTAGTAAGTGTGAGTGTGACACGGTTGGAGCTACCCTGAACAGTCAAACCGATGAAGGCTAATGGTCCAAAGTGTTCCACAACAAGGAATTTACATCAATGATGTGTTCTCAGAAGATCAAATGAAGTAATTCTTTCTTTTGGCAAAAAATGATTTTTTTCCTTTTGTGGAACAGTACATTTTTGGAATGCATCTTGACATACATCAATGAATATATTCGTATATTAAACACATTTCGACTGCTAACTTTTGCTCTCCCACTAGTTTGCTGGCAGCAATATATTATTTTTTCAAAAACATAACCACTTTTCTCTGTATTTGTTAGAGTGAATGTTGAGGCAACATAGAATTGAGCGATCCAGTCATAACATGTTCAGCAATTTTTAATGTTGAATGGAGTTTTTTTTTATTTTTTCGGTGCTGAAGTACAATTTTGAACTTACTAAATATGGCATGACTTATATTAACTACTCACTATGAATGTTTGGTTTTACACAATTTTCAAGAAGAAATTGACATGTTGTATGCCTAATCATATTCACAGGAAATCAAAGCGTGATCATTAGTCAATTAGTTTCTCTCCTCAGAAGTCCCTATTGTCTGAAAGGAGACAGCTGAAGTTGAAAAGGTGTCGGTTTTGACTGAGCTCTGTATCAGATACAGATAGCTGCAGGGTCAAGACAAGCGCCACCACCACCTTGCGTTCAGGATGGTGACAGGATCCTTTGCTCAGTATCTAGTTGCTCCTTCAAAAGAGCAGAATTTTATCTGAGGCAGAATGAAGCTTAAACATTCCCATCTGTATTGTGATGAAGGGGTACATACAAGATATGATAAAGAAACTCAAATAGAAACATTGCTCATACATTGGCGGCTTACATAGAAGGCCCATACAAGCTTCTACAGAAGGATTTCCCAAAGACTTTGCAAAGGAAGGTGATTAGATTCTGTAGCTGCACTCCTGGTTTTCCACACAGCATTCCTTTCTACTACTGAAGCATGATATCAGGAACTGGAAAAGGACCCTCCAAAGGAAGGCAGGTATCAAGGTACCAAGGCTGGTGGTGTGGTTACAGAGAAGGAATCTGGTCATTTTATGAGTGTAGGGTTCCACAAGAACACCGGAACAACTCCAGATTAAACTAATAAAAGAGGAACAACCCTTTTATCATGTTTAGGCCATCGTCCTGATTGCCCGATTAAAAAAATATTCCTCGGAATCTAATCCTAGCACATGTAACACTAACACTGACCCCATGTAATTGTTGCCTATTCCTCTCCTATACCATTAACTCTGTGGGAATGCAAGTTCCATTCCATTCAGGTAATGTGGATGGTAAAAACGCCTAAATAAATAAATAGCCTAAACAAATCACATTACATTTCCTTACGGTGACAAGAAATGAGAACGAAACATACTGCTTTGCAGTAGTAAGAAACACAGAGTGAGGGGCTGGAAAGATGGCTCAGTGGTTAAGAGCACTGACTGCTCTTCCAGAGGTCCCGAGTTCAATTCCCAGCAACCACATGGTGGCTCACAACATCTGTAATGGAGATCTGATGCCCTCTTGTGCTGTGTCTGAAGACAGCTACAGTGTACTCACATACATGAAATAAGAAAAAGAAAGAAAAGAAAGAAAGAAAGAAAGAAAGAAAGAAAGAAAGAAAGAAAGAAAGAAAGAAAGAAAGACAGAGTGAGTCTATATAGAAGTTTGGCATTCCTCAGGAATGGAATACTGTGTTGAAAACAAAGCCACTAGAATATCACAAGCTGCTTTTCCAAGGGTAAGGAGAGAGCCTCAGATCAGAGCCAAATATAGATGACTGTCATCTGCTAGCACCAGAGTCAGAGGGAAGTCACCTTCATCATGTGAAGCCGTTAGTATTCTCCTACAGTGATCTTTCCACAAACACCTTGTTTTCCGTAGGTAAAGTGTCATTCCTAATAAGGTATAGTGACCATCTCCAAATGTGCGAGGGTGCTATTGTACCAAGACATAACATCCTGCTATCAAATGCCATCACCAGCAAAAAAAAACTGCATAATGATTGTTCAAAACCTCTATCTAGGCCAACTTATGATGTCAACTCTAAAGTTGCATTAAAGGATTGTTTGCTTTAAATATATATACCATTTCAATTTAATGACTATGACTATCCAAGGTCCCCTGTCCCCAAAGTTTTAACTGTAAACAGTAGGTGTTTGCAATTGTTTCACTGTTACTGCCTACCTTCAAGGTACTGTCAGCATCTTTAAGTAGACATTCTCTCTTTGAGTGTCAAATACAATAATGCTTGCATGCTTTGGATTTTATACTCTTCCAGCCAATAAAATTTAAAAATCACTTCAATATCGAAACCATAAACTGAATTTTAATGGAAAATCATTGCATGTCAGTTAGGTCCATTTCAGTTATCACTAATTTTAAAAGTTCCACTTTACTTGAAACATTGTAGGCAGCATGGAATTCCACTAGTTTATGGCAAAGAGGAAAAGGGGTTCCTAGGTAATTCCATCAGTACGTTATCAAGAATCCAGGTCTTCCCATGTTGGGATATCTCATACTGTTTGTGCATAAACATCCTCAGCAGATTAATTTCCTCTTTTAGAAGAAGAGCATCGCCAATTCTAGAATCAAGAGTCAGGTGCAGCAGACTGCTCCTCCCTATGGGTCTTGGGAGCAGGTAAGAAGCTTGATCAGAAGTTTGGGGCATAGTTAACTGTTTCAATGGCCAGAGTCCAACTACACACAGTTAAAACCATCCCTGGTTGATAAGAGTAGATGCTTCAGTCTGTCTCAGGCAAAGGAAAAGAAAATCCAGCCTTGTGCCTGGGGCCAGGTTTCCCTGAAGCCTATGCTTAAATATGGGAGGCACCATATATAAGAAAGGTGCAGGGCATGGAGCTAACATGAAACCCACTTTGTCAGATTTTCTTTTCAGAACCTGTACCTCCTTTATCTCCTATTGGTTCTCTTATTCACAGTTTGCACTTGTACAGTTTACGTGTAATTTCACGGACTGTGGTCTGTTTACCTAGATTCAGCTTTTCATTCCTTTGTCCCCTCGGTCTCCTCAGAAAGCCAGTCCTTCGCTGGTGAGTGCTTGTAGGTTTTTATCACTGTTTCTTACTCATCCAGGAGGCTGACATTTCTATGCATTCTTAATTCCATGCATATAAAAATTGCATCATCATCTTAGCCATCCCTAACCTCCTCCCTTGAGTTCCCCAAGCATTCCCTATAAAGTTAAATGTAAGATCAATAATAGCTTTACATTTGCCCCAATAACACAAGCGACATAGTCCATGCTGGAAATATATTCATTGTTTTCTTGAGATTCACTACGAAATGAAAATAGCATGCTGCCATTTGCTAATCTGGTCACCCAAGGAGGTATGAGGACACTTTCTCTAAGTAGCATCTGGTCGGTCGCACAGACTGACTCACCCTTCCTCGCTCCCTCCCTCTAGGTCTGATCAGTTTAATGAGCTGATAAGGGACCCCCTCACTTCCTTTTTTTACTTCTGTATTATATACGGTATATCAATATATATCCTTACTAAAATCTTAAGGTTACTTTTCAAAGGTAGCACAGTTTATAATCTTCATATTTTACTACTTTTATATATTTCATAGTACTCCAACATTTCTCTTTCTGTTCATTAAATTCTGTTTTCCCATATTTATGGCTTCTGTAGATGAGTTCTATTAAATCCAGGTGGCGATGACAGACAGAGGAAGAGGCAATCACACCCAATTTACTTTTACACTCTGATCATCCTACACTGCTAGAACGTTTTGAAACAGCCCCACTGTATAGAGGAGAGATGGGATTGCATTTCACAGCTGCCAGTTCCAAAGCTCACGTCATGACAACCTCCACTGTTTCCACATTGAGAATCAAAGAGTCCCTTTATCTCAAATATACAGCCTTCAAGAATCATATAGATTATTTTTCTCCAAATGTGTAGAGAATGATTAACACATTTACGAAGTAACCATAACCAAACGATTAAATACTAACATTTCTATTTATGCTTTGAGATAACTATGTAAGGAATCCAGGACTTTTCTCTGTACCATTGACCAGTAGACTACCAGTAGTCAGGCCAAAAGTCTTCTTTCATAGAACCAGTACTACAGTGGTTAAGAAGAATGACATACAGCAAAATTTAAAATAATAATAATAATAATAATAATAATAATAATAATAATAATAATAATGAGAAGAAGAAGAGGAAGAAGAAGGAGGAGGAGAAGGAGGAGAAGGAGAAAGAGAAGGAGAAGGAGAAGAAGGAAGGAGGAGGAGAAGGAGGAGGAGAAGGAGAAGAGAGAAGGAGAAGGAGAAGAAGAAGAAGAAGAAGAAGAAGAAGAAGAAGAAGAAGAAGAAGAAGAAGAAGAAGAAGAAGAAGAAGAAGAAGAAGAAGAAGAAGAAGAAGAAGCAGCAGCAGCGAACAAGAGGAGCAAAGTAAAGGAGGTGTGGTTTTATGTAAGGTTGTCCAAAGAAGGGGGGAAATAGGCAGAGACCTTGCAAAGTAAAGGTCATGTGAATATCTATGCTATTTTTGCATGACACACATGCCAACTTCTTACCTGTACTGAGTACTATGGTTATATGAGGTCTGTTTCCAACATATTTCTGTGTTGGAAGCATGGCTCTTAACTGTGGTATTAAAAGGTTCAGAATCTTTAAGAGGTGAGGCCTAGTGGGAGTTTATTGAAGCCATGGGCCTGAGATAGGACCGTGAGACTTTCTGTCTCAAGATGTCATCTCTTGGTCTCCGTAACGTCATCTACCATGACATAATGCCCAGAAAGAGCCCTTACCATAAGAGCTGCTGCACATGCCACACCCTGAAAACACCAAAAATGTGGGCTAAGTCAACGTCCTTTGTGAGTAGCTTGCCTTGAGGATTTTGAAGTAACAAAACCTAAGTAATACAGCAAGTGCTCTAGTATCTATCTTACAGACTTTTTCCAGAAAGTGGTTGCAAAATCTAAATAAAATAAGAATAGATTCAAGCAT
The DNA here is from genome assembly GCF_011064425.1 of Rattus rattus. Lineage (NCBI taxonomy): Eukaryota > Metazoa > Chordata > Mammalia > Rodentia > Muridae > Rattus > Rattus rattus. The sequence continues at coordinate 3,156,944 of NC_046164.1, forward strand.
GTAGTGAGTTAACAAGCAATACAAGAGCTGCCTCATAAAAGCTTCAATGTACAGGACATGGAGTGTGTTAAATTTCTGTTCCTATGATCATGGCTATAAAGCTACCAACAATCAGAACAGACACATAATCCTGGGGCTCTGTTTCAACCCAAGCCTCTAAGAAGAGAGAACTTCCTCTGCCTGTGGCCAAAGAGGCTTTTAGGAATGCTGACTCTGAGAAGAATTTGAAGGGCTCCTGCTGGTTTTGAAGAGAAGCCCAAAGGATCAGAGAAAGACTAATGGTGAACCTTAGTTGTCAATTACTGGCCAGGAAACAGACATCCCAGGCCTACAAGAACAGGGACTAGAATTTTGCCAACATTTTGAATGATCCTATAAGAATAACATATAAGAATATTTTAACTCATGCCTCCAGATTAGCGATGAAGGCAGGCCTATAATTCCAGGTACTAGGGAGGCTGAGGCAGAACAGACCCAAGAAAGTCCAAAGCTTAGGCAAACGACAGGGTGAGTTCAAAATAAGGGTGGGAAGTTTAACAAGAGCTTGTCTCAAAATAAACGTAAGAAAAGACTGGAGGTACAGCTCATTGATACAGGTCTGATCTTTAGTAACATAGGAACATACAGAGTCAGTTTGGCTTGGTGTTGATTTGGGTTTTGTCATGTGCTAATCATAGAGCTTGTCTAAGACCTAGGATGTCTGACCTACAGAACCAAAAAAGGTGGGTATTGTCGTAAGCCTATAAGGTCTGTGACAACTGATAACACAGCAGTGGCATCAGAAGAAAACTGAACGGGCTGTAAATGAACTCCCAGTTCAGCAGTGCTGCCCGCCCATGTGTGAATTGGGGAAAGCTGTATAATCCAAGAAAGAAAGAAAATAGGACAGAGAGGGCATGGGGGGAGGGGTGAAAGAGTTAATGGTTTTTTGTTTATTTTTTTGTTGTTTTGTTTTGTTTTTAAATAACTTACATGCTTTAAAAAACTAATTGGAATTTAGTTTACTAGGTTTTTAACGTTTTGGGTTTTTCCTGCTAACTTTAAACTTCTTGTCAGTTCTGGGCTGGTTTCAGAAAAACTGCATTTCATCATCATGATGATTTTCATTTTCCTGCTTCTTTACGTATGTAGCGATTTTTTATTAAGAGAGCCAACATTGTAAATCTTATCTTTTTGGCTGCTGGGAATATTTGTCTTCCTATAAATATTCTTGAGCTTCCCCTTGGATGCAGTTCAATGACATGAAAACAGTTCGTTTCTTTTGGGTGTTCTGTGTAAGACTTATTAGGCAGGGCCAGAGTAGCATCTATTTAGAGGAATGGCTGCTACTGAGGTATTCTACTGGGCACCCTCCAGTGCTGTGTGAATCAGGTGACGATACAGTCTGACCTGCAATAGCAATTTGTGGAAGCACGTACTGTCACCTCGACTCCATTCAGTTGGAGATTTTCTACCTTTGCCTATTTTCTCACACGTATGTACCAATCAGGACTCAGCTGTTGAAGAGCAAGGTCCTGTAGAGTCAGTAGAATTTTACCTCTGTGTACATCCTTCTTCACTCTTCCAGGACTTCACTCAGTCATGTGACTCTGAGCTCTGACTTCTCAGTGCTGGAAATCTTTCAGACTCTACCTGCATTCTCACTCTGTAAGACTCAGACTGGGAACCCTCTGAAGAGTAAGTCTTAGGATTCCTGAAGCTTCCCCCACCCCAGTTCTTTCAACCCTCACTTATTTGCTGTTTGATACCTACTATCATTTGAATTGTTGTTTCAAATGTTTTCTTCTATCTCTGGTTGTTGCAAGCAGGAAGATAAGCTACCCTGTGTGACTCCATCTTGGCCCAGACTAGAAGTCCATTGAACTTGGTTTTGCTACCACAGTACAGTGGCTTAAGGGTACTGGCCTTCTCTGTATCAGTAAAATGGTTTAGAATTTGCATCCATCATTTTCCAAGTGACTGCATACACATAGCTGTTCAGATCTGTGGAAGTCAGGTAACAGTGGAATGCCCAGCATAAGTCCGGCCAATATTCTTATTGTAAAAACCATGTCTCTCCAGACATAAAACATTCTTGAGCATGTGGTGACAGTGACAACCTGGCTCAGAAAACAGAGAGGTCAAGGTTGAGTGGTACTTGGTCAACCTCAAAGATATTCACTTTCGTCATAATTGAATAGGGATTCTGTGGTTGATTAAAGACGATCTGAGCCAAAAGTTATTATAAAGTGCTTAGATAAAAACCACTTCCAAGAGTTGGGTGTAGGCCAAAGACTATACATGGACTGACCCTGGGCTCCAACCTCATAGGTAGCAATGAATAGCCTTGTAAGAGCACCAGTGGAAGGGGAAGCCCTTGGTCCTGCTAAGACTGAAACCCCAGTGAACGTGATTGTTGGGGGAAGGGCAATAATGGGGGGAGGATGGGGAGGGGAACACCCATATAGAAGAGGAGGGGGAGGGGTTAGGGAGGATGCTGGCCCGGAAACCGGGAAGGGGAATAACAATCGAAATGTAAATAAGAAATACTCAAGTTAATAAAGATAAAAAAAAAAAAAGAGTTGGGGGTAGAGATGTCACAGCACAAACATGGAAGCCATTCAACAAATGTCAACTATTACAAATGCAGATATCACCCTAGTCTAAAGAATGTGATATTTGAGATATTTACTGACTATGTTTGGCTCTGAACCAGGCCTGTAAAGTCATATTCAGGTGATAGAAAGTTAAGGTGAACCTTTAAAAGTTTTTATGGACGTGAAGGCAGGAACTGCATATATCAAGGTTCACTGAGGGCCCTCTCTTCAAAATCAACAAGAGCAACTGGCAACTCGGAATCAACTTTCCTGTGATAAGATTTGAACAATGATTCATGACATGAGTAGGTCCTTCTTTTAGAATTCAAAAGATTTCTGACATTTTTTTACTTTAGTAACTTTATAGGAATTTTATATACGAGTACTATACTTGTACCTTTGCAACCCCTCTGTCCCTCCTCCAACCCCTTCAGTATTCCCCAACTCTCATGACCTTCTTCTTAATTAATATTGCTACACACACACACCCACACACACATACAAACACATAGACACACACAAAACACTCGCACACATAGACACACACACACATATACACACACACATATACACACCCCAGGCACACACACATACAGACACATAGACACACACACATACAGACACACACACATACAGCCACACACACACACCCAGACACACACACACACAGACACATAGACACACACACACACACACACACATATATATATATATACACACACACACACACACACAGAGACACACACACAACCCACCGACACACATACACACACACACACACTCATCCCCCCCTCCCTCTCTCCCTCCCTCCCTCCCTCGTCAGCCCATTTCCATTTGTTCTTATGTACATGTGTTTAGGGTTGACTGTGTGGAACTGGATAACTCATCAGGGAACTAGTCCCTGGAGAAAACCCATTCGCTCGGGGTTTTAGCTTAGTTACCCACTGAGTGGATCCTGGAAGGGAGGAGAGAAGCAGTAGCAGCACTTTATTACCCCTGGACAACATCATGAGGAAAAGTTGTCAGAGGCATCATCTTTTTCTCCTATTCTCTGAGTTTTGTAGCAATAACAGCACATGGGTGGGCCAATTTGCTCTCCCCTTCTGGGCAACAGTCCTAGATCCAAAGACTAGAAGCTACTCCTCCAAGCCTTCCAAAAATGTAATGTGCATTTAATTCTTTACATTAAATCCTTTCATGCTTAAAATAGCTAGTGTGGTTTGAATTTCCTGGAATGGAATCTTGACATATATATGGTAAGTTATTTAACAAAACTGGCTCTCAAATGCACGTCCATGCAAGAAGAGGTTTGGCTTTCTCCGTAGCAAGATCCTCCTACCTTTGGAATTATGTTTTTACAATTCTCCACTTTTTCAGAGTTTCTGGGAACCTCTATTTTTCTCCTGCTGTGTCCTTTAGGGATATCTGTAATTTGGCTAACAGTCCCAGTCCCTATATCTCTTTTATTAAGATCGCCTATGAATACACATTCAGTAACTATGCTAAAAGACAAAGAATGTATACAAGACAAAGGTAGTAGTTTTCTCATGCACTTCACATATTCTGAACACCTACTATGTGCGAGATGCGGACAAGTAACATTTTATACACTGTCAGTTATTTCAAGCACTTGCTTATACTGTCCTAGAAGAGCATATTTTTTTTGTCTGCTTTACCGTTTAATAAATTCCACATCCCACCTGTGGAAAACCTACCCCACCCCTCTCAATTTGGGATCTAGTCAGTGGAGCTGCTTCTGCACAGACCTGAGGCAAATCATGACTTCGCTTTCCTTCTTGCATTCCTGGTCACCGTGCTTCCTGGTCCATCTTGCTTCTTGTTCTATCATCTTGCTTCCTGGTCCATCTTGCCTTCTGGTCCATCTTGCTTCCTGGTCCATCTTGCCTTCTGGTCTATCTTGCCTTCTTTGGCAGGATGGATCTTCACACATCACTTTACTCATGCCGACATTCAATTCTATACCTTATCCCTCTCTGCTTTCGGTTGGTCCTTTCTTTTAAAATGCTCCATCCATTAGCTAAGAACAATCCAAGGCCCTTCACATTTTAGAAAGTTTCTTATACAAGTTGTTCAGTAAAAATGTTAATGTCCTTTGTATCCTGAGTTAAAGGACATCAGTTTCTACAATGGCCTTCTACTATCTTTTTTTTTTCAATTATTTTTTTATTGGATTTTTTAAATTTACATTTCAAATGTTATTCCCTTTCCTGTTTCCTGTCCATAAACTCCCTAACCCAACCCCCTCATCCTTCTTCTATAAGAGTGTTCCCCCACCCATCCACCCACCCTTCCTGCCTCCCTGCCTTGACATTCCCCTATACTGGGTGTCCAGCCTTGGCAGGACCAAGGGTTTCTCCTCCCAATGGTGCCCAATGACCTTCTACTATCTTTTCAAAGAATTTATCTCACAGTACTAATTCCTCAACAATCTCCTTGTATATATCCAGGGATAATGTTTGACTTGTAATATCAATGTCCAACTCCTGTAATTCTTTAGGTACATTGTTTTTAGCCTTGATATCATTCCAGCACTTCTAATCTAGTAAGATATTCTAGGTACTAAGAATTGTGACTCATTTTTCTGCCTTCTATAACCACCCAGGTTTGCCTATTTAAAGTATTTTCTTTGTATGCTACTATAATAACTTTTAATAATAAATTCCTTTATCAATAAACATAAACCTTTTGGAGTTGGCCAAAATTTTAAACACATAACTATTTTCTGTATTGTTTATTGCTCACTAGTTTTATGATTTCTTTAGAAAAGTTAATCTGTTTTTAATCACGACCACCTTCTTCGTCACTACCACAACCACCAAAACCACCATTATCATCACCATTAATGCATCACCGTCATCACCATCACCACCATTACTTGATTTCATTAGCCTCCACAGTTGTTTGCCTGAACAAAATGATACCTTTAAAAAAAATCTTTAAAGAACAATTCAAAGTTTTCTCCATTCAAATCTCCCCTTATCTCTTATCATTAGTCCCAGAACACACACACACTAAAGTGTGTAAATCAAAAACCTTCAGAACAAAAATGTCTTCAAGGAAAAATCCATAGTGTATATAGGAGCATACACAGGGATGAGATGCTGAAAGCTATCTGATGTTACATACATGTTGAATGCACACACACATGCACAGAGACACATATGCACATATCTTTTATGGGACATCAGCTCTACTCCCATGAAAAACACCACAGAAATGAACCCATACGTAACCCTGTACATAATAAGAATACTCACAGCTATTGGGTATGCGATCCAAAACTGAAAATTGGGTTGGATGAATAAGTTGTCATGGCATTTCATGAAGTAAGAGAAAGTCATTGTTATTGCACAAAACAAGAGGCACTTTATATAAATATATATATATATATATGTGTGTGTGTGTGTGTGTGTGTGTTTGTGTGTGTAAATATACATATATGTATATATAGACTATCCAAATAAACAGTGGATACTGTATCATTTAATTTATATATTATATATATTAATTTCGAGAAAGTCAAACTTGTGGACAATGTCTAAAACTTCATATGCATGGAGGGTATATAAAAAGTTCACTGGGCTAAATACTGGTTATAGTTTTAAAATCTTATGAACTGTGAACTTTCCTTTAAGAAAATTACAAGTCAATATTGACCTTCTGTGATACACAAGTAGACAAATATGATACAGTGTAGAGCATTAAAATCCCAGAGAGCATTGTGTATACACTTGATTTAAAAATGACTGGTTAAAAATGTATACACATATGACATCACTCCTCCAAAAAGCCATTTAATAACAAAAACAACATAAGTCAAATTGAAAAAGTTACTTCCAAGGGGTCAGTGTCTGGATACTGTAAGCCCTACTACCATACCCAGAATATGTACATAAATTTGCTAAAGATGTCCATACGCTCATTCTCCTAAAGGCTTCCCTTCATATTAATATCATAGAAACTATATTGCTAGATATTTATACAGGCTACAGAGTCAGTCAGTATATAATCTAGTTTTTTAAGTAAAAGCAGCTGTTATAATTGCCAATACTAAGAGAAAAAAATAAAAGTGGTGTCTCTCCAATATTTGGGGGTGTCCAAATCACTGAGTTCTTAGGCTCCACACCCAAACACCTTATCACACTAAGCCGGAAGAGGTCTTCTAGAACCTGCATTGTCATCATTGTTCCGGGAGATACTGAAAGAATGATGCTAAGCTGAACAGTCAAGATAGCTACCCTACACTGTAGTGCAGTCTAGCCATTTTTGGATATGTACATGTTCTGTAGCTGTGACTGAGTCACTCCGTGGTACTGACTGATTCAGCTGAATGACAGATCTTAATACTATTAAACTGCATGGTGTCTCAACCCAGGAAATGACAGAATTTTTGGCTGCTATTTGAACCCTTTCTATGAGTGGGTGTTAACCTGGTGATATCCAAGAAGGAAAGTATGTGAAGTGGGTGCGGGGTAAAGAGGACGTAGTGCAAGAGAAGACAAAGAGGACAGAAGAGCTGGAGGATAGGAATGTTGTGCAGCTGTAGTAATTTGCACAAGATCTATGCATGATCAAGCAGGTTCAAATCCTAGCATAATGAGGTAGATGATTTCCAGGTCCTGCCTGCTACTGAGGTGCTACTGGCCATGGATAGTAGCTGAGAGGGATGACCATCTTCTATTGAGAATGTGGCCACTGGTAGGGTTTCCAATGCTCTAGTTGATGGTCCCTACACCCATGCACACAGGAGCAGCAACAAACACAATTTAATAAAATGCATTTACTTTTAGGTAACCATTTAGTTTCATGTTTGCTTTGCATTCAAATATTAAAGGGATGACCTTGAAAGTCGAGACACAAATCAATGAGCAAGAAAACTGCACCCTAAATAGGTAAGGAAATCGAGCAGGGAAAAGGAAAGTACACTGTTTAATAAACTCTACAGGAAAACAGATTACTTAGTGGAAATAATTATATAGAATCTTTATGTGAAACATTATAACAAAGTACATTATCCAAATTCTAAATAAAAAAAAAATAAGAGTAGAAGTGGAAAAAGAACATATTTGAATCCTGCAGTCAGAACTCTCAAAGCACAGGGGTAAATGTGACTTCTGTGATATTCGGTAAAATAGTAGTCTCCAGAATTAATACAGAGAGAGTTTGGCAGAAACGATAATGGTGGTGACCTTGAAAAGAAAAAAACATAGAATTCAAGCATCTGTAATAAAGCCCATTGAAATATTGTTTATGCTTACCTAACATTAAAAAATATTATTTTGCATGAAAATGTGCTCACCATAATATAATATTAGAAAACTTGAAAAGCCAAGAAACCTAGGATTCATTGACTCTTGGTGACCAATGAGCAAAAGACTCAAAAATATGAAAAATTTCAAAATCAAAAGAAAAGGATTAGAATGTTATCTGCTAGAAGATATCTAGCAGATACCTTTTTATATCTGATCTTTCTGATTTTCTCTTTTATTAGACTAAATTTATTTAAAATTTCATATATGCACTGTATTTAATACATCCCTTTTTAAAAAAAAAAAGAGGAAAAGGAAAGACATGTCACTCTCTAAAAATGATTATAAGCTATCCAGGCCAGAACTAGAAACAGAAGAACAAGGAAGAATTTCTACTTTTCAATGAATATAGATATAAATAATCCTAGTAAAATGCTTCAAATAAAATATAACAAGTATTAATAAATGTCAATTATGTACATACTAAAATATAAATACATTGTATGAATAATACTAAAACAAAAATGAATGACTGTATATTGTTTAAGAGAATGTGTACCACTTTCAGTAAGCTTTGTAAAAGTAATAGCATCAGCCTAGGGCAATGGTGTATTTAATCCCAGAACTTTGGAAGCTCTGGTCCTCTTATGTGTGCATCAATCCTGGTCTACCTAGTAAGTTCCAGGCTGGACAGGGCTACAAACATCCCTAACTTACACTCTTATATTGTACTTTGAATTTGTTTTCTTCCCTATTAAAAGAACATTGAGAAACTAAATCCTTCCACACCTATTTGAACTGGCAGTGCCCAGACAGCCAAGGGCTTGTCATGTGAGCACTCTGACCAGTAAGTACTTGAAGAACTTAAGAAACCAAGCAGTCCTATTGTCTCTTAGCACTGATGAGCAAAGTGATTTCATCAACAGTCTCTCCCAGACATGGTCTTTAACTAATTATAAGAAGATACACACAGCTGGGTGATCAGCAAGGCAAGTAGATAATCTATCAGCCAGAGAGGTAGTCAGACATTTCCAGAACAAGTGGAAAACGACTCACATGTATTTAACCTGTGTTTCTCTCAAGGAGTTTACTTGTATGTGATGAGCTCTTTTAAGAAATCCTCCCTAGACTTTTACACTAAAACATATTTTGTGTTTCCCACAGTCATATATATATATATATATATATATATATATATATATATAATCCATATATATATATGGATTATAGTATTATTTGCTGTCAAATTTTTTGGCTACATTGGGAGCTCCCTAAAGGAAAGGGGCATGTATTATATATGAGGACCATGAAAGCATTCATGGAGTTTGTATAGTACACAAGAGAATCATGCCAAAAGAGCTACCATAGAGACTGGAGAGGTAGAAAGTGGGCTTGCTTTGGAAATCCAAATATTCAAGTTTAATCCACAGAACAATGCCAAAACCACACAGTAAGTTGCACTTGCAAGATGGGTATAAATGAGGCCATGATAAATCCCTGTTGCTTGCAGGTTAACCCGTCTAGACTACTTGATGACCTCCAGGGCAATGGGAGACCCTGTCTCAAAATAAAGAGGGAAAGCAAAAGAAGACTGATACCCAAAGTTGTCCTCTAGCCTCTCTGTGAAGCCTTTCTCATACCTTGGCACACACATGCATTTCTATATATGCATGGACACACACACACACACACACACACACACACACACAAACACACACACTGATTTACCACCAGACTATGTGCCTATATAAATACATCATCTCTCTATAAAATGTGTGTCATGCCAATTTTCTGATAGATAGCAGCAAATATCTGAAAATGAATTTTTATTTTCTGCTATACAAAGTTTTTGAAATATTGAGGCCATTAAAATACTTACATGAATAAACATACCAATAATTGAACTAGTGTCTGAGGCGAGGAAAATCAATATAGTTGTGAGTGTTGGCTTTATCTCTCATATTGGCAGGTGGGAAGATGTAAATTCTACATGAAGATAATATAGATAAAGCACAGTGGCATAAAAAGTTGTTTGGTAACAAATATTGATGGACTTTATGATTTAAGGACACTCAAAATAAATTATTTTAAGAGAACACTGTTAAACTTAACAGTTACATGCCGAAGCTCACCAAAACTACCATGGCCAAAGGCCAGTCCAGGGACTTGTGATGCTCAATTTATAATTGTTAAGGCAACTGGACATGAGAAATGCTAATATGCAAATGAATAAAGTGGGGGTTTTTTGCTTTCATATTTTCAAGTATATAATAGATGGTAAGTAAGATGGGGATATTTTGTGTATCTGCTTTAGTACAAAGTACCATGCTGAGTACCAGTGCTCTCAGGGACAATTCGTGTTGTTAAGCTTTTTGAGAAAAATGGTAGCTTTTGACTATGTCCTGATTCATTATTGCGCTGATATAGAAGACACTAACCCAGATGAAAGGATGTTTAAACTCCACATAGCCAGGGGCACAAGATAACTTAATCCAGGAGTCAGATGCCAGTAATATGATTTGAATATAAGGATCAACCCAGATTTTAAAATGTCACGAATACACATGTGATTGTGCTTATATGCTGTGATTTTAAAGGTTCATTTTAGTAAATTTAGTCTGTATCTAACGTAATGTTCATAATTATGATACCCAAAGTTGGCCTCTGGCCTCTCTGTAAAGTCCTTCACATACCTTCATAATTTTTATATTTAATTAATATAAATTATCAAATGAGTTATTAATGTATATTAGTTATTAATGTATTATAATTATCCATACATATGACTACATATATTTATACACACATATATGTATATGTATATGAGAGTTGGCTATAGAGTCCATTTAGTGTTGTTTGTAGATGTGTTAAAGGCTGACCACTTGCAGTGGATAGCCAATCAGGTTATCCATTCTGTTCATCTCTAAAGAAAATGGATTCTTCCTCTCTTAGCACTCATTGAGTATGACTATTCTACAGACTAGAGACCGAGCCTTCAATACAGAGAGAGGAATTTCTAGGGCACTTAAGATGCAAACTATAGATCATGTCAGAACCTTAAATTGTATTACAATGAGCATAGTGCATACACAGTGATATTTACATAAACCCTAGGTCAACAGTAAAGGAGCATCGCTGTTTGCATCTAATTAAAGATAGACAGAATGGAATGAAAAAAGAACAGAATAATCCAAAAGAAAAGGAGAGGATTGAAAGGTGGGAATACAAAACAATGTAAGCAGGAGGATAGTAAGATGGGAGGTGGAATACTGAGCATTTTACTATCACATGTGTTGAAGAACCTTCCCAAAAGGCACGTTTAAGTCCTAGGTCCCAGAACCTGAGACCATAACCTCATTTGGAAATAGTAGTCTTGTATACACAACCACCTAATTATGAAAGCATCCCAAACAGTAAGTCCTTTAAAAAAGCAGAAATATGGGACAGGCACACACGGAGGATACCATGTGATCTTTCAGACTGCACTGAGGCATCGGCAAGGCGAGGGAAGAGTAGTGCCAGCAAGCCCCAGCAGCCCGGAGAGAGGAGTAGGAAAGTCTCTAATCCAGTGCTTCTGCCGGCTCTGCTCATAATGAGTTTACAGGACGGAGGACAGTTCTCTGGTGTTCTTAGATACATTGGTGATGTGGATCTAAAACAAATAGGATTACAAATAGAAACTGATTGTGTATCTGAATTTAAAAATCCAGGATTTTCTGCTTAAGAAAAAATAAAAATATCAATGCAGAGCTTGTAAGACACACATTTTAAATGACAAAATGCAGAAACTAGAAACTAGAAAGAGTAACTAGACCACATTTTTTAAATTGGGTTATTTGGTTTGTTGGAGTCTAAATTCTTGAGTTCTTTCTATATTTTGGATATTAGCCCTCTGTTTAATATGGGGTTGCTGAAGATCCTTTCCCAATCTGTAGGCTGCTGTTTTGTCCTACTGATAGTGTCTTTCCCTTACAGAGCTTCTCAGTTTCATGAGGTCCCATTTATGAATTTTTGATCTCAGAGCCTGAGCCATTGGTATTCTGTTCAGAAAACTGATATATTCAAGGCTATTTCCCACTTTCTCTTCTAGATTTAATATATCAGGTTTTATGTTGAAGTCCTTGATGCACTTGGACTTGAGTTTTGTGCAGGATGATAGATCTATTTGTATTCTTCTACACAAAGATACCAGTTATACCAGCACCATTTGTTGAAGATGCTTCCCACTGTATGATTTTGGCTTGTCAAAAATCAAATGTCTGTAAGTGTGTGGGTTTATTTCTGGATCCTTGATTCTATTCCACTGATCAACCTGTCTGTACCAATATCATGCAGCTTTCAATTGATCTGTAGCAAAGCTTGAGATTAGGGATGGGTGATTCTTCCAGAAGTTCTTTTGTTATTCAGGATTGTCTTGACTGTTCTGGGGTTTTTTGTTTGTTTGTTTTCATATGAAGTTGATAATTACTCTTTCAAGGTCTGTAAAAAATTATCTCGTAATTTTGATGAGAATTTGCATTGAATCTATAAATTGCTTTTGGTAAGATGCCATTTTTTAAAAATAAGTCTTTTTTAAAGATTTATTCATTTTCTATTTATAAGTACACTGTAGCTGTCAGAAGAGGGCATCAGATCTCATTACAGATGGTTCTGAGCCACCATGTGATTGCTGGGATTTGAACTCAGGTCCTCTGGAAGAGCAATCAGCGCTCTTCACCACTGAGCCATCTCTCCAGCCCGACGCCATTTCCACTATGTTAATCCTACTGATCCATGAGTATGGGAGATCTTTCCTTCTTCTGATATCTTCTTCAATTTCTTTCTCCAGGGAATTGAAGTCTTGTCATACAGATCTTTCACTTGTTTGGTAAGAGTCACACCAAGATATTTTATATTATTTGTGACTATTGTGAAGGGTGTTGTTTTTCTAATTTCTTTTAGCCTGTTCATCATTTGTATAAAGGGTGAGGTCATGGAACCTGAAGAGGCCACCTCCTGTAGCTAGGCAGGACTCCCATTGGAGGGATAGGGACACCAACCCCCCCCACACAAAACTTTTGACCCAAAATTTGTCCTGTCTATCAAAAATGTGGGGACCAAGAGCAGAAATTGAAGGAATGGCCAACCAATAACAGGCCCAACTTGAGATCTATTCCATGGGTAAGCACCAATCCTAGACACTATTAGTGATAATCTGTTATGCTTGCAGACAAGAGTCTAGTATAACTGTCCTCTGTGAGGGTCTACCTAGCATCTGACTGAAACAGATGCAGGTACATACAGAAAACACTGGATCAAGGTCAGGGTTCCTTATGGAAGAGTTGGGGGGAGAATTAAAGTCACTAAAAGGGGATAGGAATCTCACAGGAAGACCAATAAAGTCAACGAACCTGGACCCCTGGGAGCTCTCAAAGATGGAGCCACCAACTAAAGAGCATGCATGGGCTGGACAGAGGCCCCCAGCACAGATATAGCAGATGTGCAGCGTGGTCTTCATGTAGGTCCCATAACAACTGTGAGTGGAGGCTCTCTTATCAAGCCTGACTGTACTATCCACTCCTCAACAGAGCTGCTGTGTCTGGCCTCAGTCGGAGAATATGCAACTAATCCTGAAGAAACTTGATGCATGGGGGATACCCAGGGGTGGGGGCCCACGCTCCTATCAGAGGAGGAGAGGGGATGGGGAGGCTCTCTGTGAGGTTGGAAGTGGGAAGGGCCAGCATTCTGGATGTAAACAAAGTAATTAGAAAAAGATACACCAAGCGAACATCAAATAAAGCAGATACAGCCACAGGAATACAAGATTGTAGCTGGGTGTAGTGGTGCACACCTTTAATCCTTGCATTTGGGTGGGAGATCTCTGTGAATTCAAGTCTTGTAGACCAACCTGGTCTACAAAGTAAGTTTCCAAAAAAAAAAGGAAGGAAGGAATAAGGATAGATAGGTAGGTTCTACCAAACGTTAAGTCAAGACTCATTGTTTTTAGAAATGAGGATACTAGTAACACTTAACACTCAATATACTGGGAAAATACGGGAGTTCTAAAATCTCATGTAAGTAATTATATAACTGTACAATATGTAAGTGAAAACTGATATAATTAAAATGAGGAAACAAAGTCTGCACTATACTGGGAAATTTATCTAATACCAAAGAAGGAAAAACTCTTAAAAAAAAATCAATGTATGTCAAGATAATACAAACAATACAATTAAAACATGTTCTGGTATCTGCACAAGTGGTAGTGCCCGCCATTAGTCCTAGTACTTGGGAGGCAGAGGCAGGTGGAGCTCTGAGTTCGAGGCCAGCTTGGTCTATAGAGTGAGTTCTGAGACAGCCAGAGCCAGAGCTGTAGGAAGAAACCCTACCTCAAAAAAAAAACAGAAAAGAAAGGAGAAAAGAAGAGAGAAAAAACAAAGTCTCCTGGTAACAAACTCCCTGCATGCAATGATGACCAAAGCTCACGTTCTTCTCAGCTGACCATGGAATGTTTGCCTCTTATTAGATCATAATATTTAATGGTAGGCCATGATGTAAGTCTGAACAAATTTGGGAGGTCATGCCTCCTACCATTACGATGATGGAAAGAATCAAATGCAAAAGGACCATCTGAAAATCTTCATGCAAAAGGTAAGGAAAGGAAGCACCAGGACCATAATAAAACCCGTAAAGAAGTCAGGGACTGGGGAATGACTCAAACATTTAAAATGGTTTGGAATGAAGGCTAGTGCATTATTAACACTTGTGGAATGTATTGAGAGAATAAATTTACAGGTTTGAATGCCTATGTTAGAAAACGAGGAAGTGGTATCCACCAACTTCTATTCATCTCCAGAAAAAAGATTAAAAAAGAAAGAAAGAAAAGAAAAGAAAACCATTAACTAGAAAAATAAGAATCTGTGGAAAGACGGATAGGAAGCCTAATTAGAGAAAGGTGGTTAGAAAACAGGGGAGGGAGTCCTGTTACTCATAAAGAGCTAGAAGCAAGCTTCTTAATTCAGAGGCTACAGGAAGACATCTGCCAACGTTTTAAAAATCTGCCACAAATTAACAAACTTCTTTTAATAGGCTGCTCCCTGAAATGACAAACTGAGAACTTGTGGAAGAGGCATTTGGGGTTGTAATCAAAAATCTTTCCAGAAATGCGATATAAGCAACTGTGATAATTAAGAAATGAATTTAGTGTAGAAAATGGACAGAAAAATCAAGATAAATATTGCCCTGTGCTCTAGAAAGAAGACCTTAAAGATAGAATTTATAATCACATCAAAACTAGATAGGCACCAGCAGACCTAATGAAAGGTATGCAATAGTAGCATATGTTTAAATAGGTTACATCTACACACATCAAAATCTATCACGAAAGTCAAGTAATTAAAACAGTCCCACACTGATACAAAGATTGAAGAGAGGTACGTGGGATGACCCCAGCACAGGCAAGATGACAGCACCATAGCAAAAGAATTAGCTTTCAGTCAAGTGGCCTGGACCGTTTGGCTATCTTCCACCAAACACAAGCATCCATAGAGGAGAGATCACTTATAACTCTAAACATGGAGGAAACACAGATGCCCATTTAACTGAAGACACGAGTTATCTTCATGACTTAAGATAGCACAATATTATTTAAAGGCCATGAAAAGTATAACTGCTGAAGGGATCAGATAATCTCTATATAATACCTGGTTACCTAAAGGCGCTGTCAGAAACTAAATGAAAGGCACCATGTGTGAAATTATACAGAAACTCAAATAAGCATTCACATGTGAATGAAAAACTTCTGTTCCACAGTTCAGTAACAAAATAGTCACCCCAGGGGGAACCTCAGTGAGTCCAGAGTAGGCAATGAACTGAAATCATTACACAAAAATATAAGATGCTCAACTTCAATGGTGATGGAAGAAACCCTACCCAAAAATCCCCACAATACCGCCACACACTCACTAACTAGGCAGTAGCAATGACAGACAAAGCATCAGTGAGTATCAGGAGACACTTTAGGGAGAAATATTTTGATAATGGTACTCCAAACACTGGAAGCAGACCCTCAAGATCAATTCTGTCACAGGTTATTTCTTATACATTTTAATTACATTATACAACATAATTACATTACTTTTCCCCTTCACTTTCTTCCCTAAAGTTCCTCTCAAGTTTCCTTCTCTTCCATTCCTTAAATGTGCCCCTGCACTTCTACATTAATAGCTTGTTTTACTTTGAGTATTATAGGGGTGTGTGTGTGTCCATGTGCAGAAATGTAGAAAATGCAATTCCACTATTCCACTGTGTGGTTCTGTTGTCTGTGTGCCTCTGGTTCCAGCAATGGCCCCTGTGCAATGGATCACGACTTATCGGCCCACCTCTAGGAAAGGCTAACTCCTCTCTCCACAGTCATTAGTTGCCCATGACTCTTTCCTGACCAGAGTTTCACACATAGACAGAGACTGGATTGGAAATGCATATGCACCCCAAAATGAGAATGAAACCATTCACAGCAGCCTGATGAGTAATAGCTCAAAGTGAAATACAACAGTCTTTGACAGTAAAGTAGACATGGAAATGCAGCGTATCCATGTACAAGGTAGAAATAGGATAAATGAACCCTCCACAAGTATGAATGTCATAAAGTGAGCAAGGCTGGACAACATCTGCATGACATACTTACTTAACACTCAAAAGCATCCCAAAGTGTCTTCCTGTGTTTAAGGTTATAAACAGTGGTGAAGGAAATATGAGGGCCATTAATGATGTTCTAAGTCTTGACTAGGGTGGAGGCACTCTAGAAAAATATGAAGCCATGTAAGGAATTTTGCAGACTGCTATCTGCCCAGTAAAATGAGCAATGTGCTAGGATGAAGATACAGCCCATTTCTTGCCTTCTGGGAATAGAGAATCTGAAAGCAAAGTGGTCGACACACAGTCAGGCGTGTGGTCACACACACATCATTCCAGCAACTGGGAGGCCGAGGCAGGAGAATGACTACAAGCTGAAACCAACTAGATCTATAGTGCAAATTCCAGGCCAGACAAGACCACATTCAAGACCTTGGCTCAAAAAGCTAAGAACACATTCTTGGTTTTTTGTTTTTGTTTTTGTTTTTTGTTGTTGTTGTTGTTGTTGTTGTTTTTGTCAAAGTTTGTGGCTACTTGAGCAGTATAAAGGAAAAATAAACATTTTCTAAGTTGTTCGATTATGTTTCTCATTTTAACTATAAAAACATGTTTTTATTTAATTAAAAGAAAATCCAAGTGCCTACCTATGCGCAGTATCATGTGTTTGGAAATTGATCCCCACTTCCGCTGGCACAGGATCTCCTATTATTATCTTCTTGCTATGCTTGGACTCATGCAAGCCGAGAGTCACTTTCAGAACTGAGAGGCTACCTCAGAAGCAAAGGAAGCCAATCGCAAGGGACTGTCTCATTCAGAGCTGCAGCAGAATTATTACACATGTGAATTAAAAAAAAATACTGAACAGTTTTATATGGCAAAAGGAAGAAAGGGGTTATAAATAGAAGTAAAAGATGTCACTAATTATTAACTAGGCAATATGAAAATAAACCCTTCCATAAATAGATTTTTATATTTTTTTCCTTACGCTAACTTTTCCTCCACTTGTGTTTCTTCCATCCTGTCCACACTGGTGGATTATTTATTGCTATTTCAGTTATATATTTCAAGGGAATGAGGTGACTGATTATATTTTTGCATAGCTCCTTGGGTTTAAAATGCTGTGAAAGGAATTTATTTTTAACCATGGAACTTGTTACTATGACATCAAAAAAAATGACAACAGAAATGGATGGTTTGGGAGCAAGTACTCCCTATGCCGTGAACTGGAGGGACGAAACAAGACTGATCTCCACCTTCCCGCCTCCAACACAAGCATTCACACTCTGAGATAAGGAAGGCATTTCGGCAGCACCACAGAAACCACACCCCAAGTTCTCTTGTTTGGACTGTCCATGATTCTGGTCAGAAATGCCTCCCATATCTTACCGGTGACTATGGCAAAAATGCAACTGTTCTTTCTCAGTGTTAGCATTGTGCTGTCGGCCCTACAATATTTCCTCCCTCTGTGCTTCTTCTTCATCTCCATCTCCTGGCTACCCATTTTATTACCAGTTTCTCTACACTGTTTCCAGAAACATCTCACCCTTAAGACTTTAGGCTAGGCACCATCTCCCTTCCTCTCAACTATGACTCAGTACACTGACCTCTGGCAGTCCTAAGTATGGATCCAACTTCATCCCAGTGAGGTAGCAAATTGGCTTCGTTCACTTGATTCTACCACAAGGGATGGCCACAGATGGCCAAGCATTTCTGGATGTCTCAATTCATTCAATTCAATGAGTATTTCCTGATTGCGTACTATGTGCTTAGCCCTATACCAGATTCAAGAAAGCAAATGGTGAGTAAAACAGAGAGGCTCCTGGCCCTTCAAGAGCTTAGATTTCAATGGAAAAGGCAGAGTCTAAGTGAGCAACTACCCTGATATGTGACTATAGACTATGATGGCTCCTGGGATGGGGAAGTCCATACTACCCTCAGAGTACAAAATGGTTGGCCTGACCCAGAGTTGTTCATCTAGCTTCTAAAGAATGGACATCCATCAGGCAGCATATGCATAGAAGGACAAAAATTTGTGTCCTCAAAGGAGAGGTCCTCCATATTGCAGAAATATCAGATCATTAGGCAAGGGACTAGAATGAAGAAAACTCTGAACTTTTGAGAGTGGGAAGAAAATTAAGATTTACTCTAGAGCAAGAATTATATCCTTTCAAAGGAGAAAAGTTATCACCAAATCTAAAGTCTCTCATGTCTCCAAAAAAAGAAAGAAAGAAAGAAAGAAAGAAAGAAAGAAAGAAAGAGAGGAAGAGAAAGAAAGAAAAAGGACCAAGAATTATGATTATGGCACTATGTAGATTGTTTATATAAGAAAATATAGGTGACACAAAGGAAAAACACAATTTATATGGGGAGAAAGACGGACAAGGCACAACACCGTAAAACAGAGATTCAACACTGAAGACTACCTGGCAACCTCATCTTGAGTTTCTAGTCCTCAAGTACCAATATCAGTCATGATGTGTGTGAACACTGTCTTGGTAAGTTGAATGTCAGAAATCACCACGTGGACTGTTTGGCCTGTTATATTAAATATCATGTCCTGAGTAACATAAAATGTAAAAATGCCTTCTTCATAATACTGAAGGCCACATAGTAAAAGACCCAGGTCCCAGCCGGCTGGGACTAGTGAGGGCTCACTCCTCACAAATGGCACCTCTGTGTCCTCACATGATGGGAGTGTGTGTGCATTGACCCTTTAATGAGAGCACTAATGTCATTCGTGGAAGGTAGAGAGTTCTTGACCTAACCACTGTCCAAAGACCATAACCCCAAATACTATCTCATTTATAAAAATCCCTATGAAAATTCCACACTAAACCCATGTGAAATCCTCATGAACACATGGTATTCTTTTTAAAATTCCCCTTCATTTTCATAGGAAATGGTGATGTTCCCCACACCAAGCACAGAACACTGGGCATAATGAATGGAGCATTTAGCAAATTCAGCACCTTTAACAGTTTCAATTCAGTGTAAAGCCAAATTGCTAGCCCTCCCACCCCATATTTATTATAAAATGTGCTAGGAAGACTTGTGGGGTCTCTGTTGGGCTCTCCTGTTGTTCTAGTTCATTCTTCTCTTGCTGTAATAAGTTTCACTGAAACAACACACTGAACAAACACGGCTCCCTTGTAAGGAGAAAGAGTTTACATCAACTTTCAGGGTAGAGATTATCCTCCAGGAGGTCCAGGGCCCAAGCTCAAGGCAGGAACTGAAGCAATCCCATGAGGAAAACTGCCAACTGGCTTGCTCTCCATGACTTGCTCAACCTATTTTCTTATACAAACCAGAATCACCTAGCCAGGGGTGGTACCACCAATAATGGAATGGCCCCTCCCAGTCCAGTATTAATCAAGAAAATGCCTCAAAGACATGCCCCCAACCAATAGAGACAGTTCAGTTGAGGTTCCCTCCTCTCAGGTGAAGCTAGTTTGTATTAAGTTGATGAAAAACCAACCCCAGTCTACCTATTTTCTAAATAATTTAATTTTGCTAAAATTTTTTAGGAAAATAAGCATATTATTAGTCTGTTTTATATCCATCACTCTTTTGACAAGTTATTAGTACATAGACTGTAAATAAAACTCTACAAAGGTTGAAATCAAGTTTTCTTGAACCAGAATATAAAATTTGTCCTGAGTGAATAATAGATAACAGATAATAAAATTAAGAAATGATCCAACATGCTAGGTGCTACAGCATGTGCCTGGGGACCACAGAGAATGAACAGGTTCCATTCTCAGGAGGACAAAGAGTCATACGAGAAGCGGGCTTATCATTGTGCCTCCTACACAGCAGATATAACTGTTCCTAGCTGTCGTTGAACATTACCTCTCCAATGTAAGACAATTGTGGTGCTCAAGCCTGCTCCATGGTTTCAGCCAATTCTGAAAGCTGGGACTTCTTGCTAGCTCTCTTACTTTATCAATAGTTCTGTAGAATTGTCCTATTACATCTCTGCTGACTAGGATACAGAGTTCACTACTTACCTTGGCATCCAAAAGAGATTTTCTTGCAGCAAAAATCTCACGAGCTGAGTTACTTTCTCAGAGTCTTGTAGGGAAAGGTAATCTACCTTGTGTATTTTGTAAATTTTATGCACCCAAGCCCTCTTTTCCTCTTGTTTAGTTCTTTGAGCAAATCCATCTTTTCTTGAGGAAGATAAGGATGTTCCAATCACATTTTTACTGCAGTCCAGTACGGTCATCCTTTTTGAACCACACTGGCTTATGCCTGATTTCCCCACTATAAGCTGGTCCTTTCTAAAAGAATGTTTTTAATCATATAGTAAGTAAAAAATAGCACTCACTCTCTCTACTGTCATGTCACTCTTAGTTCTTCTTAGTAAACATTTCCATTTCTGCTTCTTGGCGGTGCCAAGTAGTTAACCTGCAATCCCATGCAGGAGGCGACTTTGACTGCACACGGGGAACGTAAACATGCAATTGCTTCCATTCACACAACTGAGGATGAGGTTCGCAGTCCATCAACCTCCTGGCTTAAAATTCTATTTGGAGTCAAAAGGATTATAAGACGTGGCAGCAAGGCACCTGTCTTAACCTTCTGTTGAAAAATCACTGAGAGCTGTACCTTGGGGATTCCCATTTGCTCGTTTATAGCTTTGAAGGTTAGAGGTCAATTACTTGCTATTATTGTTTATTTTTTTCCCAAGTTTTCAGAGTTTAAGTTCTCAAATGAAGTTTCTTCCAAATCTGCCTTTGCTGACCAGATTCATTCCTTATGAATGAATATATAAGACTCAGGCCTTAGTTTCTCTGACATTTGTTAGACAAGGACCCTGCAGCTACTGCAGCTTCCTGGTGGTTCCTCACCATGAGGTACTCCACTAGTAATTCACAACATGGCCCCTTGCTTCCTTGCACTCCGCCAAAAGCACATCTCTTTAACTCACCTTCTTTTCCACGTGCCCCTAATTAGGTCAAACCCATTCAAGATAATATTTGCTGGTAATACGGGGCATGAAAACTAAGAGTGGTGAATTTGGTACCACCTAAGTTACCAGCTACCATGAAACTCTGTGCCATGAACTCTCACTTGGTTTTGAATAAAACTCTTCCCCAGAGGCCTATGAGTAAAGTGTAGCCAGCAGCTGAGCCTGTGAAATGGAATCTTCTAGCTCCATCCACTTTCGGCACTAGATTTCCCAGTACAGAAATTCTCTTAGGCAGATAAATAGGTAAATTTAAAAGTTCCTTAAATGTTATAGACCAGATCAGTCATGTAGAAATCAGTCATAGTTTAGAAAAAAGGAGGTCAAATCAATCACACATGTATGTGTGTGTGGGGGGGGTGCACGCGCACGCAGAAAAGGGAAGGGAAGGAAAAGAAAGAAAAGGGGGAAGGAAGGAAGGAGGGAAGGGAAGGGAAGGGAAGGGAAAAGGGAAGGGAAAAGGGAAGGAAAAGGAAGGGAAAAGGAAGGGAAAAGGAAGGAAAAGGGAAAAGGAAGGAAAAGGAAAAGGAAAAAGGAAAAGGAAGGGAAGGGAAAAGGAAGGAAAAGGGAAGGAAAAGGAAGGAAAAGGAAGGAAAAGGAAGGAAAAGGGAAAAGGGAAGGAAAAGGAAAAGGAAGGGAAAGGAAAAGGAAGGAAAAGGAAAAGGAAGGGAAAAGGAAGGGGAAGGAAGGAAAAGGAAGGAAAAAGGAAGGAAAAGGAAGGGAAAGGGAAAAGGGAAGGGAAAAGGAAGGGAAAAGGAAGGAAAAGGAAGGAAAAGGAAGGAAAAGGAAAAGGAAAAGGAAGGGAAAAGGGAAAAGAAGGAAAAGGAAAAGGAAAGGGAAAAGGGAAAAGAAAAGGGAAAAGGGAAAAGGAAAAGGGAAAGGGAAAGGAAAAGGAAAAGGGAAAAGGAAAAGGGAAAAGAAAAGGGAAGGAAGGAGATGCAGATTGTGCTGTAGCACACAGATGAAGGTCAGGAAGCCTCCTGCAGGATTAGTTCTCTCCTACCATCTGGGTCCCAGGAGCCTGGCTCCATCCTTTGAGTTGTTAACCGCTTTTGGAAGGGTATTTTTGTATCATATACATGATTTCTTTTACTGACTCCAGATTTATAGACATTTGTGGTCATGGTAAATGCAGAAAGATAGGATAATAAATCTGAGGGTTGCAACTAAAATGCTCTCTCACTATTAAAGAAAGAAACAATAACGCAAAATAAGTTCAAGGAAACAGTAGCTTTACCTAACTATTTATATAACTATTGCTCAGGAATTCCCTAATTTCATTTACATTTTGTTTCTAATATACTTGTTTCTCTTCCATCTCCCTTTTGTTATACACACACATTGCCCAAGCTTAAAGGCTTTGAAATTTCATAATTTGTGTCTACCCATGCACACTTCTCTCTCCTCTCACTTCTACTAATCCCAGTACTAAGGGCATAAGAAGAAGAAGAAGGGCTGTAACGTCTACTCTGGTAAGTGCCAAAAGTACAAATGCTGTGTAATCTATAGGTTTGAATATAAAGCAGTCTCCAAAGGGATGACTACCAAATAACATATTTTCTCCCAGCAGCCACTTTACTGTACTTCTGGCTTCTCAGTAGAATTTAGTGTAGTTTCCTTTCATTTCAGTGGCCTCCTTCAGTGGAAAGATTCTCCCCTGGACCGAATTTTGTAGCTTTACCGAGTATTTTGGGACCAAGAACAATATTGATGTTTCAAGAAGCAGCAAGGTTTGCCCCCACTCTTTTTATTTATTGCAGGTGACACCTTCCAAATCCCAAATAACAAAGTCCACTTCTGGTATCAACAGGTAGTTTCTGCCTAACCAACCCTGTTATAGATAACAACTAAATATGAAAGTAAACATGAAGCAAGACAGTCAAAAGCACTACCTCCAAACAGCAGTCACGGTCAGGGGCAACCGGAGGACCGAACGCTCAGAGAATAGGAACATCACACAGGGTGGTTTTCTGACTGTCTGCTTTCCTTCCTGCAAGGGTGCCTGGGAGTCAAATGGTAACATACTGATTTTACATGTCCAAACTAGAAGAACCAAAGCATCAAATTTGTGGATGATAGCACTTAAAGAGCAGGTTATGGGGCTGGGGATTTAGCTCAGCGGTAGAGCGCTTACCTAGGAAGCGCAAGGCCCTGGGTTCGGTCCCCAGCTCCGAAAAAAAAGAACAAAAAAAAAAAAAAAAAAAAGAGCAGGTTGCATGGGGGATACAGTGATCAGAGCAGGTGTGCATGGGGGATACAAGGATCTCCTTGAAGGAAGGGCAGGTCATCCAAATTCCACGAGAGCATTCTGTTTAAAGCTCTGGCTGTGTTGAATACCTTTGAGACAATTCTAAGCAGACTGGCTAGGACATAGGGAAGAAGAGGTTATAATTTCAGAATCAGCCTGAGACAAACAAGTAAAATGGTAAAGACTTAACACTACCCAGGACTTCCCAAAATGGAAAGTCTGTGTGTATAAGGTTTCATTCAGAACACCAAAGATGCATTAGTATTAGAGATAAGGGAAACAGGAATCTATAATGCATTATTGAGAGAAGAAGCAATAATTGAAACTAAATTTGAGATGACCCAGATATTAGGAATAAAATTCTCTGGCTCAATGATGAGAAGGATTTGTTCATAATGAAACAAGGGAGAACCTCAATCAGGAATAAAAGAAACCCCAAAAATATTCACAGAAATCTAGTGGATAGGTTGGGCATAGATTAGAAATGGCATTTAGAAGAATTAGTGAAGCTGAAAGTGAAATAAGTGTGTGTGTGTGTGTGTGTGTCTGTCTGTCTGTCTATCTGTCTGTCTATTGAACCACACCACAAAATATAATATAATGTCCACATTTCTGGACTCTGATAAAGAATATAAAGTAAGATTTCAACCGTACACAAAGAACTATAGGCAACTGAGGAATATGAAGAGTGGGAAAACGTACTCTTCCCCAGGCAGGAGCCCAGCAGTTGATTACTGAGTACCAATTACACTTACACCTCATTTAGTAAAGCAATTTTCACGTACTTTAAAAAAAATCTTGCTAAGAATTCTAGTACCCAACAAATATAATAACCATACCTTTGTACTCATTGGCTTCATCCACAGGATTCATGTTCTTGATGTACTACTTCTGATTTCTAGCCAGCATCAAAATGGCTATATACTGGCCAGGAAGGTATATAACCAAGTCAATAAATTCCTATGTTGTTTCTCTCCGCCCTCCCCAAAAGTCTGCATTCTCAGAATGTAACACCTGTGGTAAACTCCCTAAGATGCAACGTTTATCAACTGAATTATTTCCCAGAGTCTGTAACCAAAGTAATGTCTCATTTTTCTTCCAATTTTTCCCACCTGAACGTATTTTTTTGTGTGCGTGCGTATGGACGCATCTGCGTGGGCATGTGTTTATATATTTACATTCTTGTTTCTTTTAAAGCACATCCCCGCCATCTGTGCTACTCTAACGATAATGAAGTTTAAAGGTGCCAATCATGGGAGTAGTAGCATTTTGCAGAGACAAAGCAAGCAAGTGAAAGCACACAAGGATCTCGAGCTTCTTTGACGCTCTTAAGATCATTAGTTAAATGATTGATGCAATGTGAGGCAGGGCAGCATCTGATTTCCTTCAAATGCCTTCAATTTGGAAAAGTCACAACTAAAAAAAAAATAAGCATTGCTTAGAAGAAAGAGAAAGGGGAAGAAGGCAGGGTGGAAGGATCTGGAAGGAAGTCTGGGGGTGGGTGGGGCTCCTGACGTAGCGGGGAAACAATGGAAACCCTCAGGTACCGCCCACAAGATGGTTTCATGGTGCAGCCGTGATACCATCAGTGCTTGAGGATTCACACATGGAGTTTAGCTTGAGCGCCTGCCCTGTAAACACACAGAACTTCTGCATCCAAAACAAGGCCTTGGCAACCTTGACTTGAAAGTGCAGGAGAAAGTGGTTGCTCACCAGGGGGATTGGTGTGTCTTTCTGGGAGGTCCTCCCTGCTGAGCCTCCTACTTAAGAGCAAGCTTAGCCTAATCCTTCTTCAGGGTGTTAATTTCCTCCAAACATAAAGACTCTTCTGCAGCTCCTTACTTTAAAAAGGCTTCTAGTTGTATTTCTATGTTTTGTTTGAAATGAGAATTGAAGAGATGGCCTAGCAGCTAAAAGCGAGCTCTTCTTTAGAGGTCCTGGGCTCAGTTCCCAGCACCCAGCTCAAAATGATCTGTAACTCTATTTCCAGGGTATCTGATAGCCATCTCCTGGCCTCCCAGGGTACCAGATGTACACACAGTGCACAGAGATACATGCAAAAACAAGCAAATAAGAAGCACAACAAACAGAAACGCCCGTACACATAGACGAGTAAATCTTCTCAAAATTATGCTTTTGTTAATTGTGAAATTTCCAAACTGAACTGCCTTTCTCAAGTTCCACCTTATATGTTTCTATAGGTAATAGCTTCTGCTTACTTTAAACAAGCTCACACTTCTTTCATATTCTTACTTCTAGCCTACCGTTAGTGAATAATTTTTTAAAAAAATCTGTCTTCCAATATCGTTATGGAAAAGACTTCTACCCAAAATTCCAAAGTATCCAAAGCTACTGATCTCTAAGTGTTAAAGCATTTGGAAAAGGAAAGCCCTAACGTTCCAGGGTAGTTAACACTATACTAATTACTGATTACACCTTCGCTTTGTATCCTTGGCACACCTCCTCCCTCAGGTGTCACACCACCTACAGGCTGTGGCTTTATTTACCTCCATGAGAGGCATATTCAAAGCTTACCACAGAGGAGTCCTCTGTCACTTTGGGTGTACAAACACAAAGCCAATTAGCGAGAAACATCTATAATTTGGGGCAAACTTGCTATATCAAATACTGTATTATCAGAATTCCCCATCAACACCAATGTGAATCTGCACCTAGGGGAACATAAATGGTGTTAGTCAAAACACAAAGGGACAGTTGCTTCCTACTTGATTAAAAGGCCTGGACTTTAAGAATGCTACTTATTTCTGCCTTACAGTATATAATTAACAACAGAGGGAAAAGGCGGGTTCTTTTGCAAGTTTCGAAGGGATGCTATTAGGTGGCATCAGACATTAAAGAAGCAATCTTCTAACATCAAAGTACAAAACCCTAAGTCTGGGTAGTTATCATGTGATTAGTAGCTGATCCTTGTCCTGCCAGTGAGATCAAAAATAAATGCACACATAGTTCACTACTGAATAAGTAAACCGATCATCTAAATGAAAAAAATAAATATTATCATGTACTCTGCGGGAGGTATTTGGTATTTCTGTAGTAGAAGACAGAGTTCAAATCCACCCAGATACTCATGTGTTCCTATCTCTGATGTAAAGAGAAACGACAAAGTACCCAGGCCAGCCACTGTGCAAGTGACACTCGTGGGGTGGGCTCTAAGTAACTCTTTCATCCAGAAAAGTGATCTCCTTTGAAGCTGCGTTGAAGCCGCTCCAAATGGTATTTTGAATGAAAGGAATAAGGGAGCAAAGGAGGAGTGAGAGCGGGGTGGGTGGGCGGAAGGAGAGAGGAAAGGGAGAGCAGGAAATTCTGTCCCATCTCACGTGCTCAATCGCACAAGATGGGCTTTGTAAAAGGAATAGCACCATGCTCTGACATGTGGGGCTGTCCTGTGTAACTTTATCAATGTTTCCGGAGGGAAATGATTTGTAAAAAAAAAAAAAAGGGAAGAACCACATTGTCTTCATCGTCTCCTTTGTCATTAAAGTTCTCCTAAATTTGTTTCATGGCCCATCAATGACCGATTCAGCTTTAGACTCTTGGACAACAAAACCAGAGAGAGCTCTGGGGCAGTAAACATAGCACAAGGAGAGAGGGAAGAGGAGAGAGGGAAGAGGAGAGAGGAATGGAGGGAGGGGAAGAGGGAGAGAAGAGAAAAAGGGAGCAATGGCAAACATTCTCCTCCCTAAGGTGAGAAGTCAGTCCCGGGAATAAAGAAGGACCTGGAAACGGGCCTTGGATTGTGAGCTGTGCTACATCAGGGTCACACTGTGTGTGTGTGTGTGTGTGTGTGTTCATGCGTGAACATGCACTGTGGTCTAGAGGAAAATGTCTCTGTTACCTATGCCTAATAAGTAAGGAGACCAGGCCTCAGAACCTCTAGATTAGCTATTGTCAACCTACCCAATACTGTGACACTTTAATGCAGTTCCTCATGTTGTGGTGAACCCAATTATCAAATTATTGTCATTGCTTCTTCATGCCGTTTTGCTAATGTTAGGAATCATAATGTAAATATCTGATATCTGATATGTGACCCCTGTGAAAGGGTCATACGAGGCCCAAAGGAGTTGGAACTTACTGGTTGAGAACCACTGCTCTAGGTGAAAATCAGGATTATTGAAGTATGGGTGTGGTAACACGGGCTTGCTATCCCACCACTTGTAAGGTGAAAGCAGAAAGACTGGGAAGCCGTGGGGTTGGGGATTTAGCTCAGTGGTAGAGCGCTTGCCTAGCAAGCGCAAAGGCCCTGATTGGTCCCCAGCTCGAAAAAAAGAAAAGAAAGAAAAAAAAAAAAAAAGATCGGGAAGCCTATACTACATAGCAAGTTTGAGGCTAGCCTCAGTTGTGAAGAACATTGTCTCAAAAATAAAGATAAAATCGGGGTCCCTGAAAGGCTAACAAACTCTCTGTAATGAGAATTTAAAAACAAAACAAAAAACCCCCTGTTCCTTAGCATAGGGATTAAAAACAGGAATTATTTTCTTTGCCAAATGCTTAAGTGGCAAACATCATGGTGTTTGCCATGTCAAAGCTACCCACTTGCACAACGGCCCTCAGCCTACTGATCATGGCAAGAGACATCTGGTGTTCCCCCCAACTTCAAGCCTTCCTCTGGCATGCAGGGCCAGAGCAAAGCTCCATCAGGTTATCCTACTCTATGTTAGATCAAGTCAGATGATGAGGACTTCCCTAATCCTGAAGCTTAAAAGGCACCAGAGCCCTTATCCCAAGATTCCCCTCCCCCAAAGTCTGTCATCCAATCCCAACAGAGGAACTGAGAAGATTGTTCTGTAGTTAAGAGCCCATGTTCCACAATCATATTAACTGGTGCTCAGAACCCACAAAACAACTGGCATTCCCCACAATCCCTTTTAACCGCAGCTCAAGGGGTAGTAACAGGATGACCACTGAAGCTTGCTGGATTCTGGTAGAACCAAGTCATGAGCCCCATGCTCAAGAAGAGATTCTTCTATCTTAGAGAAACGAGTAGAGGAGAGGAAGGGGAGGGCTGTGTAACTGTACCTGTGAATTCATTTATGTATGTCATGGGAAATGAGATACAAAAGGGATGGAGGGGGAGAGGGGCCAAAGACAAATGGCGAATGAGACAGAGTCTGCTTCTGGTCCACCACATGTATGTAAACATATTTAATGTTCATGCTTTTCAGAGTATTCCATTTCAAATCCTATGTTCCAATACTGTTGCAGTTTGACAGTGTTTATATAATTTTTTAAATTTGAATTTTATTGATTTATTTATTTTGTATTGGTGTGTGTGTGTGTGTGTGTGTGTGTGTGTGTGTGTGTGTGTGCAGGTGTACACATACCATAGTGTATTGTGGAGATCAGAGGGCTTTTCTTGGTTACTGGTTTTCTCCTGTCAACTTCTAGGATCAGGGGATTGAAATCAGTTTGTCAGACCTGTGCACAGTGCATCAAACCAATGTGCCATCTGGTAGCCCATTAAGTTTCCATAGGAACAGAGGAAAGGGAAGTTATAATCAACATACTCTCCAAATGTATCAGTGCACCTATCTCAAAGTACAGAAATCTCCACTACTGCCTCAGATGCACTCCAACAGCCTGCTTCCTTCTGTGATGGTGGAAGGTAGGGGTCTGCCCCTACATTCCCAAAAGACTTGCCAAATAGTTACACAGAGCCTAAGTCAGACATGGGAGGGAGCAGTAAGTGGCGTCTCAAAGGAGAAGCGAGGAGGAAGACCTAAGATACCTTGTAATTAGGCTTTGGACTTGCAATCTTTCTACAATGGCTGAAATCATAACTGGCTACTGAACTTGGGAAGAAAATTCAGGGCACCACATGGCTTCTTTTCTGGATCTGTAGTTCATAGCAACAACAACATCAAAAACATTTCAGAGCATTGAGAAGACTTAAGTTCAAATCCTCAGAACCATGTAAGGATCAGTGCTACAGTGCACATGTATAATCCCAGTGTATCCATAGTGACTGGGGAAATCTATATCCATGGTGAGATCGAAGGTGGAGAGGAGAGAATTTCCAGAAACTCACAGGCTACACAATCTGGGATATGAACCTCAAACAAGTTGGAACACAAGAACCAACATCCAAGGTTAACCTCTGACTTTCATGTACAGGCTATGACACATGTGCTCTTACATAGGCACACATGCAATCATAACATGTGTTCCAGTCTCTCTCTCTCTCTCTCTCTCTCTCTCTCTCTCTCACACACACACACACACACACACAGGCACACATGTGCTCACACACACATGCAATCACACACTCTCTCTCTCTCTCTCTCTCTCTCTCTCTCTCTCACACACACACACACACACACACACACACACACACACACTGGGGATAGGGGTGATAAAGAAACTCTGGCTAAATGCTTAAAGATCCCTTTATGACCTGGGCAACATAGGGCGTAAGGGCCAACTGGCTTAGAAAACTATGCTACTAGAATGATCCAGCCCAGCAAGGAGCCCCTTCTCATGGTAGCCTCTGGGCATCAGACATCTTCAGTACTTCCTATCACTGAATGAAAACCTTCCCCATGACCCTGTTTCCTCTAAAATACTAATGGGTTCTACTCAGGGGTTTGCATTGTTTCTCCCATTGCATGAGGCCAGGGTGAAGTCCAGCACCAGGGAAGAGAAGGCTACAAAGAGGAAAAAGCATTTCCTTCTGTGACATGTGCACTGAAAGGAATGCTTAACTTCCAGAGACTGAAGTGTCAGTGGAGACAGTAAAAGAGATGGACGACCGCCAACAGGGACGACTCCAGATCACACCAGGACCCAGGCAAGAAGAGGCTGGGCAGGGAGCTCAGAGGGTAATGAAAGGTTAAAGCTAGGACTAACCTTCCAGCTGGGGGAGGGGACGGGTAAGCTGTGACATTTGGAAATACTTTTGGGACCCACAAAGGAGCAAGGCCAACAAAGTAACAAACGTGTGCATAGCTGAGGAGAAAAGCAATGTGTGGGATGCCCTTACTAAAGCAGAGAACGGCGAACAGGTTGAACATTACATGCTCAGGTGAAAACATTACAAGATGATTTCAGTTCTAGTCGTCATGGCCTGAAGGAACCTTTTTAAAGCATGACAAGCAACTCGGGCCACCATTCATACCTTTTTCCTATGATTTAAAAAATGTATTTTCATACTTGTACTTTGTAAATATACTATCTAGGGTGCAATGAGTATAAAGAAGCTTCAAAAGGCTTCAATGCTAGGCAGGGGGTAGAGTGAATGAAGCCTTGGGTTAGCATCCCAGCAGAGCCTTAACAAGCTGTGGTACTGCATGCGGGGAATCTAAACGATCAGAGGTACAGGGTCATCCTCACTACATAGGGCAGTTAACTTTTAGTTCTAATAACTAGGAACTAGGAAAGAAATTTACACCTTTTGAAGATTACCTGTAAAATGCACTCTTCTGTCATTCATATATTTTCCAGTAAAATATTAGTTACTGTTCCTCCCCTTTCCCCCTTTGTGAACTCTAGTTTGTAAGCTATACCTGGAACCTGTTATAAGATTCTATCTTTCCAGACTCTAGCCCCAAACCAAAACACCTAAGAACCTGGTCTAAAATGCCCATTACTTTTCTCAGACTAATATGTTTTGAAAGGCTTTTAAATAAATGTGACATGTGAACACATGTGTGGATCTTGACAGTCATACAATAAAAAGTAAGCCAAAGTCTTCTGCCAGGCAGGTGTGGTAGTGCACATCTGTAAGAGGCACCCAGGAAGCAGAGGTGAAGACATTTGAAAAACATCTGAAGGCCTGTGTCGGCTGCAACTGGAAAATCTGGTTCAAGAATAACCTAACAAACAAACTTTCCATCACCATCCCATCTCGCAGTCACTATAGCAACCCCAGAGTCGGCTGCCATTTGTCCCCTCCGTATTAGTTTTGTCATTAAGTAAATCTTGTTGCCCTCCTACGTAGAATCTAGAGCTATATGTGAAAGCACATAATATTGCACATAGACAATATCTAGATAAGGTCCGGATCCAGGGACTGGAAGTGGCATGGGAGATGTCACACTGTAATAATAAACCGATTTATACTATTTTCTTTGCATTGTAACTGCAGCCAGATTGATGAAACACTAGTCCGGAGGGTCGAGGAAAGTATGCATAACCTAGACAAGATTATCTGCACAAAATTAAGTCTTTCCGACTTTCTTCTTTACGAAAGAACCACATTTGAAAATACACCATACGCACGCAGAGGACAGCAGAAAACGAAGCCCAAATGGTCTAAGGAGACTGTATGGGGTATAACTATGAGCTCACCCCCACCCCTTTCTCTCCCCTGGGCTGATTTTCCCACAGGAAGGAAGAGATTAAAGGATGGATTACTTCACGCACTATAAAGGTCTCTAGGCTGACCCCACTCTTAGAGGGGACTCTTTCAGAGGAATAATGCCATAAAGAACGGTGAAAACCCACAAGCCAGCCCTTCAGAGGGCCTTCATTCACAGTCCCCATTGACTGCCATGGCCCCTCTTAGGGAATTCAAAATAATTCACTGCCCACCAGAATTCAGAGTTCACAGAGAGGAAGAAAGTGGCAGTGCTGCTTTGCATCTATTTAATTTTTTTTTTCTTCAGGAACGTGAAGGGGGTTAATCTTCTACAAGTCCAGTCATGTGCTTTCACAAAGAACCAAGAAGGAGTCGCAAAGCCTCCCCCAACTCCGCAGGAAGCTCTTTCTTTGTGCCCTCTTTTCTACACACTTCTGACAAAGACACTAAGTGTCTCCTGCCTGGATTGGGAGGTGAGAGAAGCCACGATGATGTCATCGCTGCTGAAGAGCACTGTGAGCTGAGATAATGAAGACCTCCTCGCCCAAGGCACTGCCATTGCTTCAGTGTGGACTTCCTAAACGTCCAAATACCTCAAGCCCCCATTCATCGGAAGGGGCGGTGTGTTTTTCTTTATCTTCTGAACTATTAGAAAGAAATCCTCACAGAACACGTTTCCCTCTCACTAAACATAGTCTCTTGAGTTTGGTGAGTCGGTAACACGGTGCCAGAATGGAACGGTTTGTTCATAAACTTAAAGAGGGACAAAAGATCATGCTTTTTGTGAGGAACGGGTATGTTGTTAAATTAACATTCTTGCTATTTAAATTCCCAGAATTTGGTAGGAAATACGTCATTGCGCAGTCAGCAGCAACCCCCCACCTATTAACCCGGAATATAACATAAATATATGAATATATGAAAATAACATAATATAACATGAATATGGCTTTCAGGAGCAAACTGAATTGTTCAAGAACATTGAGGACAGTTATATAAAAAATAGAACAGTTTTTATACCATAGACTATTCTGAAACTATTTGAGAATGCATTCACATCAAGATCACACCATCTCCTTCATCAAGGATCACCACGGTGGGGCCTTTGTCATAAAGGGCCACAGCCTACATCTCCTGGGGAAGGCCTTCTCACATTCAGCCAAACCAGAATCTGCCTCATCCTGAGCTCAGCTCCAGACAACCATTCTCGATTCTCCTCAGTTCCCAGTAGCATCTGGGTGCACAGAAGGTTGAGAACCACAGCATCTTTCCCAGATCTCTCTGTTTCTCACCCAGAAGAACACCGGCGAGGACCCCTGTTACCACAGACTGTGTTCTATCTCCCTCGAGTGGCTTCCCAGAAGGGTGCTGGCGCCCCGGCATCGAGGCAGCTGCTCAGCCCTACAGGGGCCCGCTATAGTACAAGGAACATGAAGTGAAATATCCCACATATTTGTGTATTTGGACACTTGGTTCCAAGCTAGAGTCTCTGTTTTATTAGTGGAATCATTGGGAGGTAGCACTTGGCTAGAGAAGGTGGAGGTCTGTGGGTTGGCTTTGCGGTCTTTGTAGCCCAGTCCCTTTCCTTGTCTCTGCTTCCTGATCTATCGCGATAAGAGAAATCAATTGTTGCACAACGCTTCTGCCAGAGTTTCCTGCACCATGGAGTCAGTCAACAGCCATGATAGACAGTGTCCTCTTAACTATAAGCCAAAAACAATTATTTCTCCTCTAAGTGGCTTTTTGTTAAGCATTTGATCATAATAATGATAAAAGTGACTAATAGAGATGTTTGGCAATTCTTCACACGAGTGCTGGACCACCATAAAGATAGAGTCAGATTAAAAGTAGGAAGAGTCAACTTGCAATTGAGTACTTACTCTGTACAAGGAACTGAAATGAGGTGCTTTAGTTCAGTGTATCTTTTTAAGTCTTTGAAATATGCAATATTATTTTCCCACCTTAAAGATGAGGAAACTGCGACTTTGGTAAGTTAAGTAACTTTACTAAGGTGGTAAAGCTATTTGGAGCATGTCCTAGGGATAAAATATACTACCCGCAAAATATACTTACCCATCATTCACAGCTCAGACTTAGATCTGTATAGTAATTGAGTTAGGAGCATCTCCAGGTACTTTTAAACTTTGCTTAAAAATAGTTAAGAGCTGTACTTTTAAAACTACCATTATCACTGTAGCTGCCCACGCTTTGGTCTTTTCTTCTCAGAAATATAATCTTTATTTTTATCCCCCCAACATTGTATTTTAATCCAAACTCAGGCATCCCTCAGCATCCATGTCTAGTCCCTCACACACTATAGCCTTCACTGGTACTCGAGAGCTGCACGAAATCTATTTTCTAGATGACTCACTGAAGTCTTAACTGAGCTACAGCTTAGTTGATATTAGTTATGTTTTAACATGTTTTTGCCACAGTAAAATGTTACATGATAGATCACAAGGCTAGATATCCAATGAACAAATATTATCTTGCATCATAATATCCTAGAAGTTTGTTTAAATATTCTCAGTATTATATCTTCATATATTTTGAAAGCATAAACTATGACTACTAAATCCATCTTAAAAACTGACAGGAAAGAGTTGACGCAATCTCTTTTTATTTTTTCTCTGCAGTAGAAAATAATAAAATTCATAAAAGGTACATATGCTAGACAGTCCATATTAAAAAAATCAATGGCTGTATTTATTTGTTATTACCAGGACACAGACTAATTAGATTAAAATCCAAATTAACTCAAGAGATATGATGCAAAAGACTGAGTCTGTTTTGACAAAATATCCCAGATAACAATATTCTAAAACATTTAACACAGTAGAAGTGACTCTGTGAAACAACCTTCATAAAAATGTCTAAAAATGTCCAGAAGGTGGTATGAAAGGGGACTAATCAGAAAATGTGTATAATCCGGTTTTCATGCAACATGGTCCTATATGAAGCAAGTTTCTTAAAAAAAACTCTGTATCTATGTCATATTAGAGACTAATGAGTAAAAACATAGGGGAGGTTCCAAGGGACAAAACACTGAGCACTGTGGCATCCAACCCCCATAAGTGTATTGATTTTTCTGCTGTACCTCACATTGCAAACGAGCTTTAGTCACTAGATCTGGGTTCCGATGGGACAGAACTGTCATCACATGTAGTCTTATTTCTCCTCCGTTTTTGCAAACAATCGAAGAACACTAAAATAGATGACCTTCCTTTGTACTAAAGCAAACCGAGACATGGTATTTCTGTCACTTTTAACACTTGCTATCCCACCTCTGAACAAAAAACAAAAAATCTTCAGAAGTATATGATCTCATAATGACAATGTTACTATATATTCTGTGATTTGCATAAAAATCACTTACTCATTTCTCTATCACTGATAAATGCAATATGCTTCTATCATCCCTAGGAAAATAAATTCAATTAACTCTTACTCATAAGTTGAATTCTGTAGATCTTACTATTATTATTCTGCTAAATAGACCAAGCAAGTATCGAGCAGCCTTCTTAAGTTGTATCTCTTTACTAATCCACTAATAGATTAGTAAAGTTCTCAGACCTTGTCAGAGAACTTTCTTTGTGCAGTAAAATGTGGTAGTTTGAATATACTTGTATCATGGCAAGTGTCACTATTAAGAGGCATGGCCTTATTGGAGGAGTTATGACCTTGTTAGAAGTTTGTCACTGTGGAGGTGGGGCTTTGGGATCTCATATATATGTTTAAGTCTGGCACATGTGAATAACACAGTCTCTTCTTGTCTGCCTTCAGATCAAGATATAGAACTCTTGGTTCCTCTAGCACTAAGTTTACCTGTATGATGTCATGCTTCCCACCATGATGATAATGACTGACTGACCTCTGAAACTGTAAGCCAGACCCCAATTAAATATTTTCCATTATTAGAGTTTCCCTGGCCATGGTATCTCTTCACTGCAATGGAAACCCTAACTAAGATAGAATTTGGTACCAGGAGTGGGGCTGCTCAGCTACAAATGAGTTCCAGTAGATCTTGAAAAAATGGGGGAGGGTAAATATGATCAAATCACATCATATGTAATTCTCAAGTAAGATTCTATTTAAATTGGAATAAGACACTTTTTATGTGTTAGTTAGACCAGAAAATAATGTTTATGCAGATTAAATTATGAATATCCAAATAGAGAAACTGGAAAACTGAAAATGCTAAGGTCTTCTTAGTGACTGAGGACATCAAATATAATCTTTGATCCTTTAAGCAATAAACTATAGGTTAAAAAGTGCTTAATCTTTGGATGAGAAAACTTAACTTTAAACTAATAAGTCCTCTTTCCAAAGTATTCTCACAACAACCCTTTGATGTATATACATATCTTGTACGTCTATGCAAACATGAAGCTACTGTGCTGAATAACTTCTATACTGAACAGAAAGGTATACTGCTTGCACAATGAGAATATCTTGGAAAAATAGAAAGTAAGTTTTCCCTGTCTTTATGCAAAGGTCGCCTGCTTACTAGCCATTCCCAAGTGCTAACTGATAAACCTTGAGTGAAAATGGAGAAGGGTAGGAAGAAGGAAACCATTCCATGTAAGAGTGTTGCATCAAAGAGAATAGAAACAAATGGAAAGCCATTTGTGTTCACTCACTCAGAGAGTAAATACTGTGAGAATATCTACACTCAGAAAACAATCTACAGATTTCATTCCATTCCTATCAAGGCTAAATGGTATTTATTTTGTAGAAATAATAAAAAAAATTTCTATGAACCACAGAGGACCTAAATGGCTAACAGGAAGTTCCAAAGACTTTAATGTGAGAAATGAAATGATAAGCTGATAGAAGGAAGTATAGTGGAAGGGCTTTACAGTCTTGTGATGGTTTCTTCCATGGGCCCCAAGGAAGATAGACAACAAAACAAATATAGGGATGTGGGTCAGTCTTAGTTTATTTTCCTGATGTGGTGATAAAATTATTCAGACAAAAGCAACTGAGAGATAAATGGTTTATTTCCACTCAGAGTTCAGAGGCATTATATCAGGGAAATCAAAGTTAGGAGTCTAAAGCACCTGGCTATACTGTGTCCACTGCAATCACTCTCTGAACTAAAATGAATGTCCATTTAAAAACTGTTGCTACTTAACCTCTTTGTTTCACAATTATTTGATTCCCAAGATGTAAAACATGGTGCTAAATGTAGTTTCTTGAGCTGTTGTATCACAACTGTCCTAAGATTATAACAGGAAGAAATGGAGTTGAGTGCCACTCTTGAGTACACTATAGTGAGATGAACAGTAACTAAGAGAGATTTTTAAAGCTCATCAAAGATGGGAGGTTTACCAGGGAGCCTGCATGTGACTGACCTAGGCCCTCTCGTATATGTTTCAGTTGTGTAGCTTGGTCTTCTTGTGGGACTCCTAACTGGGAGCAGAGGCTGTTTCTGGTTCTTTTCATGACTTTTGGAACTGTTTTCTTCATACTGGGTTGCCTTATCCAGCCTTAAAATGAGGACGGGGAGTGCCTATCATACTGCAACTTGATATGCCATGTCTGGTTGATATCCATGGGAGAGGCTTGCCCTATTCAGAAGAGAAAAATAGAGGGAGTTGATGGGGTGGAGAGAGAGGCAAAGTTGGGAGTAGAGACTGGAAGAAGAGATGGAGGGGCAACTGGAGTCGGGATGTGAAAGGATGATGATGATGATGATGATGACGGTGATGTGATGGTGATTTTTAAAAGATGGGAATTTAATTAAAAATAATCAAAATGATTACTATTATAATTATTTTGTTCAATATCCATGGTTCACATTTAAAATATGCAAAAATTATCCTCATATATGCCAGAGATGCCTATTGTTCTAAGCCCAAACTGACAGGCTTTTAGAATATTTCTCCTTGAATTTAAGGAGAGATGTGAGCAAGGGATGGAAAGTGGTCCAGGGAATATAGATCCTGGCCACCCTACCTGAACCACTCTTGTTTATCAAGTGCTGGGTAGTTCTAAAAGGGAATGGGATATTAACAATAGTTTATAGCAGTGTAGTTTTCCCATCCTACTGAACTGAATTGTTCCTCTTAGACAGCAAAAGAGAAGCCAATCTTTAATACTGACAATGACTTTTGTGATAATAGACGAAAAGCTACAGCTAAGTTCATGCCATGAGGAAAGAGAGTGGATACCACCATCAAAACCCCTTGCTTGCTATGGCATCCAAAATTATAAATGAAGAGCTTAAATGCTTAAGAGAGT
Source organism: Rattus rattus (assembly GCF_011064425.1). NCBI lineage: Eukaryota > Metazoa > Chordata > Mammalia > Rodentia > Muridae > Rattus > Rattus rattus. The sequence goes on from NC_046164.1 coordinate 3,195,180, forward strand.
AATGTTAGGTTTAATGTTCCAATTTTCTGTTACTTGCAAGTCTGTTTGATGGCGTTATATCAATACAGATATCAAACTGTACAAGATGCTAATAAAACCATAATTTTCAAAAATAAATAAATTTATAGAGTCCCTATCTCATAAGGGAATTAGACAGTACAAATACATAAAATTAGATAGCATATGACATATGGAAAAAAAGACACGAGGGTTCTGAAACTGAGGACCAAACTTGGAAAATGATTCAAGGACTACATAGGTTTAGTTCTTGAAAAGAAACCTTAAAAGTTTCTATGCAAGTTCATAGGTGCTTTATATTGTTAATACTCATAGCTGAGAAGTTATATAGACTAATTCAAGAAAACAACTTATTATCTTTTATGTTTAGCATGTGAAAATCCTTTAAATATCATTGGCTCTGTTTTCTGATTACTTCGTGGAATAAGACAGTCCCCATTATTGAATTCATTTTCTCTAAGTATCATAAACACACAGACAAATAAACTAAAAAAGATCCCACATGTATGATTAGTATTTCAATATTTCCATATGAGTTCAATAGAAGTAGTTCAGCAAATGATCCTCAGATTATATTATAAACCATTAGCTAAGAAAATGTATAATCTAACACTACTTGAGTGTTTGCTCAGTGGCATAGCTTCCTATTACAGTAATATCTTTTATGGATCATTTACTAATGAAATATCTGCTAAAATTAATTGATGTCATTTCATAATTTCCTTTTACAAAGCCCATCAAGAATTCTGTTTGATCCATGCACAGGTCATGAGAATCTCCCAAAGCAAAGGACTGGGGCACCTATTCACATGTCTAAAGCCAAAGAAAGACTGCAAGAAACCACTGCCTAACCTCACCAAGACTAAATCTTCCCATAACTCCTGCTTGTTCTGTAGTTTCACTCCCCAGTAACCAGGAGCAACTCCTAAATCATTTCTGACTACTCCATGTTTCCCACCTGCGACAAAGACACTCCTTCAGGGCACCATGACAACCACACCAGCGACACAAACGCTTGGGTTCCTGTAGGAAAATGAAAAACTCTGAAAGAAAGCCAGGAGATAAAGGCTTGTTTCCCACTGGTAGGAAGTAATTACAAAAATTACTTTAACGCAGAGCTACTGGTGAATGAATAGCTTGTAATGTGAGGAGAAAAGCTTAAGGGCCTGGAGACTCAATACAAACTATGGAAAGCTTAAGGCTGTCGTGTAAACATCCCCCTCACCCATGGACTGCCTGGAGCAAACCTCTGAGCATGGCAGTGTGAGCAATCATGAGGGCTGGGCAAGGTGTGTGTTTGTTTGTCTGTTAAATCTGAGTTGGGACAAATGACTGAATAGCGGAGGTTAATTCTGAATTTATAGCAGTATTAATTACAATTTCATAGAATCACACAGAAAATCAGTTTGCAAAGACTATAGATGTCAAAAAATGAGTAATTTTCCAATCATAGAGAAGTGAGTCAAACTTTCCCACAAATGTAGAGATTGGGATAGTATAAAGATTGTGATGATGTAAAGAAGTTTCTCTGTCACAAGCATGCCAGGCTTCTGTATGTCACTAGCTAGAAGGATAGCACTCAACCCTGACAGGTTCAGGAAGAGCAATAATTTACCCAAACCGCCAACCCTGCACTGACCATAACTCACAGTGACATTAATGGAAGTCTCAAACTCTGTGTGTATGTCCAGCAGGTGGTACTTGCCTATGCATGTTGGACAAGAGAACAGCTTTGGGTGTCTTCTACTACTGCTCTCCATCTCAACTTTCGACACTGGGTTTCTCACTGAATATTGAGCTGGCTGTTTTGGCTGGGCAGGATAGCCAGTGAGTTCCCAAGATCCATCTGTCTCCATTTCACTGGCATAGGTGAAATGCCCCATCAAGTAACTATGAGAATATATACCACACATTTGGAGCAAAGCTGCAGTTTAATAGAAGCTGTTTTAATACAGATTTAAACACGGGCCATAAGGCAGTGAGAGTGGGTGCTCAGCAAAGGGCAGTGCCATGAAGACACAGCTGCTGGATTCTCCAGTGACTGTCACCCACAAAAGTGATGTCCTCACTGTTTCCAATGGATCTTCCAAGTTTTAGTCAAATTATCCCACGTCATCTTCACCAAGTTTTATTCTACCCACATTCATATACCCTAATTCAGGGATTTCTTGGGTCTCAAATTAGAATTCTGAGATAGTCAGATCCTTGCCTCTCTTCCCTCTCCCGATCTACAAGATCTGCTGTATCACAAAACCCTATCATTTTTACTCCAATCTCCACTCTCCTCTGGCACCGTGGCTTCATCTCATACTTGTTCTCTTGTTGCCTGTCACTAGCCCAGGCCCTCATCTGTTTTAATTTAGAACAATTACAAACAAACTCCAGCTCAGACATTTGGCACATCTGAGCAACTGAACTACAAAAGGCTTCAAAAAGTCACCAAGGAATTATTGGAATAAGTAGAAAGTGGATGAAATGTTCCTACAGGCTCTACTCAGAAGCTCCGCAGGGTCCCAGGAAACCACTTGTGAACCAATACTCCCCCCTGATAACGAGGCGTCAAAAAAATGACAAAGACATGGTCCTCAAACCTGTTTCTTCCTATCTATACCTTAGCTTCTCTATTGTATTTCTCCTATTGCAACTCATTCACACATCTAAAATGGACTCTTGACTAGATCCAAATAAAGCGTTGTTTTATATATGACTTTAGTATTCATTTATAAATCAATATACCTTCCTAATTCAGTATGTATCTTTAATTGGTGAGATACGTTATAAAATATATTATTCATACTTGGACTATTCGTCATCTATAAAATAATACTGAGGCCCTTGTCCTTTGACTAGGAGAGAATTGAAAGGCTATAATTTGGTGTTTAAATTTATGATTCTGAACTCTTCTTGTGCTGGGGAAAAAAGTTAAATTTTTGATACAAATAGTTAAATATTCTTTAAAGCAAGTGTCCCATGTCTGACCTTATTTACATTCTACTAAACTGTGTAAGGATGGTTTGAATGCTTTGCCTTATTTTGGCTCCCAAAAAGGCATGCTTCTGGACCTCAGTGTCCCTGCCCCCAGCTGGCTTCAATGGAAATAAAAAATTGCTGAATAGCCATTGGCCATATAGCCATTGGCTGGGCAGGGAGATGGGGTGGGACTTTTAGATTGCACAGCTGAGGGGACAGGAGAGAGAGGAGAGACAGAGAATCGTCATGACAGGAAAGGAAAGATGAAACTTAAAGGCCTGTTGGCACACAAGGATCCAGGAAAGCAGACCGATAGGCCACTTCCCTGATTGGGTCTGGGGGTAGCAGAGATGTTAACACAGGCAGACCAGAGGGGAATATTTGCTAGTCATGGGGAAGATTAGAAATGCCCAACCATTGAGCTAATCAAGGCGTATCAAATTTTAGCTGGTGTGTGTGTGTGTGTGTGTGGTGTGTGGTTTGTCTTTAATTAGCAAATATGGAGAGTTCTTGGGCAGGTACATGCATGTGACCCACCTATGGGGAACCAAAGTGGTTAAACCAATTCACAACTACAGATGGTGTGCAATGTGACAGGTAAGAACTCACTATTAAAAATTATTTAGGGATTACTGGATGGAATATTGTACTGGCTAGCTTTGTGTATCAACTTGACACAAGATGGAATTATCACAGAAAAGGAGCCTCAGTTGTGGAAATGCCTTCATGAGACCTAGCTGTAAGGCATTTTCTCAACTAGTGGTCAAGGTGGGAGGACCCAGCCCATTGTGGGTGGTGCCATCCCTGGGCTGGTGGTCTTGGGTTCTATAAGAAAGCAGGCTGAGCAAGTCAGGGGAACAAGCCAGTAAGTAACATCCCTCCATGGCCTCTGCATCAGCTCCTGCTTCCTGACCTGCTTGAGTTCCAGTCCTGACTTCCTTTGGTGATGAAACAGCAATGTGGAAGTGTAAGCTGAATAAACCCTTTCCTCCCCAACTTGCTTCCTGGTCATGATGTTTGTGCAGGAATAGAAACCCTGACTAAGACAAATACATACATGCCATGATATCAGATTAGGAGGAACATAGAATTGGCTTCTTAATAGGCCCGAGCCATGAGGAGATTTCTTCTCATGGTTCACTAGTACAAAGAGTTTGAACTCAGAGATGCTTTGAGCCCCTGCTGTGCAAAGAGACAGACTGGCTGTGCAGAAGAAGGCAGAGAGAGGCAGACAATAGAAGATGCCTGCCTCCTACAGCCAGATAAAGTATAGAGACATATAAAATTTCATTTAATTGTTTTTAAGGACAGAAGGGAGTATGATGATGATTGTTTAAATGTTCTTAAGCATACGTAAATGGACAAAACATTTTTGAGGCTTTTGATCATAAATTATAGGTCAAAGAGCAGAGTGTAATAGGAAAAACTTACCTCAGACAGGTAATAGAAGCTTATGTTAATACAAGCTATCTAAAGGGACATATGTACCCACAATAGATTAATCTCCACAGAAGGGAGGACATAAGTATACTTAGATTAATAAATAATTGAGGATTTTGATCTTAAATTATAAGTTGAAAAGCAGGGGACAGGCAGCCTAACCTATCTCAAACAGGAGAAATTTAGGCCTCGATCTCACTACTAAAAATTAATCTTGTAAGAACAAAAATGGAGATAATGGAAGAGCGCTATCTAATCAGATAATATTGTTTAGATTGCCTTCATTGCTCTGAGTTGTTTTAATTACCAAAATAAAGATGATTATATGATTCATGGTATTTATGATTTTAAAATTCCTCTAGGAGAAAGGTCAAGCTATACCTTTAATGATTTCCAGTTTCTGGACCAAGAACATGCTATTTTGGGAGAGGGGCTCTATATTTGTGGTGACAGAAAAGGGAGAAAAGACTATGGACCCCTTTCAGAATGATATGGATTAGATATAACAGGGGAAGACCTCCCCCCTCCCCCGAATATCTTGGCTACAGAAAAGAAAGATTCAAAGAAAATCAAACAGGACAGACCACTTGATTTGCTAATTCCTTGACATGGGAAGAGACCAATAACTAGATTAGACATAAAAAATGTCTCTAGTGAAAACTTCAGCTAAAATTAGACAATACATCTTGTTGGTTGTAGAATCCTTGAGGTTAATTGTGCCATCCTTTATATTGCATGAATGAAAATGTATTATGATTGGTTATTGATGAAATTAACTCATAAAAAGGACAGCTGTCTTTTATCTGCTCAACAAGGAGCAAAATTTCATCCTTCCCTAATCTGTGCATCCTACAAAATTCATACAAGCTAGCACTAAAATTTCGGTTATGAGATTCATATATTACAGAATGTAAATATACAGCAAGGAAAGGAATGGGTGCCAACATTTATGGAAATTGATACTATAGGGAAATGTAATAGAGTGATCAGGTACAGCTTGTAGAATCTTTTCTTGTTTGGAAGAGATATAAGTTAAATTCTTCTGTTAATATCAACCTGTGCCCAGGCTTCACCACACCAAACAAAATTAGAAAAACTTCAGATGTCATAACTTTTACATTTCCAATCCATTTAACATAAAATCCTACCGAATTTAACTTATATCTCCCTCAAACAAAAAAAAGCTTATATGTCTATCTATCCTCTGCCAAATAGACTTTAAACAAGGCTTAATGATTATAGACTTAAGGGATGATGAAAACAACCCATGCATCAATCAAAAGAATTTCATTGGGATGTGATCTTAAGAAATGTGGAAGTTGAATAGGTGTTTAATCATCAAGTTTTTCTTTCTTTTTATATCTTGTATTTTATATCAGGGATTATTACATGTGAATATGCTTCATGATTTACGTTAAAAGGTCTTCTATAAAACTATGGTTAGTTAAGATGCCTACCCTTGTAGTAGACGTCTTCAGACACATCTCTGGGAGCCCGCTCCATTGCCGATCTCTTGTAGACAATGTGAATCCTTCCATTTTCTTCATCCATCTGCTTCCCTCTCTCCAAGGGTTCAATGAAGTACTCTTCATTATCACTCTTTATCATTCCAGCCTAAAGAAAGCATAGAATTAAATATTGTTTTCCATTCAGATTTTTCTGTTTGATTATACATTAAAAGCAGTTAAATTATGCTAGACATTCTAATATATCAGTAATTCATAGAATGAATATAAATATAAATTATATAGATATGGATGGATGGATAGATAGATAGATAGATAGATAGATAGATAGATAGATAGATAGATAGCCTGGTGAGATAGCTCAGTAGTTAGGGATGTTTACTGATCTGCAGAGTGCCCAGGTCTGGTCTCAGTCCCCCCATGGTGGTTGACAACCCCCTGTAACTACAGTTCCAGGAGGCTGAATGCCATCTCTGGCATTCAGGAGTCTGTGCACACATATATTATACAAATATATACACCCAGGCATACACACAACTTTGAAAATAATATCCCAGGAATGAAAATCCATGAGGTAGAAAGTGCCAAGTTTAAGCAGTGTAAAAGTAAAATCACATGATACACCTATTTCACCAGAGTACCAAAAATGGGATATCCTATTTGATATTTCTCAGCAAAAGAAAGTTATATGACACATGAACTCAAAAACATCCCCTAATTTTTCCTGATGACAGTGTGAATCCTTTGTAAGGCATGCTACATTACTTCTGTAACTCACTTTCGTCTCCCACATGGTCATTACTGTATGAGAGATTTGGGTTCCAGAACACACCCCCATCTTTATCCTTAACTGGCTTTGGTGGAAATCCCCTACTTCTAATACTTGTCAGCCTGGAGAACTCACACGTGTCCATTGTTAAAGTGTCCCGTTTGACATTAACAGATCTATGGGTAGCAGAAAGCATTGTTGATTGGCTTCATCACACAACATTATACAACATTAATCTATTGTACTATGTGTGTGTTTGTGTATACATATATACAACATATATGTGTGTATAAATACAGACACACAATTTATAAGTTGGAGTTCCATTGTTCATCTTTTTCTTAGGCTTTGATTGGCCTCCAATTCATTAAATCACCAAATTTTGTAGTTTTTAAAAAATTTTTATTTATTTATTTTTTTTACAATTCCAGACATGTACATGTATTCTGATTACAAACCTCCTTGTCTAGCTGATAATAGTAGGTGGCTTTAGTTATAGCACTGAGAAGGCAGATGCTGAAAGATTTTTGTGAGTTTGAGGCCATCCTGGTCTACATAGTAAGTTCAAGGACAGCCAAGGCCATATAGAGAGATCCATTCTCAAAACAACAGTGATTAAAATCTTACCTTCTCTAGTCTACCTCTTAACTAAATTTCCTCCTAATTATAAGTCTCACATTCTTGGGTCTCTTTCCCTTTTCCTTTATCTTTTCTTTCTTTCAAGCCCTACTGAGTTTAACCAGCATCATTTGTGTATCCATTGAAGACTGGTGGTCTACTCCCTAGGTACACAACTGAAACGAAATGGTTGTGCTTCCTCCAGACCCCACTAGTAACTGATAGTTCAGATGGGAAGACTAGGGACGAGGGAGCCCCTCCCAGTTGATGACCGAAGGTCAACAGGCCCAGTGTTACACAGGGCTACTGCAAGTTGCTATGGCTGCTAAGAGGTCAAGATAGCATTGGCCGTACAAGCGTGTTACAACCCTTCTTCCTGTTGTCTGGCTTTTATATCCTATCTGATCCTCTCTTCTATGATGATTCCTGAGCGTGAGAGGGGGTCGTGCAAGTGTCCTATGTAGCACCGCACTCATGTATTCTCAGCATCATCATCGACCAAGTATCTCCATGTTAACTTCAGGTTCATGGCAGAGCGGAACAGTCTGCCTTCACTGTCAGTTCTGTAGTTCATTTAAATTACAGAAATTACCCCTTGGGATTGTTCACAGATCTTAATGATTCACACAGGTAAGTCTGTGACTGGAGGAAACAGGTAAGGAGTGTGAGCACTGGGCAATGACTACCAAGCCACTTGAAAGTAAGAAGAAAGGCAATGACAAGAGTTAATGCGTTTGCTTAAAAAACAAAACCTTTTTCTATATATTATAGGCGAACATTTAAATACCAGGGACCATGATACTACTTTTCCCCAGTAAAGTGCAAGTAAAACTCAAAACTTCAAACTGAACATCTCCCTTAGAAAACAAGGTGCATTTAAGCGAGGTTGGGACAGTAGCAGTGGCAAGATGAGAGGTAGGATCTGAGGCTTAGCTGTGATCTGAACGTGACTTCCATAGATCCTTGCGCCAGAAGGTTCATCCCATAATATTGACAGGTGATTGGTGGGTTTAAGAGATTAAGGCCTAGCATAAACCAGCTGGGTTGACCACTATACCTTCAGAAGAGACTTCAGAAGAGATCAACGTAGTCTTTAAGGAACCCAGTTAGTTCTGGAGAGAGCGGTGTTTCTAAGTGAGGCACCATGTGCTTGGTGCATTCTGCACTCAGCTGTTTTCCCTTCTGTTTGCCTGCAATGTGGTAAAATGTAGGGGACCCTGCCAAGCATGAGAATCCTGTTCTTTGGATTAGATTCTGGCCATCAGAATCATGAGCTAAATAAGTGCCATTGCTTTATAAAGACTGGGGCTGAGGGGCTTGCTATAGCGGCACAACAGAGAGGAAGTTCTAGCACACATGACCTCTAATGTAGAGTCTGAATGCTCATTAATTTAAATAGAATTTAATGGAAACATTATCCTAAAGTACAGTTTAAAAAACAGAAAATAAATTGCCAAGGACATGCCTCATCTACCGTCTAGATTCAATCTAGCAAAGCAAAACATACAGGCCTAAAGGGATTCAAGGGAGTTTGTTACCGAAAGTTCGGCGACACGGTTGATGAGCATGAAATAAAATTAGCATACTGCCCCTTTCATAACCTCACCATACACAACAAAATAAAGTCAAGGGCTAACTGCCTTTTTAGTTTCTTTTATTTTTGAGATCATGATATAATTACACCATTTCCCTCCTTCTCTTTCCTCCCTACAAAGTCACTCATATGAGCCTGTTTATACTTTTTCAAACAAATGGCCCTTTTCATTTCTTGTTATTACATACATATATCTGTATGTATATACATATGTAATCCTAATCCCTCATCAAGAAAACTTCTCTTGGCAACAGACTAAAACAATGACAGGAAACCACATCAATCAATATGCAGCTCTTTGGAGCCCAGTTCCAATGGATGAATCTACGAAACACACCTGCATCAAAATCTCCATGGAAGATGAGGCAGAAAGGTCGAGAGAGTCAGAAAATCATGGTGCTTGCTACAAGACTGTTTCTCCATATAATATCAGAGACTAATGACTTTTAAATCCAAATTATCTAATTATATATATATATTCCCATAGACTCACCCTAACATGCATCCCAATAAAATATTCATGGCATTGCAATTTCAAATAGCACAGAGGGCAAAACCACTTTCTAAAATAATCACTTTTTTTTTGGACAAATGATGCTGGACTTCAAACAGCCTGACCAGGAAATGGCCCAAAAGACCAGGTGCTTCTCTATGGCACTTCATGCCATCCGGAAGGGGAGTGTGCCCCAGAAAGTCACCTAGGGTCTAGACTGACGCTGACTCTGACACTCTGCAAGTCTGCCCAATGAGCAGTGGAAAACCTTGTCAGCAGGTTGCCTTAGTCCCAGGGTTCACCGTTTCTCTACTTCCACGCACAGTAGTTACACAGATCACAGCCAACTGTGAAGAGAGCCAGGAAACATAACCTGGCTCTGTGCCCAGGGAACAGAGGCAGATTCTGAGGCGCAGATGGAGGTGGCAACCTCAAATGAACTAATGCCATGCCTCTGCTTACTTCTCCATTGCTTCCCTTTGCGCTTAGAATGACACTCAATCCCACAGTCCCAAGGTTTTGCCCCGTCTACTACTCTCAAGGAGCCTCCTTACTGCTGTCCCGAGGCTGTAGTCAAAAGGGAAATGCTGTTACTCTTCGAAAGCCCACTCTACACATGCACATTGCCTTTTTATATTCTGTTTCATAAAAAAAGTTACCTCCTTAAAAGTGATTTTCCCACATGGACGCCCCCCAGAAATTTGACGCTCTATCTTCTGACTCACAGTGATACGTTGCTTCTGCTCGTTTTCTCTCTAATGGCTCTTATCACAAGTTATCAAGGCTGTGCTTGGATGCCTGTGACTATTTATTATTCTTTCCCCTCTACAAGTTTGTCAGCTCCCAAGGCAGCCATGTCTATCTTAATTAGCCTTTTAATCCTTAAACACCGGCTCAGCATCTGGCATGCACTCTGCATTCAGTTTCATAATGAACAACTATATAAATAAACTCTAGAGATAAAGGGATAAATCATACTTACAGCTGTGGGCTGGAGGCCAAAGGCACACAAGAATAACTTCACAGGGGACATAGTTGGAATATCAGTCTATAATGGCTGTCCCTGCATGCTTACGTGGATCAACATGGCGGTGGGAGTGTGTAGCGAAGGAGATTCTTGGTCTCATGAAAGAGAACCAGGGCAGAGTGACCGCAAGTGGATAGAGGCGAATGCAGCCTCCAGGGACAATCCCTGCTACCTTCTTCCTCCCAGGGGACACCACCTGCCACCGTTCTGCCATCTGCCAGTGATCTATGCGGACTTTAAAATCATCCATGGATTGAGGCATTCACTAAGTTAAAGCCCTTATAATCCAACTGCCTCAGAAAAACGTCCTTGGACACTGGAGGTGATCTTCACCAATCTCCTGGACATTTATCAATCCAGTCATGTTGACAAGCAGAATTAACCATTATAGGGGGATGTAGAATTTTTATAGGTTTATGGCAATTTTCAAATGATGGGAGACTGGGTAAGCTAGAGAGGCACAGGAAAATGTATCAGAGCTGACATAGCTCTTCTACTCACTCAGAGTGATGATAACCACAGATCCTTCAAATCCCTTCCTTAATCTTGTCCCTTCCATGTTCATGACTCTGTCTTGTCATGGGCTCTATCTTCTTATGCTGCCCTAGGGGTTCCACTCCAACTTTGAAGACTCTCTGCCAACCCCTGGATACCACAAGTGGGCACAACCTCTCTTTAAGGCCCTGTGACTAGCTCTGTACTTTGAATCATCCCCCTCTAGAACACCATCCCTTTTAGGTTCTGCAGTCTGACCTCTCAGGTCAGCAAGTTCTAGCTTTCCATCTGCTTTTCACACGGCAGCCAGTATGTCTTTCCTGCCCCACTGTTTAGTTTGAACATTCCACACAATCAGAGCTCATCGTGTTTACTGTCTATTGATAACCCTACGTTTTGCTACTCTCCTTTCCCATTGGTCACTAGGCAGGGGTTCCCTTCAGTCTGCTTTGTTCATTCCGTATCCCACCCATGCTCCTATGGGGTGCTGGGCTCAAATCAGAAGTAATTTTTGGAATAAAAAAAATTGACAAACAAAAACAAGAGTAAGGTATAACGTAAGATTACTCCTAAATCTTGAGGTTGAGTGACTAAGAAATTAATGCTTTTATTCTCAGAAACAGAAAAGCAAGCTGGGGACAGGACTACCTACCTACTGGAAATCCCACCATATATATAGTGGAGGCAGAAGGACTTGGAAAGGCTAAAGGTAAGGAAAGTTGTTTATCTGTGTTCTCCTAAGATATTAGGAGTAATTGCTAACATTTAATGGAGGAATTCACAAATGTTTTTTAGAAATACAAGCTTATCCACCCTGGATTTCAGATATATCTTGTCATATACAGTAAATAAATCTGTTGAAAAACTGAACAAGGAAAGTTTGCAAATACATTTATGGTCAATAGAAAAATTAACTTACAAAATTCTCAAAGGACCTTAACTTGGCATGAAGAACAATCCCTAAAGCATAAACTCTAGACAATGGCCCATAGCCTGCATGCCTGGCTTTCTGGCACCACTGTGCCTGGTCCAGCTACAATGGCTCTAGACTCATTGGCAGTTCTTCCAGCAGACCCACACTGGCCCGCACTGGCTCGCCACTCCTTTTCCCCACCAGTCATACGGAAGTCTCTAGATGGCTCTCTGTGAGCCTTTGGAACACCAAGTTCCAACTCTACACAAACTTGGCAACATCTGCCATTTTATTACATCCCAGGGTAGCAGAACAAAGACTGGCCTAAGGTAGGTGGCTTATATTTAGGAATAGAGGGAGAAAACATTAACACAAATAAAACCAAATGTCTTCGGGGGCAGGGGGAGAAAGGAGGAAACCATGAAAAAAAGAGTCTGGGTCCCCAAGGAAGAGCTGCAGTATGCAAAGAACGATGCCCGTGAGAAGCAACCTGGACAAACTGTAGTGTTTAACTAGAGTGGTAGGGACTGGAAACACATTACAAAGAGCTACAGAGACAGCGGGTCATAAAACAGCATGTATTTTAAGGTCTAGAATATTCTTAGCTATTGTAGGGTTCTGATGCACATCTTCCCACCACACTATATTGATTTTTCTCCTTTGGTGGTGACACAAACCTGGAGGGACTATTTAAAAGGTGCCTGTATGCTCAGGGGAAAAAAAGCAAAACTTTGCCCATGCATATTTAACTGAGGAAAAATCATCAGTGCTGATCGTTAAGCACTGAAGACCTTTCTATGCACGGACATTTTCATTTACACAGTGAAACGCTCAAAAACATTTTGGAAGCTCAAAAGCCATGCGTTGTCATGCCTTAACATTAATTAGCTCACACTCCTGTCAGCTCCTTGGTTCCTTATGACATCCAAGAGTAAAACCCAATGTGCATAACATTTTGAAAGCCTAGACCAGGGATGACATTCTAGGTATTAATAATGCTCATAATCCTGCCAGAAATGTACAACTTGAAAATTATAAATCTAAATGTTTTTGAAATGCCACACATAAAATTATGTATGCTCCTGAGGGACTCTATACAAACAATCAGTTTAATTCAGTATTAATGCTATTTTTATAGTAAGAGTTTAGAAATTGCTCTTCTTTTCCAAGGAACTCCATTTTGCCATTTCAACCCCATACAACCAAACAAAATATTTGCCTCGTTTTTCCAAGCTAGTTTTATACATTAAACATTTTAAAATAGTATTATATTTAATATAGTATTATATAATGGAAGGTTTATTTCGTTTTAATTCTAACATAGGTTCTTTGACAACCCTTTGGAGAGGATAACAGAATCACGGAGGCTAAGAAGCTGGAATTCCCTTCACATCTGGGCAACTCTTCCAGCTATGCCACTTCATACGGTGCCAACATCCAGACTTGAGTCAGTGAGCTGCCTACAATGGAAACAGCCATCACCAGGGCCACACGCCTTCCTCACTAGGTGGAGTCCTCGCAGCCATACCTGACACCCAGCTCTAATATACTAGATCTAATATACTAGAGCGTTTCCTCACTCAGTTACAATGTGAATGGAGGGTGTGGAGCACAGGGTGGTTCGATGAGATAATGTCTATGAATCTATTTTATAAACTATAAAGTTATACAAGAAATGTAAAACACAATTCTTTATAGGTCACAGTAATAAAAGCCAGTCACCAAGGAAAGATTAACTTGTACTTAGCTCAATTTATGATGAAAATCAGCCTCAAAGACAGTTTCTTAAAGTTCAATCAAAAGTTACTAATCTCTCCTCAGAAATTCTGGGTCAGATATTCTAAAAACCTCATGTCCAGTTTTACTTACACGGCACGAATGCTGTTCTTTTGTTCTGTTAAAGCAGGAGCACGGAGCCATGAATTTTATCCAGGAACTTCATGAAATATGTCCCAAATACAATATGGATGTAGTTGAAACGAAATACCATTTCTCTGACAAACTGGGCACAGCAGGGAATTACTAGGGTACAGTCACATAAGGCAGTGATAGGATCTGAATGTTGAGGCTAGCTCATGGGAAGGTGTGCTAATGATATATATGGGAAAGGGTAAGGCAAACACAATGTTCTGCCATGGTTATTGTTAGCACTATAGGACAACAGTGGCATTTTAGATCACTGTGGCTATAGGAAGGCTACACGGTACAGGGTTACACACCTTATTCCTTCTTCAATTGCTGCAGAGCAAAAGCAAACACCTTACCTGGCTCCCACTTTATCGGGACAGCAGACAGTACTTATTTGATAAAGATAACTTCCTAAGGGTTCCTGAATTTCAAGAGGTGTTTCAATGACAACACCAAATCTCTACAGAGGATGTAATGAAGTCGGCAATGTGGCTGGAAAGAAAGCAAGCACAGTGTAGCTTAGAAGGCTTCCTGTAAGAAAGCAGGATTCCCCACTCAAAATAGTCTCAGACAGACAGACAGACACACACACACACATACACACACACACACACACACACAGAAAGAGAGAGAGAGAGAGAAACAGAGAAAGAGAGAGACAGAGAGAGAGAGAAGCAAATCTTAGAATGCTGTGTTTATTTCAACAACATCTAAAAATCTTTTTAAGTTTATAAGATTGAAGTGTATTGCCCAATCCCTTCTATAAAGGAAGTGAACAGGACTTTAAAAAAAAAGAAGGAATAAAAGAATCCATCTTACCCCACAATACAATTAACTGCTAAAATGAGGAGTCTGGTGATCAGTGACTTTGAGAGATGACCATTTCAGTTTCTTAATTAGGGAGCACAGCCTCCAACTGATTCTCATCAAAAGTCTGGGGGGAGTTTCTAAAGACTGAAGGGCTTTCTGTACAGCCGGTTTAACTGCTCCATTTCCCTCGTCTCCACCGCCAGCCTGTGCCCACCATAGCTACACTGAACACAGCATGGCCTGTTTTCCCTCAACCACACTGATCACAAACTTACTATGAGAACCAATATGACATTTTAAAAGTCCCAGGAAATCACTGTAATAATTGTGTTGGCTACTAAGGGATCTCCATGTCATAGTGTTTGCTATGTGAGAACAGGAAGGATAGGGTCATCCAGATGTTGGTAACACAAAAAAATCTTCTCCTCTTGACAAACTGACTGGTTTTCCCTTATAAACGCTATAGTTAATGTAAACATCACCTGTGAGAAAACTCAGAGGCAAATCTGTACCCTTCTTGCTGGTCCAGCTTGTACCACGAATCTCCCAGGATCATTTCCTTTCTCTTCCTGACTTTCTCTCTCTTTAAAGATTATTTAACTTAGCCTGGGTTTCATTGTGGCATCTTGTATATGCATGTGTCACTTTTCCTTTGTTCAAATCCATTACCTCTTCTGCTCCCCTCTTCTGTGACCTCTGACACCCTGATTGGTTCTGTTCCTTATACTAGATAGTTCCCCATTCTGTGTTCATTGTCCTATCTATCATGTGACTGAGCTTAAACAGTATTCTCTCTTACTTGTCATGGTGGTTACTTATTGAACACACTATACAGCTGGTATTTCAAGTTGAAACTCTCGGGTCACTACGTTACCTGAAAGAAGAAGGCTAATTTTCTTAAAGTGCAGAAACTGTAGGATTAAGTGACTTAACCATATTTAACATCATCCAGTATTTCAAAGATATATGTGTTCCTGATGACATGAATGATCGTGTATAGAATTGTTGGCAAAATTTGAGTCTGTGACCCCAAATACTGGTTTGCTTTTTACTTCTTAATAATGGACACTCTACACTGCCCATAACTGTAAATGTATAAGTGTTATTGAGTGCTTGGTGCTGTGACAAAGAAACCTTTATCCATGTTAATGGAAGCATACGACCAAGTACAACCTCCGTAATCATGGAGGAAAAGGACAACGTTAGCCAAACAGGCCTTTTCCCTCTTCGTGAAGCACAAAGAGGGGCATATAAATCGCAGCCCCAAATCAGTCGTCCACTCCACTCCTTCTCCATTTGACTCTCGCTAACCATTCATTTGGGTGGCTGAGAACAGACTGGGCCTTGTGTTGCTTTCTATTGCTCCTGTAACAAATCCTCACCAACAGAAAGGTTGAAAACAGCACAACTGCGCCCTGTGTGAGCTCTGAGGGTCGGAATTCTGTCAGTGGATAGCGAGCAGAAGCCACCCCGACAGCCTCAGATGGGTTGGTTCGATTTCCCCACTCTACTCTCACACCCATCACTCCTCACTTCTCGCCACCACTTCCCATTCTAACGGAACTGAAAACAAAGAACTTACTTGCTGTGAGCAGAGAATGAGAACGAGCTGCTGTAGTCCCGCCTCCTTTGTCAAAGGCTCTGGCCAAGCCTCTGTTGCTGCCAAACACAGACAGCCATGGCAGTGCTATACAGCTACGGCCAGAGCTGAGAAGCCCTTCTCCATCCATCCCACACCAAAAGAGATCCTAAGGAATCAGCCAGGATTCTACCACAGCATCTTATACACCGTGAGATGTGTCAAGAAAACCAACCTGAAGCTGAAAGTTACAAAATACAGTAAGAGAAGAAATGGGGGCAACAGGAGGAGCTGAGAGCTAAGGAAGAAGTAGCAGTGGTGGGAAACTGAACCCAATGCTCTGTTCAGAATTCAGGTCAGCAAAATGAAGCATAAAGACAGAAGGGAGAGAGAGCATCCTAAAGACTAAAGAGAGCGTCCTGCTTCTGCTGCACAAGAAGACTCCATATCTAAGTCCTCAGCTAAGTTGAGTTATATATATATATATACCTCAAAATGTTAAAGCACAGAAAATTGCTTTAAATTTTGGTGGAAAGACAGAGAAAGTTAAAAAGCAAGTCATGCAGTAACTTTTAGACCCTTTTGACATGTAAAAGTCAGTGTCATAACTGAATGTCCCAGTGAAGTATGCTCACTATGTCGTGCTAGGACCTGTCATGGCTGTCCACTTACAAAGGGACAGATGACATGAAGGCCAGGAAGGCTATGGAGGGAACTGAAGTAAGAGAGAGATACGACTGAGGGTTCTGCCTATATTCATTTCAGAAATCTCTAAAAATCTTTAGGGAAAAGTTTTTCACAAGTATATAATACAAAAATTCAGATATAAGCTACTCAAAGGAAATTAAAACCCCCTCTCCTATGGAGAATATGTGTATTATTCATTAAAAGCCATTTTTCCTCAGCTGTCTTTTGAGACAAAAGTCTCCAAAATAGGCCTTAATTTAGATTATTAAAGCCGATGTACATTAATTTTATTAATATAGCCAATTCAACAAGCCATCTACGTTCACTGTGCTTGAATGCTCATAAGAGGAAGCCAAGCTAAATTAATCCCAGCACCTAGAAGGCAGAAGCAGGTGGATCTCCAAGTTTGAGGCTAGCCTGGTCTACATAGCATGCTCCAGACATGCCAAGGCTACATAGTGAGCCCATTTCTCAGTACATGTGTGTGTGCACTTGCACAAGCATGTGTGTGTGCATTTGTGAACGTGTGTGTGTGTGTATGTGTGTGTGTCTGTCTGTCTGTGTAGGAGATAAGAGCCTTAGCTTGGTTGACCAAGAAATTAAGTTCTGGTCACAACTTTTCCAAAAAGAAAAAAGTATGACTTCTAAAGTTATTTAAACCCCTTCTGACTGTTTCACAATCTGAGAAAAATCATGAGGATTTGACTGGGTAATCTCTAAAATAGCTTCCAATTCAATTACTCTGTTATTCAAATTATATTACAGTATTAAAGCTCCTAGGAAACACATGAATTTGAAAAACTGCTCCTGCCAATATCCCAAGATCCACTTATTCCCATAATAAATAACTGAAATATGACTATAAGACTAATATAATTAACTCCTAAAGTAGGTCACAAATGTTAACATGCCAAAGAATTTAGGTCCCAACCTCAGAGACGTTTCTGTGTTCCACACTCCAGAGTCTGATTCAGAAGGGCTGTGCTGGGCATTAGACATCTGCAATTTTAAGCAGCACTTCACATGTTACAAACGGTGGTGGTCTGAAAATTACAGCTTAAGAAAAACTGCTTAAAAATCATATGCCAATCAAAATGAATTTTAGACGTATACTCTCTGAAATTTGGGGCCAGGAATTCAGCGCAGTGGTACAGTGACTGCTCTTCATGTGCCATTCCTGGCACCCCAAAAGATATAAAAACAAGTCTGAAGATGACTCAAAGGAAATATAAATAAATGAAATCTGTGAATTAAAGTCAAGGTAGTAATTAAATATGTAATAGTTATCTACTAAATATATAAGTCTATGAGTATTTCTGAGGGGCTTAACTTTATAGAATGACTCAGTGTCTTAAATTAATAGCTGTTAGAAAAAATTAATAATCATATTTCTATGCAATGGAAAATGTCTATCAACAGCTGTCATAGGAAATATAATGTTTTACGCATTCTAACAAATGAAGTAATATAAAAAAAGCTTAAAATCCTAAATAATCTCAAATTTTACTTCAGAAACTATTTAAAATAACATTCACGCACATCCCAAAGCAAATTACATTGTAGAACTTTATTAGTATATACTAAATAGATCTACTGAGCTTTGTCGTGATATTTCCAGATATGTAGATATGGAACTATGTTCATGTTCACTCTTGGGACCCATTCCAAACCTTATTGATCATAGATATTAGTGGTGAGTAACTATTAAGTCTAGGGTTGAAATCTACAGTCCTTATGGAAACCCAATGGGCTATGGTCATTGCTCCTCAAAAGACAAATTAGATCACAGTCAGCACTAGCAGTAAAACAGTTGTAGATATATCGGATAGTATGGAAGGTCCATCTGTAAACAGGAAATCGTTCTGGATCAGATGAACTCCTCATACTGCTTGCCACTTTCCCTCTGGTAAACCCCACACAATGGGATCAAAACTGTCTCAGTGACTGTTATATAATGTGTTAAAATAAAAATTAACCACTTGGAGCTCTTTTCTGGGTGCAGAATCCAATTAATGGCCTCAGTTTCTATATTTATTCTTAATTAAGAAATTGCATGTGTGTTATATGTGCTGGACAGACAGAAATACACACACACACACACACACACACACACACACACACACACACACACACACACGCAGAAGCCTAAGGGGAACATCAGTATCTTTCTTCATTGCTTTCCATCGTATATTTTGAGACAGGCTCTCTCACTAAATAGTGAACTCTTTGTTTTGGGCACTCTGACCTGCCAGTGAGCTCCGAGGACCCACTTGTCTCTGCTCCCCAACACTGTACACTAGGCAATTGGGGAATTTGCACTCAGGTTCTCTGGATTTTTATAACAAGTGCTTTTTACCTACTGAACCATCTCCCCAGCTCTGACATTCAATATTTCTAACAAATTCCAAAGTAATATAACTGAGTCTCATCCTAGGACAGCACACGGAGTTAAGTACACCCTGGGGCATCTCCATCTGAGACTTTTGAGACCTTCAGTTCCTGGAATGAAAACTACCAGGTTCCTGGCTTCTCCCTTGTGAAACAGACATTGCTGGGCTACTTTGATCATACCATGTAATCCAATTTAAGAATTCATCTTTAATATGTGTAGTCATTATATCAGTTCTGTTCCTCTAGAAAACATTACATACAAGTGTCAACATCTGAGTTTGAAATTCCAGGCATGGAGGCCACATCTGTAATCCCAGGACTCTTACATTGAGGTACGTAGCTGACCAAGAGAATTCCAGAAGCTCTCGAGACAGCTAGTCTGGTGGACACAACAGCAAACAATAAAGAGACCTTGTCATGGCATCTGAGGTTGTCCTCTGACCTCCACACGTGCACTGTGGTGTACACACAAACACATATGCACATGAAGATTAAAAACTATATTAACTAATTGATCTTAACAACTTAATCAATGGTAATGCTTAAATATTTAAAGCAATAAAAATGACAAGAACTTCAGGACTAGCTGTATTCTTAGACATCTTCTTAGCCCTCTTTTGTCATTCTACAAACGGTACCAGGGACCAATAATGGAATTGATGAGTTTTTTCTTGTAGACATTATACATAACCAGATTATTGAGTTCATACCAAAAGAAAGTGGTGCACTGTATATAGAACCCTCCCCGTGCTTAAGAAAATTATTTTTGTAAAATTAGAATACTTTAGGAAAAAAATAATTTTTAAGAGTAATTTTTCAGACACCAATTCTACATTGGATGTGCACACACCTAAGTTGGAAGACTTATCATTTCTTGCTCTTTCCATGAAACCCACATCTGTTTATAAGACTACTAAATGGCTAGCCGAAGCCCGGGATCAGTTTAACCAAAGCTGATCCTGGATCATTACTGTCATTTCCTGATCAAGGGCCACAATGTGCATGCAAGTCACAGGCTTCAGCAGCAGAAGCCATTTTCCACTATGAAGCACTCAGAACAAATGCAAAACAAGCAACCTTAAATACTTCAATATTCTCCCTTTGCTCCTTATTTGCCATAGCTTTGTACCATCCATTCCATATATTGAGTTTCTACTAGAATTCTTGTTTTATACACACACACACACACACACACACACACACACACACACACACACACACACATTCAATCTTGATTGTCAACTTGTTTGGGTTTGAAATCAACGAAGAGAACTAGGTCCAAGCGATAATCAGTATTGCTGGCTTGCTGATTGACTGGATCTATACCAGTACTGTTCTATCACCCCCGGGTACCATCAGAACCCAATTTCTTCAGCCTTCCAGTGTGGCCTGAAGACTCACTACAAAACATCAAGCTTTCACTACTCAGCTAGGACTACAGAATAATCCAGCTTCATAGACTGAACAGAGACCAGATTCTCAGCCAGGCATGTAGATAGTCACTGTTAGACTACCCAGCCCATATCATGTAGGCCAATCCTATTGCAATATGTTCATTAACATTGGTTCTGTTCCTTACACTCATATTGTAGTCGTCTAAGAAAAAAGACAGTTCACAATTATCAAAATCAAGTATACCTTCTTACGAAGCAAGTCTTGGCCCTAGCACATTAAATGGTAGACTAAAGTACTTGCTATTTGGAATAGCTAATCTGTTGGTGACTATATGTCAGTTACAGTACAGTATGTTCCACACCCTTTATTCTTCCAAATTAAATTTTTCCTATACTTTGACTGTATGAAGATGAAATGTTACATAAATATTGTATTGTTATAAAACAAAAAATATGTTACTGTTGTACACTTATATCAAAATATGCTTTCTGGCATCAGAATATGGGTCAAATGGTATATTTCTCCTTCAAATTATGTGTCTTAAAGATGCCCACTTAATAAGGCATTTCTAAAACTAGGGCAAGTGGGGATATAATAAGTAGGGATAAAGTAAATCAGTCATGTACAAGGACTAAATATGGTCCTTGGTACACAATTGGTACACAATTACCACCATGCAAAGACTCTGAACTCCCATGTCTAACAAAGAGAAAAATAGCTTGGATTCTATTTTACTTTAGTTTGAAAACTCGTGTGATTCCAGGTAGGCAAAATTGTTTAAAAGATATTCACTGCTAATATTTATTATTTGTAGTAGTTTTGTTCTATAAATTGCCACAAAACACACACAGGCAAAGTCCATTGCTCCTGGGGGAAATAACAAGGTTTGGTTCCTCAAGACTCACATCCCAGCAACTTCAATGCACCAATATCTGACCTCGGTTTCAGTACACCAGTTTGAAGACTGCTTATTTTGAAGACCATGCCCAAATCTGCAAGTCAAGAGAAGAGAAAGCTTCTACAATGTGTTTATTTTCTCACTTAAGGACACTAGAGAGCACTTCAGTACTACACACAGGGTCCTTTTAAACAAGTAAACCACCAACAAAAACCTGAAAAAAAAAATGGGTCTTTCAGTAAATGGACTTCATGAAGGGTAGTTGTTCCCACCACAAGAGCCCAAAGAGGGAAAACAGGTCACCACTTCGTTTGAATTCAGATATGAACGTATGTGGTTAAGTGACTTAAATTTTTTGTGGCTCAGTGTGACCACAGAAAGTCCTCGAGCATTCATTCATCATGGGGGTCACATAGAAAGTCTGCCAAGCAAACACACTAAAATTTGGAATTCATAAATAGTCAAGATTTCAAAGTAACTGTTAACATAGAGTGTATTTCTTGATTTTTTAAACACCAAATGTACTTACAAAACAATTTCTTTTTATACAAAAATAACATCACATTTGACAATTCAGCCAGAATATTCTATGTTTTCTGTTGGACTTGCAGGTAGTTCCGTAAACTCAGTATAGTTTTTATATTTTCTCAAAAGAAAGTATCTCCTAATTGGAGTACTTCAAGATCGTACATGATACTGAGAAAATGCTAAATAATCTAGAATTAATGGATGAAGTTCCTCTAATATTGAGTTTGCCATGGCTACTCCCATTATAGGACATTCTCCAATGCAGGCATAAAGGAGATCTGAAACTCTAACATGAATGCCTTGCAAAACCTCAGAAAGCCATGCTAGTTTATCACTCAATCTCATCAGGAAAAGCAAGTCTTCAGGAAAAAAAAATTAGTCTCTTGAAAAAGATTCAGCATGAATGGCGGCTATGCCACCAAGGCCACCATTACATCAAAGGTTTGCCAACCCAACTTCCTAAAATATCCGCAAAGAAACTCTGCACCAGTTTAATGGAATACAAGTATGATGAGAGAGCAAGTTTCTATCCGTGGACTTTATCACACATCCAACCTTTGGATATTGTGACATGGACAGGTTATCACCTACAAATGTGTTAGGCTGCGATTCCTATCTATTCTAGCACATATATATGGCTCATAGGCTGCAAGTTGAATACCTTTGATTATCGTTCACCCTTCACTGAAAAGAATTTTGTAATTTTCACCACAATTGACTCTCATATAAGTGCTTAAGTTGAGAGCCTAATGCAGAAAATTCTGTGTAGTCAACAGTATCACCAGATCCAAAGGTCAGAAGATCCACACTGGCCCACTATGAATCAATCTTCCTGGTCATGATGAAAGAACAGTATTAGTATGAGGTCAACTTTGGAAAGACCTGTGGCTTCTTTATTAATGTCATTAACAATAATGCAGCCTAGACCGGAAGACAAACAGAATTCTTTCTACTTTTCCAACCATATATAATGTCTCAGTACTTAATATTAACAACTGTGGCATGCTAACTGTAGAAATGACAAAAACACTATCCTGGGAAACAGACCCTGAAAGATTCTTGTGGACACAGGATAGTCCACCTCTCGGGTTGGCCTGGGACTACCCTTCTGTGAATGCCAAAAGCTCTAAGCAAGCCAAGGTAAACCTCAAGAATGCATCCTTCACTCTGCATTCTATTTTAAGAATAATGGCGTCAAGATCATGATCAATCTATCAGCTCATTAAAAGCCCAATGTCCACAAACAGCTGCTGTGCCTTCAGAGATCACAAGGCACCCTAACTCCTACCTGTGCCCCAACTACAAAACATTCAATAGGAACAGACTGGTTTTAAGCCAATAGGACATTATCAGCATAAACCTAAGCACCCAAAGTGAAGGCTTGATGCTATATTGGGTAAAGTCAAAATTAAGCTACATTTAATGTTTTGTGGTTTAGGACATTAGGATTAAGCCAATGTAACTTAATAAGTAGCCATTGAAGCATATTATTTTTAAAAGGAAAGAAATACACAGCATTGCATTAAGTATTTTTTTCACAAAGTAAAATCAAAGGCTTACTCTTACAGTAATTCATTGTCTTGTGCAACAAGGAACGGTATTTAGTTTCCTGCAAAATAACGTTATTCAAAACTTTACTGAGTAAAAGTATATTAACTCTGCTTTCTGATACTCAAGTGTCAAACCACATGTTTCCCCATCACTTTGGTTCCTTTCAACTGAAACTAGGTATGACTAAGTCATTAGTCAAGTAACGCAGGCATCTGTTTCCACAATTTTTCCTTCTTTGAGATGAAATATTACTTAAATGGGGTGTGTGTGTGTGTGTGTGTGTGTGTGTGTGTGTGTGTGTGTGTGTGTCACAACAATCTCTAGTCTGATCTCAAAATTCCTAGAATCAAAAATATATTCTTTATATGAAAAATTTATTAAGAAACTATCATTGTGACCAATGTTTTTTCTTTGTGTAACACACTCAGTATAATTAAGTTGGCAACAGACATACATTTCAAGTTCAAAACATTTTTCTTACCATCTTTCTCACAAAATTAAATGTGTACCTACAGTTGCTATGCTACCAGCATGATCTTTACCTTGGCATAGTAATATTGTTTAAATAAATCACTTTCTGCAAAGATGTTTGCCGAAACCTTAAAATACATTTCCAAAAGCAATAATCCCTACAAAAAAAAATGTGCCTTTCATGTGCAGTTTTCCTGTTTGGGTTATATTTTTACTTGTGTGTGGGGTTTGTGGGGTGTGTGTGTGTGTGTGTGTGTGTGTGTGTGTGTGTGTGTGTGTGTATGCCAAAGGTTTGTCAAGTGTCTTCCTAAATTGTTTTCTAAATTATTGTTTACACACAGTCTCTCACTGCCGCTGGATCTGATCAATTTGACTGGACTGGCTGTCCGATAAGCCCTGTGGGTTCTCCTGTCTCCATCCTTCAGCTCTAGGATTAGAGGCATGTGCTGCACCATTTAGTTCTTCCTTTGACTGCCAGGATCAAACATATGTCCTCACTGCACCGTAAGTGCTTTATCCATCGAGATATCTGACCAGTCCACTTTTACGCTTCGGTCATCTACAGGTTCACTAAAAAGAGCATTTGTGAATTAGAAAGGAATATGTCCAGCAGCATCAATGCAGTCTCAGAGCACCGAATAATACTGAGAAGTTTCTCTACTTCAAACAATGCAACATGTCGGGCAATGTGCTTTTATGAATATCATGAGCTTCTCAATTGTGATGAAGGTTGCTTGGTGTTGTCTAGATGACTAATTAGGGGACAGGAATGCAAAAGGAACAAAAACAAGCAAATGAAAGCAAAATTTCATGGCATTTTTTAAACATACTGCAAATGAGAGAAAAAGATCTGTATCCTATAATTACACACCCAAGGCTGATAAAGTCCTATTTGCTAAATGGCATTTTGGGTGACTGACTTAAAGCAGAGACACCACACCCACACACCACCAGTTTCTCATATCTTACTCTTCACCAAGACAGTCAAATTCTTGAGAGAAAGTCACTTCACTCTTTGAAAATGCCATGGATCTCTTTCTTGAAAGATGCAGTCTGGACATTTTTGCTCTGCAGATGATGTTCCCTGAGTCCAATTCCACTGAGTTCCTGCCAAGTCGCCCTTCCAGCGAGTTAACTTGACATGCCTTTCTGTGCCTACCTGCAACAGATGCCCAAGCCCACCTTCTGCATCAACCCAAGCCACATCCTCTTCTGGACATATGTCTGCTTCTCCCAGGGCAGACTGGGATAGAACACGATGCAGACGAAAAGGTACGCAGTATGGATAAATGCGAACAAATAGAGCCTGTGCTCGGTCTCCGTCCCAGGGAAGAGCTAATAATTTCATCGAGTCTCAGAGAAAAGGAAAGTTTTCGAACTTCGATTTCAACCTTAACTAGAAGTCTAAGAAAATGACATGTGTGTCTTTTTTTTAAACAGAAATAATATTGGCTTTCAATAAAACGATGCATAGATCTTAGGTGTTCAGGGAAGGGAATTTTCACCATGTTTGGGTGGCCACTGCTATAGACAGTGGGAGAACACACAATCGTCGCCTTTAGCATCTTCAAATCAGTCTCTTTCCCAGAAACTATTTCCTGAGTTTCTAAGGTCATAGATTATTTTGTCTATTTTTAGACCTCATAATAATCAAATCATAGAATGTGCTGAGTTTTTACCTGGCCTTGGTTTGATGGCCTCCCACCTCATGTTATGTCGCCCTCAGCCATCTCGTCTTACTGCCGAACGGCATCCCGGATAAACAGAATGCACTTCACGGTTTTCCTCACATTTTCTACATCTTCTTTATAAAAATAACAGTTTCAACCTTTTACCCACTTATAAAAATCAGAACCTTTGTGCTTTTATTTATGATTTAGAGAGTTTCTTTAAATAGCTGACACAAAATTCATTGGTCAGAGAGAGGAAAGGGGGGAGGGGAAGAGCGGGAAGGAAGAGAGGGACCCACCAGCACTCATCTGCATTATTCCTTGGGATTATACAGTGGAGTGATAACATACTCTGTTCTGTTAAAATATTAAATATTATTTAATATATTAGCTGAGAGCTGGAGCCTGGAGAGACATTTCTATCATTTACTCCCCACAGATTTCAGCCTATCACTTCTCCTCAGTCACCACAACCCAGACACAAAATGTCAACCCACAAAGACTATCCCCTTTCTAGCAGCCAGTTCCTCTGGATCCCTTATGGTCCTTCAAATACCATCATAATATTTTGTCTTAATCCACTCATTCAAAAACAAAACACAACAAAAACTTGGGTGCACTGCCATCATGTGTCAACTGCTTGGCTGGCGGGCAGGTTGCTAGGATCATGAAGCTTCCTACCTAGAGATAAAACTATCTCTCTGTAGCAAGACAGTGATCCAGTTGACAGTATTTTCTATCTTATTTAGCACCACTGTAAGTGAGTATGTTTAATCAATATTTCACAAACAACATAGTAGGTAAAGCCTTGTTCATAGCTGCAACACTGTTAGACATTCATGAAAAAATATGTTTTAAATAAGTTAACACAATTTTCACAGATCCCATTTCCATTTGTAGGAATGTGAAATCTCGAAGACACTAAAGTAAGAGAGGAGGAAATGAAAAGGAGAAAGGGAGAGAGAAAGATAAGGAGAAAGAGAGAGAGGAGGGAGGAAGAATAAATAAAAGGCAAAACAGAATATATATGTATACATATACAGCTTTATACATATATGTATACATTCATTCATGCATATGCACACTTATAGAGAAAGAACATAAAGATGGATAGGAATAAGAATCCAGAAACCTTATTCATCCATATTCCTTATTAAACTAATACTGCTATTTCATCAGTAATTCCTCAATATCCTGACAATAGAGAACAATGACACCAGTTATTTGTGATCGTTTGTGATCACACAAGAATGACCTGTGAATTGCCAGATGACATTGAGACTGAAGCCAATGGGCTGCAGAATGGGGACCTGAGACCCTCACAAGCTTTCCTTAAGACAAAGGCAGCTATGCTCAGAATCAGAACAAATATCAACCTCGTCAACTGTGCCACGAATTCATTACCATATCCTGTAGTAAATGTAAAACTCAGCTCAGTGCTTGGAACAGGAAAAGACAGTGAGGGAAAAAACTCCCAACATAAAGTCCTATGTGTGAGTGTGAGCAAAATTAGAACAAGCGCTGACTTGTCTCCTAAAAGACACACACACACACACACACACACACACACACACACACACACACACACACACACACACACCGAGAGAGAGAGAGAGAGAGAGAGAGAGAGAGAGGGGGGGGGGGGAGAGAGAGAGAGAGAGAGAGAGAGAAAAACCATTCAGTTCCTTCATTTATTTCTAAATAAATTTAAACTAACTTCTTGGAAGTCTCAGTGGTGACTAGAGGGGTACAAGGGTCACAGTATATGAAGTATTATAAAAATGTACTCCACTCATAACTTCCAAAATCATAAACACCAGTTTGCTAGCTCTCATAGTGGTCTTGTACATATTTAAGGATGATCATCAACACCTCAAGGACTTTTCCAACTTAATTGAAACTGGGTTTACAATTTACCATCTGCTTACAAGACAGTGTATTCACATGTGGATTTCTCAAGTCCTTTAAATCTAAAGATGTATATGCACTGACATATGTACTTTCATTCTTATATATGTATACACATATATGATATATATCTATATATCTTGTGTATATTATATATGTATATCGCATGTGCCTATGTGTGTGTTCACAGGCAAAGAAACAGAGAGGGCTAACAGAATGTCCCCCAATTTGTCTTTGTAATCAAAGACAAGGCTTTGAAAATATCTTCTACCCAACTTCATTGCTTCCAGTATTCCATTGCACGTCCACACTTAAAACGGTCCCTGGTAAAGGCCACAAGATCTTCATGGACAGCCTATGCTGTGCCTGATTTTCCTGTAGAGCTGGGTAAGACTTAGATTAACTGGAGAGCAGAACAATGAACAAAGCCAAGAGGGAAAGAGAGAAGGGACGGCAATCATACTGCTGTGAGGTAGAAACACTAACCCAACATAGGACAACAATAAAGGTGTATGTAGCCCATGTTAGAGGAGGCTCCAATAAGGTAACTCTGATTAATTACTGACTCTGAAGCCAAGAATACTGTAGCTCTCAAACACCGTGTTCTAGACAAACTCAAAAGACAGCTGCCATTACACTCCTCAGAAAGGGCTGAAACGTCTTTGGTGTTTGGTTAGAAGCTATTGGTTAGAATATTGAAGTAGCTAATCTCAAATTCTGTATATTCCTTCTCAAGTTTGGCTGAATCACACATGTAGAAAACCTGCCCAGAACCTCCTCCCTTCTCCTTAGCCAATCTGCCAAGTCAAATTGAAAACCTACAATTAATGTTTTTACATCCCAAGAAAAGAAATAAACAATAATTTTCATAAGTGAAAGAGCCTTTTCATGGCTCACACAATATAGTGAAAAAAGAAATGCAGTCTAAAGTCATTCGGAACCTGAGTGTTAGCTTCTGTTTCTCTCATATTTCTTACTCCTGCCCGGTTCTGCTCTCATCAGCGCAGGCAAATGTTCCTAGGTCTAAGTACAAGAACAGACTGCAGTTCAGACTGGGACTCTAGACCCAGCCAGACTTTACCAAATGGATACCAGTACCTGAGAATGCCTAATGGTGTTTGTTTGTTTGTTTTTTCTTTTCTTCTAAGGGCAACATGAACAAGCAGAAGAAGCAGGCTGAAGATGGTGACGCTAATGTAGAGATGTGGGAGGAGCCAGTTACATCCAATTACAGCCCACTTCTTTCTCTCATTTCCCCCTCTGACCTATTTTTTTTATTTTATTTTTTTTTTATTAACTTGAGTTATTTCTTATTTACATTTTGAATGTTATTCCCTTTCCCGGTTTCAGGCAAACATCCCTAATCCTCCCCTCCCTTCTTTATGGGTGTTCCCTTCCCCTTTCCCCCATTGCCGCCCTCCCGAACTATCACGTTCACTGGGGGTTAAGTCTTAGCAGGACCAAGGGCTTCCCCTTCCACTGGTGCTCTTACTAGGATATTCATTGCTACCTATGAGGTCAGAGTCCAGGGTCAGTCCATGTATAGTCTTTAGGTAGTGGCTTAGTCCCTGGAAGCTCTAGTTGCTTGGCATTGTTGTTCATATGGGGTCTCTGACCTATTTTTATGCGGTTACTAGTATTGAAGATTACCCAGCCAAATACAATCTCAACTTAAACGTACCCGACTCTCTAAACAGAACTCCCATCAGCTCCAATGTGGTAATAATGTTTCTGTACAATGACAGTCATGACTGTGGGTCAGGTGTTCTCTAACGGCACATTAGAAAATCACTTTAATGATGCCGAGTGTGACAGCTCTCAGGTTTTTCTTGAGCTCAGAACTAAGGGAGGCTTTGAGGAGTGAACATGAAAGGATCTAGATTTAGAGCCCATGATGGCTCTGCTTCATGTTAACCATCTCTAGCTTTTTCATCTAGGTGTTTTGTAGAAAACCGTTAAAAGGCAAAATGGATGACCTAAAAGAGCAGTGTCAAATATCGTGATGCCTTTGCTTCTAGATGCAAGGTAGAGAGACACTCCATGTAGCTCATACCTGAAAGTGTACCCACTTATCTCTGGTCCCAAGAGAGTCGTCTACCTTAGTTCTGCCAATCATCTCACATTGCTACTTACATACAACTTTTCACCAAGTCACCTGGACCAATTTTTTATACTAATTTTAAGAAAACAACAATCAGGACCTCTCTGTGTTAATATCTCTTCCCATTTCACCTACCCTGTACTGCAGCCCTCACTTACCCCAAGGGTATGCTCCCAGATCCGCAGTGAATGTCTGAAATCACAGAAAGTACTAAACTGTATAGGCATGTGTGGTTTTTGTCCTAACATATACACTAAAAATAAAGTTTAATGTGTAAATTATCTACAGTAATACAATAATAGAACAGGATGGTCTTAATAGTACACTGTAGCAAATATTATTTAATGTTTATTATACCTGAAATTTTTCTTTTAATGTTTTCTCCGCATTCGATTAACAACAAGTAGAGGTCATGAAGGAAATGGTGGCTCTAGAATGTAAGGTCATTCAAGGCTCCATATTTGTAGAGGCTCCTTCTAAGTCCTAGGGAGGGCATTGCCAGTATCCCTATGCTGTGAAGTATATTATACACTTAGGTTTGCAAAGATAACTGGACATTCTCAGTTGCTTAAGACGGCTGTAGTTATCACTCTGGTTTTCCTTCTATCACATGTGCCCTGGTTTGGGGATACCCTAGGAAGCCATTTTGAGATCTGTACTTGTAGGAACTAAGTGTTGTCTACATTTAGCTTAGGGTTGGATGAAATACATCTCTTGGAGAGAAGAGCTGATGCTAGCTCTGATTCCTTGCCTTTGGTCATTCCATGAAGTGTTGAGATCACTGGCAAATACAGCCAATCTACTCCAGAACACTCCAGATACACTATTCGCATCTTCCTCCATCCTAGCACAGATCCATCCCTACCACGACACACGGGGGAGCCCAGGACTTCTTTAGAGGGTCCTTCTTTTCTTCTCTATAAGCAACATGGTCCTTCCTTCCAAAGCAGGTCACACAACCTCATATTCCTTCTGGAAATCCTCCAGGGCCCCACTATAACAATCAATGAGTCTGGTTCACCTTCCGATCCAGCTTTGGCCTCTCTCTGTACATGTGACTTTGTATTCTAACACCTCCGCAGTATGCACTAATCTTCTCGGGGTTTCCTCTAGCTCAACAGTTTTGCTTCCTAATTCTCTTGACTGTCTACACACCTGCCACTGTACCTTCAGCTCTCGACCTCCGTGTCATTTCCTTCTTTCAACATCCTGAATATGACTCGGTCATTCCAGATCAGATCAGCCAGCTTTGTGGAAATTCCATAGTCCTCTGCCAATGGTATGGTGTTCTTGGCTACTTATTGGTTTCATATCAGTCTCACTCTAAAAACGTTGTCTTTACCATGAGAGTCTATTCACCCAGAAAAGCAGCCTAGAATACTTTCCCTAATCCTCAGTATATTTTTTTCTGAGAAATAATACCAATAATGGTAAAAATGATTCCAGGCCTGTTTGGATGGTTATGGTAAAATGTTTGGTTTGAAAATGGTAAACAAAGCTCAGACCATGCCTTTCTTCATGAGACCTTGCTTAGAAAAACACATTCGAACTTCATAGACATAGTCATCAATATAACCACGTTTACGTACCACAAAAATGTTCCAGGAAGCCCAGCACCCAGCTCTGGCATCACAGAGGAGCAGAACAGGGAAGGAAAAGGAGGGAGGAAGGTACTAAGACAGGCATAACAGCAGAACACTTCCGCTCTAAACAGATGTCCCATTTTGTGTTTCAGGTCGGCCTGGCTAACTGTGGTTGTAAAAATGACACTAAAGTGACAAAAACCAGTAATTAAGTGACTGTGTGACTCCTTCCAAATCACCAGCACTTGCTCATCACAATCAGCTGTTTCACCACGCCCGTTGTACAGGCAACCATTTACTGGTCAGAGAATGATTCCCCATGCTTTCACTGGTACGCATAAGGTTTGCTGTGATCGTAGCAATTGAGAATGTTTGGTAAACTACAATCCGTGGTCAATGATCGATTCCTGCAACTGCATAGATTCTACCAGGCTTCTCTCAGTTGGTTTGACAGATCTCTTCAGGCTGGGCGGGCTCTGCCATCCAACACTCCCTCTTATCTGCTTGGCTGGAAAAGACTTGGTGATGGCTCTGGCAGAGAAAGCAAGTAGATTAAAAACCAGGATACAAATGGTTCACAGATTGCTACCCCAGAGGAAAAAAAGAGAAAGGGAAGGGCAGCAGGGAAAAGGTGGAGGGAATGATTGGAAGGAAGGATATGGATGAAAGAAAAGGAAATGAAGAATGTGAATGGGGAAGTGGAACGGGAGGGTAGCATAGGGGAAGAGAGAGTGAATCGGATGGGATGCTCAAGTGAAATACTCAGGCTCACACAGGGCTGCCCTTACTTCCCTGTAGAGATGGGCTGCAGGCAAGAGGAAGGATAGCACACTGTTCTGTGGAATCATCTACAGCCCTTTAGGAGGGTCAAAGCCTCTTGCTAGCCAGAGAAGTTGGCTAGGTGTCTAGAACTGTGGAGAATCAAGTCTGACCCAATCCTGGCTGGATTCACAAATTCCTGCAGTCAAGTACCTCGCACAAAGTAAGCGCCTGGCCAGAGTGAGCCTGAGCTACACAGAGCAGATGGGGTGGGGGGGGGGGAAGTAATGAAAAAAAATGACAGATTTCTCAATAACATCTGAGGACATTTATTACTAGCAGATTCCAAAATGGTAGCACACCATGAGTGTAATAGATTAGCAATCAAAGAAAAGTATGTGAGAGCTAAATTTCAAAAGATATGCGTGGAGGCCCAGTGGAAAAGCTAGCCCTGGTCTGAAGCCAGCGCACTCAGAATGAGGGCCAGCACTACTTCATGACGTAAATAGAACATTTTCAGACCCAGAACTTTGTAACGACAGACACAGAAGAGGAACGGCACTGGAAGGAAAAAAGACTTTGTTACTGTAAGCAGTCCAAGAAAGTTTTCTAAAATTTGAAGGAACAAAACCCAAGCCAAATCGCAGTTATGTTTTGAATAAGGCTTTTCATAAGTCAATTAAAAATGATGCAGATGAAGGAAAATATACTTTACCCATGGTGCTTATATGCAAATGAGGCATGGCATGAAATTCTAGACAATTCAACAGCATCCTTAAAGTATTGGGGTGGTTCTTTTATTCACCGTGTTATAGTTATAATTATGGAAACTGATAATAAAAACAAGCATTGTATTTCACGGAAATCTTTAAAAGCATTAACCCTGTGTACGTATACTCTGACATCGACATCACAGCAGAACTGCGCTACAGAATATGTGTGTGTATACTTTATTAATGCAATAAATGCAGAAGTGAATTCTAAAAGCCATCACAGGGAAAGCACATAGGGTGGTGTTTCATAAAACTGTTTTTCTTTCTTATCAAGGGAAGCATTCTGAGTATCTTAGGAAAACACAAACTAGATATTTGGGTGATATGCAATCTATGTTTCTCTCCACTTATGCCACCACTGCCTGGCCAGGTGACTTGACTGCAGTAGCAAGGTAGGCCGGCCTTCGGAAATAACCTCAGCAAACAGCTCACAGTTAGGCTTCTGAATTGAATAGCATTGAGTACTGCTTGGGATCAGATATGAATGTTTGAGCCTAGCATGGAATGGAGCTGAGATTTGAATTCCAGGCAACCTGGCCATCCCTGCTTTGATGCTTTAAGCTTATTGAACAGAACTTTTTTCCATTAATTAACTTATTTATTCACTTTAAACCCCAGGTGTGACCGTAGCTGAGACTCCAAGCAGCGGGAATATGGAGCCTGAAGTGGCCATCACCTATAGTCAGACAGGATCCCTAGCAGAGGGATAAGGACACCAACCCATGCATAAAACTTTGACCCAAAATTTATTCTGTTTATAAGAAATGCAGGAACCAAGGTGGAGCAGAGATTAAAGGAATAGCTAATCAATATCTGGCACAACTTGAGAACCATCCATGGGAAAACATCAATCCCGGATACTATTAATGATACTATGTTAGGATTCCGGAACAGGATCCTATCATAACTCTCCTCTGAGAGGCTTCACACAGAAGCTGACTGACACAGATGCAGATACCCACAGCCAAATATTGGAAAGAGCTTAGGGAGTCTTACGGAAGAGTTGGGGGAAAGATCGAGGAACTTGGAAGGAATTTGAATTCCACAGGAAGACCAACAGAGTCAACAAACCTGGACCCTTGGAAGCTCTCAGAGACTGAACGACCAACTAAAGAACACACATGGACTAGACATAGCCACTCCCCACCCCACATATGTAGCAGAAGTGCAGCCTGGTCTTCATGTGGGACCCCTAACAACTGAAGTGAGGACTGTCCCTAAAGCTGTTGCCTGACTATGAATCCTGTTGCTCTAACTGGGCTGCTTTGTCTGGTCTTGGTGGAAGAAGATAACCCTGGCCCTGCAGAGACTTGATGTGCCAGGGTAGGAGAATACCCAGGGTGGGGAGGGATCCCCACTCTCTCCAATAGAACTTAATCGTTTTTCTTATGTGTATCTTCTTTTGGCCTTCTCTGTCGTTCTTGGTTCCCTAGATTCAAATTCCAGCCCCATCTCATGACACCTGTGTTACACAGAATAAATTGCTTATGAGTTTTATGTCTTGGTTTCCTCATCTACTGAACAGGTTGCTGGGTGAATTATTTGTGTTGATAGTGTGAAAATGTTTATACGGTGAGCATGACACAGTGTTTTTTCAATAAATATTAGCATGTAGACTGTGTTATTACTAAGAACTGGGAGGTGCCAAGATTATTTCTCTGACTGTAATTATTTCTGCTACTTCCAGGGCTGGAATCTGATATTTTTATAACAAAGCAAGGTGACTTCTCAGCCTCTCCTCCAAACAGACAACTCCTTATTTAATGTAGAGAACAGTGAAAGATCAGAGAGAGTCTGACCTTGTGATTATATTAATGACACCAGTTTTCTTAAAGGAGGGCATGCATTTACAGAAACTCTCTCTCTCTCTCTCTCTCTCTCTCTCTCTCTCTCTCTCACTCACTCAAACATACACACACCCATATGTACACAAACAAACTCAATAGACACTATTCTGAATATGTCTAATTAAAATGAGCAAAAACAGTATTTTCTTTCATGAACATTTACAAGGATGAAAAGCCAATTTGAGGAGTAGTTGACCAACATAAAACAAACTCAATAGTATTTTTGTAGACTTTTTGGTTCATTTTGTTTTCATTTTGGGCATATTTTTATTGAACTTTTGCTTGTTTACATTGACTTCCATTTCTGCTTTTTGTTGTTATTGTTTGGTTTTGTGCTGTTGTTGTTGTTGTTGTTGTTGTTGTTGTTTATGTAGAGGCAGGGATGTGTGTGCTTCTTGCTTTTCTCTCTTTCTGTTAGTTAGTTGTTTAAGGGGTAATAGAAAGAGAGAACATAAGGGAGGTACTAGGAAGTGGAGAGGACCTGGGAGAAACTTGAGGAGGAAAAGTATGATCAAACTTTAGTGCATAAAATTTTTTTCAAGAAAAAATACATTGGTGCTTAGAATTGTAAAATTAAGTTTACCCTAGTAGTTAATAGAGATAATCTTTTTATTTTTTATAAGAATTAATTATGTTTATTTTCTGCTCAAAGTACTAGGACCAAAATATTAATAAAATTTAAGGGTATGGGGAACTTTGATTTAAAATATGTAATAATAATTAGTTTATGTACAATCAAGGTTTATGTATGGATATGAACAATTATAAATTATTCAAAGTTGACATTTGGTGACTTAGAATGCCTATGGGTCCTGAATCAAAACTCTACTAAATGTTTCATTTTTCTTATTTATAACTCTTGTGCCAAGTATTATGCAGAAAGCTATTGTAAGAATTAGCTAGTTGATGCCAACCTCTGCTAGACAGTTTACACATAGTGGCTAATATCTGCCACTTGGGATTATCATTGCTAACCAAGTGAGTTACAAGGTTTTAGGTGTTATTATTTGTTTTACTCTTCATTAAGGACACCTTCATTCATAAGCACCTTATTACTAGATGAAGAAAGCGAGGGGAAGGTGTACTAGAAGGAGCGAAGACACTGGCAGTAAATCCTGCTCAAAGGAATGAGCAATGTGGGAAAAAACCAGTGTGGAATCGTGAGTCAAATACTAGGACATAGACAAGGATTTCAATCTCTATGTGTTTAACATTGTAAGGGAAGGAACTGCCTTTTGTTGATGACCATTCAAAATGAAAATGTTCCTCTGTCATAAATCCATTTAATAGCTATAATATATAATATATATTACATAATAATGGAGCCCTGTGCCAGTTGTTTCTATTATGTCAAGAAATGCATGAGAATAAATTTATCAGCATTCCCATTAGAGTTCTGTGACTAAAACAAAATAGAGTGAGACAATCAACTTGTAAGGAAGGGAGGTTTGCACATGATTTTGGATGGTTCAGTTTGGTCAGTTGGTTATACACCTTGGAGACAGTATATGAAACAGCTCTTAGGGAAGAGAGCATGCCCCAGAACCAATCTTTCACTTGTGACAGGAAGGCAGGAGAGAGACAGGAGATAGCCTTTCCGAGGGCTGTTCTCCAGGACTGAACAGCGTCCAACTAGGTCTACCTCTTGAAGGTTCCACCCCACAGCACCTTAGGCTAGGAACCAAGCCTTAAATTAGCAGCCTTTGAAGATATTCATCCAAACCTCAGTAATGAACACAAACCAAGAAAGGGCAGGACTACAAACAAACAAAGAAACAGAAATGACAGCTACAAAAAAGATGGCCGCCAAGATTCTCAAGATCTAGCTGAAGAAAATTTAATCAGCCATGCCAGAAGAAGAAAACATGTCAACTTTCTCTTCTTTTTATAAAAATTATATTCTAAAATCACTTATAACAAAAGAGGCATATATAGTACCAGAATCGAAGTTCAGAGGAAAACATGAAACATGTCAAACTTTGACGTTTTATTTTAATTAAAATGGGTGTATCTCCAGATTTTACACTGTCGGTGAAATTTGCCTGCTTCATCAAATTTGTCATCTTTCTCTCACACTCAATACCCAGGTTTTTTATTTATAATGTTATATTCATTCTTCTAGAATGTGGTCTGCAAAAACTATACGAGTTTCTAGCCCCACAAATTCTAACACATTGACTCCTGACGTTAGTATAATTGCTCTGAAACACATCTATAAATGAGCCGCTTTAAAAATGTACTAAATTCTACAGTCAAAGGAGAAATACATTATGGATCATTTCCAGTGATTTCTGCAAATACTTCCCCTCGAAAGGGTTGTAGGTGCTTACAAAGACACCTACTCATTTCGCCAGTATTCGTCTCCTTAAGGTCCTTCCTGCCCCTGAAGAAGGTATCTGAAGAACACTGGTAAAACTTTGGACAGTTCCTCTTGTGTTGATGCATTAATTAATTAATTTATATTTTGTTTTCTTCTTTTATTGGATATTTTTATTTACATTTTAAATGTTATCCCTCCCCTTTCCTGGTTTCCCCTCCAGAAACCTGCTCTCCCATCCCCACCCTGCTTCTAAAGGATGCTCCCTCACCCACCCACTCACTCACTCCCACCTTCCCACCCTGACATTCCCCTACACTGGGGCATCAAGCTTTGACAGGACCAAGGGCCTCTCCTCTCATTGATGTCCAAGAAGGCCCTCCTCTGCTACATATGCGAAGGGAGCCATAGGTCCATCCCTGTGTACTCTTGGTGGTTTAGTCCCTGGGAACTCTGGGGGAGAGGAGTTTGGTTGGTTGATATTGCTGTTCTTATGGGGTTGCAAACCCCTTCAGCTACTTCAGTCCTTTCTCTAACTCCTTCATTAGGAACCCCATTCTCTGAGCATCCCCCTCTGTATTTGTCAGGCTCTGGCAGATCCTCTCAGGAGACAGCTATATCAGGCTCCTGTCAGCATGCACTTCTTGGCATCCACAATATTGTCTAAGTTTGGTATCTGTATATGGAATGGATCCCCCGGGTGGAGCAGTCTCTGGATAGCCTTTCCTTCAGTCTCTTTTACATGTTGTCTCCATATTTCTTCCTATGAGTATTTTGTTCCTCCTTCTAAGAAGGTCTGAAGCATCACACTTTGGTCTTCCTTCTTGAGCTTCACGTGGTCTGTGAATTGTATCTTGGGTATTCAGAGCTTTTGGGCTAATATCCTCTTATCAGTGAGTGTTCTTTTGTGATTGGGTTACCTCCCTTAGGATGATATTTTCTAGTTCTATCCATTTGCCTAAGAATTTCATGAAGTCATTGTTTTTAATAGCTGTGTAGTACTCCATTGTGTGACGCATTATTGACACTTGTATTTGTATCTTTATTTTTGAGTCTTTTAGATGAAACCCTTATTATTCTGAGCTTCAAGACAACAAACGAGCAATGGTAGAGGCTCAAAAGACAGTCACTGAAAAATTCCATGAACACATTCTCTTTGATCTTTAAAAATTATTGTAAACTGGACATGAAATGCCCCATGAGAACACAGTGCTGAAGGTTTGACCCCCAGTACAGTGTTCATAGGCTGACTCTGGAGAAGTGAATGGATCCCATGTGCTCTGATCTATGCAGTGGACTAATTCATTGATGAATTGATGGTTGAATGAAGTATTCATAGGTTGGAAAGTGGAGATGGTGGGGACTAGCTGGAAGATGTAGGTGGCCAGCAATATGCCTTTGAACTGTATTACTGCCTTGCCCTTTCCTTCTCCAGCTCTCTGCTTCCTGGCTCCCATAAGGTGATCATCCTCCTCCATCACACCACACTGAAATTCAGCCTCACCTCAGGACCAAAGCAATGGTCCCAGCAAACCCAAAAGAGAAACTGTAAAACTGTGACCCCAGACAAGTCATAACTTGCTTCTCCCAAGCTCACAAACACGGATGACGAACATAAAGATGATGATGTTAATTAAAACAAAACTGTAATGCCTGTGGCCTTCTCACTTAGAAAAACAAGGAACATGGCAAACAAGAAAAGCTCAGATCCAAACACTAAATACTGGCAAAAGGATGAAACAGTTGCTAATGCTCAGGTCTCTAAAATGTCTGTGTATTTAAGTGTGAGTGGCTAAATAAATGTCGGTGATCTAGCTTGGAAAATGGAAATGTTTTAACTTTTGTGAGCTTAGTTTTCACTGGGAAATCAGGATCAGTGGGATGTAAATAATGACTGCTACAGCCTAAAGTACAGTAAGCGGCTCCCAAGGTTCCACAGATTGAATCATAACCACTACTGTGATGTGTTAAGAGGGACAGAATTTAATTCGAGTACGGTTTTAGAAGTGGGATTAAGCTTAGATTGGTCAGAAAGTTAGATCCCTCAGGGTTAAAACCCCCTTGCTTTGGTAGAAAATGAGAAGGCCCACCTCTCTGCTGTCACCTTCTGTGCTGTTTAAGCCATCAGAAAGCCGCCAAAACACAGATAGGAAGGGAAGAGGCCAAAGTATCTTATTTCCAGATGATATGATTGTATACACAAGTGACCCTTAAAAAAATCCATTAGGAAACTCCTACAGCTGATAAACACAAAGTAACAGGATACAAACTTAATACATAAAAGTCAGTAGCCTTCCTATTCCTATATACAAATTACAAACAGATCAGGAAACAACACCTTTCAAAGTTACAGAGACAGACAAACAGACAGAGACAGACAGAGAAATCAATCAATCTTGGGATAGCTCTAAACAAGAAAGTAAAAGACATAAATAATAAAAAAAATTAAGATTTTGAAGAAGGAAATTTAAAAAGGTATCAGTAAATCGAAAGATGCCTTGTCCATGGTTCAACAGGATTAATACAGTAAAAATGGCCATTCTACCAAAATAATACATCAATTCAATGTGATCCCCATCATAATTCTAACACAATTCTTCAAAGAACTTGAAAGCATAATTTTCAGCATCATTTTGAAACCTAAAAGTCCCGGATAGCTACAAGTTCTTAATAACAAAAGAATTGCTGGAAACATCACCATCCCAGATCTCAAAATGTTAACTACAGAGCTATAGTAATAAAAATAGCATGGTAATGGTATAAAAACAGACACATCAATCAATAGAATAAAAGTAAAGATGCAGAAATAAGCCCACAGACCTTTGGAAACCTGACTTGTGATAAAGTAGCCAGAAATACACACTGGGAAAAAAGACAGCTTCTTCAAAGAATGGTACTGATCAAACTGGATGTCTGAATGTAGAAAAATGCAAATAGATCCATACTGATCACCATGCATAAAACCCAACTCCAGATGGATCAAAGACTTAACATAAAACCAGGTAGACAAACTGATAGAAGAGAAAATGGGGATTAGCTCGAACACATGAACACAGGAGATGACTTTCTGAACAGAACACCGATAGCACTAAGAACAATTAAAAAATGGGACCTCATGAAACAGAAGTTTCTGAAGACAAAAACTCGCCATTTTTTGGACAAAGTGGGAGCCTAGAGAATGAGATTTTTATCCAATACACAGCCAACAGAAGGCTAATATCTAAAATATACAAGGATCTAAGACTAATAATAATGGCGTACAGATCTCAAGAGGGAATTCTCAAACGAGGAAACACAAATGGCTGAAACTCACCTGAGACACCAGGGAACTGCAAATCAAAACTCCTTTGAGATTTCATTTTACCTCAGTAAGAATGGCCAGGATCAGTGAAAACAAGCGTCAGTTCATGCTGCTGAGGATATGGAACAAGGAGAACGGGCATCCATTTCTAGTGAGAGTGCAAACGTGTACAACCACTATGAAAATCAGTGTGGTAGTTTCTCAGGAAGCAGGGAATTGATCCAGCCATGCTCCTTGCCTTCCTGTTTCTATGGCTGCAGGGAAACACCATAACCAGAAAGCAAGCGATGGAGGAAAAGGTTTGTTGTTTTTATACTTCCGCATTGTAGTCCATCATTGAAGGAAACCAGGACAGAACCTCAAACATGGCAGGGACCTGGAAGAACCTGGAAGCTGGAGCTGATGCAGAGTCCTTGTGAAAAGTGCTGTTTACTGGCTTGGTCCACCTGCTTTCTTTTAGAATCCAGGACCACCAACCCAGGGATAGCAACAGTCACAATGTATTGGGCCCTCTCCCACTGATCACTGATTAAGAAAATAAGATTGGATCTTATGGAGACATTTTCTCAACTGAAGCTTTCTGTTCTTTGATGACTCTAGCTTGTGTCAAATTGACATCAAACTAGCCATTCCACTACACTTGGGCATATACCCAAGGACACTTTGTCCCACTTTAGAGACACTTGCTAAACCATGTTCACTACAGTTCATCATACCCAGAAATTTGAAACAGCCTAGATATCTGTCAATAGACGAATAGACAAAATATGTGGGTCATTTATTTTAGTTATTATTCAGATGAAAAAACAAACAAACAAAACAAAAAACAAGACAAAGACCCTGAAATCATGAAATTCACCTGTGAATGGAAGAAACTAGAAAAGAAATCAGTCCTGGAAACCCAGACTCCAATACACAAAGATGATATGTATTCATTTATATGTGGATGTTAGCTGCTAAGTCTTCCATGAGCAGGCTTCAATCTGCACAATGGCAGAAGTTAGGTATAGAGTGCAGGGCTAGGAGAGAGTGGTGGCTCTCCCTAGGAAGGAAAATAGACTCGATAGCTATGGATAGGGTGCAGGCTGGGAGAGCACACAGGGTGGGTAAGAGAAGAAATGTGTTATGGAACTGATACAGGGAGGGGCACCTAAAACTAAATGCTATTTGAGTGGTTATATGGAAACAGTAGATGCGTCCTAGCATATATACTCATATGAGGGTGATCTAAAAGGAATTCTCAAATAATGGGGGAGTTGGAGGTCCCAACTGATCATCTGTTGTCACCAAATAACGTATTCTGGGAATATGTTATATCTAATGGAGTTGTTGGCCAAAGGGGCCTCATATAAACCCTCAAACAACCCAGGCTATTGCCAAGAGTATTGGTTACTCCCCTCACACTGATGGTACAGCCCTATTGCTGGAGACAACACTTACACAACTAATAGAACACAGAGGGGTGGAGCTTGTAGTTACCTAGAGCCTTCGCCTCTCCTGACTCGTGTTCTTAGTGAGTACTCTGCAGGCTACCGGAGAGGAAGGGAAACCCCAACTGAACGACAAACCCTTTGCTCTACAAGGATGACCTGCCAACAAAATGAGCTAGAGCAGGGGAAGCATGGAGCTTCTGGGAATAACCAAACAAGAGCTGGTTAGACTTAGGGTTCATTGCACAAGCTAGAACCCTAAGGCAAGACAGGACACAGAGACAGGAAAATGGGGTAGGGGTCTAAAGGCCAGCTGTCCTGGAGTAAACTAGGGCAGCAGAAACAATAAGAAAGAAAGGCACCAGTGGAAGGGGAAGCCCTTGGTCCTGCCAAGACTGAACCCCCCTGTGAACGGGATTGTTGGGGGGAGGGCGGTAATGGGGGATGGATGGGGATGGGAACACCCATATAGAAGGGGTGGGGAAGGGATTAGGGTGATGTTGGCCTGGAAACCGGGAAAGGGAATAACAATTGAAATGTAAATAAGAAATACCCAAGTTAATAAAGATGGAGAAAAAGAAAAAAAGACCTCCCTCAACAAGCCAAAAGGCAAGAACTGACTCTCCAATGCACCATGCATGCACCCCTGAACTCATGTACTGCACAGAAAGATAAATAAATAACATTTCAAAATATTTTTTAAAAGGAATTTGGATAAAAAATTAAGAACAACATTTTGATAATCTGACACTTCTGTGCAATCAAAAATAGTTTTCTTTAAAAAGTATTTGGAAATAAGCAAGTTATTTTTGAAAACGCATGTGGCATGAAACTGCTTGAACACAGTGCATTACTGCTACATGGACACACGTGCAAATGCTGTGTTCACTTCTGGAGTCAGAGGCCTCTGAGAACCTCAACTCTCCTACTCTGTGTAAATTGAGTAATGGAAGTCTAGTACCGTTCACATGCGATACTAGTTAGCATGACTAATAGCTATCATCATCATAATGTCAACAGAGTTAACTGATTAGGGAGAGCCTAGTACTTGAAAAAATCTCCTTATTTTGTACCAATCAGTACCATGTTTTGGCCTTGAATCTGGCTGTGTTAAACAATCACAGGTCTCCTGAGGTGGTTATTGGGGCTGCTGCAGTTGTACTGAACTGTGTGTTTTCTCTGCTGTTCTCAACATGGTGGAGATATCGAGGGAATACTTATGCACCACATAACATAGGAAAAGAAGTGTCTTAACAACTTAAAACAATGTCAGGAGCCACAATCACTTCAGAAAAGAGGGAAGAAAATAAGTGCCTCAGAAATGATAAATTACAGAGCTCTCCCATGAAA
Organism: Rattus rattus; assembly: GCF_011064425.1. Lineage (NCBI taxonomy): Eukaryota > Metazoa > Chordata > Mammalia > Rodentia > Muridae > Rattus > Rattus rattus. Next base: position 3,238,240 of record NC_046164.1, read on the forward strand.
TAAGAACATAGAAATAGAGCAGTGTAGTTTTTAAGTGCTATCTAAGCATAAAACTTTCTATATTTCCTGAAAAAATGAGATATACAATTTATGAAAATTTATGAAATTGATCACTAAAAGCCATAAGAAAACGAACAAGAACTACGCAAAAATAGACACCAGAGTGAAACCGTAACCAATTGTCACTTACTTTAAAATTTAGAGAATCCTTTTTTCAGTAATGTATGGGGAAGAAAGTTCACCACGACGAATGTTCAATGAGCTTAAAAATAAAACCTTTGCTTATTTTAGAAGACCAATAGAATTTTGGGACACTGAAGATATCATAAAATATCATCATGTATTCATAAATCAAGTGCTATAAAAATGTTCTCCACTGTCTGTCTGTGGGAATTTATCTTAAAGACTTGGTTCTTTAATCACAAGAACCGGCAAACTGCAGGTGCTTAGACAGTCACCACATTACCTTCTACCCATAAACCACACAGAAGCCAAGTACACACATAAAACAAAGCTTCAGAATACCTGATGATCAAATACAACAGGCATGAACTGAGTATGTTCCATCCACCAGACGTAACTTCTGAAACATGAACCGTGGTGTTCAGAACTACCTAATTCTCAGAATGACCATTAGAAAATGGCTTCAGACACATAACGCCTGTGCCGTCAAAGTTAACTCCTAAAATATGAGATAGAAAATATGCTAGGATCTGAGGCACGCAGAGAGTCGACATCATATAGGAAAATAATATGAACATAGAAGGAATCAGTAGAGTTCATCACAGGGTCCTCTCCTCACTGGTCCATTACCACCCATCCTAAACTGACAGGCTACTTCTTAGACCATCTGTCGCCTATCAAAATGCTCCTTCAAGATTTGCTCCCTTCATGGAGAGGAGGTGTTTTCCTGAGTGAATGCCATCTGTGTGTGGTAACGTGTGCTACAGGACTAGGAATGCAAATATACTCTGAGAACACACAGAAACAACCAGTGAAAATTATAAAGTTGAGAAGCCTTTCCCCTTGGACATCAAAAAAAAAAATTGGTGGGCAGAAAAAAAACATTCAATCTAGTATTTAGGGGCCAATGGTAAAATTGCCAAGGCACTATACCTTATTAAAATGAATATAATTTCTCTGCTCAAATCCTGTCCAACCTATAGTGGAATGTCTCTGTGTCCCTTGATCTGTGACCAATTTCATGGTTCCATGTACTTGGTATCAGTGTGACTGGCCTGCTTTAGGAAACTGATTTTTTTCTTAAACACCCAATAAATATTCCACATGTATTAAATTGGAGAATTTTCTTAACTTCACCAAGCTGTATGGTGAACAGGAATAGCTTGGAAGAAATCATTACATCTACTTCTTCTTCCTCATTGTTCCTTTCATTATTGACAAATGCCATTCAATTCATTCTGAGAAGAAGCATCTATTATAGCCTGGACACTCTTCTTGGCACAGAGGATTAAACAACAGACTAGGGAATAGAGATCCCTGCCCTGGAAACCCTCACATCACCATTGAGAAAGTATCAAATATATGTGTAATTCAGCCCATAGTAACTGTTGAATGAAAACAATAAATCAGATGTGTCATCGACAGAGGGGGGAAGGCTGTGTGGGATCAGTAAGCAGATGGCTGAATGAAATGGACAGTGGATAAAGCCATGGACTACATCTACAGGATCCCAAACAATGCTGTACGTCTCTCCTGAAAAAGTCAGAATGGAAAACGCTATCTGCCTTTCCTTCCCTTCTGTGCCGATGACTCTGAAAAGTCCTGGGAGAGCCCGTGGCTGCTAAAACCATGTGGAGTCCTGCAGACTGACTGACAGCCGCCTGGAGTGTGACCCATGCCACCAGACACAAGTCCCTTTCACAGGAGTGGAGCTGCTTGAAGCTTTCAAGTGCTCAAACTTAAAAAAAAAAAAAAAAAAAAAGCCAAACCTTAACATCTTTTCCAGTTTATCTACAGTTCAGCATTCATGCCCAACAGAAATAGGCATTATCACCTGGAGAAAAAAAAAATCCTTTCTCTAGAAGCTTTCCAGGGTTTGTTGTTCTAATGATGTTCCACAGTTCCTCAAATATCTCACCATATTAAAAGAGTGTGTCAGTCTCTCTCCTGTCAACATTATGCTGCCCAAATACTGTTGAGGTAGGGCTGAGGTGATTCTATTTACCATCTTTTTCAGTGTATTCAAACTTATTTTAGATATTAAAACGGGCAAATATAAATGATACATTTGTAAGGGGTTTTTTGTTGTTGTTGTTGTTGTTTTGAAGAAAGATTTCCTCTTCCACATCTCTGCATTTAGCTTTTTCTACTTGACCACTTACAGGTGGCTAGCAGCAAAGGGAGCTACCCTGCCATTAACCAAATAGAAGCCTCACTGAGAAGTATCAACGGCCCTGTGTTTCATAAATTTAACATCCAGGCATTCGTCCTGGCCAAGCAGACGCAGCCAGCCAGCCAAGACAAACACATGGGTCTCGGTGCGAGGAGGGGCCGGTTTCTGGAGACAGCCCTCCAGTCTGAACTTCTTAAGGACGTGGTATAAACGTGCTTGTATTGCTCAAGGGCAGTTCCATCTAAACAGCGCAGATTCAAGTCATACACTGCAGCCTTTCACTGGTCCTGTTGGCTTAAGCTGTGTGCAGCTCGGGGACTGTGCAAACCTGCGTCACAACTACCTGCTGCTCACTCGCTCAATCCCCAAACCAAAACGTTGGAGGCCGCACGGAACACTGGTTGCTTTATCAAATAAAAGTAGGGGTAACGGGAGATGCTGGACCCCAGAGTTGGTCCCTGCCTCTGCCTCTGCCCCAGTCCCAGCCCCACCCAAATCCAGGGGAGTTGTAGGGGTCAAAGGCTTACAGGTTGGCTCTGTTTCTCAAACCTGGCATTTAAATTTTAAATTCAGTATGGGATGCCACTCCCCTCATTTCTAGCCTAGTCGGTCAGCAACCAAACATTTCTTAAAGGTTGAAATTTGTGGACATGTGGGTGGCAGAGAGAGGGTCAGTTTTGGAACCTATAAAAACTAAAAATATTTTATAAAATGCCCATATTTTAACTGTAACATTTAAATCACGGGCAACAGTATTGGGGGTTTACATTGCACCAGTCATTTACATTCCCCAGGCAAAGAGCTAGGAATGAGCGATCCGTGAGGACCTACCAACTGATTCAGTCTAAACTGTTGGCGATGGCGAAGAGTTAAAAACTGTCCCGGCCTGACAGTTTGTGAGACGTGGATCCCCACAATGGTACAAAAACCGTTGAGGCTCTGTGAAATGGCAAACCAAGAACCAAGGAGCCAGCTGAGAAAGGAAGTCCTACAACGTATTAGAGTTTAAACCGTGTGACCTTTATCCTTGGAATTTTAGGTCTATGTGTAAACGGATGTGACCGAGAGTCATCAAGGAGCCGGGCACACAGGAAGACTTACCAGTGTCCTCGAAGTACTTGGCTTTCAAGGCATCCCAAGCACCCCACTGGGAGGTGATGGCCTGTGTGTCAGACAGAACATCACTGGCCCTCAAGAGGCCTACAATCTCATTCACAAGAAAAAGAGTTGTAAAACAAATGTTTGTGCTCATGAAGATAACGGTTCTGAAGTGATCCTGAGCCCAGAAGATGTAAGAGTGGTCTCCAGAGTATTTTCTACCTAGGAAACACTTGCAGAAAAGACCTGAAGGCTCAAAAGGAGCCAATCATGTAGAAGAAAACAGTAGCCATGGGAACAGCAAGAAGAGAAAGTAAGTTCGCTAATTCCCAAAAGAACAAGGCCAAAGAGGCTAGACATGGCCAACCAGGTCAGGAGCGAAGACAACAGCTAACCAGGTAGGAAAGAGGGCCCAGGAAGCTAAGCCAAAGGCTGCTCTCAGCCATCGCCTTGCAACAGCTGTGAAGAGTCAGATTTTATTCTATTGGTGATGAAATCAGGGGTGGAGAGAGAAGAAACACAGGATCACTGGCTTCTAAGAGATGAGACAAGGAAGTTCTCTCGCCACTGCAAAACAGGGTGGTTCTGGATATCGATGTACCATACGCTTGCAAAGGTTAGAAAGATTTTGAAAGTTCTTATTAAGAAAACAACTAGTACTGGAGGACACAGACATGCCTACAGTGAACATAACATTATACATACATGTACCAAAACAGCTTAGCCTCCATGTTCAGTGTTTGATGTAACAGGTGGATAATTTCTAGAGAGAGTAAGATCCAAAGGGGGCAAATTTCCCTTTCCTTGGATGCAATAACTTCATTTTATACCCCTCTGTCTCTCCTGTGGCATACTGTTATCTATTTCTGATGGTTTAATTGACATAATAATGTAATATAAATTGCAATAGTAATGTATCACCCACACTCTGTCATCCATCCTCCCTTCCTGTGTATATTCCCGAGAGTTTCCCAAGAGTTTTCTTCTGTCATGGAAAAGGGTGCACCTTTAGCCCAGAGGAACAAAGTCTCAAGTCTCATCCCAACCAGTTTCAAGCTTGTGGTCACAGGTAGGACTCTCGGCCCCTCCAAAGCCACTTCCTCATTTGTTGATGACCGATAGCAGATGACAGGTAGTCCAATGTCCTGGCACGATAAAGGCTCTCGAACACTGTTTCAAGGTTGCATTTTATTTTGTTTTTATCTCCAGAAAAAAAGTAAAAATAAAGAAAAAAAGGACTTCATTAAATCTTGCTTCTCTCTTTGATTTTCCATGATCGCCTAACCCGGGAGAGCCATCCTTAACCACTCCAGACTCTTCAGACTCAATGGTTAACCCTAAATCAGCAGCTATGAATTCATACCTACCTCCCAGCTTGTGCCTTGCTATCAGGATTGTAGCCATGCACCCCAAGAACCTGCATACTACCCTTTTAATGGCCAAATTTGCAGGACCCTTAAGAACGATAAATCATAATGCCCCAAACTTCTGCTCAAATACAAATACCTTTAAAGGTATAAGTAAGTATGTAGACATCTTAGAGTCCTCAAGCCCTGCTTTTTTTTTAAAGGTACTTCACAACTTTACTAAAAATTATCCCCATGGCCCTCGTTTATACTGTGATCTCGGTGAATCCATTGCATTAAGGGGCTCCCCTCATGTCTCGCCATATTGAAGTGATAGATATGGAGTAAGTAATCATTTATCAAGTCAAGTCATCATCTAAATACAAAAAGCCTTATAAAATACGCCACAAAAGCTTCAATAATGCCACAGGGAGGTATAAATTCTTCAAATACCAATGCTTCAAAGAGATCACAGCAAGTTAAACTAATAATGTTAAAATTGAGACACATTTGAGAAAACCAACAACCAAAAACCATAACCTCCTTGACTTGGCTTGCAGCTGATTTTGCCCATTTATATCATGTGATTCATGCCTCAATTTGCCAGTCCCATTGCATTTCATTTTTCATATTTAGGGAAGAATCGCCTTCCTGGGTTTCAAGAAAAAGATCACATAGCATCTTTCTGGCCAGGAATAACAACTGATGAGTTGTTCAGAATGTCCCATATACAATTTGCTTATGTATAGTAATGAATCATACTACAGTCATAATCAATTATAGATCATTATGTACTTAACAGGTTAGCACTCTTGCGCCCCCTAGTGGAAGCATGGATGAATATTGTGTTTGTTTTCTCAAAGGTAAAAAAAAATAGATATTCAGATATATATTTAAAAGACATATTAACATGGACCTAGGGAAAAACCAAATACTACCATTCTGCCAATGGAACATAGTAACAAAATGACTCCTAACAACATTCTGTGGTATTCACAGGTCAGTGCCTTGTTCAGACATCATCAGAGAAGCTTCCTCCTATAGTGAATGGGAACAAACACAGACACTGACAACGGAACAATGCCGCAGAGTGAGAGATCTTGAAACACTAAGTTCTAAACTGGAGGTCTCCATAAAATCCCTGTCTTTGGGGCTCAGAGAGCTCTGTGAAAGAGGAGTCTGAAAGATTCCAACAGCCAGTGGGGATGAGGGGCACCAAGGAAACAAGGCCTTCTAGACACAGCAGGTCTTCTGCGCATAGGACACAGACACTGTGGCAGCATGCACAGGACCTGCAGGGCTCTAAGCCAGATAGGGTCCCCAGCACCAAGAGAGGAAATAGATGCAAGCCCCATCCCTAACACAGGAGCTATCTCCAACTGATAACTGCTTACAAATGAAAAGCTGGTTTTCTCCAACAGAGTCTCACTGGGTGTACTTACAACCACACTTAAAGGCAGCCCGGTGCCCAGCAGTGGAAGGCTAACGCAAAATAAACCCAGTGGTATTTTTGGAGGTGTTTTGTTTTATTTGGGGGGGGATTGTTTTGATTTTTGTTTATTTTTATTTTTGTCTTATAATGCTTCTGTTAATTTTTTTTTTTAGCCTTAAAGGTCTTTTGCTTATATAGTCTGGTTTCTGACTTTGTTGCTGTAGGCTTTCTCTGTGTGTAAATGTGTGCATCTCTGCATCTAGAGGTGGTTCTTGGGCTTTTTCTTTGCCTCCTTTCTCCTCCTGTGTGTGTGTGTTTATTTTGTCCTGTTCTAATTTGTTCCTTTCTATTTTATCTTACTTTATTTTGTAGATACCTGTTTATTTTCTAATGAGTAAGTGAGAGAGGATGTGGATTTGGGTAGGTAAGGAAGTGGGGAGGATCTCGGAAGACTTAGGGGAGGGAACACCATAATCAGAATATATCATAGGAAAGACATTTATCTTTCAATTTAAAAAGAGGACACAGGAGATCTAATCAGTCACTAATGTAGCCGAAGAGGCTTGTGAAACCTGGTACAAAGGTTCTAAACTATGCCATCTTTCCAGCACCAGCACCAAAGACTTACCCCAGTGTCCTCTACTTTAAATGACATTTCAAAGCACAAATAAGGTGACATGAAACAAGAAATGTTTTGTTTTTTTTTGTTTGTTTGCTTTTTTTAAGTATATCCAGATCTGTAAGAACATACTATATAGCAAAATGATTCTGCCATTTGGGGTTGGTGGACTCTTAGGGACACCTGAGACCCACTCTTCTAAAAGGTATTCTTTGATATCCAAACTCTGTTTATCCTCATATGAAAAGAACATGTAAAAATATTAAAGTAAACCATTCTCTGTCAATTATAACACACTTAGATGTACTAAACTTTCATCAGCTTTGGGTTTAATGTAAGGATAGAGATGATATAAACAAATTCCCTCCCAGTCAACAGCACATCTGTAAAGCACAAGGGTCCCCAAGTCAAGCTCTTCCATGGACGAACGTAAAACAGGAGACATCACATCTCCCTAGTCTTAAGCCAAGGTACGGAGAGCCATGTAGCTAAAACAGATACTCAGGATCCCTGAGATAAGTACAAGGAAAGCCTACAAGCAAGAATGGACTTTCACATCTGGAAATCTTGGTCTGGGAATAGGAGAACACCACAATATACATGGCAAGTATAAAGAGCAATCATGTTCTTATAAATATTCTGATATTCATACATCCTCAGTTCCACGGCATCTGAGTTTTGGCTGAAGCCAAAATTCCATGCTCCATAGAAGAAAAGAAGCCTATAAAAAACAAACTACAAACTGATCATTTTTCTCCTGAAAGTGAAATTCAACATTTGTTACTGTAGAATGTATGCCAAGTACAGAAAGATCCGTGGCAAATACCTTTTAAAAACATGCAGAGCTCTTTACTGTGGGTTTATAAAACATATGACGGTACCTACACAGTGCTTTTGAACACAGACATAACTCATTTCTACTTCAAGAAAAGGGGAGATGGGGTCCTACTTTCATCAGTAAATGGACTAATTAATCTACCAGTGCATGGTATAAATTGCTTTAAAGTTGGTTACCTAACAATGTTATCTTGTCCCAACCTCAATATTCACTTGGATAAAAAGATCAAAAAACTCAATTCTATTCAAGATAGTCACTATTTTTTTTTCTTTTACTGTGAAGTTTGGATGAATGGAAATGTGCAAGAGAAAAGTCAGGATTGTGCCAAAAGGTGATCAAATAGGAATAAATATTGGATACACTGCACATAAAAGAGTAAGAACGGAGGGTGAAATTTAATTCTTCATCCACTGATAAATCATCCTACACCAGTTATCATAAGCTAAGTACCTCACGCAGGCCCAGTTATAATTTGTTTCATGTTAAAAAAAAATGGGTCATTATTGCTGAAGACATCATACATTTTGGTTGCAGGATATGGAAAAATTAAGCTGGAACTCAGTTGGAAGCTTCCTCCCTGCTGGCCAGCTTTCATAGTACCAGAAGGTGTCATACAGACTGCTGGGAAATACAAGTCATCAACAGCCTTCCCCAGATGTGCACCCTGCGAAATACAATGGTGACTTGTCAGGCAAGGTACGCTCGCTGGAACAACGATGGCGACATGAATGCTATGAGGGCACTGATGGCTTTCTGCTTGGATGTGATGCCAGCTCCACGGGACAGACCTCATGCCTTTTACTATAAACCTGGTCAAGAGCTTCTTTTGCTCAATGGGTACTTAGTCAAATTGCCTTCTAAATCCATTTGTATATTTATAGCCATAGATCATGGCTGCTCTTATAGCCATAGATCATGGCTGCTCAGAGAAGCTCCTTACTGCAGTGGACACTAGTCAACTTGTCAAAATGCTGAGAAAAATGATGGCGAACTTCTCTGTCCTCAATGGGTTGCCACCCATGGTTCCAGGAAAGCTGAAGAAGAGTGGATAACTGATGAACCTGTGGCTGGGAAGGTGTACCACAAGAAGACTTCTTTAGGCTATGGCATGGTCGTTATGCTCATGAACTCACAACGGCTGTAGTTACCTGCACAAAACTTGCACAGAACTCGGCTCTTCGACATTTCATCCTGGAAGTGTTGGAGACTTAGAAAGTTCTGGCCAAGAGACTATTGACAGTCAGTGGTGACTAGGAAATAGGATGTCACTTTCTTTCATGCTAGAGCCTCTGATACATGTAAATCTTGTGAGTGAATCACACACACACACACACACACACACACACACACACACTACATAAAAATAGAAGAAGAACAGTGTCAGTGGGGAAAGGGAAGGGTGCTAAGAAAAGGCAATCAGAGTGAAAATGACTACCATTCATTACAGACATGTCTGAAACCGCTTTGCCAAGGGCCTTAGTCCGATGCCTGCATTACATTGTAAGAAGTGGTCTGAAAAAAAACAAATAGAAAAACACACCGATAAACCGAAAGACAGAAGTCAGTTTGACATCCCTCAAATTCACCTGTAATTTCTGATGCTAAATAATGAGGGAGAGATTCCTATACAATTGCCATAAGACACATAAGACAGAAATAGCAAAGCCATAACAAGGCTCAAATAGGAATAATTAAATATGCTCCACATACATCAGGAAAAGTGAAGGACAAAATACAAAAGGAAGTTAGAAGAAGCCTGGAGCTTCTGGACACATGTTAAGTGCCAGGTCTTTGTGGCTTTACGCATTGCAGATAGCATTAAAATTCTAGCATTTCTAGCATCTGAGATATCAATAGGCACATATTTAAAATAAATATATTAAATTTAAAAACATCAAGATTATGCTCTTTTAGCCAAAGTACCAACAACAGGTCAGCTAAGAATGATAAAAGACACAGGGATATTCAAGACCAACACAGCCCTGTTCATCCCAGGCTAAGCACAGAGTTTAAACTCCCACCTTCTCAGGGGGAGGTTTACAGTCTTTTTCAACATTTCCATGTGAGTAAAATCCTTAAGTGGTGAGGGAAGAATTTCATACCCATTAGTGCCCAGCCCTTCCTAACTCTTCCGTGTTGTCAGTGGGCGAGCAGTCTCATGCCTGCCTACTCATGATAATTAGGTTCCTTCTCCCCACTGGGGTGGCCATGGTATGTGAGTTAATAGGACCTTCACGGTTGCACATTGAGGTCAGATCTCAGTGGAGATCAACTCAACAAGATTATAGCAAGGTAGGGAGAGTCAAACTCCCATTTCAGCTCCTACAGCCGCAATGAGCAGTCGCTGTCCTTAGGTATGACTAGCAGCCAAGTGATTCATCTGGCTGCACCAGGGTAGCCCTTTCCCTCACTCCATCTGTCACAGCGATGTCAGAAAGAAAGAAAAAAAAATGTCAGTTAAGACAGACTTTGGAAAGATCCAAACTATCATAACACATGAAAAAAATCCAAATTTCAATTTAAAAAAAAAATCACTCATCACCGTTAAAGTCTGGAAAATATCAAACTAAACTGAAAAAGAAAATGGATTCTGACACCAAGATGGCTAGAGTCATCTGATGAAGACTTGAAAATAGATGTGGGGGGAAAAGTGTTCCAATCAATCAGTCTTCTAAAAAAAGGAGAGGGAGGAAGAAAAAATTCAATCGGAAAGTGGAAAAAGTCATGGACACATTTTTACATGTCTGGGGGAGCTATGGCTGTGAAATATGCATGAGCAAGGCCACTTGTCACCAGGGAAATCCAAACTGAAAGAATGGTGGGCAATCTTCCTCCTATCAGAAGGGCTGTCCGGAGACAGCATCACTCGACAGTGGAGAGGCCGCTCACACACATGTCAAGCATATGTCAAGTGTATAGAAAGCACAACACCCATCTTGGAAAAGAGTGGGCTGACTTCTAACTAAAGAGAAATTTAAATGTATCCAATAAACTCAATCTGTAGTAGTTAACACAAAGGATTGAAAGAATTACATTCTTAAAGGAAAGAAAACTACTTATGAAGGCAGGTTTTCAGAACAACCAATACAACAAATAGATGGGTGGATAGATGATAGATAGATAGATAGATAGATAGATAGATAGATAGATAGATAGATAGATAGATAGATAGATGATTGATATATAGATAGATGGATGATAGACAGATAGATGATAGATGATAGATAGATGGTAGACAGATATAGATGATAGATAGATAGATAGATAGATAGATAGATAGATAGATAGATAGATAGATAGATAGACAGACAGACAGACAGAGATAGGTAGATAATAGACAGATAATAGATAGATGACAGACAGACAGACGGATGGATGGATGGATGGATGGATGGAACAGGTAAGTAGTTAAGTAAGGCCTGTTACATCCCCTCTCAAGAGACTATTTGTCACAGAAACTGACAAACTACTGATGGATCCAGCCCCTCAGCGAGTATAATTTCATGCATTTAATTTCCTGGGGGTGTTTTTGCTTGAATTTTTTAAATTTTTACTTTCATTATTTCTTCTTCAGTGCACTCCATTTCTCAACATGGACCTGAGAGTGCATTTTATGTATTATTTACTCCAGCCCTCTCCCCCCTCCAAACCCACTCATACACACCTCTTCGCTCTCTTTACAATTCACAGCCCTCCTTTTCATTAATGTTGCTACACACATATATTATGCATACATATATAGTATACAAGTACAGCCTTCTCAGTCTAGTGTATAATGTGTCTATTTTCAGGGCTGGCCACTTTGCACTGGATTGGTGTGGTCTTCCCTGGGGAAGACTCTTTTTCTTGCTCCCAGCGTTCCTTACAGGGTTGAGTTCTCGTGAGCCTTCCCCCATTTGCTTTCATATGTCTATTGCTTTGTCCCTTTTAGGTCATGTGTAGGGAGCCACGGTGCTGAGACCTCATGGGTGCAGCCTCTGATGTTTCTGGGGGACCCTCTCCCAGAGAATTCCCTCATCCTTTGGCTCTTACAGCCTCTGCACCCCATCTTCCACACAGACTCCCCAGCTTTAGGTGTGGGAAATGCATTACAGATGGGTCTGATGAGACTGGGATCCCCAACTCTGCCTTTTGATTGGCTGTAGTATTCTGTAATTGTCTTTCCCTGCTGCAAAGAGAAGCTTCATTAATGAAGCTGGTAAGGACTACACTTATCTGTGGGTATAAGAGCTAAATAAAAAAAAAGGGAGGGGGAAACTAAAAAATACCAGCTTAATTTTTTTCATATTAAGTGTCTGTGTGTGTGTGTGTGTGTGTGTGTGTGTGTGTGTGTGTGACCTTTGTGTGAACGTGTGAGTGTGGGTGCTTTCACATGCCAGAAGAGGGTATCAGATTCCCAGTTCTTACAGATACAGGCAGGTCTAAGTCATACAACAGAACTGCTGAAAATTGAACTTGAGTCCTCTACCAATGGGCCATCTCTCCACCCTCTATCATGTTCTTCAAATGGTAAAAGGATACAAATAAAGGGCATATTAACAGTTTCCAGAGACTAGAGTAAGAAGAAGGCAGGCATGACTTAAAGGTGGTATAAACAATCCTTTAAATGATGTAATTGGCCTGAATCTTAAGTGTATCAACAGCTGCATTGTGATTGTAACACTTGGCTTCCCCCTTTCTCCCTTTCTCCCTCTCTTCTTCCCTCCCTCCCTCCCTCCCTCCTTCCTTAAGCACGGTCTCATTACACCACTTGACCTCACTATATAGTAGTGGATGAGATTGATCTTCTTATAGTTCAGCCCCCACCTCTTGAGTGCTATAGTTAGAGATGTGTGCCTACACAGCTGGATTTTTAATTAATGCTCCAGATAATTCAGATGCACAGAGCTTTGTGTGTGCTGCATCAGGACTCTACCAAATGAACGACATTCCCCACCCTTTCTCATATTGCATTTTTTTTTTGAAGCATTCTCATTTGGGAAGCCAGGTAAAGGTTACATGGAGCCTCTGTATTAGTGTAGGGAAGATCTCTATTATTTCTTATTGATGAAACAGAATCTACAGTTTATCTCAACATGAAGAGATGAATTTATTTAATACAAATATAACTTAGTAACCAGGCCCTGAGGTTATATATTTTTAATAAGACTCCAGATAATGTGGCGTTTCCTCCTCTGGAGAACTTGGAGTAGTACCACACTGAAGCCCAAATGATGCAATGTTTCATGAGAGCATAATCAAAGATTTAAAAAACAATCACAGTGATCATCTCAATAGACAGCACAAAATACACTTAGAAAAATTCAACGTCCATGAAAGAAAAAATTGTTTACTTAAACAAAAAATAGGATTGCAACTTTCCCAACCTGAATAAGGATGTTAATGTAAGATTTACAACTAAACTGTCCCTAAAGGCTTTGCAGGAATGGCTTCTGTGTCACGTGTGCATCAGGAGGTGGCAGAGAGGAGAGAGGCTATGTCTAAGCTTGGTGTTCTGACCTGTGAATGTCTGAATGATCAGTAGCCTAACAGTTCCTGAAAACAAAACAAAACAAAAAAAAGTTAAGATGACCAATGGTACAGCACTAAGGCCTGGAAAGGGAACTAGCCTGAGATGACCACCAATCTGGTGCCATGGAGACCATTCAGGGAGCAAGCCTGAGATGGCCATCAGTCCAGTGTATGCCTGGAGGTTGGAGGAGCAGGCCTGAGATGACGCCTACCCAATGCCACAATTCACAAGCAGGGCATAGCACTCCTGAGACAATCCCAGACACTCAGAGATCATGGGCACCACTAAGAGGATCAAGTAAACGGTGGAGACATGGAAGAGAAAAAGAATCAGAAGGGTGTGGACACAATGAATAGAGGCAGAACTGGAGACTCATGGGTAGTGAGGAACACCTTGATGTGAATAGCCAGTGATGTCATCTGAGACTATGGTGAGATCCTGGCTTGTGCTCTCAAACCCTCAGGGCGGGCTCACCAGCAACCCCTGAAACCATAGCCAGTTCTATCCTGCTACCCAGGCAAGGTATAAGGCTCAACTTTCCAAATGTTGTAGCTAGTAAAGAACAGGGGGCCATGTCCCGGTCTGTGACCCTGCAGAAGAGGGGTCTGTTACCACCAAAGGCTAGTTGGACATCCCTGGTCCCAGCTGCTGCCCAGGGATATGTTGATGTCTGAGCGCTGTGTAGAACTGGCCCCACCCCTCATCGGGGCATCAAGGGGGAGCTGGCCATGTGGGCCTAAAAGCAGAAGAACTGTCTCCAACCCTAGCCAGCTGACATGATCAGAAGAGTGACCTTGAACATTTCGAGAATTTCGAGTAAGATAGCAGCAAGGCTGACCATGGGAGATCTGTCCCTACTCCTCACCAGCTGCAGCACTTGGGAAAACAAATCCTGCACCTCACCTGGCCAACATAGTAGAGCTGGCCCTGGATGTGGGCTTTGCAGGTAAGCTGGACCTCAGGGCATGTGCATGAGAGAGCTGGCCCTGCCACTTTTCTGGGTGCTGTGATGTGGGTGAGGAAGAGATGGCCCCCTCTGCCTTCCTTCCTCTTGCCATCTATGGCAGGCAAGAGAACTGGCCCTGTCTCTTACCTGCTGCCAAGCAACATCTGGGAGAGTGGGCCCTTTACATCACGTAGGCAGCACAGTAGAACAGCTCTGGACATGGTAGTTGCAGGTAAGCAGGCCTCAAGGGCATGAAAGTAAAAGAGCTGGTCCAGCCTCTTGACTGTTGTGTTGTAGCATGGATGGTAGATAGATGCCCTCTTCTCCTCCCTCATCACTCACCATCTATGACAGGCAGGAGAGCTGCCCCCAGGGTCATGAGAGTAGGAGAACTAGCCATGTCTTTCACCAGCTACACTTGGGAGAGTGGGCCCTGCTCATCACCTGGACAACAAGAGAGAGCTGACCATGGTTTCAGGAGTTATTTGTGAGCCTGCCCTGAGGGTATGAGAGTAGGAGAGCCAGCAAGCTGACCAGATCACATACCTCTCAGGCCCAGATCCAGGGCTTTGAGTTGGCCCACCCAACATCTATCCCATTGATGACCAGGAGTGCATGAAGGGGCTTGTCCTACAGACACAAAATCATCTTGACAGAGGGCAACAACAGGATATCCAAGAGGAGTCCCAGTGATGTTCCAGGACTACTAGGGTAGCAGAAGCCAGAGGCCTTGAACCAGACCAATGAGTCATTACAATGAACAAATGTGGAAAGAAATGTGGACAAAAGGGACACACTGTGACACACTACAGCTTCCACAACAAGATTTTTTTTTTCTCTGTTGAGCTGGAGGTTGCCAGGGTGGAGGGCTGGTATGAGGGAAGAGGGAGATCAGCAGGACATGGGTTAATGAAGTGAAATTCATAGAACCAATAAAAATGGTGTAAAAATTACAAATAATGTCACACTGATAGTAAATGAATGGCTAAATGCATCTTCTCTGTTATTAGAAACACAATGGAGGAATTCTCACTCTTGCAATGAGAGAGTTATTTCCTAATTATTAGGGCTCCTAACCAAAGTAATAAGCTAGGAAAAAAATGAAATCTGTATCTGTCTTTACTCCAAGACAACCTAGTAGTCTCTATACAGAGTGCAGAGCTCAAAGGCAAAGAAACAGGAAATTTACATCTCAAGTTGGTGAATTTAACTGTGCATAATTCACACCTCAACATACTTGATCATTACAATTCTGTACTAGATTACATATTTCAGTCTGGGTAAAGCAATGTCACAACAGTTATAATATTAAATAGTTTTAACTGCACCTTTTTTGAGGGGGCAGCCCATCAATCCTTTAATCTCTCCTTTCCCAAAAGAAGGACATCCCCTCAACAATAAATTTCAGGGAAAGTAGCCATCGTCAGTCCCCAGGCTGTCAATTAGACAACAAGTATGTTGGAACAGTTGTTCTTAGAACAGTGTTTGCATACCATACTTCTTCACATGCCCATCTTCCATATAAGGACATAACCATTTGGATAAAAGTAGAGGTGGGGGAGCCATACCTCAACTTTTGCTAACATAGTATTTGCTTCACTTATTCTAAACACTAGTTCCATCCAATCTATCATCAGGTCACTGACCCTAGTAATTACATTTTTTTAGCAATATTGCAATCAACGTGTAGCTAAGGAGAAAGGCCTGGTACCGTAAGCCCATAATTCCAGCTCCAGAAACTGGCGGACCTTGAGATCAGAAGAAGTCACATAGATTGGCTGCCTAGTGAGATCCGGTGATCCACCTGTCTTCACCTCCTCAGGGTTTGAGTTACTGACTCCTGCTCCCAGTGTGGCTTTGTATGGGTAACTGAGTCATCTCTCTGGCCCTTATTCTTCTTAAAACTGAAAAGTTTATAAAAACTTTTCACCAATGTTTCCCTATCTCCACCACCTATCTCCCTGTAAGCTCCTTTGATTCTGTTTGGAATTTACCTATAAATGACATGGCAATGTTTTAGCTCCTGTGTCTGATGTATTTATTATCTTAACTGGTGATCCAGGGTCACTCACATTTTCATGAATGTCAGGATGTCCCTCTTGTTTAAGTTGAAGAAATTCTGTTGTGTATCCTCATCCCCCCCTTCTTCATTCCATAACACTAATAGAGAAATTTATGTTGTTTCTATGTCTTGTTCATTAAGGGCTGCAACGATGGACGTGAAATGAAAATATCTGACAACTCCAAAATTTCCTCTCTATTCGTATCCAAAACCGTGAGTCCTGGGCCATGTGGTAACCCTACCTTTCATCTTTTTTGAACGAGCACTATATGATTTTCCAGTGACTGTCCCAATTCACTCTCCCATAATCAGTTTGCAAGGGTCCACCTTACATCCAACACTTGCTGAGGTGGAGCACACTGGTGGTGCGGGCTTGCATTTTATGACGGGTGTGGTAGAGCACCTTTCTACTTGTCTACGGTCATCTTCTTGGAGAATGGTCTGTTGGAGCCTTATACATTTTTAAAACAAATCTTCTACTATTTTGGGTGGTATGAGTTCCTCATATGTGCTATATATTAACCACTGGTTATACTGTTTGCAAATATTTTCTGTCAGTTACCTTTTCACTTCTACCTTGCTATGTTGAAGCTTCTGAATTAGATGTAATCCCCACTTGGCTGATTTTGCTGTCAATGCCTGTACTTTAGCTATATATGAAAACACTCTTTTTAAAATGTTTTACCCAAATCAGAGACATGAAGCTTTTCCCCGGGGTTTTCATCTAGTATTTTGATGGTTAAGATCAACTGTTGGGAGCTTAAACATAACTCAGTTTTGTATACAGTACGAGAGGAAATGATATGGGTTATTATTCTGCTTCTGAACCTCCAGCCGTTTTCAACATGAGTTGTGGAAGAAACTATTATTTCCTTCAAGTATGTTCCTGGCATCCTAAAGAGTCAGTTGACTACATACCCATGGGTTTACTTGGGGTCTCTTTCCCTTCTCAGGGGATGGTATTGCAGGTTTGAGGAGAGGTTGGTCTCAATTAATTATTGCTCAAATTAAAATTGGTGGCTTACATATTAGTTGTACAATAGTGTGTGTGTGTGTGTGTGTGTGTGTATCAGGGTGCTAGTCAATATGCTGTTAGGGGAGTAACTTTCTTATTTCTTCTTGTATCATTATAAATTTATAGATAAAATTGATCACTTGGCTCTCCACAAACCAGCTATAACTCCTACAATGGTGGCCCAAGAAAGGGACATCCACAATCAAACAGTAGCAGATTTTAACCTTGTGTAGTTCCTTGTCATGTCTTTGGCATAATTGAGTGCTCACACTTTTGTGTCTCCAGGGCCCATGCACTAGCACATCTGGAATACTTACAGGTTTCCTCTAGGACCCACACACTAGCACATCTGGAGTACTTACAGGTTTCCTCTAGGACCCACACACTAGCACATCTGGAGTACTTACAGGTTTCCTCTAGGACCCACACACTAGCACATCTGGAGTACTTACAGGTTTCCTCTAGGACCCACACACTAGCACATCTGGAGTACTTTCATGCTCCACCTCCAAGACCCACACAGCAGGTCTTAGAGATCATGGATTACTCTAGACAGCTATGGTTTTAGTTGTATCCAGTACATGGGAGAACAGTGATACAACGGCCTCTTCTCTTCATGTAGAGTGGGGCCTTTCTTGCACACTTTCCCTCAGTTTTTAAAGATGTTGGATAGAGTTCTCTATAGTTTAGCTTATGCTACCTCAAAAAAAAAAAAACCTATAGCAATAAGCATTCGGGCACACATCAGGAAAATTTACTAGGGATATCAAACCTTCAAAGTTCAAAACCTCCAGGGCTCCCACATTTCACAAAGATAAGTTTTATTACCCTGTATGTCTCCCAGGTATAAATCCAGACCCCATCTTTGTCAGCTTCCCAAATCTATAAACCGGCACCACACCAGGCCTGCATAAAGAGGTGTCATCTCATGGGAAATTCAGGCCCCAACTGAGGAAAGACTTCCTTCCTACAGCATCCACACATTCCAATTAGAAGCAGGGCAAGGCTGCTGGAATTGGTCTACCTTAAAGGGAACTGTAAAGACTAAGTAATGGGTATTCAGACAGTGCTGCAGAGCCCTGAGTAGATCTCTCTCATGGTTAAAAAGTAAAACGCGTGAGGTCTGAGCATCTACATCTTTAGTCCCTTAGTTTCTGACTTAATCATAACTTACATCATATGTCAAAGAGCTACAGACAGACGCTTCTGGAGGATATGGAGAACCCGTCCTCATCCTTCTGCATTCACTGAAAGGCTAGAGTTGAAGAGGAATCCCAAACTTGTAAACTAATACCCCAAATATTCGAACTAATCAATCAGAAGACAACGTCGTGGCACTGAGAATGCCAGTATCACTCCTGTTTAGGTAAGAAAAAAGACACTAGAACCCACCCATTTGATGCTGGGAGAAGTGAAGCAGGGAGGGGCGTGCCCTAGTAAGCTCTGCACTGGGAAGCAAAGGCAGAAAGGTCATTAAACTCCTGAAATACAGAACGCTCTGGGCAACCTTAGCAAAAGCCACTGTCAGATAGGAAGGCTAAGGGGTTGAGGCTCCTACTACAAAAGCCTGGAAAGGGAAATATACTATTTTTATTTTTAGGGGGAAGACTACATGCATTAGAATATCTTTTGATGGAAATGTGTGGGGAACAACAGTTGCTGCAGCTAATGTCTGTATAACTGTGGGAGGAGGCCAGCATATCGCCAATAAAAGGGAAACAAAATACCTATGTATGTCTGGGAGTTCTGTCACACACACACACACACACACACACACACACACACACGCACACACCATCAGTTCATGCATATGAGAGTTGCTTTTCGCATGTGAGGTTTCGAAATGTAAGGTTTACAAAGACTGTACATGGACTGACCCTGGGCTCCAACCTCATAGGTAGCAATGAATAGCCTAGTAAGAGCACCAGTGGAAGGGGAAGCCCTTGGTCCTGCCAAGACTGAACTCCCAGTGAATGTAATTGTTGGGGGGAGGGCGGTAATGGGGGAAGAATGGGGAGGGGAATACCCATAGCGAAGGGGGGACGGGTTAGGGGAATGTTGGCTAGGAAACCGGGAAAGGGAATGACAATCGAAATGTAAATAAGAAATACCCAAGTTAATAGAGATTTAAAAAAAAAAGTAAGGTTTACCTCTTTTTTTAACCACAAGAGAATTTTTGGTTCCTTTGGGCAAAAAAGACATTTCTACAGTAAATGATCCCATTGTGCAGGAACCAATGTCACAGAATCCTACTCTCCGATAATCCACAGGTTGCCGTCAGATTGCTTGCAGGCTTGCAGTGCAGGATTTCCCGGAGTACGGTCACAGGCTACCTGAGTCTACTCAGATGGAGTATTTTTTGTTGCCCTAGCCTGTCAGCTTCCATATAATGATCCCGATAAACATTCTGGGTACCTGAGATTTTACCAAGTACCATTGAAGTATCTCAGGTGATTATTATTTGGACACATGCTAAAAGCTTGGTTGTGACCAGTGGCCTTACTTCAAGATTCTGGGGTCCTTAGCATCATCCCAAAAAGGACTATGGATCACATCTCTTTTCTCTTTTCCCTTCTTTTCTTTTCATCACCCTCCCTTCCTCCATCTCCCTTCCCTTTCTTTTTTCAAATAGTATTTCTTTCTTTACTTTTTCTTATTAACCTTCAGTAAGCTATAGTAACATTTAAATAGGGCATGATCAATTATTCATAAATACCACGTAATTGTATTTTCTCATCCCCTTCTAACCCACAAGGTATTTGCTACTGCCCTCTGCACCCCTGCCATGATATTCCAAGCTTGCCGGAGGCCGGAGAGAATACCTGATTTTAAATTACAGGCTCCAGAACCACGAGCTGGGCAAACCTTTTAACCTTTATGAGCTAACTGTAGCAGGTCTTTCATTGAAGAATGTAGAGCCGGCTAATACCAAATAGAGTGTAAGCAGCATCAAACTGCTGTCCGCCAACCACTTCGGAATGTATTTCCTATTTTATTTTTCTTAATTTGAATGAGAAATTTCTCAGCATTATTAAGATACAAAACTAGATCTAAAATGACAGATTGATAAACCTAAGTGCGAATATGGAATTTTAACAGCATTGTAGATGTCTTTATTTATAGTAAGTAAAATTCTGGATCAGAAGCTAAATAGTACCCCAGCAGGAGAATCTTAATTCAGTGGGTCACTCACGTGCTAATAGATAAGAATAGTCCTCCAAGTCAATGCAAATTCCTCTCAGACAAAATGTGAGAACATATTTTTTCACATGGCAAAAAAAACCCCTGCAAGCTGTTTATCGCCATCTCAAAATTAATTTTCGATACCGTGCTGACCTTGGCATCTGTCATACATTATACTCTATAATAACGTATCTGAGATAGTTCTCACACTGCTTTAATGTTTTTCTTCGATGGAAAAAGAAGCAGTCCATAATGCAACATTCGATATGTCAACGGACAGTAGTGAATGAAGGGGGAAAGTGGCAGAAACCACCCAAAGCCGTTGTGTAAAGTGTGCGTGTGTGTAGGCATATGCATCCGCCCGTGTTGGGTATGCATACATAGGGATTCAGTTCCAGAGCACTCAAGTGTGGCCTCTCACTTTCTATGACGATGCAGCAAAGCACCATAGATGTCCCTGGAAGACCACGTGTACTCATCACCCTAGCATCCTTTGTTGTTCCTAGGGCAGCCAGGCATCATGACCCCCTCCCCCTTTTTAACTCTTTTGGTTACTGTGGCTCTAGAGGACCATTGCAGAGCCCCCTTCTGAACTCGACCCAAGAATGACTCAATACTTTGATTCTTAGCAGTCCTCTCGCTGTTGAAGAGTTATGCATGGCTAGCCAACTACGTTTCTAAACTGTATCATGACCATTCAATCCCTTTCTCCACATCTAACATCATAACATCCTAAAGTACAGACACGGCCAGCACTCTGCTGTTCATCACCACAGGTGTCTGTCTCTATGTTCTACTATGGGGCTATGCTGAAGCTCTTGCATCCCCTTCTTTCCCCTCATGTCATGTCTCTATTCATATTTCAAAAGTTTCATCCATAAAGACTGTCATTCCTTTTTCCCATCTAGACTTTAAGTCTTTCTCTTCAATGTCTTCTTTGGCTCTAAAGTAGAAACACTCACTTTTATTCTGCCCTCTACACATTCATGTCTCTTCCTTCTCCCACTCCCTTCTCTCCTCCAGCTCTCTCTCTCTCAATGTATCGTCTGCTCTACCTTGGCGCCATTTTTTATGCTCTAACCCTTGTTGCTGTAAGCACTGCATAGCTAGGCCTTTCCCATCTGTCATCACCAATGACAGCCATCAACTATAATAAATGTCATGATGATATTGGACCCCTAAGCCCATATATGTCACCAAACATTCTAGAAGACTCCAAGTCAGGTTTCCCACATTTTTGAAGCTCCCAGCTTTTCATGCACACACGTATACAAGTCTTTTGTGATCTGGAGTCATATAAAAGCACAAAGAAAGACATTTTCCAATGTTCAGAATTGCTCTGACTCTTGGTGTTCAAAACCAAATCAAGATCACAGGACCTAGTCTTCTTCTCTGAGGTAATTTCTCTCTCAAGCTATGCATCAGATGGGCATCCAGCTAGCTGGGACTCTGCCACCAATTCTGTCACTTATATTCCAAATACATCTATACTTCTGTCAAGGCTCAAACATTAAGTGACTGTGAGGTTTGTAAAAGAGCAGTCGATAATTCAGAATAAACATCATCACCAAAACATTTTTTACATAATATCTTTCATGCTTGAAGCCCTTAATTCAAATATGTAAATATAATAAGAAATCTGAGTCCTTTCTACTTAAAATCAGTTCTTCACAGTGACTTCTTTTCTCTACTTCTCCAACAATTTCTCTCTCTTACAAACTAACCTCTGAAATCAATTCCAACATGGTATTGAAAGAAGTGAAAACACTGATTCCAGCTTATGAGGTTGTCTTCAAGACTGAGTAATGTAACAGCCATAAAGCCCTTGGTGTCCTGTCTGAGATAGATCAAGCATTAGTTTATCATGAAAGCCAGATTTAAACTGTAATTGCCCCCCAAGTTCTATAAAGCTCCATCCTTGAAAAATAAGAGTTTAAGTCAAACATAACCCCCTCCCCAAAGTCAGTGTATTTTCTCTAACTTCTGCTATAGTCTGCCTGTCAATCTTTCCACTTAGGCTGGGAGGTTTCCCACCCTGATTCCTACCTTACATAAGGAAAACCATGGTAGCCACAAACAAACAAATGCTCTCAGAAACTGAACAAGGTGATTTCAGTAATTCCACAAGATGCTCTACTCAGACCTCATTTCAAATCGGGTCAAAGTATCTTGATTTCTACTTGAGATGGCTTCCATGCCTCCCACTGAAAACACAGCTGTAAGCTTCCTCTGAATCATGCAAGGAAGGAAACCCCATGGGTTTGAAGTAAAGGCCTGGCCATCTCTGGAGAGAAGGAGGCTGAGTGGGATGGCAAGCTGAATTACTGAAACGGACAAGAAGCGAAGGAAGGACACAGTCAAATCGGAAGTGGTACATCCGCTCTCCTACATACAAATTCAGAATCAGAAAACAACAATGAGAACGTTTCCACCCACCAGAGACCTTCTGAGTAGGCAGAGGGGGACAAACCTCATCCTCAGTGATCACAACAGACCTTGATCTTTCCAACACCTGTCAGTATTTATACCCTCATTAATTATGCCTTAATCCAATTAGTTTCTCTTCAACGGAGGAGCCTTTCAGTTCCATGAGGTGTCCTCTTCTACAAAATGAGTTAAGCAGTACCCCCCAGATTGTCCTCACTATTCTCCTGGTGGATGATAGGTCTTTTGCTTATTGAGTAGTTCACAGAGCAGCTTAGAACACTGCAGACTCAAAGGCCAGGAACTGAGAAGGGGCTGAGGTCAGTCACCCCAAGAGGGGACTAAGGTCACCAAAAAGCCTAAGTCTGTATTTCATCCCAGGTACTGTGGAAAAGAACTTAAAAAGTGATTCTCTGAACTTAGGCCATTTTCATTACTAACTTTAGGTTAAATGCAGGCTGATTATACTCATCAAATGGGATTTTCAAGTCTCCCACACAGCCTCTGTTCAATTCAAGCTCCTCACTTACATAACCTTCTTCTTGGGATCCAATACAGAAATGAATCATAACCAGAAAAGAACAATCTTCAATTCTGACAACATGAACAATGCTTAAGACACTTTTAAAAGGTTATAATCATTATAAAAGTTGAAATGTTAACTTCCAGCAGGGCTGGGGGTGGGCTAACTGAGTCAATGTTAAAGTGCATTGTTTCTCCTGATACCAACAACTGCTTCAAATTCAGCCTTGACACCTCCAGTTGGAAACACATTTGTATGTTTAGACTGTTTTACCTATCCGAGTGGATCAGAGAAGATAATCATCCCTTTACTAAATGAACAAATGTTAGTCTTAGAAACTTGGACATTGCCCAATAATAGCGTTTATATCAAAGAGACAGCAATTCACTATTCCAAAAATTAAGTAAAAATAAGGGTACGCATATTCGGTCTGCATTTGAGGATTCCAAAGCTTCAGTGTTGAAGGCTTTGTCCCCAGCTGGTGGCACTGTTGGGATGACTTGGGCATGAACTTCATGAGATACATTGAAGAGTCCATTGCCGACTGGCTCCTGGGGTGAAGCGGGTCACTGAGGAGATCTGTCTTTGGAGGACACACCTTGTCCCCAGGCCCTCACCCTTCTTCTCTCTGCTTCCTGGCAGTAAGGTAAGCAGCCATATCCCCCCACCAAGGTATCTTACCCATCACAGGCCCAGAAACACACACTCAAGTGCCCAATGACTGAAACCTCTCCAGTCATGAGCCAAAACCAAAGTCCCCTCCTTGAAGCTGATTATGGTCAGTGACCAAAAAATTGACTTTTCTTTGTCTTTTAATGAATTCTGAGACAATGTATTCACCTTGCGGAAAAGGGAAAGTGTGGCTCTTTGAGAATAAGTCTTGTGATATTGCCCAAGCTGACTCTGAACTTGCAATCCTTCTGCCTTACCCTACCAAGTGCTAGGACTTCAGACATGTACAACCATGCCATGCTAGTTCCCTTACATCTTAACAAACACAAGAGAATTCACAGAGAGGGCGCGGGAGGAACTCAATTGTTTTACCTGAAATTAATGCTCTTTATAGGTTGGGGTATTTATTTATATGATTAATGTTTTAAAAACAAAAGGCTTTAGACTGGGGATATTGTAACCCAATATTATAGCATTGGCCTTGGCAGCATGGAGATCATGGGTTAGATCCCTAGTACCACAAAGAATTAAGGATAAAAAGTATAGTCGAATATCACTTAACTACAAATCTAATACTCAATTACGTAGAGTGGTAACCAGGGTTAATAATAATGCTTCCTCTACTTCAAAAGTTAAAGGAGATGGTTTTAAATGTTCTTATTAACAAGACAATGATAACTATTTGAAATAATGGATATGCATACACACACGTGCACACACACACACACACACACACACACACACACACACACACACTTAAAAACTACTTCTGCTACAAATTCTTCACTTGGACCCACAAGATGAATGAAGTAAGCTGATGGCCCAGCACTTTGCATCTGTCTCCTTTGGATTGGGGAAATAAATAAGCTTGACTCTGCCTGTTATTAGTCACTCAAGGAAAACCCATCTAAAAATCTAAGCCGGCGCTTCTAGGCTGGAAGCAGAAAGCCAAGAGCAAGCACAGTGTCTCACTATCAGCCTTTATATCACACTGCAGAGCTCTCAGACACCCAAGGTCTCCATTCTCCACTAGTAAACCTTTAGTCACTGGGATTCCTTCCAGGAAGAGAAGAACCTCCCAGCAGACCACCCCAGGATGAGACCAACCTTAAGCTGAGACAATCGTCTCAAAGGAACTGGATTGTCACCTCAAGCAAAAGGGACATCTGCACAACAGGACCTATGGTAATGACCATGACCCACAGTCTAAGATTGTTTGTGCATACACCTTTTGGTCCTTGCCCAAGTCTTTCCTCTATTCAAACCAAAGCTCATGTCTCATCCCTGAAGATGAGTGGGTACGGGTCCTCCCCATTGTCCCACAATGTCCATTTTGATCAAAATCCTTTTCTTCCTTTTTATCATCTCTGTCTTTGGGACAAGTAGCCAGACCTGACATAGTAGACCTACTATCTTAGGCCAAGATCCCTGCTCCATATGCATGTATCAAAGCATCACATTTCACCCACAAAGATACATAATGATAACAATTAAAAACAAATAGACAAAAATAATATTAAGTTCTTGTGATATGCCACAGTCACGTGTTTTTATGATAGGTTTTTTTTTTTTTTTGGTATAATGAAAATAAATTAAGCCAAACGGTGAAACTGTTAAGCAAATATGAGTAAAATTAAAATTAGATACATAAGAAAATGTATGGCTTGTGCTGTGTAGCATGTCAAACAATTCTACATATTTTTCTTACATTTAAGTTGAGGACTAGATATGAAAATTCTACCTCGAACGCTTCTTAGAAGCTTTTGAAAACAACTTAAGGATATGTGTATTGCTTCTGTTAGCTGATGAAATCGGTGAGCCTACCAAAACGCGGCCCACTCAAAAGTGACTCATCATGACATTATTTCCAGGCATAACCTGAACAATATCTTTAACATATGATCCGAACATAATGAGACCACTTCGGGTGATGGAAAGAATAAGGCGGCACAGCTTGTTAAGCGCAAGGGTTCAGGTGTCACCTTCTCAAGGACAGTTTCTTGATCAAGATTCAGTGTGCGTACAATAAACTACCACCCTTCTAACTTCAGTTTGCCTCTACTGGGAAAAGGTGCTTTGAAACACCTTGTTCTCTGTCAGCAAAACTAAAATTCACCTGATGTATCTGCTTTCTAAAACTTAACAGCCACAAGCTTTATAGCAATGTTTATTCCCCTCTCTCTCTCTCTCTCTCTCTCTCTCTCTCTCTCTCTCTCTCTGTCTCTTCCTCCCTTTCCTTCCTTTTTTTCCTCCTCTATCCATCCCTCCCCCACACACACACACATGGCCTTTCTGTTTTAGTTAATCTACTTAAAAGTATTCCTTTGACTTCCTTCACATGGTGTTGTTATGATCTGTCCCAAAAGGGTATCGCACACTCCTGACGTATAGTCACCCAAAAATGCTTTCAGAAATATAAATAAATAAATAAATAAATAAATAAATAAATAAATAAATAAATGGAGAGTTTTCAAGATCAACAAAATGGAGAGACTTGGAAGAGAGGGGGCAGGCAGGAAGGCACATGCACCTGGTCCTCAGAAGTGTCACAGATCTACTGTTCTCTCCAGGAAAACGTCACTACACCCTTTCTCAATTGGTTCACATTGGCCACATTCTATGGCAATGGCAGAGTCATGTAAGCAACACACAGAGCAAGTCTAAAGAGAGGGTGAACTATGTCTACCTCAGGCACTGTACCATAGGCTCGTGTGAATCATTCATTGCTCAGAGTAACCTATGAGGTAGAGAGCCAGGCATCCAACACTGCTTCCAATGTGGATCCTTACCCAGTTTGCCTTGTTATGGATAGTGTGTAAAATGAGCCTTGTTAGTCTCCCTGACTTAGATTATCCTAGGTCAGCTGAACGGAATGCTGAAATGAGTAATAGCTCCATCACTACCTGAAGCATCTGAATGAGCTGAGAGGAAGCAAACCCACAGAACCAGACAGAACAGGAAGCGGCGCTAAGCCCACCTTGAAGCGTTCTGAACTGATAACCGGGTGCTAGGTAGGAAGGTGCTGGAGGCAGAAGCTGCTGTCTGTGGGTTCCTATTTTTGGCATTGCCACTGAGAAATTCAGGCAGCCCCGAATTGGCATTGGTTGAGTTCCTCTGAGAATTGGTTTCCCCATGTTGAAAAAGTTACTTTAACAGCCAAGGATGCAAATTGAGCCTTGCTACTCTTCCTGACGTGGATTATCACAGGTATGAAGCTGTACTGCGTGAAAGCTAGGTAGGGAAGTCAGTTAAATAGAATCCTAGAGGTGAATCTCAGGCCCTTTTCACTCTCCTGCCAGGCACTCTCAGCCCAGACGCCCCCTCCTAGCCTCACACTGGGAAAGGCACCCAGAGGCAAACGTCCTTACTCTTGCCTATCACAATGGATACATTTCCCTTTTCATAATTCCATTTCACTGAGACAAAATACCTGCTTCAAGACAAACTCTAGGTAAGCCAGCTGGATCAAATAAAAGCCTAAGACATGAGTCATGCCTCTCTTGCAAAGAAACATTCAGCCATGCAGAGAGAACCTGGGAAAAACTCATCCTCAGACGCCCCACTTGAATTGCACTAAGGAAGAGTTCACAAGGAGGAGTCTTCCATAAGCCAGGAATGTGGAGCAAAGCAAGTCAAACACACCACCCACACAACCAGTGTATCTCAGACAGGAAGTTAATGATGGCCATACATCAGCTTGAAGTACTTCAAATCACCCAGGTGTCCCCTGACAGAACTTTGAGAAATGCAATTATTCATCTTCTTTCAACGTCATCCTTCGAAGCCCAGAGGTAGGCAACGTTGAGGTTAGGCTAAATAAGCCTGTGAAAAACAGACTACAGACTATGGAATACATGTGGTCTTTACAAGTGTCTTTATCTGATGTTCTACTTTCCCCAGAACTTCACAGTTTCTAACCCATTTCCTGATCTGTGCTCACGGTCCAGTCCCAATGGCCTTCCTGTTTCCTCCACCAACACTCTGTGTCTTCAGCAACAAGTTGACTCAGTTGCATAGGTAACAACATTATAGAAGCTAGAAATCCTTGACTTGGGCTAAGAAGACGGTTCAGAATGCGAAGGTACGTGCTACTAAGCCTGAAGATCTGAGTTGGACTCAGTGACCCATGTGGTCCTGGAGAGAACCAACTTTCAGGAGTTGTCCTCTGATATCATGCGTGTATGCTAATAAGTAAATCTACTAAAAAAAATGTTTAAGAGGAATCCACAATGATATAGTGTGATATACGTACTTTCTAATGGTGGAAATCCTAGACAAAATGGCTAGGAACTGGAGAGAGGAGAGACCTTTCCAGTCTCCTTCAGTCACCCCTATGAACCAGTGAACAGCACAAATCAAAATCTCCTATGAGAGGAACATTGGGTGGGAGGGGAGTGGGCAGTAGAGTAGCACAAAAGAATGAGAAAGCCAGGGCTTAGCCAGCACTAGCCTCTCTATGGCTTCACCCAAAGCAGGAAATTGCTGTGCTGCTCCATGCCTCTCCTGCACCGGTGTCCAGGCAGCAGGCCAACTCACTAACCCCTTCCCTGGCCTCGCGCAGACCGCATAGACAGGCTCCCCTGGCCCCACCGTAACCCTAGCTGGCTCAAGAAGCTGGCAGAGGCCACGTCTGTGCTATTTAAAGCTATAAGCAGCTACTGTGGCTGCAGATGAGCTGCTTTCACAGGGAGAGAGAGGATAAGGCTCCAGGCATGGATCTTAACAGGCACTAGGGAATCCACTCACCTGCTGAACCGAGGAGCCCAGATTGGAAAGACAACAGCTCAGCCTCTTTCACTAATTACCAGCACTCTCATCTATACCCCGCATCTGGTAATTCTGTTCAAAGTCAAATTGCTTCATTACAGACTCTCTCTGGGCTAAGTTTAAAATGGGAGCAGAGACCTACAAAGTCAACCTGCATGTCTCATGTAGTCAGTGCAAGGTCACTGTCTGAATCACTGAATGGATGGAAACAAAGAGCTCCGACGCCTGAACTGTGCTCCCTGCATCCCCCAAATCCAAATTTCAGTCTCTAAATACAATAAAATGATATATATATATACAATAAAATGATATATATATACATATATATATCATATTAAAATATCCATATGGGTTATTTTTTGTAATGGTATACACAGCTTTGTATGTATTATGTATTTGTATAAAAAAGGAATATGTTTGTACATAGAGACATGCATATGTGTATCTGTGTTTAATTTAAATTGCCTAAGTGGAATATTAAGGAACTTCACCCGGCATCAGAATAAAATAATGATCACAAGTACAGGCTCTGAAAGCAGGTGGCCAGGCGTTTTGTGAAACCTGATAAGAGTCTCGATTCTCTGGGTTCCCCGTTGTGGTGGTTTAAATAGGAATGGCCCCAATAGACTCATGTGTTTGAATGCATGGCCCATAGAGAAAGGCACCTTGTCAGAGTAGGTGTGGCCTTGGAGAAACTGTCACTGTGAGGACAGACTTTGAGGTCTCCAATGCTCAAGCTGTATGCCCAGCCCAGTGTGACCCACAAACTTCAGCTGCTCCCTTCAGAAACTGTTAGCCAGCTCCAGTTAAATGTTTTCCTTTATCAGAGTTGCCTTGGTCATAATGTCCCTTCACGGCAACAAAGCCCTAACTTCGTGAGTGTCGATACTCATCTACACACCAGAACTTTTGACAATATTAAAACCATTTCTACAAGGATAACTGCCCTGATGCTCATCCGTTTTAGCTAGAATGAATGGAATAACATTTATAGTAGCTAAAACAAAGGAGTTCTCTCCTAGAGCTACAGGTACCTCAGCTATTGCTGACACTCTAGCTCTATAATTTCACTCTTCTCTTCCTTTGCAAAGACACTATTTCTAGGAAAGGCCTACTGATCCCTTAGAACAGCTCAACCAGCCCTTCTCCCAAGAACCCTTCCAACCCCAGCCCAAGTCACTTAACCTAACACTTCATTTTAAAGTAGTGGCCCTTTCATTATAGCACTGTGACACCTTTTCGTTATTCACTCGGTTGAGTGGCTGCAAAAGCATGGCAATGTTTCCATGTCTGAACTCCATGGCAGTAAGGTCTACACCTCCTTTGGCTCCCTGGTGCATCCACGGCATTCACATATTAGATGCTCAGTAAAAAACTGACTGACCGAATGCTTCAGTTCCACTTGATCCAGGTCTCCTCATGCCCTGAGAAAGTAAAAATTCAGTCACAAGAACATACGGAGTCATGAGAGTGAGTCTAAGTGATAAAGGTTAGGGAATAAACGTGGCTGTCTACCCAAGACCTGAACAAGGACACCACCAACAGACATGCTAATGTGGATAGTGGAGGGGAAGCTCACAAGGAACCCTAGACAAAGAGCTACAGGCATATCCGTTCTTCCTTAAGAGGCTTTGTTCTTTAAAGGCAAAATGGTCAAAGGAACTAGGAGTTACAAATGCACAGTTCCATGTACCAAAGGGGAAGGAAGGAGAAGGGCTGTGCGCTCAGGACATTTTGTTCAGTTAAAGATGCTGAAACTCTGGGGATGCAGTAGACAGGTTAGTGTCAGGGACTGGTGCCCTGGGTCTTCACACAGTCAATAGTTGTGATATTTACTGTGCATTGACTACATGAGAAATCGGCTTTAAACAAGCAGCGTATCCATGCTCCGGACTCAGAAATGAAAATGTCAAGGCTGCAATAGTGACAACCTTAACTGAGAAGTTAGCATTTCAGCGCACAGCATTACTTCAAAAGAATTAGTCCAAAGTATAAGGTTCTTACAAAATGTGAAACTTTCTCTCCTTAAAACAAACAAAAACAGGTCGCCATGGTGATTTGCTATATTTCTTTTGTTTAATAGCAATTATTAACACTGCTGTTATGTACTAGTACCTGTAAAACTCAATTGGGGGTTGAGGTCAAGATAATGTCACTCCGGAACTTATGTGGGAAAGAAAGAAAATGAAAGGTGAAAGAAGAAAAAGAAAGAAATCAAAAGCTTTGAAATATGATTAATGTGGGTAAAATCCACTCATATGAAAGACTGGCAATTCTAAATCTTAACTCTTTCATGTTCACACATCAGTCTTCAGTTCATGAGTATTTACAGGTAAAATTAAAGAAAACAAATAAAGGTTCTTATAACTCATCTCTCACAGGGGCAATCAATCCTCAATTCCAAATTTCACACTGACCTTTAATATTAATTTGTTGAGCAGAAACTCAATCGTCAATAGTCAGAAATACATGGAGTTTTGTCATAAGTGCTACAAGCCCCACCCCCAACAAATGTCTCCCACAGACAACAGCATCAACAAGATTAGAGCTACAGACAGCCATGGACACACTAGACTGACTTCTCTGGCCTAGATAGAATAGCCAAGAAAACCATCTCTGAAAACTGAATTCAACACATAACGATGTCTGTTAACTTCTAGATATTCTACTTGGAACTCTATCGAAGACTATTCTGAGAAGAAGTAGCAGGCCAGAGACAGGGAAAAATAGGCTGTTTACAAAAGAAAACAAACAAAAATCAATAGAAGGGCCAAATATAAATATAAAATAAAAACTAGAAAAGGACTATATCACACTAGCAGGTGAGTCTTGCAGTATTACCCTAGAGCATGTGAGAAGTACAAACCCTGAGGTCCCTTGTGACCAAACCAATCCAAACCTCCTCTGTGATGCCCTTCAGAGAATTCTTGTGTTTGCAAGGCTCCATATGGAGAACAAGGAGCCTTCAGCTGAGCTGCACAGTGAAATCATCCACGAGGTTCTCAATCTCCAAATGCTGGCCTCTACACAGATCCGATCAACCTGTTCCTCTGAAGGGCTGGGACTGGGCTGGGGTTGCGGCAGCCATGCTTCTTGGGAGGTTTGTTATATATGAGACAGTGATTACTGGACCTGTTGTCTTAGGGTTTTTAAAACTATGGCATTTAGTCTGACTTTACTGGGAAGCCACTTGAAGGGCTTATAAACAGAAGAAAGTTGGTTGAATTCGGACATAACATTTGAGTTCAGTGACAGATACACAAAGGCAAAAATGGACCAAAAGAGCTAGCAAGCAGGTCCCTATAACATCCAGGGAAGAGATCACAGTGGTCTTAACAAGGCTATCTATCAACCTGGAGATACGGTAAGATTCAAATCAGAATTTCTTTTAAAAAAAAAATCAAATGTAATGTAGATTTAGTAGGAAAGATGAGCTAAGAAAGAAGAATCTAGAATAAGCTTCAATTGTTGACCTAAGTAAAAAGTATGTCCATTTCTTTTCAGAGAAAGGCACAGTGCAATGGTAATCGAGGATCCATCTATAGCCCTATTCAATTTGTCATCTAGCTCTGCTCCATTTCATGTTTCAGAGGAGATGCAGAAAGGCAGTAACATACACAGGCAAGTCAAGGGGAAGGTTAGGGCCAACACATCCCAGAGCCATCACTGTGGAGATGGGACTCAGAGCCATAGAGTCAGATGGGATGGTCTGGACTGAACGCATAGACACAGGTGAAGGCTGAGGAAAAGCATAAAGCAAGTATATTACAGACTGCGTGCTTGGTGCACAGGGACCTGAGAGGACAGACGGTCCTAGACTGCTAAAGCACAGGATAACTGACAATCCCAAGAACAGCTATACTCAAGACCCGGCCCACTATCCCTCGGTAGGAGCGAAAAGGCTTTTGAAACTCACAAGTACTTCTTGGAAACTCACCACCACTAAAACAATACAAACAACCACCTCAGAGCACACCAGGAAGTACTGGCCTGAATCCCAGGAGGAAACCAGGGCTGGAGACATGTTAAAAGACGGTTCAAATTCACCGAGCTTCTGTGTTCTACTAGAACCTGATCACAGCCCCTGAAGATGGCACTCATGTGGGATTCCAAGGAATGTGGAGCGTCCAGCCAAGGGGTCTGAGGGGAAGTTGTAATTGGACATACTCAATTCAGTCTGAGGCTGACAGGTGCCGAGTCTAGCTGGCTGGGATGATGACAGAGCAGTGGGCAAGGGCCAAGACGGTATTACAGACAACAACAACAACAACAAAAATGCCAACTAGCAAAAGAACTAGCTGATATAATGGTTATTCTTGACAACATCTGGAATTAACTAACACCCAAGCAGCCGGGTACACCTGTGAAGATTTTTTTGTTTTGTTTTGTTTTCTTAATTAAGCCATTTGAAGTGGGAAGAATCACTTTTAATCTGGTTCTTTTGAGTTGATAACATACCCCTTTAATCCAGATCTTTTTGAGCTGGGAAGATCCACCCTAAACCTGGACCATGCTTTCTGTGCGCAGCACACATGTGCTCATGTGCACATATATTTATCATGAAAGAAGGAAGCTTGCTTGCTCTCTTTGCCTGCTTGCTCTTCCTCTCACTGGCAAATCCATTCCTTCACTGGCATTAGAGCCTTCTTGGAGATTCCAGAGTATACTGAAGACCAGCTAAGGCATCCACTCTCAAGGATTGATTAGCTGTACTGGATTCTCAGACTGTCCAGTGGTAGACAACCATTGCTTCACTAGCTAGACCACAGCCTGTAGGCCATTCTAATAAAACCCGTACATGTACATATGTTCCTCTAGAGAACCCTGATTAATACAGCCAAGGAAAACAAGCATGGCATTATGGCTTACTTATAAACAAGGAACAGACAAGTGTTAGAGTCTGGTACTCAGTGAGAAAAGATTAGAATTTAGGACCCTTTGCAGAATTAGTAGATCTGAAACTCTGGGGTTGTGTCCATAAATCTATATCTTCGTATGCTCTCCAAGAGGTTCTGATGCCCTCAAAAACAAGGACTGTCTTTCACCTGGTGGGACATTCATCAAATGCAACATGTGAGAAGTTTTCCATCCAGGGGCGTGACATCTGTATCCTGGAATGACTGGCATGTCCCTAATGGCCCATCTATGGGACAGTTTCTTCTAATTCATAATAACGAATTAGAATAATGATCGTGTGTGTGTGTGCGTGTGCACTTTATAATGGCTATATTTCCTCACCCCATTCAGAAATCAAGCTAAACTGTACTAGCAGTCAGGTTCCTTGGAGCCTTTAAGAACACAGGATTTTCATGCTTTAGTGGATTAAAAATCACTATCAAAACAATGGGTAGTGTGTTATTAGAAAGTAAGCATATCTCAGAGTCTGGAAATATAAACACGCAGTCATCCAGCTTCCACTCCAGACCATGAGTAAACAACCAACACTTGTCATTACTCATTAGCTAGGGTCAGTATGAGGCTAGGATCTCTCCCCTGGCTAGGAATGCGCTGTCTGTGAGGACCGAGAACACGAACCCTAACTGCTGAGTCAGAGAAGTCCTAGAAGGAACATCGGGAAGCTAACTGTCATATCTCCAAGTTGTAGTTTCTCGAAGCTACAGAAATCTATCCATAATGAAAACTGGGAATGTCTGCAACTGTGTCATGAGACCCAACAAAATGGACTGGGTAGGGGGTCCATGAGTGCATAAACTGTCTCACAAGAAGGGTAATCAGTGAGTAGACACAGTGTGTAATCTTCACTCATTGGGACTTTGACCAGCAATTTTATATTATTTGATGACTATAATGTAAAAATAATAGAGGTCAATCAACAGGTAAACTGCTTGAGTCTGATCCCTGGAACCCTTATAATGGTAGACGAAAAGAACTGATCCTACCAAGTTCTCCATATACATACCATGGCCATGCATACTCATAGCAGCAGCAGCACATGATATTGGGAAAACAATTCACCAGAGTAATTTGCCAGGTCTACTAAATGTTTCAAGATATAAGGTTAAGCAAGTGAACAAAGAATACATTGATCGGGCTGGGGAGATGGCTCAGCAGTTAAAAGCACTGGCTGCTCTTCCAGAGGTCCTGAGTTCAATTCCCAGCAACCACATGGTGGCTCACAACCATCTGTAATGGGATCCGATGCCCTCTTCTGGTGTGTCTGAAGATAGCTACAATGTACCCATATACATAAAAAATAAGTAAATCTTAAGGAAAAGCAAGAATACAGTAATGTAACTGACACCCCAGTCTTAAGTATATAAAAGAAAAATAGCACAGTAGAATGAAAACTATGCCGATTTCAAGGCATTATCTTAGATTAAAATGTCTTTTTTTTAAAAGGGTGAATTATAAAATGAGATCCTTCCCTGAAAACTTTATATCAGTGGTTAGGAGCTCAGAACAAATTCTTTGCCCATCCTTATGTGCGAAGACTAGATGTGGTCCCACAGTTGAAGCCAAAGTTAGCAGTGAGGTGCAGCTGACCAAATAGAGATCTCATGGCGACTTTATCTGGACGCACATCGCTACGTTAGGTCTGTACTCTTACCCTGGCAGCCAGTGAATACCCTCCTCAGAGCCAGGTATGCAACTTGAAGAACTGTACAAAGCTGGTCAGAAAAGCTTGAAATATTGGCAGACTCTAAGCAAGATCAAATATCTTGATTTTCCAAGGGAGGCATTACACTAAACAGCCAAACCGCCATGGAGAAAGCCCGTTTATTCACAGGCAGAGCTAAATAAGATGCATCCCACAGTACTTGCACTGCTGACGTCTGCTCATATTCTCTCAGGAGTTGCATGCTCTGGAGCTTACCTTACGACAGGACCCAGCTGGGGTCTACTGAATCCTGAGCAAGAAGCAATACAGTTCTCTTGTCCCACACATATCTACCTTTCGGGGGCTCGCCAGACGGAGAAGTGGGCCTTCCAGAAATTGCCTACATATTTTAAATTGGCATTAGAAAATCCTGCTAGGTCCACAGAAACTTGCTACAATCCCCAAAGACTGTCTTGATAATGCCGTGCAAGTATAAAACTCAATTCCTCAATAGCAGGCGCTATGTAGCCCTGTGTGCCTCTGTCTCTGCTTTTAAACTGCACCCAGAGGGGTCAAGAAGGCACTCATTGATCTTCCCTAGGGAAGACCACAGCCGTTGGTTATGCAGTGCCAATGGTCAGCCCTGAAAACATACATACAAGTAACAGACTCAACAAGTTAGATTTAGGAAAATACATGTATACACATTTACATATGTGCATACAATAATAATAAGTGAATAAAGAGGCCATGAATTTGAAAGAGAGCAGGGATGGTATACAGGAGGGTCTGGATGAATGAAAGCAAGGAAAACTATTGCAAGTAAATTATAATCTCGAAATAACAAGAATAAATTAGCTGTAAAAAAAAAAAAAAAACAAGAATCTTACCTCTTACCTTGATATTTGAAAACAAAGAATCTTGTCATTATTTCCATAATAATAAAACAAATGAGAAAGGAAAAATTACAAACAGAATGCACACTCCTCGCCAGGTTCTTGGCTGTTTTTATTTGTCATAAAAGACTCTAGACCAAATAAAAATAAAGATAAGGTAGACTGTTAACCACCATCAGCAGAGAAATGAGATACAAAATGAACACACTGAGAAAGACCATCGGAATATGACCCCCGGGAGCTGGGACAGTGGCTCGGTCAATAAAGGTCTTGACGGAAAGCATAGAGTCTGAGTTCAGATCCCCAGAGCTCACAAAACAGGGAAGAGGGGCAGTACACACCCATAACCTCAGTGCCAAAAGAAGAGTCCTAGTAATAACAATACCTGTCAACCCTGGTTCTGTGAAAGACTATTTCAAAAGCTGAGGTAGAGAATGGCTGAGGAAAGACAGCCAACACAAAACTCTGGCATGCATGTGTGGGTACACACACACACACACACACACACACACACTGGGAGAGAGGGAGAGGGAGAAGGAGAGAGAGAGACAGACATACACACACATATACCCACAGAGACAGATACACACGTACAGTGACAGACACACATACACACAGAGACACACACACACAGAGAGAGAGAGAGAGAGAGAGAGAGAGAGAAAGAGTGACAGACAGACACAGAGACACACAGAAACAGAGACAGACGGAGAAAATATAACATCCAATGCCATAGAATTCCTTCTATCTCAAAACCATCTCAGGTTATGACTCCTAACTTGAAATATATGCCTACAAAGAGCCTTGGAGGAGTAGCAACATCACAACCTTGACTTCTCTGACATCTCTGAAACTGGGGGGGGGGGTGAGTTATGTCATGTCACTAAAGGAAACATGTCTGCATCAGAGGCTGCTCTGCTGGGCAGTCCAGTTACAATAAAATAATAAACTGCATCAAACCCAAGTGTTGCTATAATGTGAGCTTTGTCACGCTTACCTTCCCTCTGTTAACTGAAGAATCTAGTAAGAGGAATGAGAAGTTTTACTTCACAGTTATAGGTGTGCCCCTCAGAGGGACTATTAACACAGGCCTACTTGAATCAAATAGGAAAGAGACCTGAAATTGACAAGGAATTTCCCCCTAAAAGGCTTTACTGCATAGAAGTCTGTTTTCTAAAAATGCATCCACAGACTGAGTTGGGTGATTGCAGTACATTTCATTTTTCAACCTTAATTATTAATGTTATTAATCAGAAAATATTAAAATAAATAGTCCTAAGCAAAGAAAGAAAAGAAAAAGTCTCGAGTAACAGTCTTTGGTTTTCTGGGGCTTCAAAGACATTCCTTCCGAATGGGTGCTTGATCTGACAGCACCCACCCCCACCTCTCTGAAGGAAAGAGACGGACAGGCTAACTGGCCTACTGAAGGTACTAAGGATAGCAAGTAGTGGAAGGACAGTACAGTTTCTGATATAAAACTGTGTCCACTCCCAACGGGGTTTGTTTCCCTCAGCCATTGTGTAAAATGCTTGAGTTATCTAATGCCATTTTTCAAACCACACTCCTATAAAATATCACAACCAGGCAACGCTCATCTACTTTTCATCCTCACTGCTTTCTTGATTCAGACTCCAAAACTCTACAGAATTATGTCCTGAGCATTTTAAGATATAATAATGGATTCTGGGATACTGAAGCAGGAGGCAGAAGTCACCTCCTGAATCAAGATGCTAAGCACCCAGGAAAGCGTGTAGGTCTCAGGATTCTCTTGAAGGTGAGCAACTTCCAGGAGAAAGCAGGGTGATGCTGAGCTCATAGCAGCAGAATAGCTAACATTACACGTCAGTCCTGAATCAGTGACAGACGTCCCTTGCACGAAGCTCACCCACACCGGGTAAGCACCAAGCAAATGCTTGGAATCTGGTCTGATCACAGAGGGCTGCCACTGTGCCCAGATCGACTCTCACTGCCCTTTTGTCCTGGTACCCTTCCCATCTGGCTGAAGTGACTTCAAAACAAAAACAGACAAAACAAAACAAAATCAGCACATCTTTTCCACATTTTAATTTATCTTGTACATTTGTGGCAAACCCAACACTGACTATTTCAAAGCAAATGCTTAAGTGGAAAAAATTAGAAGGTCACCATATATACTTGAGGAAAAGAGAGGCTGAGAAAACAAACAGATGATAAAAATGTTAAAGTTTCCCAGTCAGGAAAGGTAGCTTGAGGCTACACAGCTCCAACCATTGAGGAACTCAATTTTGAACTTGAATGACATTATCTGGGCCTTGAAAGGATGCAGGGAGGTTTTGTGGACCTAATAGGATTTTCTAATGCCAATTTAAAATGTAGGCAATTTCTGGAAGGCCTACTTCTCCATCTGGCCATCTCCTTAAAGGTAGAGGATGTGTATGGGCCAAGAGGATTGTGTCGCTGCTTGCTCAAGTGTCATTTGACCATGGCAGGATCCATCTTAAGACAGGTTCCAGAGCGAGTGACTCTCAGAGAGAAACCCTTCTGCTTGACGGGATAAAAATGAGCAAACCTGGCAACTATGGAGATGGAATGAATCTGAATTTTGGAACTGCAGTATGATTAGATTGAAATATATAATATAAAAAAAATCACATAGAATACTAGGAAACAGAAAGTGTGGGTTATTTGAAGGGATAGAAACAAAGCCAACAGACTATATCCAAAAGCCCCAAAGGCAAATCTAGTAGACAAGGCAAAGGGGAGATGTAGGAACTAGGTAGGCAGACGAGATTCATACATACATAACCAGACACACAGTACATCCTCAGTAGGGTTATCAGCCATCATTTCCAATAAGAAGTTTTACAGATCAAAGAGCATGGGCATACATAGTCAACATGTTAAAAAAATAATGTCTGAATAACTGACTGAGGGTTGCATGTTTTCAATGGTGAAATTGTTGGTAATATGTCTACATGCCTCTAAACAAGTGCTCATCCATGTAACTCTACCCAGCTGTAATCACTGTCATTGGGTCACATGAGAAGAAAGAGAAGAGAAGAGAAGAGAAGAGAAGAGAAGAGAAGAGAAGAGAAGAGAGGAGAGGAGAGGAGGGGAGAGGAGGGGAGAGGAGGGGGGAGGAGGGGAGGGGAGAGGAGCAGAGGGGAGAGGAGGGGGGAGGAGGGGAGCGGGGGGGAGAGGGAGGAGGAGGAGGGGAGGGGAGGGAGGGGGGGGGGGGGAGGGGGAGGGCCGCCGAGGGGGAGGGGGAGGGGAGGGGGGGAAGATAGACATGAAAGGACAGAAGGATGGCTGGAAAAAAGGAAGTTAATAAGAGTCAGGTATAGACCAGAGGGTAACAGGGGAGACAAATAGTACTGATATATGGACATGTATGAAAATGCCATGATAAAGCCCGTTATTGTGAATAATTATATGCCGACAAAAACATTAAAGATAGAAATGTGAACAAAGAGTTCTATGTTCAGAAAAACTGTCTTTTGAAATCAAGGAAGAAGTTAAAATAATCTAATAAACAAACGCCAAGAGAATGTTTTACCATTAGATTCCATTTGCACGAAACTACTGACAGTCAGATACAGGTTGAAATAAAAGAATAAAAAGCATCCAGCTGAAACCATATGAAAAAATGAGAGCAAAATCATGCCTGGTGCTGTGAACTAGCCAGCTAACCAGGGCAAGTGAGGTCACAGACCTTGGAAGAGAACCTACTACTGTCACCTTACTTGACCAGTGTGATTGCTAACTTCACTCTAAAGCTTATCTGTATAACCACAGATAAATGAAGCCCACATCCCTTATCAAAGGACCTTCCCTTTACAGCAAATGGATTCCAGTACAGAAAAGCACAACAGGTCAAAATGCAGAGATCTGTGGCTTAGCCAGAGCCCGGCACCAACTGATATATCCACAGCAGAACTTTTGCACTGAAGGGTCAGAGGATTTAAAAGGAGTGGGGGTTGGGCATAAAGAGTATAAGAGGTAAAGGAGCATAGAGTTTACTGTGAGAAATGTGTCTTCTAGAAGTGTCAGGAAAGCTTGACTCATGATATGCTAACAATATGGTTGCCTAAGCAAGGTCCAAACAGTGATAATATCAATAGGCATGTTAATACAGAACAGAAGAAATCACATACGGTCCTGACCCTAGACAAAGAACTATGGGCAAACAGTGAATGCGAAGAGCATTAGCCTCTCCCAGGGATGAGATTCTGGCTACTGAAAACAAAGTGGTCAGCCTGAAATCACAGAGACACCAGCCACATTAAACGGAGTCAGCTGGTTTACTTATATATTTATGCACTTAAATACATGGTAGTAAAAATAGTTGGTAAGGGAGAGGCCGTCAATTTGAAAAGAAACTTAAGGGAACACATGAGAGGGGTCCCGGGGAGGAGACATGATGGGGTTGGAGGCAAGGAAGAAATACAAAATTATATGAATTCTTAAAATTTTAATAAAACAATTTAAAAATAGATTAGTGAGTTTAGTTTTTTTTTTTTTTAAATTTCTAGACATAAAATGCTAATAATCTTTTGTGACATCCACAAGTGAAAGAACCAACAAAGTTAGTAAAGGAACAGTTTCTATATTTTAACCCTGTTAAAGTAAGTTCAAAACAAGGGGTTATAACTTTAAGATGTTAGATGTAACCTCCATAGTAACAACGAAGAGTACAGCTATAGGATATACTCAAAAGATGATGATCAAGGAATTAAAATATTTTGCTGCAAAAAGAAAAACTCCTAAACATAAAATAACAATGTGGGAAATGAGAGACAATAACAGCTATCAACCATTGAGATAGACATCAAAATTAAGACCGTCCCTTATCAGGAATTAATATAAATGTAAGTGGGCTAAATTCCCCAGTCAAGACAGAGATTGACAGAACAAATTTTCAAAATGAAAACAGGGTTTGGAGACAGGGCTCAGTGGTTAAGCATCTTGGCTGTTCTTCCAGAGAACCCAGCTTATATTTCTACCCATGCATGGTGGCTCACAACTGTCTATAACTCCAATCTCAGGGGTCCCAGTACCTTCTAGCCTCCTCTGGCAATGTATTCACAGTGTTGCACAAAGTAGACATGTAGGCAAACACATAAACATAAATGGGTTTAATTTTAAAGAAAATAAATAACCAAGGCTGCCCACTCTGTATGTGGGATATCCAGTGGAGTGTAAGACATCAGGGAGTCATGGATGAAGCCCATGACGCTCCAGCCCTGTAATCCATCACTGAATGTGGACAGGCCCAGTGTTGTACAGGTAGAGTACAAGTAGATGCAGATGCTATGAGCTGGGGGCTAAACTTAGCTGGTGACAAAACAAAAACACACGATAATGGGAGAGAGATACACTGGGAAGAGAGAGGTGGTGGACAGTAGGATAACAGAGAGAGGGCACTGAAGAAGAACAAAGTGCATTATACACACGAATAAAACTGTCAAAGGAATTAATTAAAAGGGGAGGGGGAAGAGAAGGTGGGGGTAAAGAAGGAAGAGGAGGAGGAAGAGGGGGTGATAGGAAGAGGGGGAAGAAGAGGGGAGAGAGAAATAGGAGGAGGGGAAGAGGAGGAGAAGAAGAGGAAGAAGAAGGAGGGGAAGGGGAAGGAGAAGGAGAAGAAGAAGGATATGAACTAACACGTGCAGTATGAACTAAGAGTTCCTGGAATTGCTATACCAGAATCCTGTAGACTAGGCGGTTTAAGCAGCAGAAGTATGCATCAGCTATAGAGGCTGGAAGTTCCCCCTCCCAGAGTTGCTAGTTTTGGCTCTCCTGGGGCCTTTCTCCTTGGCTTGTAGACACCTTCTCCTCCTCA
The DNA here is from genome assembly GCF_011064425.1 of Rattus rattus. Taxonomy (NCBI): domain Eukaryota; kingdom Metazoa; phylum Chordata; class Mammalia; order Rodentia; family Muridae; genus Rattus; species Rattus rattus. Next base: position 3,280,306 of record NC_046164.1, read on the forward strand.
TATCCTCCCCTGACCTTCCCTCTTTGCCTGCCTTTGTCCTAATCACTTCCTCTTTTTAGAACATCAGATTAAAGCCCACTCCAATGATGACTTTTTTTTTTCTTAATCACCTAAAATGTCCTTTCTTCAAATACAGTCACTTTCTGGGCTCTTGTAGGTGAAGATTTCAGGATAAGAAATTTGGGTGAATGTATAAGTCAGCAGATAACAATGTGTGGGCTGTGGGGCCTTATTACATCACAGGAAATTTCTAGCCAGTTTAAGAGTTTAGGAAATACCCTTCTAAGTTCTTCATAGCCTCAAATGAACTCAACACCATACACAGCGTTCTTTGTTTCTCAGGACCGTCTCATTAGACAAAGGATTCCCACTCACAATGAGTTCTTTCCTGCTAAAGGTTAGGCGATCAAAGTGCCCTCCTAGCTTACTGCAGACCTCAGACTCAGGTCTCCTCTGTCGATTTTAATCCTACAGGGAACACTCAGGAGAACCCATTGGTCCCTTTAGAGAAGAATGGAAAACATCGAGGAAGAGTCTCAGGTGGGCCCTTCCTTCATTTCATCAAAGCTCTTCCTAAAAGTCATGTGTGTTGACATCGGTTGCAAATATCAATGGTCATCTGAAAAATTTGGGGCAAGATAGAATAAAAGAAAGCATGTATAGTAAAACAAAGCAAAAAGCATAATTCAACCATATCACGTTTATAAGAAAATCACTTCAGATCCAAAGACATAGGTTAATATTGAAAGGAAAGCCCATCTCACAGATGAATAATGGGCAAAACAGACTTTCCAAAGCAAGTTACGAGAAATAAATGAAGATGTATGCTAATAAAAACATATTTGACAATCATAGATATTGACACATGAAATCACAGGCCATGCAAACATATAAAAATGGAAGCACTGAAGGAAAGCAAACTCAGGTCCACTATCACAGTTGAAAACATCAATAGCTCATACTCAGTGATGAACAGAACAGCCAGCCACAGAAGGAGTATGAAAATTAAAGCAACAGCTACAATGGACCCTTGAATACAGGGATGAGGGATGTTAGCCCCGAAAACTGAAAGGTCTCATGGAGCTGGAGATGTGGCTCAGTGATAGAGTGCCTGCCTGAAATGTATGAGGTACTTACTAGGTTCTTGGCCCTGACCAAGAAAAGGGGAAGAAGTGAGGGAGGGATGGAGAATACTCATAGACCATCAGCTCCATAAAAGCTTAACTATTGGTAGCTTTCAAATGACTGGAAATCTTAACAATAACAGTCAATTACCACATACTTCATATTAAATCTGATTTTAAAAAAGCCAAGATCCTGGAGAGTTAATTTCCTTTCTCCTGGACTACTGTAACGAAAGCCAGGGCTACACATGCTATGGGCAAACACATTTCATCAAACTAAATTCCCTTTTAAATTTTTGTTTCGAGACAGGGTCTCGTGAGGTACACTTTTTCCTGCTATTTGCAAATTATGAAGAACACAGCTGCTCAAAGGGAGATAATTAGCATCCCACCGACTTTTAGAAATTTAACTGGTAACTTTCCAGCTCATTGCAACGACAATAGGAAATGACTACAAAATTCTTCAGGCAGTATGTAATATGCACTTCAGTTCATTTTATGCAACTGTAATTTAATAATGCATCTTTAAATTCAGTTACATCTCTTTTGATTGCAAGTAATGCTGTGTGTTCTTGATTGTCCCCATTATTTAATATGTGCTTATAAACATATACATGTATCATACATCACTGTATAGTTAAAATACATATTCCATATACGAACATTCATACATATAAATATATAGGATACTGCAATATCAACTCCCTTATTAATAGGGGTATTACTGGTTTGTTCTCAAAAGTGACATTTATTACATAAAATTATATTATCTTCATCTACATTTTACTTTAACTTCTGTGTAAAAGCATATTACAAGCATAAACCACTAAAAGACATTAGAAATACCCTTTAGAGATGGAGTGAAGAAATCTGATCAAAGAGTAAACACATGCGTCAGGGGTTGGGGTTGGGAAACACACCAGATAGAAAAAAGTCAGACTCATTCAAATCTTCCTATAGAGCAGACTTCAACTCCTCAAATTTAAAGGTTGGGGAGCCTGAAACTATGGGAATCGATATCCAAAACCAAATCTCATACTTCTCACATAAAATTCCAGGAACTTTAGAAAAAGAACTACTACAGAGATGTTTATGCAAAGCCACCTAGATACCAGCAGCAAAGATTCCATGCCGCCAGAGGACATGGTCTATGGAGTACACCAATGTCCATCAACCCTGGTCATCACTCTTTGCATCTGGGTAAGCCTGACAGCATCAGCCATGCACCTGTCTCTAAGATGGTCCTCTTTCTCTCTTGTTCTTCCCTTCATATTCTAGCTCTTTTGTCCTACATTCAGGTAACCATGGGTCTACTCTACACTGATCCTCCTGTATTGTGTTGTAATGGGCTTCAGTCTTCATAAAATCAGATTGCCCAAGCTCTCTCCAGTCATGTGCCCACACAACTCTCCCAGAGGTTTTCCGTCCTTCCCACCCCTTCCCTTCCTCCATCCCGGAGTATGTTTACATACATTGCCATTTTCTCAAAATCCCACATTGGAAGTATAACTTTTTCCATCAAGTCTAGCATCCAAGGCAGACATGATCTTTCCATCATCTAAGCTCTCACGTCTCCCCAGGCTAATCTCGAAGCATCCCTGACATCAGCCTTATTCTTTGATTACAATTTTACACACCCTGTTTCCAGTTCTCACTGAAGACAAAGGCCAAGCCCAGCCTCCCTTAGTAGTCACCGCAGTCATGAAGTGTACAAAGCCTGACACTTATGAGTGCTTCAGTACTGTCCCGACCTGGATCAGGGTTTGTACAACCAGATTAAGTGACGCTTAAGTGTCCAAGCTTGAAGAGGGACTCTTGAGGGTAGATGATACTCAAGAGTACAGTCACCACAAGGCATCATGTCATTTCCACAATGCTTTGTCTCTTCCTGTTTCATGTATAATTTGTCCAGAAGTAATGCAAGACCCTGCTTTTCACAGTCACATGTTTCTTCAGTACCCTCAAGAGCCTACATCTGTTATTAAGTAGAGCACAGGATACAATAATGATTAAAGACTGAGCAACCCATCACTCCTTAGTCTAAATACTGAGTCTGCCTAGCTCCATGGAAATGAAGGCAAGGTAGATGATGTAGGCAAAAGGTCACATAGGTCACACAAAACTAGATAATACCATCAGCTACTATAGGGCATGGAGAGGTGTACTGGCTGGTTTTGTGTGTCAACTTGACATAAGCTGGAGTTGTCACAGAGAAAGGTGTCTCCCCTGAGGGAATCCCTCCATGAGACCCAGTGTAAGGCATTTTCTCAATTAGTGATTAAGGGTGGGAGGGCCCAGCCCATTGTGGATGGTGACATCCCTGGGCTGGTGGTCTTAGGTTCTCTAAGAGAGCAAGCTGAGCAAGGTAGGGGAAGCAAGCCGGTAAGCAGCAGCCCTCCATGGCCTCTGAATCAGCTCTTACCTCCAGGTTCCTGCCCAGTGTGAGTTCCTTTCCTGACTTCCTTTGGTGATGAACAGCAATGCGGAAGTGTAAGCTGAATAAACCCTTTCCTCCCCAATTTGCTTCTTGGTCATGATGTTTTGTTTGGAAATACAAGCCCTCACTAAGAGGCCAAGCACACTATAGGTTAAGACACAAGCAACCAAGGAACCACAACTATCATAGACTAAGTAAGTGGAGGTACTCTTACTGTTCCCGTGCCATGATCTCTGGGGTCTGTCATCCTAAAACAGCCTCACGACATCCTGAAAACATGGTTTCAGCCCTCTTTCCTCAGAGTTTCTATAACCTCTTAAATCACTATGTAAACCAGAAAGGCCTTGTCTTGCTCTCTGCCCCATCCAGCAGTGGTACACAGCCACTTCCATGGGCATCTATCTCTACAGAATGAAAAGCAAGAGGACACTGGCCCATAGACAGCAGCTTCAGCTCCCAGAAGCAGATGTCCACCATAAGCGTTTTAAAGGTCAGCTCTCTACAACTGGCTTCTCTAAGTACCCTGCAAGTGGTTCCACGATCGTGCCTATTTATAGTGCCAAACATTTCACTTACCAGATTGAGCTGAATCTACAATTCCCAAATGTTCTCAATCACATGCAGACTGTCTTACTCTTTCCAAAACAGACCTGGTTAAAATGTGCCTTTGCTACCAGACTTACTGAAGCAAGCATAGCATGTTTTTGAAGGGACCAAATCCCAAAGCAGAGTCCTGAGGATGTTTTTGTTAGAAGTTGGCAATGGCCCACAGAGTTCATTTGGTCTTCCCAAAGATCCAACGAGGATAAAATATCTCTGATACTCACCAGATGTGGCTACCTAATATTTTAGAGCAAGGTATCCATCCATCTGTCATTGTTCAGTTGTTAATGTTAACTGCTAAGACCCCCTTATATTCTGTCAAGGCTCTCCTGCTCTGATCCTCAGGGAACTTGGTAATAGGGAACAAAGGAAAGATCTAAGGATAAGAAGGAAGGAGAGACAGAACATCTCCCCTTAGGTTTTTCAGCCAGACCTTGCCTGAGTTTGTCTTTTTACTTGCTATTTTTACTAGATAAACCCTAGTCCTTTCATCAGAAGTTAGAAGTAAAATTTTTCTTAATGTGGAAAACCTTAGCACTTGGTAATCTCCCTTGATCTTCAAAGCAACCCAGAAGGAAATCGCTGACCTCCAGTAACCCCGAAAAGCAATTCACTTCTCCGTTTCTCCACTCCCAACCAGTTCCCTCTGGTGACAAATCAGGAGAATTAACAGGGCAACTGTGTATTAGTAAGTCTAGAAAAATGTCATGTCTTTCTATGGCAAAACTCATGACATAAAGATTATATCAAACATCCCTGGGTTTTGGTAAATTACAGACCATAAAAACCAGTACAAGCCATCGCTATTCACAGGAGTCGTTTAATGGTGTGATGGAGTACAAGGCAGGACTCTGTGGAGAAAATAAATTGTCATTTAGGGTTTCCAGCAACATCATCTTCCTGCCTCGGTGTAAAATACCTGGCATCATCATGACTCCCACCCATGAACTCACTCCAGAGATGAAAGCAAGGTGAAGCAACACCTCATGGCAAAGGCTATCAAAGGCTGGGTATGCTACCTACAGGCAGAGCAACTGTAGGGGACACCGACGTCTTAGAGAAAGCTTGAAAAGGCCCTGATAAGAGCTATGACCTGAGTTGGTTGGGTAATATGGGAAGAGTTGTCTACTGTAGCAGCAATTTTCTGGAACATGACAGAGAATGGTGAGAATTCTGCAGCTAGGCATCTCAGGGCTTCTAACGTAGAAATAGAATGGCATAGCAAGAACAACATTGTTCTTTGTCAAGAATTATTAGTCACTTTTGTCTAGTCATGTCCTCCAAATGGGACCAAGCTCCTGCAATTACAAGGCTCGGGAAACCCAGAGCACTATAAGATTCGCAAGGCAGTATACATAAGCTATAACAGGTACAGAGCACAGGGGTCCTGCCAAACCCATCACTCTGCCTGTGAGTTGAGGTTTCTTTCCATCTCTACCTTGCAATGCTAAAGAAAAATCAAATGCCAACACCTGCACACTTCCATGTTCACACAGGAAAGGAAATGAGTCTTACCAGACCATCACAGTTGCTAATGGCAACAGAAGTTCCTGGAACATCCATGATGTCACCAACATACGCACAGCTAGTCTGCAAAGGCTCTGATCTCCAGCCTCCTTCTGAAGCACTTCTGTGTGGACGGCTGTTTCTTGGGTCAGTGGTGTTCCCAGGCCTTGGAGCTGTCTCATGCCATTCCACCACAGCCCCAGGAGCTATGAAGTGAGTGTTTGGCCTTAGTCGAAGATGAAAATCTCTCCCAAAGGCCGTGACGTTGAAGAACAATTGCTCTGAGTTGGAGGACACGTCCCTAGGTGACCTCTTTTTGTGATTTGCAGAAAGAATATGGGAAAGATAGTGTCCTTTTAGATTTGTGCTAACTGGCGTCACCAGCTCATACTCTCTGTATCTCTTGGTTGGTAAATCTGTGGGGGTAAAAAGAGAATTATAAGACATTAGACAGTAGGAGAACACAGCATGAAGCCCTACCTCACAAAGCTAAGCCATGCTTTGCAATGAAATCCTTTCTTGAACTAGAGCACGTATAGTACTTTTTGATAACTAAAATCTTCTCTCAAATGCACTTCGGAAATCTAATTATTATTTTTAAAATGTATTAGATCATGAACATTTATACCTTGTTACTATATTTGAGATCATGAATATGGTTCTATAAACTGTATCTGATTCATTTAAAATTAGGACATATGCCTAAAATAACCCAGGATTCCCATAAGAAATTTTAACAAAGATGCTGTCATTTAAAATTTTGTGATTTTATTTTTTCCCCTGTAGATACCTAGAGTCTGTCACATTCAGTATCTTCCTTTACTCCTTCTAACACAAACTTTGGATTTACGCACTAATTTTAACATTATAATTGATGGTTTCTCTTCTAACCTAAATCCCTGAAAATCGTATACCACTGATAGGAAACTTAGATTCAGGAAGGACCTGATTCCAAAGTCAGCAACTGGGAAGCTTAGATACAAATCAAATTATACTTCAAAACCTATACTCTTTTTTTTTCTCTATTATGCTATGGTACTGTGCCACAATAGTTAATCCTGATTAAAAGAACAAACAAAACAAACAAAACTAAAAGAAAAATCAAAAAAGAAGAAACCAACAATCTAAATATTGACATGCAGAGATACGAGAGTATAGTATTCGCATTTTATTCTATATTCTTTCCAAGGAACAGGTGTTTATTAGCATATGTACTTGGAACCGACCTTTTAACATAGGTATCCATTTACATACTAAATCATATCTTCCACTCAAAACTATCTCCCGTAGGTTATTTGACTCTATGGACTTAGGGAAAATAAAACGACAGTAGATACTGTGGAAAGAAACGAGGGGGAAATGAGCATGCGAAGAAAACAAGCACAGAAAGGAGAACCTGTGAGCATGAATTTAAAGACTCGCCACTTTCAGAATCCGCACCCAAAACTAATCCAGTAATGTGGTCGTGTTGCCTGACAAAACTAACTGAATCGCAAATAATGATTATCTATAGAAATTGAATCTTTGGCATCCATTAAAGTATTTAGAACCTACGATCCATAATGAACCAATAATGTGTGCACATAAATGTCTTGAAAATCACTGTGTCCTCAAAGGGAAGGTCACAAAGGATGAATGAGGCATGTTGTAACTTGGAAAGTTTCCCTGTCTATGCCAATGCGATGCCACCTACATTGACCAATGCCTTTAAACACAACACCAGGCTTGGTTATGCACAAGAAGCAGGCAGTACGTCTGCCAGTATCATGGTGCAGAGGAACAGTGAAAACTCTGCATAGCAAACTGAAGGCTGGCTCTGACCTGGAGAGCTCAGCAGCACATCTCTGACGTGAACATGACACTGGTCTCCCTTACAAACAAACCCACAGCGAATGCTTCCATGAATTCTGGTTGAGAACGGGGCTGGCAATTTAAAGAATGAACACAAGAGTTACAGGGGCAGAGCGATGGGGGCAGGGTGAGGAGGAATTGTTCACAAACAGGTACCAATCAAGCCCATGAATGAGACCTGAGAAGACACACCCCAAGGAAGATCCATATGACAACGGGCCACCCTTTACTCACTTGACACTCTCAACATCAATATACAATAACCTAATATAAGGTCTTCTATATATCAGACCCTACAGCTGGATGGATTTCTCCAGCGTGTTAGTTTTTTGGTAACCAAACAACTCTTTGTTTATGATGGTAGTCATACTGACTTCTAGTTCTACTCAGGACCCACGAGCATCTCCCCTACACCAGTAATCTATTATAACTCTGTCTCCAACCCTCAGTTTACTGCTTCCAGAGAAGGAGTGAACAATGCTTAAATTTAATGTATGGATTTCCCATCTCCCCTGAATGGAATTCACACAAGGAATCTAGACAACATACTGCTGCCTGGATTAAGAGACTGGAGAAAACGAATGCAAGAAGTCTCCTCCACACCCAAGAGGATAAGGTAAGCAACACACACACACACACACACACACACACACACACACACACACACACACGCACAGAGTAAGCCATACATCCCAGACCTGTGAGACAGTTCAGACAGTGTGTTCTGAATTTTTATTTAAAAGAAAGATGCTACAGAAAAACCGCTTTCCCGGTGCTAAATAATAAATCATTTTTAAATGTACACTTAAGAATCATTTCTGAAAGGAAGCCCCGAATCAGTCATTTCCCCCTTGGGGATGAAGGTTAGTAGGGAAAAGGTGAACTCAACAACCCCTCACACCCTGAAGCTCACTACGGAACTCCCCAGCTGTCTGCTATTTATTGGCAAACTGCTTTGCTCTGCAAATTGTGCATGGGAATGCATGGTCTGTAGATGAGGAAGCTAAGCCTGCTCTGAGGCGAGGAAAAATCTCAGCTCTGACCACTTGGGCTCTGAAAGCGAACTCCACATTCTCATCCACTTGGGTGCAGATGGAGCGTCTTGCTGTCAGTTTCTAACTTAAGATCTGAACTAGAGAGGAAAGTCAGCATATAACACATCTTCAGTAGCTTCTGTAAAAGGTTATCAATTCTACTTTGGGAAGGAGAAATGGGGAAAGTGGCTAGTAACTCACACTACAAAAAGCATGTCGATCCCGGAGTATAATTACATAAAAAATCAAATTTTGTCCAATATTCACTTATTGGATTTTAAAAGCATGTGCTTGACAGACCCCACTTCTACAGAGCAGTTCTCTGTGTGGTCAAAAATGAACTATGTAAGACACCAATAAGCTTAATCAACTATCACCTTGATCAAGGTCCTCATTATCCATACATTGTCTCCTTGGTTATCAACTAGACATTAGCCGTAGTTCAACATCATTTCTTTGTCAAGAAGTTCACATGATGACAACCAGAGACTCCATGAATACTAGCCACTAAGACCATAAATATAATTACTTACTAATTAATAAAATGCCATATCCAATTGTAAAAATAAAAATATATAACTTCCTCATCAACGAAATAGAATAGATGACCTCGAAATAAATGCACAGACATATGAAGATGGGATTTTTTTATAAAGAAGCCAGAAATACACACTAGAAAGTAGACTGCATCTTCAACAAACGGTGCTGGCTAAACTAGATTGTTTCATGAAGAAGAATGCAAATAGAACCACACTTATCACTCTGCACAAAAGTCAAATCCAAGTGAATCAAAGACCTCAACATAAGGCTTGATAATGTATGATAGAATAAAAAAGGGGGAATAGCTTTGAACTCATTGGCACAGGGAAACACTTTCCGAAGAGAATACCAATAACAGAACCACTAAAAACAATTCATAAATAAGACCTTATGAAACTGAAAAGCTTCTCTATGGCAAAACACATCCCCATTCAGATAAAGTGGCATACTACAGAATGGGAAAAGTTTTTTTGTTTTGTTTTGTTTTTTACCAACTACACATCGAATAGATGGCTAATATCCAAAATAAATTTTCAAAAGAACTAAAAACAAGTGGACATCAAGAAAACAATTAACTCGATTTAAAAATAAGGGTACAGAGCTAAACAAAGAATTCACAAAAGAGGAAACTCAATGACCACGAAACATGTAAAGGTTTAACATCCTTAGTCATCAGGAAAATGTAAATCAAAACTATTTTGAGAATTTATATTATGCCGATCAGAATGGTCAAGATCAATAAAATAAATGACAGCTCCTGCTGGAGAACATGGGGGAAAGAGAAACACTCAGCCATTGCTGGTGGGAATGTAAACTTGTATAGTCACTATAGAAATCAGTGTAGTGGTTCCTCAAGAGGCTAGGGCTAGATCTACCTCAAGGTCCAGCAATAACACTCTAGAGAATATGCCCGAAGGATGCTTCATCCCATGACAGAGACACTTGCTCAATGACATCCATTGCTTCTCTGTTCATAATAGCCAGAAGTTGGAGACAACCAAGATGTCTGACACAGGATGAATGGATAAAAATGTACACTTACACAGTGGGATATTACTCAGCCATTTTAAAAAATGAAAGCATGAAATTCATAGGTAAATGAATAGAAGTAGAAAAAAAAATCATCCTGAATGACGTAACTCAGACCTAGTAAGACAAACATGGTGTGTATTTATCTGTATCATATTAGCGGTTAAGTCACTGACAAGCAAGCTATAATCCACACGGCTAAGTGGAGAATAAGGGACTAGGGGTGCAAGACGGATCTCCACAGCAGGGGGAAAAAGCAAAGATAGTTATAGATGGATAAGGGAGTGGACTGGAATAAGAGGAACAAACAAGGGGGAGAAGGGAATATGGGGCAAGGGAAGGAATACTAGGAGGGACACTAAAAGGGCCATTTGAGGGGTCATATGGAAACCTAACCCTGAAGCTTTCTACAATATGAACATCTATGAAGGTGATCTAAATGAAATTTCCAAATAAAGCTTCCAATGCAGGGACGGAATTGGAACTAATTGAGTTGTTGGCCAAAGGGACTGCCACGGAATCCCCCAAATAACCAAGGCCACTAGTGGCGCTCCATAAACTAACGGTAACGCCCTATTGCTGAAGACGATACGGACACAACTCGGTGAGCATGGAGTCGAACAGCTGGCACCTACGTAGAGCCTTCATCCTTACGTGGTACTAGGTACTCTCCATGCTAGCAAAGAGGGATCTTTCTGCGCTATTCATTGGTTCCACGGTAGCACACAGTCTGTAGGCATAGCCAATCAATATCTGATTTCACTTAAGGCCCGCCCCATAAGATGGAACCCATAACCAACCCTGCTTGGGTGGCCAAGAATCTGAGATTAGAAAGGCCAGTGACCTAGAAGAAAACCAAATACTAACGTTAAAAGGAACACAGCAATAAAATAACTCCTCACATATTCAGCTATACTCATAGATGAGGGCCTTGCTCAGCAAGCCACAGAGAAGCGTCTATCTACAGTGGGCAGGGACATACAAGAACCAACTACATGCACAGAGTGAGAGATCTTGGAACAGTGATCCCTAAAAGAGATATGTCCATCAAACCCCTCCCTTCGGGGCTCAGGGAACTCTGAAGGAAAGGAAACAGAAAGAATGTAAAAGCCAGAGAGGATAGAGGACACCAAGGAAACGAGGCTTTGACACATCGGGGCTGTCACGCATATTAACTCCACAGAGACTATCATAGCATGCATAGGCCCAGCATGGGGCTGTACCAGATGGGGTCTGAGAGCACAGAGAAGTGGACAAACACCCCGTCTGTAACCCAAAAGCTATCTCCAACTGATACCCACTTGGAAATGAAAAATTAGTACTGGAAAACAAACCACTCCTAAGAGTGGGCCTCATCCTCCCATTTTCTGAAGAAAAAGGGGAGGCAAGTGAGGGAGAGGTGAGGGGGAGAGCTGATAGGAGAGGACGCAGGGAAAATTGTGGTCAGGATATAAAGCAGATTAATTACTTAACTATTTCCTTTAAACAGAGTAGGGCCCAGGTCCATCAGTAGACGGTTAACACACAAAACAAACAACAGTATCTTTCTTTGGGGAGTCTTTGTCTCACAATGTTACATAAGGGCATTTCTTTCAACCTTACAGGTCCAGTTTTATTTTGTATGGACCTCTTGTGTGTGCAAGTGTGTGTGTGTCTCTGCACCTTCATATTTTTTCTTTAGCTCTTTTTCTTATTTGGTTGTTTTGTCTTGTTGTGATTTGTTTGTTTGTTTTTTTTATTTATCTTACTGGACATTATTATTATTTATTATTATTATTATTATTATTATTATTATTATTATTTAGATGCCTGTTTTCTAATGATATAGATTGGGACGGGAGCAGAGGTGGGGAGGACCTGGGAGGAGAGAGTTAGGGAGGATCTTGGAGGAGTATGGGAGGACCTGGGAGGAGTAGGGGAAGGAGAATCTGTAATCAAAATGAAAGGGGCAAAAAAGAAAATATACAGTTGTCAAAGGTGATGGCTGAATGTCGAGAGCATTAACTATGAAGTTTCTGTGGGCCTTAACTTTAGCAAGTATGGAGTGCTTGAACCACCATGAAGTCTTACTATTAGATAACCCCACTGTTACTCACTCAGGACCACAGGATCAAGCAGGAGCAGAGATCTTCCCACAGCAGCCTGACACACGTGTGTGTGTGTGTGTGTGTGTGTGTGTGTGTGTGTGTGTGTGTGTGTGTGTGTGTCGCCCATCTCTCTCTCAGTACCGTGGATGAACTGTCTGTCCCCATACTTGACAACAACCACTTCAATCAATGCCCCACATCTGCTACAGTTTCCGCTCTGATCCTTTTCCTTTCCCTACCAATTCTGTTTGAAAGCTTAGAAATCTTATTATAAATGTTTATTTACAGATTTTTTTCTCTCTACTTGCCTGTGAGCTTCATGGGACCAAGAAATATATCTGTTCTCTTCACTACAGACCCCAAAGTGAGTCAATAGTGTTTTATGAATAGAGAAATGAATGAGAGCACTCTGAATCTACAGAGTGTCTAAAAGTAGCATACATTCCTCTCCTAAACCGTAATGTTAGCATGAAGCCATCAAGGAGGACAAACCATGAAGACTGACCCGGACCTAGAGCCAGAATTCTGTCTGCAAAACATATATATGTTTCTCCCGGATCCTACTGACTTATAAATCAATTGTCTCACTGCATTCACGCCTTTCAGCTTAAGCCACCAAGAATAAATAATAGACAAGATTATTAAAACAGACCTCCGGGAAGGCAGACGCGGAACCTCTCCTCCTCAGCAGGAGGAAATCAGTTCCCACACTACACCAGTCGAAAAAAAACTACTTTTTCATTAAAAACCCATTAGGCCCTTGTCCTATCTCTTTCTACGCACTAAGCATCTTGGGTAAATTTGGTTATTCTTTCCATAAGTTACATGTAGACAGCCATTAGCTAAAGACTACTTCTCACAAGAGTGTGCATCCTCAGAGGGTCACAGAGGTATCTCTCCACCTCTAACCCTTCCCCTTCACTGGTGAAGGAGAATGATGCATGCAGCCATGAAGCTGGAAAGTGGAAGAGGTTTGCATCTCTCTCATCATCATCCTTTCTGAGGATAAGTCTTCTAAGGATAACATACCCTCTTCTGCTTGACTAGGGGCAATCCAGGCTCAACCGGACACACCAGGACGGGACTTGATGATACAACCTGTCTGTCACTGTGAGACTGGGGTTCCACACAGCCTCTTTTGTGAAGAACATCTTTGCTGTTTCTATTTCTCAGCATGCTCAGAGACTAGGCAGTCAAGAGGGCGAGCGGCCGTGCAAGCATTGTCTCGGAACTCAAACTGCCTCTGCTCATACCCTCCTCCTTCGTCCCTTAATTTCCATTTCTCTTCCTTCTTATTCATCTTTCCATTTATTCATCTTATTCATTTATTCATTTGTGCTGTATTAAATAACTTCCTTTGCAGGTACGTGTTCGATAGATATATGTAAATCTGTAGTCAGATTTAATCATTGCACACCAACTACATCAAAAAAGCACATCCTCTTTCCATACAGAGGCTGTGCACTCCAACGTCAAAACCCATGGGAAAACGGACCCAAAATGCTCTAAAAAATCTGAAACTTAAGGCTCCATAAGATGTCAACTTAACTTCATGTGACAAGCCACAGTCATAATGCTGGCACAATAAAATATACGAAATTGTCCTTAAGCTATGGGATGTATGGGGCATATATGAAGCATACAAGAATTTCATGTTTTGTGTTGGGTCTCATCCCTAAGCTATCTCATTTTGCAGATGTAAATCTTCCAAAATCATGAAACACAAAACATTTACAGTCCTGGGTATTTCAAATAGGAGCCCTCGGCCTTTATTTAGAATTATTTGACTTTCTGTTCGAATGTCGAAAATGGTAGATTTTTCTTAATACTTTCAAAGCTTAAAACATTTCTGAGGTTTTAAACCCTTTTACAGACATCTGTGATTTATCGTGACACCGTACACACAATAAGCCATCAAGGCAAAATATTTTCAAAGAAAACAGCCAGTCATTCACACTGGAACTGAAATGGGTGAGTTTCCTGCTGAGAATCTTTAACTTATCTAAATAAAACTGAACCTGCGGCTTGCCCCTTTGACGTCACCATTTCTGCTCACGGTTTGCTGATGGTCATAAATCAGTGTCAGGAAGTTGTATCATATCAGATTTTTCCCATTATGGTCATGGTCAAACCCTACTGATTTTCCTCAAAGACTGCCCTTTCTTTTCTTCTAGTCATGTCTAAGTTCTCATTACCTTGGAGCATAATACTGCAAGTATCAAGCCCAAATTCCCCATGGTACAAGTTTTTGCTGAATATTTTTATGTAAATTATACCAAAAACACTGTCCAAGTCACTGTCCAGAAACCCCAGGTCTGTATCACTCCTTTAATGATGTTAGTAATCTAAGACCCTCTATGTCCACTCACCATAAAAATGGGAGTCATAATAAAAATGAAATCACCCCATCAATAGAACAGTATCTGCTACATCCGAGTAATCCATACATACAAATATTAGCCGAGGTACCTAACCTGAGTTCAACCCCCAGCTCTACACTAACAACACTAACGAATTACCAATTTTACCATGCTGTTCTCTCTAAATAGTTTGCCATCATTTCCAAATTTATAACATTGGTATCTTTATTCATGCTAGACCCCTAAACTGCTAACCAAATGCTCTCCTAAACAAACCAGAAACCTGGAGCTAAAGCAACTTAATCTAAATCAAAACTTAAGCCGGGCATTGAAGGCCCTCTGCTGTGTGTTCTCAGCACCATGCCTGTTAGCCCAGTAGGCCTGGCTCACCTGCCCGGCCTTCACAGCCCACTCTGATGGGCTACCAGGGAAAAGACCAAGTAGGTGAATCCAGATGGGCCCCCAAGACTCACCTGGAGCCCCATTCTTTCCAGAAAACCAGTGCATAAGGGACAAACATCCTTGTGTAAGCTTCCACAGTTCTCACTAGTAAATCATGTGACACAAATCAAAGCCACCAGTATGAGAGGTTTCCGGTTACATGTTTGTGCCATTTGCTTTCCAAAATGTTAAGGGCAAGGTGTTGTACATTAACTGCGTTTAATGACCCCTCTCAGAGAGTGGGAATAAAGAGAAGGATAGCTTTTTAGGAGACAGTAGTTTCTTGGGAGTATATGTTCCATGTGAGGCTGCTCAAAATACCCAGTATGACACAGACACAGTGACTATGCTCTGGGATCATCTTATTTTCCTTATACATTGAGCTACAGGTGCTACAACAGAGAAAATGTGATAGTTGTATGTTCTAAGTATGTTATAGAGCAATACACCGATGTCTCATAAAGGATACCAAATGTCCCCAGTACACGATAAAGCTCACATCGCAGAGATGCACTGTAAATCCCCAATATCCCAGACATGCTTAGGTGTTCTATCACCAGTCAAGGTTTCCCCAGGCACAGGGAGTAGAGAGACAATGGAGACTAAATGTTGGTGTCCTTCCTTCCCCAAGCAAGGAAGAGACCTGGGTGTGGTGCCTGAGGACTAAAGGCCTGGAGTCAGACAGGCCTGCATTTAGGTTTGGGCTCCACACTGATGACGGCTTTGCCGTCTTGCAAACAAATTGTGAAGGTGAAGGCCCTCCGAGGGAAATGTGTCCAACGGAAACCACGACGCTAAAGGAAGAACCTGCTCCACTTAGCACAACTCAAACACATGAAAAATGACTTATCGTCGAGGGGAGGAAGTCCCCTCTATCCCCCAGCGCCTCTTCCCTACTCCCACTCCAGCCTGGAATGTCTGGTGTGGCTAGAAGGACCATAAACCGAGGATGACAGAGGACCTAAAATCCAGACAAGCTGAAGCAATTCTTGCCCCATGACCCCACCTAGGGACCTGGGATTCTTTCCCAAGAACTGCTGATCACTGCACTGCAGAGAGGTAGCTCACACAGGCAATTTCCTTTATCGGGTACAAACTCGCAGAAACACGGGAAGCTGGCCTCAAGAGGGAAATCGGCCCAGCATTTCTGAGATCAGCTGAGGGAGCGTCTCAATCAACAACACCCCCCCAAATCCTGAGCCCTGGGTAAGGGAATAACTTTCATCACCACAAGCGACAGCAGCCAACTGTTGGAGCAAAGAGGCAAGCAGGGTGAAGAGTCGACATTAAAGAGGACACCAAATGCCGAAAGGCTTAGCAAGGCTGTAAACACTTACGGAGAAAGGACACATCTTCTCTCCAGAGCAATTATGAGCACACTGAATACAGCCAGAGCCCCGCCCCTTCTTAGCTCTGCATTTATCCCCATGGGTTCTTATCGTCATTGGACAGATTACTCTCAGAGGGTCTTTTCCTCTACCTACACATCTATCTCCATAGCTGGAGATTTTTCATAAAGCTATTGGGAAGATGAAAAGATGGGGGGGTGCACTCATTAAAAATGAATAAAGAACTGTGAGCTTAGAGATCCTTCTCTTTTCTTTTTCTTAAATCTGACTTTTAATAAATATTTGTTGCAACTGCATAATGTGTAAGATCTATAAAGTCACTCAGGAGAGAACAGCACATTCTTCAGTATTCAGGAATGTTAAATCATCGGGTAGGAAAAGGAAATACATGCTTTGAGGAGAAGCAGCCAAGTATTTTTCTGGGATACATCTTCAAATAGCCAAATAGTAACAGGCTAACAAGATGAGGAGATTTGTTTTTGTAAATGAGGAACAAATGCCAAAGTGTTAACCTTCCTAGCTTAGATTCTGAAGAAACCCTGGCTGGCTGTCACTGTGAGAAACTGTTAGCCTGAAAGCTATATCGGATAAATACAATATTCCTCACAGTTCTTACTGTTGTGAGATGGGCAGTAGCGCTTTTAATGATTAATACTGGGTCTAGAATTTAAATCTGTAAGCATCAAAATCTGTTTGCAAGGGTTAAAGTAGGGAAAATAGTGCTAAAAGCACAGCAAGAATTCTGAAGGGTCTTCCTTGAAACTTTCTTTATGGCAATGAAATTTTCAAAATCTGACATTGCTTGGCTTGTGGGTGGCAAAAAGCTATGAGTTTTCTATTTCTTAGATGATGGACTGGTGGAAATTTAGTGATAGCCGGCAGGAGTTATCAAAGGACTAAGCTATATCATGCTAGGCTAAGGTGCAGAAACCAGATACGTTCAGATTTGGGCTTTGGGGTGCTACACTATTTGTGAAGAATTACCTTACAGACTATCCCTAACCCAAACACCTCAAATGTTTAAATGGCTAAGCTGTTGGCGCTGGCCTTCCTCAGCTTCAAGAGCACCTGGCTTATGACATCATCCCCATCTGTAAATCCACCTGGTTAATGACTCGGTCTCCATCTGCAAAGCCACATCAGACAGAGTCCTTCTTGTGCAGTCATTTCTCCAGCACTCCTTTGCCTTCCTTACTTACAAAGCCGGCCACCCAGATAATCCCGGATAATCTATTTTAAGGTCACTTGATTAGCAACCTACATCTACCCTACCAACTCTATCTTCCTTTTCTACAGACACAGGCTCCCGGGGCTCAGATGAAGGTAATTGGGGGAGGGGGCACTAATCCACCACAGGCACCATTTCCAAGATTAGGTTATGATGCAGTCAGGTCATGATCGCAAATGTACTGACACTGTCTAGGCAGAGATGTCCCACCTCTTAGATAAAATGTGGGCAGGTCACCAAGAGGTCGTGATGACAAATTTTTACCATGACTTGGGGACAGCGAGCTAATTCTGATAGAGGGAAAAAAAAGACAGTTCAGAATGGGAAAGTAGAAAGAGACAGGGGATGGGGAAGGAAGAGAGGGGACCAGGGTTGGGGAGGAAGCTGCAGGAAGTGGGGGTGGAGAAGAGGTTGCAGGCAGAATTCAAACTCTAGCTTCAGAATTTGATTATCATATTGATCTGGGTTCATTTGCTCTTTAAACCTATGAGAATCGGATTCCTATCACTTTATCTAAAATACCTGGGTCTGCTATATGAATTTTCAATGAAATGAGGGGAAAGGAATTCCAATAAGTAGGAGGGTGAAAGAACTGAGCCAGGTAAGGTGAATAGATTCCAAATCTGACATGCTCACAGCCTGCAGGTTCACAGAGAATTAACAAGCAGGACACTCAGAAGTTTTACAATCGTATAAACTTTCAGATTTGAGGTGTTTGGGTTAGGGACAGTCAGCAAGTGAGTCTATACAAAGTGCACCCCAAAGCTCAAATCTGAACACTTCCGGTCACGAGACTTTCTGTTAAGGAAGATTCCTCTCGTACCACAAGTACGGCTAGGAAGAAATGCAGTTGCAAGAACGTTTTATCATTGTTCCTTCCTCTGCTCCCTTTGCTGCTGGACTTCAGTGGCTTCACCCTGCACTGAGAAGTAAGTATGAAGATACCATGTGAAATTGGAGATCTCAAAGATCTTTAATTAAACATCATATGGTTGCTAAGTAGCTGGATGGGTTACAGGGCCATTACAGAGCAAGCTGAAGCTCCAGAAAATGCATGTTGGGCAGCAGACCTAAATGTGGGAAATAGAATGGAACACCCCTTTAAGTAAATGCATATGTGGGTTTTTATTAGGACAGTGGCATGTCGTTTTTGCATATTAATAAAACTTTTTTAAAAATGGTTTTCTAAGTACACATCAAGACATCCTGATCCTAACAGCCACTGGTTTGACTTCCTTACCAGGAGGCAGAATTTTAGGAATCCTCATAAAAGTATAACGCTTTTAGAAAGTAAGAAGTGGTAAGGAATGGCCAAGTTGTACACAGGACAGTGACACTTGGGAAAGTGTGATACTGTCAGCCTCTTCCCTGACTACTTGATAATGTGAAGATTACAGGATACCAGTGAGCCTTAAGAGTAGACTTTGCATGTAAAAGAGAGGTTTTGTTGGGGATTTAGCTCAGTGGTTAGAGCGCTTGCCTAGGAAGGGAAAGGCCCTGGGTTCGGTCCCCAGCTTTGAAAAAAAAAAAAAAAAAAAAGAAAAAAAAAAAAGAGAGAGGTTTTTCCCTGTAAAGGAATTCCAAGTCACAACATTAATAATTTGAATGATTGCTTTTGTTTATATTCATGGGTCCAGTCAACGGGGTTAAGGAACTTCCTATTTTTTTTTTTTTAAGTTTTATTTGCTCTTCTTCAAGTTTCAAAAAAAAAAAAAAAACATTTTTGTTTTACAGTCAATTCAAGAGCAGGTTATATTTGTTTCAAGCTGCTTGCAATCTGTCTAAAGTCCACACAGATTTATCATGCTGAATTTGTGGCAATCATTGTTATAAACAAGAGGATGACATTTTTACCACAAAATCTGTTTTAGGGATTACAGTTAGTCAACAAGCCCAGGCACAGTTACCCGGGAAATTAAGGTGGGTCAATCACATGTGGGATGGGAGATTCCTGGTGCTAGGAACGCCCTCTCCCGCCCCTGGCTTTGCTATCCATTTTGAGGATGTTAAGTCTTGAGTTTCATTTTGGCTCTTCTCTCCAGTCAATCTGTAGATCTTCCCGGAAGTGGCAATAAAATGCTAAAAACATGCTTAGAGAATGGTCCGTGTGTGTGTGTGTGGGGGGGGATCCTTGCAACAACCAAAAATGGTAAACACCTCGCCCCTCTCAGAGACCCTTAACTATTTTAAATGTATTCGAATATCGAAACAAAGCCAAAATGAACTCTTAAGTAAATTTTCTAAAAAGCCAATTAACTCCTAAATTGCAAGGGGTTGACTTCATACTTTTTTTTTCCCCCAAAAGCCACTTGTCAAAATAGATGAAGTGTGCCTCTAAGACTTTCTTTCTAAGGAGTCATTTGACATGCTGGTAATGACCTATATAACACCGCATGGCCACATTCATTGCTATAGGAAAGTAGACACTCTGAAAAAAGAATTATCAAGTTGTGGACAATTATGATGGAATACAGTGACTTTTGCAAGAAGTTTGGGATGGGATGGAAAGCAAAAGCAAGTCTACTCATCCAGTGTTTCTTCATACAAACACCTATTATCACACCAGTTATTCCAACTAGACTTCATACCAACTAGACTTTGCGTGCACAGGTTAACCATTCCTTGTCCAAAAGGCTTAGAACTGTAAGATTTATGCTTTCAGATTTTGGAGTTGAATCTAAAAGACTTCAATGAAAAGAGCAGGGCACAAAAACTTGGCTGAGTTGAGGCCCTGGGTGATTATCAGAGTTCCAGTGAACACAGAAACCGTAAAGAAGGCAGCCATGATGCACACATGTAACATATCTGTCCGCAGAATAGAGAAGGACAGCTTGCAGGGAGCGGCACCAGTGGAGTTTCGGAATAACTTGGATAAGTTGAGGAATCAAAGTTGATCTCTATTCCATTACAGGATTCCTGAGGAGAATCTCCACCTCTAACAGCAAGCCCCTTTCCAAAAGAATGAGTTCTGTGGAAGCGATCCCTGTAGACAGTCCAAGTGATAGAACCGAATTCTTCATCTCTGAACCGCTCAGAATTTTACCAGGCCATTTGGAATCGTCCCTAATGGATTTCCAAGGCAATCTGAGTTGGCTTCTCGAAAGCAAAGAATGTTTAAAGCTCGTCATCCTGAGGCAGGGGTGACCTTGAGGGTTTTCTTAACATTTCTGGGCACTAGAGGATGATTTGAGACAGTAACAAGAGAACGGCAGAAGCATAGACAAGAAAAATTTCAGCTCAACGGCAACAGCAATCTTCAGTTACGAGGGGGACTAGGCAAATCAGGCAATGATTCCAAGCAGACCACGGGGAAAACCTAAGTAGACCTTCCAAGGCTGCACATAGAATTCTTAAGCATGGGCAGGAGAGCATGCAGAATGAACGAGCCAAGGCCCCTGTGCTTTGAGGTATGAAAGTGGTCACAAGGTGCCTCCAAAACACTGAATGATTATCTGGTGGCCATTGTCATAGTCACCATTTCCTTGGGGACTCACTAAACCTGAAGAGAGGCACAGAACAAAAGCATTTATTTAAGGAAATCCAGAACATAGATCTTAATGGAATAATGGCCCTGCCTGAGACACCGGGTAACAGATCTCTGAGGTACCAAGCATGGCTTTAAGTACTAAGACACAAACACCTTAAAGCTAGAGTCTTTGCTTTCGTGACGTAAGCAGTGACAGGGCCTCCACATTCCATGGTAACCTTTAGCTAAGGGACTCCCCCTGGACTCTGAAAACTATGCATAAAGCTAGATATAGTTACATCCCAATGATGACAAATTATTTCTTAGTAAACTAAGCTACGTCCTGAAGGATGAAATGCCATGGATGTTGCAACTCAAGACTAGAAGTACAGTAGAGAAAAATAAACACGCCCTGGTTCCAACCAGGG
This sequence comes from Rattus rattus, assembly GCF_011064425.1. Lineage (NCBI taxonomy): Eukaryota > Metazoa > Chordata > Mammalia > Rodentia > Muridae > Rattus > Rattus rattus. The sequence goes on from NC_046164.1 coordinate 3,301,789, forward strand.
TTGTTGAGGAAAAACAGCTTAGTCCAATACCGTGATCCCTCCCCAAGCGACACTCAGAGAATCGGAAAGGGGTGACTTCAAAACAAAGAGACTAGGGATTCTCTTTTTCAGATTTTCCAATTTCCACAGAACTCTAATTGTTTCCTACCCCTGGTATGTCACGGAGCAAGCCTCCTAACCCAATTAAGCCAGCCAGCCAGCCAGATGCCCACAATTACTCCCTCGAATCCCACGAAGACCATGTGCTGAGTCAGACAAGAAAGGGCTCCACAAGAGACCCAGAAACATGCCTGTGAGCTCACGAATCACACATGGCCATCCATCCCCAAGTGCACTTCAACACGCACAGGTTGGGCAAAGGGGTAGGGAGTTTCTCTCTTAACAAAGAGGTCCCAAAAGAGAACCAAGTTCAAAACCTAGTTCCCCATTTTCTCTAGAATGAGTCAAACCTCCCCTCATACCAAGATCGTATTTTCCCCCACTGGCTAAGGGAGAAGCCATATCAACCATGAGACACTACACAGTTGAGAAACCTAATGTATTCTAACCCGTCACTGCCTCTACTAGAAACTGCCTCCTCTCTACCTGAATAGAATCTTTCTCCTACTCTAGTGGGCTAACACATGTCAATATGGGATTTTTTTTTTAATTGGCATCCTGGGCCATATGCTAGAGTATCATATGGTGGGATTTCGTTTATAAAAAGAAATGCCAGGCAAAATTAATCTAACCCTGTTATAAAATCAGGGGTGTGGTTACATTTAAACGATGGATGAGAATCAGGAAGGTGGCAGGAGAGAAGCCACAGGGTTGTTGGCAACGTTCCACTTATTGATCCATGTGCATTAGTATACACCGCAGGAGAAGCATCAGGCTGGAGAGTGGATACGCACTGTCCTGCAAGCATATGAGACTTTCATTCCTTTCAAACTTAGCTTCCCCACAGCTTGCGGCTTATTGCTAAATTACGTTTCCCTCTTCCTGAAACATACTCGGAAACCATTCAGAGCTATGAATTCCTTTTGCCAACTTGTGATGCAACAGACATAAATAATAAATATATAAATAAATAATATATACATAAGATAAATTTTACAGACGGGACTAGTGTTTCCTAGTGCGTCACTAATCGAACGGCATCTCTAGGCTGTTGCATGCACCCTCCTTTAAAGTGAATGGCTACTGAGAGAAAAAGGCATATGCATAGAAGTATATTTTACCAAATCTGTAAGTCCCTTTTGAAGTGGAGACAGCAAAGAATTTACTATTGTGGGTAAGGATTTCTGAAACAGAGCATTCCTAACACTCCCACAGAGTCAGTTCATTGACTGTAAATGAAGACTCTACTCTGTTAGCACAAGACGTGGGGGTCAAAATCCTTCATGTCCTGGTCGCTGCTGCTGTTTCTTTCATTAAACTAGAGTGTGGTAAATAAAATGGCGGTAGCAAAGAGGAACCTCACAGAACAGAGGTAGGAAGACAAACAATATAAACCTCCAGAAATACAACCTAGGAGCAGCCAAGAGCACCCCTGCCAGGCTGCTGACTCATCTCCCCTGAGCCAAAGTTTAAAGCACACCTGCACTGTTTTCTTTGTTGCAGAAAGAGCTACTCAAGTAATTGATACCAATCAAAGGTCTGGACCCAAGTCAATCCTGGGCCTCTTACAGGAGAGCATCCTGATTCTCTCCGATAAACTTCATCGGGGCAACACATTTTATCATGTGGATCAAATGTGTTGGAAGAAAGGATCCTCTTAAAAACATCCTTTTCATTGCATATTGAAATAGAGTGTCTGGTGGGATAAGTAATTAAAACTAAGACTGTTCTTTTTCATATTTGCTTGGGGACTTTTTTTTTCCCGATCCTTAAAAAAGATAAGGCAGATGGCTGAGTGCAGTCAATCACCACAAAACTAATGTGTCTTCTTAAGACGGTTTGCAGTGCGCTCTCAGCCACCATCCTCCCTTCTGTTCTGCTCTTGCCACTTAAACTCCAAACGTGGGGAGGAGCCTCCCCAGCACTAGAGCCCTGAGTAAGGAGATGTTCGCACACTCGTGCTGCAAGCTGCATGCATAAATGGTTCACAGCTCCATGGTGTTAAAAAAAGTGGAATGGACTTGAGAGAAAGTACACGATTTGGGATTTGGATCCTTCTCAGAACGGCACGAAGAGAATTAACCCGCTCGCACACTGAACAGCAGTATCCAGATGCACCCGTTATGGACAGCATCACCCATCAACAGCCACGCCCAGCGGCTATCACATTCCCTAAGCTGGGGGTTATTAAAGGCATTTTTGACTCCGAATATTTCCAATGTACGATGGGTCTGTCTGTGAAACATCATCTCGCCCTAAGTTGAAGGGCATTTGTACAAAGCTTTGGACCTGGAGGTTGGTTGCACCCATTAGTTAACATGTGTGGACCTCACTGTGCACACCGCGGCAGGCAGCTGTAGCTGTAACAAAGTTTCTCAAGCTTCCTCTCCTTCAATCTCTGTATCAGGTACACCTACCCCATTCGGAAACTGTGAGAAAGCAGATGATACAGTGTTCAACCTGGAATTTAGTAAGTGTAACCAAGTTTGCAGTAGTAGAGATAACTTTTCTCTTTAAAATATACAACAACCAAAACGTTACAGCCTGATGGGATAGCACATACCTCTCATCCCAGCACTTGGATAAGAAAAGGCACCCTTGCCCACTTACTGAGTTCCCAGCCAGCCTTAACTATTTCATACCGTCACTTCAAAAATGCAAAATTCATAGTGAGGAATCCAAAACCAGAATTATCTTTTAAACTAATTTAAATGAAATGTGTTATTGTAGATGGTATGGTGGTTTGAGTGAGAATGTCCCCCCTAGGCTCATCTACTTACTTCTCTCTGTTCCTAGTTGATGGAACTGTTTGGGAAGGATCCGGAGATGGGCTTTTTGGGGGGAGGGGATTTTTTTTAGGGTGGGGTTTTGTTTCAAAAGACTCATGTCATTCCAAGTTAATCTATCCCTTCCTTGTGGTTGTATCTCAGGACGTGAGCTCTCAGCTATTGCTCCAGCATCATGCCTGCCTGTCTGCCTGATGCTATGTTCTGACTGTGATGATATCATACTCTAACCCTCTGAAACTGTAAGCCCCAAATAAAACTCTTTCTTCTCTAAGTTCCCTTGATCTTGGTGTCTCTTCATAGCAATTGAGAAGTATCGTACCTAAGCTCAACTCACAGTACCCAGTGAATGAATGGTACAGTGGTGGCTAACAACCATCTCTACCTCCAGACCCAGGGGATCTGACGCCCTCTTCTGGCCTCCTTGGGCACTGTACATGTGTAAACAGACATAGGCAGGCAGAACACCCCATACACATAAAATAATGTTTACATGTGGATTATAAGAATGTTGATTATATCCTGGCTTTCCAATATGAGCATTTCCAAAACAAACTCTATATATTATGAAAAACGTCAAGAGATAATTGTAATCTTTGGAGTGACTTGCTATAACAGTACTCTGAACTTCAGTCTCCTCACTTGTAAGATAGGAGTAGTGAATAGCCCTCCCCCACCCCACACACACAGCACCAGGTGCAAAAGGCCTTAATAGTATCTTGTGCATCCAAAGATGATTATTTTCAAGCACGCGGAATAAAAAAAGAAACTCACCCAAGAGAGTAGACAAAGCAAACTTAAGGGAAAACAAACAAACAACACAAACAAATGTGAGTTTTCTCTTCATCCTTTTCTCCTCCGAGCATTCTGACAACTGTCTTCAGTTATAACTAAATTTGTTTCTCCTTATGTTACACAAGTTGACAGCCTAACTTTACACATCTCTGGTGTTCCAAGCCCACTATATTCCCAGTGCATACCAGCAGCTTGCACCAAATCAGTAATAAATTAATGCTCGAGAAGTGGAACTACTAGGGGGGTTATTGACACCACTATAATTTAGCCTGAGGAACACAGGACCCACCCACGGAAAGCATAAGAGTAGAAATGATTCCAGACCATCCATTATTTTAACCACTAATTAGAAAACTTTCGAAAACAATTCTTTTGCTGGGCTTACTTTTGTTCTCAGCTCACAGCTAGGATAAGAGTGACATTTGAGAAGGAGGCTTACCTATTTGTACCATTTCTTCAGCACCAGCCTGGAAAGGAGGGGTAGGGAGTAAGAAAAAGAAACGGTTACTGGGTTTCATCTTATCAAGCTGTGCGGTTATTTCTCCCATCAGTGCTTTTTGGGAACTGGCTAATCAGGAGACCCAGAGACTGGAACTGCTGCCTGAAGGCTGACCCTTAGTTCCTAGAAGGCTCTTGTGACAGGAGCGTGAGCCAATTCTATGACTATATGAGAAAGGGACTTGTTGGCCAGCTTTAATTTTAGTATCTGTGAAGCGAGTAAAATAGTGACCCTCAGTGGCCTCTTCAGAAAACTCCAATACGATTTAGGAAGGGGGGGAAAAAGTCTACATTTCACCAGGTGAGAAGCGGCCTGAATCCTAAGAATCAACTAGAGGAATGCTCCACTCTTAAAGCCCGGTGGTCAGACTAAGCAAACTGGAGAGGCTACAAAAACTCACTGGAAAAACCATGCACTGAGAGCCCACAGCTCCAGTGTGGATGTGATTTACTACAAAAGGCTTCCCAGGCTGAGCCCCCTTCAAGGGCTCTTCTGAGAACATCAGCTTCACCTTGAGTCTCCACGGGGTGGGGGCAGGGCCGAAAGGCACCAGAGCTGCACTCAATTTAGCTTTAAAAAGAGGAGGAGTTGTGCGGCGGGGGAGGGGAAGAGGCGGCAGACGCCTCCAGCTCCGGCTGCCCGCGGAAAAGGCGAGGGCAGGAAACGTCCCAGGCCCTCCCCAACTGTCAAACTGCAGCCCAGCCCCGGTCCTCCCAGGACACGTGTCTGCTGGGTAGCTCCGGGTCTTGCCTGGGGACTTCTTGAAACCTCTTGTCCCTGGCTACCCGCAGGAGCAGGGAGTCAGGAGGAGGGAAAGCCTGTGGGCTCCTGGATCCGCGACCCTAACTTCTCGCCAGAGCGCCCGGAGCGCCCTCGCGAAAAGCGGGGTACAGCCTGGTGGCCCGCTAGGATGAGATCTGGCTGCAGTCTCACACCTGGACCGTTTCTGGTTGCCGGGGGCTAAGGAATCCCCAAGTGTGATGAGCCCGGGCTCTCCGGGGAGGGCTGTCCAAACTCCAGTGCAGTGAGACCCCAGGCCCCAGCCCCGCGCAGCGCCCGACCCTCCATGCGCCGCCTTGGAACGCAGAAGATGCCCCAGAAGGATGGCAGGGGAGGAAGGGAGAGTGAAAGGGATGGAGGGGAGGAACTCTGTCGGGAAAAGGTTGGGTCTGAGTTTTTTATTATTATTTTCCACTTACTTGTCCATCAGCTGATGTCCTAACCTCTACCAGAGAGGCTGCTATCAACCAAAGTGACAGGAACACCATCACGAGTCGAGTGCACTTCGCAACTACTGGGCAAAGCAGCTACCCCAGCGTAAAGCACCCCAAAATAAGTTTCCTTTAAAAAGCGCAAAGAAAATGGAAGAAGGGGTGGGGGGCGTGCAGAGCTTTTAAAAAAAGGATCTTGGGCTTTGCTCAATGAAAAGGCAACGCGAGCTGTGCGCCTGGCCCCGTGCCCTGTCGGTCCTTTCCACTTCACCTTCTCACCCTGTCCTCCCAAGCCGACAGTGAGGGAGCCAGAGGTGCTGCGAGCCGGGCAGAGGCTGACCCGAGTCGGGGAAGGAACCGGGGCGTCCCACTCTCTGCCCCGGGGCTGCTTTTGCGAGGCTCTCGGAGCACCGTGGGCCGCCGAGGCTAAGCACGGAGATGGCTCGGGTCCCAGGAGCGCAGCGGCGGGGAGAAGTGGGAGCCGGAGCCCAGCGAGCGGGAGAAAGAGGCAGCGCGAGCCCTGGATCCTCCGCCGCACACGCAGTGGGGCGGGAGGACGAGGGGAGGCAGCCGCCTGGGAGGAGGAGGTGGGCCGCTCGCCCCTCCGGTTGCTCGCGGGCCCCAGCCGTCTGCTCTCTGCCCACGCGACCCGCCAGGCACCTAATAAAACGACCAGTCACCCTCCCTCCTCCGGGCAGCCCCTCCCCGCGCGCCCCCGTCACGCCAGGGCCAGCGCCCCCGGCGCAGGGTCAGGACTCGCACTGTCCCGGGGGCTACGAAAGCGCCGCCTGGACCCCGCATCCCCTTGGTCTCCGTGATGGGACGAGGGGCGGGGAGGGTCCCAGACGCGCCTCCCAGCAGGACTAGAGGAGGGAGGGGGAGGGTCCGCTCACCAGACCTGGGCTGGAGGAAATCACCTCCTCCAGCCTTTCTCATCCTTACCCCACCCCCCACCCACCCAGGCAGAGGGAAAGTCTCCAAAGAGAAGCCCAAGGACCCAAGGACCTGGGGGATTTTACCCTCCAGACACTCATCCCCTCCCACGCTTGCATGGGCGCGAGGGGCGGGGGGGCTCTCTCAGCAAAGCTCTTGTTTATGCTTTATTCGTTTATATTAGTTTTCAAAGATACCGCGTTCCCTTTCTTGACTCAACCGGATGTTTCCGTTTATCACTAGAGTACACAGGCCTCAGGGTCTCCCAGATTAAGTTATCTAGTGGCTTCTGCGGTTTGCAGTTTTCTGGGACGAAAGGACGGCGACCTGGGGGTTGCTGGAATCCCAGACCTACCTCGCAGGGGTAGACCACGGTGGCCTTGGCTGGGGAGGGAGTGGGCGAGGAGGGAGTTCTTCTGTCCAGGAAGAGCACCCTCACCCAGGATCAGACCAGAGTAAGGGGGCTCATATTAAGGTGGAATTTTCAAGACTTCACCTGGAGATAGCAAAGTGGATTCAGGTTGCCGGGCCAATTCTATCAAGGTGTAGTTAATTTTGCTATACGATTTCATACACTGTTTATTCCTAGAGAGCTAAAAGAAAGGCCGTACTCTGGTTTGTCCATCACACTGCGTTCATTGCCCTGTTGGCTGTCCTGTCGAAATCCTGTAAGAAGGACATTTGCAGGAACGTATGGGAAGTGCCCTCATCTAGCAACACGGTGTATTAGGTTAATTAGTTAATTATTGCTTAGAAATAGGATTAGACCCTCAGGACTGAAACACCTCTAAACTGACTTTCCCCTTCAACTCCAGCCTACAGCATTGTGGGCTGTCCTGGACTTGAGGTCTACGGATGAATTCCCTATCCATTACAGCAAAGAAGCCTCAGCCTTGCGTAACTTAAAAAAAAAAAAAAATGTGACCATTGTATACAAGCAGGTAAAAGGACAGCAGAGGACAAACAGACCTGGGCTCTAGACACACACACACCCGCCCCTGTAAGTCCTGGAACTCCATTTTTGCTTCTTCCCTTTGAGGTATTTCCACAATAAAGCTCTCCCATCTGAGGCATTGACAAATAATGGTTTGCCCATGCTTCTACAGCAGTAGTCTGTGTCAGTTCACAGCGCTGAGATGTTTGTCTGACACTGAACGCCTTTTTCACACAACAAGCAATTCAGGGAACTTTCAGGAAAATGTGCTTCAGGACAGGACGTTTGGCCTTGGCTCGTGTGTGTGTGTGTGTGTGTGTGTGTGTGTGTGTGTGTGTGTGTGTGTGTGTGTGTGTGTGTGTGTGTGTCTGTGTCTGTGTGTGTCTGTGTGTTAGTGTCGCTCATTTGAAATTCCATTATTTGGTTTTGCCTGTTCTGCCTAAAACAACTCTGGTGTTTTCTGTCTGTTCCTTTTTCTTTTCTCTAAGTTCTGTTTGGGACTCCCTTGATTTCACAACCCTCTGAGTCATGCATGACCCTCACTCTGACAAATGCTGATTTAAGCGCATGCCATAAGGTCTTTGTTTATCTGATTCTAAGGTAAGCTCTCACTAACAAGGTCCTCCCAACCTAATCCAAGGCAGAGCTCCACAAGCTATTCCCTGGTTTGTTTTTAGTGTGTGAGTGTGTGTGAGTGTGTGTGTGTGAGTGTGTGTGCGTGCGCCTGTGTCTGTGTGTGTGTCTGTGTCTGTGTGCCTGTGTCGATGTGCCTGTATCTGTGTGTGTGTGTGTGTGGTATATGTGTGTGTGTGTGCCTGTGTGTGTGCTATGTCTGTGTGCCTGTATTTGTGTGTGTGTGTGTGTGTGTGTGGTGTGGTATGTGTGTGTGTGCCTCTGTGTGTGTGTGTCTGTGTGTGTCTGTGTGTGTGTGTGTGTGTGTGTCTGTGTGTGTGTGTGTGTGTGTGTGTCTGTGTGTGTGTGTGTGTGTGTGTGTATGTGTGTCTGGTGTGCCAATCTATCAGTCAACTAAAGTCTGTGAAATAAGCATGAAAAGAAAATGAGTGAATATTGTTTTATTTCCCACTTCCTAGGGACATCCTAAAATCACATGGCTTTTACTGTAAACTGCCAAGCACATTAGCGCATTATTTAGAACATGGTAGGGTCTTACATTTCTGTAGAGGGAGGGCATGCATGTAGATAGTTTACTGGAATTCTTGAATTCTTGTCACAAACTGACCTCTCCCCTTCACAGGCCTCAGCTGTAGCTACAATATTGGTTCTCACACATTGTCCCGTCCAAGTAGATGAGAGCATGGTATACAGGAGACCATATATTTAAAACCCAAAACTACTAAGCACCTGGAGGTAGGGCTTCTTTCAAACTGTATTTCTCATTTATAAATAATTTCAACAGTTATCCTACGTTTCACCAGGCATGCAGAATACTTTTCTATACTCGGACATGTCCAAGCAGAAGAGTAGCTTATTTACTCTGAATAAGTGAAGCTGTATTTTGGATCTTGAGGTTTTTGACACCTGTTTGTTTTGTTACTTATTCCCTTTACATCCTGCTCACTACCCCCTTCCCAGATATCCACTCCCACATCCTTCTCCCCATGTCCTCCTCCTCTTCTTCTTTTGGTCAGTGGGGCACCCTGTGTATCCTTCCCATACCCTGGCACATCAAGTCTCTGTGAGGCTAGGCACATCCTCTCCCACTGAGGCCAGACAGGGAGCCCAGCTAGAACATATCCCACAGAGAGGCAAGAGCTTTTGGGATAGCCCCCACTCCAATTGTTGGGGGACCCGCATGAAGACTAAGCTGCACATCTGTTACATATGTGTAGGAGGCCTAGGTCCAGGCCAGTGTGCTCTTTGGTGTTTCAGTCTCTGAGAGCCCCAAGGGTCCAGGTTAGTTGACTTTGTTGGTCTTCCTGTGGAGTTCCTATCCTCTTCAGGGCCCTCAATCCTTCTTATTCATCCATAAGAGTCCCCAAAAGCCATCCACTGTTTGATTGTGGGTACCTATATCTGTCTGAGTCAGCTACTGAGTGGAGCCTCTCAGAGGACAGCTATGCTAGTCTCCTGTCTATGAGCACAACCAAGTATTATAGTGTCAGGGATCGGTGCTTTCCCATGGGATGTGTCTCAGGTTGGGCCAGTTACTGGTTGGTCATTCCTCAGCCTTTACTCCATCTCCTGTCCCTGCATTTCTTGTAGACAGGATAAATTTTAGGTCAAAAGTTTTGTGGGAGGGTTGGTTTCCCTATCACTCAACTGAGGTTCCTGACTGACTTAATTACCATCCTCTGTGATGATTAGTTTTAATTACTAATTTGACACAGTCTAAAGTTATCTGGGAAGAGAGATCATCTTGATAAAGTGGCTCATGGGGATCCTTTGGGGGGTTCTTTTCATTGAAAAAATATTGATATGAGAAGACACAGCCCACTGTGGGTAGCACCATTCCCTAGGTTTAAGTCCTGGACTGTGTTTGAGTGGGGGAGGTAGGTCGAGTAGCAAGCAAGTGTGGTTGCATTTCTCTCTGCTCTTAACTATGGATGTGACATGACTAGTTGCTCTAAGTTCCTGACACCTTTACTTTCCTCCTAGGAGAGACTGTAACCTGAACTTGGGAACTAAAATAAATCTTTCTCTTCTATGCTGCTTTTTGCCAGGATACTTTGTATAGCAGTGGAAATAAAACGTAAATGACCCTTTATATTTTAAAGATGAACAGATGTACCATATTCTCCTTTATCTCCAGTTTTATTCTCAAGATTTTAGTCACCCATAATCAACCCCAGCTTGAAAATACTAAAGAGAAGTTCCAGAAAAGAACAATGTATATGTTTTAAATCATTTTCAATACAGTATATTGCTATAATTTCTGTTAGTTGTTATTGCTAGTTTCCCATTAGGCCTGGTTTATATTTCCCATAACATACAATTTATAATTCATGATTTCTTCAGTGTTTTGTTTTGGTGACTTCTGGCTATGTACTTTTCACACACTTTTATTATATCTAACTATTGCCAATCAATAATCATTAGATACCTCATATTCTTGATCAAAGAAGTTTGTAGAGTGCAGTACTCACCTTTATTTGAGGAAAGATTGGAAGGTCACTGCAGCATAAGTGGCTAGATTTGTGTCTGGCCTCTCTAAATTCCAAGTTCCCTGGGCACTGATTCCCTTTCTGCCTTATTCCCTTTCCATCATCATCTCCCAACAATTTCTATCTTGAGGCATTTCCCCTTCTCCTGAAGAACTCTGCTCCAGGTCCCTACCACAGAGGGATATTAGAGCAGGTACAGGCCAGTGAAAGCTGTGTTTCCCTGAGATGTCACCACCCTGCCTTCTGCATCCTCATAGGACATGGCGCTTGCAGCAGGAGAACACAGAGATGGCAGCAACTCCCTCACATCTACCCTCGCTCTTCCTTCTTCTCTGCCTAATAAAATATTTTCACTCGTGCCCGGTATGTGAACACCACAATAAATATGTATTTCTGACCAAGGAATTACTTGGTATGAGTTAGCAGTTAGGACGTTGAACAGCTCACTCGGAGGCAGATTCCTGGTGCATAGCACATCGTGTTGGGGAGTTTGCTGAGTGAATGAGGAGCTCTCAACTGCTTCTACTAAACAGGGTAAAAGGAGCAGTGCATTTGCCCTAGTACAGATGACTGAGCCACATTCAATCCGCTTCTGTCCTCATACACATTTCAAAAGTATATCTGAAAAATCTAGAAACCAAAATTCAGGAAAATTCATGAGCACGATGTTCAAGAAACTTCCAATGGAAAGCCCTGTGATATCATCCGGTTCATGCTTTGGCTGGCCGTTGAGCAACGCTGCCCTGAGGTCTTTTCCTTAGAGGAAAACAGTATCTTGAGAGAATAAATTTGAGCGTCTTGGATTTCTTCATCACTTGCTTTTAGAATAATTTCACAAAGGAACAAGTACAGAGAGAAGTTTATTCTTCATGTCCTTGACTTTCTTCTTCTTCTTCTTCTTCTTCTTCTTCTTCTTCTTCTTCTTCTTCTTCTTCTTCTTCTTCTTCTTCTTCTTCTCCTCCTTCTTCTCCTCCTCCTCCTCCCCCCCTCCTCCCCCCCCTTCTCTCCTCCTCCTCCTCTTCTCCCTCTCTCTCTCTCTCTCTCTCTCTCTCTCTCTCTCTCTCTCTCTCTCTCTCTCTGTCTCTCTCTCAAATTGGAATTATTTCTTGTGCCAGAGCTATAATTAGCATCAAGTGTTTCTCTTCTTCCTTGATAAGGTTTCCTATAACCATCAAGATAACCAACTCTTCATATCTATGAACCCATCATAGGAATGGGAATTATTATCTATCTTCTCTTGTTTTTATAGTCTTTCTGTTGCTTTAAGCCTTCCAAATGGCTTTTTACTTTCTTGGAAATTCTAAGTGGTAATGGAAGATCATAGTCTTCTAAGGGCCCCAGTTTAAAGAGAAACAAGAAAGCAATTAAACTCTAAATACCCTTCAAATGTTTGTGGTACGGATCACGATCTAATCTCCATAAACCTTGCTAATGGAGAAGGCATTCAAAATTATTGTCAGATTACTCAGATTGATGTCATGGTTCTCTCAAAGGTTCAAGGAACTCTCATAGAGTAGAAAGCTGAGGAATACCGATGTATGTTTAGAACTAGTAATTGGTAGCCATATTCCCTTAGAGAGGCGGGCATTCAGTCAGAGACATGGCATAGTACCCTCCACATACTAGGTCCACAGATATAAGATAAATAATTATGTCAGTCACCAGCTCCAAATAACTGACTATGTGCAAACCTGCATGCCTTCTTCCTCTCTTATAGCTCTTAAATCAACATTGTATTCTCCCTAGAGATTCCATTCAGGAGAGATCTCAGAACTCCCGATCCTTTACATTGTCTGTCATAGAAACTGCAGTAGAAACCACAAATTTCCATTGGATTCAAGGAACCTAATTAAAAGGAGGAAAAAAATCTCTTAGTCGTTAGTGCTTATAAGCATTGCAGCATAGGTGGGTATGGGTAAGCTCAAGTCAGAATTGTAATCAAGTGTTCTAGACACATAACTAAAGTCAAAACAAGGTGACAGGGTTTGGGAGGACTTGTTAAAGCGACAGTTGAAATAATCATTTCGTGGAACAGTGTCAATTGTGTAAATGAAATTCCTATGGATTTCAGAGACTATAATAAAGACAGCTCCTTAGGCTGTCATAAGGCAGACAAGGAATCTTCAGGGGGTTCTCCCAACAACTGTAGCACAGTCCTGCAGGAGACATCCTGCATCACACAGCATTCACTGAAATCACACGTAAGAGTCCATACTTTAATTACCTTTCCAACACCTCGTTTACCCAATCCAATATCTTGAAATGTTTTCCTAAATCTCCATAGAGTTTTGCTGCTTTTATTGTTGTTGTTGTTGTTGTTGTTGTTGTTTTTAGGTTAACTTTCTTGCTGAAGCAATAAACATGTCTCATTGAGCTATTGAAAGCCATCCCCAAATTTCTTTCATTAAAAAAAACTTCCATAGAAGATCCTTCAGTTCTTAGGACATTATAAGCCTTCATTATGACAGCAATGAACTTTTCCCAGACTAGAACCAGGAGTAATTAGCATAAAGGAGATGGGCAGCCCAAAACAATCCACCGAAGAAAAACAAAATCAGTTACAAAATCAACTGTCAGCCCTGGACCGGCTCTTCTGAGGAAAACAGCCCACAATCTTAACATCTAGCATTTTAGAAAGACAGAACAAACCAAAAATCAAGACCTGAACCGCGTGATCTAGAGTGTTTCCCTTTTTTTTTTTAATCTGTGTTGATTCTCAGCCAGACCTGAGCTAGTCATCTTTCTCTTCGGTTGCCCGATGGCAAAGGGTCACTTAAAATGAGGAACTAAATAAAACTTCTAAGGCTTATGTTTAGAGCCTGTGAATTCTGTTATCGATTGTCACACTAAAAGAATGCCAGAACTACCACTGATCTGGCAAACAGCAGAGTAAGTGCTTGGTGGGAGATGTAGCGCTACTTAATTTCCCTGTGCTTTGCGGATATTTCAGAAAGAACTTTGGCCATCCGTGGAACAGCGCAGAACAAACGCTCAAACAACAAGATGGCGCTTTTAGCCCAACTGGGGAAATGTATAGCTAATAACTTATTCTCTAGTTTGACCCGCTTTGATCAAGAGCTCCCATTATTTCCAGCATAAGGAAGTAATACCCACCTCTAAACTTCAGTTTATCCTCAGCCTGTTGCCTTGATGACCCAAACAGTTCCAGCTTTTGAACTGGGGACCTCCTTTGTGACACTCATCCTGAAAACATGTCCCCGTTTACTATGTGGGTTTCTTCCTCCCATTAGAAGGAATGCTAGGTGAACAAGAACAAGTTGAACTTGTAGGGGGTGGGGCGTAAAAGCTCCTACGGCACTCCCAGCCGTTCATGTCCCACCAGACTACCCTGGAAGGGAGTTTGGCATCTCCTTTTATGGAAAGCATTAAGGACAGGTCGGTCTCAACTGGGCCCTAAGCAATGGGCAAACCCGTGTGCTCTTTTACTCTGTAATACGTGCACATTTGGGTTTAGTGAACGTGGGGGTTAATTCCAACAAGCTCACAAGCAGTATTGATGTCTCTGTTCCTTGGAAAACACTTTGAGCGGCAGGACCCGAGGATGTACGGTTCACAGATAATTGCAGAAAATAGGAACCACCTGACATTGTTAAGAGTCAAGAGTGAACGGCTTAGAATAACAGCTAATGTTTTTCCCCGATTTCTTACTACATACCCATGATATTTGATCGGCATAAAATTCAGAACTGTGAAGAAATGAGTTTAGGAAACTGTACCTTTTTTTTTTTTTTTTTTTGAGTCACTGAGCTGTGTATTTTTTTTTTACACAGTAAACACTTTATAAGAAGGCCAGTTTATAAGTTGTTAATTATTAATTTAAAAACCACATCACAATCTGCAATCTACCATTCCTTCAAGAATGTTTGTTGCTCAAAGGACGAAACAGCAGGCGTTTGCAGGTGCTGCATTTGTGAGCGTTGCCACTGAATGGAGCACTAAGCCACACTTTGCTGTCCTTTCCTTTAGGAGTTCACCCAAACTGAGTTAAAGCTCAAGGAACTGACTGAGGTTATTTATAAAAGGAAAAGGAAGTCAAAAAGGACCATTTCGTTGATGCTTTTATTGGAAAGGGTAACCTTAAGACTCTATGTGAGTTCCATATTATGAGGGGCTTAGATTAATTACAAAAGCACTGGGTTGATACACAAAGAGTAACTCTTAAGGAATTGTAACAGCCTAACCAATGTTTTCAGGCAACAGAGACTGAGCAACTGGGCATATGTTCCAGATAGTTTTTATTTATTTTATTTTTATTTTTGATAATCTTGCAAGGGGGCCTCTTTGAGTCTTAGGTTTTATGTATAAAAGTGCCCCATTAATCTCTCAGATCACACTGGAATAGTGTACTTTTTTCATCGTCTCTGAGATAGGTATAACCTTCATCAAGACCTCAATGTGTAGAAGACCCAACGGCCTTTGATGAAGCAGATGTTCACTTTGGGTTTCGTGTTACACTGTAAGGTTGTTCCCCCCTCCTCTGGATCAAGGTTGCTTCAGGCAGCCAGAGAAATAAATGTCCCATGTATAGCACGTCCTTATTCCTTTGTCTCCCAAGAACCTAAGGGTAAGGAAACAGGTGACTCTGGCAGAAGAGATGGATGCTATAGGTTTTCTGAAGATTTGGGAAGGGGGGGGTGATCCGTTGGGATGGTCAGGCAATGGAAAATTAGGGCTACTTGTATACCTCAGGAGCCTCAGCCCAAGGATCCAAGCTTCACAACAATCAAGAAAAGCTTAGACACAAAGTATCTCCGTGGTTCCTGGCTCGGCTCAAGCCTGGGGAGGCTACCCTCAAGCTTTTAACAGATGGAAGATTCTAGCAAGACAGCCCAGCACAAGTGACTGATATGATCAATGCCAAGATCTGGGCATTGAAGATGGTTTAGAATTAAATGAAGGGAAAAAAAAGATAAGCCCCAATGTGTTCAGTTGAAGTGTAAAAATTGGTCCAGGTCCATAGTGCTCTTCACTACTTATTACAACAATAGGAGAGCAACGTTGGGACTTACAGCTTTTAAAAATTATTTGTTGAGAAAAACCAAGCGTCTATCATGGACGGAGAATCCAGGTGTATTTTGTCTCATGGTGCGTGTAACCACCAACTGTCCCTTGCTTGGCACTAGGGACTGTAAGTCTCTTCAAACTGGCTAAGAGAACAGCGCCTTCTGGTTGGGTTTGGATCCACTTCTTTGTATCACTCCTCAAGCTTGGCTGGGTACGGTTATGTGAGTCGCAGAATTCGTTTCTTGTCTGTCTAGCACTGCTTTAGTGACATGTTTTATTATTTAAGGCTGTAAATGTTCACAGCTACCTCTAAGACAACAACAATAAACCTCATTAATACGCACAATTAATATGCACGGATAGGGGAGAAGATCAGGAGAAAAAAATAAAACCACCAAATGAATTTTCTAGAATCCTAGTAGTTGTTCTGATAGTATTATTCCTCTTCCTCTCATTCCTCCCCTTCTTTTTTATCCTCTTCCTCTTTCTCCTCCTTTTCTCCTCTTCTTTTCCTTCCCTCCCCTACTTCCTCTTTCTCTGCCTGCTCCTTCTCTCCCTCCTCATCCTCTCTGGTTTTCTAAGGGAGAAGTGGAATTACTTAGCTCTGCTGCACACTCACCTAAATCCACTTTGCCCTGAGTTGTGGCACAGGCAGGCCACATTAAATTCCAGTTGCTGGGAATCATCAATTAATTTCAGATCAGAAACACAGGTGAAAGACAAATCTTCCTGTGGGGAGAAGCAGAGCCTCTATTACCAAGGCTGTCCCTAAGGAATGATTTTCACTAAGATATGGCCACCAAGACATATTTTATTTTCTGGGTGTTTCTTTCACATGTGTTTTACATGTTGGTAATGTCAACCAAGGGCATAAACAAAAGTACACTGCTCATAAAGAAAGAGACTATGAAAACATCAGCGGCGGATTAATCAATACATAAGCAAAAATAGAAATCTAGGCACAGTTAAGTCATACTGTGTATTCAAACTGTGTATCCAAACTGTACTTGGATGCCACAGTTTGTTCTTAAGAATATTGTAGATTTACTGGACTACATAAGTAAATATATTGCTAAATATTTTCTCATTAATGTCTGCAACTTTAATCGTGGAATATTGGGCTGGGAGGTGACCCAAAGATTAGAATCTTGAGCATAAGCAGAAGGCCTGAAGTTTGGATTCCAGAGCTTGTGTAAAATTAAACAGGAGCACAGAGCACAGATCTGTCAATCCCCACGCTCCTACAGCAAGATGGGACATGTATATAGGAGAACTCCCCCCTCCCCAGAAGATGACTGCTCAGCTAGCCTGGCATATGAAGCAGCGACCAAGAAAAGACTGTCTTGAGGTAGAAAGTGAGAGCTAAAACTAAGGTCCTCTGGCCTCCACACTCATGCACCAGTACGCACACGTATTAGCATGTTCATGTGCACTCTTATATATGTGTGTGAGTGTATGCATGTATCTCTTTCTCTCACTCTCTCTCTCTCTCTCTCTCTCTCTCTCTCACACACACACACACACACACACACACACACACACACACTTTTTAAAAACATTTTAATCAGAGAAAACTAAGAATGACCAAAACGGCCATGTATGTAAGAGTGGCTATCTCTAGCAGTTTTCTGAAATGGATTAATGTCAGTAAAACATCGTGAATTGCCACAGTGCTGTGAGAATACAGCGCCTTCCTAGTCAGGGAGCCTGGGAAAACAAAACAATGACCTTATACATCATGCAGAGCACGGGCTGCTCAACTGGCTAAGTAATAAAAATATCTGGGTATGCAGCATCAATTTATCTCCATGAATAGAGCTTTCAGGAAAGCCGTGAGAACTGTGAAGATAACATCTAATCCAAACCCACTTTCTCCCAGTCCCACCAACTACGTCCCTCCATGCAGGAAAGAGGGTCCTATGAAGTCTGATCTTTGTTAGTTAGCTACACTTGAAATCCACTTACCAAATTTATGGTGTAATGTGTGCAGGGTACTCTTATTTTAAAACATATATGGAATATTATATACACACACATATGCAGTAACGTAATATCGTGCCATTGTGCTTATATGTGTACATAAGTTTTGTCTTAGTTAGAGTTAATATTGTTAATATTGCTGTGATGAAATACTACGAACAAAAGCAACTAGAGGAGGACAGGTTTATTTGGTTCGCATGCAGTTGGGAATTGGTTCTAATGCTTTGTCTTATCTTGGCTCCCAAAAGCCAAGCTTCAAGACCTGAGGGTCCCTCCCCCACGCCCCGCCCCCAAGCTGGCTCCAATGGTAATAAAGAATTGCCATACAGCCAATGGCTGGGCAGGGAGGTGGGGCTGGACTTTTAGATTTCATGAACAAGGAAAGGGACAGGGAGAGGAAGAAAGAGAAGAACCTCCGAGACTCAGAGGGAGAAGGATCAGATTTAAGAGCTATGGGAGAGAAAACATCCTACAATGTGGGTGGAAAGGGGATGAGGCTCTATGGGGATGGGGGGGTAGGGTGGGCTGCTGCCCAGAAAGTAACAGGGCAGCAAAGATAAAATATAGATTTAGAAGGTGTTAAGCCAGGAATACCAGAGGGAAGTGAGTGCTAGCCACGAGGAGGTTTAGAAATGCCCAACCATTGAGCTAGTCAAGGCATTATCAAAATTAGCTGGTGCACATGTGCGTGCGTGCGTGCGTGCGTGCGTGCGTGCGTGCGTGCGTGCGTGTGTTTCATTTGAGAATCCAGAGAGCTCTTGGATGGGTGCAGCGTTTGCTTGACTCTCCAGGAGCCAAAGCAGTTTAACTAGTTCACCGCTACATGTCCTGATCACAGTCCATTGAGTGGATTCCATTGAGATTCAACTCCACCTGGAACCTGTAGGCAGAAGCTGATACAAGTGCAAAGGCTGTGGAGAAGTGCTGCTTACTGGCTTGCTCCCCATGGCTTGCTCAACCCGCTTTCTTATAACCCAGGGCCACCAGCCCAGGGCTGACTCCACTCCAAATAGTCTGAGCCCGCCCTATCAATCGTTAATTAAGAAAATACCCTACAGACCTGCCTACGACCTGATCTTACAGAGACACTTTCTCAATCGAAGTGCCCTCCTTAGGGTAACTCTATAGTGCATCAAATTGCAACTCTAAATTGCTAAAAAAACAACAACAAAAAAAAAAAAAAACAAAAAAACTGAGGAAAATACATAGTTCAAGAAGCTACAGTGCTATGATAATAACTAAAATTAAATAGCCAGTCATTTATATTGTTATCCCCTAACCGTATAGCATCACATACCGAAGACTACAGCAACACATGTAATGTGTGTGTGTACACATACCCAAGAGAGAGAAGGGGAGACTCTAGCATTTGCATTTTGATCTCAGCAGCATTCAAATATATTGAGGAACCTTCCAGGATTCATTTTTGGGGGGGGGGGGTTGAAACCATCCTATCTATATGTACTTCAAAACAAACAAGCAAACGTATGACCCAAAAGAACAAGAAACGCTCTTGCTCCTTGTTCATTCCCTTTCCCCTCTTCCCCTCTGTCCCTTCTCTCCCCATTCCCCTCCCCCCCTCCACCACGTGCTCTTGGCCGGCCTCTACTCCTCTCCTCTTCTACTCTTCTTCTCTCATTAAACCTTTCCACATGGAAAAAAAAAAAAAGAACAAGAACCAGGGAGAAAAGCAAAGAAGACAAAAGGAAGAGTAGAAGCCTCACCCCCGCACTGCATCAGCACAAGAAAATTAGCACTTACTTGTAGAGAATTAGATCACTACACAATTCAAGAACATGCTTCACATCCTATCATGGGATTTTATTTAATTTTTTGAAACCTTGGTGCGTTTTTGCTGTAGACCCATTTCCGATTTTTAAAATTATTCTTATTGGGAGTCCATAGTGAGTAGCAGATGTTAAAGAACGCCTGTGTGGAATCTAAAAGGGTCTCCACCTAAAAATTGGGTCTCCAGGCTGATACATCAAGTTCTTTACCCACTGAACTTTTTCGCCAGCCCTACTTTTTAAGGCTTATTTATACTTTTGTTGTAATTGGAAATTATGACTCTGTTGTGATTCTGTTGTTATTGTGGATTTGATGTTCTCCTCTTAATTTTTAACCGATTACAAACCTAGAGCAGGCGGTAGCTCTATCTTATATCCCAGTGGCCCTGCTCTTTGTCTGCATCCCATGTGGTCCACTGAGAGAACTTACATTGGCAACACTGACATGTCTCACAGCCTGTTCTCAGAGACCAGTCTTCTCCTGTGTGCAGGGCTGAGAAGCCTGCTTCATAAATTCCCAGCACTAAGTCATTCTTACTTCCTGGTACAATTCCTTCTCAATAAAATCCTGTCGTACTAAATTGGCCAGTCTCTAATTTAGAATGCTCATACTGTCCTACGGGAGGGGGAAGGTGATGTTTTGCCCTTTGTCGAGTGTGGGGTGTGATTATTTGGATTCTGTTAGCTGAGCTAGAAGGTTTCATCATCTCTTCACATTCTTTCTTTGATGGAAGGTTTTGTTTTGTCTTTTTTTTTTTTATTTAATTCACCTGCAAAACAATTTGAACTGACGTCTTAAAGGACAGCATGTAATTTTAATTATTTCTTTGACCATTAACTGAGATAATCTTTTCAATCATCTTATAAACCTTACTAATTTATATTTTGTCTATGATAGCACATCATTGACGTTTTTATTGCTATTAATGTAGCGCTAAGTAATAATCTCTTAAGTTTTAAAACTGTCATTACACTGTCTCCTAATTCTGTTGTTGTTGTTGCCTTTTAGTTAGATTTACTAGCATTTTGTATTTCATTTATACTTTTAAAGGACTTTTTTTAGCTTTTATGATAGTATCTAGATCTTTAAGTCTGCGGTTTATATGGCTAAGTGAATATGGTTCATTCCCACTAAAACTCATGAAATCTTGTCCTGGTATAGCCACATCGAGAGACAACAAACTGTGAGACAGGCTTAGGTCCAGGAGCACTGATGCCTTTTTAGAGGGAGTCAGCCAGTTCTTCTGAGTAACTGTAAGAGTGGACTGTCACAAGGCAAGGCCACGCCTCATCTGTTTTCCTGCTGTACACGCCAGGCCACTGTCTCTACTAAACTTTTTATGAGAACTTTACCAGATGCAGTGGCGCGATTCTGGGCTTCCATTCTATAGCTAGAACTGAGCAAAATGTTGTCCTTCCCATTATAAGTCACCTGATCTTGGGTACTGTACTGTAGTAAGAGATGAAACAAAAAGTCCAAGGTATTTATCTTTCTTATAAATTGCTGTCTATCTCTTTTCCTCAAATTTGACTGCTCACTTTTAAGGGTTTGGCAGACATTCTTTAACATTTATTTTCATGTTTAGTGATAGGAATCTACGGTCCTTAATTTGTTTTTAAAGTGACTGGTTATTTACTGTAAACTTAGAACAGTTTGTTTTTCTGAGCAGTCTCTAAGCTCTCTGGAAATGTCCTCTTCCCTTTATGAGTTGCTTACATGTAGCTTGATTTATTTCCTTTTTAACATGTGCTGTTAATTTCTCCTTGTTATTTATTTTGTCTTGTGGGCAGTTCCGGACTTTCTTCAGCTCAGGAAGATTTGACTTGTCAATCACGTCGCTGGCTGTCAGGTGTCCATGTTGTGTTTGCTCAGCCTCTTGCTTCTGGTGCCTGCTATCTTAGCTTTCGTCTCGGTCTCTCTCTATGTGGGATCTGGAGAGTGGGGAACTGCTGAGCATGTGGAACTCTAAATTTTCGATTTTGCCGTAATACATGAACAATCTTCCCTGCACTGCTTTTTACGCTGTTATTTTCCCACTTTTCTTATTCTTTTTAACCCACCTTTAAACTTTCTTTAGACAACAGCCAACTACTCCAATGGTAAGAAGCCAATGACGTTGTAGATCTCTCCTGGACTCGTAGTAGCCTAAAAAGCATGTAAATATAAAAATGTGAGATTTACTGTAATCATACTTCGCTGGTTCAGATATACAGTGGCCTAGGGAGGAAAAGGAAATATTTCCAGCCAAAGACAGCACGCCGCAGCCAGGAATGAGCTGGCGGTGGGCCACGTTCTCTGGCTGGCACACTCGTATTTGTTAGGAACCACAAAGAAGAGTCCCACACCACGCCTCGTGGGCCAACTAGGCAGAGAATAAATGGCACCTTGGGCATCTCCATTTGCTCTGGCTTCCTGGAAGGAATGGTGTTTCCCAGAAGCAGATCATCGGATCCACATGCTTCCTACCCCTGACTCTGGATGAGAGGGAAAGAGAAAGGGCCTTAAAAAGATCCAGTCGGGCTCTTTGCACAAACTCCCTGCACTTCACATGCAGAAGATGGCCCGGTTACCCATTTGTTCCTATGGATAGTATTCGGCCAAGCAAACAGAAAACCTTTCAAGTTCTTTGTGTGGTAAAGTCACTGTTCTGGTTTATAGAACAGACCCAAGTTACTCCTTACCCTCATATTGCATTTGTCCTCACTCATACCTGCTGAATAAGATTTGACTTTATAACCCTTGATTATAAAAGGTGTTTTTTATAATCCTTCTTCGGGACTAACGTGCCTTCTAGTGACATTCTAGAATGTGGTCTTTAGTTTTTTTGTTTTGTGTGCCTCTCTAGCTGTAATGCTTCTACGGTGGTTAAAAAACCTGGTCAGTTTGTCCACGGACATCTGGGAAACTGCTAGAGTCACTTTGGTCCCTGAATAGAAGAAACATCACATGGAAGTGTAATGCTCTCTTCACACTTTCCCAGCTCCAAGCACCTTCCAACACAGCTGCAAAGAGAGGTTTTTTCCAGTGTTGCCAAGGTCCCACCAGGTCTTTGGATTCAGAGAGGACATTTTGCTCTATAGGGGTTCACAATAATACATTCTATCACAATGTACACAGAAGAACTGTACCTTACACATAAAGTGCAGATTATTCTGCTAGGTCATCGACTTAGTACAATGGCAACTGTAAATAGATGTTGTTAAATAACATTACAGTAAAGGAGATGGACTTTCTTCATAGTGAAGCCAATGTAAAGAGGAAAGAATGAGTGGAATGTTCTCCTGTACAATTATAAGAACGTTTTGAGGAAATGATGACACAGGGTCTCTCAAAGGAAACCATTGGAAAGTCTTTCTACATTATCTTTTATACTTTCCACTTCCTTCTGAAGAAGCATCTTCCTCCTAAATCCTACTCTCCAATCCCTTCCAATGTATTTCTAAGACTTTCATGCAAAGGAATCATTCCTGTGAGATGTGATGCCTAATGAGAACATTCCTCACCTAGCTTGAGATATTACTGATATATAGACGGTGACATGGTCACATAGAATTTAGAAATTCGCTCACTACACTGCCGTGACACTTCTGAACACAACGAGCTGGGAGGCGGCACATCTGTGCACTGATGGCCTTTGTTTTATTGGTTATTTTATTTATTTACATTTTAAATGTTGTCCTCCTTCCTGGGCTTCCCCTCTGCAAACCCCTCATTCCATCCCCGCTCCCCTTTGCCTCTATGAGGATGCTTCCCACTTAACCCCCCATTCCCACCTCACTGCTCTAGCATTCCTCTATGTTGGGGCATCCAGTCTCCACAAGACCAAGGGCCTCCCCTCCCATTGAGGTCAGACAAGGCCATCTTCTGCTGCATATGCAGCTGGAGCCATGGGTCCCTCCATGTATGTTCTTTGGTTGGTAGTTTAGTCCTTGGGAGCTCTGGAGGGTCTGTTTGGTTGATATTGTTGGTCCTCCTATGGGGTTACAATGCCCTTCAGCTCCTTCAGCCCTTCCCTAAACTCTTCCATTGAGGTCCCTGTGCTCAGGCCAATGGTTGGCTGTGAGTGTCTGCATCTGTATTGGGATAGTCTTGATTTTGTTTTGCTTTGCTTTGTTTTATCTTATTCACATTATAGCATCTCTTTAACAAGGGACTGTAAGTCACCTACCAGGTATAAGGAATTTCTCTCACTTACTTATTATCTTAAATTGGTATTTAATATTGTGTTCTAATAAAATGAACTGTCATGAATCTCTTTTGACAAGTATTGACAAACACACACACACACACACACACACACACACACACACACACAAAAATGACAGACTGATGATGACCAGAAAACCAGGGCATTCAGTAGAATTTGATGTCCCTTACAGACTGGCTTCTCCACCAAGAACAGAAGTTGGGTCTTACCAGGATGCTGAAGTTTGATTGAGTGCGATTGAGGATGAACTGACCTGATCAGTTATCTCTTCCCCACTCACATCCTGAGAAACCTTCCCTGAAGCGACACAACAGGTTTATACACTTCCCAGAAAGGGATGCTTCTGGTGGATGAAGCAGTCCAGCGGCTATGACATAGAGTGCTCCGGATATAGACATGATAACTATGTACACCAGGGCGTTACCCAGATGGGACTGGAGAGATGACTCAGTGCTTAAGAGCTCTTTCTGCTTTTGCTAGCACCTGACTTCAGTTCCCAGCATCCACCTAGCCAGCTCACAACCACCTATAACTCTGGGGCACCCAACACTTTCTAGCTTCCACAGGTACAGGAACATTCACTTCACACACACACACACACACACACACACACACACACACACACACACACAATTTTTTTTTAAAAAAAAAATTTTAAGTATATCACTAGAAACTTGGCTCTCCTCAATCTTTCCATCCTTCTGTCCTAAGTATGTGGGACTTGTCTTTAGTGTTAGACCAATGGTCATAAACTTCAAGGATGTGAAAATAAATGATCTCAAATAGGTTGCCCTTTATAGACTAGAAATCTTCTCCTGAGGAATTTAAGGTGCTAGGTGACAAAGGGCCTTGCTGGCTAAACAGCCCTTCCCTGAGAGCTGCCTCTTCCATTTGAGAAGCATATTGTTGGAAAGGTTGAATCTATTACATTCTGTCAGAATTAATGACTCAAATGAGTCCGCTCAACCGCTGACCAGTGTGACAGTTATGCTTACCTTAAGCCATTGATCCTGTTTCATCTATATACATTCCTTTTCATTCTTCTGGTTGATGATTTAAGCACTTTTGTACACTATCCTCACTGATATTACTCTAGACTCCTTATTGAATTTGCTGCATTGACTGCTTTATAAAGGCTTCAAGGACACAATGTCCTTCAGCCCTCCAATACCTCAGATTATCCCGCTTGATTGACATCTTCCTTATTCAGCATATTGGAAGCATCCCTCCCTGCTACCCCAGCCCTCTTCCAACACCCTAGGCTCATTTCTCTCTATGAGAAGGGAAAAAGAATTCACCTCTCCCTTTCAAAGCTAAATTATTGAAATGCAGCGTTTGAAAGACTATTTTAGAATTCGGACCCACCCTGACTTACAAGATTTCATGTGAGAGCTTTTGGCTTTATAAGGATGAACTCTGTACATTACCTGAAACTACCTCAGATTTCAGCATTCCCAGTGTAAGGATAAGAAATGAAGGAGTCTTTCTTGGTGCTGGGCAGCCTTGAAGAACCTTAGCACCATCGGCTTCCTGATGATCAATATCCCAGTCTCCTGTGTTCCTGAGTACTGAAATGTGGGTTTGGTTTACTAAATTCATTTCCTCTTATGGAACACCTACACTGTAACCTCATGACAGGTTAAACTTGAAATTACACTTATTGTTCCTTTCCTATTTCTACGGCGCACTGCTGGGCTAGCCATCCCTCGGATTACCGTGCAGTATCTTCTTAATGTCAGTGTATCTTCTCGAGTTCTTTTCCACTACTTCAATGAGTGTGCACTCGCTCCGTTTGTGAGTTGCTGTTCCTGACCATTGGCAGGTGGCATGTACCGCTTACTCCAGATGGAGCCCCTGTCATCATTTTGTGTGTCAATCTGGGTTCTCCAAGTTCTCACTAGCCTATATCCGAGTTGAGAAAGCTCAGGCAAGAAGAGCTTTGCTGGCTTAGGTAGCTGAAAACATGCACTTATGAACTTGAAGAACCACCAGGCCACTGAAATGGCGTTATCAAATGCAGCCCCATCTTCCTATAGCTTCCTTCTCCCTCTTTCCATCTTTGTTCCTCCTCCTCCCAAACCCTCCTACCTTCCAGCCAGCTTCACTCACTTCTTTTGCTGTTCACCTCTTCTTCCTCTGAGTGGATTCTATTTAACTTCAAGAACTTTCCGTGTACTAAACTTCCATACTTTCAAATTTAGCCGTCCCCGGCAAAGGAAAGTTCCTTTCCACTACATGGGCCATATATTTTTCAAGGTAATCGTTGCTGCCAGACAGGCTAGACTTGGGCTTTGTGCAAATGCTAGAACTTAGAATGGTCAGCCCCATGCAAATCACACAGCATGAGGAAGGAGGGAGAGAAGTTGCCACTAGAGGAAAATTAGAGTCATTTTACCTGGAGACAAGGAAATCGTTCTGACTAGACAGAACTAGACTAAACTAGCAAAACTACAGTTTCTTCAAACTGCTCTCAAATGTGTTCCTATTGTGGAAGACTTTCATGTTTCAAATTGGGTTTGATTTTGTACATGCTTAAGTCTCTAAATCTCACTGTTGCCATCCCTCTTAAAGCAACTGCAATATTTTCTGTGGTATGATCTGTGATCACATTGGCTCCCTCTCCAACAATCTTCCTATTTTATAATGATACCCTAATAAGGTCCATGTAATCTGTTGAGTGAACAATAAAGGCTTCATGTTTACTACAGTGAACAAAATTGATATTTATTATTGAGTCCCCCAAATTACTCCAAGGCCATGAGTAAAAATAGCAATGTTGTGCTTTATCAAATTAAAAAGTAATAATTTCTATAGTTAAGAGCAAGTAGGCAGAAAGAACTTAAAATAAAATCTTTTAGAATAACTTTGATTTTGCGTATAATCACAGGGTATAGGTGATAAATATTGCATGAGATTAGGACTGACCAGAAAGGACAAAGTCCAAGAGAGAAAAGGATGAGCCAACGAGGCAAACTCCTAAAAAGTAAATAAAAGGTGCAGAGAGCAGCCCTGCATAACACACAGGAGATGTAAACCCACCGTCGCTACGCCTTACATAGAAACAGAAGGTTCAGAAATCGATGCAGAGGAGAAGGCAGGAAGTGTGGGAGAGCCTGGGTGGTAGAAGGCAGGAAGTGTGTGAGAGCCTGGGTGGTAGAACATGGTTGATGTTCACATGAAGTCAGGGACTGGTAACACACATGAGACTTCCACAGATCGCAGCCACGTGGACCCCCAACACTGAAAACTGAGACGTGGACACAGGCTTCCCGCCCCTAACCAACAGGCTACTTGCAATTGATATCGGCTGGGAAGGAAGGTAGTGTGACACACAGGGAGCATTAATCACACCGCAGGACAGACCCATGCATGACTAGGTGCCGACATAAAGCAAACTCCTCCAATTGGCTTATGTGATTGTGTATGTGTGTGTGTGTGTGTGTGTGTTCGTTCTTGACGTTTTGCCTGCTAGCTTTGATTTTCATTTTGGGGCAGGGGGTTCTTTTGTTTTGAGCAAGAGAAAGAGGAAAAGAACATAAAGTTGGGTGGGGAGGAAAATGGGGAGAATCTAGGGGGATTTGAAAGGGGGGGCGGGAACATGATCAAAATACACTGTGTAAAATTTTTTAATTAAAATAAAGAAAAGTGCAAACTCCAGAGGCCAAGGCACGAATTGCAAGTTTGAACTCAGCCCGGGGTGCAGACCAGTTCCAGGCCAGCTTGTCATGAGGCTCTGTCTCAAAAATACAAAATTCAAAACAACAAATAAAAGAAGAGGGAAAAAAAAAATAGAGGAGATCGCAAATGTGACCACCACCTGGAGTCTTAATGAAGAGCAGGAGGAGTCAAAGGCGGGCAGGAGGTGCGGGGCGTGGCCAGCGCATTTGAAGAGCAGGGTCTAACACATGCACTTTTGCTTTATTGAAAGAGTGAATCAACTTTTGTCTCTAATGTAGAAGATTTGCAAATGAAAATATAGCATAAAATGCTAGAAGAAATGGTCAAAGAAGAAATAGAAGGAACAAGGCAAATTTGTACTGCTTTTCCTTGCTGAATAGCAAAAACCTTTATCTCTCTAGTGCTGTTTAAAAAAAGGGGGGAGGGGGAGGCTTTAAGTTCCCACCTATGAGGATGTTGCAACACCATGCTGAAATTTTCCTCCCTCTGTGTCATATGCTTCTGAAGCCAGGCATGGCTCTCAGGAGCTTAGTATATTGAAAATGGCCGAGACAGGGAGCCCTAGCGAAGCACAGCCTGCAACTCAGGGCAAAAGACCTGTTCCATCTAGAATGGACCATCTCAGCGCAGGAAGGAGCGGGCCACAGGTACTTCTGCAGCGCCTGCTCTCTACTTCTTTTGTTCTTTTGAATAACACAAGAAATCTCAAGCTTGCAAATCAAACGTGAAGCATCCTTTGACAGGTGTCGTCCCACGTGCCCCACGATTTAACACAGAGCTTCACTGCTCCTGCGAGCTTCCTTCTAGGGACTTCCCTTCACCTTCGAATCAGCACCGTGAGTTCTCTAGTTGAGGATTATACGGGTCACCGCCATATCTAATTTTGAAATACTGAACATTCTCAAAGCCTAAATGTGAGACAAGAATTAAAATTCTAATACGTAATTCTATACAATAAGCCGGTTCTATAAATTACTTTTATAGAGCATTTTACAAATCTTTCAATATGCAGAATTTCATAGCTTAAATATCATTTCAATTCAACATAGGTATATGGTCTTACATTTCTTAATTTTTTACATTTTAATTTTATCATTTAAAAACAAAACAAAGCAAAACACATTCTTTTCTAGAATATCCCTAAGGAAATGACAGGACAACATAGTTCTTGATTCTTTTAGCTGTAGGATCCCTTGGCTTCTGTATTAGTTATTTCAACTGTCAGCCACTGAATTACGTATGATTTCGACTTTCATCAAATTTATTTTAATATACTAAACCTGCATATGAAGGCCTAAACTAACTGAAGCAACTGAAAAAAAAAACAAAAAACAAAAAACAAAAACCCACAAAGTTGGAAGGCCATCCTGGCCCATTTTAAATTGACATAATGTGGCAATAACCAACACCGAACAGTACCCACACCAATACCTTAAATCTGGAGAGCAAAGGCAGGCCAGCCAGAAGAGGATGGTTTTTTTTCTTCAGTTTTCTGTTCTTTTCTTTTGGGAGATTCACCCCATATACAGATACCAAACCCAGACAATATTGTGGATGCCAAGAAGTGCATGCTGACAAGAGCCTGATATAGCTGTCTCCTGAGAGGCTCTGCCAGAGCCTGACAAATACAGAGGCTCGAAGTCAACCATCGGACTGAGCACGGGGACCCCACTGAAGGAGTTCGAAAAAGGATTGAAGGAGCTGAAGGGGTTTAAAACCACATAAGAAGAACAATATCAACCAACCAGACCCCCAGAGCTCACAGGGACTAATCCACCCACCAAAGAATACACATGGAGGGACCCATGGCTCCAGCTGCATATGTAGCAGAGGATGGCCTTGTTGGGCATTAGCAGGAGGAGAGGCCCTTGGCTCTGTCAGGGCTCAAGGCCTCAGTGTAGGAGAAGTCAGGGCGGGGGAGATGGGTATGTGGGTGGGGGAGCATCCTCATAGAAGCAGGGGGAAGGTGATAGGATATTGGGTTTCTGGAGGGGAAGGTGGGAAAGGGGATAACATTTAAAATTACAAGTAAATGTATGCATCCATGTATGTTACTACCTTTGAGTGGCACCATTACCAACAATTGGGTTTTCCCCCCTTTCTAATTTCCTGTGGTTTACTCTATACAATGAAGTAATCAAGAGTAAAGTTCTCTCCTATAAGTCTAGTCAGGCCATTTAAGCACTAATGATGCTATCAGGGCTTAGAAGTAAACACATACGCACCTCCCCGCTCACTTTGCAAAGCTGAGTATTGTGGCCCCAGGCTTGGGCTCCACTGCTCTCACTCGGGGCTCGGCAGAGCATATCCCATCCTTCAGGGTTTCCACCCATGGGTAAATTACACACAACTTTGCGAGAGGAGATGGCCAAGTCATATTCCTCACATCTCAACAAATACAGTTTCTTATATATA
The DNA here is from genome assembly GCF_011064425.1 of Rattus rattus. Lineage (NCBI taxonomy): Eukaryota > Metazoa > Chordata > Mammalia > Rodentia > Muridae > Rattus > Rattus rattus. The sequence continues at coordinate 3,331,261 of NC_046164.1, forward strand.
TAAAAACAAGAACGTTGTACAAATACAACTTCCTCTAATCTTCCCCAGTCTGACAGACTATATAATGTCTTTCTCACGTGCTCTTCATCTCATAGACGAAGAAGACAGAAATCCAAAATTATTACCCACGGAATAAGTAGCAAAGCTAGAATTTCAGCCCAAGCACTTTGGTTCTAGAGCCAATATTAAATTATATATATAAATATATATATATATATATATATATATATATATATATATATATATATATAACCGAAGTCTTTGGTCCATGTCTATCAAATTCACTTCTCTTCTTTCCTCTACATCGGTGGTTCTCAACCTGTGGGTCATGACCTTTTCGGGGTCAAACTACCCTTTCACAGGGGTCAACTAAGATCATTGGAAGACACGGATATTTACATTATAGTTCATAACAGTAGGAATATTACAGTATTGAAGTAGCAATGAAATAATGTTACGGTTGGGGTTAGCACAGCAGGAGGAACTGTATTAAAGGCTCAAGCATTAGGAAGGTGGGAACCATGCTCTACATCCTAAGAGGTCAGATTCCCACAGCCTTCTTCTCAGAAGGCTTCAGGCAGGTTTCTTCAGTTTGACCAGGGGGAAGCACTAATAGGATACTGGAGGACTAAGGGAAAGGAATTGACTGTTTCTTGACCTTCAGCGACTCCACCCAAGTCCCTAGGTTCAATACACTGATATGCTGAGTTTCCTGCTTTTGCTGCCTGGATCTGGCTTCTAAACTATCGTTTGCCCCCCATAGCCAGTTTTCACACAGTGTGGCTAACCTCTGCCTCCTGACCTCTGTGCTCTCTCTCTCTCTCTCTCTCTCTCTCTCTCTCTCTCTCTCTCTCTCTGAGTAAATCCATGGATTAAGTTCCCTCTTGTAAATATTATCATCTCCTGACAGAGAATTGCCTCAGTTTAAGTTTTCTCAGAAACACACCAGCAGGGTTTGGTTTTATTTATTTATTTATTTATTTATTTATTTGCATTAGATTATAAAATATTTAAAATTTTACTTTTATTGGATATTTTATGTATTTACATTCCAAATGTTATCCCCTCCCCCCCATACCACTCCCCTCTCCATGCTTCTATGAACATGCTCCCACTTCCACCTACCCATAACTACCTCAATGCCCTGCATTCCCCTACACTGGGGCATCAAACTTTCACAGGACCAAGGGCTTCTCCTCCTATTGATGCTGGACAATGTCATCCTCTGCTACATATGCGGCTGGAGCCATGGGTCCCTCCATGTGTACTCATTGGTTAGTGATTTAGTCTCTGGGAGCTCTGGTGGGTGTCTGATTGGTTGATATTGTTGTTCTTCCTATAGGGTTGCAAACCCCTTCAGCTCCTTCAGTCTTTTCTCTAACTCCTCCATTGGGGTCCCCTTGTTTAATCCAATGGTTAGCTGTAAGCATCCTCTTCTGTATCAGTAGGGTTCTGGCAGAGCCTCTCAGGAGACAGCCATATCAGGCTCCTGTCAGCAAACACTTCTCGGTATCAGCAATAGTGAGTAGGTTTGTTAACTGCATGTAGGATGGATCCCCAGATGGGGCAGTCTCTGGATGACCTTTCCTTCAGTCCCTGCTCCACTCTTTGTCTCTGTATTTCCTCCCCCTGTATTTTGTTCCCCCTTCTAAGAAGGAAGAAAGCATCCACATTTTGGTCTTCTTGAGCTTCATGTGATCTGTGAATTTTTTCTTAGGTATTCCAAGCTTTGGGGCTAATATCCACTTATCAGTGAGTACTTACCAAGTATGTTCTTTTGTGACTGGGTTACCTCACTCAGGATGATATTTTCCAGTTCCATCCATTTGCCTATGAATTTCATAAAGTCATTGTTTTGATAGCTGAGTAGTACTCCATTGTGTAGATGTACCACATTTTCTGTATCTATTCCTCTGATGAAGGATACCTGGGTTCTTTCCAGCTTCTGGCTGTTATAAATCAGGCTGCTATGAACATAGTGGAACATGTGTCCTTGTTATATGTTGGAGCATCTTTTGGGTACATGCCCAGGAGTGGTATAGCTGGGTCCTCAGGTAGAACTATGTCCAATTTTCTGAGGAACCACTAGTCTGATTTCCAGAGTGGTTGTACCAGCTCCTGCAGGGTTTTATATCCATACAGTATTAGAGTCTATGAATTTCTCAATACCCTTTCTTTTCAAATGATGTTTGTGAGGAAATGTATTTTATGTCTCAAAATCTTATGAACCATTTTGAAGAAAGCTAGGTTTTCAGATTTCCAGTGATGTCCACCTGATCATAGTTCAAACATGAGTAGTAGGACCCCAGAGTCATGATGGATGCTTTGTGCGTTTAGAGCTATGAGGGCAGCTGCTGCATTTGATGCCTTAGCTACAGCTGCAGAACGGTGTCCTGCACATAACTCATGGTGAGTATATACAAAGTTAATGCCATAGGATGCTGACGTATTACGCCTGCCATTCCCAAGGGATGTTCGTCTCAATACCTCTGGCTACTTTGTACCGTAATCAATTAACTTTATGCAATGGATACTTAAAATGTCATGGAATGTACATAGCATATGATACTTTAGATTTATCTAGAACTCCAAGAGATGGTCAGAAGTGTGGTGAACGAGGAAAGACACCATTCTGACTCTAATTCTGGAAAGGAAGGAAGGAAGGAAGGAAGGAAGGAAGGAAGGAAGGAAGGAAATAAGGAAGGAAAGAAAGAGTTCAAACCTGAACCCTGGAAGACTAGAAATACTCCCATCACCACCACAGTGAAGGATCAGGAGACCCTTAGGGTTCTTTCAGCAGACATCATACATAACTATGGATACTCATTTAATCTCCATTTTTTTTCAAATGTAAACTGTGCCTAACAGTTCCTACCCAAGACCTAAAAATCACAGGAACTAGAGAAACTATAATATTATAAAAATAACCTGTATGAGAGACAGCATGTTGTCAGGAAGAAACTAAGATTGAAGTCGTTGCTAATGAGAGAGATGCCACATGCAGAGTGGGGCACATCTAATGGAAATGCTTCCACGCCCGGGTCATTGCATGACCTGAGCAATATCAAACCAAATGCTTGCTCTAAAAGCCCAATGAAACATATGGTTGAGAGGCTGAAAACCCCCTGAGCAGTCAGTGTTCTTTCAAGTGGGGGAAACAAGAGGGTTTCAAATGCTCATTGATTATTGACTGTGCCACGGGAGCCAGCAACTGAGGAACCCCAGCACTGTAAGGCAATCTACATGACCTACATGACATATAAGCAGCAGAAGGGCAAAGCTCATCTAATACAAAACAAACAACCCCAACACACACACACACACACACACACACACACACACACACACACACACACCCCTAAAAGTCAAGTCAAAAGTACTGAAGGTGCAGATAATCCAGCGGTAGAGTAAAAGGGATCTACCACACTCCAAAATAAAAACAGTACACAAAAGCTGTATTCTCAGCCCCTGCCAGTAAAGCACCATTCACTCTCCATACAGAGTACCCCAGCAGAACAGCAAACGGTAATTGGTTTCCTCTGTACTCACTGAGTGAATTTTTTTAAGCCGTTCCACTTGACCTTTTCCTCTTCTTCCTACCTATTGATCTAGTTTATTTTCCCAATCGTCTGTCTCCCTGGGCTTACATCAGGCTGGGCTGAGCCTTCCTGCATCCTGGTCTGGACTCCAGGTAGTCCTAGCTGGACACTGACACTGGAGTTCTAGCTGTGAGGTCTCTGGGAAGTGCATTTGTACAGAGCAAGGACAGACCTCGGATATCCCAAGAAAAGATCGGCATTGTCACTTCGGAGTTCCCCTTTCTCACGGTAGCCTGGCAACCAAGCTGCATCTCTTTGATGGAGGGCGTTCCTGCTAGAAAACAGCATTATGAAAAGTGTCAGGGTCATCTTTAGAAAGCCAGAGAAAACAAAACAACCCCCCCCCAAAAGCCTACCACCAAGAAGGCAAAGGCCGGGGGGGGGGGGGAACTGTGCACAACTTAATTATTCAGCCTCACACAACCGCGCCTGTCAGGCCTTGGTAACAACACTCACTTGAATTTAATTAAGTTTGTCCCTTTGGCCTATGAGCTTTTGGGCAGACCTGCCTGGAGGGGAATGAAAAGGGAGTAGGCTCCTGAGGCCATTGTTGATAAGGAAGGGCACAGCATTCTCAAGTGAGGTAAATTCCCACCCCCTCACACACAGAGTGCCCTGGGGGATAACCTTTTAAAGGGAGAGTTTGAAAGTTGGGTGGCCTGGGAGCCAAGAGAGAGGACAGCTTTTCCCACCACCAACATGCCCGCCCCTTCTGGAAGCAGCATGCTCAAGGGTGAAAGGCTGAGCCCTTGGACCTTTGAAGTCACTGTGATTCAGATGCCAACCCTGTCACCTACTAGTTCTGGTACTTGGGGCAAATTAACTCACCTTGGTGAGCCTCAGTTCCCCTGTTTGTAAGCTAGAAAGTCAAAACTACCTGAAAGAATGATCTAGACTACACAAAGGAATCTGGGTAACAGGCATGGGCACTGGGGGGGCTCTCAACGACACCCCCTCCCCATTTCTTGCCTAAAATCTCACTTAATATTATGGAATGGATGATTTCCAGCCTTGGCTGAAGGACAAAAGACCATCAAAATCTTGGAGCAGAAACCTGTCCCCTCCTGATGTCTCTCAGTCTTCTTAGGAACTTACCGTCTTCTGCCAAGTTTTCTGTCTTACAGAGAACCGTGCCCACATGTTGGTCTCTTAAATAAAATGCTCTTTTCCCAGTCATTTAAAAAGACCTTTCATATATTCCCAACTCTTCTTGCTTCCTTACCAGCTCGTATTAATCACCCAGGTGAGGGGGCTTTAACAGTTCTCACCCTTCTCTTCCAGGCAGTTGGTCATTCAGGCTCTTATTTTCCCCGACCCAAGTTTCTCCCCACACAAACCATGATCTCATAGGCCTGTTGGGATACCATTTGCATTAATTAATTGATTTTTTTTTTGTCTTTTTTCAAGACAGGGTGTCACTACGTAGCTGTGGCTGGCCCCATACTCCCAGAGATCCATCTAGCTCTGCCTCCCAAAGGCCAGGATTTAAGGCATGCACTGCTATGCCTGAGTCTTGTATTATTTGTATTTTAATACAGTATAAAAATTATTGAAAAAATGATTTCTAGAGCATCTTTGAGTCATTTTAAAATTAACATTTAGAATTTTTTTTTTGTCAACACCTCTCTAAATTAACCAAGACAGACTATGCAGAAATACACTGAAGCCCACTACTTGGTACACTAACTTATTTTTTAATTTACATGAAAAATAAATCCATCCACTAAGCAAGAATTCAGTCTGAAAGGTTCTGAAGACTGAGATAAGGATGAAAGTGTTAGGAAGTAAACGGCTGCTGACTTTAAATCTATAAACAGGCTGACCTCAGAAAGCTGGACGCTGCCTCTCAGGGAAGAAGGATCTGGTAATTATTAGAAACTTTTATTATTCAAAAAACTACTAGCATATTCATTCTGGTAAAATCCAAGTCATCTTATTTTGCTCCTATTATGGTTAACTGGATTAAAACTTTGATTCGATTAAATGCAATTTGATATTCTGAACTTGATTTTGATTAGCGAGTTCTTATCTTTCTGACAACTTTATTCTATTAGGAAGAAAATGAAAATCATAACCACATTTTCTCGTTAATGTACTGAGCTATATTAACTACCTTAGTAACCAGCTGCCTCACCTGCTTATTTTGCTTCAAGAGAAGAAGCCTGAGGCTTGGAGTCATTCAGAGACTCGTCTGTGCCTTACTACCAGTCAGAGGCAGAAGATGGGCATGGAAGTCTTTGTTTACCCTGGATACCTCAGTTTCCAGCCTGAGACCCAAAGGCCTTGTCTACATGGATCCTAGTCACCAAAGGCCCAGGAGGCAGAGATCTGAAGTGGAGATCTGAAGTCTGAGAGGAGCCAAATTCTCTGGCTTTAAAGGAGGGAGAGGGAGGGAGGGAGGGAGGGAGGCAGAGAGAAAGAGAGAGAGACAGAGGGAGAGAGAGAGACAGAGGGAGACAACGACAGAGACAGAGGCAGAGACAGAGAAACAGACAGAGAGAGACAGAGGGGAAGGAGGGGAAGAGGGATGGAGAGGGGGAGAGGGAGGGGAAGAGAGAGAGACAGAGACAGAGACAGAGACAGAGACAGAGACAGAGACAGAGAAAGACAGACAGAGAGGGGGGAGGAGGAGAGGAGGGGGGAGGGAGGGAGAGAGAGAGGGTGTTCCATCTATTTCATCTGCACATGATTAGATGACACCATCTTGGTGATGGTGAACTTCTTACAGTCTTCTGACAAGCTCACAAGCACATGGAAAAATGACATTTTGCCAACTAAAGTCTGTCAAACTGACATATAAAATTAGCCATCGGAGAAGGATTACAGGGCTACACACCCCAGAAAAAAAGGTTCATGGGGAATTAGTGTACAGTCTCCGAGTAGTGGCATTCTTGACAGAGTTTAGGCCACCGAGCAGAAGTAGACAGGATTGTGCAACAAAACCGAAACAAGTATTTATTTCACAGTGATAGTTTACCAGGAACTACGACAATCTGTCGTTTTCCGAAGGAGACAACTGAGGCATGGTTACCGAGGCTCATAGTGAACAAACCCCGGAGAGTGAGTGTATAATAGGCGTCAGCTGCTTTGAACCACTGCTAGGATCAGGTTAAGGCATAAATGACTGAAGCTAGAGCATCTAATGCTATCTAATCTGTTTTGGGCTGGTATTTGAGAACTTCCAGAGGGTATGGTTTCTCAGAGTTTGTGTGTGGTATCCTTTGATTTAAAAAAAAAAATGCTCCATCTGGCTTCAGTTGGCACCTGTGACAAGCCAGGACTCACTTCAGCTCTAGGACAAGGGTTTGCATGAAGGGTCTTGAGAAGAACTGATTTAGAGCTCATAGACGTCGAGGGATAAGATCTCACCATAATCAGGATCAGGCTGTGATTTATTATCGTTGCTCCTAAGCTGGGCATGAACGTTGCTATTTCAAATTGTGCCCAAGGCCCACGATGAGCTGTGTCTGGGAAATATCCCATCACCACAACCCATTCTAAGAGCCACAGCATACCCCAGAAATGTAAGGCTAGCAATTGCTCCTATTTAAGATTCTTACATTTTTATAACCAAGATCACTGGACTCACACTCACATTAGGCTATGAGCAAGCCGCAGAAGGGCGGCATTTGGCACGAGGTTTTGGAATTCTGGTGTCTAAACTCAGAAAGAATCCCCGAATGAGGCTCCTGCTTTGACTTCTCGAGTCAGTGGGACAGCATCCACAGAGGGCTGTTTCTAGAGACTTGTTGACATGTAGGCTGATAAGTGTCTTGATTTTGGTTGTATTCCTCCAAATATCAGCTGAAAATAGTGTGTGTGTGTGTGTGTGTGTGTGTGTGTGTGTGTGTGTGTGTGTGTGTGTACTCCTGTTTGTGCATCTGTGTGCACATGTGTGTGTGTGTGCATGCATGTGTGTGCACAAATGTGCATGTTCACACACTAGATGGCCCTGAAATTCAGACTATTAACAATTGAGTCAGTAGCCATCACCACTGAGGTATATTAACTTAAACACCAATGTCTATATGGCTTCTAGCTAGTATTGATGTAGTAATGTGACAAGCCCCAAACACTTGGTTCTGCATTCAATAACAGTCCTCACCCCAAATGATGGCAGAACTGACTGTGGATGCTTTTGACTCTGGAATGACTGGAAACTCTAGCTCAGAGCTTAGAGCTTTCTCAAACGAGTCTTCTTTCTCTGCGGATTTTCAGTTGCTTTGACTACATTATATGCAGGACCTTAGATGTCCTCCTCAAAATTCTTTTCGCTTTTTAAGAAATGAATGTCTCAGGGATGGTGAGATGGATGGCTTGATAGGTAAGGGACTTGACACAAAAGCTGATGATCTGAGTTTGATCCCTGAGATGAACATGACAGAAGGGAAAAAAAATCAATGGTTGTGAATGCAAAGTTCCTCTGATTTCCATAGACACTGTGACATGTGTGTACATGCACACACGTGCACACACACACACACACATGCATGGGCATGCACACACACTATAAAAGGTAATTTATTTCCTATAATTTTATCTCATGCCAAGTTGTTCTATATCGTTCATTTTAGTATTGGGAAATATTTATCTCACCCTACAGTATGTACTATGAAAGTGCCATTCAGTAGTGAGTGAATTACACTTAAATTGACATTTAGAGGCTACCTGACATTCTAAGGATAAAAATCCGTAAAGTCATAGGTCATCGATGCCTAACTACTTTGCCATTAGGAAACAGAATGAGAAAATGGAAGAGAAACATGAAAGATAAAGGCATCTGGGATAGCTCTCTCCTCCCATCATCAACCTTAACTCCCAAAGTACACTTAGGCAGAGAAGTGTACTTCCGCCTGTCCATTTGTGAAGCTGGCTAGATTAGGAAAACCTGTACCTTCACTCAGGTGTGTCTCCTCTGTGCACATAAACACAGACACACAGACAGAAGACAGTCAGAATCTGAGCCCATCCTCATTTAACCCCATGAAGTCAATGGTAGATATTAATTTACTTTTTAAAAATCTACTATGTTTAGCACTTCTCTTCTTAATCACTTTTACCTACGAATGAGGCATGACCTCCTAGAATAGAAAAAAAAAAATCAGGATTCTATTTAGTTTTCTTGTGTCCCTGAAACTGTATTCCTTCAAACGATCATTTGTCCTGGGAATACGTTGTTAATAATGCAGAGATGTCAGAAAATGAATCTAATTATAAATTATGCTCAGGTCCCATTCTAAGTCGGAATTTGAGACATTGGTAACGTGTGGTGCGTTGCCCAATTTTCCTCAGTGGGATCATGTATCTTAGAAAATGAGGAAAGAATTTGGAAAGCAAACTCCAAATTAGGACCCATTTCCTCACCTCTGTTTATCACAGAAAAAAAACCCATGGCTGAGTAAGGAGTATTTCAGACACTCTGAATGTGTTAGGCAGTGCCATTGGGTCAGACTTAGCAACCCAACAGGGTAGAACTAAGACCTGACTCTCTCACTTCTAGAGCATTCTTTTATTTATAAACATGACATTGTTTTTAAATGAATCTAAATTGTGTCCTCCTCGACCACTATCTCACAGTAGTGCTGCTTTTTGCTGCAGCAGACTTGAAAGGCACAATTACTACTCTTGGGATTAATTATTAATGGTGTCCCTCCCTTATGGGAGAACAATGTACCAGAAACCACAGCAGCTGATGATGAGAAGATGAATGCCTGCTTGAACACGCGGACACATTTTACATGTTTCCACTAGAGCATGGCTCTATTTAACTTTTTAGACTCCAATGAAAAAGTAAGCGGTCACGCGTGATTTTATTAGCAGAATTAACAAACACCGTAAGAATAAACGCATCCTGATACAAAAGCCCACTGACAGGTACTGTCATAATTGAATATAATGATATGAAAATGGGACTGAAGGAAGGCAAGGTTAAAAGACCGCCTGCATCTCTCTTCCTGACTAAGCCCCCATCGCTGCTGCTGTGCTGTGGTGACTCCATAGCTGTGTCTCTCTAATTCCCTATGGTTCCCAACACACAGCAACATGTTTCCAAGAGGGAGAAACCTTGCCCCAGATGCCTGAGCCTTACAGTCCAGTCTCCAGGATACCTAGCTGGGCCACTGGCGGGTAGAAGACAGCCCCAAGAAAGCCCCTGAGGAGCTGTCTTTCTCCTTATCACTAGGAGGTAAATTTGCTAGCAGTCTGTCACAAAGAAAGCGGTCACTGCTTCATATTGCTCATGTATAGCTTTGTGTGTGTGCGTCTCCTCTCTCAACAGCGGGATGACGTCTTAAGCCAGTAGATTTAATATCTCGGGCTACTCTAATTTTCTCAGGGTCTGTTGAGCTTTTCTAACAAATCATCACCCTACACTTAATTTTGAACAATAAAACCATGAGATATGAATGACTCCCACCTGCCCTCAATCTACGCTCCGTTGAAGAGACTGACCCCCTGACTCTGCGATGTAGTATTATTGTTCTGCCTGTGGCCAGGGATAATTTACTCATTCCAAGTGTTTCCTCAAGCTAGACCTTCCTACACTGTTGTTATAATAAGTTATGTTTCAATTATATTTAAAAATAAACATGGAAATCAAATTATGATCCCTTCTTCTTGGTACCAGAGTTTAAACAGTGGGTGTGAGTTTGAGACAGAAAACAAGAAGGACTTCTATTAAATTATAAAATTGTGTCTCACAAGTAACAGAATGGATTATAAAAGTAAACACACAATGGTATCTTGTTAGTTACATCTTATGATAAATTTGGACAGTGCTAGAAATAATGTCATTATGAATTGGATACTGTGAGAGAGGAGTACACAGAATCATCAGGTAATTAAAGCAAATCAAAATGAAACATGCACCAGTAGCACGGGTAGGAGGCACAGCAGAGGAAATGACAGGCGCCTGTGACCTTGAAAATGATTGTCAAAGGACAAAGACGAAACATCCTGACCCTGAATTGGCAAATAAAATGGAGGATTGTTTCAGCAAAGGAGACATCTGTGTCTCTAAGATTATCAGATGTCAAAACTATAATTTACAACTTCAATATTAAGAAGAGAATAAAAAAATGTACAAGTCAGGAAAATTCTAAAGACGCGCAGACCATAAAACAAAATCATTCTAGGCCTGGAAGTAATCAGCATAGAAGTATGTTATAATTCAAGCACAATTCAGTCCAATACGTTACCAGTATGCTGACATGTCCTAGAGCCAGAAGCATGGAGACAGGCACACATAAAGGAGAAATAGGAATTGCAGCTAAAAGATTTGTTGCATCCATATACTCAGAGTTTTCTGAGATGATGGACCCCAATCCCGATCTATCAGATTCACCTGTGCCAATCACTAAACATAGAAACGATATGGCCAAATCCACCTCAGGGATGTAGAAGGAGTTGATGCATAAGCAATTTCTCTGTAGAAAAATGATTCTTGGGAAGTCCCACACCCACGGATCCCGGCCCGCAGCAGCTCTCTGCTCCCAGAACCCGTGGGAGAGATACCTTATCGCCTGGTCAGGTGGGCACTCCTGAGGCTGCAGAGCAGAAGAGACCACCAACACTGCCCACCCCTGCCCACATCCCTGACCCAAGAGGAAACTGTACAAGGCCTCTGGGTTCCTGTGGGGGAGGGCCCAGGAGCAGCAGGAGCCCTGCCTGAGACACCGCCGGAACCTGAAGGAAACAGACCGGATAAACAGTTCTCTGCACCCAAATCCCGTGGGAGGGAGAGCTAAACCTTCAGAGAGGCAGACACGCCTGCGAAACCAGAAGAGACTGCTCTCTGCACACATTGCTGATTCCAGAGGAAAACACCAGAGGCCATCTGGAACCCTGGTGCACGGAGGCTCCCGGAAGAGGCGGCGCAGATCTTCCTGGTTGCTGCCACCGCGGAGAGCCCGTGGGCAGAACCCCTCGAGCGAACTTGAGCCTCGGGACCACAGGTAAGACTAACTTATCTGCTGCAAGTGACTTGCCTGGTGAACTCAAGGCACAGGTCCACAGGAACAGCTGAAGACCTGTAGAAAGGAAAAACTACACGCACGAAAGCAGAACACTCTGTCCCCATAACTGACTGAAAGAGAGGAAAACAGGTCTACAGCACTCCTGACACACAGGCCTATAGGACAGTTTAGCCACTGTCAGAAATAGCAGAACAAAGTAACACTAGAGATAATTTGATGGCGAGAGGCAAGCGCAGGAACCCAAGCAACAGAAACCAAGACTACATGGCACCATTGGAGCCCAATTCTCCCATCAAAACAAACATGGAATATCCAAACACACCAGAAAAGCAAGATCTAGTTTCAAAATCATATTTGATCATGATGTTGGAGGACTTCAAGAAAGACATGAAGAACTCCCTTAGAGAAACACAGGAAAACATAAATAAACAAGTAGAAGCCTACAGAGAGGAATCACAAAAATTCCTAAAAGAATTCCAGGAAAATATAAATAAACAAGTAGAAGCCCATAGAGAGGAGTCACAAAAATCCCTAAAAGAATTCCAGGAAAACATAAATAAACAAGTAGAAGCCCATAGAGAGGAGTCACAAAAATCCCTGAAAGAATTCCAGGAAAACACAATCAAACAGTTGAAGGAATTAAAAATGGAAATAGAAGCAATCAAGAAAGAACACATGGAAACAACCCTGGATATAGAAAACCAAAAGAAGAGACAAGGAGCTGTAGATACAAGCTTCACCAACAGAATACAAGAGATGGAAGAGAGAATCTCAGGAGCAGAAGATTCCATAGAAATCATTGACTCAACTGTCAAAGATAATGTAAAGCAGAAAAAAGCTACTGGTCCAAAACATACAGGAAATCCAGGACTCAATGAGAAGATCAAACCTAAGGATAATAGGTATAGAAGAGAGTGAAGACTCCCAGCTCAAAGGACCAGTAAATATCTTCAACAAAATCATAGAAGAAAACTTCCTAACCTAAAAAAAAGAGATACCCATAGGCATACAAGAAGCCTACAGAACTCCAAAGAGATTGGACCAGAAAAGAAACTCCTCCCCTCACAAAATAGTCAAAACACCAAATGCACAAAATAAAGAAAAGAATATTAAAAGCAGTAAGGAAAAAGGTCAAGTAACATATAAAGGCAGACCTATCAGAATCACACCAGACTTTTCGCCAGAAACTATGAAGGCCAGAAGATCCTGGACTGATGTCATACAGACCCTAAGAGAACACAAATGCCAGCCCAGGCTACTGTATCCTGCAAAACTCTCAATTAACATAGATGGAGAAACCAAGATATTCCATGACAAAACCAAATTTACACAATATCTTTCTACAAATCCAGCACTACAAAGGATAATAAATGGTAAAGCCCAACATAAGGAGGCAAGCTATACCCAAGAAGAGGCAAGAAACTAATAAATCTTGGCAACAAAACAAAGAGAAGAAAAGCACACAAACATAACACATCCAAGTATGAATATAACAGGAAGCAATAATCACTATTCCTTAATATCTCTCAACATCAATGGCCTCAACTCCCCAATAAAAAGACATAGATTAACAAACTGGATACGCAATGAGGACCCTGCATTCTGCTGCCTACAGGAAACACACCTCAGAGACAAAGACAGACACTACCTCAGAGTGAAAGGCTGGAAAACAACTTTCCAGGCAAATGGTCGGAAGAAGCAAGCTGGAGTAGCCATTCTAATATCAAATAAAGTCAATTTTCAACTAAAAGTCATCAAAAAAGATAAGGAAGGACACTTTATATTTATCAAAGGAAAAATCCACCAAGATGAACTCTCAATCCTAAATATCTATGCCCCAAATACAAGGGCACCTACATACGTAAAAGAAACCTTACTAAAGCTCAAAACACACATTGCACCTCACACAATAATAGTAGGAGACTTCAACACCCCACTCTCATCAATGGACAGATCATGGAAACAGAAATTAAACAGAGACGTAGACAGACTAAGAGAAGTCATGAGCCAAATGGACTTAACGGATATTTATAGAACGTTCTACCCTAATGCAAAAGGATATACCTTCTTCTCAGCTCCTCATGGTACTTTCTCCAAAATTGACCATATAATTGGTCAAAAAACGGGCCTCAACAGGTACAGAAAGATAGAAATAATCCCATGCGTGCTATCGGACCACCACGACCTAAAGCTGGTCTTCAATAACAATAAGGGAAGAATGCCCACATACACGTGGAAATTGAACAATGCTCTACTCAATGATAACCTGGTCAAAGAAGAAATAAAGAAAGAAATTAAAAACTTTTTAGAATTTAATGAAAATGAAGGTACAACATACCCAAACTTATAGGACACGATGAAAGCTGTGCTAAGAGGAAAACTCATAGCGCTGAGTGCCTGCAGAAAGAAACAGGAAAGAGCATATGTCAGCAGCTTGACAGCACACCTAAAAGCTCTAGAACAAAAAGAAGCAAATACACCCAGGAGGAGTAGAAGGCAGGAAATAATCAAACTCAGAGCTGAAATCAACCAAGTAGAAACAAAAAGAACCATAGAAAGAATCAACAGAACCAAAAGTTGGTTCTTTGAGAAAATCAACAAGATAGATAAACCCTTAGCCAGACTAACGAGAGGACACAGAGAGTGTGTCCAAATTAACAAAATCATAAATGAAAAGGGAGACATAACTACAGATTCAGAGGAAATTCAAAAAATCATCAGATCTTACTATAAAAGCCTATACTCAACAAAACTTGAAAATCTGCAGGAAATGGACAATTTCCTAGACAGATACCAGGTACCGAAGTTAAATCAGGAACAGATAAACCAGTTAAACAACCCCATAACTCCTAAGGAAATAGAAGCAGTCATTAAAGGTCTCCCAACCAAAAAGAGCCCAGGTCCAGATGGGTTTAGTGCAGAATTCTATCAGACCTTCATAGAAGACCTCATACCAATATTATTCAAACTATTCCACAAAATTGAAACAGATGGAGCACTACCGAACACCTTCTATGAAGCCATAATTACTCTTATACCTAAACCACACAAAGACCCAACAAAGAAAGAGAACTTCAGACCAATTTCCCTTATGAACATCGGCCTTAAAATACTCAACAAAATTCTGGCAAACCAATCCAAGAGCACATCAAAACAATCATCCACCATGATCAAGTAGGCTTCATCCCAGGCATGCAGGGATGGTTTAATATACCGAAAACCATCAACGTGATCCATTATATAAACAAACTGAAAGAACAAAACCACATGATCCTTTCATTAGATGCTGAGAAAGCATTTGACAAAATTCAACACCCCTTCATGATAAAAGTCCTGGAAAGAATAGGAATCCAAGGCCCATACCTAAACATAGTAAAAGCCATATACAGCAAACCAGTGGCTAACATTAAACTAAATGGAGAGAAACTTGAAGCAATCCCACTAAAATCAGGGACTAGACAAGGCTGCCCACTCTCTCCCTACTTATTCAATATAGTTCTTGAAGTTCTAGCCAGAGCAATCAGACAACAAAAAAGGAGGTCAAGGGGATACAGATCGAAAAGAAGAAGTCAAAATATCACTATTTGCAGATGATATGATAGTATATTTAAGGGATCCCAAAAGTTCCACCAGAGAACTACTAAAGCTGATAAACAACTTCAGCAAAGTGGCTGGGTATAAAATTAACTCAAATAAATCAGTAGCCTTCCTCTACACCAAAGAGAAACAAGCCGAGAAAGAAATTAGGGAAACGACACCCTTCATAATAGACCCAAATAATATAAAGTACCTCAGTGTGACTTTAACCAAGCAAAAAAGATTTGTACAACAAGAACTTCAAGACTCTGAAGAAAGAAATTGAAGAAGACCTCAGAAGATGGAAAGATCTCCCATGCTCATGGATTGGCAGGATTAATATAGTAAAAATGGCCATTTTACCAAAAGCGATCTACAGATTCAATGCAATCCCCATCAAAATACCAATCCAATTCTTCAAAGAGTTAGACAGAACAATTTGCAAATTCATCTGGAATAACAAAAAACCCAGGATAGCTAAAACTATCCTCAACAATAAAAGGACTTCAGGGGGAATCGCTATCCCTGAACTCAAGCAGTATTACAGAGCAATAGTGATAAAAACTGCATGGTATTGGTACAGAGACAGACAGATAGACCAATGGAATAGAATTGAAGACCCAGAAATGAACCCACACACCTATGGTCACTTGATTTTTGACAAAGGAGCCCAAACCATCCAATGGAAAAAAAGATAGCATTTTCAGCAAATGGTGCTGGTTCAACTGGAGGTCAACATGTAGAAGAATGCAGATCGATCCATGCTTATCACCCTGTACAAAGCTTAAGTCCAAGTGGATCAAGGACCTCCACATCAAACCAGACACACTCAAACTAATAGAAGAAAACTAGGGAAGCATCTGGAACACATGGGCACTGGAAAAAATTTCCTGAACAAAACACCAATGGCTTATGCTCTAAGATCAAGAATCCACAAATGGGATCTCATAAAACTACAAAGCTTCTGTAAGGCAAAGGACACTGTGGTCAGGACAAACGGCAACCAACAGATTGGGAAAAGATCTTTTACCAATCCTACAACAGATAGAGGCCTTATATCCAAAATATACAAAGAACTCAAAAAGTTAGACCAAGGGAGACAAATAACCCTATTAAAAAATGGGGTTCAGAGCTAAACAAAGAATTCACAGCTGAGGAATGCCAATGGCTGAGAAACACCTAAAGAAATGTTCAACATCTTTAGTCATCAGGGAAATGCAAATCAAAACAACCCTGAGATTTCACCTCACACCAGTGAGAATGGCTAAGATCAAAAACTCAGGTGACAGCAAATGCTGACGAGGATGCGGAGAAAGAGGAACACTCCTCCATTGTTGGTGGGATTGCAGACTGGTACAAACATTCTGGAAATCAGTCTGGAGGTTTCTCAGAAAATTGGACATTGAACTGCCTGAGGATCCAGCTATATCTCTCTTGGGCATATACCCAAAAGATGCCCCAACATATAAAAAAAGACACGTGCTCCACTATGTTCATCACAGCCTTATGTATAATAGCCAGAAGCTGGAAAGAACCCAGATG
Organism: Rattus rattus; assembly: GCF_011064425.1. NCBI lineage: Eukaryota > Metazoa > Chordata > Mammalia > Rodentia > Muridae > Rattus > Rattus rattus. The sequence continues at coordinate 3,347,951 of NC_046164.1, forward strand.
CCCTTCAACAGAGGAATGGATACAGGAAATGTGGTACATCTACACAATGGAATATTACTCAGCTATCAAAAACAACGACTTTATGAAACTCGTAGGGCAAATGGTTGGAACTGGAAAATATCATCCTGAGTGAGCTAACCCAATCACAGAAAGACATACATGGTATGCACTCACTGATAAGTGGCTATTAGCCCAAATGCTTGAATTACCCTAGTTGCCTAGAACAAATGAAACTCAAGACGGATGATCAAAATGTGAAGGCTTCACTCCTTCTTTAAAAGGGGAACAAGAATACCCTTGGCAGGGAAGAGAGAGGCAAAGATTAAAACAGAGACTGAAGGAACACCCATTCAGAGCCTGCCCCACATGTGGCCCATACATATACAGCCACCCAATTAGACAAGATGGATGAAGCAAAGAAGTGCAGACCGACAGGAGCCGGATGTAGATCTATCCTGAGAGACACAGCCAGAATACAGCAAATACAGAGGCGAATGCCAGCAGCAAACCACTGAACTGAGAACGGGACCCCCGCTGAAGGAATCAGAGAATGAACTGGAAGAGCTTGAAGGGCTTGAGACCCCATATGTACAACAATGCCAAGCAACCAGAGCTTCCAGGGACTAAGCCACTACCTAAAGACTATACATGGACTGACCCTGGACTCTGACCTCATAGGTAGCAATGAATATCCTAGTAAGAGCACCAGTGGAAGGGGAAGCCCTGGGTCCTGCTAAGACTGAACCCCCAGTGAACTAGACTGTCGGGGAGGGCGGCAATGGGGGAGGGTGGGGAGGGGAACACCCATAAGGAAGAGGGGGGGGAAGGATGTTTGCCTGGAAACCGGAAAGGGAATAACACTCAAAATGTACATAAGAAATACTCAAGTTAATAAAAAAAAAAAAAAAAAAAGAAAACTTCCAAAAAAAAAAAAAAAAATGATTATTCAAAACTTTACTACACTTATTTGTGAATATAAAGCGCCGCGCATGCGTCAGATAGGGCTATGTGTGCATCTTGTCGCGCATGGGCTCATAGGCTATGTGTGCACGCCAGTCATGCGTGGCTCATAGGCTATGTGTGCACGCGCATGCGTGGACTCATAGGCTATGTGTGCATGCGCATGTGTAGGCTATGCGTGCATGGACAGGTGTGGGCTCATAAGCACATGTGTGCATGTACATGTGTAGGCTCATAGGCACACATGTGGAAGTCGGAGCACAACTTGCAGGAGCTGGTTCTCTCTTTTCACCATGTGGGTCCTGGGCCTCAAACTAAGTTCAGCAGCCTTAGAGGCAAGTGTCTTTATCTCTTGAGACATCTTGCCATCCTGGCCAAAGTATTCTTATGCACATGATAATTTCAGTATCTTTCAAGACTGCATTTAGTTGTAATGATGGAAGACTTACAGCATGCGTGCTAAAAGACCACAAAGTCACTTACAGCTGAATTACCGACAGAATTCAAGATATGACGAGGTTTTTGTCTTGGTGTCTGGTAAAGATTGTTACTTCATTTTCAATATCTAATGTAGAGACTGAACTTTTGTGAACATAAGAAAGAAAGGTTGTGGCAAAAAGAAATTTTCGTCTTTACTAAAGTTATACTAAAGTTTTCGAACTTGTTTTCTAATAAACTATTTAGATCAGTCATTGGAGCAAATCAATTTCACATCTATGTCTGCCTTCATAATAAAGGATTCGCCATTTTAAAAAATCCTAAAAGATGTTCTCTTTGAAGAAATGAACAGATGAAGGATCTTTGTCACATGGTAAGTGTTCTGGGATATGGAAGGCAGAGGCGGGCTGGAGAGAACTGACAACTTAAAACTGGATATCATCATAAAAACCTACCAGATGCTGCCTCATAGCACAGAGGGAGCCTGAATGAGTCTCTATTTGCCAATAGCCTGCCTGGCTGTGCCGATGCCCCGAATCTGCTAAACACTGAGAAGACACCAAGACCTCACTTTTTCTTTCACCAAAATGTCTAGTTTATGACCGAGATGACTGCTTCTTTAAATATGTTTCATGTGACGTTTATAGGCATTTAATTTTGAGAAGAAGTTCAGGCTGATACGATTTCTTAGTTGCTAAAGGCACTTGCTGCCAGGTCTGACAGCCTGAATTTTACTGCTGGGATCTACATGATAGAAAGAGAACACTGTCCCCTGCAAGTTGTCTCTGGATGCCATACAAAAAACTCTAGCGTGCACACACACACACACACACACACACACACACACACACACACACACAAAAACATTTAAAAAAAATGGTTCTCAACCTCCCTAAAGCTGCTGCTCTTTAATGTGGTTCTCATGTTGTGGTGACCCCCCCTTCCCTGGACTATAAAATTATTTTCATTGCCACTTCATAAGTATAATTTTGCTATTATTTATTAATCATGATGTAGAGATTTTTGGAGATAGAAGTTTGTCAAAGGGGTCGTGACCCACAGGTTGAGAACCATTGGCTTGGCCAAACCCACCTGACTATGGTTTAAAAAAAAAAAAAGAAATATTTTACTCACTATCTGGAGGAAAACTCAAGTCTAGCTTAAAACTAAAAGCAAGCTAGGCCTGTAGATGCAGTTTGATAATCCCAGCTATCTAGGGTCCATGTAGGAGGATCAGATGTTCAAGGCTGGCCTAGAAAGTCTAGTGAAAACCTGTCTCGAAATATTTTGAGATGAAGCACTTGCTTAGGACATTGCTCAGTGATGGAGTGCCTGTTAGACTGCATCAAACCCTGGTTCAACCTCTTGTCCAACAGAAAGAAAAAAAAAAAATAGAACAATAAAATGAAAAGAAATTTTCAAACTACTGGCTGGGGAGATGGCTCAATGGGTTAAGGGTTTGTTGCATAAGCTGGAGGATTTGAGTTCATATCCCCGGAACCCTTGTAAAACTGAACATGTCGTCTAGTGTCAACATGCCCAATGCTGCTGTGTGAGTTGGGCAGCAGAGACAAGAGAATCAGCAGGTGATAGAACAGCTAGCCTAGGGTAGGCAACAGACAGGAGATCCTGTCCCAGAGGAGGTGAAAAGTTAGTGTTTTCAGTGAGATATCCCCCATAAGTCTCTGTGATTTTAATATTTAGTCTTTTTTTTAAAAAGATTTATTTATCAGATCCCATTACAGATAGAGATACATGTGCTCGCTGGGAATTGAACTCAGGACCTCTAGGAAGAGCAATCAGTGCTCTTAACTGCTAAACCCTCTCTCCATCCCGTATTTAGTCGTTAGTTGAGGAGAATTAAGAGGTTTGGCTAATGGTGGAGGGGCTGGTTTGAGATTTCGAAAGACTTATTTTGAGTTAACTTCCTTAGCTTTCTGTTTGCAAATGGAGACTCGAGCTCTCAGCTACTGCTTTAGGACTCCGCTCGCCAGCCTCTTGCCACACTCTTCTTCATGTTGTGATGGATTCTTATCCCTCTGGAGCCCTAACCGCCCCCCTCACAATAAATCCTTCATTCTGTAAGTTACCTTGGTCGTGACATTTTATCACAGACACAGAAGAGTAACCACTACAATCAACGGCCAAGGTTATCCAGGATCCCCGCACACATATCAAGCCACATGTGTGCCCACACACTGTTCATGCACATAAGTAAATTGACATCACCACGTCAAAATTTGACTATTGTGGTGGTTTAAATAGGTATGGTTCCCAGAGCATGTGTTTGAATGCTTGGCCCATAAAGACTGGTGCTAGTAGGAGGTGTGGCCTTGGTGGAGTGGGTGTGGCCTTGGTGGAGGGGTGTGGCCTTGGTGGAGTGGGTGTGGCCTTGGTGGAGGAAGAGTTTCACTGTGTAGACAGGCTTTGAGGTCTCATGTATGCTCTGCATGGCATACAGTCTTCCCTTGCTCCCTGTGGATCATGATGTAGAACTCTGGGTTCTGTTCCCAGCACCATGTCGTTCTGTACAGCTACCGTGTCTCTTCCCATCAGGATAATGGGCCAGACCTCTGAAACCATAAATCAGCCCCAATGAAATGTTCTCCTTTATGAGAATTGTCTTGGTCATGGTATCTCTTTAAAGCAATGAAATCCTAAGACAACTATGTTCCAGGATAGTTTCTAACTGTAAAAGAAGAGGACATGTCTAAATAGTGGCAGAAAGATTTCCTGAATCACAAGATAGAAAAATAAAAATATTCATCTGAGATCAAGCAACACTAAATCAACCAATCAAACGAACAAATTACAAGCTGGAGGGGGAGGGTTCATGGAAGTGGAAAATGAAATAGATTTCAATACCAGCGACTTAAAGCATCAGGAATCCGTAATTGCAAATGGAGGACGGTAAATAATGATTACCCCAAACTGATCTGAAACCCGAATAAGCCACTCAGAGCAAAAATAGCCTATACCTTACCCAAGCAGGCCAACTGAAGAAAACAAACAAACCTGTTCTTCCGGCCAGGAACTAAAAGGAAATCCTCTTGTCTCTGAAATTCTGGATTCAGAGAGAGAGAGAGAGAGAGAGAGAGAGAGAGAGAGAGAGAGAGAGACAGACAGACAGACAGACAGAGAGAGACAGAGAGAGACAGAGAGACAGAGAGACAGAGAGAGACAGAGAGAGACAGAGAGAGAGAGACAGAGAGAGAGAGAGAGAGAGAGAGAGAGAGAGAGAGAGAGAAGAGAGAAGAAAGAAGCAACAGTTATAACAAAAATCTCCTGAGAATTGAAGACCACAAAAGTATTGTCACAGAAGTCTAGGATTCAAATTTCTATTACTCATGTGTTCATGGAAAATCCAGACTGGAGATTAAATTTATCTGGTCCTAGATGGAAACAATCCCATGGTAATAGTAGAAAAGAAGATGCCAGAGAATTTACAGAATTATTGAAAAAACATGAATGCATAGTTAAACACACACACACACACACACACACACACACACACACACACGTGAGATTCAAGAATAAAAGCAAATTTGGCCCAGTGTTACTATACAGGCCTGCAGTCACAGAACTTGGGATGCCGAGGCGGGAGAGCTGCAAATTGAAGGTCAAACTGAGCTACACAGTAAAGTCCTTCTCAGGAAGGAAGGGAGGTAGGAGGAATGCTGGGGAGATGTTTTGTTGGTAAAGGGCCTGTCACATATGCCTGTGGAACTGAATTCAGATGCCCAGTGGAAGTGTTACAGCTCCGATGAGAAAGGTTTCCCCGTGAGTGTTATAGATCAGAGGAGAAATGTTTTTTCAATAGAAACGTTCTGACTCTGAGGTGGAAGGTCTCCTGATGCAAGCGTTAAAGCTCTAAAGGGAAAGGTTTGCTCAATGGAAGTGTTAGGGCTCAGAGGAGAGAGATAACCTGGCAGTCGGGAGCCAAGAAATACCATGAGGTCACACTGCACAACAAACCTCGTGCAGGAGGTTTATTGGGAGAGATATAAGGTAGTGTCTGCTTCAGAGGGAAGCAGGAGGGCACTGGGAAGGAGACTGGCTTACATGGGGTTTTGGTCAGGAGGAGTTTTCCAGAGTAGAGATTTCTGGAGTGGGGACTGGTGAGATTTCAAGGCCTGGGCTTGGATCAAGCCTAGGCGTTAGTGGGTTTTCCTGCTCAGGGATTGGTGAATTTTGGTCAGGGATTTTCATCTGCCAGTGGACTCAGACCTATTCCCCTATACCCAGCATTCATAAAACTCAGGTGTGTCTGTAGCCCTAGTTCTAAGAGGGCAATGGAGACACCCACTCACTGACGCGGCTAGCCTAGGCGAATCAGCAGACTCCAGGTTCAGTGAAGAGACCAGACCCTGCCGCGGAAAATTAATGTGGTCCACAATTGAGGAAGGTACTTGGTATTGACCTCTACACACACACATGCACACACACACACACACACACACACACACACACACACACACACCCAAGCACACATAGCAAACATACACAGCACACACACACAAAGAAAGAAAAACAGCTGAGTCTATACAGAAATCTAACAGGGAAGGTGTAGGATAGAGGGCAAGAAAAACACCAGTCAAGGAAATTTTCATAGAAGAAATAGCACAAGGGGTTGGGGATTTAGCTCAGTGGTAGAGCGCTTGCCTAGCAAGCGTAAGGCCCTGGGTTCGGTTCCCCGCTCCGAAAAAAAAGAAATAGCACAAGTTGTCAAAGAGCCTCTCTACCTCCCTGCAAATTACCAGAACAAAACAGTACAACCGAGGGAGTCCACAAATCTCAAAGGCTAAATTGTTTTTAGAGCTATTACACTGCGCATGGCTTCGCTCACTGTCACTTGCAATTCTCTTTGGGAACTGAGTTAATATTTACATGAAAACCATGTACACTGGTATAGGACAAGTGCATCATTCAATAAAGATGAAGAAGCTTAATTAAAGTAACTTGCAAATAAAAACTCTCCGTAACTAAACCAGTGCTGCGAGTGAGTGTCTTAACGTTAGGAGATCCACTAATAAGGTTTATCATATGAAGAGACAAACATACGATTCTGCATATGACAGAGAGGCAATCATAAATCAATGTGAATTTTAAAATCGGAGACGCCTTTTCTGGTTTTATAAAGGTCTATTTGCCATCTCCAAGGCCAGCATCTTGCCTGAGAGAAGGGTTGAGTGGTGCTGACACTGAAATGAAGAGCGATCCAAAGAACACCCACTTTGTCTTAGGTGTTAATCCATTGACGGGGAGTCAAAATCCGAAGGAAAGAATGAAGTTCTTTGTTTACAGAAGAAATGATTGCGTATTAGGAGACTCATGATAAAAAGTCAGCCTACAAATAATAAAATATTTTGTTAGTTAAAATCAACACAAAACCCAACAACTTCCAAATGTATCAAAGTTACCCGTTCTTAGGTGAAAAGAAAATTCCATTTCGCTAGGGAAGAAAAAGGTAAAACTAAACAAACACGAACCTGGCAATGTGCAAAATCTATCGCAAGGATCTATGAAACACTGTGAACCACAGGGATTGTAGGGAGAAATGGGAAAACCAACGTTCTTACCAGAAGGATTCAAAATCATTAAAATACCAATTCTCTTTAGTTTTTTTTAAAAATGTAACCCAAGTCAAATTCTTTAAAATCCATTTTTTTTATACTTAGGCAAGGTGATTTCAGAACTCAGGTATGAAACTAGATAAGCAACAGTAGTCAGTAAAAGCAAATAATTAGGAAAAATCAAAGTATGAGAAGCGATGGCTGGGAGACCCATCAACTAGTGAGCAAACTAACAATTGATACAAGAAGAATAGACAAATAAACTCTGCAGACATCTGATTTGCGTGCACATGAAATTAGCATACAATAAAGAAGATATCTCAGATCACTAGGAAAAGAGAATTTTCAAATAAGAAATAGACAACTCTACGGGCCTGGAAAACTGGATCTACTCCTCAAACCATACACCAACATGAATTCCAACAGAAGTCAGACCCATAAATGTGAAATATTAGCCCCTGGGAGCCTGAATTAACTCCAAGTTCATCATAAAAATCAAAGAGAAATAGCAAACTGGGAAAATACTGGTAACCGATATTATGAAAATATAATATCATTTATGAACACCAAATTCCCAAAGTTAGGCAGATTAGGCCAATGGTAACAAAAAAATGGGCAAAAGATACATACCAACAGACAATAGGAAAAAGTTACAAATGTCTTATCCCAAGTAGTGTTCCCCTCAAATTCAGGGTCATTCAAAACCTCAGGATCTGACACTATTTGAAAGGAGAATTTCTGCAGATGTGATTGATTAAGATGAGGTAATAATGGAGTCAGTTGGGCCCTACATCCAGTGATTGGTGGCCCTAGAGGAAGTCTATGTGCAGCCCTGGGATGGCAAGAAGGCTTTGAGGAGAGGGCATGCAGATGACAACACTGCACAACCAATCAAGAATCTGAGGAAAGAGGCTAAGGACAGCCACCACCAAGGGGCCTCCGGAAGAAACAGCCTACTAGCTGGAGGAAGGAAAACTCCCTTCCTCCAGGTCAATTAGATAATAAATCTCTGTTGCTTGAAGACACCAGGACTGTAGATAACTTTCGTGGTAGCTGAGGAAATGAATACACAACCCTAATAGAAAAAGAGGCGCATTCAATTTTATTTAGAATTCTCTTTACTATTGAAATTTTCTACATCAGTCAATAGTATGTATTGATAAGTAGCAACTTTCACCCATTGCTGCAGCTGAGTAAAACTGAAGACTAATTTGAAAAACCCTTTAAACAAATTTATGCCCTGGCTTTCACTGTTCTGTAGTGGCAAGTCTCATGACCAAAAATTTGAGGAATCTAATGGTTATTGATTGGCAATAGATATAATAATTATTGTTATACTATAATATTATTGTAATATTATATTAGATATAATAAAAGTGTGTGGAAAGTACATAGCCAGAAGTAAACAAAACACTAAAGAAAACATGAATTATAAATTGTATTGCTGTGGGAAATACAAACTAGGCCTAGTGGGAAACTAATAATAACAAGTTAACAGCAATTATAGCAATATACTGTATTGAAAATGATTTAAAATGTATACATTGTTCTTTTCTGGAATTTCTGTTTAGTATTTTCAAGCTGGGATTGATTATGGGTGACTAAAATCTTGAGAATAAAAACCAGAGATAAAGGAGAATATGACACATCTGTTCATCTTTAAAATGTAAAGGGTTGTTTACTTTTTATTTCCGCTGCTCTACAAAGTATCCTGGCAAAAAGCAGCATAGAAGAGAAAGGTTTATTTTAGTTCCCAAGTTCAGGTTACAGTCCATCCTAGCAGGAAAGTAAAGGTGTCAGGAACTTAGAGCAACTAGTCATGTCACATCCATAGTTTAGAGCAGAGAGAAATGCAACCACACTTACTTGCTGATCAACCTACCTTCCCCACCCTTACACAGTCCAGGACTTAAACCTAGGGAATGGTGCCACCCACAGTGGGCTGTGTCTTTCCATATCAATTAACACAATGAAAAGAACCCCCCAAAAAAACCCCATGAGCCACTTTATCAAAATGATCCCTCTTCCCAGATGACTATAGACTGTGTCAAATTGGTAATGAAAACGAATCATCACAGGGAGTGGTAATTAAGACAGGCAGGAACCCCAGTGGAGTGATAGGCAAACCAACCCACCCACAAAACTTTTGACCTAAAATTTATCCTGTCTACAAGAAATGCAGGGACAGGAAATGGAGCAGAGATTGAGGACACGTCCAACCAGTAACTGGCCCAACTTGAGACCCATCCCATGGGAAACCACCAATCCCTGACACTATTAATGATACTCAGTTATGCTTGTAGACAGGAGTCTAGCATACCTGTTCTCTGAGAGGCTCTACGTAGCAGCTGACTCAGATGCAGACACTCACAGCCAAACCATAGATGGAGCTTGGGAACTCTTATAGAAGAACAGGAGTAAGGATTGAGGGCCCTGCAGGGGATAGGAGCTCCACGGGAAGACCAACAGAGTCAACTATCCTGGACCCTTGGGACTCTCAGAGACCGACCCACCAAGCATACAATGACTGGACCTACTCCCCCACCCCACCACACACACACACACACACACACACACACACACACACACACACACACACAGATGTGCAACTTGGTCACGAGTCCCAAACAACTGGAGCGGGGCTATCCCAAAAGCTGTTGCCTGTCTGTGGGATATATTTAGCTCGATGCCTCAGCCGTCCTGCAGACTTGATGTGCCAGAGTGGAAGGGTAGCTAGCCGGGCCTTTACCTCTCAGAGAAGGAGAGGGGGTGGGGGAAAGACTGAGAGAGGGGTTGATCAGGAAGAGGGGCAGTGAGAGAGAGGTAAAGTGAAAGAACAAACACTAAAACCAAGACTGACTGAAAACATGTATAAGCACAACATCCCAGCTACTCTATTCCTAGAGTATTAGAACAAGGGGGCAAAGTGTGCCCAAGCCAACATATGGTGTGTTTTTCCATGGTAGGTAGCCCTGGTGCATCTGGGAGGGGCTGGGCAATTGGCTATAACCAGGGCAACTCCATTTGCTTCCGTCGTTGAGCTACAGAGTGCACGTTTGAGCGGTAGAGAACTTCCATGGCACTCATGAAACTGCAGGTTCTAACCTCAGCAACACACACATATGCGTAATTGGGAAATAAATTACTACTTCAGGGTAGGTACTGTTAGACAACTGGGGAATTTACACAAATCAGAAATTCAAGGGAAATTATAGAGCTGGGGCATGCATGAATCCCAGGAAGGAAGTTTGAAGCCAGGGGTGGTGGAATGTGACTGAAATCTCAGTTATCTAGGGGGCTGAGGCAGGGGGACTGAAGACTGAGTTTGAAACCTGACTGGGAAACAGTGAGATTCATCTCCAACAAAACAAAACAAAACAAAACAGGAATGCGTGTGTGTGTGTGTTTGTGTGTGTGTGTGTGTGTGTGTGTGAGAGAGAGAGAGAGGAGAGAGAGAGAGAGAGAGAGAGGGAGACAGACAGACAGAGACAGACAGAGAGACAGACAGACAGACAGAAAGATAGAGACAGAGACAGAGACAGAGACAGAGAAAGGGATATTATGACAAAGCATGGGTTTTACAACCCCAGGGATCAATAGATTGTTTCTTAAAATGGGCAGTGCACTACCAAGAGTGCTTTACTATTGAAAAGTAGTAAGAAATGATTGTGGTATTTATAAATAAATCTATATTTTATATTTTAAAACCAGGTTACTAGGCATGGAAGTATATACCTGCAATATCAGCACGAAGCTGAGGAAGGAGAAACTAAGTTCAAGCCAAGTCAGTTCCCAGAATTAAATTCTCGTTCTCTTCCTCTCCCTGTCCCTGTCCCTCTCCATCTCAGTCTCCCCTTCCTCTTCTCCCCCCCCCTTCCCCCTGTCCCTCTTTTTCCCCCTCCCTCTTCTCCCTCTCCCTTCATTCCCTCTTCCCCTCCCCGTCCCTCTCCCCCCTCTCTCTGCTCAGAAGCAATATTTTTTTTTAATCTTCTAATACAGTGTCATCTTTTAAATAGATGTGGTTTGGGTAATGCTCAGACAATGGGCCCAAGTTCAATCTTTTAATGAGAAGCACTCTGGAGAGGAAGACCACACTGCAATTGTATTCAGACAGCCACACCCACCTTCAGGCTGTGTGGGTCACGGAGCTAGAAATACAACTAAAACTGCAGGCAGCATTTCAGAAGAAAATGCCTTCTCTAGGGATGTTAATTACAAATTCAAACTGACTTTTTTTTTTTTTTTTTAAGAAAAGACAGCATAGGGGTTGGGAATCTGTTTACTAGTTCCAGGATTGGCTGAAAGTCACTCACTCTATACATTCTTTAAATCTGTGACTTCGAAGCATAAATCCACCCAGTGCCCAATGCTTCCTGTCTCAGTAAAGAAATGCCAGTGATTCACATTTGAATATACAAGTAAATGATGGCCCCTTGTGAATGCACTCATTCACACGTGTGTATTGGTCCAGTGTGACCACATGAGCAACTTGTTAAGCAAACACCACCTTTCCAGACACTGACATCTATGCGGTCTGTTATGGTGATGCTGATCACAGAGCCACCTAATAGACTTTGTCTAATCACTTTCCTGATCTGCCTCTGTGTCCTTGTCATCACTGTGGCTGCTGCCTCTCAATAGATCTCTGCTACCTCTCTCTCTATCAAGTTCTGCTGTGCAGTATTTAAAAAAAAACATTAATAGCACAGTTATGTGTACAGGTGCTTCTAAGCTGGCTCTTCCACGAAAGCTTGATAAGTCTGAAATCGTGGCATCCAACAGCTGGATTCTCACTTGCAGGTTCTGCTGAGGGAACATGGGCTTTAAGCTTTTTCAGGTCATTGGTAGAAGTCACTGGGAGTCAGTGTGGATTGCACCTTGAAAACCAGCTAGCTACAGAGAAAAAGATGGAGTCTATATTACTTGTCATTTCTGATTTGCAAGAAAGACCTGGGTGATCTCTCTGTCTCCGTCTCTGTCTCTGTCTCTGTCTCTGTCTCTGTCTCTGTCTCTCTCTCTCTCTCTCTCTCTCTCTCTCTCTCTCTCTCTCTCTCTCGGTGCACAGTTATACAACAGTGTGGCACACTGGAGGCCATCCTGGGCTGTATCTGCTACAATACAGTGGCCACCATTTTCCTTCAAGGAGTCATTCCAAAATTCTTGGTGGGTGCCTGAAATCCTGACTAACAGAAAACCCTGCATGGGCTTTGTTACATTCACAGACGGATAATTATCTTCCTCCTTTCCATCTCACTGAAGCAACTAACTCTGACATACCCCAGTTGCCAGCATTATTACTCTCATGCTTTGGCATCCTTATTAAATAGACTTACATAGATTCAGTAAACACAAACACCAAGATACCACAGTAGTCATTGTGCTGGGCTACAAGGCTACACAGTGACCAGTGAGTGAGTGGTGTACACAACCGAATATCTTCGCATCACAAGGAGGATAGAGGAGGATGGCTAGAGACATCTCACCACTCTGAGGTGTGCACTTTAACGTTAATTATTTCTGGGAATTTTCCACTTAACATTATTGACAGTGTTGACCATGGTCAAATGAAGCTGGGGAAACTGAGACCACAAATAAGGGAAAATGCTATATTCTCAAATAAAGATATACTTACTGTATTAGTCAGGATTCTCTAGAGTTACAGAACATATGAAATGTCTTTCTATATTGAGGGAATTTATTATGATGACTTCCAGTCTGTAGTTCAACTCCCCAACAATGGCCAGCTACGAGAAGCTAGTCATTCCTCAGTCCCTCAGGGCTAGTTTCAGCTGGTCTTCTGTAGAAGTAGATTCCAACAGATGTGCTGGCAAGTAAATGCAAGCAGGCAAAGAAGAACAAATCTTCCTTCTTCCAATGTCCTTATGTAGGTCTCCAGTAGAAGTCGTGGCCCAGATTAAAGATGCGGACCACTACCCCTGGATCTGGAACTTGTTTTGTCCCAGGCTGACCTTGAACTCAGAGATCTCCTTGCCTCAGTCTCCTGGGATTAAAGGCACGTACTCCCTTTGCCTGGGCCTATGCATTTCATAGTCACTATGCCTCAAGATCTCCATGCCAAGATCCAGGTTAGAAACTTGTGTCTTCCAGCCTCAAGATCTGGATCACAGGTGAGCCCTCCAATTCTGGATTATAGTTCATCCCAGATATAGTCAAGGTGACAACCAGGAATAGCCATTACACTTACCAAAATGCAGCGCAGAAGAGAGACACCCATTATCTCCATCAGAATGCCACCTACAAAGCCACACCTACCAACTTTGTCTCTTCCCATGTGTTCCTCTTTCTTCTATCATAATACTGAAGAGGGACTGCAATTTTCCATAATGGACCACTCTTCTCACATCTATTGGCTCAACAAATGTCACCAGTAGTGAGGAGTACATTTGTTTCTAAAGGGAACTGGGTCCCTTGCCAGGATTCCAGGCAGTGTTTTCTACTCCTTTCTTCCAGTATGTGTAGACTACATATGATCTGAGACTGGACATGTTGAATTTTATAAGTGAAGCCCACACAACTTTAGAGGTAGAGTCTGGCAGAAGAGTCTTGCAAAGAGCAAGGCAACAACTCCTTAACACACTGTGATTGGTGCTTTGCTCTTCAGTTCTGTCTACCCTTACTCAACTCATCCTTCAAAGAGAGATTCAGTGGGTCCCCACCACATTATCAGAGTTATTGCTGTGTCATTTTCGTTATTTTACTTATATGTTTTCCCTTCTTTTACTTTGGGTCTTCCATTATTGGCTAAGAGTAATAAAGCCTAAAACTCTGCTTGTTCAAAACATTGCCTGTGTACATATGTGCTGTGGATATAATCCACTTCAGGGCCAACTGGAATAGTTCAATTTTTTTTTTAAAAAAAGGCACATATTTCTCTCAAACTCAAAATACAAATTCAAGACTATATAACTTGTTCCTACCCACTTTTTTAGATCAATGGTTCTCAGAGTAATGAGCCAAATAAGCTATCCCCTAAAATAGTCCTTTACCTGGCCAATTAGTAACTAAATAGGTAAAGCACTGTGGTCATTCCTGACTTCTGAGATTTTAGTACCAAAGTTGTTCTAGATATCCTTCCAGGCTTGAGATGAACACACTGTTCCCCAACACCCTGGTCTATAAAACTTTGGACTCTACACTTCTCTCAATTCCAAAACAATAGTCTAGGGATATGATCATATTTTCCAGGCTCTGGATGGCCCCTTTGCTGGGTCATAGTAGTGGCTAAGGAACACAGACAGGCATGAGTCTAAGAGATGGACCAGGAAGGCTGCTAACAACCACAGAAGCTCAGAAGTCTATGTGTTTGTATTTCTGTACTCACACTCCCTGTTCTAATGGGTAGATTATACTGAGATTTTTGTGACATCAGAAATAGAAGTGAACCTTTAAGACTCTATAGTGAGCTTATTTTTGGAGATGAAATAAGGCACTGTCATTCTATAGAGAACCTTTGCAGAAGCAACTGTGATCACCCAGGACCTGCCTCTGTTCTTGTCTCCTGTTACCTCTGCTGTTTTCTCTATGTACTACCCTTGGATTGTTCTCTTGGCTATTCTTCTGGCATCATCCTGTTCAGTCTCTGACAATGTTCCAATTCTTGACTTTGGCTAACTCTCTACTTGTGAACTGGACCTGATACCCGCTCTAGTTTTCCTGGGCTAATCTGGCAAGGCCTACTGTTTTGACCCTGGGAAACCCTATACCACCACGGTGCTTGATGGTATTCTCAAAACTAGCTTTGAAAAACAGAGAACAGGGGATGGAGGGATGGCTCAGCATTTGCTACTCTTCCAGGAGACCGAGGCTTGATTCCCAGCACCCATGTGGCACCTTACAACAATCTGTAACTCAAGTTTCAGAAACTCCAATATCCTTTTCTAGCTTCTGCTGGCAGCCCCTTATTGTAGTGCATAGACATACATGTAGGCAAACACCCTTAAACATAAAATAAACAAATCAAGAACAAGAAAAAAAATGAGAGTTTAACCATTTCATGCTTTAATGTCTCTGCTAACCCTTCCTAATTTTTTTGCCTTTTGCCAGATTTTAGAATCTATATCTATATTTATATATTAGGATATATATATCCTAATCTTTATTTATTTATTTATTTATTTATTTATTTATTTACTTTATGTAAATGGGTGCTTTTCTGCCTGTCTGTGCACCAGAAGAGGGCATCAGATCCTACTGGACTGCACTTATATACGGTTGTGGTCTACCACATTAGTGCTGAGAATTGAACCTAGAACTCCTGGAAGAGCATCCAGTGCTATTAACCACTGAACTATCTCTCCATAAAATGAATCCTAATATTAAATTCAGTGACTAATTAAGTAACAAATGAGATGAGAGCATTATTAGTAAG
Organism: Rattus rattus; assembly: GCF_011064425.1. Lineage (NCBI taxonomy): Eukaryota > Metazoa > Chordata > Mammalia > Rodentia > Muridae > Rattus > Rattus rattus. The sequence goes on from NC_046164.1 coordinate 3,363,311, forward strand.
TAAGAGTCAATATAGTTCAATAAATAAATACAATTTTGAGTGAGTCCAGGAAGATACTCTTATTAGTAAGTGTTGACCTTTTTTCCTGAGTCAGCCATTCAAATGCTAATCCTCTGGAAACAGATACACTCAGGTTTATCAGCCATCTGAGCATTCTTTCATCCTATCAAGTAGATATACAAGACTAACCATATCAACAAATGACAAATTGATTGTCCTCAGAGGGAGGCTGTGACTCTGTTTTCCCCAGGAAGGGTTCTGTCAAACTTCCCCTCAGCTTATGAAAGTACCTGGGGATGCGTAGGTCCAGCTTATCTACTAGATCCTCTTGGCACGGCAGATGTTTACTCTAATAATAAAGACTAAAAAAGAGATCATAAACTATTTAAGAGGAGAAAAGTTCTTTGACCTAGACTTACCTTCCTTGTGGCTCTTAATGAATTCAGACACAGTGGATGGGGCCATTGTTATAATTAGAAACAAGGCTTGAAGCTTCCCAGCTGCCAAGATACTTAACATAGTGGGTGCGTCTCTAGATACCACCCGTTTTTGATGAAATAAGCTTATCCTTTCAAAAACATAGCCAGGGTTTCAGGAAGTCTGTCACGCTCATTTACTTCTCAGGTGATTTCTAGGGGACCATTCAGTACTTCTTACATATGCTGCAGATGAAACCTGGCTCTCTCTTTTCAATATTTACAGCCAATCTGGGTTCCAAATGTTAGTTGCAAACCTCTTCCATGGCACATCATGTCATCTCATCTTTTGATATACATATATATATCCCTTAGTTAATTCTCCAAAAGTGGCTAGGTCCCTAACTGCAGTATTTCACAAAACTATTGAATGTGAACGTGACAAGAGACACACCCTTTGTCAGAGCGCAGATCAACCCTCTAACTGCTTAGCTGCTCTCTCTTGCCACTGCTGCAATGTCTCTCAGTAGTTGACAAGAAAGCATGCTGTGCTCACAGAGCCCAGTTCCCTCCCTCCACCCAGCTCCCACTCCCTAGGGTTCCTACTGCCCAGCAAGATGCCCTTGAGTCAGACCTTTTTCTGTGCCTTCCCAGTGACTTCTCTCACATAGCTTAAATCACAGGAGGTATTCATTCCTTTCCATCCAGAAATCCCCTTTGCCTTACAGAAGTGAGGAGTCCCTTCAGGACTTCTGTCATGCTATACATGGAGCCTTCTCAACATTCTCCAACTTAAGGGCCTCATCATGGCTGCCTCTAGCTGTGAGCTCGTAACTTTCCCTATAACGTTCTTCTAAAGGGTAATTTTGTCTCAGCTTCCATTCTGAGAAGCAATATTCATCTTGTATTAGCAGTCCAAGTTCTGTTTCTAACACAGTTAACAGCAGTGGATATGTTTGGACTCTATAGGACCTAAACATAGCTTTTGAGTGGATTCTACAGTGGGCCTGTTGTTTTGTTGTGGTTGATATTTGTAGGTATCCAAGTATAGTTTTCTGACTCTTAAAATTACAGAACGAGGAGCTATCAAGATGGCTAGAAGGGTAAAGGTATTTGCTACCGAGTTTGGTGACTCTAGTTTGATTCCTGGAACCCACATGGTGGACAGAAAGAACCAATTTAATCAGGCTGCTTTTTGATATCCACATATGTGCCTTGACAAAAGTACACATAAATAAGTAAACAAACAAATAAATAAATGCAATAAAATTTGTTTTAATTATAGGTAGGAATACTCTAAACCTTAAAAGCTTCTCCTTTCCCATCAATTACAGTCAAAGGCAGGAACATCCACTGCCTCTCAGAGAAATCATAGCTCCTGAGAACTCACGGTGCCTGCCATTCTGACCTACAGGACCCCACAGGATGGTATCAGTGCTTGATAGCACATTTCCCAAGCCTTATGGTACCGACCTTTAAACAGAACATGCACATGCACAAGATGCCCACATGTACAAGATGCCCACAATGTTTCCAAAATTCATGATTGATGGGATTATTATGCTATTTTTTTCAAGGGAAAAATCCAGAAAAAAAAACAAACAAACAAAACCAGGTACATTCAGCTCTCAGTAGAGAATAAAAAACATCAGAATTTGAGGCAGTCATATTCAGATTTAAAACGACCTCACAGTATTTCCTAGAAAGTGGGCGGGTGTTTACTTTACAGTAGGATAAGTTAGGAACCTATTGGCAATTTTCCTATAATATTGTACACCTGGTTTTCAAAAACTGTGCCTCCGTTCTTCTAGAAACCCATCCGCTACCCCCAGCAACTCATAAAGGGAAGTTCTCTCATTTAAACTATTAAATTCCTAAAATTATCAGATAGTCTAGTTAAGTACCAGGACTACTCCTCCTACTGTTACTTATAGAGGAAATAACTAATAAATATATGATCTCCTTTCCATGTCTCGGGCACTGCAGCAGGAGCTGCTTCTGTGATGGGGCCAGAAGAGAGAAAATCCTGGTGTCTGGAGAGCACATAGCCTGAGGAATGAAAGGTGTCTGTCCTTTTTACCTCATCGTACCAGCAGTTGCTTGAAAGTCTGGTTCTTCTTTTCATCTAAGATGAAACCTGGGTGTAGAAAAATTAGATGAGCGTGTGTGTGTGTGTGTGTGTGTGTGTGTGTGTGTGTGTATGCATGTATGCATGTGTGTATGCATGTATGCATGTGTGTGTATGCATGTATGCATGTGTGTGTGTGTGTGTGCCCGCACATGTGTAACGGCCAGAGCAGGACATCAGGTGTATTCCTCTATCTTGTTGCCTTGAGACAGCATCTCACTGGACCAAAAGTTCACTGACTTTCATGAGCTTCATATGTCTGGTCCCCAATGCCAGGGTTACAAGAACACACAGCTACACTCTGCTTTTCATGTGGGTGCTGGGGATTCGAACTGAGATCCTTATGCTTTGGGGGCAGGCATTCATAACAACATAGCCATCTCTTTAACCCTCATCTTAAATGTTCTAGGTCATGCAACTGAGTCTTTAAGGCAAAATCCCCTACTACTCCTAATACAAACCCATGGCTGTTGGGAACACATAACATGACTTTATTCTGATAAGGCCTGCGAGGACATCAAAGATAAGCACAGAGTGTTTGATCTTTCTGATTCCTCTCTGAATATGTAACTATCGAGGCCTCAAAATGTTATAATAATTCATGAAGAAGACAAAACTGAGTACCGTGTGAGACCAGTATGTCTCAGCTTAAGCAATCTCCTTTATCTTTTAATTCCTCAATTATAATTCTACAGACTCTTGTCTTCCTACACTAACAAACACTCTGGCCCTTACATTTTATTTATTTCGCCCGGTTTTTAGATTTTTTTTAAATACGTGTATCATTAAGTATTTTGGTGTTTCATAACAGCACCTTTTGAAACTGAAGATGAAAATGTTCTTCCAAGGTGGAGTTAGCTTTAGCAAACGAAAACTCAAATTATAGAACACACAGTTAAATTTGAAATTCAGATGAACAATAAATAATTTTTTAGTATAAGCATGTCTATGCCATGGTTGGAGCATACTTACTTTGAAAACAGAACCACTCTTCTGGGGCTCAGGTTTTACTGGATGCCTTGTATTTTATCTGGCAACCCTGGTCTCAGGACCCAGGCTTAAATCACGGAGCTGCGACTTTCATTCAGTGTACTGGTCATTTCAGGGCACTCCGAGAACTGAACACTTGTTCCAGTCTTCTTGGACGTTTCAGTGCGCGCCGTTTCAGTGGCCGCACAGCTTGCCGCGTCCCCCTATAGTTATTTGCCATTACAGAGATTTGCAGCATATGTGGCCCTTGATCTGAACTACAGTCGACTCAAAAAACTGTCTGTGATACTCTGTTATTTTCTGCTGTGCCGAAGCCAAGGTAATTACGAATTTCTCTGGAGGAAAACGCATCCATTGATTTTAAGTTGTTTGGGGGGAAGGTTAATTTAATGTAGGTTTCCTCCTCCTGCAGTGACTGCCACTTTCTTTGAGTCGACACAACAGCCGGGTAGCAAAACAAAACGTCTTTTGTTGGGAAGTTGGTGGCTTTTTGCCTTTTGGGTTTGTTTAGCTTTAAGGAGGCAATTTTGGGAGAGGGGTTGGTGGGAAAGGAGGAAAGTTGGTGGAAACTTGAAGCAAAGTTTTGTAACCTTAGGTCACTGGGCTTCTGAGGGGCAGGTTAACTTTTGGTTTGGGGATTTTATTTGCCCTCAAGAACCCATCTGAGCCGTCCACCACAGACTAGACAGAAACATGAACACCCTTCTGTCACTCTGCTGATGTTGGCTCTTAAGCCTTCCTCAAGCTAGCTCCAAAGGAAAGTGTAATGTTTGAACTTTTCACTCTTGGTTTCTTTTATTAGACAGCAATGAAAGTCATCCTTGTACTAGATGTTGAAGAGAAAGATGTAAACCCCACGGTTAACTAGCCTTTGTGTTGTCCTGTCCTGTTTAACAACGTGTCTTTAAGGGATTTTCTTCCCTTAACCCACTTGTGCATTGTTGAAACATATTTAAAGAAATCAACGATAAGGCAAATAGGAAGGATGAGTTGCAGAAGACCACCCAGGGAAAATGTTTTTATATGCCATTAAATACTTTCCAGTCTTTAAACTCAGTTTTACTTATGACATGAACAGACTAGAACTGAATCTCTCAAAACTTCAGAGAGAGAGAGAGAGAGAGAGAGAGAGAGAGAGAGAGAGCGAGAGCACTAGAGAAGAAAATAACAAACCTGCATGTAGCCTTTTCACAGAAGTTGTAGGGAAATCTATATTTTATAACATTTTAGTTACATCTTAAAATGTTTTTCCATAAACACATATGTTTGAAAACAGGGATTTATTTTAAGAAGGAAGCCTGTAATTAAATCTGTGTTCTACCCTTTCCTGATGCTCTGTAGTCAAAGCATTATCCAAATGCCAGAGAACCTCAGTGCACAGCGGCCAAACCGGGACCATCAAAAGCTGTTGTAGACTTTGTGTTTGGGTACAGTGCTGAGAGTACAATAAACTGAACAGAAGATCCAGCGATTTCTCCTATTGCGTTCAGCCCCATACACATATAGCTCACCCCACTATCAACATCACCCATGTGCTATTAATCCCTTACCCCTAAAATGAAAAGGCAAAAATATAGAAGAGAATGATAGTCTACATCAAGTCTCTTCTAAATGACAAAATGAGTCTACAAATTTGTTTTTATTTTGTTAGTAATTTCTGTATTGTTGATGTGTATGTATACAAACATACACACACACACATACACACACACACACACACAGGATTACTGAGAGTATATTTTCATAAAAATAAAACCTTTGTCATACTAATAAAACACTGGAAAATACTCCATATGGCCTACATTTAAAGATAGCCTCACTTTCAGGTTTCAAGTTGACCATTGTTCAAATGAGCTTCCAGCTGACAGTTCTATAAAAACGACTTAAACACACTCTCCTCACACATGCGTCATGATGCGTGAGGATTCTTTAAGAGTAGGCAATTGAAAGGATAAATAGAGACACGCACTATTAGGAGCAAGGTGACAAAATAGACATTTGGGAGGTCACGTGGATCTGTGGTCTAGGTGGGGAAGGCAGATATACTAACTCTATTGAACTTGCTGGTTCGCTGCGTGCCCACCAGACTGTGGGATAGCTTCCAGTGGGCTCCCACATCAGTAATATATGAAGACCAATGGCGGATCCTTCCCTATGAACACAGACTGCATTAGAAAACCTGTATTATTGAGTGTCTACGGTTTTCAAAACTACATAAAGAACTAAAGGGAAAAATTACCATATTCATTGTCACTTTGTTCAAGTATCTGAGAAAACCAGGATTTATTTTGGCTTGTGGTTTGAAAGTTTTAGTCCATCAGGTCAGGAAGGGAATGGCAAACCAAGGAAGCCTGCATCAAGATGGTTAGCAAGCAGGGGCGGTAGGGGCAGGAGGACAGGACCACCCAGTCTCTTCTTTCTCCTGCTTTATTCACTCTGGGACCCCAGCCTGGAGACAGTGCCATCCACATTCAGGGTGGGCCTTACCTCTTCTGTTACTGATGCACTTGTCGATCATTTCTAGAAATGCCTTGATTGATGCTCCTGGGGCTGGGGGACTGAATGCTTTACTAATCTGTTCAGCATCTCTCAATTCAATCAAGTCGACACTCAGTTAACTACCATAATTATAACAGTAGCATATAAAAGACGTATCTTTTCTCTCTATAAGTCGATAAATATGGTGTATTATCACTAGAAAGAATGGGTAGGTGTTACATGATCCCAGTCTTTAATGACCTTACTCCCAGTGGAGCCTCCATAGCTGGGCAGTTTCAGTGTCATGATTAGTGCCACCAACCAAGCTCAGAGGAGTAAAGCAGGCCTCATTGACGGTACCCAGCTTTGCTGTTCTCAGCCCACGTCACAGTAGCTTTGTCGTGCAGAAATATCCATTGCATGTTCACAGTGTTGCTCAGTGTCTGGGTTTCTTATCAATGCTCTGGTGTCTGTCCTGTGTAGGACATTGGGCAGCATCCCCGTCCTCTCTCTCGGCAAGAAGCACAAACTTCTGTCCCAGCTGTGTTGTGCTGAGACAAATGTTTCCAGATGTAAAATGTTCTTTCAGGAACCAAGTCACCCCTAGTTGAAAATAATCGCTCCATGCTAAGAGAGTTATGCCCCAAGTGTAATGAAGGCAGACCCTTGAGGTGTTGGTGTAAAACATGGGTACCCGGCAGAACCTCCATCTTAAGACACAATTCAGCCAAGTTGAAGGAAATACTAATAATCTGGAATTTAGCTGAAAGGGATCTATACCGTCAGCTTTGCAACATAGAATGCTTAAGGGAGAAGACTCATGGTTTCCACTCTGGAAGAGAGAGCGCGAGGAAGCCAGATGTGAACTTTGCTTACAGAAAGCAATTAAGGCATAAAGGAGAACCTGGATGAAAACAAACAACAACAACAAAAAAAAAAATAAAAACCCACAAAAGTGTACGTACCTCCCAGATGTGATAGTGCGTCCTTGTAATTCCGGTACTTGGGAAGAAACTGAGGCAGGAGGGGGCATGAGCTTAAGAGCAGCCTAGGCTACCCAGTGAGACCTATCTCAGGAAACCATATATGTATTCATATTTACCTGCACACACACACACACACACACACACACACACACACACACACACACACACACAATGGTGATTTAGAGAACAAAAGACGAGTGTTGACAGATTGAGCAAAGTTAGGGAGCTTATCAAAGTGAACGGACACCAAACTGTGGAGTACAAATGATAAGTGAGGTTTTCTCCACTGGTCTGGAGTGAAAAGAAAGGTCTGCACTGAGCAAGGAGTATAGTCAAAGGCTGTAGTTCTGGGAATTTTATGGTTCAAGTCTAAGATGTTTGCCCCCCGCCTCAGTATATTGGAGATAGTTTGAAATGAACTTGTAGCTCTGATTGGCATACAGCAAATGACCGCCAAGCAGCTGTCCCTTTGTGATTACAATGACTGCCTCTTTGAAAGCCGACAAGAATTCTCCTGCATGCCTGAGCTCAGGTGCCTGCCCATTCCTCTATCCTGTTCTTACTTGAAGAGTAACACAGAAATTGTTGCATGGTTCAGGTTTGTGAAGACGGCTGGACAAGAGTAGATTAGTACCTACACTTTGAAAACAGCCCTGATGGGCCCTCTTCCGTCTTACCGCTGGCCCCTCAGTTAAGATGCTTTGCCTGAGGTATCTAATAGCCTTAGGTCTTATGTGAAGGGGTGCCAGAGAGAAAATAAATTGTGGATTTTATCTTTAGTTCAGATTCTGCTTTTATAGGATTATAACTGTTTGTCCCTTACAGTGTCCCCGAGGAAGCCACATGCCAGACCTCTCTGAGCCTGTCGATTTAAACAGCTTAAGGTTACATTGAGATAAATGAATAATCATCCTTATTTCCTCTTTGGAAAATATATAAATATTCTAAAAAGTAGATGGAGGGAAGTTTTTATTTATAATTGTTTGTTTGTTTTTGTTTGTTTTGTTCTTTTGAGACAGGATTTCTCTCTGTAGCTCTGGTTGTCCTAGAACTCAGAGATCTTTACTGGGATCAAAGGTCTACACCACCATGCCCTTCTGGAAGGAGTTTTTAGCAAGTGTGTTTTTAACCCTATTTTGTCAGTCTGTGGTTACTTTTTTTCCTCTCTAAGATTTAAATGTCTTTTGTTTATCTATTGAAGCTGTACCGTCTTTCTCGATGGACGAAACATACTCCCATAATTATGTTTTATAATCTGTCCCTGTCCCTAGCATGGTATGTGGTGCTGACTGAAAGAACAATGCAGTTTAGACCACACAGAGGCAAAGGCCTGTAGGCCCTGTGAGGTGGAAGGGAGCTAAGAGGGGAGTCACATGCTTCAGGTCAATCTGAGCTACATAGCAAGTTCCAGGCCATCCAGGGCTATGTAGCAAGACTCCATCTCATGGAATGGCATCCCAATGGCTTAAGTGATCTAATAATTGATTTATTAATCCATCCCTTTCACCACTGTCTCCAAAACACTTGACTTCTAAACTACTATAAACAATGCTGTTCACTATGCCTGGGTCCCTGGCCATAGAGGCCAATGGCACTGGAACTATTCAGATCTGGATTAAGTCATAGAGCAATACCAGAAGGGCTGCCCTTTCAAACACACTGCCCAGGTTGAACATTCCCTACCTTCTGCTTTCTTCAGAAGGGTCTCAGCCCAAAGCACATTGATAAAAGGGACAAACATCCTAAGGAGCTATGAAGTTCATCAGCCCTGACCACACTCTACCTATCTCTGACAGCAAAGTGTTGTGTAGATTCTCAAGAACAGGGTGGTATCTCAAAGGGGATATTTGCTAATTTTCCCATGATGCATCACAGGGTGTAGGTTAAACAATGTAGCCTCCATTCTTAGACTGTTGCCTGCTCCCAAGATGTCACTTGCTACCTAACAGCCCTTCTTGGCATCTTTCTACTTTCCTCTTGTTTATTTGCACTGAAATGTAGACCACATGGGCCACTCTTCCTTCCCGTTAGCACTGCGCAGTAAGGTTTAACAGAAATGTTTATAAGTTTAAAAGGGTTTTAAGAACTTAATTTTACAACTTGTTTCAGTTACCAGATTCTGACGAGGTCACAAGTAGAGCCACAGATGGCCCTTGCTCCCCTGGACACATAAAATTGCTCTGGGTGATGATACTCCTATCTAAAGTGGTTTGACAGTGACATAACCCAATACGGTCTATAACTCAATGCCAGAGTCAGGAACGTGGAGGGAAATTTGGAGAGACATTCTGCAAACGTGAAAAGCAAAGAGAACAAGAACAATGCTGCAAAGGGCTACTGAGGAGGGAGCGAGGCGATTCACTGAGGTGTATCATTCAAGAATGGGCAGGACGAGGGGAGGGAGAAACTCAGAAACGCACTGAGTATGGATAGTGCCCAAGAGGCTTCAGCAACTGGACCTGCTTGATCAAGGTTTCCTCTGATGGCCATCTACAGCAGAGGGCTGTGCCGGAAGGCGGTGCGAGCAGCCCGATAACGAAGTGAGAGCTGCCACAGGCTGGGCAGGAGAAAGGGGAAATACTTTGAAGAGCACGTGGAAAAAGAGGAACCTGAAGACAGAAAACAGTAATCTAAGAGGACGAGGAAGGCCTGGAGTGAGTCGGCTGGGACTGGGGATAAATGAGAGAGCTTGTGCTTTTATAAAGGCGGGAGAATGGGAGCAGGCCAATCCATCACAAGTTGCAGTAAACGAGTCACAAACAGCTCTAATTCTCCTTGCAAAACCCTAGAGCACATGTGTCTTCCTGTAGTCACCCTAATTGTCTCCAGTCCCCCTTCCCGATCCTATTAAAATCTGTACATAACATCATGACTCCCACAAGAAACTGTGTGTTTTAATCAGATTTCCAAGTGAATGTTACATAAAACCTCACCCTGCACCACTGACAATGTGGCCTTTAACAGGCCGAGTGTACAATCTGTCTACTCAGAAAGTGTCCAAGATAGCAGTCTATCGGCTTCACACTCTTACCACGTGCCCCTGTTTACTCACAGTGCCATTAAAAATGTTCAGTGCTCGCTCCTGGAGCCAGGCCTCTATTGTAGGTTCCAATGATGGGATCAATTATACGACTGCTTAAACCTCAAAGCTTTCCCTCGCTAATGTCCTTACCAGTGGACATAAATAGGCCGGTCTTTTCTCACTGCTTGAAGTAAACGCCTATGTTGTTCAAACCAGCATACTGTACATTCCTGTGTGATTTTATGTGTTTGATCATTGGACAGATGGAATATCTGCTTTTCACATTGGTATCAATTGAACGTGGGCAGTACAGACTCTGCCCAAAGCAGACCTGTTTTGTTGGGCAGAAGTCATGGCTCCCTGCCCCGAGACAGTGCATTTCTTGGAAATGCTCATAGGACCTTCAGTTTCCCTTTTTGAGGTGTACAAGGAAAATATTGCCCTGGGGAAATATCAAAGGATTTCCTGACACTAGCCAAAGAAACAGGTGCACACATATTTGGTGTGATAAAAATGGGACCTACGGCGGTGGCCATGGTCCAAGCACATCAATTCACCGGCTCTGCAATTTCAGTGGTCCACTCAAAGAATTTCTGTGTTCCACAATCATAGTTGCCATAATAAATTTGAATGTCTTTGTCTGGAATTCCAGTTCCTTCACAATCTGGCCTCAACCAACCTTTCCAATCATTTTGTGCACTACACCCATTTAAGATGTGCCAAGCTAAGCCATTTACTGCTCCTCAGCCCAAGCCCTGCCTTTGTTTATATGCTTCACTCACTTTGTCTTACCCTATAATCCAAATGTCCTGAAAGTTGTGTTCATTCAGTAATTTGTGAAGACATTTCCATCCCTAACAGAAGCCAGCTTCGCCCCTCACCCCTTGTGCTCCCTTGTATATGTTTCCTCAATGCTACTTCCAATTTCCCTCTGGAGTCATGGTCAGTAATTTTACCTCCAGACTCTACTTCTGGCCAATCTGTGCCTGATTTGTCTTTGAGTGCTGCCACCCTCTGGTACTATGACACGGTGGAAAATATCCTTTGATGATTTAAGGATGTTCATATCCAGTTCTACCTAGCAATTTCCCCGTGACCAAGTACCCTAACATTTCAGGCTATTAATTCTTAAATTGCAATGTTGTCTAAAGATGTGATAAGGGCATAAACCCTATTGCCCATTCTCCACAAGATTAGTTTAATGACCTTTGTGATGTAGACTAATATTAACATATTCATGTAACAATGCCAAAAGAGCTGCTACAAGAAACAAATTTTGGCCTTGCTGGAGAGATGACTTGGACAGTTAGCTTCACAGTCGGGTCACCCTGAACTGGTCTTGCTCATGGTCAATTCTAAAAGAAGGCAGATGCTTGCTCTTTGCAGATGATATGCTATTACCTATGAGATATCTATATATAAATTATTATATATGTGAGATCCCAAAACTCTCACCAGAAAATGTCTAGAAATAGTGACCACTTTCAGTTAAGTGGGAAGATATATAAAATCAGCTTATAAAAACCAATAACTTTTCTGTATACCAACAACAAACACTGAGAAAGAGAGCTGGATTCACCCCCATTGACAAGAGCATCAAAGGCAATAAAATATTTTGAAATAAACCCAACCACAGGAGATGAAAATCTCTACAGTGGAAACTTCAGATCTCTAAAGAAAGGCATTGAGGAAAACACTAGAAGATGTCTTGGTTTAAAATTGATATTGAGAAAATAGTCATCCTAGAAGAATCAATTTACATATTCAACACAATCTTAATCAAATCACCCACAGCACTCTATATTTAAAACAAAAAACCTCCAAAAATTCATATAGAACCAGAGAGACGTGTGATAGCCAGAGTCTTCCTTATAAAGAAGAGAAGTGGAGTGATTAGCATGTTAAATTTCAAGATGTATTAATATATTATAGAACTACAGTAATAACATGGTAGTCACAAAAGAATGCATACATAGACCAATGGAATAAAACTGAAGGACAATGGATAAGTGCGCATAACTTCAGTCACCTGACATTTGACAAAGAGGCCCAAACATGAATTGGACAGAAGACAGAATCTTCAACAGATTGTTCTGTAACATCTGGATGTCCATATAATGGAATGAAATTAGACCCCTATCTACCACCCTGCGTGAAAATTAACTCCGTGTGGATCAACGAACCCAATTTGGAAGCTGAAACATTAAGTTGCTAGAAGAAGAAAACAGACACTGCTCTGAAAGATACGGGTATAAGAAAGGTCTGATGAAGTCTCCATTTGTCATGGAATTAAGGCCAGCAGTTGGCAAGAGGGACTTCATAAAGCTGAAAAGCTGCCGTACAGTTAAGGAAACAAACAAATGAGTAAAGAAGAAACCCCAAGCCTCGGAGAGAATCTCTGCCAGCTGGACACCTGATAGAGAATTAATATCTGGATATATAAAAAACTCAAAACATAATAAGTAAAAAAAAAACCTAAACAATCGAAAAATTATTCTAGAGAGTTCTTCAACAAATAAATTAAAGTCAGTAAGAAATATTTCAAGATGTTTTCACCATTCTTAGCAATCAGGAAACTTCAAATGGCAGTGACTCTGAGATTTAATCTCACCTTAGTCAGAATAGTTAAGGTCAACAGAACAACTGACCATAAATATTGACCAGAGTGTAGGAAAAGGGACACTCTCCGTCTCTGTTGATGGGATTGCAAACTGCTCTGGCCACTCTGGAAATCTCGGCCTTCAAAGAGCTAAAAATAAATCCCCTCTATGATTCAGCTGGACCACTCCTTGGCAGAGGACACAGCATCTTACTCCATGGGCATTGGCTCAGCCATGCCCTTGCTGTTCTGCTCATAATAGTTACGGATGGGGATAACCTCAATGTCTGTCCATTGACAAACAGACAACGAAAATGTAGCACACACCGATTATGGAAGAAAATGAAACCATGAAATCTTCAGGTAAATGGAGACAGATGTGTGTGTATGGTGTGTGTGTGTGTGTGTGTGTGTGTGTGTGTGTGTGTGCGCGTGTGTGTGATAAATAAATTATATAGATTCAATAGAGTAAAAAGATTGTATTGAGTGGAGTAACCCACACTAAGACAGAGAAATGACTCACATTCTCTGTCCTTTGTCGTTCCTAGCTCCAAATCTTCAGATATGAGTTTACAACCTGAAATAATCACAGAAACAAGGGAAGAAAATTGGGATTGTCATGTGTTGGTGATGTGTGGGGAGGGGGGCTCTACAAAGGGTAATAGTGGGACACCGTGACATGAAGGGAGAAATGAAAAAATGTAGAGGAGGATTTTATTTAGGTCATGGGAGAGATCAGTAATGCAGGGGAGAGTAGGAGAAAGATAAATAACACTGGGATGCATGAAAAGGCATAAGGAATTATTTTATATACTATATAAATATATATAATATATAAAATATATAATGATACATATACATATATATGTATATAATATCACACCACTTGGGATGATAATCCTGTCTCCAAGAGCCATAGACTATCAACAAATCTCCCAATGCCAGGCCTGAGAATCAACCTTTCAAGTTGTTGGTCAGGAAAGTCTGAGACTCCCAGAGCAATATAAGTGATTGCTGTTGCCTTTGCTTGAGGCCAAGTACTTGAAGTCTATAAGGCTGAAGATAACACGTGCTTCAGTCACGTATAAAGTAGTAATATACGTACATACAATATATGGAATAATATATACAGTATTAGGAAAAACACAGAAACATGAAAAGGGTCAGCTGTAAAAATAATATTTTAAAATAATTTAAAGAAAATCATGAGTTTTGAAAAATGTTCCCCTCGTGTGGTCTAAACTTCCCTTATGGCATTATCCTTGAACATCATCAGTGCCCCTACACACCCCGCTGAAAAACGGGCACGCAGTTGAAGAAACTTCTCAGGTAGACACGTCCGCCTTTTGATGTTGTTATGCAAAGATTCCATCTACAAAATCCGTGCTCCAGAACTGTTCAATCGAGTCTCAAAAAAATGTAAAAATAACCTCAGAAAACCTAAAAATTTGTGCTTTTGTGTGGGGCCACATTCGTATCAATCACATGGCTCACAGGATGGGGGATGGACGACACATCTGTCATGGGTCTTGAATCTTTCCCCCTTCCTTGTCTTTCTACCTGAAAACTAGCCTGTAGTAACATCTCGGAGCCTACTGCCTCTGCATGATGCTGAGAATTTTCCGCCACAGTGCCAGGGGTATACATCTGAGACACCCTATTCCACTCAGCAAACTTCCGCTAGACTCCATGTTAACTCAATTTCCCAACCACCTCTCCCAGTTGGCAGCATGGACAGTCCATGCCTGTGGTTAAGCTACCAGTTGTTTGAGTAATGACTTTTATGATGCCACAGGCCTGCTGAGCCAAAACAATACGGGCTGGCGAAAGAGGCCTCCACTGAAATCCACCCGCACACAAACAGCACACGAGCCTCACAGAGGGGAACTGAGGGCAGCGTTGCTTCGTCAATACCAAGGCTAATGGGGTAAAACGACAAGGGAATGTAGAACTCTGTATGTTCTTTCTAAATGCAACATGGCAAAGTGGACCTGGGACGTTCCAAAGTTTAGGACCCCTGCCTCTGCCTCTGGCACGTGCTTTCTGGTGTCACACTGCTTTAAACCAGTTCTCTTTCCATTGTTGGGCTATCAACCAGTACTTTCTTTGCAGGTGTCTGCTTTGCCTTATGACACATGCTCTAATGCCAGGTTCAACAGGACAGATACAGAAAGAGAGTTCAAGGTTAGAGCCTCTTTTACAGCATTTCTATGGTCAAAACTAGGGTTTTTATTCCTGATATGGTACAAACAACAACCTCTATTTCTCTGATGTGGCAATCCTTCTATTCTGTTTCAGAGAAACTAGAGAACCGCATGCCATATCTAAAAAGCAATGAAGTGCTATATGCTTTGATATGGCCATATGCTTTTATGATCCCCCCCTTCTCTCTCTCTCTCTCTCTCTCTCTCTCTCTCTCTCTCTCTCTCTCTCTCTCTCTCTCTCTCCCTCTCTCTCTGCGAGACCCTGAGATCTGCCCATCTCTGTCCTCCAGGGCTGGGCTTGGCAGCATCTGCTGCTGCATCTGAATGTTTGCCTCAACGCTAAGGATCTAAACTCAGCTTCTAATGCTTGCACTACCTGAGTCATTGGTACAGTCCTGCTATGAGATTTTTGACACAGCAATGTCCGGTCTTAGACTTTAAAGTGAGAATAATGCATTATACCTAGAATATCTAGTTCAAATTCCCCCCCCCTTTCCCCTGATAGACCTAATATAACAGGGTCTGGTGCTGAGTCATGGCATGAATATGTCAGGTGAAGGGGTTTATTTATGTTCTTTGTACTTCGACATAATACAACTATGGGAAAGAATGTGCTGTGTACACTGATTGCTAACATTTCTGAAGTTCTTAGAGTTTATATGGTTATTCCTAGAAGAGGACTAAACCCAGAGAAGTAACAACTTGCACTTTGAGAAAGAATGGATACAGGCACCTAACCACGACAGCCCAATACTGTGGCTTTGGGTAAGATGCTGTGTAAGAAACCTGAGCGCAAGGACCCAGCCACATGCGAGGCGGTTTGGACATAATGGAGGTAAGAAGAAAGAATAGAAGGAGTGGGAAGAAAGAAAGAAGAAGCCATGAGTAGACAGCATGGACATCAGCCTCGTGAGATGAGGAACTGTTTTTTAGATGCACTAAACAACAGTAGTTCTGCACCTTTGTTCTTCCATCCATATCTGAGGAGCAGAATGAGCAAAGGATATGACATATAGCCGTGTATGAAATCTGCAACCAATCCATCAACTGAAGACCATTCTTCCCCATCTTCTAAACAGTGACCATGGAATATTGAAGACACTCATAATTCAAAAGAGGAACATGGCCTAGGCTTGTATTTGCAGTCCTTCATGTACAGAGCCCTAAACACACCCACCCTGCTGAGAGCAGTTGCTTGGTCCTATCCCTAGCCTGGGTAACTACACATGCTCTCCAACTCCACCAATCCCTGCTTCATGTACTTGGTCCCTTCCCTAGGCAGACATGAGACTTCTCTATCAACTACATCCACCCCCACTCTTGACGAGTATCCCTCTCCAAGGAGGAGGAGGACTTGGCGCATACCTGCAAGACCATCTCCTCTTGAGACTTACCTGGGGCCCATGGATCCCTCACCTGCCTTCCCCCTCCTTTCTATGTAGAGATGGTGGGCTTACATCATTAACTTCATAAGCACCAAGATGAGATCAATAACCTACACAGACTCATAACAAAGATACTGAAATAATAACGAAAATTCTTGTAACAAAACAAAAACAAAAACATAAAAAAAAAAACACCAGGCGAAACAAAACAAAATCAAAACAGGCACAGATAGATTGACAATAAAATTCCACCAGACTTTTTCCTTTTTACTTTTTTTATTGAATAGTTTACATATTTACATTTCAAATGTTATCCCCTTTTGCAGTTCCCCCTCTACTATCCCCCTCCCCCTGCTTCTATGAGGATGCTCCCCCTCCCACCTACCCAGACCCACCTCAATGCCCTGGCATTCCCCTACACTGGAGCATCGAGCCTTCACAGGACCAAGGGTTTCTCCCCCTATTGATGCCAGACAATGCCATCCTCTGCTACATATGCAGCTTGAGCCATGAGTCCCCCTTTTGTGTACTCTTTTGTTGGTAGTTTAGTCCCTGGGAGCTCCGGGGAGTCTGGTTGGTTGATTTGTTGTTCTTCCTATGGGGTTACAAACCCCTTCAACTCCTTCAGTCCTTTCGCTAACTCCTCCATTGGGGTCCCCATGCTCACTCTGATGGTTAGCTACAAGCATCATCATCTGCATCAGTAAGCCTCTGGCAAGGCCTCTCAGGAGACATCCCTATCAGGCTCCTGTCTGCAAGAACTTCTTGGCATCAGCAATAGTGATTGGTTTGGTAGCTACATATGGGATGGATCCCCAAGTGGGGCAGTCTCTGGATGCCCTTTCCTTCAGTCTCTGCTCCATTCTTTGTCCTTGTATTTCCTCTTGTAAGTATTTTGTTCCCCCTTCTAAGAAGGACTGATGCATCCTCATTTTGGTCTTCTTGAGCTTCATATGGTCTGTGAATTTTATCTTGGATATTCCAAGCTTTTGGGATAATATGAACTTATCAGTGAGTACATATGATGTGTGTTCTTTTGTGACTGGGTTACTTCACTCAGGATGATATTTTCTAGATCCATCCATTTGCTTAAGAATTTCATGAATTCATTGTTTTTAATAGCTGAGTAGTACTCCATTGTGTAGATGTACCACATTTTCTGTATCCATTCCTCTGTTGAAGGACATTTGGTTTCTGGCTATTATAAATAAAGCTGCTAGTACCGATACTCTTCAAACTATTCCACAAAATAAAAACAAAAGGAGCACTACCCAATTTGTTCTTTGAAGCTACAATTACTTATACATAAACCACACAAAGACCCTACAAAGAAAGAGAACTTCAGACTAATTTCCCTCATGAGTATTGATACAAAAATACTCAATAAAGTTCTCACAAACCAAATTCAAGAACACATCAAAATGATCATTCCCCATGATCAAGTAGGCTTCATCCCAGGGATGCAGGGAAGGTTCAATATATAGAAATCCATCAAGGTAATCCACTATATAAACAAATTAAAAGAAAGAAACTACATGATCATCTCATTAGATGTTGAGAAGTCTTTTGACAAAATTCAACACCCCTTCATAATAAAAGTCTTGGAAAGATCAGGAATTCAAGGCCCATACCTAAACATAGTAAAAGCAATATACAGCAAACCAGTAGCTAACATCAAACTAAATGGAGAGAAACTTGAAGCAATCCCACTAAAATCAGGGACTAGACAAGGCTGCCCACTCTCTCCCTATCTATTCCAAATAGTACTTGAAGTTCTAGCCAGAGCAATTAGACAACAAAAAGAGGTCAAAGGGATACAAATTGGAAAGAAAGAAGTCAAAATATCACCATTTGCAGATGATATGATATACACATGGAACAACCCATGGCTCCAGCTGCATATGTAGCAGAGGATGGCTTTATTTGGCATCAATGAAAGGGGAAGCCCTTGATCCTGTGAAGTTCAATGTCCCAATGTAGGGGAATGCCAGTGCAGAAAGGGGGGAGGGGGTAAGTGGGTGGGGGAGCACCCCCATAGAAGCAGGGGGAGGGGGAAATGGGATAGGAGCTTTTTTAGAGTGGAAACCGGGTAAGGGGATAACATTTGAAATGTTAATAAAATATCCAATAAAAATAACAATAAAACAACAGCAGATAAAGAAATAAATAAAAATAAATAAATAAAGGCCCTAAATGCTTGAGAGTATGTAGGGAACCTAGGAGGGTTTAAGGGAAGAGATATAGGAGAGAGGAAAAGGAAGGGGCAATGATGTAGTTAACCTTTTAATTAAGATGTGTTTAGGGTTGGGGATTTAGCTCAGTGGTAGAGCGCTTGCCTAGGAAGTGCAAGGCCCTGGGTTCGGTCCCCAGCTCCAAAAAAAAGAACCAAAAAAAAAAAAAAAGATATATTTAAAAATAATCATTAATAATAAGTTTTATCATAGAACTCAAAGCAGATATAAGTAAATGTTGGAAGACCTTAAAAATGTAAATAGATGAATGACATAATAAAATTATAAAAACAATTCAATAAATGAAAACAGAATTTAATAAGAAGATAAAAATCTCTGAAAAAGTAAAAATGAAATAAAACTGGAAATGAATTAAAAAAAATAGGCATTGAAACAAAACAATTCAGAAGTCCTCACCAATAGATTAGATGAAGTGGAATTAAAGATGTTGGGTCCAGAAAATGTAATAGAGGAATTGGATTATACAATCAAGTAAAGTATCAAATTCAAATAAATCTAAGAATAAAATATGCAGGAATCTGGGACACTATATAAAGATCAACTACGGAAATGGGTGTAGAAGATGGAGCAGAGCTCAGATCAAAGACACAGAAACATCATCAAAGTCACAGGAAAAATTTTCCTTAGTCTAAGGAAAGAGATGCCTATCAAGATATGAGACACTGTTCCTAGAGGCATTGCGGGTGTGGCTGCTGTGTCACATGTGCATCAGTAGGTGACAGAGAGGAGAGAGGCTAGGTCTATTCTCACTGTTCTGACCTGTGAACATCTGAATGATTAGTAGCCTAACATTCCCTGAGAAAAGCGAGCCTGAGATGACCAACAGTCCTAAGTGAGAAGCCCTGACAGACTCCTAAGGTGATCACCAGACTGGCACAATGGGGCCCAGACAAGGAGCCATCCTGAGATGACCCCTTACCCAGTGCCATAATGCATGAGTAGGGCATACCATTCCTGAGACTACCCCAGACATTCAGAGATCCCAGGCACCACTAAAAGGAGCAAGTAAGTGGCAGAGAAATGGAAAAGAAAGAGAAACAGAAGGGTGTGGGCATAATGAAAAGTGGCAGAACTGGGGATGTGAGGGTAGTGAGGAACCGTCTGATGTGAGTAGCAGTGATGCTGCCTGGGACCATGGTGGGGTGCTGCTACCTGGGGCCATGTCAGGGTCCACTGTTTTGTAGCAACAAGAGTCTATTACCACCCAACGCCAGATGGACAACCCTGATCTGGGCTGCTGCCAAGGGGCATGTTGATGTCTGAAGGCTGTGCAAAACTGGCTCGACTCCTAACCTGGACACCATGGGAGAGCTGGCCCTTAGAGCTTGAGAGCAGGATATCTGACTTCATTCCTAGCTAGTTATAGTGCTCAGGAGATCTGGCCTCTTGTCTCCTTTGTCCCGCATGGAGGAGGAAGAAGTACACTCCCATCCCTACCACCATCTGCTGCATGTGGGAGATAAGTCTCTTGGGTCATGAAAACAGGAGAGCTATCCCTACCCCTCACCAGGTACAACACTCAGGAGGGCAGCCCTGCACCTTCTCCTAGGCAGCTCAGTAGAGCTGACCTGAGGGCATGAGCATCTGAGAGGTAGCCCACCACTTGTTTGCCATGTGGTGTCATAGGTGAGGGAGAGGTACCGCTCTACCTCTTGCCTCTTGCCAAGCAGGAAAGCTGGCCCTGATGGAGTCATGAGAGAAAGAGAGACATCCCTGCCCTTTACCTACAGTAGCACTGGGGAGAGCAGTCCCTGCACCTCACTTGGGCAGCACAGAAGAGCTGACCCTGAGGGCAGGGGTATTCAGTGAGCTGGCCCTGAGTGAGTTAGTATGGGAGAGCTGGCACTGAAACTTGGAAGTGTGGCCAAGGGAGAGATGCCCACCCCAACCCTTGCCCTTTGCCACCTATGGGAGATAGGAAAGCTGATCCTGTAAGCATGAGAGCAGGACAGCCGTCCCCAGCCTCTCATCTATTGCAGCACTTGGGAGAGCAGGCTCTGTTCCTTGCCTGAGCAGAGCAATAAAGCTGACCCTGTATGTGGGGTTTGCTGGCGAGTCTGCACCAAGTCAAGAGAGGAGGAGAGTCAGAAGGCTTTCAAGCTCAGCTACCTGTCAAGCCTAGATCGAGGGCTTTGAATTGGTCCATCCCACCACCTACCCCATTGATAAACTTCTGGAATACATAAAGGAGCCAGTCCTACAGATCCAAACCTACAGGATCTACATGACACAGGGCAACAACAGGATGTCCAAGAGGAGTCCCAGTGAGATTCCGGTATTGAGTAGCAGAAGCCAGAGGCCTCATGTCAGATCAATGAGTAAATGCAATGGACATTTGCAAGCAAAGAAATGTGGGCAAAAGGGTATACTGTGGGACACACTGTGGTACACTACAGCTTCCACAATGAGTACTTTTTTCCTCTGTTGTGAGGGACATTATAAAGGTGGAAGGTGGGTACAAGGGGAAGAGGGGGAAATTAGTGGGATTGGGTACACGATGTGAAGTTCACAAAAAACAAAAAAGATTTTTTCTAAGTATTTAGAAAAGATACAAAATATGTACAACACCAAGTAGGCAGGACCATAACTCTAAACATCATATAATAGTGATAATACTCATGTACAGAGCAAAGAAAGGATTTTGTAAGCAGTAAGCAAAAGAGCAATTCATGTATAAAGGCAGACTCATCAGAATAACAGCCGAGTTTTCAGAGATGACCATGAAAGCCAGAAGGGATTAGATCCATTTTCTTTAAGTTATAAAAGACCACAGATGCCAGCTCAGACTATTATACCCAGCAAAACTATCCGTCATAATCAAAGGAGAAAGGAAAGGTTCCCATGTTAAGAATATATTTAAGGAATTGATGACCACTAAGCCAGCTTGACAGAAGATTCAAGAAAGAACACTCAGTTGCGGAGAAAAGGTAAGCAGCAGTAGCCAGTGCTGGTGGGGTACAGGGACTACCCATGTGCCACTGCCATAGCACATAGCTATGAGTGACATGATAGGGCACGGAAAAGTAGGAAGTTGCTGCATTAAATAATAAAAAAGCCACCACACTACCACCGGCGGGCAGGCCAGCTGGCCTGGCCTGTTCTCACCTCTGCAGACTCTTTGACTCAGGGCTCCAAAATCTCTCTACCAGACAGACTCCCATGGTGGGTCGCTGCCATGCCAGCCCCACGCATTCAAATTTCTGTGGCTGGCTGGGGTGTCCCACCACTGTACCTTTCTCTGGAACTCAGTTGAGTTGCTGTGTGAAGGAAAACACCACACAAACTTAGTTTAGAATCAACAGGTAACTCAATCGCTGGGAGCAGCAGCTATCATTCTAATTTGTAAGCCATTCTAAGTTAAATCCTCCAGTGGCAAATTCTGGTGGATCCGCCATCTAAATCGGGGATGGGGGTGGGGGTGGGGTTCTTGTTTGTTACAAGCTGTCACCCAAGTATTCCCTGTCCAAAAGCAAGTCTCCTTTTCCTGCCTCCTCTCTTCTCCTCTCTGACCCGGAAGTCCTGCCTACTTCTCACCCAGTGATTGGTCCCTGAAATCTTTACCCATTAGGGAATGGTTCTGCCACGGTAAGTCTGTCCCCAGGAAAGGAAGAGCTGGGGTGTAACTCAGCAGGAGGACGCAAGCATGAGATCTCAGGTGTGATACCCCTACTTGGAAAAAAACAAACAAACAAACATGAAAGGATGGGGGTTCTAGTGTATGTGTTTGTATTCACAACCTTGAGAAAAGTCAAGACTTCTAAGTGTTCTATTAAAGTATTTTTAATGTGTTTAAAATGTTTTTTAAGCCAGCCACCTTCAGTATGTGTGAAGTGCGTATCTATGAATGTTTACATTTCTTGAGCCCTTTCACGTTTGCTCAGCCAACCTAAAAATAACACAAGAACAAATAGATATCTGCCCTGCCCTGATGTTTAAGAGGACTAAGTTTTACAGTTTTCTTTTCCAGTAACACGTTCGCATCGTATTTGTCTTAACACTCAAGAAGAAATTAGGGTTTTCTGTCCCGCCCCCATTTTATCTCTCGCAGTTCTCTAACACCAGCAGACCTCTTTCGTCAGGTGACTTTGCCTGCTGGCAGGAATAGCATTGGAAAGTGGTGGCTGCCTGCACCTCCTCGCAGGCTGAGCTAAGACACTGGAATGTGAATGAGAAGTGGCAGTGTGCTGAGCCGGTCCTGGAATCGGAGTCGACTTGTCTTCAAAAAGCAGGGAGCACGTTTGCTTCCAAATTCATGAGATTTTTCACATTTCGCTTCCAAAGTCTCATTACAGTGACTCCTCCTGGCAAGCAGACGGCTGAACAATAAGCAACTCACCAACCTCGGGAGACTAAGAAAAGTGTGAAAGGTGCTCGGGCTTGGCAAAAGTGCAGTGGTTTTGTTTTTCATAACCTACCAGAGGGTTAGAAACAGACGAAAAGTTCCCGTTCATGCTTCAGCAGCATGCGAAGAATAATAATACAATGGCATTTCTATTATACTGTTTCCAACATTGGGGAATTTCAGCCTCTTTTTCCTTCCCAACTAGCAAACACGGCTCTCTCAATCTATGTGCCGTCTAAATATCACTAGATGGCCTCCTCTTTAACAGACGTTATACTCTGAAAACTTAGCCTTCCAGGGTAGTGATTAGATGGAATTGAGCAGTGGGTTTCCCGGCATCTCTGTTCAAAATAGTTCTCTTACTTTAGGACGTGTTATTGGGAATCTTTAAGACCTTTCTGGCATTTGCTGCAACTCTGACAGTAAGTACCTGGATGTCCGTACCTTCCTCCTCTGCATCCCTCGCTCAATCTGCCCATCCTCTCTCATTTCCTACTTCTCTCTTTCTCTTACCTTTCTCCCCTTCCATCCTTCTTTCTTCTCTTGCCTTCTTATCTCCCTTCTCTCTCCTCCTGCCTTTCCCTTCCCCCTCTCCTTCTCTCCTATTTTCTCTGTATTCTTGTATTCCTTTTTCAAGGAACTCATTATATACCCATTATTTGCAAGGTATTATGTAAGGTGTTGGAAATGTATAGATGAATAAGTCACAATCCCACAGTGTTAGCCATGACGGCCATTATCATAATTATGTACAACATAATAATGACATAATAGAAGTACAGCTAATATAAAGACTACAGACGCATGAGAGCCTGTGAAACATGCTTTAGAAGGACTTCATTAGAACTCTGATTCCCTTTGTCTGATTTCCGTGAGGATCAGTTAACCCCAAACTTCCTGGGAATTCTCTCCAAGATTAATTGGTCCCCAGGGCTAGATGAGAAATCAATAGTTGTAATGTCTCTAAAATTCTCTTACAGGTTTTTAACAACCAAATCTCTCCATTCTCTTTCTCACATTACCTCACACATTCCAAGGCATTTGATCTCAACCCAGAGGCCACTGTCCCCCCTTTACTCATTCTGTGCCTCACAGCAGGCCTGAGGAGGAGGAAGACAGAAAACTTTTCAGCGTGAACATCAAGCTGTCAGCCTGCCTCTGCTATCCCTCTGACCTGCTAATCCCTACCACAGCACACTTACCACCAAATGCCAGAGAGGGAGGGGAAACACAGCACACAAGAGGCTTCTCTAATTAAAAGCAAAACTCCTTAGCAAGCACACGATTTCCACACAATACAAAGGACACTGTGGGGCCACTGCCCTGAAAGACCTCACAGCCAGGTTCCAGCACAGGGAAGCCACAAATGCACAGTGACAACTGTGCATTAAGCACGGGGTCCATTTCAGGCTCACCCTGTGCACTTCTGTTCAACCTGCAGATCTTCACGTCCACCTGCAATGCACCTTGTGTACACACAACGACTCCACCCATTTTCCAGTTAAGAAAACAGAAGCACTGGACAACGACAGGTGTCAGAAGTAGAAAGCCACCTCAAGTAGCAGTAATTTGTCTTCAGACTCCACAGTTTTTAATTTTTACTAATATTCTCTTTTACAATACATTCAGAGCCCAGCTTTCTCTCCTTCACCACTCCCAGTTCCCCCAACCCCCCAACTCTCTCAGATTCCCTCTTCCTGCCTATCTCCTCTAGAGAAGATCAGGCTTCTCAGGGACATCAACTGAACATGGCAGAGTCTATGTTCTTAGACCCTGGGCAGAACTATTGGCCAGTTGAGTGTGATGTCACATGCTTAATGAGTGTGAGTAGTGTGTTAGCAAATTAAAGAGAAAAATCTATATTGTAGTACTTCTTCTGGTACTAGAAGGTTCTAGTTTTAGAATCAGCCCTCACTTGCTCTGGCTAAGGAATACTCTTTTATGTTGGCTACTTCATGGTGGCAATGCCTTTGCGTGCTGTTAGCACAAGATATGGCAGTGCGTTCCCCCAAATACTTTCCATTTTATTGCCCTACGGCAAACTTATTTATTCATAGGTAACCTTAAATCTCAGAAGGATGATTTTGCAGCTTTTAATTTTGGCTTCTCAGTTCAACTTACTTGGCTACAGTAGCCTCCCACAACACCGACAGAGCCTAAAGTGGCCCCTGCATTGGTCCTTTTAGATTTTTAGTTTGGGAAAGGAGAATTTTGGAGAAATCATTAGAAATATATGCAAGACACCTTTTAAAGAAAACATTGACTAATGCATTGCTCTCTTGCAAACATATGAAGAGACTGAAGACTCATAAGAATCAGTTGTATGCCAGGTACAATGTAGTTCCCCACAGTTAAGCCAAAATCTGTAAGCATTTTTGAGAAAAATATAGTGTGCTAAAATGCTGACTGACAGTGTTTTTGGCATTCCAACGTTCTTTGGTGACTAAGTTTGGGTCATGTGGGAGTTCATTCTCTGTTCACAGAGACACTTGATAAATCTGTGCCTCACCTGGTGATCTGGGAGTGAAACCCCGCTGTAGATTCCAGGTTTGGTACAGCCCCCACCACAGATTTGGCTGTAAAGTCTGTGAGGTAGCCCCCTTCCGGAAGTCAGCTTTTCTAGTAATATAATAATTAGTTAAGTAATTGTGGTGCATTTAATAACCGAGTGCCTTGATTTTCAAACAAATGACACCCACATGCTGACTATTAACTTGACCTGAATTAATATGTGCCAGGTTGCCAAAAGCCAATGGGAGACCAAATGATTCTCCCTTAGATTGGAAATGCTATCTGGTCTTTGTTGAGATAACCAGGTAAAATTACACACACACACACACACACACACACACACACACACACACACACACACATATACACATATACACACACAGACATACACACTCACATATATACACACCACACACACACACAAACATACACACACATACACCATACACACAAGAATACACATACACACACTACACACACACACATACAGAGTGACACACACAGACACACACACAGAGAGACACACACAGACACACACACACAGACAAACACACACACACACACACAAATCAGCAGGCAGGCAAATATTTTGAAGTTAATGGCAACCTAGGGGGTGGTCTCTTGTGGACATCCCTTTCCTTACACACGCAGAGCTGAATGCCATGTTCTGAAGCCGAGGCCCAGTGCATGGTTCTTAAAGGCAGCTAATCACAAAGCCAGTGCTGGTAAAATGGGGATAAATTAGTTACATGTGTGGTGAAAAGGTTTTAGAATCCACCAATAATCCAGGAAATAACTAACACTTTCTATTGTAATCATGTGGAAAGGCTGTACATTGTAAAAACTGCCAACCCAGAAAATGCGCTGGGCACCCTCTGTCTGCATACTTACTTCTCAAGTATGGCCGTCAGAGCATCCCTAACAGGTCAGAGTTCCAGGACATCATCAGAGAAATCATCTGAACAAAAGTTTGGGAGAGTCAGGAGCAAGAGGTGATTTCTGTTTCATCGTCTAAATCAAGTGAATTTTTATGTTCCCATGAATACATTTGCACAGAATAACCAGCCCTTTGAGGTAAGACAAACAAAATGAAACAAAAAAAAAAATACCAGATCTCTTGAGAATGCACACGGGGTGAGCGCTTCACCTAGCCTTCTCGCAGAAGCCACACTGACAGTTTTGATCAAGATTTCCGTTTCAGGACTTTTCAAACATATTTAAATTCTTTAATGAAGTAAAAAGCACAGTAAAGCCTCCGAAATCACCATGGTTACAGTTTTTTTTTTCCCAAATACTTTTATGAGCATAATGTGACATCATTTTTAGCTGTTTCTTTTTAAGGTCACTCCAAAACATCTCCTTTAATTTCAATATAAGTAAACACCTACTGCCTGACTTTGTTGATTTGCAGAAATATTTGTTACATAATTGCTGTAATGAATACAACTGGTATGACCCAGAACATTCAAGACTACAGTTCAAAGTGGGTTCCCTGGTTTAGCATAAAGTACGGGGCACCAGTCCTCAGAAATCTACAGGACTCATACTCTACAAAGGCCATGAGAGGTGCTTACTAATTCACTAAGTTCACTAAGTGAAAGCCAGTTGAATAAATCAATTTTGGGCTGGCTGGATAGAGAGAGATAATTTAGCAGTTGAGAGTATGTATTGTTCTTCTAAAGGGCCTATGCTCTGCTCTTACTACCTATATCTGCACAATACCACCTCCAGGCTATGTGCTACCCTGTTCTAGCCTCTACCACTACCTGCATACATGTACACAAACTTACACACACACACACACACACACACACACACACACACACACACACACACAATATACACACATAAATAACTATATAAATCTTTGGAATGCATTAACTGTTATCATTTTTCTGATCACTTTGTCCATACGTGTAAATTTTTTTATTAAGCAAAGGGAAAGCAGGTAGGTTCTTACTATTTAATCACTATGCCTGGGAAGAGCTACATCCCGACTTGGCAGTAGTCTCATCATGTGCACACCCTACAGGAAGTGATGCGATTCCCCTGTTGTTTTCAAATGCTTAAACAGGACAGAGAGCTTGAGTTTTAACTTTCTCATTTATTGTCTGTAAGTATGTGTCATGCTGTCTTGCATGCTGTCTAATGTTTTTATTGCCTTTCTATTTCCATTTTCAACACTCCTCCTTCCTTCTTTACAAATCTTATCTTTGCTCTCTTGTTTACTCAATGAGACATGTTAAACACTTTGTTTTTATCCTTCTCGTGTTTATCTCTGAATATAAGTAATGCCCCAAGATTTAACTTCTTGGGGCATTTCTATATACACTGGTATGCCCAGAGCTTATCATTAACTTTAAGAACTTTTAGTTTTCTTATTTCTTCATTCTTTCAATCAATGTGGGATGAAAGTGAGTCCCATATTTACACCTATTCTGGATTAATAAAAAGTGCTTGTTACTTATTCATCAGCTCCGAGTATGAACGAGTAACTGATGTCTACTGGGTTATATGTAGATGTCTGTGTTTCAAAACCCTGTAATGTCCATACTCCCTCTCCCTATAAACCAAGCTTCAGGTGCGTTGGTAAAAGGCCACATAATAATTAGTATTAAAATTTGGATTACGTAGAATATCAAAGAGTTAACCATCTTCCTGAGTTCTTAACCCGGGATATGAAGAGTGTCAACAGGAAGAGGAACATTGGGAGGTTATTACACAATAAACCTGCGGGTGAGGATGTGCAGGAGAGCACTCATGTGACTGCCTCTGCACTTACACTCACACCCTTACTTTATTGGTTTTCATCCCCCTTGCACTTTGAAGACCGTCCCCCAGCAATGGCAGGGCTAGTCTTCAGCTTGTTTGAATCAGTGTCATGTGCTGGGAAAGACTGAAAAGAAGAACAGAAATTAAAGGGAAACAAGCATGGGAAACATTGTGAATACGCATATGAGAATTCATTAATATCAGCACAACAAGCAAGCCCCCTGCGTTTAGTTCAGCAAGCTTCTAACAAACACGAAAGTATACTTGGATTTTTTCATTTGCATGTGCTTCTTACAACTATTTTATATATAACATTTTTGTTTTCACTTGAGACTAAAATGCAATTAGATGAATGCAATAAAATAACTTTATTTAAAAATCAACGTTTTCAGGTTGCTAGAGATGCTAACTTTAGTCAAATGTTCTGATGCCATTCATGTTGATGATATCTAAATTTTAAAACACTGAAAATGTTGAGTTTACTACATACGTTCTGAGTTTGAAACACTTAGGAAATGAATTATATTTCATAATGGGGGGTTATTTATACAGTGAACACATTACTTAAATTTTAGTAGACAAAAATATGCTGAAATGCAAAGTTTGTTAGTTACCCTTTTATCACAATTTCTTCATTGTTGAAGGATGCTATAACCTACTGTGGAGGGCAGAGGGCAACTTTTGACAGTTAGTTTTCTCCTTACATCATGTGTATCCTGGGATCAAACTCAAGTTTACTAGGCTTGGTGGAGAGCACCTCTAGCCACCGAGCCATCTTGCTGGTCTGTGAAATTCAGTTTTAGATCTGACCTGTTGTCAGGCACTGGAAGCAATTAAAAGAAAACAAAGCTTTTATTTAAAATTGTTTATACTGAAATTTACTCATTTTCCTAGTTCTCTTTCTGTTGATGTGGAGGAAAAGGTTTACTTCATCTTACAGGTTTTATTTCCTCAGATGAAGGTATGAAATTAAAGCAGTACCCATGCTGTGCAAATACACAAATAGGCCTGGACGTTTCTAGCCTGCCTAATAATCAAATCTTCCAAGCTGACTGATTCAGACTGATTCAATTTGGCTCCTCTCGGCTTCTGACTGAATTTCTCTGCTTAGCCTTACACTAACTTTGGTAATCTCTCTCTCTCTCTCTCTCTCTCTCTCTCTCTCTCTCTCTCTCTCTCTCTCTCTCTCTCTCACACACACACACACACACACACACACTTCCCCATCCCCCTTTGCTCTATCTTAAGTGGCCTGCTCTTAAGTAGCCCTTCTTGCCTGTACTGTTCTCCTGTAAGTTGGACATATCATATCTCTGATTTGTCGATTTGTCTACCCATCAACTACACATCACTTTCAAACATGGGTGCTTCCTTCTACAAACTAAACTTATCTTCACTGTTAGGGATGAAAGGTGTGTGCTAAGGCCGTGTCTGTATTCCAAATGGATCAAGAGGTTATCACAGAGGGAAGGCGGGATAAGAACTCAGGCAAGCAGGAGCTGCAGCGAAACAGAAACTTGAAGCTGAAATCATGGCAGGAGCTGGGGAGGCTGTTTTCCGACATGCTCTATAATTTATGCTCAGCTTTCGTATGCGGCCTTGAACCCCCAGCCTAGGGATGGTATTGACCCCAGTGGGCTAATCCCTTCTACATTAATTAGAAAAAATGCCCCTCCACATACGTGTTCACAGGCAATACTGTAGCTGGCATCCCCTTAGGTGATTCTGGTTGGGGTCAAGCTAATAGCTGAAGCTAACTAGGAGACCAGTAAAACTAAACTTAACTATGTTAAGGAGTTGGTATGGTGTTATCTAAGGTGGAATGTGATCGTTTTCTGTTTAATTTGCCTTTGAATTTTTCCAACATGAGAACTAAAACAGGTTCTCTAGGAACTAAGCTTTGAAGAGAAGGGAAGCTTGTGACAAAGGAGAAAGAACATTTTTAATGTTAAAAACAAGCAGGGAGACAGAGGGATGGCGTAGGAATTAAGAGCCCTTGCGGTTTTTCCAGAGGCCCTGAATTTGATTCCTATCATCCACGTGGTAGCTCACAGTCAGAATTCCAGGATGCGATACCATCTTCTAGCACACACACAGACAAAACACCCATAACATAAAATTTTAAATGCCTAAAAACATCCATTTGCGCTAATTGTCAAGAATTACACAGCAGACTGACTTCCAAAGTATGGTCTGGCTGTAAGAATTCTTCATAGGTGTAGAGACGTGGTTCTCACCTTCCTACTGTTGTGACCCGTTAATACAGTTTCTCATGGTGTGGTGAGTGCCAACCATAAAATATTTCATTGCTACTCTATAACTCTAATTTTGCTAGTGTTATGATCATAATGTAAATATCTATGTTTTCTGACAGTCTTAGGTGACCCCTTTGAAAGGGCTGTCCAACCTTCCAGAGGGTCTTGACACATAGTTTGAGAACCACTGGTATAGGGTCTTTCTTCCATGTGAGGCCAAGCCCAAGAAACTAAGGTGGTTCCTTATCTGATACTTCATTTAGCTTTTACTTGTGAGCTTGCAGAAACAGAGATAACAATACTGTAACCTACCACTTAAAGTTTTGTTTTTGTTTTTCTTACCTTAAAAAGATTATTTCTTAAAATAAGAATGACCCAGATACCTGTGATTGACAGTATTCCCACAAGAAGTTGCATTCTCAGAGCCTGTCTGAAACTGTACAGTCGTAGGGGACTACATCGGCTCCATTAACAGGAAGATGACCACACTGGCTCAATGTAACAGGGTTCTGACTTGGTTCTCTAGAAACGGATTAGCCTCTAAGGAAGCCAGTGGCAGGACTGGACAGAGAAGTCTGCTTTATTGAGGCCTTAGTCAGCTGGTCTCACATTAGGTCTGAGAGTTTAAATGACCTTTCAGAGTTGCACCCAATCAACATGGAAGGCTTAGACTTTGTGTCCCTACATCAGTCATTGCCTGTAAACCTTCTTCTTTGCAGGGACTTAAGTTCAGACACAGAAATCCTCCAGAATCGAGTGGGCCTCTCGGGGAATCACTCGTCTGTGCATGGTCCTGCTGCTTGGCTGAATGTGTTCACCAGATCTAAGAGACTTCCGGGAAAATCTTCAGTACTCCTTCAGACTAGAATCTTATTAGTGTGGGTCACACTTGGCCACCCTCATCCCATCCCCCGTCTCCATATTGCTCTGGCTGATAGTTTAGGGATGATTTGACTGTTCTGGACAAGACTGGTGGTAGCAGATAATTTTGTCACCTTGATTTTAAAGGGAGTACTTTCAGCCTTCTCCAGTCAGTAGGATGGCTTTTGGTACGTAATATAAACCTTATGTTTCTAGTTCTTCAGAGCTTGTTAATAACATTACGAACTTTTAGTTCCCGCTCTTGGGTTTTTGAGGGAAGACCTCGCTATGTCTGTAGTATAAGCTGCCTCCAACTTGCATGGTTCTGCCTCCGTCTTCCCAGTTCTGGGATGACAGGCATACACCAACCATTCCAGTTTCTTAATATAGTCAAAAGCATAAATCGATATGGAATAAAATATTACACTGGCATGTTTATCAGGCACTGTGTTAATCAAACAAGATATACAACATAGAAATACTCTGGAGGGTAGGAATAAGCCTACCTTATGAGTAAATGTTCAGGGCTCAATGGTCAGAGATGCACTTTCCAAACTGGAAACTAAATTATTGAATCTTCATAATTCTTACTAAACAGAAATTATTAACCCAGTATTGGTAAGTTACCTTTAAGAAAGTAGTTATTCTATACCTAAAAACACTGCTCTTGTCCACATATTAAATAATTAAGAAAAGTGACAGTTTTGTCCAAGAACAGAAAGATTGTAGGTCTAAGAGATGGTATAGACATTCTGGTTGTGCGGGTCAAAAGCTCGCAGACCCAATGAGGTATCTACTGTAGGAAATGATGACTCACGGCAGCACAGACCCCACACTGTTCTGCCTCAATGGCTGTTGTCTCCTGCAGAGAATGAAGCACCGTTTATGAACAGCTTGGGGTCACGGTTGAGTGGAACCATCTTTTCTGGGCACCAGTTCTTTATTTTCTCAGCTCGCTGCATAACTTTAACCCGGTTTACAAACTATCTCATCAAAGCTTCTATTAGTACCATAGAGCTCATGGGTCTGATCTTTGTGTTTGCCCAGCATCACCCCTCCACACACACTTGTCTTGTGAGCTCCAGGTCTAATGGCTTAATATACACTTTCCTACCCAATATATGCAAGCTAAACTTCTCAGTCCAAGCCTACATATTTACAGGATTATATATACACACATCACATATGTTCATATTTATACATGTACGAACATACTTTACTCAGTGACAGTTGTCCAAGTAAAACATTCTGGGTATAGCCAGGCACGTTAATGCACGCCTGTATTCTTAGCACTCAGGAGGCAGAGGCATGGAGATGCCTGTAAGTCTGAGGCCCTCCTGATCTTTGTATTGAGTTCTAGGACAGCCAGATCTACATAGCGAGGCCCTATCTAAAACAAAAAAAGCAAAGCAGTGATGCCCTTTCCCATAATAAATACAGATCTAAGCGATTTGATTTTGATTTTATGGGTTTTGATTGTTTGCCTTTAAAATAGTGCCTTGCGATCTAACCCAGGCTGGCCTCGAACACCCTATCTCCCTCCCTCAGCCTCCAAAGTTGCTGACATTACAGGTTTTCTACCTTCATCTCTAACTGCAAATAATTTTTTTAAGCATAGAAAACAAAACTTCTCAGTAACCACATGGTGGCTCATAACCATCTGTAATGGGATCTGATATACCTACAGTGTACTCATATAAATAAAACAAATAAATTTTAAAAGGGGGGGGCGGACTGGAGAGATGGCTCAGTGGTTAAGAGCACTGACTGCTCTTCCAGAGGTCCTGAGTTCAATTCCCAGCAACCACATGGTGGCTCACAACCATCTATAATGGGATCTGATGCCCTCTTCTGGTGTGTCTGAGGACAGTGACAGTGTACTCACATACATGAAATAAGTAAACAAATCTTAAAAGAAGAGAACAAAAAATGGTAAGATGATTAGAAAGTGTTGGTGTTTTAGTATTTACTATCTATGTTTAAAATGTTTCTTAATTACAAGTTTTTTCATCCTTTAGCTTCTCATAGTAGCTGCATCTGTAATACAAGTTGGGTTTGCAAATCCCTGAACCCCTAACAATCAGCCCCTCCTCTTCGTCTTGGACTCTCTGGCATAGATACAATAATTTATCCCCTTCTCCTCTCCAAGACTATACCCTCTTGAAACCCATGTTTCAAGAAAAAAGAATTCATGATCCACAAGAAAGCCTTCAAGTTCCCAGGAGCTGTCAGAACTTGCCCAGTTCAAAGAGACCCAGAGCTTTCCATTGACCACATCATCTTCCTGTGTGCTCCACTCCCTTGACAGATATTTCTTTGTTCCTTATCGTGCTCAACTGTCTTGAAAAAAATCTGAGAGATTTAGAAATATTTAACCATTTTAGGTAACCAGTATGGTAGATAAGTGCTTGCAGGACAGAAATGAAAAACTCAAAAGCAATTGTAAATCATACCAAGTTCTTGAAGCTTAAGGTTAGAGGCTGGAGTGAAAGCCAACAAACTGACTGGGGGAGAGCAATTAACAAGTAAAAGGGGGTCTTGGTCTTTGCCCTTAACAGACCTACATTCCCAGAACATACAGTGGCCTTCTGAGACGTGGCCCTGAGCGAAGGAAGGTGACTGTCAGAGACCACCTTCGGAATCACACTTCGTGCTCAAAGACCCTGTGACCTGTGGGACTTACCCAGACCTTTTCCTCAGGTTCTTTGGTCCGAGTGTGGACTGCTCTTACACTTAAGCCAGAGGAGTAGCCAAAGTTTTGTAGTCACAACCCGGGAGTCTCGATGACCACACAAACAAGACCATTAACAGTGTGAGAGCCCAACAGAAAGCGTCTCTCTGTTTAGGTCATTCTTCCCAAGCTCATCTGGAACATTATTTGGTGGTCTTGCCAGACTACAAATGGTGTGGAAATTAGTCCACAGTGTGCTTGCTTTCTTCTCAGCATCTCTCCAAAGTCACAGTGCCTCCCTTTCTGACGCTGTAGACCAGTGGACATTTCTGTCTTCAACCACCAAGGAAGCATGGTATGAAGACAACTGCAGCCACTGCTCCCTGACCCTGTCCCTTCTGCCAGGCTCCCAGGGACCCATTCCTAAGAACATTTGCTTTCCAATTAAGTTGTTGTTACCTAGGAGACCCATTCTCCTTACGCTCATGATTTATTAGCCGTTTAAACATGTTCAAAATTCCTTCCAACTCCTAGTAAAGCTTGATTCTTTTAGAAATGCGAAGTCCAACTTTATTTCTGCTTTAATTGTCAGTGACAACCAACAGTCAGTCCCTGGTTACAGATGTGTCTCTTAAGTGTGCACTGCTCCACACTGACCCTGACATAATAACCATGAGCTTCTGCATCTGCTGTTGTAGCCAAGTACAGGTGCATGGCTGCCCTTATGCCATTGGCTGATGAGCCTGTCTGTCACTGGGTTAGGAAGACTCGCTGCTTCTTACCACCATGCTCCTCTTCAGAGACACCAAAATTTTAAAATGAGAAAAGGAACCGAGTTGGATTGTGTTTCTCCTTCCAGGGGTCATAGCTTTTAAGTCACTGATGTAATTCCCCCCAAATCTCATATTTAGTCTTACCTTTACTTATTGAGTTACAGACACAGGAAAGTGAGTGATTTTGAAAATCTAGAGAGGCATTAAACTCCAAGCTTTATAGTATTATGGGAATAAACAACTTCTTCCATGGAGGTAGGTGTGTGTCTAGGTATAAATGTGTGTGTGTGTGTGTGTGTGTGTGTGTGTTTATGCCAGCATGCATAAACATAGTTCAGAGAAGTAAAAAAATGCCATTAGGAATGTTAGATAGGAGAAACGTTGGGGGCTAAATGTTATGCATTTTGGAGTGGGTATGGTAAAAATAAACTGCATACATGTATGAAATTCTCAAATAATTAACTAAAATTTGTAAAGAATGTGCAACATGACATCAGTATTTGAGAACTGGAGTCATGGGCATCTAGTTCACTTCCTCCCATGATTGCTCTCACTGTCTCTACTACCTCTCAAGGACCTCTGGGCTGTTATCCTCTTAAATATGTCTCTGTTGTGTAAGCCCTCGTGACTGAATTCCCTCATGTATTTTCCCTGGAATGTTCTATATGGTCAGTTCCTTAAGTAACCTGTTCCTCAGTTTCATCACTACACAGGAGTACTTGTCTCTCCCAGCACTTGTTCTTATAATTCATCTGCTTAAACGAGGGACCTCACTAATTGCTTCCTATTTGTAATGTCATCGATCAGGAACATCTGCCACCACCCTGAGGACATGCTGGTCACGCTTCCTTGTGTGCCCTCACAGCTTTCCTTCAGTCTCTCACTTACATGGGAGGATGGCAAAGGGGCATTTCATGAGACTTCCTGAGACAGGTAAAACTCAGGTTGGGCAATGGTGGCGCATGCCTTTAATTCTAGCATCTGGAAGGCAAAAGCACATGGATCACTGTGAGTTCAAGGACAGCCAAAGCTACCCAGAAAAAAAAAACTGGGTAACTAAGCTCAACATACAAACAAGCAGGCAAGCAACCCAGTTCCGTCAATGAATAATGTGTTCTTTTGGAGTTCCCTCTGTCCTGCCAAGAATGCTCTGAATTATTTGTAAACATTTATCTTGTGTTTTCTCTGCTTCATTATCTTAGATGGAAACTTTAAATGAACAGTAAAGAGGGTTTGATTTTTTTTCCCCTTGTGAATTTATGCACTTTATTACCTGTGGTAGCCAAGCAGGGTGTTGGAAGCTAACTTTATATTTAATATTGTCATAGGATTTCTAACATGGATACAAACCGTGGTTAAAATATTCATGCCTGAATGTGGTCTCAGTACTCTTGGCTAAAGATAAATAATTTTTATATGTATGTACTATGAAATTATACACACACACACACACACACACACACACATATATATATACCAAAAGTATTTCCTTAAAGGATAAAAGAAGAATTTTCAAAAGAGGGAGGGTATAAATGTATAAAATATACTAAGAATTCTCAAAACTAAGTCATTTAGGGTGAACATTTAAATACTTTTTGAGAAAAATTAGTAGCAGAGGCAAGTATTAAATGATACCCTATCAGTTCCTTCAGCCTGGAGGAGAGGGACCCTTGTCAGGCACTGCTTAGCATCTCTGACGTGAGCCTTAGGGAGAGAAGCTAGATTTGTCTTTTTTTGCCTCCGAATTGCGACTCCTTCTGACAACACATCTACACTGGCTTCACAAAAGCTGGATGATGCTCATGTCTAACTCTCCCCACAGTGAGAACTCCAAGCCGATTAACGTACCCTTTCTCAGCATTTCTACTAACTCCGCCATCTTCACTTCCTTCAAGCTTTTATTATTTAGACGCTGTCTTAGTTAGGGTTTCTATTCCTGTGAAGAGACACCATGACCACAGCAACTGTTATAAAGAGAGGCGTTTGACAGCGGGCTGGTTCACAGCTCTGAGCTTTTGCCCACTGTCATCCTGGTGGGCAGCATGGCAGCACACAGATAGACATGGGGCTGGAGAAGTATTGGAGAGCTCGACATCTGGGTCCACAGGCAGTAGGAAGAGAGAGACACTGGGCCTGGCCTGAGCATTTGAAACCCTAAAGCCCACCCCCAGTGAGACAGCACATTTGCTCCAACAAAGCCACGCCCACTCCAAGATGACCACAACTCTTAATCCTGTCAAGTAGCACCCCTTCCTAATGACCAAGCCCTCATATAGGACCATGTGGTGGCCATTCCTATTCAAATCACCACTAATACTTAAAAAATTGTCTGATATAGTCTCCATTGTATTACCTGGTATAGCATAAGTAATTTTCCTGGTTATATTTTCCTGATGTATAGAAATAATATTGATCTTGGTCTCTGTGAAGATGCAGATGAAGATGCTATTATGTCCCCTTATTAATTATGATTTGCTGTGTCCAATCCCTCATTCATATCTCAGGCTTTAATTACCACCAGGTCTTCACATTTAAAAGACACATATTTTCCACTGCCTCCGCAAAAGAATTGTTATCATTTAGTATATTTTATTAATAAATTTAGCTTTTAAATTGGCAGAGAGTTACTTGCTTTATGCTCCCCAAAGTAACTTTATTTTGGTGTAGCTATATTTAAAACTCATACTCACTGGCCAAAAATCCCCCAAGCTTTCCCTGCTTTAAAAAAAAGGATATTAATCGGAACCAATTAATTAAATTACTATGTTAATATGATATCAAATGTTAAGATACAGCAAATTAAAAGCTCTGAGAAACTCCACATACCAAGAATTCTGCCTAGGTTGAAATAACTTTGATCCTATTGACTCTTGTTAAAGATAAATCCAGATTTAGGGTCAATCCTTCTTATCCAAATTATACACAGCCAACTAGTCTTTAATGCCAACAGCAGTTATGATAGATTTATCAACAATAGCCAAATGGTAGAGTACAAAGAGACTTCTCTAGAGGTGTAGGTCATAGACTAAAAATTTTAAGACAGACTAAATTTGCTAAAAATAAACTTTTAAACGATGCAAGGTTTTTATTCAAAATAAGACATAAAGAGACAGGGGGGTGAATAAGTTATCAATGACTTGTATTATAAACATGTGGACTCATGTTGGATTGCCAGTACCCATCTACAAAATCCAGGCATGGCTTCTTACCAGCTGTCTAACCCTCACAGTGCTCAGAGGTAAATTATCATCAATAAATAGTGTTACTCGGCTGTGAACTCCATGTGTAACAATTCATTTACTGGGCAGCAAGAGATCCCTGTGCTGAAATCCTGGCAAATCCGTTATGGAGTAGTCAGCTGCTTTTTGAAAATTGAATCTAATGCTCTCAACAAGAGGGGATTCACATCTGCTATTGTAAATCCACCCCCCCCCAAAAAAAACAACAAAAAATCAACAATGAGAGATC
Organism: Rattus rattus; assembly: GCF_011064425.1. NCBI lineage: Eukaryota > Metazoa > Chordata > Mammalia > Rodentia > Muridae > Rattus > Rattus rattus. The sequence goes on from NC_046164.1 coordinate 3,401,424, forward strand.
ATAGGCTTTTCTAGTGAAGCGTCTGTTATTGCTTTTCTACTGCCAGCTTTGGTCAGCCAACAGACATGACAGGGAATGGAAATCAGGCAAATCGCTGAGAACAAATGGGCTACTGAGTTGGTCTATAAACAGGACCTCTATGTCGTCCCCTCTAAGGCTCAGGGAAAGTCATGGAAGAAAGGACAGAAAGAACTAGGAACTGGACTATTTGGGAAGGGACGAGGCATAGAACACAGACTGCCCATTTCCTTTCCAGACTTTCAGCTTTGTGATTATCAAACTAAGAGGATAAATAAAATTATTTACCATGAGACTAATAATAATTTAGACATAAAAGACCAATCTTCTCTAAAATTTGAATTTGAAAATTGTCTCTCATAAGATTGTAACTATAGAATTATACTGGCCAGAATACCCTAAAATTAGAAAATACTAATTTAGATAATTTCAACTTTAAACAAAATATTTCAGAGCATAAATAGCTGTCTCCAGAGAGTGGAAATATTAAGTCAATCTGGTTATGGAGGAGAATTCTTTGGTCATTTAAGATGCCTGATGCCCTTAATTTCTATCTTAACATTTTTTAGGCCATTCTTAATTATTTTAACTTTAGGCATACCATTCTCATTGCATCATGTGACATTATATCATCTTACTATAATGTCATATCAGATACAAAGGGCAGAATGAAACAGAAGCCTACATCATAATGGCTGCAAATTTTGATATGATCCCGGAATTTCTTCCTTGATGACTTTATCAATTTTTCTCCTAAAGACGGCTTTCCTGCCTCCTCAACTCATTCTTGATCAGACCCTGGGCAATGAGCCTTTTTAGTCCCACTGAACAAAAAGCAACATGCCGCCTCCCTGAGCGCAAATATGTTTGGCCAACAAGTGGAGCTATAAAGTTCCATTCCCGGGGGAAAGGAAAGCTGCATCTATGAAGCAGGATATGGGGAGTTAGAATATTGCAGACCAAAAGTCAGATTGTGTTGGGCTAGTGTTAGACTCTTTGAGAGACAGTCATTGCCCACCCCATCTGGTCTAACATCCTTATACGTAGAAAACTGTTAGAATGAACTCTTAGCAGACCACTACCTCCCACCCATCCAAACCTTCAAATGCCAGAACTATCCCTCGCTTTGCAGTATCCAATGCACTTGGTAAATACCTTGATTTATTATTTTCTTTGTTTTGTTGCTGTTAAGTTGTGTTTTCTGATGACCACATCACTCACTTCCTCTTTTGAAAACAAGGGTCTATTTTGTGTCACCTAAAAATCCTACCTTTTAACACTATAAGATCATCGTGCATATAATGTACTATAGTGTGCATTTGAATTCTTATGCTATCATATTTTATATTATAGAAGCTTACCCTGGCCATTGTTGATTTTAGCTGTTAGTTTCAGCTCTATGCATAAACTTACCTGGAATCAGCAAATCCTGTCTGGACCACCAGAACCCATCTACAGCCTATTCGTGGCCTGGCAAGAAAACTTAGGTGCTAATTATATTTAGCCACTAAAGATTTGAGGGAGAGTTACACTTTCTAGCTGGACTACTCCCCAAAATGGTCTGGTTATAACCACTAACCTAATTGGTATTAGGCATAGGTCTCTCTTTTCCATTCTCTTCTTCTACTTCTCGAAAAATTACTCCAGGACAGCTTTCTTTTCATTCTATTCGAAATTCTCCAAATGGCAGTTTCCTCCTCCTCCTCCTCCTCCTCCTCCTCCTCCTCCTCCTCCTCCTCCTCCTCCTCCTCCCTCCTCCTCCTCCTTCTCTCCTCCTCCTCCTCTTCCTCCTCCTCTTCCTCTCCTTTCCTCCTTCTCCCCCTTCCCCTTCTCCCCCTTCTCTTCTTTTCCCATCGTATCCCTCCTCTCTCATGTGATATCTTTGCTTTCTGTTTTAGACGGGTCTTGTTATATAATCCAAATTGGCCTTGAGCTCACTAAACCCAGACAGGCCTCAAAGGGATTATTCTCCTACCTCTGCCACTGAGTGCATGGATTATAGTTGTGCCTTTATGCCTGGCTTATCTTTGCTTTATTGATAGATGTTCCTGGCATATTATAGTCAAACCCAAATAATTTCTAAAAGACTGTTTATATTTTCTTGATAAAAATAAGTTGTATGATTTTTAAATGCTTAACAGAAGTGAATTTTAGTCCCGGGATAGGACTCAGAGGTGGGAGAGAATATTGAGGGGTTTTGTTGTTGAAATTTGTTTGTTTGTTTTCTTTCATTTGTTTAGAGTCTTCAGACCCTATTACTATACCAAAATGATGGGTAATTGTTAGAACAAGTTGAATGTTCCTTTCCTTGAATGTAAGTACTCTTTATCGGTCCATGTGATACAAAGTTTTCCAGGTTTTACCAATTTGGTACCATGTTAATTCTAATGCCTTTCTTTATAAAAAAAAAAAAAGACCCTGATCTTTCTTCATATGTTTGCCTGTTTATGTTAGAGCATTTCTTACATGCCCCATAGCTATATTGTTACAACATCACTGCACAGACTTCCCCCCACGCCATGTACTCAGCAGGGCCTACTGCACTCAAAGTTGTTTGAGACTGCTTTAATTTTGAAACTATGAATTCTAATGTCTGCACTAATGCTGTTAACTCCAATCTTTCTGGTTTTACCCACTTCCACGTACCATATTTGAACAGAAGAGGAGAGAAAAATATTCTTCATTGATCACAAGTCTCAGATCTTGATGTATCTGTGCTGCCAAAGAAAAGTTTGAATCAGTCATGTCATACCCAAAGCTCAACAGTTACAACAGACACCTTATTGTCTTCCTCATCTCACCTTCATTTTAAAATTTCTTTTGGCAGTCAACGTCTTGCGTTAATCATCGGGTCATACAAACAGAATTCCAAGACCACACACTCTATTAGCTCATTAGGTCTTCCATTGTTTGCCCAAATCTCAGTGGTAGGTGTGACTCAGGCTCAAAGTGTGATAGGAATCCCTCTCCCAGTCCATTGCCTTAGGAGGGCCTTAACATGCAGGTATTGTCGACCTCATGTGGGTGCTATGCTTTCATCTCTGTTTTCTCACCAAACGATCAGATCATCACAGACAGGAACAGGTCTGAGTCCTTTCCAATATCTCATTAATCGCTTTAGTCATCATCCCTCTGGACTTCAACTACGAAGGAAGAAAGAAACTCAAATAACCTCCCACATACCCACTCTTCAGCAAACCAGCCACACCTATCTAATGTCTGGCATGTGCAGTATGTGGTACCTATCTGATGAACGAAGGAACAAGGAAATGCCTACCCATTGACCCACTACTTCAGATTCAAGGGCTATTAAAGTAGCCAAAGTGGAAAAAGAAAAAAGGCCCCCAAATTGGCAGAAGTGGCTGGTTCAAGTTGTGTAGTGTCCTGAAAATTTACACACATGCAAAGACAATACCAAGACACTGTACTGAGCTTGCTTCTCTCCATAAACTATTCTATCTCTTCCTGGACTCATTGCCCAGTATCTAGTATCTGCAAATCGCACACTCATAATTTCAGTTATTTTAGCATCTGTTTAGCACATCAAGGTATTCATAACTTTGTGACAGTTCCTACCATAACAACATTACAGCTTTTCCTAGTTCTCAGGTGGCATTCTTTCCACCTTTAACTCCCCAATATGCAAGAACTTATGGCCAAAATAAAATGAAAAAATTAGGTTTAAAAAATGTGGAAGGAAGAGACTGTAGAAAGGGCTCATAGTTAAGAATACTTGCTGCTCTTCTAGAGAACCTGGGTTCCATTCCCAGCACCCACATCAGGAAGCTCACAATTACCTGTAACACAAGGTCTAAAGGATCTGTCACCCTCTTCTGGTCTCTGTGGGTACTGCGTATGGTGCACATAAACTTATGCATACACTTTCATACTTACACATAAATAAAAAATAAACAGTAAACTAAAAAATGGAAGGAGGAAAAAACATTTCAGTGAACTTGAAGACTAACAGTGTTTTTAAAGTATGTTTTAGTTCTATCGCCTCCATTTATATGGAGAACTTTGGGCTCCCAAGGATCGAGTGGCTCATTCGGGTCATAGCTAGAGAGTGAAACCAGGTCACTGGATCTCATCCGCAGATGACCTGCATCTGTGTATTTTAAAGCTCATTTCACTTGTTTAACCCTGGTGGCTTCAACAAGCACTGCAGATGTTTACAGAACCTCCTGTAGAAACTAAATAAAGATGAAGTAGTCCTGGGCTGTCTCCTCAGTTCTTGCTCCCTACCCTGAAAACCTGAATGATATATTCTCAGTCAAACACATCAAAGCCATACAGGACTTATTAACATTCAGATAGCCAATCAAATCTCTAACATTTATTTCTGTGCACTTTCCATTCCAAATAGCTTACGTTAGTTGTCTGTGGATTTCAGGATATTCCTAAGAAATAAATAGATGATCATCATGTTATCTTAGGCAGTTCAGGTGACTGCAAGAAAATATCTTAGACTGGCTGCTTATAAAAACAGACCAAGACACTAGTGGAACAATCATCTGCCTAAAAGGTGAGAAAAGATCATCCTACTTAAAATTGTAAGAATCACATCAAATTATAAACTTAAGAATCTTTTTTATCTTTATTAACTTGAGTATTTCTTATTTACATTTCGATTGTTATTCCCCTTCCCCGTTTCTGGGCCAACATCCCTCTAACCCCTCCCCCTCCCCTTCTATATGGTCTTCCCCTCCCCACCCTTCCCCCATTACCACCCTCTCCCCAACCGTCATGTTCACTGGGGGTTCAGTCTTGGCAGGACCAAGGGCTTCCCCTTCCACTGGTGCTCTTACTAGGATATTCATTGCTACCTATGAGGTCAGAGTCCAGGGTCAGTCCATGTATAGTCTTTAGGTAGTGGCTTAGTCCCTGGAAGCTCTGGTTGCTTGGCATTGTTGTTCATATGGGGTCTGGAGCCCCTTCAAGCTCTTCCAGTCCTTTCTGATTCCTTCAACGGGGGTCCTATTCTCAGTTCAGTGGTTTGCTGCTGGCATTCGCCTATGTATTTGCTGTATTCTGGCTGTGTCTCTCAGGAGAGATCTACATCCGGCTCCTGTCGGTCTGCACTTCTTTGCTTCATCCATCTTATCTAAAAACTTAAGAATCTTACTAAGAAAAGATGGTGTGGAAGATAATTTTACCTGTATGGGGATCTTCTCTTTTTGATCAGAAGCCTAAAACATTTGCTTCTTCCTTGAAAGTTTACTGATTGTAGCAGAATATGTCTGATCATCCACACAGGAGAGGGCACGTGCTAACAAGACATGCATTTCCCTTATCACTATATATTAAAGTGGTCTATGTCTTTATAGAAACTTTAAAAAGCCAGACATGATGAGCCAGTAAATATGAACCCGGAAAACTCAGAAATAAGGCAAATGAAGAAAAGAAAGACTTGAAATGAGCTGACGGAACCCAGGAAAGAATTAGAAATGATACTAATTGTTTTTAAAAGAAATAAATGCCTTGAGAACAGGAGGGAATCAACACCATGGTAGATATCTTAGAAACTCAAAGACGGGGAAACTCTTCAAGCAAAATAGACTTGGAAGAAAGGTAATGTTCAACATGGACACATACACACAACACTGAATTTACAGGAAAAACATTGGATATAATAATGCCAAAAGGTAAATAGAAAACAATTTCCCAAAACAAAATAGATTAAAAACCAAATCCTGAGAAGACATCGTTCACACCTGGTAAAACCAGCTCCCAGCGATAGCCAGAATGTTCTGCTAAAGCTATTGAACTTTCAGGGGAAAGGTGAGAATATCATTATATTTTATTACAAATTATAGATTCCAGACAATTAGACTTACTAAATATAAATTTTAAAGGAAAATAAATATAAACAAAATATTTTAAGGCAATTTAAGTCAGTGTTCAAATATAAACCCCAAATCTTTTAAGAATATTCAAGAATCCAGGCAATGTTATCCCTGAGGAATCTACCGAAGAAGTGTCAACTAAAAGGTACAGAGGACTAAAAACCTGGGCTGGAGAGGTGACTCAACCAAGTTCTGAGCATGGACTGCTCTTCCAGTTTTGTTCTCAGCACCCAGACTATAACTGCAATCCCAGAAAATCCAACCCCTCTGGCCTCCATGGGCACCTGTACTCACCCGCATACACCCACACACAGACACGCACACAAGCATTCATAATTAAAAAGCATCCTTAGAAGAATAAGTACCTTGTGGTATGAGTATCTGCGCCAACCAGAAGATTCACTACAGCTCTCAAAGCCGTGAAAAGCAGAATAAACTCACCAGCTTTAGTCAAATCAGTCGATGGCATCCACGTTGTAGAAAACAAAGCCCTTCGATATGGGAGACACCGGATTCTTAAGAACAGTAAGGCTATTCATAGCCCTATGACTCTGTTATGAATTGAATGTTTTCACTCCCCCCACCCCCACTCATACACTGATGCTGGAGCAGTGGGAGTTAATTAGGGCTTACATTAGACCATAAGAATAGTGCTCTCGTGGTGGGATCCATACCCTTTATAAGAAAGCAATCCACAAATCTCTGCCTGATAGATCCTCGCCCTGAATTCACACTGGAAAGACCACATGAGAATGGTGCAGCCCAGAAGGGCCCTTACCAGAATTTGATCTTGATGGAACTTCACCTCCAGCTTTCAGAACTGAGAGAATATAAGTTTTTGTTATGTCAACCATCTAAAGTGTACTGTTATGGAAGCCTGGACCTATGAAAAGCAGCTACAGTGTGGATAACAGTCATCGAAACTCACATTGTACTTTAACACTGTACATTCAAGCTCTATCTGCTACATGTGTCTGGCAATGATAGAGCAGTGGTACACAGTACTTATGGTCCCAGTGACTGTTTGTACCATGGTCCCAGTGTCTGTTTGTACCATGGTTCTCATGGCTGTCTGTACCACGGTCCCAATGGCTGATTGTACCATGGTCCCTGTGGCTGTTTGTACCATGGTCCCAGTGGCTGTTTGTACCATTTTTCACTGAGTGCAAACAGGACTTGTTGGGAAAATGGCTGGTTCCACATTCAAAAAGCACACAATAGATAACGGGCAAACTTGTTTTCTAGAAAACAAGAGGGCCAAAGAACCCAAAGGCTCCCGGGATGGTGTTTAGAAGACTTTATGATGTTCTGGCTAGTGACAACAGATAACCTGAATATCAACGATAATAACAGTGACAAAAGACCATACATGCAAATATACTTGAATTCATGCGTTTATTTTTATAGGACTAAGAGACTCTGGTAAGTTAATATGGGAAGACACTAAGCACCAAACTCATTACGTTTTTTTAAGTTGGAAAACGAAAAAAGAAAGTGTGCATCATGTCTTTCTATATAAACTTTAAACAAACACTTGACAAGGGGGATTTTCAACTAAAAGAAACATTCCAGGGAAAAGTTGTGGCATAGATTCCATGTAAACTAAAGTATGTATTCTAGACAATGACCACCAACATGAAACAAAGGCTACCAAATACTATGACAGAATTATGCTTAAAAACGAGGAGACACCTATGAAATAACCTCACAAATGTGTTTGTGTATGTGTGTGCATGCAGACATATGCTAAATGTTGTTATTATTAAATCAATTTTATTTAACCACTAACGGTTTAATAAAA